>NC_141687.1:1152393629-1153666129 GCF_964263255.1 Lissotriton vulgaris | reverse complement strand
CAGGAAGCGGTAAATTACACATTTTGCCTCTTCTAATGAAAATTTCTCTTTACTTTGCCCCTTATTTTCACAAGTGCCAATGACTACTTTCTGTTTATTTGTGCTCCTCACACAACAAAGTTCACACTCTATCCCTGAAATTTTAACTTTTAAAGGATACAGTCTTCGTGCTCTCCCAGCACATGAAGCTCCGTAGATTATTTACCTGTGCCACCCGGTGCGTGAAATGCCAAATGGGAACGTTCAGAAGTACCTCTTACACTGAACACTGGATTTAGACTCGTCTCGAAGTGACTTTCGTGCTATAATTTGTGGTTCCGGTTCCGATAAATGACTATATATATATTTTTTTTTTTTTTCTTCGTTAGTCTTCTTCTACCGCCTAAGATGTATATTTCTTTACATTCTGAGAATGTGTCCGGGTTACTTCACATGGTGTTTTTCACACTCAAGATGGCCCCTCAGTAACTCTACGTAACAGACGTTAGTTCCTTCAGGCCGACGAAGTTCTTATTTGAAGGTCTGGTTTCCTGCTCCGCCTCCTGCTTCCCCTCTAGGCTACCTGAGATCGCTTAAAATGCTTTGTTCATGACGCCTGTAGGTTCACGATCCTTGTAAAGCTCAAGTCTAAGTTCCAAAGAGATTACGTATCTCTCACTAGACGCGCTGCCTCAAATCTGTATCAAGCGCCACCACTGGGGTTCACTGCACTCCCTGCCACTCTGAAATTTCCTCACACAGCTTCAACACGCTGCCTCGGTTAAGTTCCCTACACGGAACCAGAGGTTTGCCACACTCTCTGTTCCTCTCAAATCTCCTCACGCAGCTTCAAAGCGCTGCCTCAGTTCCGTTTCACGCGCGGCAACAGGGGTTTACTGCCATCCCTGATCCTCTCAGATTTTTTTTCATGCAGCGTCAACGTGCTGCCTCAGTTAAGTTTCAAACACGGTATCAGAGGTTTGCTACACACTCTGTTCCTCAGAAATTTCCTCACACAGCTACTACGCGCTGCCACCGTTCAGTTTCATACGTTTATTGCACACTATGTTCCGCTCACCGCTCCTCACAGTGTTTCAAAGGCTCACTACTATTCAGTGTTATCCAGCTTGGGTCCCCTTCGGGTAATCTTCCTCCCAATAACATATATGAATACTCCCGAATTCGCTGAGACTGTTATTTACTCGCCTCCGATAATTCTTGGTGTTTGGAGATACCCGCTTCCCAATGCTGTCACTCACTCTTGCCTCGAACGCTAAGCGCACTGCCTCGGGTCAGTTTCTTTTGCGGTATCGGAAATTTCGCTTTATTCCCTGCTCCGCTCCCTTCGCCTCACGCAGCTTCAAAGGCTCACCTCATAGACTTGCACAAATCCCTCTGTTTCCGACTTGGGTCTTGCTTTCCTGCATCATAACAATTGCACGGAAACGCCAGAGGTTGAATCGGATTTTACTTTCTCCTTTATTCCTTTCCCAGTCCAATTAAATTATTACCGACTCCTTCCCATATCACTTCTTGCTTGGGATTCACTGTACATCCATTCAAACTTGAAACTCAAACTTGCCACTGCCGTAATGCACTTTGGCTCTTCATGTATACAGTTCTTCACGTGGTATGTTATCCGGAGTGCGGTGGTATCACCTTTCAAAATGCAACCAGCCTCCTTTCACATCAGGGTATGACTGGCTCTCCAAAACGGGTAAGTCATAAATTTCTTCTTTTTCTTTTCTCCTCCTCGTCCAAGCTCAAACTCTTCCAGGGGAGAGGCACCTCGCTGACCCTGGCTCAGCTCCGTTTACCTCGTCGCCAAAAAGTGTAGTAATGTAAGTCCACACAATTATAGATTCAAGAACATTTATTAAGTTCTTTTGAACATAGATGCCCCCAGCTTGACAGGATAAAAACAACCCAACATTCCACTGCAGCCTTCAGGGGAAAGTACGGGCCATACCAAGTGGAAGGGAGGCATGGGGGAGTCAGGAAGAAGTGGGAGGGACCAAATGATAAGTTACAACACAGCGCTTACCTCTTCTCTACCACAGAATTTTAGTTTCGCCGATAAGATACCACTTCCCCCTCCCTTACCCTTCTTTCAAGCTTGGGTTAAACTCTATTACTCTCTCCGGGTAGAGTTTTAGCCAGAATATGCAATGATCCCTATGCTCTTACCCAAGATTTCACAGGTTGCCCTCGCTACATTTATCCTTTCACACATAGGGTCCCCTTACTTGTGATGTACGACAACACCACTTGTAATATACGACGATACCACTATTTTGAAACAGACTATCCGATGTGCGACTTCACTTGCCACACTTCCTCTGCCCGCAGAGTAACCAGCTTCCCACACTATCCGGAAGCCTCTTTTAGACTACACATAACACGATACGAACTCAACAGATGTTAGTCCAAATTTTGTACATCATAATCCTATATATTCTACTCTATACATCATATGTCCTAGTCAACCTATAGCAACCACTACTCTGCTACCAAGTATTACTGGCGCAGCGTGGCTCCAAAAATTCTTCATAAATCACCACTAATAAACCCACGGAACCTCTTACAACAACTTACAACTTTGGGGCCATCAATCTGATCATTCATACACACATTCAATCTGTTCCGAGGATTCAGTATGGGTTCAATAAGGGAGTCGCGGTGCTATAGTTGAATGCCTAACCTATATTTTATACATTGTTTACTTCTGCAGTTTAACTTCTAAGAACCATGGCTTTTGTTTGAACAAGGAAAACAAAGTCATTCCACTATTTAAAATAGGATTTGCTAGTAAAAGTTGACTATAAGAAATATCAAAACGATTTAATTCTTCATTTGTTTAATTTTTTTTCTCAAATTTCAAGTTTTCTAGCATTATCTCTATATTTAATAAGGCTAAAAGAAACAACTCAGTTTGAAATAAAACCCTGAAAGAAAAGATTACATTTTAAATAACATTCATTTATCAGCAAATGACAGCGGAAAGAAATAAGCAACGAAAATATTACCCAGAAGACATCAGTACAGATTGCAATAATCCCAAAATGGAAACCTCTCAGTCTCTCTCTGTTTCAGGATGTCGCACCCATTCAAAAGTTAAGTCAAAAGGAGAACATTTCTAAGTCTCTGCGCCTCAAAGAAACAGAAAAAATTGTGCAGACCGACAGCATCTCGGGGTACAAAAATCAGATTGGAAAGCGAGCCTTTTTTTCAATGTCCGTAACATCCTTTTTTATACCCTTTTTCACTAACTTATATATCTAAATTCGTAACTCTTAAGTTCTGTAATGTCTGTGATTGGCCAATTTGGAGCCGGATGAGCATAACCTCATCATTCTCTATGTAAATTTCCTGCAGTGTCATCCTTACTTGCTGTAACTGGGGTTTCTTTGTTAAAAGAATGGCTTCCTCCAAAGTGTTCTTTAAATTGTTATTTCGCTTTTCTTTCCCACGGGTAGGATTTACGCTTCGCTGTCATCTTTGGCTTAGGCCCCACAAAATGGTCAAGCTGTCCTTGACCCACGCTGTTCAGTCACAGGCAGTCTGCATCTCTGACTCTGGCGCATGCGTACTTCTGTCGCCATCTCGTATTTTCAGACAGACTCCATTTTCTTTTATTTTGTGTACCCATTTAGGCCTCAATTTAGGAACTATCATGAAAACAAATACAAAAAGATGTAAGTTTACAAAATAAAACCATTTTTGTTTACCTCCCCCCTACTAACGATAACCCAGTTAGTATTTGCCTGGCTTTAAGCAATGAATATGCATAATTTGACTTACCAATCCTCGTGTTTTATTCCACAAGTAACCAAAAAAAAGCACATTCATGTAGGTTTTATTTTAATGCATAACATATGCGTACATTTTAATACACAATACTCGACAAATTAATAGTTTATTTGCTTATGCAACACATGCAAATTAGTATCCCACGTGTATTGGTGTATGCAGTTTATTATAAATTGGTTAATTTTCAAAACCACACATTTTAGTACTTGTCAGTGTTATGGAGCGTTGATTTCACAAGGGTACACAAAATTTTGTTTTCCAACTTGCTCCATCAGCTGCCACTTTTATGATGATGTTGATATATTAACAATATATTGTATTATGTACTTTTATGGCTGTAACCTGCCGAAATAACGTTTTTTGACTGAAAGATAATGGTAAATCTTGAAATGTCTCGGCAGAATAGACCCAGCATATTTCACTGACGAAATACTACTCCAATTATAAGCGAGATGGCGAAAATCTGTTGTCCCAGCCTTCCCACCTGATAAGGGGACCCTTCAAGGGAGAAGCTGTCTCTGTCGTGTCATCAAAGCATAGATACCTCTACTCCACTTTATAAATAAATAAATAAATAAATAAATAAATAAATAAGCATTCCTCGATACTCGAGTTCAGAAAACTCTCCAATATGGTTCAAAAGCACGGGAAAGGTTTTCTACCTAGAAGTTAGAGCCGCCGTTGCTTTGAACTTCAGGTACAACCAGTGCTTTAAATGGGCCGATACTCACCGGTACTGAGTACCGGCACTTTTTTCTAGAAGAAAGAGAGTACCGGTACTCATGGGGATCTGACTTTAACCGAGGCAGCGCGCTCCCTTTATCCCTCAAGTTATACTACGGCAGCACCTTTCAAGCACTGCACGGAATCAATCAATGGAGCTCGTCACCCGGACCCAGCGTGAGCTGCGTTGTAAATCAGAACAGGGGTGTGTCTGCTGAGTCATTTGCTTATCCAAAGATCTTTCACAGTGGGCGCTAAGAGTGGGCTGTAAAATCTAATGGGTGACGGTGGGAGGCACTATTCAGGACATAACAAAAGAACGTATGGGAAGGCTTTTACAGTCGCCACGCATCTGAATTGCTTTCTTGCACACTTCCACTTCCACACTCGCTGATTCCTATTTCATCGACCTTAGACAGACCTTAAGTCCAATCAAAAATGTGGAGATTGGCACCTGGTTCCCCAGTACAGACGTTGTCAGCTCTGGCCCTAACTCCGGTTTACAAATGTTCCAGGAGAGACTTGTTTATTTATTTTATGCGTTTTTATCTAGCGCGGACTTTACCCGAAGGTGTCAGAGTGAGTGCTTCACAGTAGGAACAGTAATGATACATGAGGAGAAAATTACAAGTGAACAAATTCCAAAAGCAAACGTTAAGTTACATGAGGCAAAAGTGACAATTGTGAGCAAACAAAATAGAAGAGGTAGCAAACGATACATTACAGGAGGAGCTGACTGATGTGTAGAAGAGACTGATTGAGTGTCCAATGGCCATGCAGAGTTTTTAAAAAAACGTTATTTATACTTTTATGAAGATATATAACAACCAGTAAACCAATACACATTTATCATTTTACATCGACTGCAGGTATACGTCATGAAATCTAAAAGTCAATCACATTTAAACCAAATTTTATGGAGAATTTACAACCACATGAGTCTTGCCTTGGCCCCTAATGTGGCAGCTCGTCAAGTGCCTATGTGTGTACTCTGCATCATGCTGCATGTTCATTTGCTAACATTGAGGGTGCTCTTACTGGCAAATTCTACTGCATGCGCAATGTTGCCTTTGGATGTACCCTATCCAATTACTGTTTCATTGAAACGTGTTAGTTCCCCTTCAGCTGCTGCCTTCCGCACTAGGTATGCCGGATATGGTCCCCAAATGTTTTTGGATATGCAATGGACCTGTATTAGGGCGTTATAATTGTTTGATTGTGTTGTGTTGAGAATAAGATAGATCTGGGAAGGCTTTTACAGTCGCCACGCATCTGAATTGCTTTCTTGCACACTTCCACTTCCACACTCGCTGATTCCTATTTCATCAACCTTGGACAGACCTTAAGACCAATCAAAAATGTGGAGATTGGCACCTGGTTCCCCAGCACAGACGTTGTTAGCTCTGGCCCTAACTCCGGTTTACAAATGTTCCAGGAGAGACTTGTTTATTTATTTTATGCGTTTTTATATAGCGCGGACTTTACCCGAAGGTGTCAGAGCGCTTCACAATAGGAACAGTAATGATACATGAGGAGAAAATGACAAGTGAATAAATTACAAAAGCAAACGTTGTTACATGAGGCAAAAGTGACAATTGTGAGCAAACAAAATACAAGAGGTAGCAAACAACACATTACAAGAGGGAAAAGTGATATGTGTGCAGGTACAAAAGCATACAAAGTACAAGTAGAGGTATAGTACTGCAATAAATGGCAGACACTCCAGCACAAGAACAAACGTTACATGAGGCAATGGTGGCACTTACGCAAGTATCTAAAGCAAACAAAATGTAAGAGGTAGCAAACAGTATGTTACAAGAGAAAAGTGATGTGTGCATGTTACAAAAGAGTACCAGTACTGGACAGATGGCTCAGTGGGCTGTAGGCCACCGGTTCGATTTAAGTAGCATGTAATCCTCAGGTGGTTGATAAAATGCATGCAGATTACGTGCATACAACCTTGGCACAGTCAAAAAGCTAACCCCCACCCCTTGTCCCCCCTTAGCCCAGCCCTAAACTCCGCCCACTGCTCCTTTTGGTGAGTACCTGCACTTATTTTTTTTCCATTTAAAGCACTGGGTGCAACGACCACCACTTTGCGCCCTTACAACATTAGGTACTGAAGAAATGAAAAAGTAGTAGTAGTAGTAATCATAGCTTCTACTCTTTCGCCTACTGTGGGTTTTGGAAAGTCACGTTCACAATCGCCGGGCACGAGGGCAGACACCTGTCGTTACAGCTCGCGCACTCTCTTCTCCCGAGTATCGCCTCTGACGTAGTCTAGAATACGTACGTACGTTGTTAATTTGTCACGTTTCCTGTGAACTTATCGCACCGGAGCACGATCAGACACACAGTGCATAGTGTCTCGCGCGCGTGTTCCCTGCTCAGTGTAGGATGCACTTAAAGACACTGAGCGACGCGCTGTTCTTTCTTCTTCCTCAATAAAACATTGGCTGCAGTATCAGAGCGGAGAGCTTTGTCTCTCTTCCGAAGTATTTCCTCAGACCTCTGTCTGGCCTGGACCCGCGCATGACACAACGACGAAGTACTCTGCCAGATGTGCACACCGATCCCAAAGTATACGCACTATTCGCATCATGTGTCAGTGGAGGAAAGCCACAGGGAACTGAAATGGCTGACTGGTTTGTGAAGAACGGGGACTCCTTGCACAGGACAGAAAAGCTACAATTCGTATATAAAGCATCATTAGTTATGATCATACACATCAGCGTCACGGAATATGCACATTTAGAAATTGCAGTGAGGAAAGTATTTGTAAACTCATAGCATACCGTGCTTCCACGACCGTTTACTAGAGGGAGAAACTGGCAGGCAGTGAGTCACCGAGCAAAGTAATAAGAATTAACCTCTGAAGAACTAAAAAATGCATTTTATGTCTATGCTTTTCCAGGTATGTTGACTGAAGGCCACATGCTTTAGAAACAGTGCAGTGCTTAATTTGTAAAATAATATGTGCAGGAGCCCATGCCTTTAAGCGGGCCAAGTCGCTCAGACTCTGAGACCTGGCAGTGATTAAAAGCTGACATTCAAACAGGTCCCTATCGGGGTCTGATTTCATGTTCTTAACTTTATTGGCTTAAAGACTGATTGATTTCCGAACAAGGACTGTTTAAAATCATTGAGGTAATTCAAGCCAGTGCTGTAGTACTTATTTTTGTCTAATCACATAGATGGGGTACTTTTTCCTATCGAGAAGAGAGGAAAATAGGACTGCAAGTGAGGAGATGGTTGGATGGAGGAGAGTTTGGAGGGAATCTTTCTAATTTAGAAGTGATGTACTCACAGACCCATATGGGTGTCATGCTTCATCATGCATTTTGCTCCTCGTAGGGCCGGTGCTGCAATGCCCCACGGCTCTTTGGTGGAGATCTTTTTAAAGCAAAAACTGTGATGGTGCGTGAGAGTATGTGGAGCCAAGAGGTGTGAGTTTAAAATTACCTGAAGGGTATCCTATGGTGAGTTTATTAGGGGATTCTTTGGGTAAATTAAAAGAAGGTCAACACAAACTTAGCAGTTGGTGCCGGTGAAGGAAACACGACTGTCTCGTGAGTGAAGCATAAACGCAATGTGGTTGAGGCTAGGTCAGGTCAACATGCTTCACTCCCTGGTGGTCAAAGTGGATCCAGTGTGTGCCAGTAGGTGAAGCTGAATGCAAGGTGTATTCAAGGGTCTGTGCCGTTGCCAGAAGTTTACAGGGCAGGTGACAGTAGTTGCTGGGCAATGTAGGTGTCAGTGGGTGGTGGTGTTAGCAGGTGAAAAATGCCAGCCTGTGCAAGTACAGTGAGTGCAGGTGTAATGCATGCCTCAGAGAAAATGCCACTAAGTTCTAGTGCATCTGCTGGTGGGAGCAGGTGCAGAGTAGTATAATCCAAAACAGAGAGGTGGAAGGACTGCACAGCTAGACAACAAGGTTGCAGTGTTGCAATGGAAGCCCTTGGCATCGCATATTGCAGAGCCTGTGCTTCCTTTATCGTCTGGTAGACTAAATGAGTGCTAAGTAGCAAGTCTGGATATTTAAACCAACTTGCAATTGTTCCTAAACGGGAGAGCCTCTCAGCTCTGACAGGCCAATGCAAGATGGCTGTTAATGTCCACACATGCATTATGATGTATGTGCCCGCATGCAGGCCCGGCTTTAGTGCTGTTTTGTCCTATGCGACCATCCGACAAATCCACCCCATGACCTCCTCCTCGCATTACCTCCCTACTACCGGGCAAAAGTGCCTCTCATCTCTTCATAGCCACTCTCTCATAGCCTTTTGATTTGTTTTAAAGCACTAATAAAGACTGGCTTTACTAATAAGAATGTATATCTACCCAACCGAACCCTTTCTGCAAGATTAGGAATAGATAATGACAGACTGGGAAAAAAATATTACATTTAAACCTATTTAATGAAGTTTGCATGCAGCTCTATGATGACAATTAATAACAGTCACTGTTGTATATTAGGGTTATATCTTGTGAACTGTGGTAACAAAAGGATCTCTGTGACAAAAGCAGTAATTCACTCAGCTATCCTCATAAAAAACAGATCTGTCATCTGCAATGTAGTCAGTCATATTAACCCTGTGTGCTACTTTATGACGAGTCAAAACCGTCCCTAGACAAAACTCTGATCTCTCACTCTAGCATTGACATTTTAAGTGCTGCCTCAAACTGGACACACTAGGAACTCTGCTGCAGGTGTTTTTGAGTCATAGGTTATGTTAAACACAACACCCCCCTCCCCAGGTCAGTGCCCAGTGCGGCTGCACGAGGACCATTGCTCTAAAGCTGCCCCTGCACGCATTTGTGTTATGGTACATGCACACATGCATCTGTGTCATGGGATGTATGACGTTAGCACGCATACTATTACCACGCATACCTTTACAACGCGGTATTTACAACGAATACCGTTACAACGCATAGCGCTTTGAGGTGCTGGATAGTGGTAAGTATAATTTTATATTCCAACTCCAGTCCCCGTGGACACTAGGGAAGGTGTTGGATATAAAATTAAACTTATTCCCTATCCCAGAGCGCCCCCCAGCGCAATGCGTTGTAATGGTATGCGTGGTAATGCCTGCGTTGTAATGGTAGTGCGTTGTAACAATTCCGTTGTAAACGTTGTATACCGTGTCATGACACATGGAGCCCATTTTTGATTTACTGTTCTAACGTGGTGGCTTGCCACATTAGAATAATAATTTCAAATTTACACAAAAAGGGATAATCAAGTGCGCATGAATGAAAGACAAAAATGATAGTGAGAAGCCAATAAGCTCATTGCCATGTAAAATAAATTAATGAATAAGTAAATACATTTAAAATGTGCAATGGGACTGGGAAGCATTGGGGAGAGCGGGAAAAGAAGAAAAAGAGTGAGGGAGGGCGTGCAGATGAACAAGCTGGAGAGAGATAAAACATCTGCACTCCCACGGAGCGCTCACAGCTTTAAAGGAACAAGCATTGGCAAAGCCATTAGGTTTTGCCTATGCAAGAGCTATTGGCTTTAGCAATGTATTTTAGCCATGCTTTACACCAGCGTGGCTGCTGTTAAGCATGGCTAAAAGTTAGTGGCATGGAGGAAAGTTGCGTGGAGTGGAATGGCGAAGAGTGGAGTAGAGTGTTGTAGAGTGGAATGGCAGATAGTGTTGTGTATTGCAGTGGCATAGCGTGGTGTCGCATAGAGTGGCATACAGTGGTGTGACAAAGAATAAAGTAGACTGGTGTAGAGGGCATTGGTATAGAGTCTTGCGAGTATAGGGGCATAGGGTGCAGTGGTAATTAGTTCATTGGTATTGAATTCAGTGGCATAAAATGCAGCATCGTAGAATACAGTGGAGTAGATTAGAGTGGAACATAGTAGAGTGCAGCAGTGCAGAGTGTAGCGGCACAGAGTGGAGTGGTACAGAGCAGAGTCACCCAGAGTACAGTGGCGCAGAGTAAAGTGGTACAGAGTGGTGCAGAGCAGAGTGGTGAAGAGCTGAGTGATGCAGAGGGCAGTGGCATAGCGTAGAGTCGAGTGGCATGGAGTACAGCATTGTAGAGTTCAGAGTGAAGTTGAGTAATACAGAGTGCAGTGGCATAGAGTGGTGCAGAGTAGAGTACCATAGAGTAGTGCAGAGTAGAGTGCAGCAGAGATTGCAGTGGCATAGAGTGCAGTAGCATAGAGTGGAGTAGCGCAGACAAAATGTGTGGAAATCACATTACCTAGTGTAATGATTTGTTTTAATCATATTAAAGTATTTGTTTCCAAAACACTTCAGAAGTATTAAAAAATGTGCTTAATTTGTGTTCCTAATTCTTATATTGTAGGAAAATGAGCTCTGTTGCATCATACCCCCACTTTTTGCCTGGTATCTGGTGCAACTTTGACTGAAAGTGTACAGGGTTCCTGCTAACCTGGTGCCCAGTTCCAGTGTTCTTTCCCTAAACTGTACCATTGTTACACAATTAGCACCCCCTTAGGATCCCAGTAAGTTGCTAGTAAGTGGTACCTGTGGTACCTAGGGCCTTGGAATTAAAGAGGGTCCCTAAGAGCTGCAGCACAAATTGTATCACCCTAAGGGCATCCCTCACCAATATCATGCAAGCTGCCATTGCAGCCCTGCGTGTCTTGGTGCTGAAAAAAGTCACCCCTACAGCAGTCCTTACATCCCTAATGCAGGGTGCACTATAACCGATGTGTGGGCATATTTGCATAAGTGGATGTGTCCCTGTCATATTGAAGCAGAACCATCGATATTACAAGTGCATAGAGAAGCCATGAAAATATATGGGCTGGACACTAATGATTACGAGTTCCCAAGCTACATAATGGCTTCACTGTACCCCAAGGTGTTTGGTACCGAACAGCTCATCTTGATAAACCCACACTGATGCCAGTGTCAGATCTATCAAGCAATGCACCTAGAGGGCACCTTAGAGGTACCCCCTGAAAACCTAACACTAGTGCGTTGAATGACTTGTTTCGATCAGCCAGCCGCCATAGATAGGTTTCTGACCTCCTGAGGTGAGAGCCTTGACTCACAGAGGCCAGGACCCAAGCCTGCTTTGCGCTGAGGTGTTCACAGCTCCACCTCCTCCATGCAGGATGTGCATTCCAGGGCGGGAAGCTTCAAGGGTCCTGCCACCTTTGTTATGCGAGCTAGGCCTCTCAAGGTAGTGGACATGCCCCACCCGCTGTCCTGTTCCCACTTTCGGCAGCAAAACAGGTGGGAAAATTAGTAAGACTAGAAGGTGTGCCCACATTCCACCAGTACCACCCCTAGGGCAGGCCAGCTGAGGTAGGCCCCACTTTTAAGATTCCTCCATCTTGTTTTGGACAGAATTAGCATTCTAGGGTCAGTGCTATGCTCACTTTCCACAGAAGGTGGTCATTTAGAGGGTGTTGACACCCTAAAGGTAGGTAGCCCATTGGCTACTACATATCACTCCCCTTAAATGACCCTATATTGACTATTTATGTGGTACAATTGAACCCAAGAACTCAGATTTTACGGATCAAGTTAAGAAGGACAAAGAAGAGTCACTGCATGGTGACAACTGAAGCAGAACTGTTGAATTTTTGCATGAAAACTGCCTGCCAGCAATATGAAAATTAGCTACAGTCTCCCTTGGAGTTGAGGAGCTACCCCGCTGCAGTCTGCATGCACCAACAAGCAGAGTCTGGTCCACTGCCTTGCAGCTTTCCAGCCCCACCGACACCACAGATGACCAGGAGAAGTTACTCGTGCTCTGGAAGGTCAGCTCTGTCTCTCCACAGAGTGTTGAAGTCACCAGGGCCAACTGGAGCCATGCAGCACCAACCCCGGGGTACTGTGTGCCATGCACCAAACACCAACAGTTAGAGTCCAGTTCAGATTGCCACTACACCAGGACCATGCAGCCATCAAGGAACATCAGCATCACTGAGGTCCACTTCGTGAGTGGCCCAGCTGCCTTGATGGTGCCCATGGCAGCTGGTAATCCGTGACCACGAGGAGCATCTTTGTGCACTCAGCCGGTCTAACCACTCTGTACCAGGGCCGCCTGGCTTGGGTCCCGATGAACTGGATGTGCCCCCTTGTTCTAAGACCCCTTATGACCTAACCCTTCATTTGGGAGCTCTCAGACTTGTCACCAAGTCCACCTGGGCACCTATCTTCAGGTCGCCCACCTTCTCCGTAGCGCACCAGCTACCAACTTCGCGAGCTCCCTGCTCCCAGCAGAACCCGGGCAGTTCCCGAAGAACTGCTGGTAGTACTTTGGACCTTGTCTCACTACAACTATGAACTCTGAAGGTGAACCCCTGAAACTGACTGTACATACCCTTATACATCTCTGGCTTTTCCTTCCATAGGATTGCATTGTACATAAAGGCAATCAAGTTTAAACGCTTTACTTACCTGTACATATTGCTATTGAAAACAGTACTGACCTTTGAATGAAGTTCTTAGTTTTGAAACATATATTAAAAAACTGTTATTTTTCTAAATTGGTCTTGGATTTATTCTTTTAGTTTGTGTCTCGTTTATTGCCACTGTGAGTGAAAACAATGTAATATCAGGCAGGTGTGGGCGGAACACACGGAGGGAATTCTGAAGTTTTATGTAATAACTCTGCAAGATTCCATGGAGATTCACCAACTGGAAGAAAACATGCACATCTCACTGCTTGTTTTGCAATTTAACACCGGGAACACGAGCTGCGCAGAAAAATCATCGCTAACGGCATCATGTGGAACGCAAGAGCTCGTGGACATTTGTGTTGAATTTGTTGTCTCTCAAGTAGAAAATCTACTTGAGAAGCAGACCTCTGACTATGACTGCTTATGACCTCGCGCTTTAGAAAGTCACGCTAGGGGAAGCCAAATCTCGCTCATATCCACCAACTCACATTCCTGGAGCCTCGCATGAAGAAAATAATATCTCTGGACAATTGGCAAGATTTGGCCAAAACTTCACGTTACAAGAGTAAAGAAGAGTTGTCAAATTCTGCCAATTGCGTGGGTTGAATTCAACAGTACCTCCTCCCCTAATCTCAGGTACTTGGCTGCATAATATTACACAACTTTAAAATACTGTAGAAAATGGTATATTGCATTTTTAAAATTTAGTTTAAGTGTTCTTAACAGCATCTACTATCTCAAAGGACCAGAAGAGCATTCAACATCAAGTATTTCCATTTAAGCACAAACATCTTAACTATGTGCTGTATGTAGTATATTATTTTAGGGCAGTTCTAGCTGAGAGACAGAAACCCAGATGCCAAAAAGGTGGCACAGTGAGCTAAACACTAATCAATGACACCAGCTGTGACCTGCAGGAAAAGTCCAAGAAAGGTGAGCTCAGCATTTTATCGTTCTTCATTCAGCAAAATGCAACTGAGTACTATATGCACCTGCTATTTTTTTGTGCTTGTAGAAGTCAAGCTGCATTACAGAGCGCTATATTCTAGGAGGTAATGGTGAGAGGGGCTTGTCCAATATAACTGTAGCAGTACTAAACAACTCACTAGTGTTAGATGCTACACAAATGTACTATACATGTGAGAGAGATAGTTAGAATGTCAAACATGGGAAGATGAACTTAAGTGCAAGGAATAATAGCATTTTTAGTCAAATGTTAAAGTGAGAGTTAGAATCCAGGCCACTAGGGGCCAGATGTACAAAGGATTTTTGCGGGTCCCAAATCAATTTGCGACTTGCAAAATAGGATTAGAGATTTGCTATTATGAAGGGGCATTCCAAGGGTGTCCCATCCTAATAGCGACTCCTTAAGCTATGTATGCAATTGAAGTCGCAAAACACTCGCAGTTTACCACCCTTCTCAGAATGGTGGTAAAGCACTCGCAAACGGGAAGGTGTCCCCAGGGAACCCACTCCCCTTTGTAAATGCATGCGCCAATATTTTTTTTAATGGCAGTCTGTGGTCCAGGCACCACTGCCTCCCCTTAAAAAATAAAACTGAATAGTAAAATGTGTATTTTTTAAATGCATCCCTTTTACCTTTAAGGAAAACGGGCTGCATTTTTTAAAAAAGGGCATTATTTAAAAACAGTCCCAGGCATGGAGGTCTGCAGACCCCAGCAGGCCACCATCCCTGTGAGTACCAGCCATTCCCAATGGGGTCGCAAATTGCCCTTGCCTCATTAATAAGCATGAGGCATGCAATTTGTGACCCCATTGGGAATCGCAAACAGTGTCTCAGACACTGTTATGCATCCCAATTAGAGAGTCGCAAATTATGAGTCGCAAATGCCAGCCGCGGTGCGTCCATTGGGGCATAGGGGCGTAGCCCCACCAGCCACCATGGACCCGCATCGCGGCAGCCGGCTGCAATCCTAGTATCTGACTTTTAAATACAGCCGCCAGCGGGAATTGCGCAGGGGGGGTGGCCTGCTGCAGCTTGAGTGACTCAGAAAAAGGGGTGGTGATGGACAGAGTATCTGAATTAAGCAGAACACTTGTACCCAGTCAGCAGATCAGGGCTTGATCCATCACCATTTTTTTAGCTCACTGCACCATCCCAGCTCAGAACCTGGCTATATGCAAATTAGTCTGTCCCTGGCCCAGTGCATCATGGGAACAGGGCAGACAAAACTACCAAGCCAATTCTTTTACTGGAAAGGAAACAAGCTTCCGGGGACCGGTTTCTGGCATTACAGCCATCTTCGGCCCGGCTTGCTTGAATCCTGATGGTGCAGTGAGCAAGGGACTCATGTCTGAGCATACCCTTCCACGCTTATGGTGGACAAAACGATTCAGAAAAGGGGGTGGTGATGGACTGAGTATCTGAATTAAGCAGAACACTTGTACGCAGCTTGAGTGACAGTCCACACTCAGGCTGCAGCAGACCGTAGTGCGCAGTGACAGTCCCGCTGGGGAACTTACAGTGCGCATGCTTGGGAAAGTTGGCAACTTTCTCAAGCATGCGCACTGTAAGTTAGCCAGCGGGACACAGGGGTGCTTGTTTGCTGCCACAGCCCGGGTTTCCAAAGGGCGACAGGGCGAGCAGCAAATGTGCCCCCCTAACCAATCCTGGCGCTGCATGCAGCGCCAGGATTGGCTGGTCCACCGGCAGCATCCATCATTGGATGCCGCGCGTGGTGTGGGGTGGGACATTCTGTGAAGGACGAGCTCTGCCTCTGTCGCGGTCAGCGTCTCTTTCGTGTGCTCCGAGTCCAGAAACAGGTAAGTTGCCAATTGTCTGTTACCTTCCTATTATGTCATCATCCGGACAAGGAACATTTAGGAGCAACCGTCTGGATACATTTCAAAGCCCTTAGAATCCATCCGGGAAAAAAACGATAGTGAATAATAGTCCAGGGACCCGGGTAACAAAATCAATTACACCCGGTGCAAAAAAGTAAAGACCTTCTCCAGGTTCTAATCACCTTGTAGCGTGAAGCTGAAAAAATCCTCGCAAAAGTGTGATCCGAGCAGCGTGGAACTGAGCCCTGCTCTCCAGATACTAGATCGCTTCAGAGATGTGTAGTAGACCGAGTGAAATATCAAGAGAGCAGGCAAAGACAGACAAATGGGACGTGGTTATTGAAACAAAAGATTAACATAGAAATTCTACACAAGGCACAGGCAAATCATATTTTTTTGAAAATCAGTTCACATTGTATATTTTATTTTGAGAAAACCCCGCTCAATCTGTTGTATTTAATTTGTATTTATTTTGTGTGTTTAGTCAATGCTGCATGACATTTTTATAAAGAATGTTACTTCATATTTATTTTGGTGGTGTTCAGCGCTTTGTTATATCAAGTTATTTTGAGCTAGTCATCTTACATATTATGCAGTATGTGTTATGTTAGACGACGGTGGAGGGTTATATGTTAAATGAATTTCTTTAGCAAACCTCGGCTACTCTCATCTGTCTGCGGTTGTTGTTTACGACAGCTCTCCGGTTTTATGCTGACCAGAGCTATTGCCCCCAGGTGTCATTTTATCCGGTGCATAAGCAATGTGGTCCGATCCTCCAGTCTTACAAACAGAAACCGACAACACCTTTAACCTGATACATTCATGTCACACAGGTACACTCTCACTTGCTCTACTGCACACATTTCCACAAAACCGATTCGGACCGTGGTCTGCAACAAAAACTGTGGAGGTCACTCCGAGGCACTCACGTCCTGTAAAACTTTCCATGCCAATGTCCAATCCTGCACTGTATTAGTGGGAGCAGTACTAATGATGGATCTGTTCAATTATGTGGATAGAGGTGATTCCTTTTTAGTATGAATCAACAATCATGTTTCATAGCTGATTGTTTGTGTCAGGGGACTTTGCTGTTTATGCTTTTCATCAAGGTCAGCAGGCGTCCTTTACCAGCTGGTTGCGGTGGTATGTGCTGTTGTGGCAGCATGACTTTGCTACCTAGATGGCTTTGGCGGTGTGTAGTGTGTGATGGTGCTGGTGGGTGGTTTAATGTGTGCTGCTGTTGTTTTGGGTGTTGTTAGGTGTCAAGGATGTGCCTAGGAAGTTAGTACTGATCGTTTGGTCAAATCAAAGGGTTTGGTACTGCCATGATTCAGGGGTGTTGCCTACTGTGTTCTGCTGTTATTGTGGTTATGGTGAGTGTGGGAAATGTGCTATTTCAGTCGGTGAGGATCAAGTTGCCTGTTGTATCATAGTGGCGTGATTTTTTGCCAATTTATTCTATTGAGTTTCACGTAAACAATGAGATCTATATAGTAGTGCTGATTGACTAAATACAATGCAATCCAACAAGTAGATTCATAGGCTACAGGTAACTACAATCAACTCAACAAGTCTCCACGTATTACACATTCTTTAGACAGTAGAAATAGATTGACTTGCGTTACGACCTTACAACCACAAGCAGGAGAGTGGTTGAACACAAGTGTACAGGCATGCAGCTATTGAGGGCTTTTGTCGGCTCTACAGGTAGCCACACAGAAGCTCTTTGGAAGGGCCAACTAGAGCAGGGGAAGCAGGCAGTGTTCAATCTGGATAAGGAGATCTCGTTGATGTATCAATGGAGCTCCATTTTATTTGGCGGGAGGTGGGAGTGTTCAAGTGGAACTATAAACGCTCAGCTTCATCTCCAGCGCTAGCTCATGGTGGTTTATCACCATTTATGAAAGATGACATTATTTCCTATTGCAATGTTCTATTCCATCACATGTTCCCTGCATCCTCATGGGGTCGTCAGGTCTACACTGTACATCTCTTGGCCACCACCAGGGCCAGGTCAAGCAGCCTGCTGCCTAACTTCTTCTTCTAACATGGAGGCTGTAGTCCAAGCCACTCCAGTCTCAGGAAGTCCAGGGTCTCTTTTAATTTACCCATTATCTTTATCCAGTATCCAACAGAACCTGTGTCTCTGTTCAACACCCACGCGCGCATGCGCACACACCCCACCGTGTGCTCTCCGGTGTGTCAGGCACCTCTCTGCCAGCGTGTACCGGTACTTCGTGAAAGGCACAGATGCAGTGCGTCCATTGGGGTGTGATCTCTCGCTCGTGTGATTTTCTCCTGCCCCCTTAGTATTTCATTCACCCACATGTAAATCCTCCCCACTCCACTTTCTTGCCCATACAACTGTCTCCA
Organism: Lissotriton vulgaris; assembly: GCF_964263255.1. NCBI lineage: Eukaryota > Metazoa > Chordata > Amphibia > Caudata > Salamandridae > Lissotriton > Lissotriton vulgaris. Next base: position 1,153,648,038 of record NC_141687.1, on the reverse strand, counting down.
TGTTGCTTCTGCCCTGCCCTAGGCTCCATGCGGCTTCACACCTGTTATGCTTCATTCTCCAACTGCACCCTTGCTGTTGCTTCCCCCCATGTGAGTCCTCTGTGTTATTACTGCTTAAAAAATGCTTTTGTGCCACACTTTTTTTATTTACTAATCCAACTTAAGTAGTAAATAAAAAGAAAAAACAGCAAAGCAATTGTGAGACCGACTGGCTTTGTCAATGTGTGTCCTTCTTGCAGTTGTTTCTGGATGTGAAGGCGGGGGGTGTATAGTGCTTTCCTCACCCTCAAGTTCTCGCGCAAGCAGCTACTCAGTTTGTGGTGCATGGAGGGGGCCTGAGAGGCGTGAGTTTGGTGCTGTGCGTGAGGTTAGGAGGTGCCTCACGCCCTAGTGGTTTGAACCAGCAGTTCTGCTGGAGTTTGAGAGAGGAGCACGGTTGTGTCACACCAGGACATCTTGTGTCCAGCGAGAGAGCCACCCTGTGTCAGGAACAGCCAGGGCTCAGTGGTGACGCAGTGGTAGACGGTGCACAGGGCATGGGTGCCATAGAGTGCAGGAGGGCAGAGAGTCCATCATAGCTCAGTGAAAGTGGGAAACGTCGCAGAGTGGGTGTTTTGTTTTGTTCTGCTTTAGAATATGCTGTAGAACCTTGCATGGTCATTCTGTGGTTATACTGAATAAGCAGCTACCTATGTTATGCCATCTATTAATGTAATAACTGCACTTTCACAATTGCTTTATTAGACTTCCTGCTTTCTCCAATTTGCTTGAAAATGCACGATTTTTCTTCTTTTTTTCCAAAATTTTCTTGGGGGGGGTAACCCCTTTGAACCCCTCTTTTGGGGTTCGGGCTGGCTCGTTGCGCTCGCTACGGAGCTGTATGCAAATCACTTTGAGCCCCACCACTTTGAAATGTCACCCACCGCCCCTGGCAAATGCCGAACTAATTCAAGGGTCATACATCTGGCCCTACGTTCCAAAGCCAGAAATTCAGCCACTAGAGTACATCACATCCCCTCTCCTCTGATGTAAAAGTGCACAGGGATCTTAGTTGTAACACTTGAACAGCCTGGTAGGAAGCTACGCAGTGTTGTAGTAACTCCTACCTTCTCTCAGCCCTGGGTAGAAGCTTCCTACCTTTCCAAGTGCATCTCACACTCCACTCCACTTCAGGTGCAATCCTTCTAACAGAACATAAAGAAGAACATGGAATGTAGCACTCACAAGAGCATAATGTCACTATTGCTGAGGACAAATCATCTTCATTCAAGGGAAGACATCCTCTACCTTTGAATGGATTTTACAATTCAGTCCTACCAGAATCACAGTGAAAACTATATGCAAATACAAAGCTCACTACAAAATGATTGTGCATTCAACAATATCACTATACGCATAATAAACCACATATTCCTTCTGTACCTACGTTTAAGTGAATATAGCAAGAAGAAAGGTTTAATAAAAAGAACAAGAAAAAATAATGAAGGGAAGAGATTTGCAGGTCACAAATGTAGTCCTCAACCGTCTTAGCAGGAGGAATCACCCCCTCCACACACACACAATTTCCCTGAATGGGACTTCACAACAGATGAAGATTCTGAAGCACTGGTGACATTCTGCTGAGTCTGCATAACTGGATTGCCATGCTTGTGCACACCACTACTAATACAACTGTGCTCATCGTCGACACCTAAAACACCACTATTTTCACTCTTTGCTCACTCAGCAGTTTCATCACTCATTACGCAGTCACCACAGATTGTTTCCACTGATAAATCCATATAAACATACTAAGATTCCCCCGTGGTCAATTCTTACTTTCTTATGTGGCAACGTTCATCAGATTAATCAGTTAACCTTCTTAGTAACATAGGTGAAACCAAATAAGTACTTTCATTTTACATATTTTATTTATTTTCTTTTTCTGTAGTATATCAAAAATATTTTTTTCTTTTTTAGATAATTTCTTGTGTATACATTAAGTTCATAAATATTAATTCTAATTCAATCAATTTTAAAATGCAGTGAAGAATACTATGATCTTTACAGTGTTACTAAAATTTCAATTATTTTTACAATACAAGACAATAGAACCCTGTCTGTCACACACCAACCATCAAACACATTTACTCATTCATACATATTCACATTTATTCCAATCCCAACAAAAACTATTTCTAAAAAAAAAAAAAATAATAAATAAATAAATAAATGTGAAGCTGTATGAATGACTAAGTGTGTTTGATAGTTGGTGTGTGACAGACAGGGTTATATTGTCTTGTATTGTAAAAATAATTGAAATTTTAGTAACACTGTAAAGATCATGGTATTCTTCACTGCATTTTAAAATTGATTGAATTAGAATTAATATTTATGAACTTGATGTATACACAAGAAATGATCTAAAAAAGAATAAAATATTTTTTATATACTACGGAAAAAGAAAATAAATAAAATATGTAAAATGAAAGTACTTATTTTGTTTCACCTATGTTACTAAGAAGGTTAACTGATTAATCTGATGAACTTTGCCACATAAGAAAGTAAGAATTGACCACGGGGGAATCTTAGTATGTTTATATTGATGTTGTCCTCTCTTTTCCCTGGTCATTAACTTAAATATAGAGGGGGTCCCATAATTCATGCGATTCCACTGATAAATCAATACTAAGATTAATTCCCTTTACTGTTTCTGGATATGGCTAGCTGGCGTACATTTCAAACCTTTGAGTTACTTAGTCTGGATTGACACTCGTATTTTCTATTGGAAAATGGTCCTAGAACAAGCTTTTTAACCCTTTCCTGTTATGGTGTCCTTCATAAACCGCTCCCACTGTTTTTGTTTCAGGACTACACTTTAGACACCCTGACCCTGACTGCTGATCAGTACCAAACTGCAAGTGCTCACTGTATAAATTATGATTATAATTGGTTATCCAGGATTGGCATATTTGATTTACTGTAAAGTGCAATGAGTGTGCCATGGCCTGTAAATAAAATGCTACTAGTAGGCCTGCAGCACTGATTGTGCCACCCACATGAGTAGCCTTGTAAATCTATCTCAGACCTGCCACTTCAGTGTCTGCGCGAAGTTTTCAACTGCCATGTTGACCTGGCAAGTGCACCTACTTGCCGGGCCCTAACCTTCCCTTTTCTTGCATGTAACACACCCCTCAAGTAGGCACAAGGTGCCCCCATGGGCAGGGTGCACTGTATGTGAATGGTAGGACATGCACTGGTGTGTATGACATGTCCTAATAGTGAAATACTGTGTAGTTCGTTTTTCACTATTGAATGGCTATCTGTCCCATAGACTAACATGGAAGTTACTTTGTAACATCTGACAAGTATAACTTCCCATTGGGACAAGATAGAGAAATGGAGTTTAGGCTCTCTGAACTCAGCATTTAACAACATAGATGGTTTTTATATTATGTGTTTAAAAATGCCACTTTTAGAAAGAGAAACAAAACCTAGGAAATTGTCCTAGACATCGGGTGCACTACGAAGGGGTCACTCTACACGAGTGTTAGAACAGTGTGAAACAAATAGTTCTCAAATTGCAAAAAGCAGTGAAATGAATTTACCTTAGTGACACATCAACATTATTCAAAGTCCATCATATGAAACCAAAACAAAACGTGGCCAGTTGATCGTGCAAGTATTTATTGAACTGACGACAACTTCAAAATTCTTGTGAGTGTAAACGATAAAAATAGACCGAATATCTATGTAAATCCCAATGCATTTGGGGCTTCAAATCACAGCCCTTCGTCAGGGATATCTCCCAAGAAGAAAAACGCTCTATAACGACATGTAGTCGAAGCCGGTTCAAACTCCATACAGCCGTAAGGTACTAGGTGACGTTAACGGTTGAAGGAACGCCCCACCACGATTACCTGCACTGGCCGCTGCTATGCATATGACAGGGTGGTCAGCCAACTGTTTTACTCCAAACACTGCTTCTGTTCATGCCTTAGGGTGCTGCTGCTGATACTCACCAGGTACCATGATTACAAACATTAAGTCAGTCACCAATCTAGCCTCAGAAACATGGGTAGCAATGCGGGCAGCAGAGGGAAGAGCCTGCAAGTGCAGGCTCTAGATGGCTGTCAATCATCCAGCCAGCTACCATAGGAACCTGAGACCGGGTCATACCACCAATCAGTTTTACCAACTGCGGTCAGCTCTGCCCCCCAGACTGCAGGTGGTGCATGCTAAATTGTCTGGGGTTCCACCATTGCCCCAATATTAGGTCACTTTACACATAACAAGTCACTCATACTCCCAAAGGGAAACGGCCACCACAATGCGGCCGTTTCCACGAAAAGCTTTACCACGCATGCATTACAACGCATGCATGGTTACAACGAGAGGCTTTATCACGCATACCTTTACTACGAAATACGTAGTAAAGGCATGTGTGGTAAATGAAAAGAAAACAAAAAGGAGGTTTCGGGGGTCGCCCCCCCCATAAAAAGCATGGGATTAAAAAGGGGGGATGGGGGGGTCGAACCTGAAGAGCCGAAGCTGATGGAGTCATTAGAGAGAAAACGGAAAGTAACTTCCGCTTCCTCTTTACGACGTACGACCAACGTAACCAAAGAAGATGGAGAGGAGGCGAGTTAAAAGGTAAGGGGGCATTTTAGTTTAAAAATATATATATATTAAGGGTTAAGGGCAGGGGTAATTATAAGGAATGGAGGCTGAGGGCATGTAAGGGGAGAGATATAACCTTTAACAAGAGTATGCCCTCACCATGCATAATTTTACAACGAAAAACGTTGTAAATCTATACGTGGTAAGGGAATATTCGAGGTAAAGGTTATGCGTGGAAAATGAATTCCGTTGTAACACATGCGTTGTAAAGATATGCTTTGCAACGGAATTCATTGTAATGACATACAACCACTCCCAAATGACTCTCAGAATATGCCTCGCCAAGGGATGGGTTGTCAAGCAATTGGGAACTACTGAAATGTCCAATAAATGTCATTATTTAAAAGCTAACCAGCAGCAGAAATTAGCCTGAATTTATTGACACCCGTATAAACAGCAGACAGATCCACCTCAAAATGAAGGCATCAATTAATAGACACTCTCTGAAGTGCAGCTAATACCAGATCTAAATGATGGAAGTTACCCCCGTGCACGGTTCCTGTTCATAACTTTGAAGGGCTGTGGCATTGTTAAGCGTCGGGAAGCCCTCCACCACCTAAAAGGAGTGCCATGAAATCCGTCTTTGAGATGAAGCATGCAACTTCTACCCAAGGAAATGACGCCGTCCAGGAATCTACAACCTGGGTGAAGTCAAAGCCTCTCTCTTAGTAGTGCTTCTCAAAGTTATTGTACTGTTTATCACATAAGGTAAGACACACCCGTACTTTTAAGCCAGGCCTACAAAAAGAGACGTCAAACAATTACACATAGCTCAGAATCATAAATAATTTGTTATATTAGTAAATATTTAATCGACCAATAAAACTTACCATGGCTCGCGTTGTCAAGCTCAAAAGACCTTAAGAGCTTTGGCCCATTTATATACAGTGGTCAGCAATATACGTAGCTCAAACAGTACATCGAATCCACCTCTAAGTCCTTCTGTTGCTTGCATCGAATTCCATTAACTGATTCTAATAGTGACAAAATGGCTGCCCTTAATGCCGATGTACTTGTAATTATAGAATGATAGTTGGCTGCTGTAGTGGCAATATATCAAGGTGTCGGTATTAATCACAACATGATTCCTCTAAAGGCAATGGGCCAGTTCTAGTGACAAAATGTATGTTCTCTTATAATTGGACACATTTGGATTGATCAAGTTTACATTTAAAGCAATTGAAGATTCTTATTTTTTGGGCCTGTCATTCACAAAAGGTCCGCAATTAAATTGTTCACGTTGGAAGTTTTCATGGGAACGCACTGTTCCTTTACTCCTATCCGTGATATATTTGTCCTTGTACTACAAGGGTTGGTTGCCCTTTTAATTTCTTAGTTGGTGTACCAAATTAATAATTCAATCACCAAAAACTAAGGCCCAGATTTACTAACATTTTGTGTTGTGTTTGTGCTACTTTTTGCCGCATCTATGGCACAAGATGCTAGTCGATATTTACAAAGTCATACAAGCTGATTTGCATTGCCTTGCCTGGCTTTGTAAAAGACAAGAAAACACAACAGTAGGCCCTGGGTCTAGTTAAGTGTGAGAGTGTTGGGGAATCCCTTTATTAGGACGATTCTTCTCACCCACCCCATAGGTGGCATGCTTCATCCGAGGGGATCTCCTAACACTACAAACCTAGTTGTAGAGCGGGCTACAACCCCCTCTCTGAGAGGGAGGAGCTCAGGGCTGTTTTGCTAGAGATGGTGAGGTATAGTAAACCTCTAGATGAGCAGGGTGTGGGGAGGGGGTGGGTGAACAAGTGAAAGTGACTAAAACTAACTTTATGATATGCTAGGCAATTTCAAAATAGCATTCAAAGGCCAGGATGAAAAGAAATGCAACTAAAACAGAGGGAAATTCAATCTGTCAAAAAATTGGGAAGGTCGACATGTTTTAGCCTAGGGCGCCCCATAGGGATGCAACGCCTTTCATCAGGTTCAAAAGAATGTGCAGGAAGTGAAGTGCCAATAACAACTTGGATTGCCTTGAAACAGTGGTAAAGTGTTTATACAAAACCAGTAGGTGGAGTGGTAGATCACTCAATCATGGAAGCGCCCTAGAAAGAGAAACAAAATAAGTGCATTTAACAAAAATTAACAAGACAGACAACCCCTACTGTGCATGACTCTAATTAAAGTGCATGTAATGATCCAGTTTAATGTAAAAAAAATATACAGCACCTACCCGAATTGTCGCGTGAGCACGCAGATACCAGTGACCTCGGTATAACAGACTCAAGGCGGCATCCAGTACCTGTGCAAACACATAGAGGTGGTGATAAAGAATGACAATGAAATATAGTCAAGAAACCCCACACAGATTATACAGTTGACTAAGCATGTGACAAACAAAGGAGAAAGTCATTGCCAATTCAACACCCTGTGTGACGCATGGGCAACGCAATATGTTGATAAATCTGTGCCTGACTGCATTGAGTTGCATAAACTTTTTGTAAATCTGGCCCTAACAATTTTTGTCTGAGTTGTTTTTGCTTTTTCTCTGGAACGTTTTTTCTGCATTTCTTCTGTATATCTTATTGAGATTCTGGAACAACCGCCGTGAAGTCAAGCAGGTTGCAGTCTCATGGCACCATTACGATGGGGGACCGTAACAGGATGTTGGTTCGCCCGCCAGGGGTGCGGCGGTCCCACAGTGCTGATTACGATGCGCCCGCCAAACTGGCGGGCACATCACGCATATATTACATTGCAGCGGGCGGTGCTGCGAACAGCACCCACCGCAATGTAGAAACTGCATGTGGGGCATTTGCATGCACAACGTGCCTGTCACCTTGTGCATGCAAATGTTGGGGGGTACCATGGGTACCCCCAAAATGCAGCCACCCACCCCTCCCAACCTGCTGTGGGCACGCAACGGTCCCCCAAAGAAAAGACTGCATGCCTTTCCATGGTGGAGTCTCCGCCATGGAAAGGCAATTCACCTTCATCATCCTCTGCCACCATATTGCTGGCCTTTTCCACCCGGTAGGCAATACGGCAGATTACCTTCCAGCGGAAAACCGGCGGACGGTCTATCCGTCTGCCAGGGTCATAATATGGCTCGGGGAATGTTAGGCGGGCGGTGGAGAATGGCGGGTGGATCGCCACCGCCATTTGGGCGGTGGCGATCCGCCGGCCATCCTAATGGACCCCTTATTCTGGGCAGCTCTTAACTCTCAATTAAGGCATTTAGAGCCATCTGTGTCCATTTGACTGCTAGCACTTCCTCAATCACTTCTACAGCCACTAACATCATAATTCGCACAATATACCTTTCCATGGGAAGGCAGTATCCAATGAGCATTATAGCTGTGCCTTTCACTACAGAATGTTTTTTATTGGCTGATGCATCAGTGACCCCTTGATTTTTCAGCTCGAGGGCAGTAAAGTGAGACAGCACGGAAAGAGTGCGATCTTTTGTTGCTTTAGGAATAGAGGAGTTGGCCTAACACTTGCGTTGGGGGGTGCTGGATAGTGAATAGTTTACTTTACTATTCCAACTCCAGTCCCCGTGGATAGTAGGGAAGGTGTTGGATAGTAAATTAAAGTATTACCTAGCCTAGAGCGCCCCCCAGCGCAAGTCGTTGTAATGACTTGCGTTGTAAAACTTGCGTTGTTAAATACTGCGTGGTAAAAGTTGCGTCGTAAAGGATGCTTCCCCATAAAGACAGGCATAATATACTCAGAGCTGTATGGTATTATAAGCTCATCCTCAATGTCGAATTTATCATCCCCTACCAATTGTGAGTGACTTCCAAAGGGCAGAACTGTGTTTTTAGTAGGACTGGGTGAAATTAATGTTATTCTGCCATAATTTTATGTCATTTTTCGAATTTTGTGTTACACTTCTTATGCTCCTGAGGATAAGAAAGAGAGTGGCTGTTTTTTAAGACACTCGTGTTTTTTGCACTTTTCTTTGTTAGAGTGAAATGCATCCTTTCATCCAACATGGGCACCAGGCTTTTTTTCCGAAATATAGCCTTAATTTACAATTATGCTCAAACAATTTCTTCAGAATTTCAAATAATTACACTAATATGTATACCCCCTACTTTTTGGATAGTCGAGAACTAATAGGCCAACAAATTCCATGAGAGGGTGGAGTCTGTGACCAGCAGCTGATTTTATCATGGTTTCATTGAAGGTTGTACACTTTCAGGCCTGAAGGACACTACCCTCAGTTGGTATGTCTTTCGGCGAGCTTCGATTTCAAGGTGTGGATGCTTGAAGAGGAACCCTGCTGGTCCTTTTGTTTGTGATAACCCCTCTCTTTCATCCTCGCCCACATTTCAGAGTGTAGACTCTTTCCTTCTCATCTCTTTCAGACATGGGAGATCTAGACGTGAACACCAATGTCACACAAGGTTGCATGTAGGCATTTGAGTGTATGTGACTTAAACCCAGCTGTGACTCCAGGACGCTAGTTTAGGTGGAGCAAAGCATCTGGGCTTTTCAGCATGGCACCCTTCCCTGTGTGATAGTGCGCTACGCTACCACTAGATCTGTAAGGAACTTGAGGGCCTGGCCTGCTTGAAAAAAATAAATGTAGACTTTAAGTTTTCGATTGTCTGGTATTCACAAATAGGTTTATGAGTAGTATCTTAACAAGTGTGGAGCGTCTGCACATGAAAAGATAGGATTTTCCTATCTTTTATGAGAGAAGACTCCGCACTCGTAAATATACTACGCATGAATATCTTTGTGAATAACAAACAATTGTAAGGTTAGAATAAAGTCTAAGTTTACGTTTATGAATCAGGCCTTGTGTATTCATGAAAAGCAGGGCCACGATCACCTCTGGCCCTCTAAAATGGTATATGGGCCAGTGGCGTAACCCACACTTATGGATCCCTCCTGCAGAATGTGATGAGGGTCCCTCATTTCCCTATATCTAAGTACAGCTATTTAATGGTCTTTGGTTGAATAGAGTGCCCCCCTGAAGGGTTGGGGGAGTCCTGGAGGTAGGGTTTTAGGTCGTATGATAAAACTGGGGGGGTCTCTCAAAGGCGCGTGGACGATGAAATTAGGGGCATGGCTTAAAAACACATCTGCAAATAAAATCGATGCTTAGCATAGTGTGCCCCCGACTGATACTTAGATGTTTCTGTCATTGCATCCAGATATATAATGCAACAAGTAATATTATACCAACTACAAGCCAGTACTATTGGCTTTGTCAACGATTGCTAATTGCATAAGATGAATAAGCAACAACTATGGCTTCGTTGTATAAAATATTGAAAATGCTGCAGTTCTGACATGATAAGACTGTGAAAGAGCTATAACGAGTCTTTTTGAAGATACACCAAAGGCAGTGAGGGGCGGTACTGCTGCAAAGGTAAGATTGTTTTTTCACCCTGAGTGTGAGGGCAAAAATGGAGAGCCCTACAGGGACCCATCTTAGCACCTGCTTTTTAGAACTGCTGGCGCTGAGCACTGGCAGGACCCGGCCCATTTAAAGCCCTGCCTGGAGGGTTGCCCACCGCGCCACATGGACTGCTGGGGCTGCAGGGGCCTGTGTTACTCCCATGATACGGAACTATGAAGAATAGAACCCTGCATTTAGTTTCCTTTTTTCTTTCATGAGTGGTATCGTGTGACCTTGCCCCAAACTACACCCCCCTTTTGCAAGGACATCAAGAACAACATCGAGGAATCACAAAGAGGCACCCCTGAGTCCGGGAACACGGACACATTCCTGAAAGCATAGTAAGTAGGAAAAAAAAATCGTGGCGAGGGAGACTGGAAGTGTGACCTTCTTTGTTTAGTCTCGTTTCATGTGTAGCAGGAAAGCAGCCTTTCCATCCTGTTTTTGAGGCGAGAACATGTAAAGAATGGGAGAAAAATGCAGCAGGACTCTGATACGCTGCGATGAACTTGTCACTGTGCCCAGCCTAGAACAAAGAGCCGAGGGCAACACTGGAAGAAAACACGGCGCGGGGACGTATGGCATCAGAATGTTTTTTCCATAGTGAAGCAACTTAGCTGGACTTTTTTCTTGATACCTTATGGTTATTATTTTCTCCTGTTTAATTCTGAGACATACATTTAATTGAAATGATTTATTTTGAATTCCTGTATGATGGTAAAGATTTATTTTTTAGAAACTATGTAATACAAATTTAAAACGCAAGCAATACTTTTATACATGAAGAAAAATGTATGGAGCCTGTAGATTAATTTCTGAAAATGTTTACATATCTGTGATTGTTAGCTTGTTAACAGGGCAACTGATCATAGCGCCTTTTAGGTTTCGCTTGTGAACTCTCTTGTATTTAATATATCTTATCTTATCAGTTCCCAAAACTGAATTACAGTGTTCATTCGCTTTTGTGTTGAACTTTTTTTTGGTAACTTCTCCTGGCTGGACAGATTACGATACTTCTACTAAAGCTGTTTACACTGTTTAAGCCCCATTCACTGTCAAGATAAGATCAAGATAAGATCTTTTCCCACAGAAAAGTCAGACAGCTTTTAACAGTATGCTGGAATCCTTGCTTTTTTTATTACTTAGTTGTGTGAGGAAGTTGCTTTAGGCTTAAATTGTTTGCAGCATTTATTATTCATGCCTCAGTACCTTTCTTTGCACTTTGTAGGCATTATTGGATTGACTTATTCAACTTTATCTATATGGGCATTATGATCAAGTTCCAAATGTTGTAATAAACATTGCACGTTAAAAATAAAGTTAATATACAAGAGCTATGCTGTATGTTGCCGCTAATCAGGTAGCCACAAGTGCTGTTACCTGGCAGACAACAGGTCATGATTTGAATGGTGCGGCAGGTGCAGTTGCACTCAGGCCACAAGTTGGCAGAACTCCTCTAAACACATAATATTGCTATGGGCCTTATGATGAGTTTGGTGATCCAATGGACCACAAAAATCACAGTGGCATTGTGGTTACTGCCGCACTGGTGGTCCGACTGCCCTTTTACAAGTAGGGCGGTCGGACCACCATGGTACTACTGCTGCTGCCAAGGATCCACGATCCTTGGGGGTCTTGCAGCAGTCTTGAGGCCCCAATATGCTTGGCAGGACCACTGGGGCCCCACCAAGTACATTACGAGTTTCCTCCTCACCTCACTTTTCACAGCAGTGAGCCCCCTGTGTAAAGTTTGGTAGTGTGGAAAGAAAGGGGACCCCGAAGGGCCCACTTCTGCCTCTGGGCCGAGGGATATATGCAGAGGGGCACATGGTGTGTCCCCTTGTGTGCATGCACCCACAGTTCCGGCAGGGCATGGGCTTACCACTCCATGCCCTACAGGAACTGGCTTTGGCGTTCCAATTCTGGTGCCCTTTTTATAAGCACCACCTTAGGACCGCCAGAGAACCTCCCCCCAGTGCCGAAAAACGTCCAAATCTTGCAGCGGTGCTCACATCTGTTTGGCACTTCAGGAGAAGAGAGGTACTGCTCCTGCTCCGCCAAATTCATACTAAGGCCCTATATTAGACTACTAAACAGGCAGTTACAATTTCAGTTACCTTGCAGTTAAAAGGGGCTTGAATTGAATGGTGCAGGAGGTGCAGCAGGTGCAGTGGCAATGGGGTCAAAAAGCTTTAGGGACCCCACACTCCCCCACATTATTGCTAAAATTTAATACTAAACAGGCAGTCACAAGTGCAACTATCTTTCAGATTACAGGGTCATCATTGTTTGAATGATGCAGCAAGGTGAAGGTGCGCCAAAGGTAAGCCCGTCTACGCCCGTCCGCGCCTGGACCGCGCCCAGCGCCAGACCCCCTGCCCCTCGCGCTCCCCAGCACTCCCGCATTACCTACGATGCCGCCACCCTCCTAGCCCTTAACCCCGGTCGCGCCCCCACCTGCGTCCAAGCCGCCCCTGGACATACCCATGGACCTTTCTCCTGCTACTCCTGCAAATTCAGCGGCACTGACAACATCTCCGTTACGACCACACCACTGACTCCCGAACCCAACCACCTACAATGCATCCTTCTCAACACCCGATCAGTCCACAGGCATGCCATTGACCTATGGAATCTACTAGACACCATTTCTCCAGACATCGCCTTCCTAACAGAAACATGGATGAATGCTTCCTCCGCACCAGACATCACCATTGCCATCCCGGAAGACTATAAGATCACTCGCAAAGACCGTACCAGCCACACAGTGTAGTGTAGTTCCTAGTTTCCCACTAGGCCCTGCGCATTGGAATAACATAAACAGTAGTATCGACGTGGAACTGGCTATATTCCAGGCCTCCACTGACTATGCTAAACTTAATTGGGTTGTGTTACCAACTAGCTCAGAGGTCACTGGAAACTTTCTTCTCTGCATAGGAAGTGATCAGCTTCCTTGGCACAGACAAGAAGGGATTCAGCTTTCCAACAACCGTGCAACATGACAACTTTGCTCCTCAGATCAAGAGTCGATCTCTAGGGTCGTGTGAAACAATAGACATAGATTTCACTCAGTCAGTCTAGTGCAGTTTACTTTCACAGTATGTAGAGAATGGAGAGACGGGCGTGTATCAATAAAGGTTAACATTTATTGAACAGTCTTTCTTCTCGTACAAGAGAAATGTATTGCCACAATTGCAATAACTGTTATTATGAAAAGTACGTACAGTAAGATAAGAATAGCGAAATAGAACTGTAAAAGCATTGATATGGTTTCTTAGCCATACAATGGTTTAAAAGTAATAAAACATTTATACAGTCATATATACATTAGGCTAACATACTCAACTGGTGCTTCTAACTAAGCCTACCCCAGTGTGCCTGACCTAGGCCTAACACGTGAGAAGGGGGAGTAAGTAAGTAGCTTAAGTTAAGTTGGTTTTGCCAAGGTTTGTTTCAAGAATTCTCTTCTAAGGGTTTAGTCAACACCATACCTCTGAATAGAATGATGGAGGATTGGTATCTCCTTCAGGGGTCTCTCTCGATATCCCAGTCACCTGCGAAGGTAAACTGGAAGCGCCGGGACTGGATTTCTCTGCACGAGAAAGGCAGCGGCTTCTCTCAGCGCGTCTGGAGGAAGGAGGGGTGACAGCGTCCGCGGGCAGCTGGGCTGGATGTCTTCGCAGAGGACGGCTGCACGGCTCCTCAAGCGTACTGCACCATAGGTCGCGCTGTAGCGGCGATAATGGTAATCAGTAGCTTCACCACCACAGGATAGCAGGCTGCAGCGACAGAGTGCTAGTTTTTACCAACACGGGGTCATGCAGGCAGCTGGCATCAGCAACATGTTCGCTCATTGCTTAAGGCAACGTTGGTAATATTTATACCTGACAGGTGCCGGGTTTGACGCAAGTTTGCTGGACATAAGACGTCAATTAAAGATGTCACTAGGAAGTGGCAGCTATCAGTTGCTCATTAGAGTTCTATTACTAATCAAAACATAGCAAGCGGGGATTTCCAGGTTTGCTAAGTTTTTATCTTGTTGAAGAACTCGGAGTGTTATCTAGGAATATCAGATAGTGACTGCTGCTCTGTCATTGCACTAATTGGTCGCAAAGGAAGTAGCAGAGAGTCATGCTGGAATGTGGCTCTGTGGCTCTGCTCGTGTGAGGCCAGAGATGACTTTACAGAAAATCGTACTTGAACGGTTATGCCAATATAGGGAACAAAGGGCTTTATAGCCGAATAGGGGCATAAGGTCACAGTATCGATCAGGAACCTAGATAAGCACATGACACCCACTCCACGAATTCATGTCCATCAAAATTACTAAAACTAAGCAATTAGATGCATGTGTAACATTGTATAACATAGCCCACCCCAAAATACATAAATGCATTCGAAAATAGGCGTACTTGTAATACATGGAATTTAGGTACTGTACGTAGTTTTAAAAGCATAGTAATCATTCAAAAAAAATTATTGCATATGAAATCAATGAACGATTATGCATAAAAAATTACACATGAAGTATCTCTGACAGAAGAAATGCGAGATAAATCATCACATAAAAATGCATTGTAATAATGTGTGCTAGAGGCTGGTGTTATGTTGTTATGTCTCTAGATGTGTTTAGAAATAGAAGTGTGAAGCTTCTGTTCTCTAAGAATAGTTTTTACGTTAAGCAAAGAATTGTTCGTGCCAAAAAGAAAGGGTCAATATTAAAAAATTGTCCAATTCAAAGAAAAATCAGTTTACCAAAGCTCCTGGCAGTTTTATGTTGATCAAAACTGAAGGCCGAATCCAGAGTTCATGGGAACGCCGTGTGTCGGAAAGCTTCTCAAAAGTTATTGTTTCTCTATGGGTGAGAACATCGTATCAGACAGGCTCGCAAAGAATTGGTCTACAAAATCAGGTGATAGTTCAACCAAATTAGATAGCGCTGTAACTTGGCAGGTGTGAGAATGATTGCTGTCATCGAAGGCAGGATCAGCAATGCTCACAGAACGTTGTACCTGGATGATGTTGCTTTTGTCACTCGCTCCACTGTTACCACTTGGCTGTAGCACAGGAGTCTCCACGAATGCCGTCATCAGGATTGGTAGCCGCTGGGGACAACACAATGCGTGAGCCGTTATTGGACTTAGCAAAGTATCGACGTCCATTGGTACTGCTGATGGAAGTGAAAGACAGACGTCCAACACGCATTCCTCGCCGCAAAGCATACACCGTAGCACAGGTAAAATGCAATTTTGCCATATCGGTCTGAATGAAAGGAACCAGGTCATGTTTAGATCTCTCAGCCTGGCCAATCCGAGGACGTTAGTTATCCTGTCCCTGTAGCGCATTGCTAGGATTGTTTCTTCCATTCCCATGGGAGCTATGTCTGAGCCGAGGTTTGCCATAACGTAGCAGAAGGGTCAAAAATAGAATCCCTGCGATGAGTCCAAAAAATAGTGGAATACCACCAAAGATGGAGTGCACAAAATTAGGAAAGATTCCCAAAATTGCCTGGAAGGGTGTTAGCAGTCCCGTAAAGACTGTCTTAAATATGCCTGGGATGCTCGTAGCACTAGACATGTTAAAGAGTTGCTCGAGCATTTGTACGAAATGCACGGGGCAATTTGTTGATAAAAGGTCATGGACCTCAGTAGCCGTCCTTGCGACTAGAAGATCATACGTCTCTTTAGATGACGTTATAGGCACTGTTGTCTGTAAAAGCACAGATTTCATTTTGCTTAATGTATCAATTCGTATAGAATAGAGATTCAGACGAGGCCAGAGGGGAGTCACTGTGTCTGGAGGCCCGCTCGGAAACAATGCTTGCATACAACATTTGACCATGGACGTTACTTCTACTAGATAACTTAGTCCGGGCGCGAGGCCACAGCACCTGTGATCCGTTCTCAGAATGTAACTCCCGTTTGCGAGTTGCATAAAGAAGGGCTCTATCTGAGTTGCAGGTGTGACTAGCTGGTGGCATGAAAGGTTGTTTGAATTGCCATCACATGCTCCGTGTAAATTAATACCCTGACACAAAAGTATACCGCTTAGTGAGTGTTTACAGTTGTCACCACTAAGAAATACATTTTTTGTCGCTGTCACTATAGCAAGAATGAGTGTATGGTAATTTCCATTCGGATTTAACATATCCCTTACCCAATTGTTCATATTGGCCAGCAGGTATGTATTCAAGGCACTTTTTAAAGCGGAAAGTTGTTATCGGAATTGTGATAATTCCGTGTATTATCCATTCAATGACAGGACTCTCTGACATTGTCAATGGTAATCTCTCGAGTTTCTCGATGCTCAAGATTGTATAGTCTGCTCCTTTCTGTGCCAAACTGATCTGTTTATCAGTAAGGTTAAAAATGGAAAATAATGACGTTGTGTTTATCAGACGCCAAGGCACATAGCCTGAACGAAGATTTTGCAGCGTCCAGCCTAATTCTATAATAGAGCGTAATTGAGACTGGCCATGTTGTAACATTAGCAAATCTCTGTCTATCACATCAAAGGCAGATGATACAATATTGTCCAAAGAATATATTCTGGAAGACAGAGTCATTAACCCATTGTCTACCACAGAAAGTGATTTTTCCAAATTAATACGATCAATTTCTCGTATCTTTTCAGCAGTTTCAATTTGCTTTACTTTCCAAGCCTCGTTGTAAGCAGCATAGATGCTGGTCGCTATGAAACGCTTTTGACGCTGTTTGCGTGGTCCAAGAATGAAATCGCGCAAATCAGCACCATCTTTTAATAAAGATAAGTGTTGCTTAATTTCAGCCAGTGTGGATGTAGTTAGCCATTCTAGGCAGAGTTTGCCTACACTGTATGTAGTTATAATTCCTGGATGTTGTCTCTGGGAATATCTTGAGTCTAATCTGGTCATTTTTAAACCCTGTGTTTTATTCAGGAATCTATCTTGACAGCTATTTGTGTCTGTAGGCCAGATTAACCACTTTTTCCAATCAGGATGTGTTCTGTTGAAATGTAAAATGTGTGACACGTCTAACTCATTATCTGCAGTTGCATTCTCAGCTATTGGCTTTGGTATAGACGGTGTTTTCATTTCTTTGTTTTTGGCTAGGCCAAGACAAGATGTTTGGTGTACAGTGTCATTTAAAAATAACATTTGTTCTGGTATCATGCATGTTCTAAACAGTGCTTCAATGCCTTGCACCTGCCAATCTTTTGTACCCCAAATTGTTTTCGTTTCAATATTAGTTTTCCAATAATCAAAACCAAATGTCATCATTTTGTCATAAAATGCTTCTGAATATATCAATTTAGAATTTGTCAGCATTGTTTTCATTCCTGTTTTATCTAACAGTTTATAATAAAACGTTTCTGCATCACTGGTGTTAAACCCTGAAAAATATTTGAATTTCTCAAAAAATGCTTTAGAACTGCTTTTAGGTGGTGTAGAACAATGTTCCCATTGATTATACATAAAAACATTTCTAGGCTGTGCAGATTTATGCAAGTAATGATCCCCATAGTGGGTGTAACAGAATAACTGCTCATAACTAGATGAACCTTGTAAATAATCATGATCTGTGAATCTAGCTGACATTACTAAATCAGACATCATGTCATTAATACTGTTAAAATCCCAATCATCAGAGAATGTACTTGGTGTAACAAAGTCACTTAAGGAAACCTTTAGTTGATGAGGATACTTCAGGATTTCGACCGGACCATAGATCTCATAGTCTGTTTTCTCCCATACTACCCCACCAGGTATTGGAATTGCTGTGACATTTACTGTTGACAGTTCTCTTTTCTTCACGTGGGATGATCTGTGTGGTTTCAGGACTAGGTTGATGTTCTGACTTGCTGTGTCCATTCTAATATATTTTCCTTCAATGAATTTTCCCAAACACAGTACCATGATGAGCCAAAGCAGGAGGAAAAATACACCTAGACCGAACCAGAACTCTAGCCAAGGGGAAATGAGGTAGATTTCCTTCAGTTGATGAAAGAGTTCCGTTGCTTTTTCTTTAAAAGACTTTTTTGTTTCTGGCATCACTTCGGGATCGTTTTCATCTTCAGAGAAGTTGTCGAAGTTGATGAAATAACCAGAGGCAGTTCTGTCAATTGATGGGATTGTTCTTTCAATCTGTCTCTCGGTAGCACTTTCTGATGCCACATTATTGTAGACTGGTGTTGTTTCTTGACGAACTGTTTCAATCTGTGTTTCAAGAGGCACGAGTTCCATGGCTGTATTGCATAGTCCTTCATTGTGCATTGCAGGCTGATCGAATGTGATGAGTCTTTCAGTTTGAACCTCTTGGATTGTTGCAAGTTTGGGTATTCTGTTGTTTCTTGGGAGTCCACTGGGCCTACTGTTGATTATAGGCCACATGCTTGTGGTTTTACCAGATCGATGGACACGACTCTGTTCTCCTTTTTACCAGCAAGGGGCGGTAGCACAACTGATCTTGTTCCGGTGACTGCTAAGACAGGTACTGCTTTTCTGTAAGAAGGCCCAAATTCCTTCTTAACCGCGATCTTTTCTCTGACTAGATCCCCAATCTTTGGAATCCAAACAGGCCTCGCTGGGGCTGTTGCGGGTGGTGCCTCGTCAGTGGTACTTGGCTGTTGCTTTAACTTTATGTTGCTTAATGATTTTCTTGTTTCATTCAGTTCCTGTAAAACAGCCAAACGGTCTTTTACTTCAAACTGCTTTGTTTCTTTTTGTACCACTGACATCTGACTATCGAGGTCCTGAACGCGCATTCTTATTCCGAACAATAGTTCGTATGGGCTGAAACCTTTTAGAGAATTTCTTGGCATGTTGTTAAGACTAGTCTGGACACTTATTAAATGTTTGACCCACCCAGCGCCTGAACCTAATACCTTCGCTGTTATAGATTGCTTTATGTCCCGGTTTTTTCTTTCTACCACACTTGTGCGACGGACAAGAATACCGCAACCCAATTCCCATGCCGGCCATGGCCTCCTTATAGGCTCGAGAGCTGAAAGCAGGACCCTGGTCAGAATGGAACGTGGTAATTGCGTATATGCCGATATGGACTCGCTAATCTTTTATAACCGTTCTAGGCGTCAGCCGAGTGCTGGTGGCCTCATTTTTTAAGTGCATTTCGTCTTAAACGTTGTACACTGGGACGCGCTTCTCTTCTTTGATTGCGCAGATAGACCGCCTTATGCTGTCTAGAAGGGATCCTGAAACTACCCTGGCCTGTTCATTACTGCGATCTCTATTGCAGTCTTCACAATTTTGAGCAAAACATTGAATATCTATACTCATTCCTGGCCACCAGTACTCTGATTGCAATTCTTTCAGAGAGGCTTTGATTGTTTGGTGTTTCAGACCCAACCCCATGTGTGCTTCCAGTAATAGGAAGCCCCTCCTGCTCCTGTTTGGAATTACTCTATCCCCCACTCCAGGGATTCGAGCAAAAGGAACGGAGTTTGCATCGATTATGTATGCATAATTGAGTGGATAGTTTACGGGTAGTGCTGCACAGTCGCCTTTTACGGTTGTTTTTACTGCTAGCATGGTTTCCCCGTCTATATACTTATCTGTACGCTTTTCTGTGGCTACGGAAGCCGGTTTAGTTGCTTCCGTGGTGGCTGTATTAGCCAATGAATTCCCTGCAACGTGAACGCCATCACGCTGAAGACTCTGTGCGTGAATCACGTGAGTCTTTTGTAGTTCTTTGTGTAAAAGAGCTACTTGTTCCCAAAGCAATTTATGCTTTATTGTGGCACCTGTGTCATCTTTGTAATCGTTTTCGATCCAACTCTGCAGTTTGTTATTGTAAGAATTGACGCAAAAATGAGAATCGCACACTATAAGTGTGGGGAATTCGCGTTCTGCATTTTCGAGCGCCATCTTTAAAGATCTGATTTCAGTTCTCTGAACCGAACAGTTTCTTACAGATTCAGTTTTTGTTACTTTCGGTCTGAATTTACCGCACAGCCAACGACCTTTAATGATCGCACATGCTGCATCGTAGGATTTTCTCTCTACGTTGAAATGCTGTACAAAGCTATCTGTATAGATTATACATGCGTATTGTGGGAGAGGCAGGATTTCGATTGGCAGAGGATATTCTTCTTCATATTCTAAATCATTCAGTTCTTCAAATTGCGGGGCGAAATAGTATTTTACATCTTCCGCTCCTAGGGAATCTATGCACTGTATCCATTTCGGATCCAGTGACACTGTAGGCAGGTTTACTGGGCTGAATAGCGCCTCGAAGGCGGATTCCGCTGTAAGGATATTAATCCGTTTGCCGTGTGCTAGTTCTCTTTCATTTGCTAATGCGATTTGCACTGCGTTCACAGTTTTTTCTGTGCGACTGAATGTTTTTTCTGCTTGTGTGTACAAGTGAGATTTAATTGAAATTGGTACCTTTTCTCCCTCATTAGAGGTTAGGTACGTGAATCCGCATCTTCCTGGGATGACTCGGATTACAAGATCGATCGTGTTGTCACGTGTATCTAATTTTGTTTTTGCTAACATGTCTGTTTGCAGTGATCTCAAAATTTCTGTGTGTTTTTGAGTCCAATTGATTTGTTTTAAATCAGGTTTTATTAGTTCGTAGAGAGGTTTAACCCTCTCTGCGTAATTTAGAATGTAAGTTCTTCCGAAATTCAGAAAACCTAGTATTGATTGTAAATTCTTCAGCGTTTTTGGAGCTTGGAGTACAGCGCACTTCTCTAAGAAGTTGTCCGCTAGGCTTTTCCCTTCACTTGATAATTCGTACCCTAAAAATAGTACTGTCAGATGGGCAATTCGGGACTTTTTAAAGTTGAATTTGTAACCCTCTGCTGCGAACCCAAGTATAATGGTGTTCACTCTTTTCAAGTGAGTATCCAAGTCGTCGTCTGTGAGATAAATATCATCTACGTAAGATAATGCTTCATCATCATAGATTTGTAGTAACTCTGTTACCCTAGCTGAGAATAGTCCTGGGCTGTTCTTGAACCCCTGTGGGAGTCGACAGAATTTTTTTCTGCGACCCAAATGCGGAGAAAGCGGTCAAGTATCTGCTTTCTGGTGCAATGTTTTGACAAAAGAAACCATTAGAAATGTCTAATGTCGTTTTGTATTTTTTCCTAACTATGTTATTCATTAGGGCTGCACTATGCGAGTTTTGTACTGCAAAAGTTTTGCAACATGTATTAAGGTGTCTGTAGTCCAAAACTAGACGATATGAATTGTCTGGCTTGGAGACAGGAAACAAAGGATTGTTCATTTGAGAGGTGCATGTTCCAATCACCCCCTGGTACTCAAGTTGATCTAAGATCTCCCTGACCTGTTTTTTAGCTTCTTGCTTCATGGGATACTGCCGTTGGGCAGTTGGTTCACTTTTTAGTTGGATTTTGTGAGGCGTAGAATCCTCATCCCATCCTACGTGATTTTTATACAATGCAGGTGCCTGGGCTACAGCCCATTTCCTTGCATATGTGTATTTTTTGTGAATCGGTATGTGATTCGAGAAGGCAGGCATAATCACTTCTTCGCCACGAGGGCACTCCCTGACAAACTCCGGGGGCCAATCTTTTTCAGCTAACAGAATATCATAGCCTTTTGAGAGCTTATCCCAAAATAGACCCTTAATTTTCCTAGTCTTATCACCCTCTATACGCAATGTTATTTCGTATATTTTATGGGGCTCGCTAAGCCTGGCGTCGGCAGTTTCAACCTGAATGTATTCATTCGTGTCCACTGTCTCCAGATGACTCATCAAGATCTTGCGCGCTATACTGATTTCTGCTGCACTGTCCAACATTGTCAATGCCCACTCCCCGTTTTTCAACTGTGTCCTCAGTATTCTCGGCATGGTTGATTACTCTAATACTAGCTACCTTCTTTTTCTGAAATTGAGATTTCTTATTTTGAGCAGGTTCCTTGTCTTTGGACTTGGTGTGCTCTCCTGGGTCTGACCGTCCTCTTCTTTCCGAATTCTGTGGAAGAGATCGAGAGGGACGTGTATCAATACTTTGATATCTATCAGGTCTTTTTATATTATCCCTATTTCTAAGGTTATATCTTTTCTCAGAGGGCTCCCGTTGGGGAGACTGGCGTTCTCGAGTCGGAGTTCTTTCCCTCCGTCGAGGAGACCTTCCTCTGGACTGGAAAACTTTTTCCTTGGGAGTGGATTGTTTATTTCCATCCCAGCTCTTTTTAGGAGTGTTTAAATTATTTTTAATAAATAATTTTTCTGGATTTTCGAGCAGTTGGGGCTTAACTGGTTTCCCACCCAAGCTGTCTCTACCTAATTCTTCATAGCATTTTTCTATGATTTTTGCAAGCTCAACAGGATCTTTTATATCTGTTTCCCTCAACTTCTGGCGAATCGCCACAGATGCTGCTTCTCCCTTTACATTGGCTAATAATATAGCCGTGACCTGCTTGAAATCTTTCAGTAATTTCATACCTAGATTTAAAGCTGGTTCTGGACCGAATTCATTTTGAATCTGTTTTAGCACGTCTGGTATTACCGCCATAGACGGAACACCGTGTGTTTTTGTGTAAATGGAAGCAAAGACTGTACCCCAAGTGTCGCAGTCCTCCACGTGTGGTGCGATTCCCATAGGAAGGCAGATGGTCAAGATTCTGTGTTTCTCAATAGGGGTAGTATCAGGAAATACTGCCTCTATTTGAGTGATTTTCTGGGCTAACCAGAAAGGAATTTGTTCCCGTTTTACGGGTGTTTTACCAAGACATGACTGTATGTTCTGTGGTGTAATTTTATTTGTGTTCCCCTGATGAGGGGTCAGCTGTGGTGTATTAACAGCTGGCTGGACTGTTGCAGTCCGTATTACATATTGGACTAATTGCCTATGTATTTTTATTAATGTGTTTAGCTGTGCTAACAGCTCTTCTCTAGACATTTTTGCAATGTCAGGATGTGGTGTGTAGCTGGCTAGAACCGGCCACGTGGCTCCTGGTCTACCTAGTGGACCGAGCCTAGTTATGTGATCATTGTGTTTTAGGGCGCCATTAAACCAGAGCAGGTGCTCTTGAAATTTAAGTGGAATTTCAACCTCCTCGAAAGGGGCGTACTCATCCGGAGGTTCCTCTATTTTGTAATAGTGAAACTCTTGTGTTATAGCGTTTACCGCTGGAAAGTTTATCCATGAATAGAATACCTCTGTCTGCCGATACTCGTGAGCCTCTATCACGAAAATTACTGTACCACCTTGAGGTGGCAGTCCGTTTTCTATAAGTTTTAAAGTTATAGATCTTCTTAACTGGACCGGGATGATAATAGCATCCGGGTCTGTGTATTCGGGACCTTGCTGAGTCGCATCTACTGCGGCCCCAGTGGTGCCGTTGTTTTCTACTGACATTTCAAAAAATGCAGGTTTGCAGAGTAGGTCTCCAAGGAGACAAAGATTAGATGCACAATATTTTGGAACACTGTATCCTTCAACGTTGAATAAACCAGAGCTTTACATAGGAATCTCTTCCTACTAAGGTCGGGCGGATTTTAACCTTTCACCCACTCCAGACGTCTATTGGAGTATTTACGGGAGAAAGGGGTGTGAAATATGCACGACTGAGTTACTCTACAAGTCTTACGTTAGTTTATCGCCTTACCAAACGTTAGGGCGCCATGTAGTGTAGTTCCTAGTTTCCCACTAGGCCCTGCGCATTGGAATAACATAAACAGTAGTATCGACGTGGAACTGGCTATATTCCAGGCCTCCACTGACTATGCTAAACTTAATTGGGTTGTGTTACCAACTAGCTCAGAGGTCACTGGAAACTTTCTTCTCTGCATAGGAAGTGATCAGCTTCCTTGGCACAGACAAGAAGGGATTCAGCTTTCCAACAACCGTGCAACATGACAACTTTGCTCCTCAGATCAAGAGTCGATCTCTAGGGTCGTGTGAAACAATAGACATAGATTTCACTCAGTCAGTCTAGTGCAGTTTACTTTCACAGTATGTAGAGAATGGAGAGACGGGCGTGTATCAATAAAGGTTAACATTTATTGAACAGTCTTTCTTCTCGTACAAGAGAAATGTATTGCCACAATTGCAATAACTGTTATTATGAAAAGTACGTACAGTAAGATAAGAATAGCGAAATAGAACTGTAAAAGCATTGATATGGTTTCTTAGCCATACAATGGTTTAAAAGTAATAAAACATTTATACAGTCATATATACATTAGGCTAACATACTCAACTGGTGCTTCTAACTAAGCCTACCCCAGTGTGCCTGACCTAGGCCTAACACGTGAGAAGGGGGAGTAAGTAAGTAGCTTAAGTTAAGTTGGTTTTGCCAAGGTTTGTTTCAAGAATTCTCTTCTAAGGGTTTAGTCAACACCATACCTCTGAATAGAATGATGGAGGATTGGTATCTCCTTCAGGGGTCTCTCTCGATATCCCAGTCACCTGCGAAGGTAAACTGGAAGCGCCGGGACTGGATTTCTCTGCACGAGAAAGGCAGCGGCTTCTCTCAGCGCGTCTGGAGGAAGGAGGGGTGACAGCGTCCGCGGGCAGCTGGGCTGGATGTCTTCGCAGAGGACGGCTGCACGGCTCCTCAAGCGTACTGCACCATAGGTCGCGCTGTAGCGGCGATAATGGTAATCAGTAGCTTCACCACCACAGGATAGCAGGCTGCAGCGACAGAGTGCTAGTTTTTACCAACACGGGGTCATGCAGGCAGCTGGCATCAGCAACATGTTCGCTCATTGCTTAAGGCAACGTTGGTAATATTTATACCTGACAGGTGCCGGGTTTGACGCAAGTTTGCTGGACATAAGACGTCAATTAAAGATGTCACTAGGAAGTGGCAGCTATCAGTTGCTCATTAGAGTTCTATTACTAATCAAAACATAGCAAGCGGGGATTTCCAGGTTTGCTAAGTTTTTATCTTGTTGAAGAACTCGGAGTGTTATCTAGGAATATCAGATAGTGACTGCTGCTCTGTCATTGCACTAATTGGTCGCAAAGGAAGTAGCAGAGAGTCATGCTGGAATGTGGCTCTGTGGCTCTGCTCGTGTGAGGCCAGAGATGACTTTACAGAAAATCGTACTTGAACGGTTATGCCAATATAGGGAACAAAGGGCTTTATAGCCGAATAGGGGCATAAGGTCACAGTATCGATCAGGAACCTAGATAAGCACATGACAACAGGAGGAGGAATCGCTATCGTCCATAAGAAATCAATCCGCATCTCAACCAGCTCTGACGCCAACCTCGCCAACTCCGAACACCTTCACTTCCAGATCCACATCGACCCCAAAACCACACTCAGAGGCACCCTCCTCTACAGACCACCAGGACCCCGCGCAAAATTCAGTGAAGACATCACGGACTTCATCACTCCACACGCGCTCCCTTCCAAAGAATACATCCTTCTGGGAGACCTCAACTTTCACCTTGAAAAGAGCAACGACCG
Organism: Lissotriton vulgaris; assembly: GCF_964263255.1. Lineage (NCBI taxonomy): Eukaryota > Metazoa > Chordata > Amphibia > Caudata > Salamandridae > Lissotriton > Lissotriton vulgaris. Next base: position 1,153,622,614 of record NC_141687.1, on the reverse strand, counting down.
CAACACCACCACCCTCCTGGCCAACCTCGCCAACCTCGGACTTAAACAACTGGTCACTTCCCCCACCCACATCGCAGGTCACACACTCGACCCCATCTTCACCTCCAGCAATCATGTCTCCTTCAGCCACACTACGGATCTCCTCTGGACTGACCACAGCTGCGTTCACTTCACCTACAACAAGCCCAAACCCACCAACCACCTCCAACCAACTCTGCAAAGAAACTGGAACAAAATCACCACCGACCAGATCTCCTCTTCGCTCCTTCTAAACACCCCAACCCACTCCTCGGACCCAAACCTAGCCGCCGCCAACTTCACCCAATGGTTATCCAACACCGCCGACACCTTAGCACCACTGAAAAAACGTCAAAGCAAACCTGGCAACAAGAAGGCCTCATGGTTCAACGATGATCTTAAGAAGTCCAAGAAACTCTGCCGCACCCTTGAAAAAGCGTGGAAAAAAGACCCAACCACCAGCACCAAGGACGCCTTCAAAAACGCCACCCGCACTCACCACCAACTAATCCGAAAGGCCAAGAAAACAGCATTCAAGGATCGACTTGACAACACAACGCCCACAACAGCAAGGAACTTTTCAACATCGTCAAGGAGTTTTCCAATCCCTCGGCCAACTCCAACGACATCACCCCCTCTCAAGCCCTCTGCGACTCCCTAGCCTCATTCTTCCACAACAAGATTGCAGACATCCACAACAGCTTCGACAACCAACCCGGAGCCCAACCCACCCAACCACATGCTGAACACCCCCCCCCGTGAACACCCTTAACAACTGGAACCCAATCTCCACTGAGGACACCATCCGCCTGATGAACTCCATCCACTCAGGATCCCCCACAGACCCATGCCCTCACCACATCTTCAACAAAGCAGACTCCGTCATAGCACCGCACCTCCGAGACGTCATCAACTGCTCCTTCAACTCCGCCACCTTTCCGGAAAACTGGAAACACGCTGAACTCACCGCCCTTCTGAAAAAACCCACAGCGGACCCCACCGAACTCAAAAATTACCGCCCCATCTCGCTCCTTCCATTCCCGGCCAAAGTTATCGAGAAAGCTGTCAACATCCAGCTCGCCGCTTTCCTCGAAGCCAACAAATCCCTCGACTCCTCACAATCTGGCTTCCGAGCAAAACACAGCACTGAGACCGCCCTCATCGCAGCAACAGACGACATTCAAACTCTACTGGACAATGGAGACACAGTCGCCCTCATCCTCCTCGACCTCTCTGCAGCATTCGACACAGTTTGCCACAGCACCCTTTTACATCGCCTCAGCAACATCGGAATACATGGAAAAGCACTTGAATGGATCACCTCGTTCCTCACCGGAAGAACCCAGAGAGTCCGCCTTCCACCATTCAAGTCCGAGGCCACCGAAGTCATCTGTGGCGTACCACAAGGTTCCTCTCTCAGCCCCACCCTCTTCAACGTATACCTGAGCCCCCTCGCGACCATCGCCCGCCAACACAACCTCAACATCATCTCTTACGCGGATGACACTCAACTGATCCTTTCTCTCACCAAGGACCCCAGCACCGCCAAAACTAACCTACACGAAGGAATGAAAGAAGTTGCTGAATGGATGAAACACAGCCGTCTGAAACTGAACTCAGATAAAACAGAAGTCCTCATCCTAGGTACATCCCCCTCTGCATGGGACGACTCTTGGTGGCCGGAAGCCCTTGGAAAAGCACCCATCCCGACAGACCACGCACGGAACCTAGGCGTTATCCTGGATTCTTCACTTTCAATGAACAGACAAGTCAGCGCAGTATCCTCATCCTGCTTCAACATTCTTCGCATGCTCAAAAAAACATTTCGCTGGATCCCCACCGAAACCAGGAAAACAGTCACCCATGCTCTGGTCACGAGCCGACTGGACTACGGAAACACCCTCTACGCAGGCACTACCGCTAAACTCCAAAAGAAACTCCAACGAATCCAAAACGCCTCAGCCAGAATCATATTAGACATCCCACGCAACGAACACATCTCTGGTCACCTGAAAGACCTCCACTGGCTACCCGTCAATAAGAGAATCACTTTCCGACTGCTAACCCACGCACACAAATCACTCTACGACATCGGACCAGAATGCCTCAACTCAAGACTGTCCTTCTACACCCCCTCCCGCCAGCTACGCTCCTCCAGCCAAGCCCTCGCCACTGTACCTCGCATCAACAAGACCACAATGGGAGGTAGATCCTTCTCTTACCTGGCTGCTAAAACATGGAACTCACTCCCCACTCACCTTCGCCTTACCCAGAACCACCTAGCTTTCAGAAAGCAACTTAAAACGTGGATATTTGACAAGTAATCCTCCTCCCCCTCCTTAGCGCCTTGAGACCCTCTGGGTATTGAGTGCGCTATATAAATTCTCTGACTTGACTTGACTTGACTAGTTCAGTGGCCTAAAAGTTGTCAGAACTCCTCTAAACACCTTATATTGTCATATTTTGTAACTAAAGAGGCAGTCATAAGTGCAGTTATCTAGCAAGCACTAGGCTCATGATATCAATAGTGCAGCAGATGCAGTAGCACCAGGACCATAAGCTCAAGGCACCCACCTAAACTCCTAACATTGGTATACTTCATTCCTAAACAGGCAACAACAAGGGCAGTTACCTTGCAGACAACAGGGTAATGCTTTGAATGATGCAGCAGTTGCAGTAGCACAGGCCCAAAAGTTGTCAGAACTCCTCTAAGCACATAATATTGCTATATGTTAGACCTGGCATCCTTGGCGTGGTTTCCCTTGACTTTTTGCCTCCTGTAAGTTTGATGCTGTGCTGGATTTCGTTTTTGCTGGCTTAGATGCTTCGGGCATTTTGCCACTGCTGTTAGGTGTCAAAAAGCTAGTGCTCACTGTGTACATTGTTGTTACGTTCGGTTCTCCCTGATTGCCATATTTGATTTACTGGTAAGCCCCTAGTAAAGTGTACTGAGTGTACCAGGGCCTGTAAATCAAATGCGGAGTGCCACCCATGTGAGTTGCTCTGAAAAGGTAACTCAAGCCTGCCATTGCATAGCATGTGGACAGTCTGGTCCTGCCATGTCGACTTTGCCAGTGCACCCACTTGCCAGGCCCTAACCTTCTCTTTTCTTCCGTTACTTACCCCTAAGGTAGGCCCAAGGTACCCCTGTGGGCAGGGTGCAGTGTATGTGAAAGGTAGGACATGCCCTGGTGTGGGTGGCATGCCCTGATAGTGAAATACTGCCAATTTCGTTTTTCACTATTTCAAGGCTACCTGTTCCTATAAGATAGAATGGGGAGTTTGCTTTTACCATCTTATATGCATAACTACTCCTGGGAACAAGGTAGGAAAATAAAGTTTAGTATGCCTGAACTCAGTTTGTTAAAATGCATCTTTTAGTGATGGTGATTTTTACATTCTGTGTTTGAAAATACCACTTTTAGAAAGTAGGTCTTTTCTTGCTTAGCCATCCAGTGGGCCTCTACTAGGATGTGTATTGACTGTCTGGCTTTGGAGTGACAGGGGCTGGGGATGAGCAGTGGCTTCAGAGAGTCTGAATGAGTCAGGGCTGGGCTAAATAGATCTGGGCTGCATTTAGAGCAGGGGGAGATTTCCTTTCGGCTGAATGGGCCTGGTCTACCTTCCATAATGCTATCTCCACCTCCTGCCAGGAAGCTGCACGAGAGAGGACTGAACTGGTTTTGACTGGGCACAGGGGTTCTCGGCCACCAGAGAACAAAGGATTTTGATGTATAAATATTGGGGGCAAGACCCCAGAACTTTAGATCATTCCGGGAATTCAAGAGGAACCTTTGCCAAGAAGAGGAGCTGGAGAGACTGAGGAGAAGTACTGCCCCTTTGCTGTGTGCTGTTTGGGGTTGGCCTGCAGTTGCTGTTTCTGGCAAGAAAAGTAGGGAAAGGTGAAGGACTTTGCTATGTGCTGTGACCCCTGCTTGAAGGAGATCTCCAAGGGCCTATGTGTGCTGGCCTCCTGTTCTAAAGTCTCAGGGACACAAAGACTTTGCCCCAGCTCCCCTGAACTCAGCAGCTGTGAGTTTTTACCTGCCAGAGTGAGCCTGTGCCAGGTTTGGGCCTCTGGAGGTTGTAGTTGCTGTTTGAAAGCTGGACGAAAGAAGAAACAAAGAAGAACTGCAAAAATCAACACTTGTCTCATTTTGCAGCTGTTTTTGCGATGCATCTCCATGGTGCGAGAAGAATTTCCTCATATCCCTGTGCCACTGCGAAAACTGATGCGGCGCCTTTCGACGCTGCAATAAATCGAGGCATTGAGGGATCGCGGCTAAAGAAAACCGATGCAGCGTCGCTCGATGCCACGGCATCGATCACCGACGCAGCCAGTATTTCCCCGCATCGCACCTGTCTGGCAATCTTTCCCGACCCATCACCTGCAGACCGGAACCGCCATGAAGAATCTACGCATTACACCCCATTCAGACCGGATTCGATGCAACCCTTCCTCTGCATGCAGCGGGACTGTCGCACCGCCTCCCCAGGGTCTCAGGAGTTGACGCATCTCTTTGTTTTCGACTCTGTGGCTGATTGGCCTTGCACATTTTTACGCAACTACAGGTACTTAGTGTAAAAATCACACAGTTATAGTTTTCTATGGTACAAGTTCTTGAAACCTTTTGAAAGTCATATTTTTAACTGTGTATGTTGGATGTTTGTCATTTTGGTCTTGTTTAGCTTAGATAAAGATATTTAAGTTTTCTAAACTGGTTTGATGTCCATTTGCGGTGTTTTCACTTTGTTTCTGTGAGTGTTGGTACAAATACTTTACACATTGCCTTTGGGATAATCCTGTTTGCTCTTGCCAAGCTACCATGGGGTTGAGCAGGGATTATCTAAAGTCTGTATCTCCTTTACCTGACTAAAGGCAAGGGTTCCTATTTGGACAAAGGTACCTACCTCTGCCAACTAGAGACCCCCATTTCTATCACTATATTTGAATAAAAACAGGCTGTCACAATTGAAGTTAGCTTGCATTTTACGAGAGCTTATTATGAATGGTGCAGCAGGTGCAGTGGCACTTAGGCCAACAGCTCTAGGGACCTCACTACATCCAGATTAATTCTAAATGTTACTATTAAATAAGACAGTCATAAGTGCAGTCATCTAGCAGGCGGTAGGGTCATGATTTGAATGCTGCAGCAGGTGCAGTAGCACCAGGCACTACAAAAATAGGAGTCTAGAGGGAAAGACAAACCGAACTAGAACGCCCTCCACTCTGAAAGCTAATGAACAACAACAGTCCTAGTTCTCATGGCAATATTCATTTGCTGCACTGTAAACATCCATGGTCGAAATTCGTTATCCAAGGGATCTCTTTAGTCTCAAGAAAATCCTAAGATGTTTCAATCTATTGCCTCTTTAAAACAACAACCTCTCTGATTGATACAAACAGGACAGCACAGACAAAAAAGGTGTGAAAAGCGAGATGGCACCTCACGGGCGCACCACCAATGGGACCCCTGGTTGGTACTCACCAGGATGGCCCTGTTCTCATCATCGGTGCCATCAAGCTAAAACCAAAAAAACGTGTCTCGAACCTCAAAAATAAAAAGACAGTGAATGGTGCAGTGGACACAACTTATATGTGACAAAACTAACGACATTCAACATATAAGTCACTGAGCAACTGGGACCATAAACTTTACTTTCATTCCCTTCTCTGTCTCGAGGGTTGAGAGGACGCCGACCGCTACTCCAACACCGTAACTTTCTCGAACGGGGAGTAAGGACCATGCTCACCTAAGGTAGCTGGATTCCGATTTTAGCATAATTTCATCACTGGTATGAGAGGCAAAACTGCATGCAGGCACCCAAGCTTCAGTGTCTCTTGCAGTGGCATTTAAAGTGTATTGCCCTGAAGAAATTGCCTGATAGAAACCAAGGCAATGAAACATGTCGGCTGTAAGTAGAGAGTGAATCGATAGGTAGTATTTACTCTCTTCTTTTTTAGTATATGTGTGTTCGCTGTTTTGCAACAGAGAAGGGAATGAAAGTAAAGTTTATGGTCCCAGTTGCTCAGTGACTTATATGTTGAATGTCGTTAGTTTTGTCACATATAAGTTGTGTCCACTGCACCATTCACTGTCTTTTTATTTTTGAGGTTCGAGACACGTTTTTTTGGTTTTAGCTTGATGGCACCGATGATGAGAACAGGGCCATCCTGGTGAGTACCAACCAGGGGTCCCATTGGTGGTGCGCCCGTGAGGTGCCATCTCGCTTTTCACACCTTTTTTGTCTGTGCTGTCCTGTTTGTATCAATCAGAGAGGTTGTTGTTTTAAAGAGGCAATAGATTGAAACATCTTAGGATTTTCTTGAGACTAAAGAGATCCCTTGGATAACGAATTTCGACCATGGATGTTTACAGTGCAGCAAATGAATATTGCCATGAGAACTAGGACTGTTGTTGTTCATTAGCAGTAGCACCAGGACCAAAACCTCTGGGCACCCAACTAGACAACTAATATTGATATATTGTAGTACTAAACAGGCAGTCCCAAGTGCAGTTACCTTGCAGACAGCATGGTCATGATTTGAATGGTGCAGCAGGTGCAGTGATACCAGGCCCAAAAGTTGTCAGAACTCCTCTATATACCTAATATTGCTATGTTTTACTACTAGACAGCCAGACACAATTGCAGTTATGTTGCAGTTAATAGGACTTTGATAGGAATAGTACAGCAGGTGCAGTGGCACCAGGGCCAAAAGTTGTCATAACTCCACTAAATGCAGAATACTGCAAAATGTTACTACTAAATAGGCAGTCACAAGTGCAGATATCTGGCAGGCACTAGGGCCATGATTTCAATGGTGCTGCAGGTGCAGTTGCACCAGGGCCTAAAGCTCTAAAAGCATCTATAAACACTAAATATTGCTATATTGTATGACTAAACAGGCATTCACAAGTTCTGTTAACTTACAGTCAATAGGGTCATGATTTTAATGGTGCAGCAGGTGCATTGGTACTGGGGCCAAAAGGTGTCATAAGTCCATTAAACACAAAATATTGCAATATTTTACTACTAAACAGGCAGTCAAAAAAACAGTTATCTTACAAGCACTAGGGACATGATTTGAATGGTGCAACAGGTGCAGTAGCACCATGCCCACAAGTTGTCAGAACTCCTCTAAAAGCCATAATACTGCTATTATATCAACTAATTCAATTATTTCCCTTTCATTTCATTGTTTAAAATTTTGCTAATACTTACCCGCACTAAACCACTAGTAGCACGACAATATATTGCCTTTTTGTATGTAAACAAGTCATAACACTCTAACAGACTTGCTGTAACTTATATTGTACAACTACTCAGCAAAATGCAACTTGCAACAAAATAACAGCTTAATATTAATCGCATAGGTGAAACTTAATGCATTTGCCACTGCTTGTTTACCTTCTCCTCACCTACCCTCCGTCTCTTCCTGTGTTGTGTTACTTATCCCGGCCCTGCTGCTAGACAAAAACGTGATATGATGCAGTTAGTGCTGTCCGAGTCATAGCGCTTTATTCCATGACTGTCAGCCATGCTGAATAGCAGTCGAGCCGCTAAAGAACATGACTAAAAGGCATAGACAAAAGCCAATCACTCTTGCATTGCTAAGATCTTTTGGCTTTGCCAATTCTTTTTTTCGAGGGAGTAATGAAGTATAAACTTATATTAGCAAACGGTTTATGCATGATCAGGTGTGGTGATGTCACTGTTCTATATTTTTGATATTGATCATAATTCGCGAATAGGACTCTAACTCGGACCAAGGTTCAAGATGATTGAGAAAGTCAGGACTCGGAGGGGATGAGCACCTCCATCTCCTTGGTATAAACAATTATTAAGACAGCAAGTTTGTTGTGACATCTTAGAACATCACCCTCAAGACTAGAAGTGATGGCAGAGTGTCCTAGGCGCATGCCAGACTGTCATCTTGAATCAAAATTTGCCTAGCTTAGTAACGGTAAGTTTCTATTCTATTAAGGACATAGAAGAGAGGATTATGCTTCTCTTTCCACGCTTTATGCTATAACACAAATTACGGCAGTCAGAAAAGCACTGAAGTATGTTTTTTGTGTATCAACATAATCAAAAACATGAAGAGAAAACAATGGAGTCCGCAAACTACAACTCCCAACAATCCAACAGGGGATGTGTTATCTTCGTCCTTTCACAGTGTCAGTGTGGCCTAGAAAGGGAATCCATTTTATGTAATCCCCCTCTTTCTTCACGCCAGTAAGCTATTCGATTACTGGTCCTGTATTGCACCGTTATTTCCTAAAAAGAAAAACACCACGTGAGAATCTACAAGACCAATTCTAGTGTCATCATGTATCTAGGAACACTTGTGAAACCAAATTCGACCATAGCAAATCATAAACCTATCAAAAAGAGATTACTTACTCAAGTATGGGTGGGTTCACACCAGGCAGGTGCTCCGGGTGGGATAATCCTCGCCTCCATGTCCTTAATAGAATTTAAACTTACCGTTACTAAGGTAGGCAAATTTCGATTCTAAGTCAGGACCGGAGGCTCTGATTATGCTAGTTCAAAGCTTACTTACCACCAACTGAGCTACTTCCACCACCGATTTGAAGTAAAACCTCTTAAAGGTGGAATCGGAAGACCTATCCGCTGCACGCATAAGGTCCTCTAACCGGGCTCCCAGAGAAAAAGCCTTGAACCCACCTGGCTATAGTGGGAGAGGAGACTGCTTTGTGCAGTTTTCTTAGTGTAATAAGAAGTTGCTGCTTGCCCGGAGGGCGAAATTCAAGAGTCAAGTCCTCATAGGTTTTTAGGCAATCCACCACACACAGTTTGGGAACATCTGTAAAGGCTGGGTATGAAATTGTTCTTGATGCTGACTGAGTACAGCGACTCACCGTAAAAGTAACCCCATCTGGGCAGAAGACCCTTGCAATAATGTTCACAGCCCGGACGTCAGAAACCCTGCGACAGGAAACCAGACATAACAACTTAGCCGAAAGCTCCTTCAAGGAAAGATACTTATTGGGTTACCAAGACAAGAAAAGGCTCAAGACCAAATTGACGTACCAGAGAACCGAATATCGTGGTTCTGGGGGTAGTGACAGGTGAATACCCTGCAGAAGCTGACAGACAAACGGATGCTCCCCAATCGGGGCCCCGTCTACCGGGCAATGAGCTGCAGAGATCACAGAACGTATCGCATTATTAGATTGGTACGCCAAACCGTCCGTTCTCAATTCTGCCAGAAAGTTTAGAAGGGGAACGACGGCTGTGACCACGTGATCCAAGTCACGTCAAAGACACCAACGCATCCACTTAGTCCATGCGGACCAATAGCGTTTGAATGTACTATCTGCCCAGGCCTTTGACAAGAGTATCTGAGCCGATCCCAAAAAGCCTGGGAGCGACCAACGTCTCCTGAAAGCCTCCATCCCATGAGTCGGAGAGAGCCTTGGAGGATGAGGTGATGCTGCTCCCCGTCCGGAATGAGAAGAAGATGAGGGAGCGGGGGGAGTAGGATTGGAGAATCCCAAGAAATTCCAGAAGAACTGGAAACCAAACTTGAGACCTCCAACACAGTGTCACCATCACCAGTTCTGCCCCCCTGGTGCCGGATCCGGGCTGCCGTCCTCACCATAATCAAGAAAGGTGCGAACACATAACCCCTCTCCTGACTCCAGTCCTGGAGGAAAGCATCCGTGTCCTCCGCCAGGGGGTCAGACCTCCAACTGAAGAAACACAGGAGCTGATGCTCGAGACTGGACGCAAAAGGTCCACCGAAAACGGACAGAGGTCGTTCAACCACTTGAAGACTGGAACATCCAGCTTCTACCGGCTGGAATCTTTCAGATATCTTGAGTGCCAATCCGCCACCTGATTGGCCTGGCCTGGTAGGTACTTTGATGTCACGGAGACTTGTTGAGCCAAGCAATACTCCCAAAACTCCTTTGCGAGGTCCGCTAAGACCCGGGAACGCGGGCCCCCCAGTTGGTTGACGTAATGGACCGCCGAGACATTGTCCATCTTTAGCAACATGCACGAACTCGCTCAGTCCCTGGTCTAACAACAAATGGCGAATGACCCCCCAGGAGCACCAAGCAGTTGATATGCAACTTCTGCTCCTCTAATCACCAAATGCCGCCTGTGGAGAATGCTCCGCAATGGGCGCCCCAACCGGACCTGCTGGCGTCCGACTCTATGACCAGGTCCGATGCTGACCCGAAGATCGCCCGACCATTCCAGGCCTCCATGTGCGTCAACCACCATGACATCTCCTTTGCTTCCTCCGATAGGGTAACTGTTTGATTGTATGATAGCCCTCTCCTGAGGTGGTGAGCTTTGAGGCGTTGCAAGACGCGATAGTGAAGGGGTCCCGGAAAGATTGCCTGAATGGAGGAGAAGAGGAGACCTACTACTGGAGCAATCAGACGGAGTGAGGTAGGGGTTTTCGATATGGTCTGCCTCAAAATGTCCCGGATTTTGGCCATCTTGCGAGAAGGCAGACTCAAGGAGGAATGGATAGAGTCCACGACGAACCCGAGAAAAACCAGACTCTGAGTCGGGGAAAGGACCGACTTTGTCCCGTTGATGACAAACCGTAGACCCTCCAAGATGGACACCGTCTGGTGTAACTGAGTTGTCAACTTTTGGGGACACTAAGCCATGAGAAGGATGTCATCTATGTACACTATCATGCGAAAACCCTGACTCCTCAAAAACTCTACCACCGGGTGAAGCACCTTTGTGAAGCACTATGGCGGAGATGAAAGCCTGAATGGAAGGGAGGTGAATTTGTAAAGTTGACCCTTCCAAAAAAACTGGAGGAACCGTCAATGGGGCGGGTGGAAAGGAACCGCCAGATAGGCATCCTTGGAACACATCTGGATCCCCTCCATCTTGAAATGTCGGTAGACCAACCACCCGTTGAACTCCTTGAGGTTGATCACCGGCCACCGCCCCCCATCGACTTTGTCCACCAAAAAGATGTTGATGAGGAAGCCGTTGGGATGCAGAGCGGATCGACAGATGGCTCCTTTCTTGAGCAGCGCGGTTTACGCCTTGTCGATCAGCTGGGCATCGGCTACGGAAAAGGAAATGGGGTTAGGAAGCTGTGCCTGCTGCGGCAGATCGTAAAACTCTATATGAAACCCCCTGATGGTCTGTAGGACCCAAGCGTCTGATGTAAACTTCGCCTAAGCCTCTTGGAAGGCTGCCAGATGACACCCAATACGCACTTGCTCTGCAGGGATGATACTTACTGCCTGATTGGCCACCAACAGTGTTGTTCTTGAAGCCGCCGCAGCTTTGGAAGCGTTGTCCACTGGTGGGGTAAAAGTTGGTGTAATTGGCCGAGGAGTTGTACTGCCCTCACCCAGAGCTTTGTCCTTTGTTACCATTCTGCTGACCGCCACTGCCGGTCGCGCGGCCCCAACCGCGACCGGCCCCTTGGGAGAAACGAGTGTTGAAGACCCTTTTGATGTTGAACTGGGCCTTGTCCAAAGACGTGAAAGTGGCTACGAATTTACCTAATTCTTTTACGAAGGGGTCTCCGAACAGGTCCCCTTTAGCCACAGCGCCTGCCTCCGAAGAGGCAAGTCAACCAATTTCGGGTCAACAGAGAACGCCGGCTTTCTGTCGACAGAGCGCAGTTGGGAAATATGGTGGACCCTGTCACTTTCACCTCCTCCTCCATATCTAGGATCTTTTTCATAGGGCCTATGGCGTCCAGGAGTTCATCCTGGCAGGAACGCCAGGATCGATCAATTCCCTTGCGGGGATCTTTCATATATTTGGCCAGGAAAGTAGCCATTTTCAAATCTCGTTCCGGTGTGAGGGCTACCTTCCCCTCTAACGTGGGGCGTGGACACTCTGCCCTGAGACACCCTCTTGCTTCCTTCTCAAGTGGCTTGCGGAGGCGTCCCGCCACAAACTTGGCCACCTCATTCCCAGGTGCCCAGGCTGCGGAATGCGGGTGAACGATCTCATCTGGATCCAGCATACCTGTGTCATCCTATGGCAACGTAAATGTGGAACTGGCCGGGTGCCAAGGACACGAAGACCCCTCGTCGTCATCAGTATCCGTCGGCGAAACACCATCATTAGATGGGGAACCAGGTGCCGTGGAAACTGAAGGCTCCGGCGGTGGAAGCGGCGCAGGGGGAGGTGGGGCAGTCTTGGCCAGGAAGGCGCTCTTCAAGCACTCGAGGGCATCCTTGTATACCCTTTGCGCTCCCTCCGAGCCACCCTCGCCACATACTTTCTTGGGCGGGGGGAGGCCCCCTTCTGGTAACTGGGTTGGGGATGGGGGGAGCGTTCCGAGGTGAGCCTGCTGCAATTTTGCGCATTCTGCGACAATGCATGAGGGCCACCACCTCAAAGACACACTTGAAGATGGAACTGTCAACGCCTCAAAAAAATCATAACCTAGCGAGAGGTATTGAGTAGCTTCCTCCTACTCATAATAATTACCCTCCATCTTGACACTGAGGGGGAAAACTCGAGAAAACTAATCAGGGGAGGTGGACTCTCCACAAGCCTGGGAATTTAAGGTTCCCTACAATGTTAAGGCAGGCTGCGCCTACGTTCTATATGGGCAGACCTCTTGACTGCAAGGGCTTTGTCAAGGACAGGGCTGCCAGGGGCTGCACTCACCCCGAGCGCACAGGCTTTCATAAAGACTGACCAGGCCGAGCCGCCACTGGGAGCGCTCAATAAATGGCAGCAAAAGGACGTGTGCCAAACTTGCCCGCAGGCGATTCCGCAGAGGAAACCCCCCGCAAATACAGAACCCAGCGGGCGTAGAGAAATAAATTGTGAGCCAATACAGACCCCAAAAGGGGTTCGTGGTGTTGCGGCCTGGAGACAGGCTCCGGCGATGCGGCTCGCGCAACTCCCTATGGTTTTCACGAAGAGAGCCAATCAGAATCTAACCTTACACAATATGATATTTTCAATCTTATTTCTCAGACATTCCATGATGGACATTTTCAGCTGCTCGCCTTCAATAAATATTTCATAGTGGGATGATACATAAGGGTCGGACTATCCACAGCACAGGTACAGAGATTCATTATTCAAGTCTCCATGAAACACAAACAGATAAAGAATTCTCACACACACCAAGACATTTTGTCACATTCTAATTAACATAAACTACTGCAGCTTGGCGCCTAAAATGATAGAAAGAAAAATACACAGCTAACTTACAACATTTAGTTTAACATGAGTAGCTCTAACTGAGGCCTACATTAACAATGACTAACTTAACGTGAACGTCACACTGTATGTATGTGCAGAGTCAATTGATATATATATGTAAGGCAACATTTTTTAAATTGTGGCAGAGTGCCACCAGGTGATACTGCTGTAAAACGTTGGAAAACGGTTTTACAACCAGGTGGTGCCTCCTTATAGATGATTATGCACATGGCATTGAGCTGAGTTTTCTCTTTGATCCGCAGCCAGTGTGCGAATTTTGAAATTGACAAGATGTGATCTTGTCACATTATGCTGAAGATAAACCAAGTGTTGCAATTCAGAGCTTTTTAAATTGGAAAGGTCTACATTTAGCATTCTGGGGTGGAGATTGTGTAGAAAGGTCAGATATAGAGGTAAGAAATCCCAAAACCTGGCCTTTATGGACATTGTTTCATGTAGAAAATGCCTCTTGAGTGACACGTTTTCTGACTGAACCTATCTCTGGTGAGTAAAAGGGGATCAAATCATGTACCAGCAAGAATCTTGAAAATGTAGCTAAAGTAATTAATTTTTTTTGCCAAGATTTAGTTTTCTTGTGGACACCACCTGTTTCTCCTGGACTATCCTACTTATAAACTGTATGAGGTGTGATAGTCTATTGAGTAATTTGAACTGAACAGAGATTACAACTCACAACATTCTTTATTTTTAAATGAAAGGAAATGACTGGAGGTACAATTTTCTGTTGCCACAGAATCATCTGGGCATCATAGAGATGTGTCTGTTCAAAAATATTTTTCTTCACCCCAACATTCATCTAGCAGTTCCCATGACCATACCTTTGTATCCTTTTTAGGTAATCACATATTATAGCATTTAGAACCTTTTCATGTGCGAACTGGAAACCAAAATCAGCCCTCACAAAAATGTTCAATCTAGTCCCACATCAAATGAAACAGATAATAAAAATGGGCCTTGGAATGATATTGCTGCTTGGGTTAAAATTCATTATAAAAAAACAGAATACAAGAGGCATTTGGCAAAACAGGAACAGTTTGTTTAATTAAACAGTGCATTTGGGAGAACAGTTACAGTCACGAGGTCTGAGGACTGCCTCAATTTACATTGGGTTTGGATGCATCCTATATACAATCCTACAGCAAGACAGAAAAGTTTCCGGTATACCATATATGGTGAGGAATGTAGGTTGCTGCCTTAGAATCATAAATTAATGGTCAAATGGTTACTGCAGGTGGGTCTCGACCTTGGGTGGCATGTATTCCAGTTCGGGGAGGACCTGGCCTGGCAGTTGGATCTGGACTGTTCCTAATGGAGTTGGGTCAAGACTGATTTGCATATGGCTGAGTCCAAATTGAGGTGTCTTAGCGGGCAGAAAATGATCGTATAGAATGCTACTTGATTGACAGTGGTTAGACAAACTACATTCAATCCTCTCATCACTTTTGTGTGTTTGATGTACCGCCCTGAGTAGCAAGGGCCTTCCCAGGCGGCAGTTTCGGGATCACTGTACCAGTGGAGCCAAGCTACAACAGACAGAAGAATCTCAATCAGGGTGAAACCAGCCTTGAGTCGACTGTGTTCTGATTCAGAGAAGATCTGGCCTGGGAGTTCAGGCTGGACTGTTCCTGTTGGAGTGGGGTCAAGACTGTTTTGCATATGGCTGGTTCCAAACTGAGGTGACTTCATGGTCAATAAGGTGGAATAATACCCTGCCAGTGGTTAGAAAATTGCAAGCAATCCTCCCATCACCTTTTGTGTGTTTGAGTTGTAAGTTTTGCCATAAAGATCAGAAGGGTAGAGTGCTGCACTTACTGAGGTCATTCCAGAGGTATGGTGTAGCTGGCTTAGTCAGAGCAGAGTGGGTGAATTTATTGGACAACTTTGATTTTCTCCTGCAGGTGCCAGGGTGTAAATGCTTCTATTTTATTTTTTTATTTTTTATTGAGGCATACAGTTCTGAAGATTCTTCTGGACTCTTTATGGAGCTAGTGAAGGCTTCTGCATTGCACAATAAGGCCATTTAGACTCTCGTATGGCAAAGAGAGGGCATGTGGAGCAGTGCGGTTGCACTCTTCCCATAGGAAGAGGCTATGGCTGATTAGTATGTGTTTGCTTCTTATCTGAAGTGTCACAGTGAATGAAAGTATGTTTGGTATGCGTTTGGTTATTGTCTGAAGTGGCACAGTGAATGAAAGTATGTTTGGTATGCGTTTGCTTCTTTTCTGAAGTGGCACAGTGAATGAAAATATTTTTGGTATGCGTTTGCTTCTTGTCCGAAGTGGCACAGTGAATGAGAATATGTTTCGTATGCATTTGCTTCTTGTTTGAAGTGGCACAGTGAATGAGAATATGATGGAATGAACAACTGGCCTAGCGTAAATATAATCGGTTAAGAAGAATTTACATTTTCCAGAGATTTGTTTTGTTTTTCTTAATAAGACAGAAGAAAAGTGCTGGGCATGCAGAGATGTGGCGCCCCTGCTTGTCGTGCAATAGGGAGCACGCTACACTTCATCTCAAGAAGGTGGCTCAAGAAAGCCAAACCTTGTTTAGGGTTGCTTATGTTCCTACTCATTAGGGTTGTGGCCCTGCAATTATATGGTTTGCGTATATAAGCAAGCAAAAGGATGATATACATAAGGTTGGTCCAAGCCCAATGTGGCACAGTGAGCAAAAAATATGGGCTGGAAAGTGGTCCAGCATAACTCCCAGTTGGCCACCTGAAGTTTGGTCAACTTAGTCTCACTGCTGTTTGATAAATAGGCTGGCTTTCACCTCACTTCTAGCTCCTTTTCAGTATCTCACCTTTCACTTCATCCTTTTGTATTAAACCTGCTACCATTCAACAATCTTCTCGTTACTTTTCCTTACAGTCCATCGACTGCACTTTCCTTTTTTTCTAAAATACCTTTAAACATGCCTCATCATTTTGCGCTTTAGACATATCCACTTACTAGGGGCGTGGTCTGCCATGCAGCGGAATGGCCACTCTTTGTGTGAACTTCGCCGGCTGGGAAATTAATCCTCGTAAGATCCTTGCATATGGAGAGGTGTTCAGCTGCTGATCAGTGCCTACGGACAGCGGAATACCTGTAGACCCCGGCGCTGTTGTTTCTGGGGCCCGCTGGCGTACAGAGGCTGTGATGTGAGGAGATCTGCGGAATTGCCGTCTGCCCGCTACAATCCGACCCCCTGGATGTACTATGAGCCTGAAAATCGAACTTGCGGCTGCTGGCGGGCTTCAGGCCGCAAACCGGGGGAGAAGGAGGGATTCCCCTGCCTGAGATGCCTTGGAGTTTGTGGTACGTGCGCTGCATGAGGGAGCCAGAGGAAGGGCGGAGCGATTAGACACAGCCACCCCAGCTGGTTGTGGCCCATGGCTGCGTGTGCGGCGGAGTGAGGGTGAAGTCTGATTCTGCAGCTTGGGTTGGGATCGCTTCTGCCGCAGTGCCCACGTTGAGGAGAGCTGAGGCCTCCAGGAGGGTACCAGTCTTGATGATTTGCGCTCCAGTGGGTGTAAAACGCTATAGGGGAGGCGTCCGCCATCTTTGGCCTAGAGCGGATTTCATTGTGGAAAACCACTTCGTCTGGGGCATTGTTGCTCGGCGGAGGCCATGTTGTGTGACTTTGTAGTGCACTGCGCAGGAGGTCAGTGAATGGGTGGCCCTGCGCGACTCGACTGGTACTACACGCTGCGGCGCTCCTTAGGCCATGGATGATTGTGGATAGCCACCCAGTTGCCCTCCTGGGAGGCCGTAAATGCTGGCACACAACATCCTATCAGCTCCTCTGTGGACCATTGGTGGTGCTGCGCTCATCTAGCACATGTATAGCCATACATGACGTCCACGCTCTGTGGCGTTGCCAGCTGTGGAGTTGATCTCTAAGGGTAGCCAACATCTACAGTGAGACCATGCAACGGACCCCTGGGGACGTGCGGAGGACCCGCGTGTGTGCTGGGGGACACGGCTGAAGATATTCGTGCTTGTGCTGAGTGGCGACCAGACGCGTTGAGTGAGGGCTGATCGTCCCTTTATTCTATACCTCCTTACTGCCTTTGCACCATGGGTAAGCAAGACAGTAAGCAACCAAAGCTTACTTTTGACAACAAGCGTGCTACGCACCATACTGAATCCAACCCGGATGCGCAGATGGACGGACAACAAGACATGCTTACGGAGGACCACGGTGAAGACCTATGCAACCTCAAGTTGGAGATGCGCTCCAGCCTGCAAAACATAGACTCAAAGCTAGACACCCTGACTACGCAACTGGTCTCGGTCAAGACCCAGGTGGCTGTGCACGAGACCCGTCTTGATGCCCTGTAAAACCGCCATACTGAATTTCACGAGTTTCACGTTGAAACTAAGGAACAGCTATTGCATATGGACAAGCTACTGGGAATTATTCGGGCTAAGAATGAAGATTTGGAGGCACGGTCGCGTAGAAACAACCTACGTATTACTGGTATCCCGGAACCTACTGCCATATCCAAAATGAAGAACTTTGTAGTGGATCTATTTCACGAACTCTTCAATCCCCACCTATCACCTGTATTTGTGGTGGAGAGGGCACATAGATCCTTAGGACCCATTTGGGGCAACGCCTCGGCCAATCCTGGCAAATCTATTGAATTATCAAGACAGGGATCTTATCCTGCGACTGGCTAGAAAGAAGGGTCAAATATCACACAATGGGAATACTATTTCATTCTACCTGGTTTTTACCCCTGCTGTACAGGCGGCACAAAGAGAATTTCTCACAGCCAATCGTATCCTTTTGCAGGCACAGATCCCCTATTCCCTGTTATACCCTGCCAAGCTGAAAGTGTTGTATGATGGCACAGCCCACTTCTTCACAGATGAGAAGTCTGCATTGAAGTTTGATACTGGCCTGGGGAGGTGCTGTCTGATCTGCTGTTGTGGGTTCCGGATTGCGCAATGAGTCGTTGTTCTGTATCATTTAGTATTATAGGTTTGGATCTGTAACACTCTTCGCAGTACTCCTGGCCACCCTATACGAACAGGGAAGTTTGCTGGTGTCGCTGCTCCCCCATGGGAAGGTTCCCTATACCACTGTGTTGTTTATTCTACAACCTGATTGGGGGGTTGGAGTGGGAGGTGGGTGGAGGGTAGGGAATGTTTTTTTGTTCATTGCCAGTATGTTTACATCTTGTTGTTCAGAACGCATAGTCTGTAATTGGAAGCAGATGTGCCTCCTACGCTCACACCACTTCAGACAGGTTACTGTATACGTAGTCACGCAGCAACACAAAATGTTATTACATGGAACATAAGAGGGCTGAATGATAGCAGGAAATCTAGACTCGTACATGCTTATTTATCCAGACATAATATCGACGTGTGTGTACTGCAGGAGACACATTTAAATGTAACACCATCACAGAGGCTGAAGCATAACAGGTGGGGGGAATGTGTACTCTTCTATCTACTCTAACTATGCACGAGGAGTGGCTGTGCTGGTCAGAAGGGGGTGGACTGGCGGGAGGGCGAGGTACATGGAGATCCCGAGGGGAGGTATATCCGCATACATGCTGGGAGGGGTTTCTCTGGTTATTGTAGCAGTGTATGGCCCAAATGTAGACTCCCCAACATTTTTTCAGAATATTTGGGCCAAGATCAGAGCGACAGGTTGTAATGTCATATTGTGGGGAGGGGATTTTAATGCTATCCTGGATGATGACATGGACAGAAAGGGTGCAGCTCACCCCCTACACCCGGCTGCCAGTGCCGCATTGCATTCCATAGTGTGGGATGGGGATTTCCTTTACATATGGCATAGTAGACACCCCTTAGTGAAGGGAGGCAAATGTATTTCTGATCACCAGAGTGCTTGGTCCCGCTTGGACTACTGGTTAGTATCCTGGGATATTGCTGCTTGAACCACTGACATTTTGTATTTGCCGTGCTCCCTGTCATATCACTCCCCATGCTTATTAAAACTGTTGCTCCCTGGTTTGTTTCCCCATGCTTTTTCCTGGCGCCTCCCATCAAATGCCCTACTCGATGAAGCCTTCAAGGAGGAAATATGGACGGCCATTATGGATTACTTTGCCCTTAATACGGGCAGAGTAGCTACTGAAGCATTCACTATTGGAGGCATTCAAGGTAGTTTTCAGGGGTCAGTGCATTGCCAGGCAGGCGGGAGTATTGAAAGCTATTGGGGCACGATTGCCTCACTGGAAACCCAGATAAAGGAGCTTGAAGAGCAATTCTACTCCACAAATGAGCCTCAAACCATGGCTCTTCTGAAATCCAAACTGTTAGACTTTGCAGAGGAGACTCAACGTGAAGTTAAGTTCTTGGGGAGATATGCTGAGGCGCGGCGGTATGGGGAAGGCAATAGACCAGGCCGCAGACTAGCTGGTATGATCTGACCCTCCCGTTCGACTGCATTCATTCATGAAATACAAACCTCACAAGCTGTCACTATCTGTGGCCATGCGGGAATCCTAGACGCGTTCTCTATGTTTTATTCTCATTTATACACTACCACCCAGAAGACATGCCCTAAGGGGCTGCAACGTTTCCTTGATTCACTAGCACTGGTCTGGTTCAACCACAACCATAGGGAGTATACAGATCTCCCGTTTACAGTGGAGGATGTAGCCCAGGTTATAAAAAGCTTACCACTAGATAAGGCCCCGGGCCTGATGGTCTGACTACGTCTTTTTATAAAACCTATGTGGAGGAGCTAGCACCCCGGCTGTTGGCAGTACATGGAGAAGCTTTGGAAGACGAAGTGCTACCTCAATCCATGAGAGAAGCCATCATCATCACGCTCCTAAAACCTGGGTAGCCGGTAACGGAGATAGATTCCTATTGGCCATTATCATTGATAAATGTGGATGTTAAATTCCTAGCCAAGCTAATTGCTAACAGGTTGCAGCCCCTGCTTCCCATCATTGCATTCCCTGACCAATCGGGATTCATTCCAGGAGGTCGACCTCTCATAATTTGAGAACTATCTTTTCGGTGCTGCATTATTTGCACCTAGACGTCCGTGCTGCGGGTGAGTTTTTAGACGGCACCAAGGCGTTTGATACATTTGAATGGTCATATCTGTTTGCAATCTTAGGCAGCATGGGGTTTAGTCAACTCTTCATCAACTGCATCAGGCTGCTATATACTCTACCCAGTGCTCGGATTAAGGTGAATGGCTTGCTTTCAGACCCCTTTCTTATTTTGCAAGGTACTATGCAGGGGTGCCCCCTCTCTCCTTTGCTCTTTGCGATTGCGATGGAGCCCTCGGCTGCCCACATCCGGCACCATCACACTGGCCGAGGTGTAGGGTTCATCTCCCGGAGCCTACTTATTTCACTATACGCAGACAATGTGACTCTGTACATTATCAATCCGGAGGAAAACTTAGATCTCATTTTGAGGGAATTTATCTGGTTTGGAGGTTTGTTTGGTGTCTTTATCGACTGGGCCTAGTCGGTGACTTTCCGTTGACTGATGGTACGCCCCCGGTGACGTCTCAGTTCCCCCTGAGATGGGAGGCTGGGGCGGTTAAATATTTGGAGGTTTGGATAAGTCGAGATACACAGGAGGTGTGGAAGTTGAATAATGGGTGGGCTATCACGTGGTTGGAGGAGAAGGTTAAGGTATGGTCTGGGTTACCATTGTCCCTGGCCGGAAAGATATCATTGGCTTAAATGGTTATTCTACAGAAGTTTTTGTACTTATTTGTTAACATACCGATTCCTCTTACACAGCATTTTTTCAACACCCTGAAGTCACAGATGGTCTCCCTGGCATGGGCAGGTGGGCAAGCTTGAACCTCCTGGGACCTGTTGACGCTTCAGCTGAAACAGTGTGGTCTATGTGCTCCAGACATGCATCTCTACGCACTATGTGCCCAGGCTCAATTTTTGCATTATTGGATCCACCCGACGCCTTTCCAACCCCGTGTAGTGGTAGAGACTGATGCGATGGCTCCTTTCCCGCTTAAGGTAGCAATTTATCACACGCCGCGTAGTCCACGCAGAAATATAGACACCTCTGGGACACTACGTTGGGCATGGGACGAATTGCGTAGGAGAGTGGTTATCCCAGTGTTATACACCCCTTCCATTCCTTTAGCACAGAATACAATGCTGTCTTGCTTTCAGGATAGTGTCAGTAAAAACACTGGAACGAAAGTTGAAACTCCAAAAGTTCGCCGACCTGTATCCAGGAGACACGTTCAGACCCCCCTCGGAAGCAGATGAGGGGCAAGCGGTGACATTTGCTGAGCTTTTCTTATATCATAAGCTATGTGCGGCGTGCTGCCAACTTTGGGAGGGGTTCTCGATGGCTCCTCCGCCTCTGTCCACACTGGAGAACTTGTTGAGATCCCCGTCTCCTCTTAAACTCATCACACGACTGTACACACATATGCTACAAACTGCCCCGTTGGTGACACCTAAATCCCTGCAACACTGGAACAGCGAACTTTCAACTCCGTTGACTGAAGCCAGTGGGATTTCTGCTGTAGACAGCTCACTGAACTCTCCCCTAACTATAAGTTGCGATTGATTCACTTTAAATATTTGCATAGATTTTATAGAACACAGCCGTGGCCCATGGAGGGAGTTCCGTGGGGCAGACAGGCGGGGCGGGGGAGGGGCAGGGTGGGGGGTGGTAAACATCGGAATATGGATGATTGCAGGTAAGTAAACAATTAAATTAATAAAACGAATTTCGTAGCGTGCCCTGCATCGCATTTTGCGATGCAGGGCGTGCAACGAAATTCGTTTATTTAATTTGTTTACTTATTTATTGTTTGTCCTTTCTCTCTTTTTATTATTTATGTTTTATATTTCTATTAACCTCAGCAACGTTTGAGACAGTGCCACTGGGTGTGATGTTTAATATGCAAGCATATGGCTGACACATTTAGATGACATTATTTCTTTTATATGACTTTTATTCTTTTATTTTATCTTATGTAGGCTTGTAAACATATAATGAGGAAAATAATTCACAACAAATATCATAGCTGGTCTGACAGACCTGTTTGCTTTGTTCTTGCTTCTCTGTACATTTCTTGTCTGTGCTTTGTATTGTGGTCACATGGCATTGTTTGCCCACTTCGAATCAAGTAAAGTGGCACAAATGCCCCATGGCTTTGATGGCCCACAGAGTCCAAATCATGTATGGGTGTACTGTCTAAAGAAGGGTAAAGGCCTGCTTTCCTCTCTTGTATTTTCTGCTATGCCACCTTACTTAGCCTTCACGTTTGCTGTCATTGTAGCCTGTAGCAGGAGAGAGGCTGCTAACACCTGGTGTGGTGTGTACATGTCACTTTGTGTTATCCTTCAACGTGTTACTAATAGCTTTTTTTACCACGATAATAATAATAGTATTATTTTGTGCCGTTACATGGAGGTTAACTTCATTACAGCTGGGCTGCAGAAAAGGCACGTGCAACAAAGTGTTGCATAGGTAGTGAGATCTCGTGCTACCCATGCCAAATCATTTTGTGCTGAAACCACCTGGAAACATGCCTAACCAAAGGTCACCACTTCCAGCAGCTTCTAGGATTGCTGACATGACATGTGACTGACTCTACCCCAGCCCTATTTACTGCCCAGAGCCACGACATGTGAGGCATTTCCACAGAGCATCACCACCCCAAGCTTCAGTTCCCACGACACTTCCTCCACTTCAAGACACTATCAGCATGTGATGCGATATTAGGATCAGAGAACTTAATGATTGATAACATCATCACCCGATGATTGTTTATTTCCATCACATATCTAACAATTAACTATTTCCCTGCTACAGGCAACTGTATCCCAATTGCTTTGAGATTTTAAGGTGAAATGCAGCGCCTTCGAAAACCCCCACGAACAATAAAAAAACATTTTTTTTGCAACAGTTAGGACAATTCAGCACTTTGGAAAGGCCACTAGATAAATGCTAGTCTAAGCACTTTCTTACTATCTGAAGAAAACATGCCCCGGCCACTGGGTTCTGTTATCACCTTCCGTAGGCCTACATGGAATGTCAGGAAATGCTGACATTCCTGGCTTAGCCTTGTGGTTGCGTCACCGTCTGCGGCAGTGCTCAGTTTCGAGCCTGCACTTCTGGCCGGTGGGGGTTATTATTGAGTGAAGCATCCATTGCTTCAAACTCGCACATGATCCAAACAAAACAAGCCCCTCCTTATCTGGCAGCACACGCCCTAGTCACTGTAGTCCTGTTAGCCACAATATGCAAAGTGTAGACTTGTCTTTTAAGGGAAAAATCTCATCTCAACAGAGTGTTTACTTTAAAGTACTACCTGAACGGAGTTAAAAGATCAGACCTGCTAGGTTTACACAGGCTACGCATACTCATACCCGATCTAAATATTCCTGCCTATCTTTCTCCAAGACCATATTTTCCTTCGATTTAACATCTTTTTCTAGAATAACAGATGTACATGTTTTATTCTACACGCCCAGTGTTTCCTTCTAAGCCATGTTGGTTTCTGTTGCGTGCAAACTGGGGATGTCTCCATATGATGCTTAGGCTGTTTTTTTTTTATTTCTAAGGTAATATCCAAGTTATGTTATGGTATGTTATGTTATGTTAATTTAACTTATTGAGTGTGCAAATACCCGGAGGTGTCTTGGTGCTGAACCTAAATGTGAGCCCAGGGGATTCTGCTCTAATTCTGGAACAGTCAGGTTTTAAGACTCTTTCTGAAGGAGGATAGCAATTTTGCTAACCTATTATGCATTGGGAGCGTATTCCATAATTTAGCTGTTCCGTAGCTAAGGATTCGGTCCCCCCAACTGGATGTGCGAAACCTAGGAACCTTCATGAGCCTATCGTCAGTAGAGCACAACTGCCAACCAGGGTGGTACCAGTTTAAAATGCTTGAAGCGTGCTACTTGTTAATGTTTACAGGGAATCTTAGAGCGAGTGGCATATCATTTATGGGACCAGATGTAGGAAGTCAAATTCCGATCGCGAACACTGAAATTCGCAGTATTTCAGCGTTTGCGATCACAATTTGGCTGGGAGCAATGTAGGTACCCTCATGCAAAATAAGGAATCGCAAAAATTGCGATTCCTTATTTTGCACAAGCATTTATAGAAGTTAAATTTGCGATTCCCTAAATGCTATGCTGGTAGGCATCCCAAATTGTGATTTTGCCTTAAGGAATTGCAAAATACCACCAACTTCAAGTTGGTGGTATTTTGCAATTTCATTTAGAAAAGCAATTTTTTGCTTTTTACAGGGTGCCATGTGGCACACATACATGCCCTTACGGCATGTATGTGCACCACATGTGCACACATGCACATTTCAGGGGTGCAACAGGCTGTCCTTTGGGAACCCTTGCACCCTTGAAATTGGGCCCCACAATTTGCGAGTGCCTCTTGGTTACTCGCAAATTGGGGGCACAAATTCTATTCATTCCTATGGGCCTCTTGGCCCATAGGAATGAATGGGATGGTATTCCTTGATTGTGAATCTCAATTTGCGATTCGCAATTAAGGTATCTTAAGGAATCGCAAATATTTTTGTGATTCCTACCTACATTCAATTTTGAGAGTCCTTAATAGCGATCGGTAAAAATCGCTATTAAGGACTCGCTAAATTGAATTCACCTACATCTGACCCTAAATTCTTTGGATCTCTTCAAGAGGTTGACAGGTGGTCAGACGACCCAACAGGTCAACAGAGGCTGTTGCCCCTTCTTCCCTTGTGTGAGGCATCTTTCCTGATTTGGAGATCCACACCTTTCCAGCAGGAATCACCAAGGCTTCAGAGCGAATTATGATGTTGCAGTTGCTATAAAGGCTCAAATGTTTGGCGAGCGGGCGCCATATTTGTTGCACCAGCTTAGCACACTTTTTTTTGTCTTTTTGAATTAGCTTCCAAAGTAGGAGTTTGTCCTTAAAAAACACAAATGAATCAATAGCGCAGCGCAGTCAGTGTGAGAGATTGTGGTAATTGAAAGTCCTTTGAGCCAGGTGTATAAAATAGGTTGGATTTATTAAATCTTAGTTCCAGGTTAAGATCATTAGAAGAAGATAGGTAGATGGAAATTAACCCACCAGGAGCAGCCTCCCTTCCGCTCGGCCTGCCTGCCATCAATTGACATTCTACAATCAAGCCAGGCACTCAAACATTCCATAGGGTCATCAGGCATTCTAACACACATACTAGCTGAGCAACAGGGAAGACACAGCCAGAGTAAGGAAAAATATAAGTCAATTATAACAGAGATATTAAGCGATTTCCCTGTCCGGGAATGCAGCTTGATGCGTGGCAGCCTTGAGCATGCATCTCATAGAGGTCCCAGACAAGGGAAATCTAGTGGTGATCGTAACACCCTAAATAGGATGGCTAAAAGTCACTATGACTTGACAGCCATTTAGCAGACGGCCATCCAGTGAAGTATTTCTGATGGTGGAGGTCGCAGAGGCTCTGGCGGGGCAGGTGATCCTTATGTCTGCCAAACTGAAAATGAGGGCTTCTGTTCTTTTCTTCACCAGAGTGCAAAACTTTTTTTAAAAGTCTAGATTTGTCTCAACTAAATATATATTTTAACTTGGCTGCTTTTATTGGCATCAGAAAGCACATATTTGGCACCATGGACTTGTAATGCAAAGGCACCGCCTGCAGAGCCAGTGTCTACACCTGTGTTCTCCTAGATGTACCTCAGCCATGCTCTTTCCTCTTTCCCACTGTCTCTGGTCAGGCGCTCAATAATAATAGTGGAAATTAGAATACATTCTTAAATGAATTCAATGTAAATAAAAAAATAGTTAAATGTTAAGAACATTTTTACTATCGATCAATTTGTTATTTTGAAAAATGGTGCGAATTTTTAACATCTACATTCACACTTCGACGTGTCATTGGTTTTCCAGTATTAGTGAAGGGAACAAGAGGCAGGTGAGTTGTATATGACTGACCCTTAAGGATGTCGTGATTACTCCCTTCGACCGACTTTCAAAATACAAAACTAGGCACTGGCCTTCTCTATTTTTGCAGAAAAAAGTGTACATTTCCTAGAACAATCCTGCAGAAATATGGCTTTGAAACCTAATGCAGTTCGACAGTGCAGGAGCTTTTTATTCTTTTTTTTCCTGAAAGGTATTATATGCTGAAAGTGGGCCTAGCGACCAAAGAAAAGGGGGTAGACTAATAGGTCCTTTTTCCTTTTTCGTTTGCTCTACTTTGTCTCTGGCATATGATTCCATTTGGTTTCTTACTTGGTATTTTAATTTCGTTTTAAAGTATATTCTTAAAGCTATTTACATTATAAGACATACACAATACAATGAAAAGGAAGAACAAATTTCGAATGCTCAACAACTCTTGTTTTTTTTTATATATTGAATATTTTGCTATTGTTTCATTTTTCTTTCCTAGTTTAGGTGAGTGAATCCATTTCTCAGCTTGCAACATTGAGGAAGCCCTTCACCAGGTAAACATGGGACCAACTGAAATACACTAACTTTGCATTTTCTTAAGAGTTACTGACTTCTAAGAGAAACTGAAATGCTAGTCTACCTAGCAAAATACTGTCCACATTTAATGGGTTAACCTAAATGAAAGAGGTGGGCACCTCGACATTCTTCTGCTTAACTGTGGATGGTTAGTATGGGTTGTACGTGGATGGATGGGGGCAATCTCATATATGTACTTTCCCTTCGCTCCTTATGGCACATCATTCCAGGAGTTCATTCCAGGAGTTCTGGATACTGATATATAAGGAATAACCACCACCAGGCCCAGTCCGTGTGGTGTATTGAAACTGTATCTCAACTTGTGCCCCTGAAACCTGAGCTATCTAGACAACAGCATTGGGTATGGAGAGGCATGCAGTGACTATCCACTGGTAACACGGGCGGGGGGAGGGGAGGGGGCGGGGGGGTTCGGACCCCTTGCCTCATTTTATCACTGCTTTCTTGTGACTGTAGTGGGACCAAAAAAAGTTACAAATTCTTAAAAAATGAAGACACCTCAGGTAAGCTACCCTAGGAAAATGCATACTGCACAATTACTCGCGTAGAAATTACAATTATTGTTATTCATCTACAGAACATGGTTACACAAATATATATATAAGCTCTGATTAAAATATATCATTGTACAAGTTATACTTACATTGTTTGCTCGTCAAGTAATGTCTCTAATTAAATGATCAGAAGAAGGCAATGCAAAATCACTGCAAGTCTGATTTAACCCTTCCCTGTCCTGTAACTGAAAATATACAAAAAGCACAGTGAATAGTTAAGTTGTCAACTTATATTTACCATCTGCACTTTCCGTGACAATCATTAACCCTTTCTAGTGGTTTCCAAGGACGACTCCATAAAAGACTGGCCACCCTTGCAAATACACAACCAATTTAATGAAACCCTTATTTAACGTTTTAATATTAAGCAGAATATCCATGTGACTTTAACTATCTCTTACACTATAGCAATGCTACCAATTCTCATCTCATGCCTTACATTTGCTATTTTTGTTAACCTCTGCTCTGTTTACCAGTGTTTCAGCCATGGACAAGCATCTTCTATGTTAGTGATTCAGAAATTGTAATATGTAAGTGCCTGACATGCATGTCTTGTACCTTCAAATACCCAAAATATAAGTTGTAGCCGGTGCCGGTAAGCGTGGTGGTGTGTTGGAAAGGGGTGAGGCGAGGCAGGGGTGTGGAGTCGGGAGACAATGGCATATGTTTTAATTATGTATCTATTTATTTAATTTGACCTATCCTGTCGACTTACCCCCTCCCGCTCCGCTCCGCACCTCACTGCCACACCACGCTTACCTGCACCGGCCGCCGCTGTAAAATATAAATGTCTACCATTTTTTGGAGCTCTCCAATCTCCGTACTTCCAGAATGCCAATACAGTCTGCCTCATTTTAATACATTAAAAAAGAATTCCATCTCACTGAGTTCCAAACTTCTCTGTGTTTTGTGTGGTTCAGAAACTGCGCTTGAAATAACAAGTTCAGCAATAATATTTAACTATTTCATTATGCAAATGACAAAAGTTCAATATTTGTTTTATAAACTAGGCACATTTTAATCAAAGTTTAACTAAATCAGTATCATTATGATATTGCAGCTCGTCTACGTTAAATCATTAAAAAAATACCTTGATTATTATAATTAGTCTCTCAATCGCTTTGTGAGAAAGCAATCTAATAATAGAAATGTATTTACTAATTGACATAATGGTTTGTTCCCTGAAAAGAAACGCAAATGCAACACTTTTTCAAAGAATGCTAATTGACGTTCTTTCATTTAAATGCATTGCTGTAATATTCTTCAGCATAGCCATCCACATCTCTTTGAATTGAAGCAGGACACATTCCTGCTTTAGATTGTAATTTCCTTTTTTTCTATCAGGTAATGTGTTATTAGAGGTCTTATATTCCCGGTTCCCATGTTAGGTTTGTGCTCTCCCACTTCATGTTTACTACTCTTGTGATCTTAAAATATACATTAGACCACCGGAATGTTTGAGGCTGGAGATTCTGCACATTGTAGTGCAAGTTGGAAGCAATATCATTGGCTTAACATCTGTAGAAGGTAGACTGATCTAATAAAATGATTACAGTGCACACAATGGGGCATATGTACAATAAGGTGTCAGAGCGTGGCGTTAGCCTCCTTGGATTAACGCTGCGCTTAGCCACTTCTGAAATGCATGGCTGCACCATATCCACAACAATGTGGTGCAGCCCTGCTTTTCCCCCGGCGCTGGAGCTAAATTTAGCTGTCTAGCTCCAATGCAGGCACCCTTGCACCATAGTGCAAGGGGGTCTGCGTTGCATGGAAGATTGTTTATGTGCAGGAAGGTGTCCCTTCCTGCTCATAAACAATATTTAAATGGCGTTTTGTAACTTTTATATGTGCTGTTTAATGCAGCACACATAGAAGTTGCAAAACGTAATTGATTTAAAATTATTGTTTATGTGCAGGAAGGCACACCTTCCTGCACATAAACACTCAATTTTGTTTTGCTGTTTCTATGTGTGCTGCACTAGGCAGCACTCTTGGAAACAGCAAAAACGAGGAGAAATGAAGCATTTCTCCTTGTTTCGCATGTTTAAGACCAGGTTTTCCCTGGTCTTGAAAATTTCATCTCACCTTCACCAACCTCATATTATTAGATCTCTAACTACTTGTCTTTCATGTGGCTAATCTGGCTCCCCAATCAGTCACGTGAACCTTCAAAGACATCCAGTTATTAGTTCTTGCAGCTGCCAGAGCCATCCTAAATAAATCTTTATTGTCTAGCATTTTCCAAAAGAAAGCATATGTTAAACGGGCTTACAAGAGGTAAGGCCAGCCATGTCATACACTGGCCACTGCCGACCAACTTCCAGATGATGTTTCTGAGCAAGCTGATGAACAAAGAAGCTTCTCAGTAAGGCTCTAGATTCCCTACCCATAAGTAACTTGCTTACTAGATGTTCAGACTTTCTTCTTCCCAAAGCACATAAATAAGTCTGATACTGGTCTGTGGTTGCTTAGGTTCTTGTTCAGAAACGATGAGTCCTAACAGGTCAACCTGGACCATTACTTTTGAGGTAGGTCCAAGACAGATATCCTGGTCAATGGTCCCTGCCTGTAATAGCATAGATGTGATAAAAACAATCAACTGTAAGCAGCTCTGAGTGATTACGAGAGACTGAGAGTAATTCAGCATTCAATCCGTCCACGGTCACAGCAAAGAAGCAGCATATGTTTCCATCTTAAACCATACATGACAGTGGACTGAAATGGGAGGGAGCACTTCTCCTGTGTAACTTCTCTGCATCCTTCGACGCGGTCCATGATCTCATCTGCCAACCAGTCTAATACATCCCTCGAGAGCAAGCACTTACCTTGACATCGCACTATGCCACCGAATCATGATGATTACAAATATTACACTCCCACCCTTTGGGGTCTTTTTCTCAACTTAACAAAACAAGTACTTTACTGTATTACCCAGTTTCAACAAAACCTTTATCTTCACTTGTTACAAAAACAGCTAGATCAAGTCAAATTACCCCAAAGCTTGATACCCTATACACCAAACATCACTGCCTGTTTGGCTCTTGACTGCTGTGAGTCAAACATTGGATGAACTCTAATCACCTTCAACTAAATGGTGAAAAAACCGAAATTATTGGCGTTTCGACTGGTTCACCATTTGACCTAATGTACAATGGCTCAAGAAATATGAAACGCCTCCACATACTTCCAAAAAGAATTGCAATCTGTAACTCACCAATTATGCACAAATATAATTAGCTCTAGAGGTTACCCAGGGGGTAATTAATTCTTCAAAACTCTTACTATCATCAGGTATATTTTGGTTGCTTGGACATACCTCAAGAGGTCATGGCCTCAACTAGTACTGCTCCTGGCTTAACTATACTAAGACCATCTATCTCAGGGCTGCTGCATCCCTTCATCACAGGCGCTAGAAGGTCCTAAAAACACCTGGCACGCTGCTTATTCACCTATGACAAATTGAGCACATAATTCACTGCTAGTGATCCTCTCATCCCCAATTGCTTTCGTGGCAAGGGGCCTTTGCCATGTGGCATAGGCAAGAAGCGTTTTAGTGCTGTGCTGATTAGCAAAATGGTACCCTTATATTGTCATATTTCCCTGCACTTGAGCTGGTGGTGGATTGCAGAGGAGATACTTGTAGAATATGTGGGCCGATATTTACTACCATTTACATTATGGATGACCACTTTTTGGTGTAACCACAAGGCAAAATGTATTTTGGGATTTACAAAACCAAACACATTCTGATTTGCGTGTCTTTGCGTAGCTTTGTAAAAAAGGGATGCAACTTTGCATCAGGAGTAGCCACATTGGTGGAGCATGGGCATTCTAGTGCATCCACAAATGTGTTTTGAAACAAATCCAGATTACTAAAGTCTTTAACCTGAGTTAGCACCTACCTAAGGCTGGCTAGCAAGCAGAATATCCATATTTCTCTTTGTTACTACTGTTTGCAAATGTGTTTAATTCTGCAGTCCACATGCAAAGAGGACATAGGCTCTAATACTAGTTTTTTGTGCAGAAAGGTATTCCTTTTTGCAAAAAACTATTCTGACCACAAAAGATATACCCTTGAGTCGTGATGTAAGGGTGCCTGCATTGGCGTTAGGCTGCCACAAATGCACCAGTGCAAAGAGAGGGCAGAAGTGCTCCATATCTCAATCACTATGGCACATTTCTGCTCTCTTCCTTTAACACAATGCAACACAGCAAGTTCCCGTTGTTGCGTTGCGTTAAAGTTTAGTAAATCTGGGCCTTAAATGTGATATTATAGTCTGGTTGAAACTGCGTGATTTTCAAGTCTGACTCTGTGGGATTGTTTTTTTACTTTGTGCATTTTAACCAGAGAACGTTTTGTGCCATTTCAATTATGTAGTCTTCCTCTGATGATTGAAGCTACTATATTTAAGAGTGAGGCCACTGTTTAGAGAGTTATTACTCTGTCCCCTGGGCCTCTTTCTGAAGTGTTGGATCGTTTGGTTGTGGTGGTTATGGAGTTGTCTGTGGAGCTGATGGACATTTCAGGTGGTGCTGTGTGCGAATCACCAACTGTGGTAATTTTTCAGGGTCTGGTGCAGCACTTCCTGGTCGTTTTTAGGTCTCGCCTATCAGCGCACATGCTCTGCCTAGGAAAAAGACCTTTAGCCGTCAAGTTAGTTTTGAGGTCAAAAACGTGCACGCCTTCAATGGCAACGCGTGCACTTTGGGCGATTCCCTTGCGCGAGCGAGCAGCAGCGCCATATGTTATCGCGACTTGCAGCTCCCTCCTGCAAGGGAATCGGGCGCAGGCCCCCTCCTTTCTCTCCTCCCCCTGCGGCCGCACGCGCGCTTGTTTATCTTACTGATGTCTATAACAAGCCAATTGGATACCAGTGTTTCTCCCTTTTTAGCAAGTCCTGTTTCTGCACAACGACAGACCATACAGCCTAAGCCACAGAACCATGAAATTGATCTCTAGGCAGTCGGCACAGAAAAAAGTTGCAGTGGGTTTAGAAGGTACTATCAAGAAGAAGCGAGTCGAGAGGTCATTCTCCAGTACTTGAGATATTAAAGTGCCCCAGGCCTCTCTTGTGTGGGTGAAGCGGCGCTTTTGTTTGTTGTCACTCCAGCCATGAGCAAAATCCTCCCGGAGATGGATTGCGGTTAGTCGAGGTCCTGGCTGAAGTAGAACAAGTTGGTAAATACTGGAGGCATGCTCTTCCGTGGCCGGCTCGGTTTTCTGTGAAACTACAGATTGGAAATTTTTTATAGTTTATGAGCTCAAAATTACATATTTGAACTCAGGGAACTTGTATGCATTTTTTAATAACTCGGCCGGACAGACCGGAACGTTGTATGGTTCCAATTGTTGATGTGGGAGCTTTACAAAATTCAGTGACTTTTGTAGTGTGTGATGCCCTCAGCGGTATGCCGCTTCTCGAGCTTCCGAGGATATATATGTGTTCACGAAGGTTCGTATGGGAATTGCGGCACTTCTCTGGCAACACTTATGCACTTTCTCTCATGGGTCTGCAGATGGCAGTTGCAACTGTGACCGCTGCCCATCTCCCCTCGACGTTCAACGCCCAACAGTGCTTATCAAAAAAAATTAGGAACCAAGCGGTGCTTGTTTTACAGTAATGTTCCCAGAGTTTCCAAGTTTCCAGCTTGCTATGTCACGCCTTTTCAAAAGCTTTCGAAAACAATACATTTTTAACATTATGGATTTCTGTAGTGTTTTTTGTTTTTGGTTAAAGTAAAAAAGTGATGGCAATATTATCATCTTAAAATTAAACTGTGCAGTGCTTCTAAACCTAAATATTTATTTTTTCCTCTTGCTGCATGAAGAAACCTTTCTACATAGAATCTGTAAGGTTATATATTACTATCATGCCTAGAGGTGGGCGAGCTAACATGTTAAGAGGCAGAGCCAAAGCTGAGCCAAGGGTCTGGCTTGGTTCTGCGAGCTCGCTTGCGAGCCGAGCCTTCAAAATAGTTGATATGTAAAGCATGCAACAAACATCATTAAAAATATCAAAAAATCTCTGCAAAAATTCAAGTGTGTTTAATACATTGAAGTGTTTTGCCTTAGCACATCAGATTATATCCCTGTATTGGGAGGTAATTAATAAAAGCGATAATTTATAAGCATGATCATAGAAACCTTTGAGCACCCCACCCTGACGACAATTGCCTTTGGTAAATTAAGAGTTTTCAGTCATCATCGGTCCCTTGTATGTGGCCTAGATTCTTAATATATGGAGCAACATTTTATTTTATTAAATTAATAATAAGTGTTTTTTGTACATTGCACATCCTGAATTTGAATGTGCTTGCATGAGTAACAAGCATTGGCATAGCCAATAGGTCTCGCCTTTGGAACCTTATAAGTATTTAGTTATCCAGCACAATATCCTTGGTGCAACAACATCAACTGTTGCATGTCTAAACACTTATAAATGTAAATGTACATGTATTTATATAGCGCAAATCACTGACCGAGGTTTGTATCTAAGAGCTTGTTTAGGGAAC
Organism: Lissotriton vulgaris; assembly: GCF_964263255.1. Lineage (NCBI taxonomy): Eukaryota > Metazoa > Chordata > Amphibia > Caudata > Salamandridae > Lissotriton > Lissotriton vulgaris. Next base: position 1,153,588,836 of record NC_141687.1, on the reverse strand, counting down.
CCGTCTTGGTATTCCCCTGTGAGATAACCCCGGCAGGGTATCCACAAGGTGAAAGCCAGGCATCCCGCCGCGAGGGGCCATTGTGGAGATTAAGCAAGCTATTGCCCAGAGTCGCAGAGTGTGAACCCGTGAGTCGAGAAGGCACCAAAGCTAGAATTATTGAGTCCGTGGAATTTTTGAGCCCAAGACCCGCTGAGGCGGGGAATTGAACCCTGGTCCAGGGCCGATCTCAGCTTCCGGGTCTGCCGCCTCTAACCCCTGAGCCACACTTCTCCACTTATAAGGTCCCAAAGGCGAGACATATTGGCTATGCCAATGCTTGTTTGTTAGTGGTGGCAGCGATGAGTTAAACTTCCCACAGCACATTCAGTTTCTCAAACAAGGAAGCTTTGCTCTACATTCCAGTCAGATGTGAACCTATCTATGTCTTGCCTCGCTCCACTTAACCGGCATTGTGAAGCAGTGTAGGTGTGTTTGTGAAGTTCGAAAGTTATCTTTTCTAACTACCGCCACAAATCTCTATGGAAGACAATGAAATTTAAATAAAGTTGCAAAGTTGTACCAGGCTTTCCCACCTTTGTGTAGAAACAGTGACGTTTGTGCCAATTTATGTGGCAAAAACTTAACTTGAAGAGTAAAAGTCTGCAAACATTTTTTGTGTTGGCTAGATTTAATTAGGGTGAAAGTTTTATCAAAATGTGGTGACATTTTTCTTTTAGTCTTCAGAAAACCTTCAAATTAGCTAAAGTAAATATGTCAAATTTAGCAAATTGTGAAAATCAGACACTCTGCAAACCGTAGGCAGGTTAAAAAGAACTTACCTCACCACAATTTAGGAGGTGTCCATGGAAATTTCAGTGCATGAGCCACTGATGTTGTAATAATTTCATGATCAGTGATTCACACGCACTGGATTGTCCTTGCACACACTATGCAGCAGATATGATTTTCAGATATATTCAGATGTACAGAAGGCCTTTTCCATCTATGCATCCAGGATCTGGACCAACATCCCTGTATCCATCAGGACGTCCCCACCGCTGCTCCAATTTATGAAAACGTTGAAGACTCAATTCTTAAAAGAACACTACATCACAAAGCATTAACCACCCAAAACCCATACTTTATACTTGTCTTTGTCAATGTAAAGCACTCCACTACCTTTTAGCAAAGTTCATGCTACAGAAATACATATTCAGCTGTAGGTAATTACAGTTAGGACTTAGTTTACATAGGAAAGTGTTTATTAATTTGCCTATATCTTTAGTGAGGGTTGACGGATCTTCACCAAATTTCCCCCAAAAATTTGACACTCACTTTAGCTTGTGTCTTAAAAGTTTTGGGGTGGTCTGTCAAGTGGGGGCTGAGTAAAAGGGGGGTCCCAAAACACATTTTCCCCATGTTAAGTCCCATAGGAATTGTGAACACAAAGCCCAAACTGCTGGATGGAATTACACAAAAATTTGTTAGAAAGGTCAATTTTGTTCCGCAGATCATGCTTTTTGTGATATCGTGCAAATTCATTTAAGAGTTTTAGAGATCTTAACCAAAAGCAAATTTGTATATATTGGGATGTGAATCCTCTGTATATGAACCCACAGGGTGATCCGTTAATTCACGCACCAAGGCAAAGTCCTGATTGGCTGGCTGCATCTTCACAGAAAAGTTGCGACTGCCATTTTGTTTAATGGGAAACGGTCCCCAGGGATGAAAGGCTGTTTGCATATTGAATGAAGGGGTCAGGTGAGAGGTTTCCTGACCCTTTGTGCATGTTATAAATGAGAGCTGAACATGTGTCCTCGAGTCAGAAATGAGAAAAAAAATATTTAAGGCCACTTGCGAGATCCGCGGATCCCTCGCGAGATTTGCGGCTCGGTGCGGTCCGTTGTAACTCCGCCGGGTATCCGCGGATCTAGCGCGGCTCAAAAAAATACATAGATATATTTTTACACACACTCTTACTCTCAAACCCACTCACATACCTAAACAGATACTGTCACACCCACTCACATACCCATGCACTCTTACTACCACTCTTAGACTCATGCAGACACTGACACACTCATTCACAAACCCATACAGAGACTCTCACACCCATTCACAAACTCATGCAGAGGCTCTCACACTTACACCTATATATTTATTTATTTATTTTATTTATTTTAAAAAAAATTAAAAGCGCACAGCTACCCAAGGGTTTTCTGGCGCCGCCTGAAGGACCAAAAGGGGGAGCTTTACTGATTAAAAAGCCAAGTCTTCAATGCCCTACGAAAATGAGTAAAGGTAGTCGCTTGTTTAAGTAATAAGGGAAGAGAATTCCACAAAGTGGGGCCCAGGCAGGAGAAAGATCTACCGCCCATGCGGGACAGTCTGTGCCTAGGCAGCATGAACCGCGATTGAGTGGATGAGTGAAGAGAACGAACTGGAACATATTGATGGACAATCGTATTTAAATATTCAGGGGCCTTGCCGATTTTAATTTTGAACATATAAGTTAAGGCCTTAAATTTAATGCAGCTTTCAACCTTAAGCCAGTGAAGTTCTCGTAGAGAGGGAGTAATAGAGTAAAATTTCGGAATATGTCAAAGTAGGCGGGCTGCAGCATTTTGTACAACCTGCAGCTTGTGTATGACATCCTTAATGGCTCCCAGGAAAAGGACGTTGCCATAGTCCAAGCGAGAGATGACAAGAGCTTGGACAACAGTTATTTGGGTGGAAACTGGCAGCATCCATAAAATCTTCCTGAGCCATTTAAGGATGCCAAAGCAGGTCGCAGTCACCATAACGGCTTGATGTTTCATCGAGAGTCGATCATCCAACATAAAACCTAAGTTATGTGCTTGTTGTACGGGCTGAGGAAGGGGGCCCAGTTCAGATGACCAGTGTTGGGGGCCCCAAAGTTCTTTGTTCTTCCCTAGTATAAGCACATCGGTCTTGTCCCCGTTAAGTTTTAGTGAATTGGCTTGCATCCACCCTGCAATTTTACAGAGCCTTGCACGAAGGGATGAGGGTTTGGACACTCCTTCAGCAGAAAGAGAAAAGATTATTTGAGTGTCATCCGCATATGAAAAAATTGCCAACCCTGATTCGGGGGCAATGTCAGCCAACGGTTTCACATATATATTAAATAACAGGGGGCTAAGAATAGAGCCCTGTGGAACCCTATAAGGGGACATGTGGATTTTAGATGTTACTGCGGAAGAAAAAACCTGATAAGTACGGTTTTCCAGGAAGTCCTCCAGCCATCCAAGGGCTTGCCCAGCCACACCAATAGATCAGAATGCTTGCAGTAATACAGTATGAGAAACAGTGTGAAAGGCGACACTCAAATCCAATAATATGAGTGCCACAGTATCACCTGCATCCAACTGACTGCGCAGCAGCTCAGTCACTCCTAGAAGTGTAGTTTCAGTCGAAAAACCTTTCTGAAAGCCTGACTGAGAAGGATGTAGAAGCTCATGAGACTCAATGAACTGATTTAGTTGTTAGTTCACGTGTTTTTCCAAACTTTTTGAAAAAATAGGAAGCAAAGAAATAGGGTGAAAGTTCGACGACTGTGTTGGATCAGCATTAGCTTTCTTCAACAAAGGAAGAATCATGGCGTGCTTCCACTCAGGGGGAATTACTGCTTCTTGCAAAGAGGCATTCAGTAGCCCCATGATTAGTTTCCTGGCCGGTGGCTCAATTTTCTGCAACACCGTGACAGGGAGCAAGTCTAAAGGAGAACCAGATTTAAAATTACTGAGAATCTAACTAAAAGAGACAGAATCAAGCTGGAGCCAATGCTCTAATTTATTCAAACCATTGTCCTGTACAACCTTCGGCCGGGAATTGGACTCAGAGGATGGGAAAACGGCGGAGGTTGGATGTGCATGATTCAAATGCACGGGGTTTAACGCTGAGTAAATTATCTCAACTTTATTTAGAAAAAAACAGTGCAAGATCCTCACATTGGGATTCCGTGAGAATAGGAGGGGGAGCTTAGGTGCCTGCTCCAGAAACTTCCTTCACCAATTTGGAAAGAGTTTTTGGGCAGTTTTGGGCATTATAAATAGTAGCACTCACGTAATCTGCCTGGTCAGTATTACAAAGGGAATTATAATTTTTATGTTCAAATCTTTTTATTGCGGCCCCATAAGTGGGATAATTCTGATAGTGACATAAACACAGCGATAAGCCTACAACCCTTCCCGGGCCGGCCGCGTCTTAAAGAGTGCATATAAACATAGTAGGAGCGCGTAATAAAGCATTTCTTCAAGCATACTTGAATGCCTACAACCCAAAAGGGCCGGCCGCGCATTTCTTCGCTGTCTGCGCTATCTACACGTTTAACAGTCACTGGCAACGATCTCTCAGTCCCAAGGGCCAGGTACAACCTAGGAATAAGAACTGGTGAATTCTTAGGACCAAACGGGCCCAAACAGTAGTGTAACGACAGAAGGGGAATCATCAGTGAGAAACAGAGAGAGGGAGGAAGGAAAGAGGAAAGATCAGAGGGTGAGCGAAGTGTAGAAGTAGCAGGGCCCAGCGTGAGAAGGTCAGATCGATTCATTGAAGGGTAGGTCTACAACCTCCAATACGTTCGCATCACACTCTCTGGGTGCCCTATGGAGGGGGCAAAGTGTCCTCTAGCAGATGCAGGGTTCGCAACCTAGGGGGCATATGGCGCCCATGTTCTACTTTGCATAAGTATTTCACCAGAGGCTGCCACACTTTGCCAAAGCGAGTATCGCGGGCCTGTAGTCTAGCCGTGAGGAGCTCCATTGTTAAAACATGCCAGAGGCGTACAAACCATGCCGCCACTGGTGGTGCCTCTGTTCTCTTCCAGTAGAGGGCAATGAGCTGTCTGGCTACCCCCAGCAGTTGGAGCGCCACCATCCAGTCATTACGGGTGAGCGCCATAAGCCCAGGTGGCGTGACCCCTAAGTAGAATTGTGCTAGTGGCATCAGGCAGAGGAAACCCCAAGACCCCCCTGATATGGCTCAGGACCTCCTTCCAGAAGAGGGTCAGCGATGGGCAGGTCCACCAGATGTGTAATTAGTCCCCAGTCGCAGGGCAACACCTCCAACACACAGGAGAAGAGGCCGGGAACATCCTGTGAAGGCACTGCGGTGTATAGTACCACTGAGTCATCATTTTGTAGGCGTTTTCTTGCTGCGGGATGCTACGGTAGATCTTGGGTATGTCGCGCCACAGCCGCAACCATTGCGCTGGCGTAATGTCGGTGCCCAAAAGGGACTGCCATCGATTCTGGTAGCCATGGGAGGGCGGCGTCAGGGGGTGCTGTAGGATATGATAGATTTTCGAGACCAGGCCTTTTGAATCAGTGAAGTAGCGAGCCAATTTCTCGAACGGGGTGAAGGCGCGAGTGGCCTCCTGAAATGTCTCATCTCCCATTACCCAGTGTCTCAGTTAGATATATTGCATTTCGGGTTCAGGTGGTAAGCGGAAGTCCTCCCTACAGTGTGCAAAGGATTTAAAGACGCCCCCATTAAAGAGGTCCGCAAGCACCCTGGAATTGCCTTGGGACCATCTGCGAAAAGCTCTGGTGCGAAGGGCTGGCGGGAACCACAGATTCCCTTCAATTGGAGCGTGTGGTGAGGGGAAGGTGGTGAGGCCCCGGCGCACCGCCACCCGATCCCAAATGTCCAGCACCGTTTTCGTTGGTACCGCTACGTAGGCGCTCGGAGATCGCCCCGCCCTATGATTCCACGCCAGGTCCCAGATGGTATGTCCAGTCACGGCTCTATCCATGTGCAGCCACCCCTTCTCACTTTCTGTGGTACCCCACTCGACTATATAGCGGAGATGTGCAGCCCAATAGTACTCCACCAGATTGGGACACGCCAGCCCTCCTCGGTCCCGGGGCGCCAGGAGGAGTGCCTGCGAGAAGCGGGGCCTCTTACCTCCCCAAACAAAATAGGTTAAGTCCCTTTGCAAGGTTCTTATATTGTGCAGTGGGATGGGGGTAGGTAGGCATTGGAACAAGTATAGTATTTTGGGAAGGATGGACATCTTAATGGCATTTATTCTGCCCAGCAAGGATGGCACAAGTGCCTTCCGATTCCGCAGGTCCTCCAAAACCGCTCGCCTGCAATCCCTCCAATTGACGCGCGTCCAGCCCTCAAGCGAAGAAGTCAACTGCAAGCCAAGGTATCGGATATGCTGTGCCGTCCAGCGGTAGGGCGCTATCTGCTCCAGGTGGGGAATTTCTGTCTTCGGGATGGTGAGATTAAGCGCCCAGGACTTGTTATGATTGATTTTTAAACCAGAGACGCGTTCAAATAGGTCAAGCGTGGAATGCAGCTCTGGAAGGGACTCTCGGGGTCTCGTGAGTGTTAAGATGAGATCATCTGCAAAGAGTGCTACTTTATGATCAAGACCTCCTAACGGGATACCATGTATGTCAGGGGCCCGACGAATCATGTCAGTCAATGGCTCTATCGCCAAGGCAAATAATAGAGGTGAGAGCGGGCACCCCTGCCTGGTTCCCCTGCCTATGGTGAATGGTTCCGTGATTTGTCCGTTCACTCTTATCCTGGCCCGTGGCGCAATGTAGGGTGCCATAATTCTAGCGACCATCTTTGGACCGAGGCCAATCTTACGGAGGACCGCCCTGAGGAAGGACCAGTCCACGCAGTTGAACGCCTTCTCGGCGTCCAGGGAGAGGAGACAAGCTGGGATCTGCCAATGGTGGGCCTTGCCCACAAGATGTGCCACTTTCCTTACATTGTCAGCCCCCTGTCTCCCTCGGATAAAACCCACCTGGTCGGGATCGATCAAGCCCAGCATGTCGGGGTCTAGACGTTTCGCCAGTATCTTTGTGTAGATTCTAAAGTCGGTATTTAATAAGGCAATCGGGCGGTAAGACGAGCACATAGCCGCGTCCTTCCCAGCCTTCAGTATCAGAGCAATCTCAGCCATGCCCATGTCCAGGGACGGACCCCATTCGTCCGTAAAGGAGTTAAACAGCCGGAGCAGGTGGGGACCCAGCTGTGCCCGGAATACCCGATAGAAGGATAATGGGAGGCCGTCCGGTCCGGGCGTCTTCCCCAAGCGTAGCTCCTGCACCGCGGAAGTTATCTCCTCCTGCGAGATCGCCTCTTCCAAGAGTTGGGCAAACTGGGGATGAAGCGTCGCGCCGCTATAACTCCCCACCACTTCCTCTATGAGCTCAGGTGGTGGCCTCTCCTCAGTGTAGAGGGTCTCGTAGTAATCTTTGAAGGCTTCACATTTAGCTCTAGCCGCCGCAACTCTGGTCCCATTCGGCAGCTGCACGTTTGTTATGTGGGCCTTAGCAGCTCTGGCTCTCAACCGCCTCGCCAACATACTCCCCACCTTGTCGCCCCCCTCATAGTATTTTTGTTTCAGTGCCACTAGGGAGGTTTCAGCCCTATTGGCGCGTAACAGCCTGAGATGACCCCTAAGGTTGGCCAAATGCCTCCTCGACTTCTGGGTAGAAACGCTCTGATCTTGCACCTCAGCCTCCCTCAGTTCCCCCGTCAGCTTGTCTTCCAATGCTCGCGCCTCTCGCGCCCTGGCTATCGAGAGGGACGTGATATGACCCCGTATCGTTGCTTGAAGGCGTCCCAGACCACAGGGAAGGGCGTCTCAGGTAGATCGTTAAGTGCGAAGTAGGAAATGATGGCCTCTCGGATGTCTTCGACATCCGCCGCATCCCGCAGGAGACTCGGCGCGAGATGCCACTGCCTCTCTCTGGGAGGGCCGGCCGCTGGGTCCTGTAGGAGCAATTCGACGTGAGCGTGATCAGAGATCGAGATGTCAGACATCTCCACCCCCAAAACGTCATGGGAGAGATCAGGGGATATGAACAGGAAGTCGATACGAGAATAGGAACGGAGAGCATGGGAATAATAAGAATATTCTCTTTTATCCAGGGAGAAGTAACGCCATGAATCAAAGAGCCCAAGGTCCATGAATCGCTTACGCAGTTCCAAGGACACGCCCCAGCTCCACTGAAAGAACCGTCACTCCGATCCAACCGTGGGTCCCAAACCAAGTTCAGGTCCCCCCCACGATGAGCGAGGAACCGTTCTGTGGCACATGTTCTCTCAGGAGATCTCTAAGGTATCGGTCCTGCGCCTGGTTGGGAGCATAAATGTTACACAAGGTGAGGCGTCTCCGTCCCACCTCCACACCCACCCTGAGAAAGCGCCCATCACCACTCTTGAAAGGCCTGTCTTCTCCCCGCCTGATGCCAGCCCTGCACAGGATTGCCACCCCCGCTGTCTTTGTGTCAGTAGTCGCCTAAAATTGGAGGGGATACTTTGGATGAGCCATGCGCACAGTGTCAGCATGGAGAAGGTGAGTCTCCTGTAGGAGAATAATGTCCGGATTCTGACGGGTAAGGTAATGCCACACCTGCTTGTGCTTATTAGGCGAGTTAAGGCCCTTAACGTTGAGGGACAGGAACTTCAGGGGGCCTTGTACGCTCCCAGCTGCATTAGGCACCATCATAAATTGCTATCATTCCCATCGCTGACCCATACACACTATTCACACCCCAAACACGATTCCACTCCCCATCCCTCCTCGCCAACCTCCAGCATCCCCCCCCCAGGTCCCACGCCGAAGGAGAAAGAGACAGAAAAGAGTACAGAAGGAAATAGAGGAAAAGAAGAAGAGAGAAATCAAAAAATTTCAGCCAGGAAGGCCGGTCATTTGAACACAACAGTCACGGCCAACAGGGCCGAAGTTCTCTGACCCCATTACAGGGCATCCTACACCCGAAGGTTCGGACGCTCTCTGGGATGTCACTCCCTAGGGGGCAGGCCAAGGGGGCCGTGGTGTTCTCAAAGTACATTCGGACATGGGGCTCCCACTGCCCGAGCCCTAGTCACCGTTGTCCAGGCTCACAGCAAACAAACTCCCCGCAGCCCGAACCGCAAGTCGGCAACGGGAGATGCCAGGCCAGCACACCAAGAGGGACGCAGCACGCCTGAGTCTGCATTCAGGGTGTGAGAGACCCCCTGTCGGACTCAGTCTTGTCACCTTCAAGGGAGCGAATGTGGGCTATGAGGTCTTGTTTGGCCTGGCTGTGTGAGGTCTCCGCAGCAGGAGGAGCTCGCCGGCGTCTCTGTACCGTGGTCCAGTCCGGGCCAGCCGGCGTTCTCTTTCGGTTGGGAGGTCGGGTTGGACTCGCCGGGGGGATGACGGCATGTGGAGAAGCTGCGCCGCTTCAGTGTAGGATCTCAGGACTCTGCGTTTACCCTCCCATTGAAAAATTAGTGCAAATGGATGCCCCCATTGGTAGGCGATGTTCATGCCCCTCAATTTTTATGTCACGGGGCGGAATGGTTGCCGTCTCTTCAGCGTGTTAGGCGCCAAGTCCTGGAAGATTTGAATCTTGTGGCCTTTATATCGGAGGTCTGTCTGGTCCCTCGCATGTTTCCAGATCTCCTCCTTCTCTACAAAGAAGTGTACTCTGGTTAGAATGTCTGGTAAGAGGCCCGGTCTACCCACCGGGGCCGCCACTCGGTGTGCCCGGTCGAGTGTGGGGGGCGACGCGTCTTCATCTCCCCGGACCTCATGAAGGACCTGCGCCACATAGTCCATAATGTCCTCCCCTTCCTCTCCGAGCGTAACTCCCCAGATATGGAGGTTGTTGCGCCGGCTCCTGTTCTCCAAGTCCTCCTGTTTGATCTGAAGTTCAATATTCTGCTCCTCAAGGGCCAGGAGGCGCTGCCATAGATGTTCCTGATCCTCCGTACGCGTGTCCATCGTTTTCTCAAGGCCATCGACTCGGTCCCCAAGCTCCGTCACCTCCTTTCTGAGTTCAGTGACACAGGAGTGTACCTCAGACCGCAGGGAGCCTATCTCCGCTTTGAGTTCAGTCATAAAGGCGGCCATGAATGCCTGAGTGACTGGTGGGGATTCCGCAGCAGCCCGGGACGGGCCCTCCCCAGCCGCCGGCGCCCCCGTCTTGCTCCACATGGCCACCACAGTGTTGTCCTTGGGGGCCGCCACCGGGTCGGCCTTGGTGCCTTTATTAGAGCGCGTCATCATCTCTTTCGTCCGGGCAGACCGGGGGGGGGGGGGGCAGCACGCCCCTGTTCAGAAGAAGAGTTGGGCTTCTAGCAAGCCGGAATCAGTCGCACCACTGCTTCCACACGACCTCAATCAACAGGCAAAGTCAGGGGGGGATAGGCCCACCGGGGGTACCGCACCGGCCAGACTGCAGCACAGGGAGCAAAATCACCCAAGCCACCCGGGGACCTTGGTCTGAGCCACAGGCCTCTGGCCGCATAGGAACAGCGGTGGGCCCCTTCTCCCCCCCCCCCGGCGAAGTCCGTGCAGCTCACCTAAGTTATGCAGCCGAGTCTCTCTTCACAGAGACCCCTGGGGGCTGCCTCTGGCCATCTCGCTTACTCGCCTCCAGTCGGCACCGGCCCACCAGCAGGTCCTCCCCGCTACTCCACGGCCGTCTGCCGGGCACTCCTCTGTGGTTTGGCGTCTCCCGCCCGGGTCCCGATCTCAACAGGACCCGAGAGGAGGATTTCCAGGTAATCTCACTGCCGCTCAACTCTGTGGGTGCACTTCCCTCGCCACAGGCCACTCCACAAGGCCGCCTGGTGCCCCAGGTGCTCCTCCTCAGTAAAATGGCGGCCGCTGTATACTACGGGGTCTCCCCACACTGTCGCCGTCCACCCTCGTCTAGGCCGTGTCCGCCGTTGGGGATCTCCCGACAGACCACCGCCGTCTTACACCTCCTCCACGGTGAGATGCACAGCGTTGCACTCTCCAATCGGGCCGAGCCGCCAGGCCGTCTCCTCAAGGCCAAAAAACATACAGGAGATATAAAGTCAGAAGATGTGTTGTACTTACTCTTCGAGCTAAACTGAGTCATGGAAAACACCAAAGATTACATGTGGCTGAAAAACTCCCATCAGACCACCATCATGGCGGAGTATCGTCACGTGGGATACGGATGGTAAATCCAAGTCTTACCCAACCCATCAGGTGATGGTGTAGAGATGGATTAAAGGTGACCCTCTAGCCACAATGTATCAATAGGTGGTGATGGTGTGCTATGTGAAAAAAGTGTGTACTAAAATTAACTACTGTGACAGAAAATATGTTTAATAGGCACTGTTACAGTGTTAAGGCTAAAATAACGCCCCATAGTGTGAAAATATGACTATGTGAAGGCGTAGTGCAGAGTGGTCGACATGTTTCAGCTTGATGGATAAACTATATCCAGCTTTCTTCAGGACTGTGATGTAATATACACTGCAGATGTCAGTGAACAACTAGTGTAATGTGTGAAACAAGCAAAATATCAAGTCGTAAATAATCCTACCAGAAACTTGGATCCCCAATGTAGTCTGGAGGAAAAATGAATAAATTATCCTTTCCTGTGGGAAGAATCATACACAAAATATGTGGTATCAAACTGTGTTTCCAAATCATCACAAAATAGCAGAAAGAAAAGTACAAACAACACAAATAGTGAAGACGAGGCAGAGGCAATAGTCCTCCTGAATTTAAATGACAATGGTCATAATGATATTGCAGTTGCATACTCACCCAGCTTTATGTGGGAAGTCGCCTCACCTCACCCGGCACCCGCTCGGGAAAAATGAGGCCCGCTCTGTTCAAAAGAATGGAAGAGATAGTAGAATACATCGCATTACAGAGATAGTATAATTGCGATATATTTCCAAAGACTTCCAAAGGGTTTTTAAACAATCTCCAATTGCTCTCACAGAAGACACCACTCCCCCAGACCAATGACTGAGACCATACCGGTCCAGACCAGAGATAAGGCAAAGAACCTCATTTTTAAATATAGAGTCAGATATCAAGCTCTAAAAACTAGAGCCCCTAGTTTGAAAGATAGACAAGGCAAAGTTCAGAGTTCAGTAAGTTGTTGCACTCCATGTATTAGCAACAGATGCCCAATATATGGGCATTACATGTTGTTAAGATCTATGGGGTGCTCCTTAATGTCTCCTATGTTCAGGGAAATTCACTGCTCATATATAGGGGGATCAAATGGATAACCTACAACGAGATCCAAGCTATATCATCGTTGAGGCCCCTGCTGTCACTTTTAAGAGAGAAAATCCACCTTTGTTCCTTAATAAACAGGAATCTAGAGATGTCGCTAATGTGGGGTGGGATGAATGGCTGTTCTAAAACCACCCACCTCATATCTTCTGCTGTATGTTTATGAGTAAGGAAATGGTCAGTCAAGTGGGTAGATTGTTTATGGCACCGAATCGTGCTCTTATGCTCACTGATCCTGAGTTTGATTCTAGGGGTGGTATATCCAATGTACCGTAGAGAGCAAGGGCAGGTAACCATGTATATAACTCTTTCAGAATTACAGTTCGTATGTTTCCTCAGAAGCCATGTCTTGCCTGTGCCTAGATCGATTTTGTCAGTTTTTAGGTTTTGACTGGCGATGCGCACGTAGTGCAATGCGCCAAAAAACCTTATGATATGTGTGTGTGGGGTCGGGAATACGCCCCCTCCTCCCATTGGCTAGCTCCATAAATGGAGGCTAGCCATTGGGAGAGGGCTCTGTCCGTCAATCTCGGACCAGATTCTGGGGCGTTCCCGAGAATTTTTGGCTTTTGGCTACGTCAGCCGAAAGCCTCTTCCCCTCAACGCCCCCGAATCTGGTCCGGGATTGAGGGCACCCGCCTTCCACTGTGCCCCTTCCTGATTGCCTTCGGGTCCCGGCTCAGCAGGTGTGTCCAGCTGCCCCTCTTTCCCTTGCAGTAAACCTCCATGTGTTTATTCTCCTCTGTGACACACTCAGCCTGGTTGTTTATAAGGAAAACAGTTAACATAACCGGAGCCCGCGGCAGAATATACGGAAGTCCGGCTGCCTCTTTCATTGCAAATAAAAAGTTGGTTGGATGCATTTTCAGGGTATGTTTGTTGCCAGTAAGGATTCGCCTCGCTTCAGATCACCCCGTAAAGCTGTGGATAGTAAAGTTTCATACATGAAATGATAGGGCTCCCCTTGATATGTGGATGTCATGGCGCCAAGAAGCATTGGAGCACTGCGCAGAAGACGTAAGTCATGTAGCAAAGGCATCGTTCTAACGCATGAGAGCTGCAAACATCGTTTCTTGGGGGAGGGGGGCGAGGTAAAGCCGCATGACAAATTGGCGCACTGGTAAATTACACGACTCGTCCAGAATCGTCATGGGTCGGTCAGTTGTGAAGCCGAGATTAGAACCCAAGCTTTACATTCACAGGTCAGGCATTCAGCATTCAAAACCTCTCCCATTTTTGTGCGTTGTCTTCATCAAAACACTTAAACAGGAGACGCAACACGTTCTTCAATCTGTCACGTTTGGGCTGTATGGGTACGTTTATCATTTATTTTTATACAGCCTCGATGCTATCACAAATAATTTAAAAACAACAACAGCATGCTAACGGCTTGTACCTTCATACCGGGAGGCGAGGGGTGCAGAAATCTGGAAGCTGCCCGACAGAAGACGTATTACTATATAACTTTGAGACGCAAATGTGTGTGAACGAAAGGCTTTGCCAAGATCTGGTGACATTAGTGGGGGTGTACGGGAGGGAGCGGGGTGCCGAGATATTACATAGTTTACTCCCCCCGCCCCACCCAGGCCTCCTTTAGCCCTTGAAATTGTTCCTGGAGTCCTCACACAGGCATCAGGGGCCAGAGCGGCAGAGCCCTCCGTGCAACGAGTAAGCCCTGCTCCGGAGCCACCGGTTCCTCTACAGAGAGGGGTGTGTGTGTCTGGAACAAAGATTCGATTCACGATTGTTTCAAACCCCGCCCCTCGCCCTTCCACACACGCAGATTTCAGTTATTTAGATTTTTGGGGGCTGCGCTGCCGTCGTTTTTTTTTTTGCTGATTCAGCCTGCTGCTGACAGCCTAGTTCTTCGCCGCCCCCCACAAAAGAAAAATATATTTGCCCGAAGACAGGGAGTGAGAATAGACAGCCCCCTGGGGTTGGTCTGTGCTATACAATACAGCATTTGATGTATTTATATTGTGCCCCCTATCACCTTAATAGCCTCTTGGCGCTTGAAGAAAAATGTTACTATAAGACCTAGATAGATCTAGAAGACATGACGATGATTATTTATTTTTAAATCCTGTACGTCTGGTGTTTCTAAGCGCTACACATAGCACATAGTGTAAACTAAGGCTTTGGTTGTCATCTGTGCAGTCTGTATATGTCATCCAGAAGTTTGGGGTCACCTGCCCAAGGGCTCTCTCCAGACCAATTAAAAACGGGGAGGAGTTCGAAGGTTCCAGGAGCCTGGCACCCACTTCCGCTCAGGAAGTGGGTGCCACTGCAGGAAAGCGCCCACGGCGCTCGAGTCCCAGAAGCCACTTGGCGCTTCACGGAGGAACGCTGGCTGGCTTCTCTTCCTCCCAGTAAATGCCTCTGACACTGTGCTGTAGATGATTTTCGGCTACTATGTGATACTGCGTCTTGACGCCAACGTGTTGATTTAGTTCGCTGTGTGACGTTGTATGATACTAACACATACACAAAGAAACAAAACACCCTCATGTTTTCATACAGAGGCCTGAACCCCCAACGGTGAACAAGGCAAAGAAAGGCTCAAACACCAGCAACAAAATGCGGCCATTAGCAGATTTAGCAACCCAGTCCCTTACTTCCACTGTATCCGTTTTTTAGGTTTTGACTGGCGATGCGCTACGTGCGCATATGCGCCAAAAAACGTTATGATTTCTGTGTGGGTCGGGTATCCGCCCCCTCCTCCCATTGGCTAGCTCCATAAATGGAGGCTAGCCATTGGGAGAGGGCTCTGTCCGTCAATCTCGGACCAGATTCGGGGGCGTTCCCGAGAATCCGAGAGGAAGGATGAGTAGGTGGATGGATGAGTAGGTGGAAGGATGAGTGGGTGGATGGATGAGTAGGTGGAAGGATGAGCGGATGGATGCGTGGGTGGAAGGATGAGCGGATGGATGAGTGAGAGGATGGATGAGCGGGTGGAAGGATGAGCAGATTGATGAGTGGGCGGATGGATGTGTGAGCGGATGGATGAGTAGGTGGAAGGATGAGTGGATGGATGAGTAGGTGGAAGGATGAGCGGATGGATGAGGTGGTGGATGGATGAGCGGATGGATGAGTAGGTGGAAGGATGAGCGGATGGATGAGTAGGTGGAAGGATGAGCGGATGGATGAGTGGGCGAATGGATGAGTGGGCGGATGGATGAGTGGGTGGATGGATGAGTGGGCGGATGGATGAGTGGGCGGATGGATGAGTGAGCGGATGGATGAGTAGGTGGAAGGATGAGCGGATGGATGAGTGGCTGGATGGATGGATGAGTAGGTGGAAGGATGAGTGGATGGATGAGTAGGTGGAAGGATGAGCGGGCGGATGGGTGGGTGGGAGGATGAGCAGATGGATGAGTGAGAGGATGGATGAGCGGGTGGAAGGATGAGCAGATTGATGAGTGGGCGGATGGATGTGTGAGCGGATGGATGAATAGGTGGAAAGATGAGTGGATGGATGAGTAGGTGGGCAGCTGGAGGGAGGGACGAGGGAGCGGATGTATGATGAGGTCGGCGGGCGCCTGCTTTGGTAGATGAGTGGGTACCGGAATTGACAAGTGGGCAGCTGGGTGGGTGAATGAAGAGATTGGCAAGCGCATGCGTAGATAGATGAGCGGGTGGATCAGTGGCTGGGTGTTCAGATGGGTTAGATGAGTGGTTGAATTATTGTAAATGACAATGCCATTTATGTTAAAAAAAACATAAATAAAAATAATGTCAAGAGCAATTCCAATAGCTCTAACTTTAACAAAGGCAAAACCATTGCATTGTAAATGCTTGTTGTAGTTTGTGGACAAGCATTACAGGAGCCTCACGGATAGTGGCCCTGTACTGGTGAAAGATTCCAAAGTTTAGCCGGTCTGTCTTTCTCTTGAATTCTTGGTATGGTGTGAACCAAACTGTCACGCAAGCTGGGTGCTCTTTTGAAAAAGAACAGCGGTAAGGGTATGTTAGTGTCTGTGATGTTGAGGATGTCCCAATGTTTACGTATTGTTTTTGGGATTTTGTTGGAATGGACATTAAATGTACTTACAAATGTCAATCTTTCCAATGGAGGTTTAGCAGGTCTCATTTCCAGGAGTGCCTCCCGGTTATTATTCGAGGCACATTTCCAAGCCCTTTTGACTAGGTGTTTAGGGTATTGTCTATCCAGTAAGTGACTGGACAGTGTAGTTGCGTGTTTATCAAAAAGTTCTTTGGATGAACAGTTTCTTCTCACCCGAAGAAACTGACCCACTGGTAAGTTAGCTCGTAGTGAGCGTGGGTGATGACTGCTGTATTCGAGGAGAGAGTTTCTGGCCATGGGTTTAGTGTAGAGCTCACATTGGAGCCTACCAGCTGCTGGAAAGATGGACAGATCCAGGAAGGATAGCCTCTCGCTGCTAAACTCAACCGTGAATTTTAGGTAGTGGTTCTGAGTGTTGAGCCATTGATGGAAAAGATGGATCTCTGATATTGAGCCTCGCCAGACCACCAGGATGTCATCGATGTATCTCTTCCATAGCACACTTGATGTAAAAATGGGTTGCTATGGTCGAGAACATGCTCTTGCTCGAATTGGTGGACATAGAGGTTGGCGAGGCTCGGGGCAAAAATACTCCCCATAGAAGTTCCGGAGATCTGTAGGAAGAACTGATCTTCAAATTTGAAGAAGTTCTCCATCATGGCTATTTTAGCACAGTCAAGAATGAAGCTCACAGGGGTAATGCTGTTAAGATCTCGCAAAGATAATAGTCGTCTGACAGGCTCTAGGGTTTCCTCCTGTGGTAATCAGGTATAGAGTGACTCAACGTCGAAACTGACCCAAAGGTCTGTCTTGACGTTGAACTCTACTTCTGGCAACAGCCTCAAAACATCTGCTGTGTCCAGTAGGTATGTAGGCATGTCTTTGACTACAGGCCTGAGAAAGAAATCCACAAATGTGGATAGAGGCTCCAGAAGTGAACCAATCCCTGAAATGATAGGGCGCCCTGGCGGTGGTCTAGTGGCTTTTTGGATTTTAGGGAGGCAATAGAAACCAGGTGTAACAGGATGATTTGCTACCAGGAATCTAGCCTCTTGAGGAGTTATCCACCCTTCCGCACTGCCCTCATCTACTAGAGTCTTGATAACCGTGAGAAGCCGTCCTGTCGGGTCTTCAGACAGCCGGCGATAGTTTTGGATGTTGTTCAATTGTCTAAGTCATTCTTGTCGGTACTGGTGTGCATCCAGTACAACCGTAGCCCCACCCTTGTCTGCTGGTTTGATTATTGTGGACGAGTCTTTAGACAAGTTCGTGAGGGCATTCATTTCTTGTTTAGAGAGATTGTGAAAACAATGGGGGATTTCCTCATGTAACCTCATAATGTCATGTGTGACAGCTGTTTCAAAAGTGGTCACCTGAGATGGAACTTGGTGAGCTAGGGGAATAAAGTTTGATTCAGAACGTAGCCCCGTGTTAGCAGTTGTATCGGCCGTGATCGTATCAGGGGCAGTCTTGTTTTTTTTTTTTTTTAAATTTTTGAAAACCTTTATTGTGCATGAGAAAGGAGGACAAATACGGGCCTACAACCGTCAGGCCGGCCACGAAACAGTTGAGCACGAGAGCAAACAATTTAGGCCCCCCCCAGCGGTATCAGGCAGTGCAGCAACAAATAATAGCAATTACACAAAAGTGAAGCAAGCCGCCAAGGAGGAGGAGCAATGAAGGTTAATTTTAAAAGTTTTGTAAACATAAATCGATAAAATTAAGTCAAGGAGAACTGAGTCCATACAGTCCGCGTATAGTACATACAGGCAGCAATAAACATGGCAATAGTAATAACACCCAACATTTTGGCGGCACAATTCCCAACAATAGAAGCATCAGTTCACATCTACATACCACCCACAGCGCTACCCGCTCCTCAGAACCCTCATTACAGACCCAGAACAAGGAAAGGAAAAATTATAAAAAGGACATAAATAGATACCATAGAAATTAACAAAACTAAAACATACCCCCCCACCCTACACACATGCAGAGGCTATGGCCTGCCCCCCCCCAGCAGAGTGTCTGTCGCCCCATAAACCCGAAATGTAGTAAGAAAGAGAAAAGGGAAGAGAAAGGAGAAGAGAGTAAAGCCAAGATCGGAAAAAAGGCATATAAGAAAAAAGCGTCTCATTCGACATATAGGGAGGAAGACAAGTGTGCAAACTAGTCGAAGACCCCCCAAAAAGGAAAAAGGTGGGGAGGAGCCAACAATAATCAAGTTCGCTAAACTAGCGAGCAGGCAATAATTAGTACCCCAAACGGAGCTCCAAAATGAAAAGACCTCACAACAAATATAAACAAATAGCCCATCTCCAGACCCCCGTGCCACCCAGGACCAGGGCCCTAAAAACGAAGACCAGCCAAAGGATATTAGGACTGCGGCCGTGAAAGAAGAAACCATCGGAGGTGCAACAGTGTTAAGCCGGGGGCAGCAGGCAACTAAGATGGCCGTCCCGGACAAAGGAAGACAAGGAGTTAAAATGGACGCCACCCATCACTGGCAACCCCCCGTCCCAATAGTCGTTATCGGCAGGTCAGACACCCCAGACAGCAACAGAGCCGATGGCTCGCCAGGTATCAGGATAGTCAATAGGGGCTCCGATCGTGCCGTGAACCATAATGCAGTATCACTAAGGAGGCGTCGAGAGCGAGAGCTAAGCGCTACATAATAATTCCCAGCCAGCTAGAAGATTCAATGCGTACTTTGAGGGCGGGCAACACATTTCCACACAGCAGTTCGATCCCAACCCCCCTCAGGTAGGAAAGCAATGTAGCAAACAAGCAGGCTAGCCCTGACCCGATTTCGGATGCCCTTCAGACCCCAGCGTATTACGAGTGTCGACCCCCTTATCAGCAAAGGACCCAGATGGAAACAAAGAAGAAGGGGGAGACTCACATGCACAAAATGGATGGCACCGCCTACCCAATAATGTTTTAGTTATATTAAAAGAAGCATCCCCCTCAATGGATTAAACAGAATAAAAAACGTTACAGGTCAGGTCATCACCAGGCAATCGGCAAGTCATTGTGCGGAGGATCCTCAGCCCTGACCAGAGCGCCGAAAAATAACCAGACATGGCCATTGCCTTGCACTCCCCTCCAGCTGGACAGAGAAGCAAAATGGCCAGACCCAACAATAAAGGCAAAGAGGAGGAGGAGGTGAACACTCCCAAGCGTCAGCAATAGCAGTATCCAGGTGGCAAGTCGCTCCCCCCGCCACAAGGTGATACATGTTCCGGAGCCTCGGAGAGAAAGTCGCAGAGGCAGGGAGGGGGACCAGCGCCCGGGAAGTCTCGGGGGGGTGCCACTGTGTCGAAGGAATAAATACAGTTGCAGGCAACAAAACGGATAGCGACCTTGTAGCAGTTTCCTCGGCAATAACGGAACAGACGGCTGAACATCCAGGGGCCGGTCGCACATCTCCAAGCGCGTGGTGTAAAGCAGTCTCTTGGACAGGGATAGGCAGTGGCAGCGGGGGGGCTATCGAACCCAGTCCCTTAATATGTGAGGTAGCTCTCACTATCCTTCGCTCCAAGATGTGGGCTTGTTGCCGCCATGTATAACGAAGACTGAGCAGGGCAGCCAGGATAACACCATAGGTCGGCTCCCTCTGTGGTGATAGCTGACGTTCATCACACGAGCATTCCCCCCGGTCAACAGCCGGATCCTCCGTAGTGAGGACACTGCACGGAGAGAACAAAGAGGCCGCCATCTTTATCCTACGGGGAAGGGGGCGTCCTGGTAGCCCCAGTAAAGAGTTCACGGTGCAGAGGTGGGGGGAATGGCGTCGCCAACGAGAGCAGAAGGAGCGAGAGCCACCAACAAGCCAGCGGCACGCAGGTCCAGGGCAGGGCAGGGTGAAAGATTACTCTCCAGCCAGCGGTGCGTATAGGCAGCGGTAGGACAAGCACCTCAAGATGGACTCCGGCCCGCCCGTAATCAGCAAGGCGGGCGGAGACCGTCACGACTAGAGTCCAGCGTCTCTCGGAGGCCGGGCGACCCAGCGGGAACCTTACCGCTGTAGAGGGAGACGATGTAGTCCGTAGCAGCAATCAGTAGCGCACCTGCCCCAGCCAGCGCCACTGCGACGTGCCCGGCCGACAGCGCCCAGCCGTGTCCAGTGCCAGGCATACAGCTCCCGGTCCCGGGCCAGAGTCGGGGGCCGGAGAACGGCTCGAATCCACCATGGAAATGAGCGGCGGAGGTCTCAAAAGAACGCCAACGACATCCGAGCTCAGATGTCTCCGTTGGAGCGAGAAATATTCAGGGTTGATGCCAGGAGATCAATGCAGGATAGGGCGGCTCGCGGAGCTCGGAGCTTACGCGTCCGACCCGGTCGCCATCTTGGCTCCTCCCCCGGCAGTCTTGTTTTTAAAGAAAAAGTGAAGGCGTACCTTTCTAAAGAATTTTTCAAGTTCTATCCGCATTTGGAAGGGGTCACCTCTGTTCGTTGGAACAAAACCAAGTCCCTTCTCCAAGACAGTGTGTTCAATTGGAGTAAGGATGCGCAAGCTGAGATTGACTGTTAAGTTCCGCTCCCCTACGTGCTGGTGCTCTGTAATGCAGCTTTCCTGCTCCGTGTGTTGGGGAACGAGGGGTCCGTCTGCCAATGAACGGTTTGTTGTCCTCTTCTCTTGCCGCGGTTTTGTCCGCGGCCACGTCCTAAAAAAGACGGATCAGAGAAGAACTGTTGATGTTGTGTATATGGATTCATGGGCTGCGTAAAGGGAGTTGGTTGAAAACCCCACGGGCCTGGAGGCCACCAAGGGGTGGGGTTATGGAAGTTACCTGGATAATTACCCTGCATACCCACTCTCTGTCTGCCACCTCGTTTGTAGAAACGTTGACCACCTCCTTGAGGTAGGCCACCGGTGGTATCGTTGGTATCTGAGTCACCGGAGTCTGATCCAGAGGTGGAATAGTTGGACCCGTTTATTTTGCCCTTATTATTAAAACCAGGTGCCACATAACTATCACTGGTGTAGGGATAGATTTTAACCATTGAGAACCGGGCCAAGTCTTTCTTGAACTTGTCAACTTTACTGGAGAAAAAATTGTCTCTGTAATCTTTATTGGTTTTATTTGTCTCATCCAGGCGTTTCTTAAAGAGTGTGCTGCAGGTGATTTTAATTTGACCTTCTAGTGTTTGAATCTCAATCAGCATTGTGTCTGCTATCCTTTTGGCTGAACTGATGATCAAGATCAGCCAATCTCGCGTGCATCGTCACGCTATCAGGGACCAGTCCCTTAGAAAGTCTTTATCAGTTAGAAAGAGCCTAGGTGCATTCGTCACAATCAGTCCTGTAGGAGCACATTTCCCTCGTAAATATTCTGCCATGATAAGTTCATGGACAGTAATACGAGAATGAGTTTTCTTTAAATTAAGCAGAGTTAACCAGTCATCCTTAGTTGCACTAGCAGTCTCTGGTATAGAGTCCAGAATACATGGGTTCTCAGCTAGAATAGAGTTCAGCATCTCATCGTCAAATGCTAGACCAACAAGGTCAGCCATGGTCCGTGAGGGGGGGCGTCAATAAAGAAGTCAACTGGAGTGAGCTAGTGAAGACAGGGAATCAGACCCTGATTCTAAGAGGAAGACCCGCAACCGAGGTTGCTCTGAATACTAGAAAAAGAAAAAGGTGGAGGGGGTCTGTGGGTTGGTTTATTGACCTATATATATCTCAAAACCCTTTCAATATCAAAAAACATACAGGAGATATAAAGTCAGAATATGTGTTGTACTTACTCTTCGAGCTAAACTGAGTCATGGAAAACACCAAAGATTACATGTGGCTGAAAAACTCCCATCAGACCACCATTATGGCGGAGTATCGTCACGTGGGATACGGATGGTAAATCCAAGTCTTACCCAACCCATCAGGTGATGGTGTAGAGATGAATTAAAGGTGACCCTCTAGCCACAGATCGTTTATTCGAGAAAGTTTCTAGTGACCTCTGAACTAGCTGGCAAACCTTAAGTCGAATATAGTCAGAGGGGACCTAGTCGACCTCAGTCCTATGTCTACACTGCTGAATATATTATTCCAATGCGCAGAGCCTATTGGAATATAGGAACTACACTACATGGCGCCCAACGTTTGGTAAGGCGATAAAACTAACGCAAGACGTTAGAGTAACTCAGTCGTGCTTTTTCACACAGACCCTTTTTCCCGTAAATACTCCAAAAGACGTCTGGAGTGGGTAAAAGGTTAAAATCCGCCGGAACTTAGTAGGAAGAGATTCCTATGTATAGTATTTGGTTTAGTCAACATTGAAGGATACAGTGTTCCAAAATATTGTGCACCTAATCTTTCTTTCCTTTAAACTGGATCTGCAACAAAAACTGTTCTGCCAGTAAAGTGGTGGACAGTGAAGACGAAAGGGAGGCAGCTAGAATAGCAGCTCAACTCCTAGAGGATGACACAAGTCTCCTACAGAATGACCCGAATGCTGTACTCATTCCGGTCAACATAAAAAAAACTATAACTCTTAAGCTTATAGAAAACGGACTGACATCACGAGGTGGTACAGCCATATTCGTGGTAGAGGCCCAAGAAGATCGGCAGACAGAGGTATTCTATTCATGGATTAAGTATGGGTGAATTTTGCGAATCTGGCGTTCGCGAATTTAGCGGATTTGCGAACTCGCAATCCGCAAAATCCGCGAATTCCAGCGAATTTGCGGATTTTTTTTTTTTGTGTTTGCAAGTGTTTCTGCCAGTTCGCGAGGATTTGGTACTAGTTCGCAATTGCGAACTTACTTGTCGGCTCGCAACGGTCGCGACTATGTTGTTTCTACGTCTGGTTCATCATCACAGCCTCCCAGCACCCTCTGTTTCACCACTGCCACCCTCTCTTTGACCCATGCCACCCTCTGTTACATCAATGCCACCCTCTGGTTCATCATCACTGTAGAAGATGGGGGGGAAAAGCAAGCCCACCTGCCCTGCTTGAACTGACATGAATTAATTTGGGGTTAGTTTATTAACAACACCTGCCCTGCCCCAACTGACAATAATGAATTAGGGGCTAATTAATGTGTCACTGAATTTGAATTTCCAGCCTGGCACGTGCTTGTCTGCTCCCTTAGCTGTAAATCAGGACCTTTGTGGCATACAGTTAAGGTCAGAGCAGGGTCACACAATAGTTGCAAGCAGGCAACCGAATTCTGGAGGGCCCCCTCAGGAAGCACTACAGGGAATCGTTACAAATCATGAGGTTGACCTTTTGCACCTGCTCATTGCTTTTGCTTTTGCAAAAATCGTTTTTCGGTTTTTTCGCGCTATTCGCGAGGCGCGGCGTCGTGCGAAACCGACCGCGGAAGCCGCCAATTCGTGCGAATGAGCTTTATATTTTTTTTGCGGCTTGTTGTTTCGCGAGTTTTTTTGCAGTATTCGCGAGCCGCTTGCAGCGCAACACGCGAATTTACCCCAAGGTCGAGTACGGGCGCGGCCATTTTGTTTGCGTGACGTATTTCCGTTTCCGCCCGCTATGTATAATCTCGCGAAGTAAGCGCATTGCGAGTATGAGTTCGCACGAGATCGCGAGGAAAATCTTGTGCGAACTTACTTTCGCGCTCGTGAACGGGCGGCCATCTTGTATTTCATTCATTTCCTGTGTCTGGGCATGGTGTTTAATCCTCTTGCTATCTTTGCCATCCTTTGCTTGTTTTCAGTTTTTTTTGAACGATTTTGCTTCTTATCTATCCCTCTCTTTTCCTAGCTGTATATTTTTGTCTTTTCTGCTATTTTTCTTTACTTTTAAACTACTTTTTTAACTCTTTTCTTTTCTTCTTCCCTATCCTATTCCTTCTTAATTTTCTACTTCCTACCTTACCTGCCCAGACCATGGTGAAGCCAGGCGCCGTGAAGCTGCCCAGGCACTTGAGGGCCGCAGCGGCGGCGGGGAGGAGGAGTCCTGGACCCCGTGCCAGGACAGCATGCGGTCGATTGAGGGGGGAGCAGGAGATGCGACGGGAGATCTTCAGCCCGGAGGAAGTGGGCGCGCTGGTCTACTTCGTCCAGCGCCGCCTGCCCAGGACCATCGCGGGAGGTGGCAGGATCGCGGCCGGCGGCTACAACATCCGGGAGCACCGGAAGCGGTGGGAGAAGGTGTGCTGGGCCATGTCCCACCTCTACGGGGTCCAGCGCACCTACAGCCAGGCCACCCACCGCTGGACGGACCTCCTGGACCGGGAGCGCGACCTGCTGGACCAGCTGGGCTTGGAGATCCCCGAGCTTGGTGAGTAGTAGTAGCTATTTCATCACTCACTACTATGTTTTCTCCTGCACTGTGTTGTTGTATTGCAAATATTTGTTTTTTACATGGAGCAAGCCAATAATGCCGCTGATGACGATTACATTGTAGTTACATTATATTTCAAAATCTTCAGTGCATTTCAGGTGCACTGCTCTCCTTCTCAGTGGCGTTGCTACTATGCTTATTTTTTTCTATTTTGTGGTCTCATTGGCCTGAGTAACTATTATGTATGAGTGTACTTTACAGAACTGTGTAATGCTAGACACTAGGGGGCAGATTACATTTACAAGCCCCTTGCGCCACGTTTACGTTGCCTTGCGTGACGCAACAGCGGCGTAAACGTGGCGCATCCCTGCGAGTCATTTACAGCGTGACGCATCTAGGGAGATGTGTCACGTTATAAAGCCATGGGCCTGCACCACAATGGGTGCGTTCCTAGTACGCAGGGTGGGCGGTCCGGTGGCTGTGCGCCTCGCAAAAGTGCCTGCGTGAAATCTACAAGATTTAACGCAGGCACTTCTGCGACGCTGCTACGTCAATTCAATTCCTTATGCCTGCTTGAAGCAGGCGTAAGGACTGACACAGCATGTTAAGTATTGGGTGGCCCTGAGCATTACTGGAGTTGCATTGCATTGGCGACGTGACTCCAGCGATGCGCCGCTCTTACGTGACGAGATGCGACACGCAAGTGCCTACCCTTGCGCCAGGGCGCGCCGCATTGTAAATGAGGCGCATCTGCCCTGTCGCAAGGGTAGTTTTGCGTGACGCATTTGATCTGGCGCATCTCTGGAGATGCGCCAGAACGCGTAAGTAAGTATGCCCCTAAGGGGCAGAATTGCAATTACCGTCGCATCCCTGCAAAGTAGCAGGGATGCGCCATTAATTGTGCGGCCCGCTACCACCACCAAACATGGTGCGCCGTATTTGCAATGCGGCGCACCATGGGCCCAAAACGTCACCGAAGCTTTACTGCTGGAGTTGCGTCGCAACGATGGCGCAGCTCCAGCAATGCTCTGGGGTACCCTATCTCCCCAATGCTGGGTCAAGTCGTACGTCTGCTTCAAGCAGGTGCAGGGTTTGTGTGACGCATCATGGTCCTAAAGGTGACTGATTGAAATTTTGTAGATTTCCCTCAGCCACTTTTAGGATGTGTTCCAGTGCAGGAATGCCCTCCCTTGCGCCGGAACGCCCCCTGATGGCGCAGGGCTTTATAACGGGATGCATCTCCCAAATGCGTCACGTTGTTATAATATTATACGCCGCACCATGGCGCCTCTTTTGTTTAGCTGCTGCGTCACAAAAGTCACTCAAGAACGGAGCAAAAGAGCCGCAAGGGGCTTAAATCGGCCCCTTCCTTTGTACCCCTGACAATAGGAAAAATAGTGGCGGTGGATTGATAGTTTGACTATTTAAATGACTGGTTATGTAGCAGGCAACTGTTAGTGTTGTCACTGATCTGACTGAAATCACAATGGAGTTTGTCTGTCACTTTGCGTCTTGCCTGCAGACTGCTGCCTGCCAGTCCTAGGTGAACCTTTCAGTACTTTGTTTAGTGAGTTACGTGACTTTCGAAGTCGCAGGTCCGCAACTCAATGAAAACTAACCCTAATCAATATAATTTCGCGGAAATATTTTGTTATTGTTGTTTTGAAATGTTTGATTTGGTTGACATTGACAAGCAATAATCATCCATGTTTTCTGTTCTTTCTTTCATTTTGTACGTCAGCTCCCCCCAGGGGCGAGGGGAGGACACAGGAGCAGCAGGCGACGGATGCTGTTGAACAGGGCCAGGATCGGGCAGGCGAGGGCTCCTTTGCTGGCCCCAGTAAGTTTTCATTTTAGACTAGTACCTATTTTTCCTAGCGTTCCTCATTTGATTTTTTCAAAATCGTCTTTGATCTTCTTGTAGACTGTATCTAAATTCTTATCCTGCCTCTACTATGACTCCCTGTGGTATTACTAGATTATTCTTATTAGTCTGTCTGTGTAGCTAACTAAGATTGCACGGTTGGCAAAACTCCCATTCTAGTCAGCAATAGCTCTATCAACTTAGTGCAGTCCTCTGGGATTGTCCATAATGTCTTTTGAAGTGTTCTATCTGGTTTGAAAATTCCCAACTATAAAATGTGAATGACCACCAAGAAAGAATAAGATACTACCTTTTGGTTTGGATAGGAGGACAATCCATACCACTACTGTTGCGGGGACAATTCTTCTGCAGAAACAGAACTATGGACAATAAATAGTGCATTGCTTATCAATTATAATAGGCGCTGTTAGAGTTTCCACATACCTCTGTGATAACAGACTTTGAACCCCCAATGTCCTTACTGACTGACTAGACTACATAGTGTGGCACAGTCATTTACCTCCCAAATTCATCGCTGATTGATCCCCAATGATGATTATCCAACGTAGCTCAAGAGTACGGAGTCAGAGTCAAGAAGTGTCAGAGGCACGGACTCATGCTTGCAAAAATTGCAAAACCTTTCGCTCAGTCACTCTAGAATGGACAAAAAAACACAGAGTCTATTTAAGTTTAAAAGCTTTATTAAAAGTAAACACATTTATTAAAATGAAGTCATAATAAAACTAAACGTTTAACTGATAATGGAAAAGTGGTTAGTGCTGACGATTAATTGAAGACATTTCTTGTGGTCGAGCCGAGCTCTCACCTGGTTTCAACTTGATCTTGTTGTTAGAAGTCCATCTTCTGTCTGTGTGGAGAAAAATGGTGCGTGTTAAAAAGCCAGCCTTCATCAGTTGTGCCAAAAAGTGCAGCAAGACAACACCCTTCCCTGGAAAAAGGGACATTTTTTTTTAACTTTAAAGTAGACAGTCACAAATTACATTGTTTTCACATGTCTTCATTCCTAGACCAAATACTAGTGAGTGGTTTATTCTAACATTCTTAAATGTACTTTGTAGGTGGAACATCTGGTGGCGGGGCCAGCGTGGAGGTGGTGGTGCTCGACACAGAGGCAGAGGGCAATTCTTCAGGGGAGGAGGCGGCGGCTGTGAGAGTTGAGACGGTGGTGGTGGCGGGCAGAGGTAAGCTCTTATATATTCCTTACTTATTGAGATTGAAGACGTGGCTGGGAAGGAAAGAATATGAGATGCATGGCTGGGTAAATGATGAAGCAATGATGGGTGGAAGGACAACAGCCTGGGTGGGTGACACAGAAACTGTATGTGTCCATATACCTGGATCATGCTACTATCTGACTCTTAGATAGCATATGTGTATCTAGAGCAGGGGTACTCATAGTACGGCCCGCGGGCCGGTGGCGGCCCGGCAAGCATTCCTTGGCGGTGCGCAGACCTTGCAGACAATCACTGCTCCCCCGGCCCCCACAGAGCAGAGTGGAGATGCAGGGCCACAAAGAGGTGAAATAGAACAAAGCCTCTGCTCTGTGGGGCCGGGCAAGC
Organism: Lissotriton vulgaris; assembly: GCF_964263255.1. Taxonomy (NCBI): domain Eukaryota; kingdom Metazoa; phylum Chordata; class Amphibia; order Caudata; family Salamandridae; genus Lissotriton; species Lissotriton vulgaris. The sequence goes on along the minus strand of NC_141687.1, from coordinate 1,153,561,087 downwards.
AGTGATTGTCAGGGTGGAGATGCAGGGGCGCGACAACAAACAAAGCCTCAATAGTATGTTAATGGTCTTTTAAAGACCTGTTAAGTACTTTGGTGTGGTTGTCTGTGTGTGCGCGTTGAGGAAGCTGACACAGACAGACACACACACAGTGAGATGACAGAGGGGGAGGGAGAGGGAGGGCAGGAGGGAGAGAGAGATGGAGAGGGAGGGTAGGAGGGAGAGCAGGAGGGAGAGAGATGTATGTAAATGCTGGGTCTGGTGGCTCAGTGGATGAAGGCATCTGCTGCAGGGACCTGTGTGCAACCTCATGGTCACAAGTTTTCGTTTTGCTTTAGCCCTGCCCCCTCTGACTCCGCCCCCACCAGTGCGGCCCTCGGCCACAAACTACACTGTAAATTTAGCCCCTGAGAGAAAGTTTGTGAGTACCCATGATCTAGAGAGAGTAGACGGTCAGTGGATGAACTAAGTGTAACTTTGAAGAGCATGTAACACTGCACCCGCACGTCCGTTCCAGTGTAGGAAAGGCAAGGAAAAGAAGTTGTAATTTTGTCCAAATACTACCATCAATAGTAGCAGTAGTTTGTATTGCAAGCACAGCATAGATCCGGTTATTACGGTGGCCACTCCCTACCTCTCCTAATAAGTTTAGTAGTACTCAGTCATTCATGTGTGGATGTATCACTGGTCACTCAATAAAAAGCAAAGCACCTAAAGTCATCCCATATGTAAGCAAAAACATCCCATGTGAAGTGATAGATAATCAGAGATTATTTATCTTCTTCATTTTCCATTTCTAGTACTCATTTGCACTGTAGGGTGAAAGTTAAATTAATTAAGCAGTAGCCCTTGTAACAGAGTATTCTCAGTGCCACCCGTAATAGAAAAGTAAGAGCTTCACCACCTGCATGTACTGGACCGGTACAGTAACGCAAGTCTAGGTCACTCATCATGGCGTGCGTCTCTTTTTCTCGAGAGCAAGTTCACTGCGCTGGCATTATGCCGGCTTGCAGAAGATAACGTACCAATTTTCCTAAACAAGAGACAAGAAGAAGAATAAAGACTGGTGTACTTTCATAGTCGACTCCAATGGAAGTCCATAGTGCTCGTAGAATTTGTTCCTTAAACTCCCACTAATGTTAGAGCAAGGATGAAGAAGTGGGATGTTAGATAGATACTGGCCTCAATAGTTATGTAATGCGCTTGCAAGTTGCTAGTTGTATTGCAACACAAATTTCTGCTGAATGATTGAGTTAATCTTAAAGAGCATTGGTTACAGACTATGTCTTTCTTTCTTCATATAGATGCTCCTTCCAAACCAACAAGGAGGAAGGAGCTGGCTAGAGCGGCCCGGCAACGGAGGATCGATGCCACTGTTGCAGAATATCGGCGGCTGGTGGCCCTGGAGGACGACGAAAGTGTGCAGTCGACCACGACAACAACGTCGGCTGCATCGTCCCCCGTGCCCCCACGGGCTGCCACCCAGAACAGTGGTCCAGCCAGACTGAGCCGGGCTGCCAAAGCCAAACGCCGACGCCGAGCAGCAAGGACAACAGCTGCCTCTCACAGCCACTGCAAGGCACGCCAGCGCCGCAGTACCCTGAGGGTGTCCCGCCTTCAGCAGGAGCTCCACCACGTTACCAACGTGTTGGAGGGGCTCCGCTTAGAGCACGCCTTGCTCCGCAAGGAGCATGATGCCCTGGCCCAAAAAGTAAACAGCATCCACCCATAGTGTCCCTTGCCCCTTTTTTAGATACTTTTGGGGGGTGGGAATCGGGAGTTGGGTTTGGGAGTTTTAAAGGACAACCGTTGGGGTTAGGGAGGGTCTTGCGGGAGATTATTTTGTTAGGGCTATAAAAATATACTTTTTGAAACTTTATCTGACCATACCTGTTTTTACTGCTTGCCTGGTGGGTGGGGGTTTAACAGTAACTTTGTTTTCCTGAAAGTTTAGTTCCATTTTCTTCCTTTAAGTGTAAATGCCCAAACAAGAGTCCTAGGACTTTAGTAGTACTACCGTCAGTCTCTCGTCTCTCCTAATACTCCATTATACTCCCTCCCACCAAACGCTTATCTTACCTGTAATTTGTGTTTCAAAGTAGGGCTAGGCACAGGGCTGGCTCCACGGGAAAAGGCGATTAAGGTTGGCAATCCTGGGCGGATGAAATTTCCTTATAGCGGTGGTACTAGTGGTGTGACAGTGGCAGTTGCATGCCTATGAAAAAAAAGAAAATGAAATCTGGTTTGTCCTCCTGAGCAATACAACGGTACAATAGAGAATATAGCAGGTGACAGTACACTAGAACAGTGCCACATTGTAGCCTAACAAATGGTAAAGTATAACTACTAATTCGGTTGAAGTTCTTTGACATTAGCCATGGGTCTTTGTCAAGCAGAGTAAGAATATATCCTCGGATTTCTTCACCAGCCTGTTGCTATCACCTTATCCTCCCCAGCAAGCGTGTGGATGTATTGCTGTAATTTAGTCACACATCAATCAAAACCACACAGCCCGGGGGAAGAGGGTTAGGGTTTGAAAAATGGATGGGTACGGGGGTTTTTGGGAAAGGTTTTGGGAGACAAGAAAAAATAGCACAGCATGGACAAACAATTGTGAACATAAACAAATCTTTGGGTACAAACCTATCCATCAATCTTTGAAAGTGCATGCACTACTGCATGCATGTCAGTGAAAAGTAAGTAGTACTTTCGACAACTGTGGAAGAAAGAATGTGACAGTACAGGGCGTGTGTGGAATTATTGATAACTATATTCAACATAAGGTCTCTGTTGTCAGATACCTGAGAGCCTTGCTGGTCACTATGAATCCATTCACAACCCTCAATGGGGTTGGTCTGGAAGGTATAGTAGATAGAAACGGAGAAATTGCTCTTTTTGTAGGTGTCCCCTCACTCACCACGGTTGCCCCTTGGTGACATGCTTCATCATTGGGGCCATCCCAGTCCTCTACGGGCTGGGGCTTGCTGCGACTTGCAAATTACGTAGGAGCACTTACAAATGACTATGTGTGGTGCAGATGTGATAGTGGAGTGGACTAAGTGATGTGTTAAGGGATCAATTTAGAAGCAGAGAGAGATCCAAGAAATGCAGTCACAGTCATAGAAAAACACAAAGGATACTGTATCTGTATGTTGTTGTAGTTGTCCTGTTGAATTTGGTAAGTAAGTTGCATGCAGAAAAAAATTCCTCTCATTAGCGGCACTCCTCCATTGCAGCTGACGCTTCGTCCATCAATGTTGGTGACCAGAAGACACCCTGTCCACTGCCTGCCTGGCGGATGCTGAATTGTGGCTCGCTAATGTGAAGCCTGACTCCATCCTTTTTTCCCCATTGCACAGACTGAAACCCGGCCTGTAATTATTCAACGAAAAACAGGAAGTGATATAATATTACAACATCACTGATAAATAAATATAAGGTATGTAGGCTGTGGAGTGCAAAAAGTCAAACTTTGATTTTCCTAGTAGACAGTACAATTTTTTTGAAAGTGCGTACTCTGTCTGAGTCACCTTTTGAAGGATAAATAAGTATGGGCAAATTAATGTAGCGGATCTTTCCCCTCAAGCTAGGTGTACTGTAAACTGTGTTTTAAAACAAAATTAGATCTTCCCAGCAGTGCTCCCACCCAGACCCATACTAAAGCCAGTCGCAAAAATGTAGAAGACCCCCAATCAAATCTCCAAAAACGAGGCCTAGCAGAAAACTGGTGACAAAACGTACTTTGAAAGTAAAAGTAGGCCCAAATACCCCCTTACCCACCGTGGATTGTATTCAAACCACTTGCAAGCAACCAAGCAAAAGTATCCATAGCCAGCATCGCTCCAAGACTCGAAACCCCCCCCCACCCAAACACATGCAATAGAAATACTGCTAACCCTAACGAACCCTAAGTTAAGAATAGTGGCAAAGGCTTTCTTTAACTATGCCATATCCCCCCTTTCCCACCATGGATTTTCTTCAAATGACTTGCAACCAGAATTACACATTCTCACGAGTGCTCTAAGACCCCAGAACTCAGTTGCAAAAATGTAGAACACCCCGAAACACATGCAATCCTGCTGCTAGGGCTAACCCTAACGAACCCTAAGTTACAAAAAGTGCCAAAAGGCTTTTCCACGTGGATTTTGTCCCAACCACTTCTACCCGGTATTAGACCTTCCCAGGAATGCCCCAAGACCCGCCAACCCACCCGCCAAAAAGCATAACACCCCCAAACAGGCCAAAAGCAACATCTCCTACTTACAATATTTCTCGGCCTGCGGTCCAAACGCGCTGTGTAGCTAGGCCATAAGTCCGGTTTGCCACCACGGATTTCCTGAAAAGCAAATGCAATCAAGATTAGAGTGTCCCAGCAGTGCTCACAGACCCCGAAACTCACCCACAAACAGACGGAACCCCCCCTAAGAGCACCTCAAAGGCAAGCAAGTCAGCAAAAACACAAAAAATGTTCCGCCTCGGATTTGGTCCAAACCACTTTTATCCGGTATTAGAGCTTCCCAGCAATGGCCCCAGAGCCGTCAACCCAGGAGAAAACGACTAGAAGACCCCAAACAGCCAAAGAGCAAAAGTACAAAAATGGGGACAGTCATTTTTTTCCAAATTTCCCAAATCACTCAGCGCGCGCTCTGCAGCTACGCCCTAACTCCCCTCTGCCACCATGGATTTGCTTCAAACCTCTTGCAAAGTAAAGTATCCATAGCCAGCAGTGCTCCCAGACCCCGAAACCCACCCACAAACACAAGGAAGCCCCCCAAACAGGCCCCCAAAAACGCTACATTGGGCAAAATGTCAGAAATAGCACCAAAAAAAAATCGGCGTGGATTTTGTCCCAACCACTTCTACCCGGTATTAGACCTTCCCAGGAATGACCCAAGACCCGCCAACCCACCCGCCAAAAAGCATAACACCCCCAAACAGGCCAAAACCAACATCTCCTACTTACAATATTTCTCGGCCTTCGGTCCAAACGCGCTGTGTAGCTAGGCCATAAGTCCGGTTTGCCACCACGGATTTCCTGAAAAGCAAATGCAATCAAGATTAGAGTGTCCCAGCAGTGCTCACAGACCCCGAAACTCACCCACAAACAGACGGAACCCCCCCTAAGAGCACCTCAAAGGCAAGCAAGTCAGCAAAAACACAAAAAAATTTCCGCCTCGGATTTGGTCCAAACCACTTTTATCCGGTATTAGAGTTTCCCAGCAATGGCCCCAGAGCCGTCAACTCACCCGCAAAGAGGTAGAACAACACCTCCACAAGTGCTGAGTCTTTCTTCATTGGGCGTAAACCAGCCCTCTGCTTTGAAGAAAATAGGAGTCTGGAGGAGGAGGATAGAGGAGCATGTTCTTCTGAACTTGTGAACCTGAGGAATGCAGACTGCGGCACCTTCAAATCAATTAGCAAACAAGTGAAGACAGTTCTGCTGATGGGCTTGTTTTTGTGATTATCTGATTAAAGTTTGAATTATATTAACTGTGCACAACAAAGAAAGACAAACACACAGGAATAAAAGTGAATAAGGACGAAAAAGAAAGTTATTGATTCGTTGTCTCATTTTCAGGGCTCGGTATCACGGTCCATGAATAAGAATAAGGCTTCGTCATCATACTCTGCGAATTCAGGCAGGGTGAGCTCAGTGTCACCTGACAGAGAAGAAATTCCCTCATCTATGTTGCTGTCCACCTCGTCTTCATCGGCGCGCTTTCTCGTACTCTGAAATCTGGTGGTATGAGGTGCTGATTCATCTTGATCATTGTTAGCCTCTCCACATTTTTGGGCGAGAGGCGGCTCCGTTTGGAAGTTACAATGCCACCAGCAGCACTGAAAACACGTTCAGAAGACACGCTTGCGAGTGGGCAAGACAAGTAGTTTAAAGCCAGGTTGGTGAGCTGTGGCCACAATTCTTTTTTCCCATGCCAATACGCCAATGGGTCAGCATAAACATAGACCTCTGTTGAATCATTCAGATAGTCCTTCACCATCGACTCAAGTTTCTCCTCCAAGGTTCCTCCACTTTGCTTAGCTGTTGCTGTGACCTTTTGAGAACCAAACCCAAGCCGAGCTAGCCAATCCTCTTCAGCCTCCAATGTTACTGTTGTGTCTGGTGGTGCAGATGATCCGGTTGCCGGTCTCTTTAACGGCTGAGAGGTCACTTGTGCCGCAGCCACAGGTGCAGAAGTGGATTGTTGTGACTGGGGATGGCCTGCTGATGCTGATGTACTGCCTTTTCCTTCAATTTGCTGCCGTTCTCTTTCAAACCTCTTGGCTGAGGAGACTATCCACTGTTTGTACTTTGTAACATCTTCATCAGCAAAAGGAAAGAATGCTTGGCCTGCCAGCGCCTTTTTGTAGCGTGGATCCAGAATAGTAGCACAAATGTAATGCTGGTTTGAGTGGATCATTTTAAGACGTTCATCACCTTGTAGGTGCTCTAATAATTTCTCAGCCAGAACAAAAGGGTCTTGGTTTTCTTCATCTTTTTCAAAAACAGAACACACCTCCTTCCGTTGGTGCTCCAGCATGTACAACAATGGAATAGCTTTTCCCAAATTACAGTACTCCTTGCTGACTGCACGTGTGAAGAACTCAAAAGGACGAAGCATGCGTGTCAGGCTTTCAACTATGTTCCATTGCGCCGCACCCATCCTCAGGTCCTCCTTCTGAGCTGTACCCTGTGTTAAGAAATAGTAATCGAGTACCGTATACTGCTCATACAGACGCTCAAGCATGTAGAAGGTTGAGTTCCAACGTGTTACCACCTCCTGGATGAGTGCTTTCACTGGCATTGGACGTTCATATAGCAGGCTCCTCAGCTGCTTCCGGGCCTTAAAAGAATGGCTGAAATGGTTGCACATTTTTCGGCAGGTGTCCACTACTCTGTACGCTGCACTGTCTTTATTACCCAAGAATTTTTGGACAACCAGGTTTATACAGTGCGCCAAACACGGCACTCTGAAATAGTCACCCAGCTTCATGGCCTTAACTATATTGGCGCCATTGTCCGTGGAAACATAACCAACCTGGCGTTTTTTTGGGGACAGCCAGTTAAGGACCTTTGTGTTAAAGACATCCAAAATGTTTTGTGCTGTGTGACGTTTCTCCAAACCAAACATGGCTAGTGTTGCATGTTTCCGAGCAGCTTTAAAAACAATGTCCGAGTCAACACCTGTGTTTAGCTTTGCTTTAGCCCCTGAAAAAGAGACCCAGTGTGCAGTGATGCACATGTAATCAGCGCCTGCGCCACTGGTCCACATGTCTGTTGTCAGATGTATAGTGTGAACAGCACTCTTCTGCAAAGCTGCCCCAATCACCTCCAGAACATCTTCATGTAGTGCTGGAACCGCAACTCGGGCAAAATAGAACCGGCTAGGAACCTTCCATTTAGGGCAGAGCGCTGCCACTAATTCTAGAAAACCAACCCCTTCTACAAAAGAAAAAGGGAGAAGGTCCAGAGCTAGCATTTTAGCCAGCTTAGTGTTATACAGACGCGTCATTGGGTGGTTGCGTTCATATTGCGCTTCTGTAAACAACATCTTTTTAATGTTGCCCTGGACCAAGGATTTACGGGATGATGATGATGATATCTTCGACCCAGTTACGCTCGCTGAGAACTTTTTCCCATTGGTGTCTCACTCTCTCCCACACTCTTAGTGTGGCTCACATGGGGTGTGCTGCTGACAGGGGTACTGGGTGTAAGTGAAGTGTTTGAATCGTCTTCTTCCTCCTCGTCATCATCAGATGAAAAATCAACGTTTTCATTACGTGCAATTCGGGCTTCCTTGATCGCCTCTAGGTGCGCAAACCATTGGACAGTGTGCGTTCTCCTAAGATGACCTCTCTGGCCTCCGGTACCATAGTTGGTACCAAACTTACCACGACTAACTTGAAGCTTACAAATGCTACAAATGGCTATGTTTTCCTTTTTTGGGCAAACACTAAAGAAGTCCCAAACTGGAGACTTGAAATGTCTTTGGGGGCCGGAGGAGGCGGCGATACTGGTGGTTGTGGTCCTGCTGCTAATGCCAGATGAAGTGGAGGATGTGGATTGCCGAACTTCAGTACGTTTTGCACTTTCACCACCACTAATTGAGGTCGAGGTGGATGGAGGTCCCTTCTTGCGAGGAAGAAATATGGAAGCGGTAGGTGTTGGTGTACTAGTTAACTCCAAATCCAATGATTGTTGTTTTTCCATTGCCTCCTCGTCGACATCATCATCACGCTCAGCAGCTTCTCGGGATAGGGTCAAAATGTCTCTTTGCTGCATGCCCGCTGGGGCTGCAGTGACCTTTATGATGACTGCCTCGTCATCGTGAGAGGCTTCATCAGCAGGAGTATCCGTCACTTCTTGTTGAGCCTCATCACACTCCATAGCTATGAGTTTTTCGACGACCTTCCTTTTACGCTTAGGTATCTTTGTCAGATCATGGTGTGCCTCACTCTCAGACTGCCGTGGTGGTTCCCAATCTTCATCCAGATCATCAGTAGGAGGTGGGCTTGAAGAAGATGTAGACACCCCCCTTGATCTTTTCCTTGCTAGGGATGTGGAAGACAATGAATGATCATCAGGAGGAGTGGCTTCCTCAAATGATGCCTCGGTTTGATTGTCAATTTCCTGATGTGCCCCTACTTCGGGAGGAACAACTATTGTGGGCACTTGTGACCCTCCATGCACCTCTGCTTGCGCATCTCCGTGCGCCGCCTCTCCTTCCACATGTACTTGGGCTTGTACTTGCACATGTTGTTGTTGCGGCTGTGGTTGTTCAACACTTGTCAGATGAGTTACAACAACCTGTGTTGATTCAGGGACATTGCTGCTACTTTCTTGCGATGAGCCAACATCACTGGTCGATGGTGATTGAAGAAGTACACTGACTGCCTCTGAAGCACTCAAGGGCTTTGACTTAAGTTGGCGTGGTGGTGGAGGCACTGAGCCCAATGGAGCGGGGGTGCTGCTCCCAGCTTGGTCCCCAGCTGATCCCGCTGCTGCTGCAGGCGTACTTTTTTTTTTACTCCCAAAAAACGCGGCGGCCGGCACACCAGCCTCCTTGGTAACTTGCTTCTTCTGCTCCTTACTAGCAACTTTCTTGCTAGAGGAGCTACGGAGACCTTTTTTTGGGGCCATCTTCTTCAGAGCAGGTCAGAACAGCAGGCCGCAGTTGCACGAGTTGCAGAGTTGTCTGAGGCCAGACGTGACGTCGCGTGACGTTATGCTGCACACACACTGCTGCAGCACTTCTTCCAGGCACTAGTGGTTCTCTTGAGTCTTGTGCACCTAAAAGCAATGGAAGACAGAGGAACATCAGTTCAGTTATACACCCCCCAAAAAATCGAAAAAAAACAGAAAAATCAGCACAATCCCATGCCCTCCATGATGTTTAAGTTCAAGACACCCCACAGAAAGACTAGGCCCATGCAAGACTCAATACCCCTGGTGAAAAGGCCACAAGTACAGCCCCAAAAAACGAAAATCACTGAAAAATCAGCACAATCCCATTCCATCCATGCCCTCCATGATGTTTCAATTCAAGACACCCCACAGAAAGACTAGGCCCATGCAAGACTCACTACCCCTGGGCATAAAGGTTGAAAAGTAGGCAAAATGGTTGCAGGCCTAACAACACTGCCTGCATTCAAAATGGCCACTTGCCTCCCAGCACATGGCCAGGGCCTGTAGCAGCACTCAAAATGGCCCCTACCCACATGGCCTGTCCCCATGAACACCCCCAAAAATCGAAAAACACAGAAAATCAGCACAATCCCATTCCATCCATGCCCTCCATGATGTTTAAGTTCAAGACACCCCACAGAAAGACTAGGCCCATGCAAGACTCAATACCCCTGGTGAAAAGGCCACAAGTACAGCCCCAAAAAACGAAAATCACTGAAAAATCAGCACAATCCAATTCCATCCATGCCCTCCATGATGTTTAAGTTCAAGACACCCCACAGAAAGACTAGGCCCATGCAAGACTCAATACCCCTGGTGAAAAGGCCACAAGTACAGACCCAAAAAACGAAAATCACTGAAAAATCAGCACAATCCCATTCCATCCATGCCCTCCATGATGTTTCAATTCAAGACACCCCACAGAAAGACTAGGCCCATGCACGACTCACTACCCCTGGGCATAAAGGTTGAAAAGTAGGCAAAATGGTTGCAGGCCTAACAACACTGCCTGCATTCAAAATGGCCACTTACCTCCCAGCACATGGCCAGGGCCTGTAGTAGCACTCAAAATGGCCCCCACCCACATGGCCTGTCCCCATGAACATCCCCAAAAATCGAAAAACACAGAAAACTCAGCACAATCCCATTCCATCCATGCCCTCCATGATGTTTAAGTTCAAGACACCCCACAGAAAGACTAGGCCCATGCAAGACTCAATACCCCTGGTGAAACGGCCACAAGTACAGCCCCAAAAAACGAAAATCACTGAAAAATCAGCACAATCCCATTCCATCCATGCCCTCCATGATGTTTAAGTTCAAGACACCCCACAGAAAGACTAGGCCCATGCAAGACTCAATACCCCTGGTGAAAAGGCCACAAGTACAGCCCCAAAAAACGAAAATCACTGAAAAATCAGCACAATCCCATTCCATCCATGCCCTCCATGATGTTTCAATTCAAGACACCCCACAGAAAGACTCAGTCCACCCACCACTGAGTACCCCTGGCCAAAAGGCCCCAAAACAGCCCAAAAATCGAAAATTCCAAAATTGTAGTTGCAGCAACTGTAGTGCCCCAAACAAACTTACTTGTGAAATTTCTAATCCAAAAGTGATCCAAAGAAAGTCAAAAAGGCCTCAAATCCAAATATCCAGCAGCATCCACAAAAAGTATCCTTCCAGCTCCAGATCCAAATGAAAAGTGACCAGGAGATGGACAAAGCACTGGGAGGAGCCTGCTGGACAGGAACAGGAAGTTGAAGACTGTGGGGCACTTCCTTCCTCCCACCCCCCCTCCCCAAAATGGACTCCTCGCAAAAAAAGTGCAGGCAAATGTCAACCTGAGGAGTTATTCAGATAAAAATCATCATTTCCAGAAGGTTTATGCTGCTTGCTGGTGGATTTCTTGTGCAGAATTGCAAATTTTATATTTTCGCGAGTGCGAGATTGTTGCTGCTCGCCGCATCTCCAAGCTCGCATTTGCGAAATCCCGCGATACGTGATGACGCCGTACTCGCGTTGACAAACTCTCGCTGTGCAAGTTGGCAAGCCGCGATTAAGTAATCGCGCTCGCCAAATTCTCGTGGGATCCCGCAGCAAGATCCAAAATGGCGCAGCACTCGCAAAATACAGAGAAAAACAACTCGGCAAACGCTGAATGACGGTAAGTGAACGCCGCGCGCCGCAAAAATTGTATCACCCAGAAAAAAAATCCGCTGCGTGCGAATTTAGCGGATTTTGCGGGAAATCCGCGAATCTCGCGGATTGCGAATTTCCCGAAAATCCGCAAAATCCGTGAGCGGAGCGGATTTTACGCCCATACTTATCATGGATAAACTTTCCAGCAGCAAACGCTGTAACACACGAATTCCACTATTACAAAATAGAGGAACCTCCAGATGAATACACTCCTTTCGAGTATGTTGAAATCGCACTAAATTACCAAGAGCACCTGCTCTGGTTTAAAGCTGCCCTAAAACATAATGATCACATCACCAGGCTCGGTCCACTAGGTAGACCAGGAGCAACGTGGCCGGTTATAGCCAGCTACACACCACATCCAGACATCGAAAAAATGTCAGACCGGGTACTTTTCGCCCAGCTAAAAGTACTAATTAAAATACATAGACAATTAGTCCAATATGTAATGCGGACTTCAACAGTCCAACCAGCTATTAACATCCCACAGCTGAACCCTCATCAGGGAAACACAAACAAAATTACACTACAGAACATACAATCATGTCTTGGTAAAACACCCGCAAAGCGGGAACAAATTCCATTCTGGCTAGCACAAAAGATAACTCAAATAGAGGCGGTATTTCGGAATACTACCCCTAGTGAGAAACACAGAATTCTGACTATCTGCCTTCCAATGGGGGTCGCACCACATGTGGAGGATTGTGACACTTGGGGCACAGTCTTTGCTTCCATTTACACAAAAACACATGGTGTTCCGTCCCTGGCGGTAATACCAGATGTACTAAGGCAGATTCAAAATGAATACGGTCCAGAACCTGCTTTAACTCTGGGTATGAAATTACTGAAAGACTTCAAGCAGGTCTCGGCTATATTATTAGCCAACATAAAAGGAGAAGCAGCATCTGTGGCGAACCGCCAGAAATTGAAAGAAACAGATATAGCAGACCAACCAATTGAACTTGCCAGAATCATAGAAAAATCCTATGAAGAACTAGGTAGAGATAGTTTGGGTGGGAAACTGGTAAAACCCCAACTAACTGAAAATCCTGAAAAGATATTTATTAAAAATAATCTAAACACTCCAAAAAAGAACTGGGATGGAAATAAACAATCCACTACCAAAGAAAAAAGATTCCAGTCCAGAGGAAGGTCTCCTCGGCGGAGAGAAAGATCTCCAGATCAAGGACACAAGTTTCCCAGAGGGAGCCCTCTGAGAAAAGATACAACCTTAGAAATAGGTATAATTTGAAAAAACCTGATAGATATCAAGATATTGATACACGTCCTTCTCGATCTTTTCAGACTTCCTCGCAGAAATTGGAAAGAAGAGGACGGTCAGAACACAGGGAAGAGCACGTCAAGTCCAAAGACAAGGAACCTGCTCAAAGTAAAAAATTACAATTTCCAAAAAAGAAGGTAGCCAGTATTAAAATAATCAAACATGCTGAGGATACTGAGGACACAGCTGAAAAACGGCGAGTGGGCCCAGACAATGCTAGACAGCGCAGCAGAAGTGACAATAGCTCGCAAGATCCTGATGAATTATCTGGAGACAGTGGACACAAACGAATACATTCAGGTGGAAACTGCAGATACCAGAGTTAGCGAACCTCATAAAATATACAAAATAACATTGCGTATAGAGGGAGATAAGACTAGGAAAGTAAGGGGTCTGTTTTGGGATAACCTTTCAAAAGGCTATGACATCCTTCTAGCTGAGAAAGACTGGCCACCAGAGTTTGTCAGGGAGTGCCCTCATGGCGAAGAAATGATTATGCCTGCCTTCTCAAATCATATTCCAATTCATAGAAAATAAACATATGCAAGAAAATGGGCAGTAGCTCAAGCTCCGGCATTGTATAAAAATCATGTAGGATGGGATGAGGACTCTCCTCCTCACAAAATCCAGTTAAAATGTCAACCAACTGCACAAAGGCAGTACCCAATTAAGCAAGAAGCTAAAAAACAAGTCAGGGAGATCTTAGATCAACTTGAATACCAAGGGGTGATTGAAACATGCACCTCTCAATTGAACAATCCTTTGTTTCCTGTCTCCAAACCAGACAATTCATATCGTCTAGTCTTGGACTACAGACACCTTAACTCATGTTGCAAGACATTTGCTGTACAAAACTCACACCGTGCAGCACTAATGAATAACATTGTTCGCAAAAAATACAAAACAACATTAGACATCTCTAATGGATGCTTTTGTCAAAACATTGCACCCGAAAGCAGGTATTTAACCACTTCCTCAATAATGGGATCACAGAAATTTCTGTTGACTCCCACAGGGATTCAAGAATAGCCCAGGATTATTCTCAGCAAGGGTAACAGAGTTACTACAAATATAGGATGATGAGGCATTATCTTATGTCGATGACATCTATCTCACAGATGATGACCTGGATACTCACTTGAAAAGAGTGAACACCATAATACTTGGGTTCGCAGCAGAGGATTACAAATTCAACTTTAAAAAGTCACGAATTGCCCATCTAACTGTCCTGTTTTTAGGATATGAATTATCAAGTGAAGGCAAAAGCCTAGCGGACAACTTCTTAGAGAAGTGTGCTGTACTCCAAGCACCAAAAACGCTGAAGAACTTACAATCAATATTACGTTTCCTGAATTTCTGAAGAACTTATATTCTAAATTATGCAGAGAGGGTTAAACCTCTCTACGAATTAATAAAACCTGATTTTAAATCAATCAATTGGACTCAGAAACACACAGAAATTTTGAGATCATTGCAAACAGACATGTTAGCTAAAACAAAATTAGAAACTCGCGACAATACACTCAACCTTGTATTCCGAGTCATTCCAGAAAGATGCGGATTCACGTCCCTGACCTTTAATGAGGGAGAAACAGTACCAATAGCTTACAAATCACATTTGTACACACAAGCTGAAAAAACACTCAGTCTTACAGAAAATACTGTGAATGCGGTTCAGACTACTGTAGCAAAAGAAAGAGCCCAAGCCTAAGGCAAAAGAATAACTGTTTATACAGCAGAATCAGCCTTTGAGGCGTTATTCAGCCCAGTTAATCTAAAAACGGTGGCACTAGATCCAAAATGGATACAGTGGGAAAATTCTCTTGCTGCAGAAGACGTGAAATACTATTTTGACCCGAACATGAAAAAAACTGAAAGATCTGAAATATGAAGAAGAATATCCTCTGCCAATCGAAATTCTGCCTCTCCAACAGTACTCATGTATAAGCTATACAGACAGATTTGTACAACATTACGATGTGGATAATAAATCCTACAATGCAGCATGCGCGATTGTTAAAGGTCGCTGGCTCTGTGGTAAATTCAGACCAAAAATAACAAAAACTGAATCACTGAGAAACTGTTCGGCTCAGCGAGCTGAAATCAGATCTTTGAAGATGGCGCTTGAAAATGCCTATCGTGAATTCCCGACACTAATAGTGTGCGATTCACATTTCTGCGTCAGATCTTACAATAAGGACTTGCAAAACTGGGTTCAAAACAATTACAAAGATGACACAGGTGCCACAATAAAGCATAAAAAGCTTTGGGAACAGGTAGTTCTTTTGCAGAAAGATCTACGAAAGACTCGCGTGACACATACACTGAGTCATCAACGTGATGGGGTTCACGTTGCAGGGAATTCATTGGCTAATACAGCCACAGCGGAAGCAGCTCAACCGGCTTCCGTAGCCACAAAAAGCGTTCAGAAAAATACATAGACGGGGAAACGATGCTTGCGGTAAAAACGTCTTCAAAAGGCGACTGTGCAGGACTACCCGTGAACTATCCACTCAATTATACATACGTAATTGACGCAAACTCCGTTCCTTTTGCTCGAATCCCTGGAGTGGTGGATAGAGTAATTCCAAAGACGAACAGGAGAATCTTCTTAATAGCAGACGCACACATGGGATTAGGTCTAAGGCACAATGAGATCAAGGAATCTCTGAAAGAATTACAATCAGAATACTGGTGGCCCAGGATGAGCCTGCAACATTACAAATTTGCAAAGAGCTGTCCAAACTGCAACAGAGATCGCAGTAGCGAACCGACCGGAGTATTGCCATGGCCATTCTTGTAGTTAGCATAAGGCTATCTATAAGTAAAATCCAGCGTCCCGTTAAATTCCTTTTAAGACTAGATTCACTTAAAAATACAGACCCCAGCGCTCGGCTGACGCCAGAACTGTTATAAAAGATTTGCGAGTCTTTATCAGCACATATGCAATTGGCATGCTACATTCTGATCAGGGTCCTGCTTTTAGCTCTCGAGCTTATAAGTAGGCCATGACCAGCATGGGCATTGCTTTGCGGTACTCTTGTCCCTTCCATCCTGAGGGAAATGGGATTGTGGAAAGAAAAAACCGGGACATAAAGCAATCTATAACGGCAAGGGTATTAGGTTCGGGTGATGGGTGGGTCCAACATTTAACAAGTGTCCAACGTAGTCTTAATAACCTGCCAAGAAATTCTCTAAAAGGTTTAAGCCCGTACGAACTATTGTTCGGAACTAGAATGTATATTCAGGACTTAGATAGTCAGACTTCAGTGGTTGAAAAGAAATGCTTTGATATCAAAGATCGTTTAGCTGTGTTACAGGACTTAAATGAAACAAGAAAAGACCTGAGCAACATAAAGTTAAAACAGCAGCCAACAGCCACTGAAGATAAACCACCTGTCCCAGCAAGGCCTGTCTGGATTCCAAAGATTGGGGATCTGGTCAGAGAGAAGATCGCGGTGAAGAAGGAATTTGGGCCTTCTTACAGAAAAGCAGTACCTGTCTTAGCTGTCAGCGGAACAAGATCAGTTGTACTACCGCCCCTTGCTGGTAAAAAGGAGAACCGAGTTGTATCCATCGACCTGGTAAAACCACAATCATGTGGCCAATAATAAGTAGTAGGCCCAGTGGACTCCAGAGAAATAGCAGAATACCAAAATTTGCTACAATCCAAGAGGTTCAAACTGAGAGACTAATCACATTTGATAAACCTGCAGTGAATAAAAAAAGAACTATGCAACAATGCTATGGAACTTGTGCCTCTTGAAA
This sequence comes from Lissotriton vulgaris, assembly GCF_964263255.1. Lineage (NCBI taxonomy): Eukaryota > Metazoa > Chordata > Amphibia > Caudata > Salamandridae > Lissotriton > Lissotriton vulgaris. The sequence continues at coordinate 1,153,544,654 of NC_141687.1, read as the reverse complement.
CCCAAATTGAAACAGTTCATCAAGAAATACCTGTCTACAACGATGTAGCCTCAGACTATGCTAATGAAAGAAAAACTAAAAAATCAAAGGAGAATTCGGAAGCAATTCCAACAATTGACAGAACTGCATCTGGCTACTTCATCAATTTCGATAACTTTTCTGAAGATCCAAGCGAACCTGAAGAAACGCCAGCAACAAAATCCTTCAAAGACAAATTAACTGAACTCTTTCATCAACTCAAAGAAACATATCTGATTTCTCCATGGATTGAATTTTGGATTGTGTTAGGTGTACTTTTCCTCCTGCTTTGGCTCATCATGGTACTTTGCTTTGGAAAATTAATTGAGGGAAAATACAGTACAATGGACACAGCAAGCCAGAACATCAACTTGGTCCTAAAGCCACACCATTCATCTCACATAGAGAAAAGAGAACTATCATTAGTGAATGTCACAGCCATTCCAATACCCGGTGGGGTAGCTTGGGACAAAACGGATTGCGAAATCTATGGCCCGGTTGAACTCTTGAAATATCCACATCAGTTCAAGGTTTCATTAAGTGACTTTGTAAAACCAAGTACATTATCTGATGATTGGGACTTTGAAAATATAAATAATATGATGTCAGATTTAGTAATGTCAGCAAAATTTACAGAACATGATTACTTACAAGGTTCATCGAATTATGAACAAATGTACTGCTATAACCACTTTGCACATCACTATTTACATAAATCTGCTCAACCTAGAAATGTTTTAAAGTATAATCAATGGGAACATTGTGCAACTCCACCAAAAGGCAGTTCAAAAACATTTTATGAGAAATTCCCATACTTCTCAGGGTTTAATACAAGTGATGCAGAAACATTTTTTTTAAACTGTTAAATAAGACAGGGATAAAAACAATGTTGACAAATACTAAATTGATTTATTCTGAAACATTTTATGAAAAAATGATTACATTTGGTTTTGATTTCTGGAAAAATAACATTGAAACAAAAACCATCTGGGGTACAAAAAATTGGCACGTCCAAGGTTTAGAAGCATTATTTAGAGCCTGCATGATCCCAGAACAAATAATATTCTTGAATGACACCATTCAACAGACTACTTGTCTTGGCCTAGCTAAGATTAAAGACTTAAACAAACCGTGTATTCCAAAGCCAATACCTGATAGTAATACCACTACAGATGTTGAGATAGACGTATCCCATATTTTTCATCAAAACAGAACACATCCTGATTGGAAAAAGTGGTTGATCTGGCCAACAGACAACAATAACTGTCAAGATAGATTCCTGAACAAAAAACAGGGGTTCAAAATGACCAGACCAGACCCTAGATACTCCCACACACAATATCCAGGGATAGTGACAACTTACAGTGTAGGGAAACTATGACTTGAATGGCTACAAACATCCACACTGGCTGAAATTAAGCAACACTTGACTTTACTTAAAGACGGTGCTGACTTGCGTGATTTCATAATGGGACCACGCAAACAGCGTCAAAAACGTTTCATAGCGGCTGGTATATACGCTGCGTACAATGAAGCTTGGAAAGTAACTCAAATTGAGACAGCAGAGAAAATACGAGAAATTGATAGTATTAATTTGGAAAAACCACTTTCTGTTGTGGACAATGGGTTAATGACTCTGTCCTCCAGAATATATTCACTGGACAGTATTGTATCATCTGCTATCGATATAATAGATCAGGACTTACTTATGTTACAACACGGTCAGTCCCAATTACGTTCTGTTGTACAGCTAGGCTGGACGTTGCAAAATCTGCGTTCAGGATACGTGCCATGGCGTTTGCTAAAACACAACGTCATTATTCTCTATCTTTAACCTTACTGATAAACAAATCAGTTTGGCACAAAAAAGAGCAGACTATATGATTCTGAGCATTGAAAAACTTGATAGATTACCATTGACAGTGTCAGAAAGACCTGTCATTGAATGGATAATACACGGAATAATCACAATTCCGATAACAACTTTCCAATTGAAAAGTTGCCAAGAGTATATACCAGCAGGCCAGTATGAAAGGTTGGGTAAAGGGTACATTAGGTCATCATGGAAATTACCTTACACACACACGTTATAGTGACAAGAAACAGAATGTATTTCTTAGTGGTAACAATTGTAAACGATCACTAAGCGGTATACTTCTGTGCCAAGGTATTAATTTGCATGGGGCATGTGAGGGGACTTCAAATAACCTTTCATGCCACCAGCACGGCACACCTACAACACAGATAGAGCCATTCTTTAGACAACTTTCTAATGGGAGATACGTTCTAATAACGGACCACAGCTGTTGTGGCATGGTGCCAGGGAAAGCCTATCTCGTAAGCGTTAGTTCTATGGTCACTTGCTGTATGCAAGTATTGTATCCAAACAGCTCTCCAGATATGGAGGCGACGATTTGGCCTTCTTTGAATATCTCTTCTATACGAATTGATACTTTAAGAAGAATGAAGTCTGTTCTTTTACAGACAACCGTGCCTTTTACGTCATCAAAAGAAACGTATGATCTGCAAGTTGCAAGGACAACAGCAGAGATACATACACTTTTATCAACTAATTGCCCCGTGCATTTTGTAGAAATGCTAAGCCTTCAATTCTAAATATGTCAGATACCAGTGGCATCGCACATGTATTTAAGACAATTTTTTCGGGACTGTTAACACCCTTTGAAACAGTTTTGGGCATCTTTCCCAATTTTGTCCATTCTGTCTTTGGCGGTCTACCACTACTTTTGGGACTCGTAGCAGGAATTTTATTTTTGACCCTTCTGCTTCGATATGGCAAGCCAAATCGCAGACAAAACTCCAGCAACGGTGGAACAAACGATCCTAGCTATACGCTATCGGGACCGCATAACTAAAGTCCTTGGATTAGCCTGGCTAAGAGATCAGAATATGACCTGGTTTCTTTCATTCAGACCAATCTGGCAAAATTGCATCTTACCTGTGCTTCGATGCATACTATGCGGAGAAGAATGCGTGTTGGACACCTGTCTTACACTACAATCAGCAGTACCAATGGATATCGATACTTTGCTAAGTCCTGTAACGGCTCATGCATCGTGTTGTCCCCAGCGGTTACCAATCCTGATGACGGCATTCGTTGAGACTTCACCACTACGACTAGGTGGCAGTGAAGTACGAGATGAGAGCAACATCACCCAGGTACGACCTTCTGTGAGCATTGCTGATCCTGACATCGATGATAGCAATCATTCTCACGACTGCACTGTTGCGACATTTTCAAACTTAGTCGAACTTTCACCTGAAGCTGTAGACTGCTTTTTTGCACATCTGTCTGAAATGATGTTCTCCCTTGACAGAAAGAATAACTTTTTAAGCAACTAGCACACAGCGTTCCCCTGAACTCTGAATTCAGCCTTCAGCTTTGATAAACAAAAGCTACTAAAAACATTTGGAACTATTTTTTCCCCTGAAAATGATTTTTTTTCAAAGTTTTTCTGGCACATGTACTCTGCTTAAAGTAGAACTATTCTTAAAGAACAGAGCTTCTATTTTCAGTAATCCTAGAGACAATATATTACCTCAGCCTCTAGCACATTTACAGCAACTGTATTTATATGTGATGGAATGGTCTCGACCTTCTTTTCTGTATTAAGAGCCATTTCATGTGTAATTTTCGCAAATCGTTCAGCTAATATATATGCATCCTTTTTTTACTGAATGATTACACTGCTTAATAAGCGTACAGTACCAATAATCTTTCGTGTATTTCGCATACACCATTTCAAATGCAAAAAATGTATTTTGGGGTGGGTTGGAATACACATGCACCTTTAAATGTTTACTATTGCTTAGTTTTAGTAATGATGGACATTAGATCGTGGAGTGGGTATTGTGTTTTTATCTAGGAACCTGAATCAATATTGCTATTTTATGCCCTTGTACAGCTATAATCAATAATATCCCTATAATGGCATAAGAATCAGATCCATATTTAAGTAAATAGCCCTTGCAGTCCAAAGCACGGCAGAAGCTACTTCCTTGGATTCCTAGAAAGCACAACGAGTTCTTTCGACACACCAAACCTCCAGCAACCTGGGAAATCCCCATTTGCTTTTGTTTTGATTTGTCCTAGAACTCCTGCGAGCACTGTAAGAACGGCCAGTTCTTAGTGACATCTTTATTGACGTCTCATGTCCAACCTTACGTCAAACCCGGCACCTTTCAGGTATAAATATACCAACGTTGCCTTAAGCAAACACACGGTGGTGGTTTTGGAGCAGAGCAGATCAGCTATCTACTTGCCCGAGAGCCCAGCTGATGCGAGAGCCCATGGACGCTGCTCCTGTTCTTTGACGGTCTGAGAAAGACGCTGTCTTTTCTCCTTCCGAGAAAATCAAGCTCCGGTGTTTCCAGCCTACCCTTGCGGGTTGCTGGAATATCAAGTCCTGAGGAAAGAGATACCAGACCTCCCACATTCTATTACCAAGGTATGGAGCTGACTAAACCCTTAAAGAGAATTCTTGAGTCAGATTCTTGGCAAAACCAACTTAACTTAAACTGCTACTTACTTACTCCTTCCCACGTATGAGGCTTAGGTCAGGTACACCGGGGTAGGCATAGTTAGAAGCACCAGTTGAGTACGTTAGTCAATGTATATATGTATGTATAGATTTTATCCATTTTAAGTATCTTATGGCTAAGAAACCATATGAATGCTTTTACAGTATTATTTCATAATACTCCTTTTACTGTACGCACTTTACTTTACATTAAGTATTGCAATTGTGGCAATTCATTTCTCTTGCATGAGAAGGAAGACTCCTCAATAAATTATACCTTTTATTGAAAACGCCCGTCTCTCTCTTCTCTGCACTCTGGTGAAACTAAGAACGCACATTTGACTGAGTGAAATAGCTGTCTATTGTTTTCACACGGCTCTAGAGATACACTCTTATTCTGAGGGAACAAAGTTGTCATGTTATATGGTTGTCGGAAGCTAATCCCTTCTTGTCTATCCAGGGAGGGTAAACTCCTCCTCGTTTATTCGAGAAAGTTTCTAGTGACCTCTGAGCTAGCTGGCAAACCTTAAGTCTAATATAGTCAGTAGAGACCTAGTCGACCTCAGTCCTACGTCTACACTGCTGAATATATTATTCCAATGCGCAGAGCCTATTGGGAATATCGGAACTACACTACACTCTTACACCCACACAGACACTGTCACACCCATTCACAAACCCATACAGAGACTCTTACACCCACACTTACACCTATATAGACACTTTTACACTCACTCACATACCCATACATATACTGTCATACCAATTCAAATACATCACAGACACTGTTACACCCAATCACACACCCATACAGAGGCTCTCACACCCACACTTACATCCATACAGAGACATTTACACCAACTCACATACCCATACAGACCTCACATCCACTCTTACTCCCATGAAGACACTGTTACACTGATTCACATATCCATAGACTCACACCCACACTAACACCTATATAGACAGTTTTATACCCACTCACATATCCATACAGACACTTGCACACCCTTTCAGATATCCTAGAGACAAGGTTACAACCATTCACAAACCCATACAGAGACTGTCACACACACACTTACACCTATGTAGACACTTTTACACCCACTCACATACCCATACATGCACTCTCACACCAACTCTTACACCCATATAGACATTGTCACACCCATTCACGAACCCATACAGACTCTCACACCCACACTTATACCTATAAAGACACTTTTACACTCACTCACATACCCATACAGATACTGTCACACCAATTCAGATATATTACAGACACCGTCACACCCATTGAGATACCCTGCAAACACTGTTATACCATTGACAAACCTAAACTGAGACTTTTACACCAACACTTACATCCATACATAGTTTCTCACATACACATATAGACCTCACACTTACACTTACACCCATGCAAAAACTGCTACACTCATTCACAAACCCATACAAAGACTCTCACACCCACAGTTACACCTATATATACACTTTTACACCCACTCACATACCCATACAGACACTGTCACACCATTTTAGATATCCTACAGGCACTGTTACACCCTTTCACAAACCCATAAAGAGACTCTCACACCCTCACTTATATCTACACAGACTTTTACAGACACTCACATACCCATCCAGACCCTCTCACACCCACTCTAACAACCATGCAGACACTGTTACACCCATTCACAAACCCATACAGAGAGTGCTATACCTATGCAGAAAATTGTAGAGAGACTCTGTCACCCAGAGATAAAACCTATACAGACACTGTGACACCCACTGACATACCTAAACAGATACTCTTACACCCACTCACAAAGCCATACACTCTGAAAGTTGCTGTTACACCCATATAGATATTGTTACACCCATCCACAAACCCATATGCACACTGTCACACCCAGTTTCACACCCATACAAAGACTGTCACATCCATTTACAAACCCATACAGAAACTCTCACACCCACCCTTACACCTATACAGACTCTCTTACACCCACTCACACACCCATACAGACACTGTCACACCCATTCAGATATCCTACTGATACTGGTACACCCATTTACAAGCCCATACAGAGACTCTCACACCCATTCACAAACCCATGCAGACTTTTACACTCACACTTACACCTATATAGACACTTTTACATCCACTCATATACCCATACATAAACTCTCACACTTATTTATATATCATTGATACATTGTTACACCCATGTACAAACCCATACAGAGACTCTCATACCTATTACAAACCCACACAGAGACTCTCACACCCACAATTACACCTATACAGGCACTCTTACACCCACTCACAAAGCCATACAGGCACTGTTACACCCATTCACACACCCATACATACATTGTTACATGCATTTAGATACATGCAATTACAAACCCACAGAGACTCTAACATGTACACTTACACCCATACAGGCATTTTGATAGCAGCTCACATACTGATACAGAGTGTCACACCCACTGATATATCCATACAACCACTGTTATAGCCACTAACATATGTATAGAGACACGTAAGCACCTCAAATGATTCCCATTTAGAGTCTGTCATACCCAATGTGAGACCCATACAGAACCCTTTACTAGAAATGTTAAATGTGCTCTTTTGCATCGAATGTGTGTTTTTGGTTTGTGGATCCATGATGGATCCGTGGATTTGATAAATAATAAAAAAATCATGATTTGCAGTAAAAAATAGTAACTGTTGGGGAAATAGGGGAGCTCCTAGAAGAGTCGTTGATTATGTGTATATCATGACTACATATATGAACTGATGCAGGGTTTCAAGTTGCTCAGAAGCACTCTGTAGCCTTCGTCTGTGAAATCAACACTATCTCTCCGTGTAAATTCCATGTATGTTGAAGCGCAGGTTATTACTGTAGATAGAGCCCATGTTATGTTCTCTGAGGAATGCTGAAACATTTTTATTAACATGTTTTCTGGCTTTCTCTATCTGTGGACTAAATTTCTGAAGATCACTTCTATTTATGGCTCTGGTATATGTTAGAGAACACATCAATGTCAATGTGGGGAGAGTCTGTTAATGAAAGAAATAATAAATAAAGATTGTTTGGATATTATTTTAGGGATTTGTAGGAAGTGGTGTGTAAGTCATAGTATTTAGAAATAGGTTTTAAAAAAGATTTCGGTTTGTTGCACGGAACCATGGATCTGCCGGGAGATTACACGGGGGACGCATTGAGTGCTGCGGTGGATCCGCGGACACTTTAGAGGAGTCAAATAATGGGTTAAGAAATGTAACCATTCAGAAAAGCTGTAAGATTAGTAAGAAAATGAAAGCAGTGTTTTTATTTGTTTGCAGCCTCTGGAGGAGTGAGAGTGAGTAAGGTTGATGAAACTGAGCAGGATGTTTAAGAACACTTGAAGGAAATATTAAAAGAGAGTAGATGATGAAAACACAGTAAACTCTACCAATCAGGAAGTATGAGCAAAATGTTGTGAAGAAAAACAAAACAGAGGTGTACACCAATGAAGGCAGTGACACAAGAAGTAAAATACTAATGTATGCAGTGAGATATTCAGGTATTTTGTTATAAATACAGTTTTGTAATGACATATACATAGACATATAGATTAAGATGTCTGGTTCACACCAATGCTTTTAGTAAGACAGCAAGGTATAGTTAAATATCTTTACTTTTCACCCATATTTATGTAGCTATGCAGACAGTAACAGAGCAAAGGTACAGTGATGCATACATTTACACAGTTACAGGGAAGGTGATGTGGGAACTAAGTTACTCAGAGAAATATTGGTGCATGCAGTTAGATACCTAGGTAAGATAACTAGCTAAATATTTAAATGAAAGCTGAGGTACTCAGAGACAAACTGAAGTATATAGCAGGACATGTACAGATACTGGATGATATAGCGAGACATTAAATTACACCATTACATATACACTGAGGCACAAAGTAATCAGGCAGTTAGACAACATACAGATAAATACTGAGAGACACTAAGCAGACACTGTAATGCAGGGACAGGCACTATGAAGTAGATACTAAAAGTTCTAGAAAGATAGCCAGCAAAAGAATAATAGTGGTATTTACAGGACCAGATATACAGTGAGAATCATGATAATAGACTAACTGAAACAGTAATATGTGTAATTATACACATGTGCACAAATGAACACCTAGTACAATGCATTCAGTGTATCTGTAATACCTATGCTTAAGAGAGCTAGATGGATAGACAGTTATATACTATACAAAGCAGAAGAAAGAATAAAAGGACAGTAGATTTTGCATAACTATTTAGAAACTGAAGCATACAACTATAGAGAAGCTATGGACACATTGATGATTTCACTAAAACACTAGCACACTCACTCACTCACTTATACATACACCCAGAGACCCTGGGTGACATTGATGCATACAGTTGCACACTGATGGACACATTCATACACTGAGTGACTGATTTTGACACTTACTTATATACACACTCAAACACTCTGGGACACATTAATAAATAAACTGAGGCACCCATATACACAGTAATGCAACCCTGACTCACTCACACACTAACCTATATATACAATAACACATACTGATTCATACACTGACACAGCCATGCACACAGTGATGCATTCACTGATACACTCACACAGTCAGTTATACATACAGTCAGCTACCCTGGGATATTTTGACATATACACTACGACACCCATGCATACCCTGATGCACTTACTGACGTACTCATATATAGATTGATACATACACTGAGACACCTTTGTAGACACTAATACATACACTGATACACTCATAAACACAATGGTGCATTGAGTGATATAGTGACACACTCACTTATACACACACACTCAAATAACATGAGAATGATAGCTACAGTGAGACACTGACACACTCCCTTATACAAAGCACACACAAGAAGATGATGGACATAGCGCTGAAACTTTTTGGACACTCACCCCCTGTCACACATCTGTGTATAATCCATCATTGTTCTTTAGCTCACTTCTCCACCCCAGTTCAGACCCAGCCATATGCAAACCAGTCTTGACCCTGTTCCTCATGGGCACAGCCCAGCCCGAACTGCTCACCCAGGTCTTTTCTGGACCAGGAACAAGCATGCTGGGACTGGTTTTGGGGTTTCACCCCTCATCAGCCAGGCTAACTTAAAACCAATGGCAAAGTGGCAAGGGACCCACATCTAGGCATATCCTGCCAATTTAGGGCGACAAAGCAAAGACAAGGAGATGCTGGGCGGAGCACTGAAACTTTTCAGACACTCACCCCCGTCACAGATCTCCCTTCGCCCCCCAGTTCCCTTATACAGACCGTGAGATACTCTGTGACACATTGATACATGCACTGAGACATTTGTGAACACACTGATGCAGTCATTGTCTTAGTCACATACTCTCTGATAAAGACAGTGGGATAATCTGGGACAGAGTAATCATACAGTGACAGACCCATGGACACATTAATGCTGTCAATGACTCAGGGACACACTCAATTATAAGTAGCATATCTATAATACAGATATCCAAGGGAGGTAGATGGATAGAGAGTTATATCTGTGTACTCTGGAAAGCAGAGCAAAACAATAAAAGGAAAGTATGTCTTGTATAACTGATTATAAACCCTAGACTAAAGAATAACCAGTTAGTCAGTACATTAGTAATAAACGTATTCATTTTAGCTGTTGATGTATTGTTTATTTTTTTTACAAGCATTTCATTTTATTTGAAAAACAAGATTTACAATGCATGACAAGAGAGAAATGTGAAAGAAACAGAGAAAACAGTATTATGAACTGCAAACTCAAAGAAACAAACAAAATAAGAAGGAGACCAATCAGAGGAAAAAAATGGAAGCTGGTGAGAGTACAAAGCAGTTTCTCAAAAAAGTGACTACAGTCTTGTCTAAAAATTGAATTTACTCATGAAGTAGAGAAAAGCAAGGAGTATGTTTTTCTGAAAGTAGGAAATGCTCTAAGAAATCAGAGACTTTGTCATAGAGACAGAAAAAGTTTAAATGGTTAAGAGTTAAAATGATTCAGACTAGAGCAATACAAAATTTGCTGAAAAGAATGCAGAAGTATGAGAACTGTTGCATTTAAGCAAAAGAAAGAGTGATGATGGGAAAGCATTTGCTCTGAAGAAGAAAGTATTATATTAATATTGAATGGAATGAGGCCATTGGATAAAACAGTGTTGTTTATGAAGAAAAGAACTATTAGAAAAAAGCTTATTATTAGAAGGAATTGTTACAATTTTTTGAAAGATGAATGGATCAGAACCTCATTTTAATGAAGAAAACTGCTTGCAGGAGAACACACTAGTGCATGTAGTTGATTTAACTGGTCATTGTTATGAAGTAAAATATGGCTCTCCTGTTGCAAAAGAGGAGATAGTTCCTAGGAATGTAGAGGAAGTGGTAGCTGAAGAGGTGTATGGAAGACGTACATAGGCCCCAGTATACAAATGGAACTGCAGTACTATTTGTGGTATTTGTCATTAGTCAATTGATTTATTAAAACATTCTATACGTAACTTTACATTCAGAAGTCTCAAACAGAAAATTGAAATTTTGCAAAGATTAGAACCTTGCAAAGTGAGAAAACACACTAACATACAGGGACATTCATTGGCATGTCTTTAAAGTGAAGTTTACAGAAGCACCTTTCATCATTTCAGGATGTTAGTTGTTCACTACTTCAAAATACGAACTTTGGTTAGAAGACTTTACTATGTAAAATCTCCTGCCTTATGTTTTGGAGAGATGAATAGAGTTTTATTGTATGGTACACTTGGAGAGGTAGAAAGATTTTGGGAAGATAGCCAGTTTTGGTTCTTTGGTCCAGAAGAGGACTCTAGGAAAAATATAGAGTTGGTTACTGGAGGTGTAGAAGAACAGGATACAGAAATTAGCACTGAAGACTTTGCACAACAGATTGCAAACTTTAGCAGATAAACCAAACTGTGATTGTATTGTTTGTTGAGGCACTCACTACAAAACACAAACTCACAATGTAGTTGGGCACTCTAAAGCTGAAAAAGAGAACAATTAGAAGTGGCAAGTATTTGCAGTATATTTATTTGTTGAGCAAAGATTAAGTTTGTCCATACAGCAGATTATATGTAAATACTGCTTTGATAAGTTAGAGCAGAGGTATTCAAACTTTTCCAGGTTGAGCCCCCCCAGCTGAATTCCCCCAGATGTTGGGCCCCCCCACCACCCGACCGAAACCTCTGGAATCCGGCACACCACATGATCGACTGCAACGCGCACACCACGGGCCATATCCGGCAAACAATGCTCAACACAACAAGAGTGCCTAGCAGACTGCAGGCCTGTGAGTGGGTGTGGCGAAACGACAGAGGCGTACCACACAGCTCAAAACACAGTCCTCCAAGGCAAAGGAAGTCATCACAACCCTCCCCATCCATCATGTACACCTTTTCATCCACCAACTCCCCCACCATCCATTCCTTCCCTCCATCTGTGCCCCATCCACATCCAAACCCCTTCAACCACTTGCAAACCCATCCACCATCCATCCCTCCATCCACCCTCTCACCCATCCATCCCTCCATCCACCCCCTCACCCACCCATCCATCATCCATCCATCCCTTCACCCAATCCATCCCCTCACGAATCCATCCACTCTTCCACCCATCCATCCACCCACTCATCCATCCAACCACTCACCCTTTCACCCAAGCTATCCTCCCACTCATCCATCCACTCCTCCATTCATTCATCCATCCACTCCTCCATTCATCCATCCACTCTTCCACCCATCCATCCACTCACTCATCCAACCACCCACCCTCTCACCCATCCAGCCATCTCCCCACCCACTCATCCATCCACCCAGTCACTCATCAGTCCACCCACTCAACCCCCCACTCATCCATCCACCCACCCATCCATCGCTCCCGCTCTCCACCCTCCCTCCACTCATGCATGCACTCTCTGACCCATCCATCTCCATGCTCCTCTCCTCACCCATCTATGCATACACCTGCCCATCCACTTTGCCAATCATTCATCCATGTCCTCACTCATCCATCCATCCATCCTCCCCCTCTCTCTCCATTCCCCCCTCACCCAGCCACCCATCCCTCCATCCACCCTTCACCCATCCACCCACTCATCCATCCACTCATCCACTCATGAATCCATCCATTGACCTCTCACCCACCCCTTCACTCCTCCATCCATCCCCCCGTCCATCCACCCTCCTCAATCACCCATCCATCCCCACATCCACGCCTTCACTCATCCATCCATCCATTCATTCACCCCTTCACCCATCAATCCATCCATCACCTCTCTCATCCATCCACCCACCGACTCGTCCACCATCCATCCACCCCATCGATCCATCCACCATTTCACTGACCCATCCATCCCTCCACCCATCCATCTACCCTTCCAACCATACACACATCCATCCACTCCCATCCATCCCTCTACTCATGCATTCATCCTCTCTCCCACCATCCATCCACCCCTTCACCCATCCATCCATCCCCTCACTCATTCATCCACCCCCCCACCCATACATCCACCATGTCACCCACACATCCACCTTTCCACCCATCACTCCACCCATACATCCACCACTCCACCCATACATCTATTCACCCACATGGCAACATAACGGACGTCTGGTGGCCGGCTCCACCCGACATCCCTCGCTCTCCCTCTAGCTGCCTCCATCTCCCTCGCTCTCCTTATGTCTCCCTCGCTATGCCTCCCTCGCTCTCCCTCTGTCTCCCTCGCTCTCCCTCTGTCTCCCTCGCTCTCTCTCAGTATGCCTCCCTCGCTCTTCCTCTGTCTCCCTCGCTCTCCCTCTGTCTCCCTCCCTCTCCCTCACTCTGCCTCCCTCGCTCTCCCTCGCTATGCCTCCCTCGCTCTCCCTCTGTCTCCCTCGCTCTCCCTATGTCTCCCTTGCCATGCCTCCCTCGCTCTCCCTCTGTCTCCCTCGCTCTCCCTCTGTCTCCCTCGCTCTCCCTCTGTCTCCCTCGCTCTCTCTCACTCTGCCTCCCTCGCTCTCCCTCTGTCTCCCTCGCTCTCCCTCTGTCTCCGTCGCTCTCCCTCACTCTGCCTCCCTCGCTCTCCCTCTGTCTGCCTGTCTCCCTCCCTCGCTCTCCCTCTGTCTGCCTGTCTCCCTCCCTCGCTCTCCCTCTGTCTGCATGTCTCCCTCCCTCACTCTCCCTCGCTCTCCCTGTCTGCCTCAGTCTCCCTCGCGCTGCCTCCCTCGCTCTCGCTCTGTCAGCCTCTGTCTCCCTCCCTCGCTCCCCCTCTGTCTGCCTGTCTCCCTCCCTCGCTCTCCCTCTGTCTATCTGTCTCTGTCTCCTTCCTCCCTCCCTCTCCCTCTCCATCTCACCATGCCTGTGTGTGCCCAGGCTGACACAGCTTCTGGGCACACACACACTCAGCCAGCCAGCCGCACCCGAGCACTTCACACCTCTTTAAGAGACCATTCGCGTGCTAATGAGCTTTGTTCAGCTCTTAGGCCCCTGCAGCCCCACTCTGACGGAAATCGCCCGCCCTCACAGAGAGTCTCTACATCGCGCTGCCACAGGGACAAAGGAACGGGCACAAAGGGAAGATCGGAGTGGAGCGCGCGCCCCCCCTGGGATGGTGCCGCGCCCCCCCAGGGGGGCGCGCCCCACAGTTTGAAGAACCCTGAGTTAGAGAATAATAAAATGCCAGCTAGAGCTATATATAATAACTTAGAATTGGTGTCAGTTCCAGAAGAACTTAAAGTATTAAATGTTTAAACATTAATTCTAAGATAGTGTATACATCCATTCCAAGCCATAGTTCGTATGTAGTCAAAGACATGAAAACTACCTCCAACTGAGCTCCAAAAAAGACTCAAAGGAAGAGTTATGCATTCACGTTTAGATCTGAAACAGAATATTGAAACTATAGGGGCAGATAACGATATTGAAGAACCCCTTATTATTTTAGTAAATGGTACTCCAATGAAGACTAGAAAAATATGGCAAGAGTTAGTCGATGTTAATAAAGTCAAAGAAGCAACATTATACCTAGCAAAAATAATGTTTAAGATACCAATGTTGATGTTGCTGAAAATGTAACTTGTATAGAGGATGAGACTGATTAAAAAAGTGGATTGATCCAGATCAGAACCAAGAGGCACGTTTGCAGAGGGGTGGAAAAAGGGGATGTGACCTCTGACTACCTCTCAGCAATCCAGCTGTGAGGGGCTTACTAGAGATAGCTGTAGGGCTAGTTGGCCCCCAGGGACCCTCAAGAGGCAAGGGGACTTTATCCCCCAACCAAGAACGTGCCCAGAGGTGAGTTTGTAGAGTGGTGGAGAAAAGGGGCATGGCCTGCGAGTACATCTCAGGAAACACACTGTGTGGGGCTTACTGGAGTTAACAGGTAGGCTAGTTGTCCCCTACAGACCCCCTGCAGTGAAGGGGACTTCATCCTCCAACCAAGAGCAAGCAAGGAGGCATGTTTGCAGACTGATGGAGAAAGGGGGCGTGACCTGCTATCAGAACTCAGCAATCCTGCTGTGTGGGACTTACTGGAGGTAACAGGAGGGGTAGTTGGCCTTGGGGGCCTCCAGTAGGATGCAAACAGCAGGATTGTTGAGAAGTTGTCAGAGGCCACCCCCTTTCTCCACCAATCTGCAAATGTGCCTCCCGGCGCACTACTGGTTGGCTCCAGAGGGACCTTGGGGGCAAGAAGCCCTCCTGGTACATCCTGTATGCCCTAAAAGTGGAATTCCTGAGAAGTGGTCAAAGGCCCAGCCTCTTTTCTCCACCACTCTGCAAACACGACTGCTAGCTAAAAAACCTTAGAAATTCACTAAAAAAAACAAAGGTTACAAGGACGTTATAGTTAGGATTTAGCATTTAAAAAAGCTTCAAAATTCATTGAATAAAACACAGGTTTCAGGGACTTTATAGTTAGGTATTAGCATTTAAAAAGCCTTCAAAATTCACTGAAAACACCACAGGTCACAGGACCGTTATAGTTAGGATGACTTTCACTTGTACAAAACTTATGAAATTCAGCCGTTATAGTTAGCTGAGCTAACTATAACACACACCCCGCAATGCACTGCTGATGACATCACTGACTACATCACTCATGACATGGTCAGTGACATCCCTTATGATATCATTGATGACATCTCAAATGACATCACTGATGATATCACTGATGACATCATCCACATAATCTCTGATGCACCTAATCACACCCCAATATAACCTTTCATAACCCTCTCCAAAATGTCATACCATAGCCAACGAATATCAGTACGTACATACCCACTCACTGATTCATAGGTCTACACACACATCTACTCGCTCACCCAAACAGCCACTCATACACCCAGTCACTCACCAATACAGCCACTGATATATGCACTCATACATCCTACAGACACTACACTCACACACTGCCACTCACCCATAGAACTACTGACATACCTAGTCAGTCACCCAAAGAGTCAATAACACTACCATTTACTCACCTGTACAATTATAGACACACCACCTCACTTATTCATACAGATACTAGCACATACTTACTCTCTTATACAATCACTGACACAAGCACACGCTCATCCATACTGCCACTCTCCAATCAATCACTCACTCTCACATACAGTCAGTTATATACTCCAACACTCACATATACCACCTTTCATATATGGAGTTACTCACCCATATACCACTGAGACATCCATTCACTCACGACGCAGCCATACACATACTCACTCACCCATAAAGCCCCTCGCAGAGCACAAATGAACCCATACAAACAGTGAATCACCCACTCACATATCCATACAGAAAGTCACACCCCACCCACCCATACAGACAACCATACAGGTAATCAGACAACTAATCATTAACCCATATAGACACTCATGTAGCTATTCACCAATCCATGCAGCCACTTACACACCAACTGACAGACTGATGCAGTCATTCACACAGATTAGTCACCCTACATTCACTGAGACATGTATAATAATTGACTTATACAGCCAGTCACGCACCCACTGAATCATAGATACAGACACTCATGCACCCAGTCATACCACAATACACCTAGGGTATATATATATATATATATATATATATATATATATATATATATATATATATATATATATATATATATATAACATTCTAAATCTTTTTAGAAACACTCACAGTCACCGGATGATGTCATCAGTGATGCCATTTGAGATGCCATCAATGATGTCAGTGACCCATGGCATGAGTGATGTACTATGTGACATCATCAACAGTGCATTGCAGGAGTGTGAGTTATAGCTAACTATAGCCTAGCGGCTGAATTTCACAGGTTTTTTACAAGTGAAATGTCAGCCTAACTATAACATTCCTGTAACCTGTGTTTTTCTCTGTGAATTTCTAAGGTTTTTTAAATGCTAATACCTAACTACGTATAAACAATAAGAATCCACCTGTAAATGGAGAGTGTTCCCTACTGTGGTGGGGAGCACCCAGTGTTTGTAAAATACCCCTCACACACCAAAAGGACCCTTGGTGTCATGCTTCATCATTGGGGTCTTCACACCCCTCTATGGGATGCGGCGTGCTACTACCTACGACTACGCGGGAGCACTTACTTAGATGGCTATGTGTGGTGCGTGTGAGGGTTTCAAAATTATGTGCGTGAGTGGTGAGGTTATAAAGTGAGTGATAATTAAAAAGGACCAGGCTTGTGGGGTAGACAAAACAAATTTTAATGGGTCCCCGGGCTGGTACTGTTAAAAAGGTGAAAATGGAGGTGTTTATGCAATGCAATGTGCATCACCTCCTGTGTGTGTCAACATGTTTCGGAGTCGGAACTCCTTCTTCAGGACAGGGTACACAAATCCCCACCTTACTCACATATCTCTACTTAAAATTCTGTTTATTAACAAAAAGTTCAATGTAGTTCAGGCTATAATGTACCTACAACATATATGCCGATGGTTTCTGCTATTTGCAAAACTTGTTTATGTCAACAGAGGTGCCTCATGAGCCTCTGTACGTAGGGGACTGTCATGCCGATTTGCTACGATTCCTAGGAGAGATTAGCTCCTTCCTGCCCCGTACGCGGCTCCGCTCACTCACAGTGGAGCCGCGTACGGGGCAGGAAGGAGCTAATCTCTCCTAGGAATCGTAGGGAATCGGTACGACAGTCCCCTATGTACAGAGGCTCATGAGGCACACACACACACACACACACTCACACACACACATGCACTCTTACATATACACACAGGACCTGCTGGCAGTCACCAGTATATTGTTTCCAAAGGAAAGACATTTTTTGTTTTGCTAATGCTGTTTGGTTACCATTGGATTTATCGTCCCACAATTTTCAATTCTAGTTTTCCAGGCACTTCAGCAGCTGTCTGGAAAAATTTGGGGTGATTCATCAAGTGTGAATCGAAAAAAGGGGGGGGGGCCCAAAATGTGTTTTCCCACTGCAATTTCCAACACAATTTTAGACACGACTACAGCCCAATACCCTAAACAGAATGACACCAAATTTGGCAGAAAGCTAGATATTGGTCCAGAAAGAATGCTTTCTGCAATTTGGTATAAATCTGTTCAGTAGTTTTATGCATATCTAGAGATGTGGATCCACCATTGATCCACCATGATGGATCTGCGGTTCCACACTCCAATTTCAAAGACATGATTGGCAGGCTACAATGAGAGAGAAACGTTGTGGCTGCCATTTTGTGAATTGGGACACAGTTCCGGAGAGAAAATATAGTAGAAATATGAAATAAGGCATCAGGATAGAGGTATCCTGATCCCATGGGATTGATGTAGGGATCTCTGAGGGTCACTTCATGGGGAAGAAATTGTGAAAAAATTATTTTTTTTGGTTTGCACAGGGATCTGCAGCTCAACTGCGGTGCTCAGCGCTGTCCCATGTGAATCTGAGGTGGATCTGCTGATCCAGACCCCAATTAAAAAAACACATACACCCATACATGCATTCTCTCACACACCCACTCACACATCTATACACCAGCTCACACACCCACTCATGCATCCATACAGTCGCTCACACATACACTTAGCGACCCAGAAAATGACTTGCACACACACAAAGGCATTCACACGCCCACTCACACAGCCATGTACACACCCATTCAGCCACTTATACACCCACTCACAGAACCACACAGCTAATTAAGCTCACACACCCATAAAGCAAAACCACTGACCCACCCACTCACACTCTCATACGGCCAATCACACACCACTCAGAGACCCAAAAAGACACTTACTCACCCACCCACCTCATGCTCTCACACACACTCACACAACCACTCACACACACACTCAGACACCCATACAGCCACTCACACACCCACACAGCCTCTCACACATGACACACCCAGTGGCAGACCCACACAACTACTCACACACCTGTACAGCAACTCATACTGACATTCACTCACTCAATCAGAGACCCAGACACCACTCACACACCCATTTACACACTCATACAGACACTCAAGCATCCACTTTCAGACCCAGATAACCACTCATATCCAGACACAGACCCACACAGGTACTCACACATCCACTCAGATACTCACCAACCCACATAAACACTCAGACAGTTAGTTACATACCCACTCACAGAGCCACAAAATTACTAACACACCCAGAAACCCATAGGTTGTTTGCCTTTGGTGGGTTGGCCACAGAGCCTGACTGCAGGCCAAGCCTTGTGGGCAACCCCACACTGTACACGGACAAAGGTTGTGTGCAGTGTGGGGTTGGCCGCATGTAGATGGCTGCAGGACCTGGTCACTAGCCAGACATGCACTGTGGTGGCAATTAAAAATTACTTTCTATTATAGAAACCCTAGAAATTCACTGAGAAAAACAGAGGTTACAGGGACGCTATAGTTAAAAAATAGCATTAAATAATGTTGAAATTCACTGAAAAACCAAAGGTTACATGAATGTTGTAGTTAGAAAATAGAATTGAAAAAACCCTAGAAATTCACTAAAACAACAGAGGTTGCAGTGACATTACAGTTACGTTCAGGTTTTACACACATAACTCCACAGAAATTCAGCACTTATAGTCATAGCTATTTCAAGAAACTATAACTTGGGCAGACTATCAGGATTATACTTGGAACCTATCTCAACTGTATTGTTAGATTAGCGATGGGTGAAAAGGCGGTGCTGTGGGTGGGAAAACATGGATGTCAATATATAGTTATGCGACAGGGGTTGCAGGAAAGACATGCATTGTATTATATCTTAAATATATGACACTCTTGTTTACTGTTGGAGAAATGTGTTTGATTGTATTCAATTTTGAACTGTTATATTGCAATCAAAAAGTTGACATCATTATTGCTACTTTTTACATTGTGCTACTGGCTAACCTGGCCTGGCCAGGCTTTGTACGACTGTTGACAATAACATTTTGTTGTGGAAAAAAATATATATAACTTATGCCCTAAGGTAAGTATAAATTGTGCCCTCACCATGCGCTGCTAATTACCCCACATATTAGATCAGTCATGACATCTTTTATGGCATCATTGATAATATCACTGCAACATTTGCAATAAAATTATTGATGAGAAAACTGTGCATTGCGGGTGTGAGTTATAGTTATATTAGGGCACGAATTATAGTTTCTTGAGATAACCAAAACTGATTAATTTCTGTTGCTTTATGCAAGTAAAATCTAAACCTAACTATAACATTCTTGTAACCTTTGTTTTTTTAGTGAATATATATTTATATTCATACATCCATACAGACATAGATATAGGAATATGCAACAGCACCACATACCCCATACCTCTCATCCATCAAGGACATTGAGGGTGCTCACATAAATATGGTAGCTAGATTTTCGGCCTGGAGGAGGCCAAAAAGTTTTCTGCACTCAATCTAACCTACAATGTAGTTTTAGCTCCAGAGAGAATTTTACACTTTTGATTGTGAACTTATAAGGGGTAGTCACAACATCGATGGAGCACCCTTTCCACCAAATGTAAGGTCCGCCCGACTTATTTAGTCAGATGCACCTTCAGTGTGTTGAGAGGAAAGACTACACCATCTCCACTGCCAAAACACACCACCGATGGCCCAATAGAGTAATGGACATCAAATGTTTTGCCATTTGTCTGCCCACCCTTTTTTTAGTATGCGGACAAATGGCACGTTTTTATTGTTCGTATGGAGTAGAAACTACAAAATAACTAACAAGCCATGCAAAATGACACTCCTATGGCGAGGGGGTAATTTTTTGTTATTTTCAAAAGCAAAATCTCGCTTTGGGATTATGTTTTTGAAAATAAAAATAAACAGTTGAAAGTTTGACGTACAGGTCCATCATGTTGACTGAGCTATCTGTTCCACTTTTAATGCATTTACAAGAGCGCCAGTGATGGCGGCTCCTTGAAATGAAAGGGGACATCTCTAAATTTGGTGGGTGGAGTACCCTCACCAAGGTGGGAGTAAAGTACTCTGCCATGGCTTTGGTAATTAATCCACCCACCAAACTCTAAATCAAGCCGTAACTTTCAAGTGCAAACGCGGTACGGGGAGAACCTTGTTGACCCATGCTTCCCAACTGCCTGCCACTGACATCAAGCTTGAAAGGAAAGTCTAGAGAGCCAGGTGAGGGCCACAATTGGCTGTGTGTAGCCACCAGAAAAGCCTGAGGAAGTAAAGGTTACACAAGCAGATAGGTGCATATCTCATCTCCCATCCCTTGTCAACTACAAAGAGGTCCAAGCAACGGAATGCAGAAAGGTACTGGATGAAAAATGTTCGTATGAAAGTGCTACTACAGCCTTGTCCACCATAGGTCCATGAAGTCCAGCTTTTAAGCATATACCCAACGGACACTAAGAGCCTGATTTAGAATTTAGCTGGCAGGTTACTCCTCACAAATGTGAAACACATCCCATATGCCTTATTAAAAGTACTTGGCTTGTGTAATAAGGCGGACGGGGCGGGATATCCATCACATTTCTGATGAAACAAACATCCACCAAACTATAAATCTGGTTCTAATAATGGAGAAGTGTGGCTCACTGGTTAGAGGAGGCAGACCTGGAAGCAGAGGTCAGCCTGGGACCAGGGTTCAATTCTCGGCTCAGCGGGGTCTTGAGTCCTAAAATGTCCATGGACTCGACAATTCTTGCTCCGGTGCCTACTCGACTCACGGGTTCACACTCTGCGACTCTGGCTAATAGCTTGCTTAATCTCCATAACGGCCCCTCGCGGCGGGATGCCTGGCTTTCACCTTGCGATACCCTGCCGGGGTTATCTCACAGGGGAATACCAGGATGGGTTCCCTAAGCAAGTGCTTAGAAACCGCTCGGTGATTTGCGCTATATAAATTCCTGTACATTTACATTTAATACAAGCAAAATTAGAATAATTAACAAAGTCCCCTGACTCGGAAGCACTGAATGAGCTTCAGCGCACTGACTATGCCTGGAGCGGCAGTGGTGGACTCCTCACGACCCTCATAGCTCACATCTGACACTGCGAGGTATAGTCGCAGGGGTTGGCACTCTTTCCTGTCCGTGGGTGGGCATCGACCTCCTGTCCACAGTGCTTCCATGTGTACAGCATCTCTCAGAAAGTGCAGCCGGTACGGGCAGCCTTTCGCACGTACCCGCGCCCTTGTTTACTTCTTCAAGAGCGGCTGGAATGCCGATCATTTTTGGGGGTTTGATAGAGATAACAAAAAATAGAGTTCGGTCTTAACACATGTCAGCTGCTGCGGTGGCCGCAGGGGAAACTTGTCTTTCCCCATGTCCTTCTTCTGCACAAAGGTGGGCATGTTTTCGTGAATATTTTCGTAGGCATACCTGCTATTTTTGGACTTGATTATAGGATTAAATATCTGATAAACAGCTGCAGAGAACGTGTGTATGTGCAGCTTCTTTGTAGGCTGTTCCTTTGAATAAAAAACATTTTTTACACTTTTTTTATACTCTTGGCGAGCTTTCATGTTGTTTGGTGTAACCTTCTTCCTTCTTTAAACTCCACAATTCCATAAAACATATTCCAAGCCTCCACACAGCTGGCACACTGTTTTTTCCAGCCCTACAAGACTAGAAGATACACTGGGCTTCCTCAAAACTCTTTAATTTTTCTCTGCAGGCCAGTCTACGTTGGAGTTAGGGTTACAACATGAATGAATTCATGTCATCACGGCCCCCGTGTACTACTTATGATAGTTAAGCCTTCAAACCCATTTCAAGCTTTGAATTGTAGTCTTGTTCGATCTCTACTTAACCAATTGGTCTAATGTTCTAAATTTGCTTCGATTGCAGAATATAACATGGGCTGTAATATGGTGTCCCTGCTGGCATAGGTCAGCGTGAGGTTCTATGTCAGGATATGGACATAAAAATATAAAAGTCCAAAATATCGATAATATATTAGTAAATGTATACATTTAGTTGTAGGTAGCATTATGTAAATAAAAAAATAAACATTTCATAATCGTTCATAAATGAAAAATATTCGAAAAGCCTATAAAACATTGGAAACAATATTAACATATGCACATAAATAGTGGCTCACTGGTAAGAAACAGCAGACAGGGAAGCAGAGGTTGGCCCGGGACCAGGGTTCAATTCCTGACGTGGCAGGGCGGACTCCATAATTCTCGCCTCGGTGCCTACTCTAACCATGGGTTCCACTCTGCAACTCAGGACAATAGCTTGCTTAATCTCCACAACGGCCCCTTCAGCGCCAGGGATGCCTGGCTTCACCTTGGGGGTGCCCAGGAGGGACCACTCACAGGGAAAGCCAGGAAGGGTTCCCCAGCGGTATACAGCGCCAGGATACTCCGAGATGGAGTCACAGTGCGCTTTACAAGTATACATTTACATTTACATATAAATACATATATAGGTACATTTGAAATAAAACATACATTTATGTACTTCAGAATAAATGAGTCACTCTCAGAGCTAGCACCAGTATTGATCGACAGCTCATACTTTCTTTAAATGACTGCACAGCCCATGTGCAGCCCTAGAACTTCCGATCAGCGATACTGTCAAGATGGATGTACACCCTAAAGGGCATATTTACAAGGGAATTGTGCCATCGGAGCCTCACTTTTTGCGATTCTCCGGTGGCGCTGTGCCCTGCTCCATATTTATAAGGCGGCCCTAAGCCACTTTGTGTGATTTAACGCCACCTTGCAAATATGGTCCTTCCCAATGCAATTTTCTATGGCAAAGGGGTGTGTAACGGGTGTTGCTGTGGGTGTTCCTATGCAACATCCATTACTTTTTCACAGTTCTCCAGATTTACAAGTATCTGTAAATCTGAGGCAGCACCAAAAGCTAAAGTTACCACAGGGGAGGCGAAAGAGTGGCATAACAAGGAGAAATAGTTTCATTTCTCCTTATATTTTGCTCTTTCTATGTGTGCTGGGGCACGCATAGATGGAGCAAAATGCCACTGATGATTGTTTTTGTGCAGGAAGGTGTCCCTTCATGCATAACAGCAATCATCCCTGCAACACAGGCACACTTGCACCATGTGCAAAGGAGCCTGTGCGGGGGCTAGCCTGCTTTTTTGTGTGCTGGCACATGGGTGAATACAGGAATGCACCATATTGTTGTAAATATGGCGTATTCGTGCACTTAGGAAATGATGGAGCTCAGTGCAGCAAATAGCTTGCGGCAGCGCGCTGCACCATTTCCTTGTAAATATGCCCCTAAGTTTGGGAACATGGCCAGACAGGCCAATCAGGCTACCGGAAAAACCTCTGGAAGCCTGGAGATCTAAGAGCTGCTCTCTGTGCTGTAGTGTCTGAAGGATCTCACTCCCTCCTTCCAAGAAACAGTCATAAGGATATGGCGTTGAATTCCTTTAGAAAAACATAGGCAATTTGAGGCACAAACAAATTACTTTGCTGGACCATCTGAACACTTATGATGTGGGCAGTGATGTAGTGTACGGATTTGATGGCCTGTTTCCGTGACGATTAGTCAATTTTCTTGGAGGACTGATGATGAGTTGCACAATTAAGCTTCACCAAAGAGCAATCACTAGCATATTCAGGGATAAAAGTAGTCATATCATTATCACTACAAAACCTGAGACGTATCTCTCTTGGTACCTTTGTGGGGAATTAAAACTGTGAAAGACTATTACCAAAATGTTGTATATACAGACACGATGTGATCTGTGTTGACTGAACATATTATTTTCTTGTTTCTTTAAACTTTACTACACAAACATATTTCTCCTGTGGTAGAAGAGTTAGAGCCAGAAGATTACAAGCATTGTTTAGAAATTGTGATAGTGGGATTCCGGAGGTTAGATGAGTTGTCTTGTTATAGACCGTCACTGTAATTATATAGTGATGCTCACCCATAATGAGGCACTGAAGCTTATTATCAGTTAGGCAGTAAACCACAACTTGCTGGAAGATCAATACAGTGCAGGTGACGAATGTGTGAATTTTTTTTACTGTTTTGCGTGTAAAATTCGATTAAGATGATCAATGATGAAGAGAGTCACTGTCAGTCCTTAACAAAAGAGCAATGCAAAACATCAATGCCTGCAGTTACTTATGGCACCTACTCTGCTGAGGAGATAGCAAGAATAATCAAAAAGGGTAAAAATAACGGGGCCCCGGGGCCGAATGGCATCCCGCAAACGACCTACAAACATGCACCAGAGTATTGGAGCTTACACCTTGAGAAACTCTTTGCAGATGTGCAGACCATTAACTTACTTCCGGACTGCTGGCAAGGCTCCATAATTATGCCCATATACAAAGGAGGAGAAAGAACTAATCCACTAAATTACCGATTGATTGCATTGCAGGACGTTAAAGCCAAATACTTTGCATCATTAGTTCTGAAAGACCTGGTAAACTGGTCCGGAGAAAGAGAACTGATTCCCATCAACCAAACGGGATTTAGAGAAGGGATTGGAACCATTTCGAACATTCTATCTGTCATAATGGTAGCCGAAAAATGCCAGCGCGTTAAACAGGATCAGCACCTGTGTTTTATAGATCTGCAAGCTGCCTTTGACAGCGTGGAACAGAACCTGCTGTGGGCAAAGATAAAAGCATGGGCAATACCTGAGAGCATTCTGAGGGGTTTGTTACTGTTCTACTCCGACACATGAACACAAGTAAAACTTGGGGATGGTTCATGCTTATCTAGAAAGGTGTATACTACAATAGGTTTAAAACAGGGTTGGGTTCTGGCTCCACACTTATTTAATCTGTTCATATCAGATCTTTCTGGAAAACTAGATAATATCAATGCTAATTCCCCGAAACTAGGCAAACTACAACTTTCACATCTAGCATATGCAAATGATATTGTCCTTCTGAGCTTAACAAAAGTCGGACTGTCGAGGCTGCTAATAGTTCTTTCAGATTTCCTGTTCACAAACAAGCTGGCCCTTAATTTATCAAATACGAAAACTATGTTATTTACTAACAGACGATCTGTTCATCATAACATCCGGCTTGAAGAAAATCTATTGGAACAGGTATCGTACTACAAATATCTGGGATATTATATTGACGATAAGCTTGCCTTAAAAGAGCAGAACAATTATATGACACAAAGAGCAGGGGCCTTAATATTTGTATTCAGCTCATTGGCAAAAAAATTGGAAGGTCCATCTTTTAGGCCGCTATTAACTGTAATTGCTAGCAAAGCGCTACCCACCTTAGAATATGCAAGCGTTGCAATGGATGGCAAGGATTCCGAAATTCTCAACAACTTAATAACAAAAATGTATTAAAAGGTCTTTCAACTTCCCAGTTGAGCCTCACCAGCGCAAATGCGGTTAGAATTCGGTCTCATGAACGAATCACTGGGTTGGCTTTACACATGCATAAAGGTGTGGTATTGAATTAAGCAAAATGCCATTGAAATAAATCTTAATAAATTCCTATTGCAGGAACTTGAAATACAAAAAGAATCGGAGGCCAACAAATTCCTGACTAGGGCTCTGGAGTTAACATGCTCTTCCATCCTATGGGTTAAAAATTTGCCATTTACTTCATTTAAGCAGGCATTAAATAGAGCTGCCAAATTTCATTCGTTGCTCACAGATAAAGACATTTTCTCTCATCGCTCCTATTCTTGGACTGTGATCAATAGCTATAAATCGATAATACCGGCGGCTTACTTGGATACAACATATTCAATTTACATTAAAAAAGGATTGATGGCACTGCGCTTCGGCAAATTTCCAACTTTTGCCGATGAACCATCCTGGAAGCACATTGAATTAACTGATTTCCGTCTTTGCAGAAATACTAAGGAAGTCTTAATTCATATAATATGCCATTGTAACAAGCTGCACAGGGAGCGAGTGTTTTTCTTGAAGAATGCCTTTTTGGGCAAGAAAATTCGTACATGCAGGACAGCGATCATTGGTGGCCTGGATCCAAATGATCCCCAAATGAACTGCAAGATGATAAAGTTTTTGATGGCTTTTGAAAAATGCTTGAATGCAAGCATGTCTATAACAAATTAACTTTATTATGCTTCATTTGCACTGTGGACTACGCCTGAAGGAAGTCTTTTAATTCAAGGTTTTAAGAAAGATATATTTTGTATGGAATTTTATTGAAATTTATCTTTATTGCTTGCACTGTTTTTATTTTCTGGTTGTTTTTAATTTATTGGTCAAACGCTGTAAAGAAAATTTGTTACAATTTTAACTAACTAAACAATAAAGTAAATAAATACTATAATAAACACTACTGTTTTGCGTGATTGACCTAAGTGGTGTTTTTGTCTGGACGTTGGTCACTGTGACTCAGCATGTCAGGGGTGTGTTGGAAATCTACCTTTTCTCCATTGGCACCCTGTATTGTTTGCCTTTGCTTGACCCTATATTTTTGTTGGTGTTAGAACCCTCTATACTTTAACACTGCCAAGCAGTGGTAAAGTGCCTGTGCCCCCTTAAAACATGGCTGAATTCATATATTTAATTTACCTATAAGCAGGGCCACTGGCATTGTGGATTATGTGGCAAGAGAGGGCCTAAGTATGTGGCCGGTTGAGTAAATTATACATCAAGAAAAGGCAAATAAAGCAGTGTAATGTGACACATATTGTGATTGTATTACTTTATTATTTTGTCATATTTACACTTAACACTGCCTCGGTATTGGTTGCACCTCAACAGTACCTGTTTAAGACGCAACAGAAAGGTGTCCACAACCTTTGCAAAGGGCCTAACACTGCGAGGCTACATAGGTTATGACATTTTTAGCAACAAAATGTTTTTTTGTTAAAACCTGTGGATTATGCAGCAGGTAATGGATTATGTGGCTAATGCTGTAAATCTATACTCATGCGAAAAACGCCACAACTGTACAATTGCATTTTTCAGTGGCCATGCATATAAGCCCCAAGAATATGGTGCAAAATGTACCCAGGCTGCAAATTAAATGTCACTAGTAGGCTGCAACACCTATTATGCCATCCACTACAGTGAAATGGCTTCAGCCCTACTTATGTAGACTGATTGTGGCAGTTTAAAACTGCTATTAATATTTAAAAGGGAGGTTTTGACCATTTCAAAATGGTTTATTTTACCAGTTCAAAACCTCTCTTTTAAAAATGAATAGGTCACCCCTAATTAAGCTTTGTCGACCACAAGGCAGGGTGCTTGACATTTAAAAGTTGGACATGTTGAGTTTTAATGTTAATGTCCTAACAGTGAATAGCACCCAAAAGCTATTTTCAATGTGGCAGGCCTAGATGTCCTACATAGACAACCGGAGTACAAACCAAGAATCCCAATACTGTTTTTCAGGAATGGGACTAGTTGTTAAAATATTTAAACAGCTATTTATAAAAAGTTATTAAAATACAACTCAATGGTGAAGTCAGATTCTTAATACATTTTAGAAAAAAGAATCTTTTAGAATGTGACCTCTTCCCTACTTGAAGTTCCAGGTGTCTAAATTTACATTTGCTGCAACACATCATACAGCCCCTGATTAGCATTTGAATAGATGTGAAAAGGATGTGAAATACTACTGAGGATCAAACATACAGCCGATCTGGATGAAAGGGATGGCTCCTCTGACTCTCCCAACAAATGTAAAAAGGGTGTTGTGAGCATAATTTTTTACGTTGCAGTGTCATAGCCTGCTTGAGTGACAACGCTTTAATTTGCTCTCTGTCGGACATGACCCTTCTTAGGGGAATTCACCCCAAAACGTTTCACTTTTTCTTCCTAGTCTTTACCGACTCTCTCTGCATGACCTTAGGAATCTGGGCGCCTTCCACTGTCCTGCATGGGGAAGGTGCGTGTGCCCTCCTCGCCTGCATTAGGTGATGGGTTTAGGTGCCGTACCTCCATGCACCCTGTAAACAGGTACACCATATACCCGGGGCGAGTATTGCACTGACTGGTGGTGGGACGTAGCACTGAGTGTGCCACCCACCGGATAGCCTGTTAACCCTATATCGGGTTGCAAAGGCAGGCCTGTGGAGCACTATTGTGCCCCTGCCCTGGTTTGCATCTCTTATGCTTCAGCAGCCAACTCTGAGTGGGTCATCACATAGCATGAGAACATTCCCCAGGGAAGCCCTGAGGCACGTCAGGGGGGATGGTATGCTGCCAGCCGGGTGGGTACATATGGATGTTCCCCACACATGTACAGCAGAACCCCACTATTGGGGACTCCTGTCATGTTGCGGATTCTCTGGTTTGACCTCAGGGCCCTTGCAAAAACAACAAGTGATGGACCGAATGTGGATCAATGTCACACATTCCCCCAGTCAAAAGATCTGGGCCCAAATCCATCGTTTTTTTGCACTCCACACCACCCTGGGTTAGACAATGGCGATATGCAAATCAGCTCTGACCCTGTTGCCCCATGGGAACAGTCCAGTCCGAACTACAAAAGCCATGTCCTTCCCAGAACGGAATCAAGCATCCGAGGACCGGACCGGTTTCGAGGTAACACCTCTCATCAGCCCGGCTAGCTTGACTCCAAGTGGTGTGGAGTGCCTGGGACCCACGTCTGGGCATCCCCAGCGCACTTAGGGCGGCAATTGCAAAAACAACAAGTGATGGACCGAATGTGGATCAATGTCACACATTCCCCCAGTCAAAAGATCTGGGCCCAAATCCATCGTTTTTTTGCACTCCACACCACCCTGGGTTAGACAATGGCGATATGCAAATCAGCTCTGACCCTGTTGCCCCATGGGAACAGTCCAGTCCGAACTACAAAAGCCATGTCCTTCCCAGAACGGAATCAAGCATCCGAGGACCGGACCGGTTTCGAGGTAACACCTCTCATCAGCCCGGCTAGCTTGACTCCAAGTGGTGTGGAGTGCCTGGGACCCACGTCTGGGCATCCCCAGCGCACTTAGGGCGGCAATTGCAAAAACAACAAGTGATGGACCGAATGTGGATCAATGTCACACATTCCCCCAGTCAAAAGATCTGGGCCCAAATCCATCGTTTTTTTGCACTCCACACCACCCTGGGTTAGACAATGGCGATATGCAAATCAGCTCTGACCCTGTTGCCCCATGGGAACAGTCCAGTCCGAACTACAAAAGCCATGTCCTTCCCAGAACGGAATCAAGCATCCGAGGACCGGACCGGTTTCGAGGTAACACCTCTCATCAGCCCGGCTAGCTTGACTCCAAGTGGTGTGGAGTGCCTGGGACCCACGTCTGGGCATCCCCAGCGCACTTAGGGCGGCAATTGCAAAAACAACAAGTGATGGACCGAATGTGGATCAATGTCACACATTCCCCCAGTCAAAAGATCTGGGCCCAAATCCATCGTTTTTTTGCACTCCACACCACCCTGGGTTAGACAATGGCGATATGCAAATCAGCTCTGACCCTGTTGCCCCATGGGAACAGTCCAGTCCGAACTACAAAAGCCATGTCCTTCCCAGAACGGAATCAAGCATCCGAGGACCGGACCGGTTTCGAGGTAACACCTCTCATCAGCCCGGCTAGCTTGACTCCAAGTGGTGTGGAGTGCCTGGGACCCACGTCTGGGCATCCCCAGCGCACTTAGGGCGGCAATTGCAAAAACAACAAGTGATGGACCGAATGTGGATCAATGTCACACATTCCCCCAGTCAAAAGATCTGGGCCCAAATCCATCGTTTTTTTGCACTCCACACCACCCTGGGTTAGACAATGGCGATATGCAAATCAGCTCTGACCCTGTTGCCCCATGGGAACAGTCCAGTCCGAACTACAAAAGCCATGTCCTTCCCAGAACGGAATCAAGCATCCGAGGACCGGACCGGTTTCGAGGTAACACCTCTCATCAGCCCGGCTAGCTTGACTCCAAGTGGTGTGGAGTGCCTGGGACCCACGTCTGGGCATCCCCAGCGCACTTAGGGCGGCAATTGCAAAAACAACAAGTGATGGACCGAATGTGGATCAATGTCACACATTCCCCCAGTCAAAAGATCTGGGCCCAAATCCATCGTTTTTTTGCACTCCACACCACCCTGGGTTAGACAATGGCGATATGCAAATCAGCTCTGACCCTGTTGCCCCATGGGAACAGTCCAGTCCGAACTACAAAAGCCATGTCCTTCCCAGAACGGAATCAAGCATCCGAGGACCGGACCGGTTTCGAGGTAACACCTCTCATCAGCCCGGCTAGCTTGACTCCAAGTGGTGTGGAGTGCCTGGGACCCACGTCTGGGCATCCCCAGCGCACTTAGGGCGGCAATTGCAAAAACAACAAGTGATGGACCGAATGTGGATCAATGTCACACATTCCCCCAGTCAAAAGATCTGGGCCCAAATCCATCGTTTTTTTGTACTCCACACCACCCTGGGTTAGACAATGGCGATATGCAAATCAGCTCTGACCCTGTTGCCCCATGGGAACAGTCCAGTCCGAACTACAAAAGCCATGTCCTTCCCAGAACGGAATCAAGCATCCGAGGACCGGACCGGTTTCGAGGTAACACCTCTCATCAGCCCGGCTAGCTTGACTCCAAGTGGTGTGGAGTGCCTGGGACCCACGTCTGGGCATCCCCAGCGCACTTAGGGCGGCAATTGCAAAAACAACAAGTGATGGACCGAATGTGGATCAATGTCACACATTCCCCCAGTCAAAAGATCTGGGCCCAAATCCATCGTTTTTTTGCACTCCACACCACCCTGGGTTAGACAATGGCGATATGCAAATCAGCTCTGACCCTGTTGCCCCATGGGAACAGTCCAGTCCGAACTACAAAAGCCATGTCCTTCCCAGAACGGAATCAAGCATCCGAGGACCGGACCGGTTTCGAGGTAACACCTCTCATCAGCCCGGCTAGCTTGACTCCAAGTGGTGTGGAGTGCCTGGGACCCACGTCTGGGCATCCCCAGCGCACTTAGGGCGGCAATTGCAAAAACAACAAGTGATGGACCGAATGTGGATCAATGTCACACATTCCCCCAGTCAAAAGATCTGGGCCCAAATCCATCGTTTTTTTGCACTCCACACCACCCTGGGTTAGACAATGGCGATATGCAAATCAGCTCTGACCCTGTTGCCCCATGGGAACAGTCCAGTCCGAACTACAAAAGCCATGTCCTTCCCAGAACGGAATCAAGCATCCGAGGACCGGACCGGTTTCGAGGTAACACCTCTCATCAGCCCGGCTAGCTTGACTCCAAGTGGTGTGGAGTGCCTGGGACCCACGTCTGGGCATCCCCAGCGCACTTAGGGCGGCAATTGCAAAAACAACAAGTGATGGACCGAATGTGGATCAATGTCACACATTCCCCCAGTCAAAAGATCTGGGCCCAAATCCATCGTTTTTTTGCACTCCACACCACCCTGGGTTAGACAATGGCGATATGCAAATCAGCTCTGACCCTGTTGCCCCATGGGAACAGTCCAGTCCGAACTACAAAAGCCATGTCCTTCCCAGAACGGAATCAAGCATCCGAGGACCGGACCGGTTTCGAGGTAACACCTCTCATCAGCCCGGCTAGCTTGACTCCAAGTGGTGTGGAGTGCCTGGGACCCACGTCTGGGCATCCCCAGCGCACTTAGGGCGGCAATTGCAAAAACAACAAGTGATGGACCGAATGTGGATCAATGTCACACATTCCCCCAGTCAAAAGATCTGGGCCCAAATCCATCGTTTTTTTGCACTCCACACCACCCTGGGTTAGACAATGGCGATATGCAAATCAGCTCTGACCCTGTTGCCCCATGGGAACAGTCCAGTCCGAACTACAAAAGCCATGTCCTTCCCAGAACGGAATCAAGCATCCGAGGACCGGACCGGTTTCGAGGTAACACCTCTCATCAGCCCGGCTAGCTTGACTCCAAGTGGTGTGGAGTGCCTGGGACCCACGTCTGGGCATCCCCAGCGCACTTAGGGCGGCAATTGCAAAAACAACAAGTGATGGACCGAATGTGGATCAATGTCACACATTCCCCCAGTCAAAAGATCTGGGCCCAAATCCATCGTTTTTTTGCACTCCACACCACCCTGGGTTAGACAATGGCGATATGCAAATCAGCTCTGACCCTGTTGCCCCATGGGAACAGTCCAGTCCGAACTACAAAAGCCATGTCCTTCCCAGAACGGAATCAAGCATCCGAGGACCGGACCGGTTTCGAGGTAACACCTCTCATCAGCCCGGCTAGCTTGACTCCAAGTGGTGTGGAGTGCCTGGGACCCACGTCTGGGCATCCCCAGCGCACTTAGGGCGGCAATTGCAAAAACAACAAGTGATGGACCGAATGTGGATCAATGTCACACATTCCCCCAGTCAAAAGATCTGGGCCCAAATCCATCGTTTTTTTGCACTCCACACCACCCTGGGTTAGACAATGGCGATATGCAAATCAGCTCTGACCCTGTTGCCCCATGGGAACAGTCCAGTCCGAACTACAAAAGCCATGTCCTTCCCAGAACGGAATCAAGCATCCGAGGACCGGACCGGTTTCGAGGTAACACCTCTCATCAGCCCGGCTAGCTTGACTCCAAGTGGTGTGGAGTGCCTGGGACCCACGTCTGGGCATCCCCAGCGCACTTAGGGCGGCAATTGCAAAAACAACAAGTGATGGACCGAATGTGGATCAATGTCACACATTCCCCCAGTCAAAAGATCTGGGCCCAAATCCATCGTTTTTTTGCACTCCACACCACCCTGGGTTAGACAATGGCGATATGCAAATCAGCTCTGACCCTGTTGCCCCATGGGAACAGTCCAGTCCGAACTACAAAAGCCATGTCCTTCCCAGAACGGAATCAAGCATCCGAGGACCGGACCGGTTTCGAGGTAACACCTCTCATCAGCCCGGCTAGCTTGACTCCAAGTGGTGTGGAGTGCCTGGGACCCACGTCTGGGCATCCCCAGCGCACTTAGGGCGGCAATTGCAAAAACAACAAGTGATGGACCGAATGTGGATCAATGTCACACATTCCCCCAGTCAAAAGATCTGGGCCCAAATCCATCGTTTTTTTGCACTCCACACCACCCTGGGTTAGACAATGGCGATATGCAAATCAGCTCTGACCCTGTTGCCCCATGGGAACAGTCCAGTCCGAACTACAAAAGCCATGTCCTTCCCAGAACGGAATCAAGCATCCGAGGACCGGACCGGTTTCGAGGTAACACCTCTCATCAGCCCGGCTAGCTTGACTCCAAGTGGTGTGGAGTGCCTGGGACCCACGTCTGGGCATCCCCAGCGCACTTAGGGCGGCAATTGCAAAAACAACAAGTGATGGACCGAATGTGGATCAATGTCACACATTCCCCCAGTCAAAAGATCTGGGCCCAAATCCATCGTTTTTTTGCACTCCACACCACCCTGGGTTAGACAATGGCGATATGCAAATCAGCTCTGACCCTGTTGCCCCATGGGAACAGTCCAGTCCGAACTACAAAAGCCATGTCCTTCCCAGAACGGAATCAAGCATCCGAGGACCGGACCGGTTTCGAGGTAACACCTCTCATCAGCCCGGCTAGCTTGACTCCAAGTGGTGTGGAGTGCCTGGGACCCACGTCTGGGCATCCCCAGCGCACTTAGGGCGGCAATTGCAAAAACAACAAGTGATGGACCGAATGTGGATCAATGTCACACATTCCCCCAGTCAAAAGATCTGGGCCCAAATCCATCGTTTTTTTGCACTCCACACCACCCTGGGTTAGACAATGGCGATATGCAAATCAGCTCTGACCCTGTTGCCCCATGGGAACAGTCCAGTCCGAACTACAAAAGCCATGTCCTTCCCAGAACGGAATCAAGCATCCGAGGACCGGACCGGTTTCGAGGTAACACCTCTCATCAGCCCGGCTAGCTTGACTCCAAGTGGTGTGGAGTGCCTGGGACCCACGTCTGGGCATCCCCAGCGCACTTAGGGCGGCAATTGCAAAAACAACAAGTGATGGACCGAATGTGGATCAATGTCACACATTCCCCCAGTCAAAAGATCTGGGCCCAAATCCATCGTTTTTTTGCACTCCACACCACCCTGGGTTAGACAATGGCGATATGCAAATCAGCTCTGACCCTGTTGCCCCATGGGAACAGTCCAGTCCGAACTACAAAAGCCATGTCCTTCCCAGAACGGAATCAAGCATCCGAGGACCGGACCGGTTTCGAGGTAACACCTCTCATCAGCCCGGCTAGCTTGACTCCAAGTGGTGTGGAGTGCCTGGGACCCACGTCTGGGCATCCCCAGCGCACTTAGGGCGGCAATTGCAAAAACAACAAGTGATGGACCGAATGTGGATCAATGTCACACATTCCCCCAGTCAAAAGATCTGGGCCCAAATCCATCGTTTTTTTGCACTCCACACCACCCTGGGTTAGACAATGGCGATATGCAAATCAGCTCTGACCCTGTTGCCCCATGGGAACAGTCCAGTCCGAACTACAAAAGCCATGTCCTTCCCAGAACGGAATCAAGCATCCGAGGACCGGACCGGTTTCGAGGTAACACCTCTCATCAGCCCGGCTAGCTTGACTCCAAGTGGTGTGGAGTGCCTGGGACCCACGTCTGGGCATCCCCAGCGCACTTAGGGCGGCAATTGCAAAAACAACAAGTGATGGACCGAATGTGGATCAATGTCACACATTCCCCCAGTCAAAAGATCTGGGCCCAAATCCATCGTTTTTTTGCACTCCACACCACCCTGGGTTAGACAATGGCGATATGCAAATCAGCTCTGACCCTGTTGCCCCATGGGAACAGTCCAGTCCGAACTACAAAAGCCATGTCCTTCCCAGAACGGAATCAAGCATCCGAGGACCGGACCGGTTTCGAGGTAACACCTCTCATCAGCCCGGCTAGCTTGACTCCAAGTGGTGTGGAGTGCCTGGGACCCACGTCTGGGCATCCCCAGCGCACTTAGGGCGGCAATTGCAAAAACAACAAGTGATGGACCGAATGTGGATCAATGTCACACATTCCCCCAGTCAAAAGATCTGGGCCCAAATCCATCGTTTTTTTGCACTCCACACCACCCTGGGTTAGACAATGGCGATATGCAAATCAGCTCTGACCCTGTTGCCCCATGGGAACAGTCCAGTCCGAACTACAAAAGCCATGTCCTTCCCAGAACGGAATCAAGCATCCGAGGACCGGACCGGTTTCGAGGTAACACCTCTCATCAGCCCGGCTAGCTTGACTCCAAGTGGTGTGGAGTGCCTGGGACCCACGTCTGGGCATCCCCAGCGCACTTAGGGCGGCAATTGCAAAAACAACAAGTGATGGACCGAATGTGGATCAATGTCACACATTCCCCCAGTCAAAAGATCTGGGCCCAAATCCATCGTTTTTTTGCACTCCACACCACCCTGGGTTAGACAATGGCGATATGCAAATCAGCTCTGACCCTGTTGCCCCATGGGAACAGTCCAGTCCGAACTACAAAAGCCATGTCCTTCCCAGAACGGAATCAAGCATCCGAGGACCGGACCGGTTTCGAGGTAACACCTCTCATCAGCCCGGCTAGCTTGACTCCAAGTGGTGTGGAGTGCCTGGGACCCACGTCTGGGCATCCCCAGCGCACTTAGGGCGGCAATTGCAAAAACAACAAGTGATGGACCGAATGTGGATCAATGTCACACATTCCCCCAGTCAAAAGATCTGGGCCCAAATCCATCGTTTTTTTGCACTCCACACCACCCTGGGTTAGACAATGGCGATATGCAAATCAGCTCTGACCCTGTTGCCCCATGGGAACAGTCCAGTCCGAACTACAAAAGCCATGTCCTTCCCAGAACGGAATCAAGCATCCGAGGACCGGACCGGTTTCGAGGTAACACCTCTCATCAGCCCGGCTAGCTTGACTCCAAGTGGTGTGGAGTGCCTGGGACCCACGTCTGGGCATCCCCAGCGCACTTAGGGCGGCAATTGCAAAAACAACAAGTGATGGACCGAATGTGGATCAATGTCACACATTCCCCCAGTCAAAAGATCTGGGCCCAAATCCATCGTTTTTTTGCACTCCACACCACCCTGGGTTAGACAATGGCGATATGCAAATCAGCTCTGACCCTGTTGCCCCATGGGAACAGTCCAGTCCGAACTACAAAAGCCATGTCCTTCCCAGAACGGAATCAAGCATCCGAGGACCGGACCGGTTTCGAGGTAACACCTCTCATCAGCCCGGCTAGCTTGACTCCAAGTGGTGTGGAGTGCCTGGGACCCACGTCTGGGCATCCCCAGCGCACTTAGGGCGGCAATTGCAAAAACAACAAGTGATGGACCGAATGTGGATCAATGTCACACATTCCCCCAGTCAAAAGATCTGGGCCCAAATCCATCGTTTTTTTGCACTCCACACCACCCTGGGTTAGACAATGGCGATATGCAAATCAGCTCTGACCCTGTTGCCCCATGGGAACAGTCCAGTCCGAACTACAAAAGCCATGTCCTTCCCAGAACGGAATCAAGCATCCGAGGACCGGACCGGTTTCGAGGTAACACCTCTCATCAGCCCGGCTAGCTTGACTCCAAGTGGTGTGGAGTGCCTGGGACCCACGTCTGGGCATCCCCAGCGCACTTAGGGCGGCAATTGCAAAAACAACAAGTGATGGACCGAATGTGGATCAATGTCACACATTCCCCCAGTCAAAAGATCTGGGCCCAAATCCATCGTTTTTTTGCACTCCACACCACCCTGGGTTAGACAATGGCGATATGCAAATCAGCTCTGACCCTGTTGCCCCATGGGAACAGTCCAGTCCGAACTACAAAAGCCATGTCCTTCCCAGAACGGAATCAAGCATCCGAGGACCGGACCGGTTTCGAGGTAACACCTCTCATCAGCCCGGCTAGCTTGACTCCAAGTGGTGTGGAGTGCCTGGGACCCACGTCTGGGCATCCCCAGCGCACTTAGGGCGGCAATTGCAAAAACAACAAGTGATGGACCGAATGTGGATCAATGTCACACATTCCCCCAGTCAAAAGATCTGGGCCCAAATCCATCGTTTTTTTGCACTCCACACCACCCTGGGTTAGACAATGGCGATATGCAAATCAGCTCTGACCCTGTTGCCCCATGGGAACAGTCCAGTCCGAACTACAAAAGCCATGTCCTTCCCAGAACGGAATCAAGCATCCGAGGACCGGACCGGTTTCGAGGTAACACCTCTCATCAGCCCGGCTAGCTTGACTCCAAGTGGTGTGGAGTGCCTGGGACCCACGTCTGGGCATCCCCAGCGCACTTAGGGCGGCAATTGCAAAAACAACAAGTGATGGACCGAATGTGGATCAATGTCACACATTCCCCCAGTCAAAAGATCTGGGCCCAAATCCATCGTTTTTTTGCACTCCACACCACCCTGGGTTAGACAATGGCGATATGCAAATCAGCTCTGACCCTGTTGCCCCATGGGAACAGTCCAGTCCGAACTACAAAAGCCATGTCCTTCCCAGAACGGAATCAAGCATCCGAGGACCGGACCGGTTTCGAGGTAACACCTCTCATCAGCCCGGCTAGCTTGACTCCAAGTGGTGTGGAGTGCCTGGGACCCACGTCTGGGCATCCCCAGCGCACTTAGGGCGGCAATTGCAAAAACAACAAGTGATGGACCGAATGTGGATCAATGTCACACATTCCCCCAGTCAAAAGATCTGGGCCCAAATCCATCGTTTTTTTGCACTCCACACCACCCTGGGTTAGACAATGGCGATATGCAAATCAGCTCTGACCCTGTTGCCCCATGGGAACAGTCCAGTCCGAACTACAAAAGCCATGTCCTTCCCAGAACGGAATCAAGCATCCGAGGACCGGACCGGTTTCGAGGTAACACCTCTCATCAGCCCGGCTAGCTTGACTCCAAGTGGTGTGGAGTGCCTGGGACCCACGTCTGGGCATCCCCAGCGCACTTAGGGCGGCAATTGCAAAAACAACAAGTGATGGACCGAATGTGGATCAATGTCACACATTCCCCCAGTCAAAAGATCTGGGCCCAAATCCATCGTTTTTTTGCACTCCACACCACCCTGGGTTAGACAATGGCGATATGCAAATCAGCTCTGACCCTGTTGCCCCATGGGAACAGTCCAGTCCGAACTACAAAAGCCATGTCCTTCCCAGAACGGAATCAAGCATCCGAGGACCGGACCGGTTTCGAGGTAACACCTCTCATCAGCCCGGCTAGCTTGACTCCAAGTGGTGTGGAGTGCCTGGGACCCACGTCTGGGCATCCCCAGCGCACTTAGGGCGGCAATTGCAAAAACAACAAGTGATGGACCGAATGTGGATCAATGTCACACATTCCCCCAGTCAAAAGATCTGGGCCCAAATCCATCGTTTTTTTGCACTCCACACCACCCTGGGTTAGACAATGGCGATATGCAGGGCCCTGCAAGCATCCTCACTGTCAACGCAGTGTGGAAGTGCTTGTACCTTCCTACACAGATTAGGAAGGGGCGCTGGCACGATGTTCCAAAACCTGGGCTGGTCTGCCAACACAGACTGTGCTGTGCGCACCAGCCCTTATGCTGTTTTGAATATGCGTCTAGGCTGCCAACGCAGGCTGGAGGATGAGCCCTGGCACCCATGGCACTTTGAGCTAAGTTCCCAGCCTGCCATCGCGGGCTGGTGAGCCCATACCTGCTTCCATATTGTTCTAACATCCGGGGCAGGCCTGCTATGGCAGGCCTATGTTGGCACACTTGCAGTCATTGTGGTAGCACTGGATAAGCCCAAGTGCCCAGCCGGTCCTTATCACGTGGAAGTGTGCCCGCCCTTCCTACCCATGTTGGGAAGTGGTGCTAATTCGATATTCTGAACCATGGAACGAACTGCTATTGCAGACTGGTAGCTGTGCACGGCATCTATCATGATTAAAGCTATGAGCAATATGCCATTGCAGGCTGCTGCATGTGCACATCTGCATCGATGAGGCTACCACCCCCTACATGTTCTTCAATATGCGGAGGACATAGTCATCATGGATCACCCTAAAGTAGTACTGCAACGCGTTCTGACCAGCCTACACATGTACTGTACATCAAACCAATTAATCATCCATTCAGAAAAAAACATGATTTTTGTACTTGAAAGGCAAAAGCACAAAAAGCAAATCACTTGCACCATAGGTGCTACGCCTATCAACTCAGCACCAAAATACAAGTACTTGGTGGTCTGGTTTACAGAACCCTCTGCCCACAAAAAAGATCTGACTAAGAAATTGACGTCCATTATTTACAGTCTAATCAAACTCAGCAACAAGCTAAAAAGCCAGTCAGCAGAGGACTTAAGAAAAGTCACGCAAGCTTCCCTCCTACCAGCACTTTCATATGAGAATCAGTCAGCTTGATTGGGTACAATGACTGTACCCGATCAAGCTGACTGATGCATCTTTTTCTGAATCTACATGCGGAGCGCTGTCCTGCTTTTCTAATCTTCTACCGAGAGAAACTCCCAGTGCATTGTCACTGTTAATCCACAAAGGGATTCTACAACGCTATGGCTGTGGCGTAAAATTAATTGAGCTCCTCTGGCCTACCTACATACCCCAGTGGATTGACAGCCTGTCCTTACATTGAGAAACTGGACGGGTCTTCATGTGAGTAAACCCTTTTCCTGTATTCTTCACGTGTGGCACATCATTTTCACAAGGCTGAGCAACTTCAGATGTCCCTTCATCAATAGACCTGAAGAGACCCCACACTGTTTTGAGGGTCGAAACGCCGTCAACAAACAGGAGTAGCAAATCATTTTCCCAGCACATATCATTGTATATAGCTGCTGTTCACATGGAATTATTTTGATAATTGTCGACTTGTACAAACTGTGGAAACCTTGTATATAATATTCACATTGTCACTTAGGTTTAGATTCCCTTTGTCGCTTGGGACACTATGCACAAATGTTGTTTTGATGTATAATGTTTACTCCTAACTTTAATGTTTAAAAATCCATAAAATGTACTACACTGGAATTGGTGTGTTGGTGGTTCCTTCGCGGTCTGCCATTATCTAACCCTCTATATTACGATTGTGCTTATGTATCATAATCTCATTGTATATCATTCCACAAGAACTACTATTTTTCCTATATAATTTATAGAATATAGGCATTTTTATGTTCCAAGAGTTTCGTGTGCCGTGGTGCCTGGCTCCAGTGAATGCCAGAGGTCAGTGGAGCACATCTGTGCATTCCACAAATGACAGCCATAAACCATTGGCCTCCCACAAGAATAGCAGACCTCTGCCATTTGGGGACCGTATGGGATAGATTGCAGATAGAGGTTTTGAAATGTAGCCACTTGGGACTGGATCATGGCCCCACTAAAGATTTAGATATGCATTCCAAGGCCCCATGGCAGCTGGCCTATAATTTAAGGGAGGTATCTGTGGTTCAAAGGGAAACCCCCTAAACTATCCCGAACTTCAAAGACACACAACAGTATAATTGTGGATGCCTTCCTTGAGCAAAGGGTGAGATACTTCTGTGAGGATGTGGGAATGGAGAACCCGGTCTGCATGGTGCACATTGCCGGAGGACTCTGTTGTGCACATGGAGGATAACTGTCCAAATAGAGGTTAGCCTAGGCCAAGGACCTGCTGAAGTGTAGTGCCCTGAAGTGTGCTCTCCATGGGACTAACAGTGGGCCTCCTGTTATCCTTGAGATCTCAGGGAAATCAAAAATCTCCTGCGAGTGGCTTACACCATCTACCTGTGACATTTAGAGAGTGGTACCCTCTCTATTGCCCACATGGCCCACCTGGTAGCACGGTGTGAGCTGGGACCTAAGACTTGTGCCTGGAGACCGGATTGTCTAGTGCGGAACCCCAGAACGTCCTGCGGGACCCGTTTCGTTGATTGTGCCGCATATCTCTCATACCCGGAAACTGGTCCGAGGATGCTTGCTTCCGGTCCAGGGATGTCCTGGCTTGACAGTTCAGGCTGGACTGTTCCCATGAGGAACAAGGTCAAGGCTGATTTGCATATGGCTGGGTCCAAACCGGGGTGGCGTGGTGAGCAAAAGAACGATGGATTAACCCAGATCTTTGTGACGGGATGAATATTTCCAGTGTTCAGCATTCCATCCATCATTTGTTCCTTTTGCTGCATATCTCTCATGCAACACGCTGACTGCATTCTCATTGCATGTGGTGTCCTATTCACAGGGTACGACCCTCAGAGGAGGCGGTGTACGTGGAGTAGTGCCGCATTCTTCCTCATGAGGGTCTGTTGAACTTGCACCTGTGTGTGTGACTGAAATGGTCTGGTGCAATCTATATCATCGTGCACCAGCTACTGTGCCCGGATTGCCAGGGCATAACCCTGATCATCGTGTACCAATCGGGACGCTTCATCCTCCCGAGAGGCTCCCCTGTGTTACTCCCTATTCATTGGTTGTTCCCTTTTTGACCCTCATTGTGGCAGACTAATTGCCCTCTCCACACCTGGCCCCTACCAAAGACAGCTTGGCACAAGGTGGTAGTGAGAGATTGACTGGGTTGAAGGAGTGCTACTGAGACAGTTTGGAAGCCGGTCAAGAGACTGCGTGACTCCCTTGTATTTTGAGACCTATGGTGAACTGCCTGAGTGGCTGCTAAACTCCCCTTGTTTATGCTGACCTCTTAATTACAACTGAGACATATTCCCTCCCTACTTCCAGAGGACCCAGACTGAGTGACTTTGGCTGTGTGTCTGGAAGGCGGGCTGGTTATCTTCCATCCGGGGGTATAAAGCAATCGGGGTGAACTAGAGGGTGGAAGAAGGCTGTGGCCACAGAGTCTACAGGGTGTGATCCATTGACCCTTTGGGCACTAGGGTGCTGAGTGAGCATGTGTCTAGGAGTGTGCCGTATGGGTTGGCTGATGCCTGCTGCACTGCATAGTGGTGCCGAGTGAGTGTGTGGAAGTGAGAGTGATCGGGTGTGGACCACCAGTGATTCACAACTCTAGCTAGCTGTGCCACTTTATACGGTGATTGTAGGCCAAAAGCACAATACAATTGACATTGGGTTTACCCACATTACTCTGGTTCACTGTGCTGCTAAAAAGTGTTCTATTTTCGTGTATGCACATATTATTGATATTGTGTACCACATAAGGGTGCTCGCTCTCAATTGGGAGGGGGGGCAAAATTAGGAATTCTCCACAGTGTGCATACTATTGATCTCATAACAAAATGAGTGGGCCTAGTTCTGCTAGTAATAATTCCAAATGTGTTTTATGCCCAACAGTATATGATGTTCATGTTATCAGGATTGAATATGTGTGTTAAACATAAATGTTTTTTTACATCCATCCTGTGTGAATTCTCTTTTGTGATGCTGTATTTATTGTGAGTGGCTGCTGTGCCTTTGCTTTACACATTGCCTCTGATATACGCTTGACTGTTCAGTGCAAGTCTATTCAAGGGAAAGCATGATTGTACAGTGAGGGAAATCACCTGCCCTTGAAGGGAGCGGTAAATTCTGTCTGACTGGGGGGAATTCCTTCAGCCAACCAGACACTCCCGGTTCCAACACTCACAAACGGCTAACAACTAATATTTATAATTTAAATAAGTGTGAAAAAGGGTGCAATTCCTCCCGGAGCAAATAGTAGAATGGCCTTGATGGGTAGAGATGACTCCTCTGAACCTTTGAGAATATGTAGGGCTACATATAACACTTTGGGGTGAACCTGAAATGTAGAGAACAGCAAGCCAAGATAAGCGGTGTGTATCCACTGTCTGGTTGCTGAAGAATCCTGTTTTATCCCACCAGACATCTCTCTCTGGATTTTACATATAATACTGGGGTCCACATTATAGGATGAAGGCGGTTTGGCAAGATGGCCTGTGCCTGTTTGCTGATGAACCTAATTTTGTTCTACCAGACTTCTGTCTCTAGTTTTATTGTGATTACTGTAGCTGTCCCAAACTGAATTTTAGTGTTTGATTTGGGATGCCACTAAGATTACCATAGTACACTTCCCACACATACTCCCAGCTCTCAGAGCCCAAGTTTAGTGGCCAAAGGTTTTTGACATCTTGAAAATGGCCAAAGTGGTATCGTTGACCCCGGGAACCTTTAACCCATTGGCTGGGATGTCCCTAGGAGTAATTCCAACCCACTACCTCATGTCAAGCATAAATGTGGCACCACCAGGCACCCTCTTCAGTTTATTGCTGGACCTGAGTAGGAATAGAAGAGGGCTGCACTTTCTGTCTATGACCTGAGAGAAGCCTTGAAGGACAAGACCTGCTTTCTGTTGTACCCAAGAAAAGTAGTGGACTCCAAGGAAAATAAGGCTTCCTCCAGTTAATGCCACAGGGGCAAAACAAGCTATAAGAGGCCTTTCACTGCAAGTGCCCAGTACCAACAGGAGCTGAACTGGGCCCTGCTCTTGACCTCTGACAGGCACCCTATGAAGATCTAAGTAGCTTTAGAAGTGTACTCCTGTCGTGGATTGGGGTATTAAAGAACATTGGGCTAGATGTAGGTAACTCTAATTTAACGATTCATAAATACCGAATTTTACCGATTCTGTATTTATGAATCGGTAAATTAGAAGGAGGGAGATGTAGGTAAATCAAAAATCTGAACACAAAATCTGTAACATTCGGTATTTACCGATTCGGTAAATACCGAATTGGTATTGCCCATTGATTCCTATGGGCCATGAAGCCCATAGGAATCAATGGGCAATACCGATTCGGTATTTACCGAATCGGTAAATACCGAATGTTGCAAGGGTGCAGGGGGTGTCACTTTGACACCCTCTAGCACCCCAATTCCAGGCTTGTGTGCCATGTGGCACACAGACATGGCCTAAGGGCATGTCTGTGTGTCACATGGCACAGGTGTGCATGCACAG
Organism: Lissotriton vulgaris; assembly: GCF_964263255.1. NCBI lineage: Eukaryota > Metazoa > Chordata > Amphibia > Caudata > Salamandridae > Lissotriton > Lissotriton vulgaris. Next base: position 1,153,499,732 of record NC_141687.1, on the reverse strand, counting down.
ATGTGCATGCACACCTGAATTCGGTATTTTGCACCCAATAGGATTGGGTGGTAAAATACCGACTCTTAAGGGCCTGTGGCACTCTTAGGAGTGCCACCTACATATGGATTTACCAAATCGGTAAATATACCGATTCGGTATTTTACCAATTCTGTAAATTTACCGATTTGGTAAATTTACAGAATCGGTAAAATATAGGCCCCCTACATATGAATACCCTAATACCGGTCGGTAACGGCCGAATTTGGCCATTACCAACCGGTATTAGGGCTCCTACATCTGGCCCTAAGTCACCGGTCCTGCCAGCTCTCCAGCTGGCATCCATCATGGTGCCAGAGGAAGATGGATTTGTTTTGTTTTACCAATGCCCCCCTGTGCACTCCAGCAGCACCCACAACATGGTTTTTTGGGGGGGCTGCGGAGGCCCAAAGGCCCCGCGCAGCCCCTGCCAGCTCCCCAGCCAGTACCCATGTTGGGTGCAGACAAAAGCAGCTTTCTTCCCTGCTCCTGCTTGGTGGGAGCAAAGTTGCGTTCCCTGCCTGCACACTCCTGGGCAGAGAACTGCAGTGTCAGGAGATATGGGTTCCAGGTAAACTATGATCAAGTTCCAGAGGATAGGGCCCCCTGAGCCAAAAGTGTCCATGGAGGTTGGGGGTCCTCATGAAGGTTTGGGGAAGAATGCAAAAAGACACTAATGAAACAATAATAAGAAACCTTCATTGAAAATGAAATTCAGTGACTACAGTGTAAAACACATATTCATCAAAACATTTTAAGCGAAGGCAAAGAAAACAGTGAAACCACAAACAATTGCTCCATCACAGAAATCCTCCTTAGACTCTAAATTCAGGATGTAAAACCATTGTGCAAGCCTTCCTCCTGAGAACCAACTCAAAAGGTGTAATCCCCAAGCATTTTATGAGGGGCAAATATGTTTTCATCTACTCTACTATGCGCCTCTTTTCTTCAACCCTTTGTCAAACACGTCTACAGCTGTGTGGACTCCTCTAACATCTTACTAAACCTAAGCATGGGCGAATTTTGCGAATCTCGCGTTCGCGAATTTTGCGGATTTGCGAACTCGCAATCCGCAAAATCCGCGAATTCTCGCGAATTTGCGGATTTTTTTTTTTGTGTTTGGGCGGGTTTCTGCTAGTTCGCGAGGGTTTTGTACAATTTCGCAAATTGCGAACTTACCTGTCGGGTCGCAAGTTTCGCGAACTTGTTGTTTCTACGTGTCCAGCCTGTTTGGGACACTCTTCTTCATCACTGCCACTCTCTGTCACCACTGCCACTCTCTGACTACTCATGCCACCCTCTGGCCCACCCATGCCACCCTCTGTTTCATCACAGCACCCTCTGGTTGTCCAGGCAGTGTACATTATTGTGGCAACGCAAGCACACCTTCCCTGCCTCAAGTGACCTGAATTAATTTGGGGCTGATTAATGTGTCACAGAATATTTTTTTAGCTGGCACCTGCTTCCTTAGTGCTTCCTGATTAGTGATCTTTTGCACTTGCTAAGTGCTTTCATTGTTGCAAAATTAGTTACAACACCTGCCCTGCCCCAACTGACAATAATGAATTAGGGGCTGATTAATGGATTTGAACTTCCAGCCTGGCTCCTGCTTGTCTCCCTTAGCTGTAATTCAGGACCTTTGTGGCATATGTGTAACTATTCTGAGGTTCAGAGCAGGGTCACATAATAGTTGCAACTGGCAACTGAACTCTGGAGGGGCCCCTCAGGAAGCACTACAGGAAATGGCTACTAATGATGAGCCTGAACTTTTGAACCTGGTAAGTAGTTTCAGTTTTGCTAAGATCGTATTTCTGCAATTTTGAACTTATTCGCGGGGCGCGAAGTTGTACTGGGAAGCCGCGAACTCACGCGAACAGTGCGAGCAGTGCGAGCAAAATCCGCTGCTTGCGGATTTGCGGATTTTGCGGGAGATTCGCGAATCTCACGGATTGCGAATTTACCGAAAATCCGCAAAATCCGCGAGCGAAACGGATTTTCCGCCCATGCTTAACTAAACCCCTCTATCAATTCGTTCATCTGGGGATGATACAAGGCACACCTCTTGTAACAATTCCCTTTTTTATAGGAAATCCTAAAACAGACGGAGGCATTTTTATGCCCACAAATTCATGGTCGTTGCGTTACAAAAACACTTCTTGAGCAAATGACATAAGAACTGCTGCTAAAATTAGGGATAAAGCAAGAGTAAAACTCTACCCATCTCAAAAATGTCTACACTTCTTCTAGAACAATCTTAACCAATTCATCCTTGGGGCAAACACTATATTCAGAAATAACAAGGCCCAGGTAATTTTGTTCCTAACAGCAAAATGTGCATTTCGTAGTCTTATGAGTCATACAATTATTCCTCAAAATATCCAGAACTTTTCTAACTCTCTTTGTATCCTGTTCCAATGTATCTCCAAAAATTAGCACATAATCATGATTTGCGGGAGGTGGATCATACACCAAGCCTTTGGAATACTAAACCCACTGAGCAAAGTCCATATGTCATCTAGCTGAAGTAGTACCCCAAAGGGAGTAATGATGGGTGTCAAATCTTTCTCCTGCTCACACAACCTGGCCGAATGATACAAGGACATAAGGTCTAATGTGCTGAAAAATTTAGCACCAGCCAACACACCCACTACCTCAGTAATGTTAGGCAAAAGAAACTTATCCTCTACCACTCCTCTGCTCAATTCCGGAAGGTCCATTCAGAGCATGATTTCAGGGTTCCCTTTATCTTCCATAATGACAGATTTCAGCCAATCTGTGGCTTGTACTTGTGGTGAGGAATTGGGATTAAGGGAAATCCATACAGATTCTAGTGAGGTCAGCTCAAGCCTGTGTCTTTTATTAGTGAAATATAAATGTTCATCCTTGCTGCCTCAAAATACTATCATGATGTCTACAGGCTCCCTAGCATGGCTATATTGGCTCATGTCACATGCTAACAAATCCACCTTCTCTTTAAACAAGTGCTCATAGTCCTTATCAGCTATCAGTGTGAGCTGGGCACCTGAGTCGCTCATCAGGAAATCTCCTATGCTTTCAAAATTCCCAAATAAGGCGAATGTTCAGTGTTAGAAATGGGGGTCTCTATTTGGCAATGGTTGACACCTTTGTCCAAGTAGGGACCCTTCTTCCTAGTCAGGGTAAGGGGGATGCACTTCTAAAACAAACCCTGCTCACCCCCTTGGTAGTTTGGCACGAGCAGACAGTCTTATCTCAGAGGCAGTGTGTAAAGCATTTGTGAACACATACAGTAATATAGTGAAAATACTGCAAATTGACATCACACCAGTTTAGAAAAAAAGTAATCTTTATCTGAACCAAACAAGACCATAACGACAAAAATCCAAACAACATTAATAAATATATGACTTTCAAATGGTAGAATTAGTTCAGTTCAAAGCAAATTGCAGATGCAACACTTTTCAGACAAAGTACCTATGATGCGTTGTGGACACAAACAAAAAAGGTTCGCAGGAAAGGAGATGGGTCGATTCCTTAAACTCAGGGAAGGTGATGTGTTGGTTCCTTGCTCCGGCGGAGGTGATGAGTTGGTTCCTTACTGCTGCGCAGGGGAGGTGATGCGTCGATTCCTACCGGTTTCTTACTGCGTGGGGAGGTGATGCATCACCTTCTTACTGCGTCCCCCAACGATGCCACAAACCTGGTGCCTCAATGCGATGCGACTATCTGGAATGATGCATGAATTCTTGCAGCTGCACACCAGGGCTTGCATCGGAATTGGTGCGGTGATCTTAGACTTCGGAGACCGATACACTCGATGCGCCGTGTGATGATTTCTTTAGCCGCAGGTAGTGCTGAGTCGGTTTCTTCGGCAATGCATCGGAAACCGGTACGGATGCGTCCCGCTTCTCTTCGTTGCACTGCTTTTCCAGCTCCCAACAGCCAGAACACCCTCCAGAGGCCCATACCAGCTATAGGCACCTCTTGGCAGGTCAGAACTCCCAGCAAGGAAGTTCAGGGGCGCTGGGGGTGACGTATTTGTGTCCCTGAGACTTCAGAACAGGAGGCAAGCTCTTCTTCAAGCCCTTGGAGATCTTCCTCAAGCAGAGGACACAGCAAACAGCAAAGTCATTTTCCCTTTCCTTGGCAGAAGTAGCCACAGCAGGCCAACCCCAGACAGCAAACAGCACAGGGACAGCATTCCTCCTCAGTTTCTCCAGCTCTTCTCCTTGGCAAAGGTTCCTCTTGATTCCCAGAAGTGATCTTTGAAGTCTTTTCTATCCCTGAGACTTCCAACAGGAGGCAAGCTCTACTTCAAGCCCTTGGAGAAAACTCTAACAGCAGGATGATAAAAGCAAAGTACAACCCTGACCAAGACAGAAGCAACTACTGCAGGCCAACCCAAACATCACACAGCACAGGGGCAGTACTCCTCCTCCAGCTTTCCCGGTTCTTCTTCCTGGCAGGTTCCTTAGTTTAGCAGTAATCCGAAGTTCAGGGATCTTGCCCCCACTCTTTATACAAAAAAATCCTTTGTTCTCTGGAGGAAGAGGGTGTCTTTGCCCAGCCAAAACCAGTGTTGTCCTCTCTGGTGCAACTGCTCGGTAGGAGGTGGAGACAACATTGTCCTAAGCAGACCAGGCCTATTCAGGTGCAAGGAATTCTCCTCCCCTACTCTAAATGCAGCCCAGGTCTATTCAGCCCAGCCCTGACTCATTCAGGAAAGGCAGGACACATATCAGCCCCCCCCCAGAGGCTGTCTGAGAGAATGCACTTCCCCAGCCCCTGTCACTCCAAAGCCAGACAGTCAATTCACAAACCAGAAGAGGCACACAGGATGACTAAGCAAGAAAATACCCACTTTCTAAAAGTGGTATTTTCACTTTTTATAGCACAAATTCCTTTGTTCTCTGGTAGCAGAGAAGCTCTTTGCTCAGCCAAAACCAATTCTGTTCTCTCTGGTGCAGCTTCTGGAAGGAGGTGGAGACAGCATTGTCCAAGGCAGACCAGGCCTATTCAAGTGTGAAAGAAATCTCTTCTCACTACTGTGAATGCAGCCCAGGTCTATTCAGCCCAGTCCCCTGACTCACCCTGGAAAGGCAGGACACACCTCACCCCGCCCCCCCAAGTGACTGTCTGATCAGAATGCACATCTTCAGCCCCTCTCACTCCAAAGCCAGACAGTCAATACACAAACCTAGCAGAGGCACACTGGATGGCTAAGCAAGAAAATATCCACTTTCTGAAAGTGGTATTTTCAAATCCAGAATTTAAAAATCATCCTTAATAAAAGATGCATTTTATACTCTGAGTTCGGGCATACTAAACTCCATATTTCTGTCTTGTCCCAATGGGAAGGTATATTTATCAGATGTTATAAATACAATTCCTTTCTATCCTATGGGACAGATAGCCTTTTGATAGTGAAAAACGGAATTGCCAGTATTGCACTATCAGGACATACCACACACATCAGGGCATGTCCTACCTTTTTCAAACACTGCACGCTGCCCACATGAGTACCTTGGGCCTACCTTAGGGGTGACTCACATGTTAAATAGGGGAAAGTTAGGGCCTGGTAAGTGGGTGCACTTGCCAGGTCGACATGGCAGCACCAAACTGTGCACAGACACTGCAGTGGCAGGTCTGAGTTAAATTTGCAGGCTGCTCATGTGGGTGGCACAATCAATGCTGCAGGACCACTAGCAGCATTTGGTTTGCAGGCCCTGGGCACACACAGTGCACTGTACTAGGGACTTACCAGTAAATCAAATATTTAAATCATGCAATCACCAATCCATCATAACAATTTCCATGGAGAGCATATGAACTTTAGCACTGATCCGCAGTGGTAAAGTGCCAAGAGTCATAAAATCAACAAAAACAGGTCATAAACAGAAGGCCAAAAAGCAAAAAGTCAGGGGTTAAACCCACTGGACAAGCCAGGTCTAACACTCACAATCTATCTTAGAAACACACTTCGTACCATCCATCACCTGTCCAAGTAATTATCCAAGATCAGAGGTATTTTAAATACTTTCTGACAGCTCTTCACAATTCTACAACATTTGCCAAAATACCTTATTTTTCGTCAAGCAATATATAAGTCTTTTATAGCAGGACAGACTTTACGATTACCCATGTAACCATATTTCCGACATCAGAAATACACTGATCTGAACATTTGTGAGTCTTTAGGCTTAATAAGACTCTTAGACTTGTGTCTACCTTTTGCATTGAGATTGAAGAACATTTCTCTTTCTGTTGCTCTTCATCCAAGTTAAGGAAGTATATAATTGGAAAGAAGGAAGAATTACTGAAGAAGCAACGAGGAACAACCAGTATGTCTTTTCACACCTCCTCCTGCCGTATGAGGACACACTCGTCGGCTCCATTATGATCAAGGCAATCTAATAAGAAGATGGATAATATTGTACCTGCTTGGCTACAATTCTGTAGTAGAGACCTGACTTGAGCCAGTCTCCATGCAGGGTCGTGTTCTCTCAGTGTCAGGTCCATAAGATCAGAAGAAAGCCTGTTTGAAACAACGGACGTACCAATGGTGTTAAGGAGAAGCTTGGGCATAGGGTGTAGAATAATAAAATCTAATGTAATGTGGCTCAAACAAATAGATAGTATAGCTGCTTTCAGACCACTTTTATTCTGGCTTAGACTGTGGGTTCCTCCAGAACTAAAATCTTACAGGAGAGCCTTGATTTAGGTTCTTGACATGGATAACTCCCACTTCATTCAATCGTTTTGCCGCTTAAAATCTAATCTTCAGGCTATAGGAATGGAATCACTTTGGAGTGATCCCTCTTCTTTAAAGGGAGGAACAAGAGATATTGTGAAATCAGCCTTCTGGCTCCATATGACTGAGCAACATCATATAAATGGCAGTTCTGGAAGCCTCACAGGACGCTTCTAACCCATGAGCATTCAAACCCTATATGGATGTCATAATACCCTACCAAGCTAGAACTGTATATTCAAATTAAGATGGGTTCTCTACAATTAGGTCCATTTTTAAATAAATAGAAGCAGAACCTTGACACCCAAGCACTTTGGCGAACCGGCAAGGATGTAACAGAAGACATACATCATCTGTTGCTTTTCTACCCATTGTATAAAAGAGTTGGAAGCACGTAGGTTACTCCCCTCTGTATAAACTTAGGCCTCAGACATTACCGAATGCCTCTAGGACTAAAGCCTCTACAGACTAATACTGATCCCTTTATAGTTTACATTGTGAGTAGATATTTATATGCTGTGTGGCTGGTAAGGAAGTGGCTGGGGTATCTATATATATAAAAATGAAAGTATGTCTGTTTGTCCTTTATGCATTACTACACCATTAATCCGATCGCCATGAAACTTTGGGAAGTTGTTGAGTACGCTCCGCGAAGGTTTCTGGCAAAAAAAATAAACCAATAAAAAAAAATTAAACATTTGTTAAATGTTGGTGAGTACACTCCAGCGAAGGTTTCTGGCAAAAAAAAAACCTGCTGATTTATTCGTGTACGCACCAGACGGAGAAAAAAGAAATACTGTGTATCCACAAGCACTCGAATAAATAAACAGAATTAAAACAACACTTTAAAATGTTTTCCATATTAAAATGAATAAGTTTCAATAAAAATGACACAATGTAAATTGAATGTTATTATAACAAGATTCCTTAAATTTCCTTTCTTCTGAAATTGCAGCAACGCGCAACGGTAAGCTAGTGCTTTATAAATAAGATAATCTCAAACGTTCCTATTGCGACTTTGTACCAAAAACTGGTGTTGCTATCTGACTTTTGAGTAATATTTTTATAACTCTTATTTGAACATTGGTTTTGATTGCGTTTCTATGATTCACTGCATAAGCTATTATATAGCTTCATGAGGTATTTGATCTTCAGCTGTATGAGGCTTGGGATTTAATGTAGCCCAATGCTTACGAGTGGTCTTTTTATACCTTTTTATAACTTTTTAAAATCAAATGGTTATTTGTAGTAATTGATGCTTCATTCTGTATTCTGAGCTCCTTTTTAATGCGAACTGTGGCATTTTTGAAGTGGAGGCTCAAGCATTACGTATAACCAAGTGTTTAATTTCCATTTCATTGATATAATGACTATTTTTCTAACATTTAATGACGTGTATTTCTCATTACTTCTTTTATGATGTCTGCGTATGTTTTATGGAGTTTAATCCCTGAAATGACCATGATGATGATGATGATTAAGGGCAGTCTGTTAATACTTGTTTATAGGCGATATTGTGTGTTGTGCTCTTTGATTTATATCATTCATCATACTGGTGCGATTTGTGGTTGAAGTGATCATGATATATTCAAGAAAATTATGGATCCACATAGTGCTATCTGCTTGGAAGCCATTGAGATGACTGGTAGTTTGAGTATATGTTTGTGGTGGATGCATGTGCTCTCACTGATCTACAGGATGTGGGAGTAAGAAAAGGGTTTGGGGGTGGGTGTGGAGGTTAAGTGTTGAAGGGAAATGATATGAAGAACTAGGCGAACCAAGTGAGGGGTGCATATAGTGTGTTACTAATGCTGCTGGAGGGCACTAGATTGAGGTTGTTATTGCTCATGTGTGGGGCAAAATGGGCAAGTGTAGATTAAGGTCATGAATGGAGATAATTTCTGTGACTGTTTTTGACAGAGAGCGGGTAGACTGGCCATTCCAGATGTCAACATCTTAGAGAATGAGTAGCATTCCTTGCGATAGGGCTCATGACGTATTAATGACGTATATGTCTTGTTACTTGTTTTATTATGTCTGCGTATGTTTTATGGAGTTTAATCCCTGAAATAACCATGATGATGATGATGATTAAGGGCAGTCTGTTAATACTTGTTTATAGGCGATATTGTGCGTTGTGGTCTTTGATTTATATCATTCACCATACTGGTGCGATTTGTGGTTGAAGTGATCATGATATATTCAAGAAAATTATTGATCTACATAGTGCTATCTGCATGGAAGCCATTGAGATGACTGGTAGTTTGAGTACATGTTTGTGGTGGATGCATGTGCTCTCACTGATATACAGGATGTGGGAGTAAGAAAAGGGTTTGGGGATGGCTGTGGAGGTTAAGAGTTGAAGGGAAATGATATGAAGAACTAGGCAAACCAAGTGAGGGGTGCATATAGTGTGTTACTAATGCTGCTGGAGGGCACTAGATTGAGGATGTTATTGCTCATGTGTGGGGCAAAATGGGCAAGTGTCGATTAAGGTCATGAATGGAGATAATTTCTGTGACTGTTTTTGACAGAGAGCGGGTAAACTGGCCATTCCAGATGTCAACATCTTATAGAATGAGTAGCATTCCGTGAGATAGGGCTCATGAGCTTAGACAGTCACTGTAGGCCAGGAGGACCTTGCAGGCTCAACAGGGCAGTTGTATAATATACTTTATATGTTAGATGACATGGAGCAGGAGATGCTCAAGATCCAGTGACAGAAGACTTGTGGTAATGCTTGGTGGTTTGGTTGGTGGTGACTTTACGAATTAAGGTCATGTTTTATAGAATGTATTGAGCTCAAGGGATTGCATTCTGCAGAGGTGAATCTACAGTCTGGTGAAGCTTAAGGTATTATCCTTCTTGTGTTGCATATTCAGGTATTGCATTTCAAAAAGACACCTTCAACTTCAACTTCAACTTGAAGGAATCTATTTTTAAATCTGACAGTATAAATGGCAAACCTATTTTGGGTACAGACATCACAAAAACATTAAAGTCTTTTAAAGTTTTGCAAAACTATGGAGCAATTTTAGATCTGCATGACCCCTGGCGAGCAGCGTTCCCTTCGGAAGGGAAGTACACGTGTTGGTCAGGTCGGTTTCATTCTTCATCACGCATTGATTTATTTGGGGTCTCTCAGTATTTACCTTTTCTTCAGCAAAAATTCTTTTATAATGGATTTTCTGATCACACAATGCTGGCACTGGAGATAGACTTCGGGGCAGGTATTATGCTCCCCAAACGGTGAATATTAAATAAGCATTTTTTTAATGATGAGGATTGGGTGAAAACTATGGGGTCAGAGATCGAAGAATTCTTAGTTCGGAACAATCAATCTGCTTCTATAGATGTAGTTTGGGATTCACTCAAAGCTTTTATTCGCAGGTTGATTATTGGAAAGGATGCAGCTATGTCGAAAAAAGTTAGGGCTGATAAGAGAAAGTTGGAAGATAGGATTCTAGCACTCCTTGAGGCCTTTTTGCACAATCCCTTTGTCTCTGACAAAAGCCAGCTCAATCAGACTAAACAGGAACTGAGTTCTGCATACTATACTCTAAGCGAAACTGTCTATCAACAGACTCGTCAGAAGGTATATGAGGAAAGCAATTTTATGGGTAGACTCCTTGCGTGGCAGGCCAGGGAGCAGGGGGCGGAGAATCAAATTAAAGCATTAACTTGCCCGGTGACTAAATTGTTTATAGAAGACCCAGTGAAAATTGGGGAAATAATGCTCAATCACTATGAGTCTATCTATGGGAAGCTCCAGATAGTGGATGGTCTACTATTAGAAAAATTTCTCCAAGATAATCAACCACTGACACTTTCGGAAACAGAGAAATTATCAATGGTGAGTCCATTCTCTATGAAAGAGTTGGAGGATGTTGTTAAGAGTTTACCTCATGGTAAGGCCTGTGGTCCGGATGGGCTTCCATCAGAATTTTATAACGTTTTTTTTGGCTCATTCTCAGGTTTTTTTCTTCAAATGGTAAATTCCATGTTAGAAGCGGGGGTGGTTCCAGATTCCTTTAGACAGGGGAATATAGTGAGTTTTGTGAAAAAGGGCAAGAATAGTAGGGATCCTAATTCCTACCGCCCAATAACGCTGCTTAATTCTGACTACAAAATTGTCACCAAACTTTTGTCACTCAGTTTCAATCAGCATGCGGCAAAACTGATCCATTCGCATCAAAATGGTTTTATAGCAGGCAGACAATTAGTTACTAATACTCACTTTTTGGTAGAGGCGTTAGATTATTTTGATACACAGAGGATACCAGCTTTAGTTTTATTATTGGACGACGAGAAGGCTTTTGACCTTGTGGTATGGGAGACTTTGTTTACAATTTTGCAGCATTTTGGTATTCCATTCCAGATTATATCTTTGATTTGCAATCTTTATGTTGACGCTGTAGCCAATGTAGTTATTAATACGACTGTGGCAGGGACACTTAAAATTAAACGATGCACAAGGCAAGGGTGCCCTTTATCGCCAGTCCTATTTGCCTTTTTCATCGAGCCATTGGCGATAGCAATTAGGAACTGTGCTGATATTTGTCCCCCAGTTTCATCTATGCCAAAATTGAAATTGTATGCGGATGACATCATGCTCATAATTTAACCAACAATAGATGTCCAAGCCAAAGTCTTTCAGCTTTTTGAAGACTTTGAGGCCTTAGGCGGCTATCGCATTAATAAAGGGAAGACCGAAGTTCTGCAATGCTGGAGGGTAGCTTTAGATCTGTACCCTGATATTCATACCTCTGTCAGCGCTAATACAAAGAGATATATTGGGGTATTTTTCACTGAATCTGTTAGTGATCTATATCAATTGAATTTTATTCCTCTGCTTAGGAAAGTTCAGGGTTTGTTTTCTCGGTGGAGCCTGCTCCCCCTTTCTATTCTGGGGCGAGTGGCTTTAATTAAAATGTCTGTTCTTCCATTATTTAATTTTCTTTTTTCAACTATTCCATGCACTTTATCGGGGGTTCTTTTTTTACCCAGGTAGAGTCTATGTTTCCAGCCTTCCATTGGGCAAAAAAAAAACACCTCGTATAGCACTCAGCACTTTATATGAAGATCTGTATCAGGGAGGGTTAGCTCTTCCAAATCTCAGGGATTATTACCATGCGTATTTTGCACAATATCTATCTAGATTTAAATTTTTACCGCAATCCAATGTATTTTGCAATAGTTTAATGAATTTAATGTGTAAAGACAGTCAAATCCATTCTGCCTTGTTGATTTTTAGATCCCCGAAACTTGTTCGCTATAAGTGCCTCCACTGTTTTTTTTTAATGACAGGCTTTGTTCAGAAGATATTCTATTCCTGCAATTAATTCAGTTACATTGTTAGAAGAGATCCTGCCTCTGGCTGGGTTAAACAATCAGTACATCTTGCGTCAAAATGGGCAGCGGACGAATTTGTAAAAGCTTCTGATTTTTTGAGAAATGGGAAATGGCTAACTGTAGCTGAAATGTCGCTATCGATTTTGAATGATTTTATCTTACTAAGCTATTATAGCATATTGTATACATTTTTTTCAGAAATAGATGTTTCTCATTTAGTTGAACGGAGCTAATTGGTTGAAGATTTGTTAGTTAGGACTTCGGAAAAAAAGCCAGGTGCCTGGAAGAAATACCTAGCCTCAGTCAAAGGAGTTGATCTTGAGTCGAAGGCAATTAAAAAATGGTCGGATCATGAAGATCTAGAGATGTCATCTCAAATTTGGTCAACTATTAATAAACTTAATTTTAGCACATTGAGAGGGGCGAATTGGCGGAGGATGTTGCTTTTTAGCAAATGGTTGCTGTACTGAACTCCTTATTCTTTATCAAAAATGTATGCTAACCAATCTTCTCAATGTTTTCGGTGTCAGAATTTTCCATTAGCCAATTGGTCTCATGCTATGTTGAGTTGTCCCAAAATGTATACGTTTTGGATAGATTTATTTAGCTATTTGGTGTTTGAATGCGACATCCAATTGCCTGTGAACGATAAACTAATTCTTTTTGGCTTTGATCCGGATCTTCCTTTTAGGGATCCAATGAAAATATTCTTATATTTAGCAATGGCAGTAGCTAAGTCGCTTTTATTGCAAAAATGGCGAACAGATTTGACTCCTTTTGTTTTGGAATGGGGTCATAAGATGAAAATAGTTAAGAAAAGTGAACGTATTTTCTCATTACGGGTGGGCAGGATTAAGAAATTTAACAAGGTATGGGGTACTTTTCTTTTCTTAGTTGGGAGACTGTGTTTAGGATGTTTAAATGGGCAAGGTTGTGGTCTTGGGTTTTACTATTGTGTAAATGCATTGTCTGATCCTTGCTGTGTGTATTATTAACGTATTATCATTTTTTTGTGTACTTGTCCCAAGGGAGGGGTTGTTTTTAATGGTTTAATGATGCATTGATCTTATGTTAAATTTTAAAAAACAAAAACAAAACAAAGACATTAAAGGGTAAGGCCATAAAGAACCTTATGTCAGGGGTGTTACGCGGGTCCTTTAAGCCCCTGCAGTGCAGAGGGACTCACAACCTCCATGGGGGCCCCTATCGTTCAGGGGGCCCCATTCAGTCCAAAGCCTGTTAGTATTAGTGATGTATTGGAGACTTAGACACCTTATCACATTCCGTAGCAAACCCCACCATTTTGCATGTTGCCATTGCCTTGAGTGTGAGCCAGCATGTGTTGAGCTACATTCCTCCCATAACAGAGAGAAATGCACGTTTTTCAAAGATGTCATGATGTGATCCTGGAGAGGCAGCCCAAAGAAGGGGATGGGCCAACTGGTTCTCTTCTCTGGAGAGCAGTTTTTTTTAGAAGACCATTGTGAATGGTATTGCTTCTGTCAAGCTTAGAAGTTACAAGGACAAGTCTGTGAAGAATGTATAACAGAGGCTGTAGTCCACATAGATAATAAAGAAGGGAGAATGCTCTCTTTGTGGTATCTATTTCATTAGTGCTATTGTGTGGAGGCCTTAGAGAGGCCGGCCAGTAGAAAAGAAGTGGTGATGGTGTCAAAGATTTTAAGGGAAATATCCCAGCCTTCAGTCCAGTAATTTGATAAAGGTAACCTGTATCCAATGTTCCACACTTCCTTTGGACAGTTGCCAATTGGTGGCAAGTTCCAAATTCTTCTTTCAACTTCAGGTTAAACCTGGAAATCTTTGGCATGTAGGTGAATGTTGACGTGATAGCCATCTAAAGGACTAGTAAAAGGGATCATGCATGAGATGTCAATAATTGGGGAAGACACTGAATGGCGGATGGATAGAAAGAAGAAAACCAAAGTTTGCTTGCTTTGTCTAAACGAAAACAAAAGATGATAATTACGCCAAGTATGGCCCCCCTGATTCTAGTGAATTTAGTTATACTGCTGATGCTTGTTGATGTGCTGGCGGGCCATTTCTATATTCAAGTTAACAGTAATTGAAATTTGCCTTGTAAATGTAAGTGTTTATTTTCTTCTCAAAGTTATGCAGAGCAAGAGATTGTGAGTAACGGAAATCACAGACACATACATTCACGGACACATGTAGTGTAGTTCAGTGCCTACAGTAGGAAACAGTGGAACCAATGCTCACATGGCCATTTTCAGACTCCACTGCTGCCCTGAAAGCATTTTTTTTTTTAGATCATGGCTGCAGTGTGCATGGTGGCTTTATGTATCCGTGAATGAAGATGTGCTCTGTTTTATTAACGTTTAAAGTCACTGCCTTCATTGCTTGCTGAGAAATATCTTAGTTATGTGCCAACCCTCAAGATTAAGGGCACTCCAGGCTTTTCCTCATAGGATAGACTTCACTTCTGTTCATTCATTTTTAGGTCGAGGTACTATCCGGTCTGCCGAAGGCAGAACCGGAAGTACCGAGATTTAATGATTCTTAGTATGGTCTATTTGTCCCGCCTCTGTTTTTGCCTCTCTCCCATTGGCTGGCTTCCTAAACGGAGGCCAGCCATTGGAAGAGAGAGCTGTCCCTCCGAATAGGCTCCGTCCCTTTCGGATTTGGAGGTGTGTTCGGTGTTCTTTCCACTTTTAGGCCATGCCCATTCTGAGAACACCGAACACGCCCCCGAATCTGAAAAATTTCGGAAGCTTGAGGCCGCCATTTTGTTTCCTTTGCAGTGAAGGTGAGCTGTTCCTCGCTGTCCTCTTGCCTTCTTCCCCCTGCCTTCTGCCCCGCTGTCCGTGTATGTTTCCCGCCCCCCTCCCGCCCCGCTGTCCGTGTATGTTTCCCGCCCCCCCCTCCCGCTGTCCGTGTCTTTTTCCCGCCCCCTCCCGCTGATGAGGTCGCCAGGGCTGAGAGCCCGGGCTGCTGGGAAGCGAGACGGGCCATGGAGAGCAGTGAACTGTCCGTGTATGTTTCCCGCCCTGGTTCGGCCTACCTGGAATCGAATTCTCAATTTCTGTGTTTAAATACACACATTTTCAAAGAGGCACAGGGCTTCCGGGAATGTTCAACATGATTTACCGCTTCAAGTGAAGGCAAGCACCTTGTGTACCCGAGGGAGGGGCCCAGTGCCTGTACTTTGTAGTGCTTCCCGCCTATTTGGCGCCTTAGGCTACCATCTAGTTGGCTCTAAGGATGGCTCACCATCGAAAGAGGCTGAGGATGGTCGTGCAGGGCCTGTACACTCTGATAAAACCATGGCCGTGCAGGGCCATCATCCTGACGGGTGTCTGGGTCTCTTGAGGCGCCTATAACCTTGACCCTAAGCGAGCCCCCTTCCCCCCCCGCCAATCACAGCCGGGGGTTACACAGGGCGCGTGCGGCATTGAAACGGGCTGTAGGGGCCGTGCATCCCTGCCTCTCTGGTAGAGCTCCTGGCATTGAGTGGGCATCAGTGCTTTCAGCGCATGTGGCTAAGACTGGTGTGCATTAGTGTGGGGCACATGCGCACGTCTCTCTCCTGCACTACTGGAGCGAGGACAGGACTCTCGGTGGGTGCCCCCACCATTGGATACAGCCCTGCGGGTACAGGGGGTGCCAGTCTGACTTGGGCGGCTTGGGACATGTAGAACCCCCAGTTGTGCATGCCCTCCTCGAATGCCACCAGTTCACTTTCAAACGTGAGGGAGGGGCGTGTGGGCCCTGGCGCAGGGGCGCGCTTGGCTGTCACACTGTGCGCTACCATGGGCCAGACCCGCCACCTATCCGCCCGTGCCCTGGGGGGGCAGGGAGTGGGGCACCACACAGAGGGGGGTGCTGTGAAGCAGACAGAGGGACAGCAGCCCCAACATGCACAACTGCTGGTCCCATGACACACGGTGCCCTTTTCTGTGATAAGGCGCAGCGTCTGTCTGTGTTGGGTCGGGGCCCGCGTGATGGAGGTGGCACGAGGCAGGGGGCCTGTGGAACTCCCTTGCCCTGCCTCCTGGGCTCAGTGCACCGGTGAGCAGGGGTGGTGGTGCTGTGCATGGGGGCGGGGTGGAGGGTACATCTATTGGTGTGTTAGGATGAGGGGATGCCGGAGCCTTGCCAGCCCCTGGCAGTGCCCGCTCGCCTTCTCTTGAAGTCAACACACAAGCGCTCTCTGCTATTAGGTTTGTATTGGGGCGGGAGAGGGCACGCGGGGGAATCTCCCGTAATACTAATGGTGTAGTAGCAACGCCCCGGGCCGCTTCTCCCCTGCGCCGCAAACTGCTGGTCCCTTCTCCCTGTAATTCCAGAAACCGGTCCCTGGAAGCTTGTTTCCTTTCCAGTAAAAGAATTGGTTTGGTAGTTTGGTCTGCCCTGTTCCCATGATGCACTGGGCCAGGGACAGACTAATTTGCATGTAGCCAGGTTCTGAGCTGGGATGGTGCAGTGAGCTAAAAAACGGTGATGGATCAAGCCCTGATCTGTTGACTGGGTAGGAGTGTTCTGCTTAATTCAGATACTCTGTCCATCACCACCCCCTTTTCTGAATCGTTTTGTCCACCATAAGCGTGGAAGGGTATGCTCAGACATGATGAGTCCCTTGCTCACTGCACCATCAGGATTCAAGCAAGCCGGGCCGAAGACGGCTGTAATGCCAGAAACCGGTCCCCAGAAGCTTGTTTCCTTTCCAGTAAAAGAATTGGCTTGGTAGTTTGGTCTGCCCTGTTCCCATGATGCACTGGGCCTGGGACAGGCTAATTTGCATGTAGCCAGGTTCTGAGCTGGGATGGTGCAGTGAGCTAAAAAACGGTGATAGATCTAGTCCTGATCTGTTGACTGGGTAGGAGTGTTCTGCTTAATTCAGATACTCTGTCCATCACCACCCCCTTTTCTGAATCGGTCCCTTCTCCCCTGCACGCACTGCCAGTCCCTTCTCCCATGCACGCACTGCCGGTCCCTTCTCCTCTGCACCACACACTGCCGGTCCCTTCTCCCCTGCACGCACTGCCAGTCCCTTCTCCCCTGCACCCAACACACTGCCAGTCCCTTCTGCCCTGCACCACGTCCCTTCTCCCCTGCACGCACTGCCGGTCCCTTCTCCCCTGCACCTCACACTGCTGGTCCCTTCTCCACTGCACCTCACACTGTTGGTCCCTTCTCCCCAGCACCACACTGCCAGTCCCTTCTCCCCTGCACGCACTGCCAGTCCCTTCTCCCCTGCACTACACACTGCTGGTCCCTTCTCCCCTGCACGCGCTGCCAGTCCTTTCTCCCCTGCACGCGCTGCCAGTCCTTTCTCCCCTGCACACACTGCCAGTCCTTTCTCCATTGCACACACTGCCGGTCCTTTCTCCTCTGCACGCACTGCCAGTCCTATCTCCCTTGCACCATACACTGCCAGTCCCTTCTGCCCTGCACCACACACTGCCGGTCCCTTCTCCCCTGCATGCACTGCCAGTCCTTTCTCCCCTGCACCATACACTGCCAGTCCTTTCTCCACTGCACCATACACTGCCAGTCCCTTCTCCCCTGCACCACACAGTGCCAGTCCCTTCTGCCCTGCACCACGTCCCTTCTCCCCTGCATGCACTGCCGGTCCCTTCTCCCCTGCACCTCACACTGCCGATCCCTTCCCCCCTGCATGCGCTGCCAGTCCTTTCTCCCCTGCACACACTGCCAGTCCTTTCTCCACTGCACACACTGCCGGTCCCTTCTCCTCTGCACCCAACACACTGCCAGTCCCTTCTGCCCTGCACCACGTCCCTTCTCCCCTGCACGCACTGCCGGTCCCTTCTCCCCTGCACCTCACACTGCTGGTCCCTTCTCCACTGCACCTCACACTGTTGGTCCCTTCTCCCCAGCACCACACTGCCAGTCCCTTCTCCCCTGCACGCACTGCCAGTCCCTTCTCCCCTGCACTACACACTGCTGGTCCCTTCTCCCCTGCACGCGCTGCCAGTCCTTTCTCCCCTGCACGCGCTGCCAGTCCTTTCTCCCCTGCACACACTGCCAGTCCTTTCTCCACTGCACACACTGCCGGTCCTTTCTCCTCTGCACGCACTGCCAGTCCTATCTCCCTTGCACCATACACTGCCAGTCCCTTCTGCCCTGCACCACACACTGCCGGTCCCTTCTCCCCTGCATGCACTGCCAGTCCTTTCTCCCCTGCACCATACACTGCCAGTCCTTTCTCCACTGCACCATACACTGCCAGTCCCTTCTCCCCTGCACCACACAGTGCCAGTCCCTTCTGCCCTGCACCACGTCCCTTCTCCCCTGCATGCACTGCCGGTCCCTTCTCCCCTGCACCTCACACTGCCGATCCCTTCCCCCCTGCATGCGCTGCCAGTCCTTTCTCCCCTGCACACACTGCCAGTCCTTTCACCACTGCACACACTGCCGGTCCCTTCTCCTCTGCACGCACTGCCAGTCCTATCTCCCCTGCACCATACACTGCCAGTCCCTTCTGCCCTTCACCACACACTACTGGTCCCTTCTCCCCTGCACGCACTGCCAGTCCTTTCTCCCCTGCACCATACACTGCCGGTCCCTTCTCCCCTGCACCTCACACTGCCGGTCCCTTCTACCCTGCACTTCACACTGCCGGTCCCTTCTCCCCTGCACCACACTGCCGGTCCCTTCTCCCCTGCACGCACTGCCAGTCCCTTCCCTCCTGCACCACACACTGCCGGTCCCTTCTCCCCTGCACGTGCTGCCAGTCCTTTCTCCCCTGCACGCGCTGCCAGTCCTTTCTCCCCTGCACACACTGCCAGTCCTTTCTCCACTGCACACACTGCCGGTCCCTTCTCCTCTGCATGCACTGCCAGTCCTTTCTCCCCTGCCCAATACACTGCCAGTCCTTTCTCCCCTGCACCATACACTGCCAGTCCCTTCTGCCCTGCACCACACACTGCCGGTCCCTTCTCCCCTGCACCACACACTGCCGGTCCCTTCTCCCTGCACCACACACTGCCAGTCCTTTCTCCCCTGCACACACTGCCAGTCCCTTCTCCCCCTGTGCCACACTGCCGGTGCACTTGGTCCCGGAGTCTGGTGCAGGGCAGTGCGTGGCGGCGGGCAGTAGTCTGCGAGTAAAGGGGGTCCTGTGTCAATTGTGGATGAGTGAATATTGCCAATTAATATTGTAATGGAGTCCGGAGTATGTGGGTGACGGGAGTACATCTTTTTATGCTCCCCCCCAACATGGAGCTGTGCTACAGACACTGCCTGACGTACTCTGTATGTACAGCGCCCCCTCTGCCCGCCTTCCCCAGGGCAAGGGTCGGTGGAGCAGCGAGCGGCAGGGTGGAGGCATTACCCAGATCAGCAGTCGGGGTACCCCACGCTGCTGTGGGCAGGCATCACTTAGGCATCCCCTGAGCCCCACCGGCACCTCCTAGAAGGCTACGGGTGCAGCGCATACATTAATGGGGTGTGGGCACCATCCCAGGCATGGTCGGGGAGGTGAGCGTGTACTCACACTCTGCCCTACAGACCCCGCCCACTCTCCATCAATCAGCTCGTCCCATGAAGATGGGGCGGGGTGGGTGGATGGCAAGGGTTACATCCCCTATGGATGTGGCTGCAGTAACCTGTGAGGTGGGCAGGGGGCGCCAGCTGCTGCCTATAGCAGGTGTAGAGAGGGGTGCCCTGCTGCTAGGCGGGGTGGAGGGGGGCAGTGATCACTCATAATCATCATTTCGAAATGTCATCTAGGGTAAAGCTGAGAGGCCAGATCTTCCCCCACACACATCCCATGCACACTGCAGGGGGGACGTGGAGCTCCAGGCTCGGCAGGGGGTGAGGGGCACGCAGGGGGTTCATGCTGCAGTGGGGTGTATCGAATGCACGCAGAAAATACCCAGGCTCCCCTACTTCCGGTTTCAGGGAGCATAGCGTTCTTCCAGCTTCAGGGATCAGTGAAAGATCGAGGCACGAGGGTGGGAGTGGAAGAGAGAGAGGGAGAGGGAGACAGGAGGAAGAGAAAAGGAGGAGCGAGATAGAGAGATGAGAAAGTGAGAGGGTGCAGAGGGGCCCAGGGGACCGTGGCATGCACAGCCATACATAAATGGTGCTCCGTGGAGCAGGGGTAGTAAGGGCCACTTAAGGAATACAAACTTTCTTTCCCCTTCAAGTGCGAACATCTGCCCCGGCGCTTCCACAAGCAACAACACTCACATGACAGAGGAGCAACGGGACACAGATCACTGTCGCGTCACCATTCCCAATGTTCACCAGCTCTTCCTCGGCCAGGTACGGCCTAGCGTCCTGCTCTGCCCCCACCATCCTTCTTACCCCACTCCAGGTGGGCAACTAGAGCTAAATTTCGGGGGGCTGGAAAAGTTTTGGGGGGGCTAATTCTTCCAGCCGTAACCAGAGTGGCTGTAAGGAAGGGGTGAATACATAACAAAAGCATCACTTACAAGTAAACGGTCTTTTAAAGACCTGTGAAGTACTTGGGTGCGGCTGCAATTAGACGTCTCCAGCCGTGAAACTGTGTCAGCCCGGGCTGACACACACGTCGGGGGGCTGAAGCCCCGTGAGCCCAATGGGTGTTGCGTGCCTGCCCCACTCGCCACTGCTTTATGCATGCCCCACCAGGCTCCGGTGGAAGCCTCTCGCAGGATGTCTGATCTGTGTCGCCCTCTGTGTTTCCTAACCTGCAATCATGCTGACTGGACGGCGCACATTTTGATCCCGGAGCAGCAGTGAGACGGGCATGGTGTCTCTCTCCGAGGTGGCTGTGTGAGGCGGTAGGGTCATCTTGCAGCAGCTGAGGTGGTGGAAACAGTATTACTTGTTTTGGGTAATGTGGAAATGGAGCCCTATTAGAAAGAGGAGTGTCCTGTGCAGACATAAAGTTCTCCATTCGCCAGTCTGCTCTCGCCGCCCTACCCCCATATTCGACCCTCCTCTCCGTTTTGTCCGTCTGTCCTCTATCCCTCGTTAATATCTGTCCGCCTGTCTCTGGCTCTCACCAGTGCCTGCACACTGTGTGGGGCTCTGCGTGTAGGGCTCTGTGTGTGGGGCTCTGCGTGTGGTGCTCTGTATGCGTGTGGTGCTCTGTGTGCGTGTGTGGCTCGGTGTTCGCGAATACTCTCTACTACTCTCTAATGCTCACCTATTTCCATTGTAAATGACAATACCATTTATTTATGTTTTAAAAAAAAGAAAAAAGTCATGAGCAATGCCAATAGCTCTACCTTTAATAATGCAGAGACCATTGCATTGTAAATGCTTGTTTATGAATATGTTTGGACATGCTGCACTTTGTGGGTGAAGCCAAGGGAACTGCACATGGCACCTAGGGGCCTGTCTAGTATCTCAAGCCACGAAACTCTTTTTTTTTTTATTAAGGCAAGGTTTGTTACCTGGAAATTTGACTTTCATGAATATTCGTTCTGTGCTTCAAAGAATGCCATTGAACCTCTCTAATTATGTTAACTCTTCCTAATCCATCCCGCTAGTATAAGTATGCTAATCAGTGATGTTTTCAAGAGATGGGAAGGGGTATGATGAAAGAAAGAGTCCTGTCGGAATTTTTGAGTTTGAAAGTAAAGGTACTGGAGCAGGAGTAGGTGAGGCGCGAAGAAACATTTAACCATTTTATGTACTGCTACTAATGGAATCATACCTTTAAAACATCGTCAGTGCTTCGCTCAACCAAGACAACATGAAACAGTCCTAACATATGTAGTGGGAGCTCCTCAAAAATCAAATGGAGGCTCCTCCATCATCTCCTATTACATGCAAACCTTGAATATGTGTGTTGCCATCCAGTAGCTTCAGCCATTTTTGTGATACACCTTACTGCTCACCTCTCTGATTGATTTCTGGCAACCAAATACCTCTGCATTTGGCCTATTTGTTATTTGATAAGCAATCCATTCAGAACAGGACCAAGGATAGTCAGCAGTTGCAATATTCCTCAACTTGTCAGCTGCTTTTGACACCATGGACCAGAATAGCTTTTTATTTTTGGCTTTATACTAACAAAACTAGCTTTCTGATAGCTAAAATCCTTCCTACAAAACTGTACACAAAAGGTCAGGCCAAGTGGCTACTTGGCCCACACCTCCATTCTGGGATGGGAACTTCACCAAAAGTTCTCTCTTTCCCTGCTGCTCTTGAGTTTCCACTGAAGGTCATTCTCCTGCATTACTCAAAGCCACCTTTTGCCTTTCCAGCGCCATCCTCATACTATGATGAATAATTAAGCCAAATGGCTCCTTGGCCCTTTCATCAGCAAGTGCTGAAACATCACACACTGCCTCCAAAACATGTATATTTGCATACAGGTGGGAGCGTGCAGGGCACTAGGAACTCTGCATTACAGTGGGGTGCCCTAACATTGGGTGAATTGGGGATGGTGTTAACCTCAAAGTCTATGAGGCCATATGCCTCTTGAGATAAGATTCATAACAATATATATACATTTTTAAATATGGCTAATAAAAATAGGCTCACTCAAAAAGGGAGTTTAAGATTGGAATTGGAAATGACAAAACAGAAAATAGTAAACAACAAATGCAGTAGTAACCTCATTAAGTTAAATAGAAGTCATTTGCTGTGTACAGTATCAAATGCAGGTCAAAAGCTAGAGGAATGCCAGTCCCAAGTGTGCAGCATAATCAGAGAGAAATAGAACAGCATCCCTAGAGGCTCAGGAAAGGTCTCAGTAAAAGGTTTGTCTCCCCCCCAAATTCAAGTGTTTATATTCAGTTTTCTTGCACAGAAATGACAGGAACTGCAAAGTCAGCATGGTATGATCATCGCACCAACAAATCACATTTTGCCATTTTTAAAGGTCAGATAATCCTATGACCTTAGCACTATCCCCCTCCATGCACATTGCGTCACCTCTTCAGACCAAATATCGTTCACAGGTTTTAAAACAAACTAGTTGCATAAACAACAGTGAACTATTGTGACCGAATCCAATACACTATACAGATAGGAAAAACCTTAAATATTGTAGCAAAATGGTTTCCTCTAGAAGGCTCTTCCAGAAGAGTGCCATGCAGAAATAAACAACCCACATCTTGCTGCACATCGTGTCAAGTGAGACATACAAAGACAAAATAAACATTATGATACAGCATCCAGTTTGAGCAAGATAGTGTGGAGGCCTAAGTCCTAAATAGCCTAAGCCATGAAAACACATTTTTACAAATTGTAATGATAATGTTTCAATTGGTATAGCTCAATGTCAATATAGATGTGTGAATTAAGGTTTAGAGCAACTAATATTAATGCACATTTTAGGTCAAACATACAAAAGCTTCCTCACAGTTAGAAATACCTGATTCTTACATGGCAGGTATGCTTCAGTCAACGTGGTGGGATTTAGGTGTTGTTCCAGACCAAGATGGCCACCAAGATAAGATGATTCTCAATTACTTCCAATCGGATATGTACTCGAGACAGCTGTGAGCAGCTGCTCCAGTCCCATTGGATCTGTTATGATGCCAATGTGCTAGATAGCAGACTTAACAACAACCTACCGAGGCTCTTGCATCAGACTGTACAGAGTGAGAGACTTCACCTTCACAATTGTGACTCCCCAGTTTTGGAAATCTCTTCCTCCAGACCAATATCTCTCGTTTGCAGGTGGAGAAGCAAAATCCCAAGCATTTGAAGTTAAGCTGCCCTGAGGAGCGGCGCTTTTGATGATGCTGTACAACGTACACAGACCTCCTGGTAACCGGAGCTATCTGATAAAGTTATATATTTTAGCATGATACACCTGCAATAAAACAATCTATTCAGAACTTGGTTAATAAATAAACTCCTCCCATCTCTATAAATTCCTAATCCATGAGTCATGTTTTAAAGCAAATTTCCTTAGGAGCTCCAGCCCTAGGAGTTGACATAGAAATTGAAGTTCAGGACTTAACAAGTACCTCGAGTTTGGCATTTAGCTAACAAATCATGTGATTAAACTTTGAATTACGCTTTCTGCTATTCACAACCCTCAATTCCATTCCTCCTTTTACCGGCTTATTATATGTTGCTGATAAGAAAATAGTTAAGTGCCCTGCTGTGAACCTAAAGCAAACATATGTGTATCTCGTCAATGTCCAACCTGTGAGGCAATACGTGTTTATTTATGTTAGGAAGACTTTATCCATTAAGGCGTATTTTAGCAAAGCATTACTGAAATATCTATTTCGGTTCAAGTAAACAGAATGTTTATAGTGTGTCTCTTTAACGGAGGGAACACACCTCTCCCTTGTGGATAATCCTTCAGCCAGCTCAACACGGGAATTACAGTACAAGCGAAATATGTGCTGATATTTTAACAGTTTGAGTAGTTTTAGAGGTGAGTTTTTTCAGATTGTGTTTTGTTGTGCTACATTTAGTGGCATGAGGTGAAGCGGGAATGCTTTCTAAATTAAGTCACGTTAAAATTTGTGGATGCCCAGCATATATATGGTATCGATTTTATAATGGCATTGGTACATCACGAACCATGTTAACGGAGTCCTACATGGGACCCTACAATAACATATTAACTTAGCCCTGGCACCATGACACGAATAATATTGCTCCAAACCAAAGACTTGGCTTAGTTTGTCATCTCAGTAGCACATGTTTATGAAGTTATACGTAACACTACAACAACAGTAAACAAATTCTACTCCTGGTGTAATGCACACAACACAGCTCCAAGGCAAATGATTGGTTAAACATTTGCCATCTAAACCACACATCCATATCCTTTAGCCAATCATATCTATAAAGTTTCCAGATTAGGTGAACCTGCCAGTGCTACTCTCACATGCTTGGAAAATTGCTTTAAAGTCACATAATGGAAAAAGATGCCTGGAAACACATCAGTCACCCACACAACAGACCAATGTACATCCTAATGGAATAAAAAAAACAATGACCTTGACACACACATTCATGCACATAATGATCCCGTAACATGCTGAGTTGCAGTTTACAGAACTGGAAAATCCAGACTTGGAATCTCCAAGCTGACACCTACAGAACAGAAACTAATCCGAATTAGAGATTGTTGAGGAATGCCTCCAGAGACAATCCTGCCCCTTCATCCTGCTAAAAGATAAGCCTTCCTAATAATGCCTGAAAGGCTAGTTAGATGATTCCAATTTTATATTTCTCCATCACACAATCTTCCAGACTTCATTTTGGTTCTTAGATTTGGAGATTTTCCCCATAAACCTCAAAATTAGTTCTCTTTTTACCGGGTGTAGTAAATCCACTCCGGTAATTTAAAAAAAGCACATTGTAAATCTGGGCCTTGGAGATGCCATTACACATTTTTTTCTGCTCCTTCCTGTAAAGGATTTATGGAATCTCACCTGGTAAATCAGCATGTGATTTAACCGCAACCGGTAATTCCAGGTGTGCTAAAATCACATACAGATTTACTGCACATGTACATTTACCTAAGCTTAAAAATCAAATGACACACAGGAAATACATATTTTCAGTGAAATAGAAACAGTAAGCTGAAACATAGAACATTATTCATTGGGTAGGTGGAAGCCTAACCTACACTGCTTGCATCAGAGACTGGAGTAAACAACTGACAGCCAAATTCTCATTGCTTGTCCAAGAGAAAGTGTGATTTTTAAATCTGTAGCCATCCTCTAACCTGGAGAGCAATTTTCAGAAAATAAAATGCATTTTACGTGAAATACATACTTCTGAAATATTGAGGGAGTATACATTTTCAGAAAGGCAGCTTCGAGTATTGACTGAAGAGGTGATGAAAGCAGAGCCGTGCCTCACTGGAAATCTCAAAGTATGACGACTGACAAAGATTAGAATCAGACTGTGGCAGACCATCACAAAAAGGTAAATGCTATTTCCACCCAGCCAAGGCCAGTGGAGGATTGAAAATAGAGATTCAATGATCTAAAAAAAATAGAGTTCAAGATCTCCTTGCAAAACATAAAAAATAGTGTTTTACCACGGAAGGAGGACCACCACCAGTGCAGAAATTAGACCCTTGGGTAGAGGCAGTCTGTCCACTAATAACCTCGGTAGCATAAAGGCCATTGCAGAAGGCACAGAAGTTGGCAGAGCTGAAGATACAGGTAAGAGAAATACATTTAACTGTATATTTTATATGTAGAAATAATCTATAGCTTCTGAGGGCACCTTTGAAATCAATGCATCTTCCAATGCCAAAGGAATCATGACATGCTCCTTACCAGCATCTTGCATTGTCCTTATGTATTACATGTAATGGAACTCATAGATGCAATAGCATTTGTAGAGTCAAGTAGGCCATGGACAAATTCATACTGTAGTGAATGAAGTCTCCTGGATAAAGTTTAAAACTTCCTCAGAACATTGTATGTGATCATAACTATATTTCAGTTCAGGAGATGTGATATCCTGTAAAGAAAAACAAAAATGTATATTCCGGAAACAATTATTTGTGTGAATATTTGTTGTTGAGGAGCTGTGTACATGTGTAGACCTTCTCATCCTTCTTAATGAGGATTTGTTACATGTTTACATACATGGGTAAGCACTTATGTAGGTATCCATCTTTGATGAGCTAATATAGAAAATTCAGAATAAAGTTATTTTGGTATTTGTGAACCACCTTGAAAATTAATCCATAAAGGAAATGTAAATATGTTAATGTATGTTTAGATTGTAAACAAAAAAAGGAAATAACATTCATTTAGCGTTTCTGAGATGTCAGAGGAGTGGGAAGAGCATCCAACCCTCACTCGTGCTGCTCATGCCTAATGTTG
Organism: Lissotriton vulgaris; assembly: GCF_964263255.1. Classification (NCBI taxonomy): domain Eukaryota; kingdom Metazoa; phylum Chordata; class Amphibia; order Caudata; family Salamandridae; genus Lissotriton; species Lissotriton vulgaris. The sequence goes on along the minus strand of NC_141687.1, from coordinate 1,153,472,873 downwards.
ATGGACTCGAAAAAAGACATCACAAGTTGTCGGAATCACCACCAGAGAGACCAAGGGCAATATGTATCAAGCAAAATTGCATTCGCAAACGCCAAAATTCGCAGAATTTCGGCGTTTGCAAATGCAATTTTGCCAAATGGTATATATTAATGCAAAATAAGGAATCGCAAAATTTGCGATTCCTTATTTTGCGATTGCATTTAAGGAATCGCAAATTTTGCGATTCCTTAAATGCAATGTAAGAAGCACCGAAAAAGTGCAATTTGACCTTAAGGAATCGCAAATTACCACCAACTTCAAGTTGGTGGTAATTTGATATTTCTTTGAAAAATGCACTTTTTTGCATTTTTCAAATTGCAATGTGAAGCACATACATGCCCTTAGAGCATGTATGTGAGCCACATGTGCACCCATGCTTATTTCAGGGGTGCAACAGGGTGTCCTTTTGACACCCCTTCACCCTTGAAATTGCATTCTCAATTTGCGATTCGCTAATTGCAAATCGCAAATTGAGAATGTCTTCCCAGTTATGAATGGGGAGGTATTCCTTATTTGCGAATCGCAATTTGCAATTCGCAATTAAGGAATATGTAGGATTTGCATAATTTATTGCAAATCCTACATACATAGGGTCTTATTTACAAGGTCCTTGTGCCACTTTTGCGTCATTTTTAACATGGGTATAGTGACGCAAAAATGGCGCAAGGGGCTTGTAAATCTGCCCCATAGCAGTTTGCGATACTCAAATAGCGATTCGCAAAAAATCGCTATTTGAGAATCGCAAAATGACTTTTTGATACATATGGCCCCAAATCACTACCAACCAGCTCTACTATCATTCCCACTACAAGCACTGGTGTAACAGAAACCTCCACTTCCCCTACAACTGAAGGAGCCCCTACAACTGTTCCTTCAGTGGTATCAGCTTACATATGATGGAGCACTGGGCCCGTTTTACCAACTAACCTGCCAGGAACCTTTATAGTTACCTGAGAGGTAGAGGGGAGTTAATAGCAATCAAACAATTCAATGTACAATGCTCCAAACTCTCTGGGCCCAGTTCACACTATATAAAGCCGTCAAAAGAGCGTGTGGTCAATGCCCTCGCAAAGCCTCACCTGCACTTTAGAAACTGTACCACTAAAATCTTAACATTTTTATTTTATCAAAAGCTCCAATATCCTTTCTGAAATTGCTGACACTTTGAGTGTCTCTGTCAAAGATAACAACGCCCTTTTCACACCTCGCTATCGCATGGCCTCTGTGGGGTGGCTGACGTGGTCATCGGCTCATGCAGGAACGGTAGAGGCCATTTTCTGTTATTTCAGAGAGGAAGGATTCAGACATCGGAAGCTCGTTTTGAACAAACGTGTCGCTCGTGAATGACATCTGGCCGCGCGGTGGCCAGCTGCAGTTCCAGCTGGGGGCCTGCCAACGCACAGGCATTCCGTTGATGTCAGCGCTTCCCTGCATGAATGACATCAGCCATCTTGGCATCTTGGAAGCCCTGGTAGTTGTCCATGCAAGTTAGACAAATGTGTCAAGGGGCGGAAGCAGCGACACGTGGAACACTCCGGCCAGGAGTGCTTGAGATTGGAACGAAACAACATTGCAACATGTAAGGAAACGCACTTCCTGTTTTCAGGGACTCCATGAATCGTTAGATATATCATGGTTCCATCTGCGTAATATTCTTGAAGGAAATGCTTTTCTAAATGTTTTTGTTGATCAGGAGGTATACTCTGCTGAAGAATTTGATCAAATGAATTGTTTCATGCTCTGACGATGTTCCAAATGCTCTGTATAATCCAGTCATCGTCACCTGCTCTCTTTGACTTTTTTCGGGTATGTGGGGTGTGTTAGGATCATGGTATTTGTTCTCTTACAGTGGTAAACAAATATGTGTAATGGTATGAATGAAGACTACAACAATGCAACTTTTCAATACAGGAGTGTTTATCTGTAAAAATACTGTGCATGGGTAAGGGGAACAAACCAGACACCCGGGTCCACATTAGTCAATGCTCATTTCACAAAGAAAATATACACAAATTAGGGACTAAAGCAGGGTTGCCTCCGCTTCTCTTTAATATGTATGTCTCTGACTTGGGACCAGCCATACATAATCAAAGATCATTTCCTCCAATATTTGGGGGCTCACTAGTGCTGTAGTTCAGGGCCGGCTTCAGCAATGGTGGCGCCTGGAGTGGCAGTCTTTTTTGGTGCCTCCCCCGTGACCTCCCGTCTCCCAAAATTCCAACACTACCACTCTCCAACAGGGCCCCTCATCTCTCCATAGACACTCTCGACATACTTTTCATTTTTTTAAAGCACTACTCAGTTCCCTCAAACAGTTTTATGATCTGCATAGTACACGTTCTTTGTAGCAGGTACAATACCCCTTTGCGCGGCTTTCAGTGGTGTAACAAAACTTGAGGGGTCCCCCTGCAAAGTGCATGGAGGGGTCCCCTAAACTCTGGACCCAGTCAGGAGCTATCAGGCCGGCCTGTGCACAGCACCGGAGGGGGCCCACTTGAGCTTGCCCCCCCCCCACCCACAACGCAGGGGCTATGGTTGCGCCACTGGCTACTTCATGAACAGTAAAAACTGTCACTAGGCAAAATCCTGATCTCTCACTAGCAGTACCATTAATTAGCAGAGTTAGCTTGACATGTTTATTGTTGCTGGAACACTGCTGGACCCACAAGGAAGGTCACTTAAGCCCATGAGTTTTTTAAAAACACAGCACCCACACCAAAGTCAGCGGCAGGTGATACTGCACTGGTCGCACCGCCCTAAAGCCGGCCCTATTGTAGCTACAATATGTAGGTGCACAGTTTTCGCACAAGTATAGGTTTGTGTCTCAGTTTGAGACCTTTTGATACCTCTGTTCAGAAAACAATTTGAGGCCATATTACATAAAGTGCCCCATGGGCTCAACATGTGTGTGCTTGTTTTCTGCTCCCCTTGGGCACTTAGACATTACTGAAGGGGCCACAGATTCAGGAACGGCCCATCCAAAATACACATTGTGTCATGCACATGCAGTGCCATCGCAATTCTATGGACGCATTCTCCCATTAACATGGGGGTGTGGCAACACGCCAAGAGAAACACTTTGATTCTGCACCCATGCTGTAAAATCTATTGTGAGTGTGATTGTGGATGCTGGAACAGAGGTAGGACTAAGACTGTCAGGAGGCACACTATATGCCACAAAGAGGTGGAGCACATTCAGAGCCCCCACTCCCATCGCAAGCATCCGCACAGGATGGGTTCTATTAAGTCAGGTTGGTCAATTAAGTCAAGTCAGTGGTAGCACCCCATCAAGCGTGGGTGTAGGCGATTAATTTTGTTACTTGGGCAGCAGTCGATGCTCGAAAGAAAAGCTGTATTCAGGAACCAATCTCCAAGTAACAAAATTAATCGCCTACACTCACGCTTGACAGGGTGCTATCACCGACCTGACTTAATTGCAGGTCCCCTGACCCACCTTTGAAGTGGCCCCCCGTGGCCTTCAACAGCTCTCCTGGCCCACAGTCCCATCCACTGCACCGTTCAACCCCTCTAGTCGTGACTTTCCAGCTCCAAGGCTTCCGACTTGCATCTTGTCATACACTACCAGGACCCTTGACCTGGTTAGCGGACTTTGGGTTCTAAAATCTACTTGTTCACATTTATCTCGTCCTGATGTTGATCTCACCTTATTGAGATCGAAACACCATCGACCGTTACAACCAAAACTCCACTACTATATTTAATTTATTTGGAGTTTTGTCCACTATTGTTCTATCAATGCCATGTAAATTTTAAATGTCACTGGCACCCCTCACTTCTCGCACCTTCACTTTTTATGTGAGCACCAGAACTATTACTAAGAAATTTACTATGATATTCTATTTATGCTGCTAATAAATGTGATGTCATCTAAAACCTTGTGTCCCAGCATATATTGCATACCAAGTCCCGCGCGGAGTCCTCAGCATTGTTCCACTTGACTAACGCTGCTCTAAATACTACAGTAGCCTAGGCTACCAGAGGACCGCAGTGGCCTCTCTCAGTCGTGTGTCTTTGCAAACTAATTACTCACCCCTGGTCAGAATACTAGGATACCCTTGTTCTCTTAAACAAATACATGTTGGTCTGGCCCAGCTTGACTCTGGCAGGGGTGGTGAGACTGCAGGATGGACCCTGCCCCCCAATGCTAGTCAAGTCGATGGGCAGCAGCCGGTGTAACAACACTGCACCCAAGGATTGGAACGTGCTGGTGAGACCTGGTCTCACTGTGCAGTGGTGCTCAGGAGACACTTTGGTGGAGGGGCTCATGAGATCCATACAACATTAAGGATGCCAGGCAGGTGATTTGCAGCTACAACAATTATGATGCAGAGGAGGAACCCAGAATGATGACACATTGATGGCAGCATGGGGCTTTGCTCATCACCTAGCATGATTAACGAGCTTCTTCGCTGCCGGGAGCACCCCTGAGGACATAGCTACTGGACATCACCTTGTGCGCTTGGTTTTTCCTGTGCACGGCAGCTAAGATGGTCAAATCGAAAGGTTTCAAGCCGCTGGAAACACCTTCCAGGAACATAGGGGGTGAGGCTCATAACACACACAGGACGATTTGAGTGCTTCTTCCAAGCTATACAGGACACATTGGGCCATATTTATGAAATTTGTGGTACAGGGCAGCACAGCAAGTCACCTTGCTGCGCTGCCCTGCGTCACAGAGAAAGGGCAGGAATCTGCTGTATTTATTCAATACTGCACATTTCTGTCCTTTCCCCCTGCGCTGGTGGCTGTTTTGGCAGTCTAGTGCCAACACAGGCACCCTTGTATCACGATGCAAGGGTACCTGTGTTGTAGTCAGGTTTGTTTTTGTGCAGGAAGGGGCAGAATGCAGCACACCTGGAAAGAGGAAAAATGAGGCAGGATAAAGATATTTCTCTTCATTACGCCCCTCCTGGAGAGCCGTATTTTTGGTGCATTCCAGGTTTACAAGTTTTTGTAAATCTGAGAATGCATCAGAAACCATGGGAATTGTGTGGAAAAACCCACCGCAACTCCCAAGGAACGCCTCCCTTGCACAAGGTACGGCAATGCTGCAATTTGCTCTGCGTTGCTTTGCTCCAGGTTTCTGAAGCCATTAAAAGCCATGTAAAGTGGCTTTCTATGGCTTTATAAATCTGACATAGTGGTTTCTGTCAAACATGTACCACATTGCGAGGTGCAAGCATGATGCAAAGCTCTTAGAAATATGCCCCTAAATCTGCAACGGAAACAAAAATAAATACTGCTACCATTGAACTGAAGCTGCTGTGAGAGGACTATCCACAATTGCCTGACCAAGTGGATACCAAGGAATCCACAATAACTTCACTGGAACCTACAGTCCAGGACATGTATCACCATTTACAGGACCTACAGATGGAAGCCAAGGAGTTGAAATGGCTGGCAAAGGACGTGGAAGGCAGATCTAGACAGAAATATATCTGCCTCCTGGGCATACTGAAAAAGGCGGAAGGCATACATATAGATCTCCTCCTTGAAAAGTGGTTAATGGACAAGTTACTAGCTAGGAGGTCCCAAAATTCTTCTTCATAAAGCGAGTGCATTGCGTGCCAAGTTGCCAGCTGCTGCTGGGAGCTGTCCTACACTCTGCAATAGCTAGACTGCTGATTTTCAGCGATATGGACCTTATTCTGCAATTTTTCCATACTAAAGGTCCCTAGAGATACAAAAACGCAACAATAAAGGCCTATGTGTCTGTTAGATTTGGGGGTCTCTAGTTGGCACAGGTAGGTACTTGTGACAAATAGGGACCCTTGCCTCTAGTCAGGGTAAGGGGGTACACTCCTAAAATAACCCCTGCTCACCCCCTTGGTAGCTTGGCACGAGCAGACAGGCTTATCTAAGAGGCAGTGTGTAAAGCATTTGTGACCACATACAGTAACCCAGTGACAACACTACAGATGGACACCACACTGTTGTGCATTAAAAACAAGTATTCTTTATATACATTTAACACAAGACCACAAATGGCAAAAATGCACAATATTATACTTAAGATGGTAGTTTTAGATTAGTTCAGTTCAGTTCTTAAGATGCGACACTTTGTGTCAATGTACCTTACGATGCGTGGTGCTTCCACAACAAGTAATGTTGCAGCCATGTAAATGCAGCAAAGTTCTGGTACAAAGAAATAAAGATGTGAAGATCTTCCAGATGCGGCACACTTCTCTGAGGATGCGAGAAGTCTCGGTTCGATGCGTCAGCTCCAGCGGCGACACCCTTGTTCAGCAATACGACAGCAACAGCCTTGGCTGCGGTACTCTTCTCCGACATTGCGAGAGGCTTCCGGACAATGCGACAACTACAGCGCTGACATCCATGATGCGACAGCAGCAGCTCCGACGGCGGCGCGCTTCTCCAGGGATGCGAGGCGCTTTTCTCGATGTGGTGTAATACGACAGCTACACCTCGACATCCACGATGCGACGGAAGAAACAGCAACGGCGACACGCTTCTCCTTCGTTGCGAGACTCTTCTCCTGATGCGGTACAATATGACAGCTACAGTGGCGACACCCTCCCTTGGAGTTGAGACGGCGGCAGCAGCGACGGGGACACGCTTCCTCTTCATTGCGAAACGCTTCTCCCGATGTGGAGCAATACAACAGCTACACCGGCGACACCCTCCTTCGAAGTTGCGACGGCAGCAGCAGCAAAGGCGACACACTTTTTCCTCTTGAGTCGCGCTTCCAGCTTCTTGCGACACGCAGTCCCTCAGAAGGCCCAAAACAGCAGCAGGCACTTCCAAAGAACTCTGGGGAGCTGGGGTTTGAAGTCTGTTGTCCCTTAGACTTCAGCAGGAGGTAAGCTCTGTTCCAAGCCCTTGGAGATCATTCACAAGTTGAAAGTAAAGCACACAAAGTTCTTTCTCCTCTCTTTGGCAGTCAGGCAATCTCTGCAGGCCAATCCCCTAAGCAGCACTTCAGCTTAGGAATAGTCTCTCCTCAGTTTCTTCGGGTTCCTCTTCTCAGCAGAGGTTTCTTCTTGTACTCCAGGGTCCCAATATTTATACCCCAAAATCCTTTGTCCTCTGAGGGCAGATGGGCCTTTGCCCAGTCCAAACCAGTTTTGGAGCACTCTGTTTACAAGACTCCTTCTTTCCTTTCACAGTGTAGGGCAGACCTATCAGAGGCCCCACAGGAGGTGGGGACAGCATTGTGGAGGGAAATCACAGCCCTGGAGCACTTTGTTGACATGATCCCTTCTCTTCTCTCACAGTGCAGGGCAGAGACATCAGCCGCACCACAGGAGGTGGAGCCAGCATTGTGGAAGGCAGGCACAGTCCTATTCAGGTCCCAGGCGCAGCTCCTCCCAACCTTCTAGATGCAGATCTCTCTATTCACCACTGGGCTGACTCATTCTGTCTCTTGGAATCCCCCAGCCCTGTCACTCAAACTCCAGACAAGGAATACACAACCTAGCAGAGACAGGCTGTGGATAGTTAGAAAAGAAAGTACCTACTTTCTAAAAGTGGTATTTTCAAACATAGAATGTTAAAACCAACTTCACTAAAAGATGTATTTTATCACTCTGAGTTCAGGCATACTAAACTCAAATTTCTACTGTGTTCCCTGAGTCAGTTAGGATTATAAGATGTAATAATCTAACTGCCCATTCTGGCCTATGGATAACAGGTAGCCTTACAATAGTGAAAAACAACATTTGGCTGTAATTCACTATTAGGATATGCCACACACATCAGGGCTTGTCCTACCTTATACTTACAATGCACCCTGCACTTGGGCCTACCATAGGGGTGTCTGATATGAAGAGAAGGGAAGGTTTAGCGACTGGCAAGTGGGTGCTCTTGCCCAGTCAGCACAACAGTACCAGACTGCTCACAGGCTCTGCAATGGCAGGCCTTAGACAGACTTTACAAGGCTGCTTCTGCGGGTGGCACAACCAGTGCTGCAAGCCCACCAGCAGCATTTGGATTTACAAGCCCTGGGCACGCTCAGTGCACTATACTAGGGTCTGACAAGTAAACCAAACAAGCCAATCATGGAGTCACTGATCAATACATTAATTTACAATAGGGAGCACTTGCACTGTGGTACTGGACAACAGTGGCACAGTGCCCAGAGCATCTAACACCAGCAAAAACACATGAGGCAACAGCCGAAATGGGAGGGAGACCCACACCAATGGTGCCAGGTCTAACAGTGACCCACATAGCAGAAGCCAAAGAGTGTCCCAATTCTTTGGGGCAGTGAATCAACAAATGAGGAACATGGCCTGAAGTCTGCACTCCTCTTTCTGGCCAGATTATGAGTCGTGGAAGGAGACATAACACACTTTTTCACTACTCCAGAGGAGACATGCACATGGTTACAATCTAAAAGGGGGTGGTGGGCGTTTTGATGAGGGTCTAGTGGCTCACAACAGGGTGCGAGCATGAACCGTTAACCATCATGAGAGAATGCCTCGCAGTCACCCAACGGATGATCAGGTAACCAAATAATGTCTTGGTGGTAGCAGGGGTTCCACTACACAGTGTCTGCCCCTTGAATGTCGTGCAATCAGACCATGGCTTGGACTCGGACCCAGACACAGATAAATCTGGATCCTCAAGAGGTCCCAATACCAAGCCCCACATCTAACACCAAATTTGGCTGATGCCCTGGGTTGAGAGCAAGATGCAAATACCCAAACTGCATAGTGAAGCGGGGACGAGGACTTACCCACCAAATGAAGTAATAAATATGTAGTCTGGCAGGGGAGAAGAGGCAATAATGAGCGGCTCACACCACAGGAGCAATATGGGGCCCCCACACACCGAATGAGACACTATAACATATTTTTAGTTTGAATGCTTTGGTCAGAGTTATTCATTTTGTATGGCAGGGCTCACACAGTGCACCATACCTCAGGAAGGGTTAGTACAATGGGGGTGTATATGCAATTTGAAATGAGTTACTTATGGTACACCAATGTATTCTGTACCACTTGCCTGAGGTCCGACAAGTTCCATTGGCACCAAGGCATTCTTTATACATGAATCTAAGATGTCAACACGTTTAGATTGCCAATCTACCGTAGATTTATTTGGTACAGACAGAACTTAGTAAACTTTGCAAGAGGTGGCAGGGACAGGTGTATGGAATGACCTACTTAGCATTTGCTCATATCACCCACTTTCCCTCTTAAATATAGATTGCATGTTGTTAGGTAAGATACTGGTGAATAGATTACTGCCTCTCATTGGGTCAATGGTCCATGCAGGCCAAAATGGATTTAAACCAGGAAGAAGCACTTTCCTCAACATCTACTGCCTCTGGAGTCTGATGAAAGATGGCAATGTGTCCGAAGAAGACTGCCTAGTGGTGCCCCAGAGATCAAAAATATTAACAACAAGGGGTGGTGAGGGACAGAGTCTCTGAATTAAACAGAATACTCTCACCCAGTCAAGAGATCAGGGCTAGATCCAACACCGTTTTTTAGCTCACTGCACCATCCCAGTTTCAGAACCTGGCTGTATGCAAATTAGTCTGTTCCTGTCCCAGTGCATGATGGGAACAGGGCAAACCAAACTACAAAAGCCAATTCTTTCACTGGGAAGGAAACAAGCTACCGGGGACCGGTTTCTGGCATTTCAGCCTCTTCGGCCCGGCTTGCTTGAATCCTGATGGTGCAATGAGCAAGGGACTCACATCTGAGTATACCCTTCCACGCTTAGGGTGGACAAAAATATTAACAACAAGGGGTGGTGAGGGACAGAGTCTCTGAATTAAACAGAATACTCTCACCCAGTCAAGAGATCAGGGCTAGATCCAACACCGTTTTTTAGCTCACTGCACCATCCCAGTTTCAGAACCTGGCTGTATGCAAATTAGTCTGTTCCTGTCCCAGTGCATGATGGGAACAGGGCAAACCAAACTACAAAAGCCAATTCTTTCACTGGGAAGGAAACAAGCTACCGGGGACCGGTTTCTGGCATTTCAGCCTCTTCGGCCCGGCTTGCTTGAATCCTGATGGTGCAATGAGCAAGGGACTCACATCTGAGTATACCCTTCCACGCTTAGGGTGGACAAAAATATTAACAACAAGGGGTGGTGAGGGACAGAGTCTCTGAATTAAACAGAATACTCTCACCCAGTCAAGAGATCAGGGCTAGATCCAACACCGTTTTTTAGCTCACTGCACCATCCCAGTTTCAGAACCTGGCTGTATGCAAATTAGTCTGTTCCTGTCCCAGTGCATGATGGGAACAGGGCAAACCAAACTACAAAAGCCAATTCTTTCACTGGGAAGGAAACAAGCTACCGGGGACCGGTTTCTGGCATTTCAGCCTCTTCGGCCCGGCTTGCTTGAATCCTGATGGTGCAATGAGCAAGGGACTCACATCTGAGTATACCCTTCCACGCTTAGGGTGGACAAAAATATTAACAACAAGGGGTGGTGAGGGACAGAGTCTCTGAATTAAACAGAATACTCTCACCCAGTCAAGAGATCAGGGCTAGATCCAACACCGTTTTTTAGCTCACTGCACCATCCCAGTTTCAGAACCTGGCTGTATGCAAATTAGTCTGTTCCTGTCCCAGTGCATGATGGGAACAGGGCAAACCAAACTACAAAAGCCAATTCTTTCACTGGGAAGGAAACAAGCTACCGGGGACCGGTTTCTGGCATTTCAGCCTCTTCGGCCCGGCTTGCTTGAATCCTGATGGTGCAATGAGCAAGGGACTCACATCTGAGTATACCCTTCCACGCTTAGGGTGGACAAAAATATTAACAACTGCTCCATCAGGATTCAAGCAAGCCGGGCCGAAGAAGGCTGAAATGCCAGAAACCGGTCCCCGGTAGCTTGTCTCCTTTCTGGTGAAGAATTGGCTTGGTAGTTTAGTCTGCCCTGTTCCCATGATGCACTGCGCCAGGGACAGACTGATTTGCATATAGCCAGGTTCTGAGCTGGGATGGGGCAGTGAGATAAATAACGGTGATGGATCAAGCCCTGATCTTTGGACTGGGTAAGAGTGGTCTGTTTAACTCAGACACTCTGTTCATCACCACCCCCTTTTTGTAAATCGTTTTTGGCCACTATAGGTGTGGCAGGGTATACTCAGACATGAGTCCCTTTCTCACTGCTCCATCAGGATTCAAGCAAGCCGGGCCGAAGAAGGCTGAAATGCCAGAAACCGGTCCCCGGTAGCTTGTCTCCTTTCTGGTGAAGAATTGGCTTGGTAGTTTAGTCTGCCCTGTTCCCATGATGCACTGGGCCAGGGACAGACTGATTTGCATATAGCCAGGTTCTGAGCTGGGATGGGGCAGTGAGATAAATAACGGTGATGGATCAAGCCCTGATCTTTGGACTGGGTAAGAGTGGTCTGTTTAACTCAGACACTCTGTTCATCACCACCCCCTTTTTGTAAATCGTTTTTGGCCACTATAGGTGTGGCAGGGTATACTCAGACATGAGTCCCTTTCTCACTGCTCCATCAGGATTCAAGCAAGCCGGGCCGAAGAAGGCTGAAATGCCAGAAACCGGTCCCCGGTAGCTTGTCTCCTTTCTGGTGAAGAATTGGCTTGGTAGTTTAGTCTGCCCTGTTCCCATGATGCACTGGGCCAGGGACAGACTGATTTGCATATAGCCAGGTTCTGAGCTGGGATGGGGCAGTGAGATAAATAACGGTGATGGATCAAGCCCTGATCTTTGGACTGGGTAAGAGTGGTCTGTTTAACTCAGACACTCTGTTCATCACCACCCCCTTTTTGTAAATCGTTTTTGGCCACTATAGGTGTGGCAGGGTATACTCAGACATGAGTCCCTTTCTCACTGCTCCATCAGGATTCAAGCAAGCCGGGCCGAAGAAGGCTGAAATGCCAGAAACCGGTCCCCGGTAGCTTGTCTCCTTTCTGGTGAAGAATTGGCTTGGTAGTTTAGTCTGCCCTGTTCCCATGATGCACTGGGCCAGGGACAGACTGATTTGCATATAGCCAGGTTCTGAGCTGGGATGGGGCAGTGAGATAAATAACGGTGATGGATCAAGCCCTGATCTTTGGACTGGGTAAGAGTGGTCTGTTTAACTCAGACACTCTGTTCATCACCACCCCCTTTTTGTAAATCGTTTTTGGCCACTATAGGTGTGGCAGGGTATACTCAGACATGAGTCCCTTTCTCACTGCTCCATCAGGATTCAAGCAAGCCGGGCCGAAGAAGGCTGAAATGCCAGAAACCGGTCCCCGGTAGCTTGTCTCCTTTCTGGTGAAGAATTGGCTTGGTAGTTTAGTCTGCCCTGTTCCCATGATGCACTGGGCCAGGGACAGACTGATTTGCATATAGCCAGGTTCTGAGCTGGGATGGGGCAGTGAGATAAATAACGGTGATGGATCAAGCCCTGATCTTTGGACTGGGTAAGAGTGGTCTGTTTAACTCAGACACTCTGTTCATCACCACCCCCTTTTTGTAAATCGTTTTTGGCCACTATAGGTGTGGCAGGGTATACTCAGACATGAGTCCCTTTCTCACTGCTCCATCAGGATTCAAGCAAGCCGGGCCGAAGAAGGCTGAAATGCCAGAAACCGGTCCCCGGTAGCTTGTCTCCTTTCTGGTGAAGAATTGGCTTGGTAGTTTAGTCTGCCCTGTTCCCATGATGCACTGGGCCAGGGACAGACTGATTTGCATATAGCCAGGTTCTGAGCTGGGATGGGGCAGTGAGATAAATAACGGTGATGGATCAAGCCCTGATCTTTGGACTGGGTAAGAGTGGTCTGTTTAACTCAGACACTCTGTTCATCACCACCCCCTTTTTGTAAATCGTTTTTGGCCACTATAGGTGTGGCAGGGTATACTCAGACATGAGTCCCTTTCTCACTGCTCCATCAGGATTCAAGCAAGCCGGGCCGAAGAAGGCTGAAATGCCAGAAACCGGTCCCCGGTAGCTTGTCTCCTTTCTGGTGAAGAATTGGCTTGGTAGTTTAGTCTGCCCTGTTCCCATGATGCACTGGGCCAGGGACAGACTGATTTGCATATAGCCAGGTTCTGAGCTGGGATGGGGCAGTGAGATAAATAACGGTGATGGATCAAGCCCTGATCTTTGGACTGGGTAAGAGTGGTCTGTTTAACTCAGACACTCTGTTCATCACCACCCCCTTTTTGTAAATCGTTTTTGGCCACTATAGGTGTGGCAGGGTATACTCAGACATGAGTCCCTTTCTCACTGCTCCATCAGGATTCAAGCAAGCCGGGCCGAAGAAGGCTGAAATGCCAGAAACCGGTCCCCGGTAGCTTGTCTCCTTTCTGGTGAAGAATTGGCTTGGTAGTTTAGTCTGCCCTGTTCCCATGATGCACTGGGCCAGGGACAGACTGATTTGCATATAGCCAGGTTCTGAGCTGGGATGGGGCAGTGAGATAAATAACGGTGATGGATCAAGCCCTGATCTTTGGACTGGGTAAGAGTGGTCTGTTTAACTCAGACACTCTGTTCATCACCACCCCCTTTTTGTAAATCGTTTTTGGCCACTATAGGTGTGGCAGGGTATACTCAGACATGAGTCCCTTTCTCACTGCTCCATCAGGATTCAAGCAAGCCGGGCCGAAGAAGGCTGAAATGCCAGAAACCGGTCCCCGGTAGCTTGTCTCCTTTCTGGTGAAGAATTGGCTTGGTAGTTTAGTCTGCCCTGTTCCCATGATGCACTGGGCCAGGGACAGACTGATTTGCATATAGCCAGGTTCTGAGCTGGGATGGGGCAGTGAGATAAATAACGGTGATGGATCAAGCCCTGATCTTTGGACTGGGTAAGAGTGGTCTGTTTAACTCAGACACTCTGTTCATCACCACCCCCTTTTTGTAAATCGTTTTTGGCCACTATAGGTGTGGCAGGGTATACTCAGACATGAGTCCCTTTCTCACTGCTCCATCAGGATTCAAGCAAGCCGGGCCGAAGAAGGCTGAAATGCCAGAAACCGGTCCCCGGTAGCTTGTCTCCTTTCTGGTGAAGAATTGGCTTGGTAGTTTAGTCTGCCCTGTTCCCATGATGCACTGGGCCAGGGACAGACTGATTTGCATATAGCCAGGTTCTGAGCTGGGATGGGGCAGTGAGATAAATAACGGTGATGGATCAAGCCCTGATCTTTGGACTGGGTAAGAGTGGTCTGTTTAACTCAGACACTCTGTTCATCACCACCCCCTTTTTGTAAACCAGAGATCGAAAAGGCATTTGATCCGCTAGGCTGATCATACCTCCTTCAGGGCCTGAAGCCATAGGTTTTGGTCTGATAGTCCTTGGACAGATCAAAACACTATACCATAACTCATTGGCCAGGGTTAAAACTGGACAAACAATCTCAGATCGGTTCAATATACAAAAGAGTATGTGGCAGGGCTGCCCACTACTGCCACTGATCATTTTATTGGCAATGAAAACCCTACCCTGCAGACTTTCAGAATGCGCTGAAGTCTGAAGAGCACAAGCATTCAGGAGATGGCATGTTATACCATTACATGTGGATGACTCGTTGACTTACTTGTGACACGCTGGTGAGTCCTTGTCATCCTTGATGGCAACACTAGAGTTGTTCAGAGAGTAATATTGCCTCAGGGAAAATTAAATAAATCGGGCCTGTTACCCATGAGTCCAAACAGCCTTCACAGAGAGACAGGGAATTACAGACTGAGCTATAATGGCAATATGATACACTTAAATATCTGGGCATACACATTTATAATGCCGAGGCAGACATAATAGTTGGCAACATGGGTAGGGTACTTACATATATTAGACAGTCAATGCGATTCTGGAATTCCCTGCAGCTTTCTCTGATGGGAAGAGTGGGAATAGCCAAGATGATCATTCTTCCTAGGCTATTGAATTTCTTTACTGCACCACTGGTGTGACTCCCTTCCTCATTTTTAAGGCCCTTAACGGTGCATTCATAGATTTGATATAGAGTAATGGCAGGAGCCAGACGTCCCTCTACAAAGCCACACACCCGCTGAGGGAGGGGGACATAGGTGCCCCCAACTATGGCATATTTAATTTAGTGGTATAGTTTCAGGAGGGTCTCCCTGTAGGATAGCATGGACGTGCAGGCAACACTCTGTGGCAGATCAATACTAGCCTGGCTGCTGCTTCCGACCAAATAGATGGGGGCATTCACTGCTCTTATGACCACAACAAAAAAAGCTTGACCAAATACCTAACCAAACCCTACCTCCAATTGCAAAGGAATTGGAGTTATCTCCCCACCTCCACCCCCACGGACCAAATGTGGGATACATGGGAAATGTTCTTAAACATCGAGGCATGTATACTAAATGTATATTTATTAGATGTACCATGTAAATACAATTGTCGGGAATGTAGCAGAGTGGTAAACCCTGCACGCCATTGCACTGTATTATGTTAGTGTTGAAAATCACAAAAGAAATATCAAAAAAAGCCACCAGGGTCAAGCTTTTGGGGGATCTAGGTAAGGCAGAAGAACAACACTGCCAGGATATAACTCAAGGAAGGGAAGGTAGAGAGAGCCAAATTAACATCTGCCTAATTAAAGCTGAATTCCAAAAATACTTTGCAGAAAAGGAGGCAGCAGAATATTGGACATACAGGGGAAGGGTATATGAAACCGGGGAGCAGGCTGGTAAGGAATTAGCGCTAAGGATCAGGCAAGATTATACTAAGAGTATAATAATAAGCATTCGCGAGAATGGACGTGATGTGGTGGAACCCCAGGGCATCCTCTCAGTTTTTGCTAATTTCTATGAAACCTTATATAAGGAGGAAATGGGTGGGACACGCACAACTGGCGGGTATCCGGATAATGGGCCTAAACTGGGACCAGTAGAGAGAGAAAAATTGGAGCTGGATTTAACGGCGGATGAGATCTGCGAGGCACTATCTGGCCTGGCAGCTGGCAAGGCTGCTGGGCCAGATGGCATCTCTCTCGAGATGTATAAATGCCTCTCAGGAGAGCTGGGTCCAATACTGATGGACCTATTCAATGGCATCATAGGTACGGGTAAGATCCCGGAAACATGGAAAGATACTAACATCATAGTCTTCCATAAAAAAGGAAAGTTGAGGGAAAACCCAGGGTCATATAGGCCTATATCTTTGATTAATTCTGATAATAAGCTTTATGCCAAGATCCTGGCTATGCGGTTGGGGAGGGTTATCGGCGGACTCGTCTCCCCTTGGCAGCATGGATTTATCCCTGGTCGAGGAACGGCTGACCATGTTAGAAGAGCAATCTCGCTGTTCGAGGCCAATGCTGCTGGGGGGAGAGGAGTCGCCATGATCCTCCTTGACGCAGAAAAAGTGTTCGATCTCGTCAGGTGGGTTTACCTATGGAATGTATTGATGGAGAGAGGGTTAGGCCCAAAAATCAGGACGGCCATTAAAGCCATGTATTGCGACCAAATGGCCCGAATACAGCTGATGGGCCAGAGTTCGGACAGGATTGGGATAAGCAGGGGCACCCGCTAGGGCTGCCCCTGCTCACCCATCCTGTTTGCTCTGTATATCGACCCGCTGGTTAGGCAGATTCTCGAGAACGGGGGAATACAGCCGGCAGTAACCAATGGATTTACAAGCAAAATATTGGCATATGCCGATGACCTGGCAGTAATTACACCAAAGCCAGCTGAGGCTATGCAGATACTGGTAGAGATCGCTAGTGAGTTTGGTATGCATTCCGGATATCGCCTGAATGAGTCGAAGACCCAGGTAATCTGTTCTAGGGAGATAGTTAAAATCGATCAAAGATATGTAGACTCTGCCACTTATCTTGGGGTAGTAATTAATGCTGAAATAGGCTCTATTATACAAGATAATTACCTCCCGCTTCTTAAGAAAATCGAATCGGATTTAAAGCGGATGGACTCATTACACCTAACACTCATTGGGAGAGCCAACGTGTTAAAGATGACCATGCTACCTAAAATCCTCTATCTGTTTAGATGTATACCATATTTAATTGATGAAGGGATGTTAAAAAAGATTGAGTCTATCTTCAACAGTTTTTTATGGCAGTATGGTAAAACCAGGAGGGCACTAAAATTTATGACGCTCCCTCAGGAACGTGGAGGCTTGGCAATTCCAAATATCAGACTTTACCACTGGGCTGGTTTGTTAACTCAGATGTCTATATTATTCGAGCCAGCATCCAGAGGGAGATATACAAATGATCCTACCTCAGATCTATATGTTCTGCCTTCAATTTATGAATTACTGATGGGAAAGGAGGCTGTGGCGGTTTTGTTGAGAAAAACCAGTCGCAGATTTTTTTTTAAATCGCGCTATAAGGCAGCTTTAAGCGTCTGGGATTTGTGGAAAAATCTGCAGGAACTGTGCCATATCCCTAAGATAAATCTATATACCCCGCTGTGGAACTCAGGGTATACACCAAATTTGAGTGTGGATGGGGCTTGGAAGTGCAGATGGGTATTCGGACTGTGGGCGGTGTGATGTTGAATGGAAGCACCGCTAGCTTCAACTGGCTGCAAGAGAAGTATGGTCTCCCCAACGACCAAATCTTTAAGTACTGCCAGGTTTCACAAACGCTTAAATTGGTTATTTCTGATATCTTGCCCGAGTCATATTGCCCTGTGTTGGGGTATTTGCTAGGAGGAGGAGATAGGATTAGCAGTATATATCAAGCCCTTATTGAAAAATCCCCCGATGATCTTGAGAAACATGAGGCTGCCTGGGCAGTTGGACTTCAAGATCCAGATACTGATCTCGATAAGGCCCTGAGCTTGGATAAGCAGGTACTTCGACCCTCAAATTTGAAGGTTCAGCATTTTAAAACACTTTTTAACCTGTATTATACACCATCTAAGCTACATGATTGGGGCATGAGGATCGACAGTAACTGCCCTAGGTGTCAGAAAGGTCCAGGGGACTTTTACATTTATTACATATGTTCTTTTACTATGAGCAGCTTAGTTTGATTAAAACTGAGATAGAGAAATTTTTAGAGGGGCTGCTAGGCTTAAAGATCTGCCTATCCCCGACAATAATGATCTTTGGGAGTGACAGTAAAACGGCCCTTTTGATTAAAGAAACAGAGGCTCTTATCTTTCTAGCTGTTGCCGTTTTACGTATCCTACTATCAGCTGCTTGGAAGGACCCTAATGCCCCAACCTTCCAATTGTGGCTGACCAGGCTTCTTGATATTCACAACATCGGATCTACTCTATATTCTTATAAGGGTAAGAAAAAGCGTGATTTTGGAAATAAGATATGGGACCCCTTTAAAAATTGGAGGGAGGGGCAGCTTTGATCAACCAATGATGAGTCTCTTATATGTATATTTATTCGTGTATGTAAACACCTGCATATTTATTTATTGAATGTCTAGCTTTATTTAAGATGTTTTAATGCTTACTGAAACGTATTATGAAATAATGGAATTTTCCTTATTAAGCTGTATCTGTTTTTGTACCAATGAATTTTCAATAAAAAAAAAAGAAATATTAAAAAAACAAAAAAAAAAATATCACAAAAAGCTTCTAGAATATTTGCCAGGTCCCTGCTAAAATAATTAGTAGATATCATTAAAATGAAATACACTCCTGCTATCATTTATTGTTAGGAGGATTGTGTGGATAAATCGCTAGACCTAACTTTTTTAACAACTATTTCATCTCCCCAGCGCTCCCTGACACAGATTTGTCTAAAGTTCGCTCTGAGGAAACACTCCTTAAAACTGACCTAATTCTGTTTTGGTGTTTAGCTAGGGAAGATTTGTAAATGTAAAATGTACAGGAATTTATATAGCGCAAATCACCAAGCGGTTTCTAAGCGCTTGCTTAGGGAACCCGTCCTGGTATTCCCCTGTGAGATAACCCCAGCAGGGTATCCGCAAGGTGAAAGCCAGGCATCCCGCCGCGAGGGGCCATTGTGGAGATTAAGCAAGCTATTGCCCAGAGTCGCAGAGTGTGAACCCGTGAATCGAGTAGGCACCGGAGCGAGAATTGTCAAGTCCATGGACATTTTAGGACTCAAGACACCACCGAGCCGGGAATTGAACCCTGGTCCCGGGCTGACCTCTGCTTCTAGGTCTGCCTCCTCTAACCAGTGAGCCACACTTCTCCAGTTTAGGCAACGTAATCACCCATGAACACCAACTCTAGGAAACGATCACTGGGAGAATAGTTAGGTCTTTGTTTTGGGCTGCGGATCTCTTTGGGAAATGGACTTAAAGGCTTTCAAGCAGACACTTCCCTACTTAGGAAAGAAGAAATACTATGAGGAGGGTGGCGTTTACGTCTTGATGCATGACAATCTGTTATCAAAAAGTCACGAAATGAGACATCTCCAAATATAGTTAACATGCCATCATCAATAAAGATGAAAATGGAATATCTGAGAATGTGATTCGATTTGGGTGATATAGGCGAGTTAAAAAAAAATAGCAATCAGATTAAGCTCTGCACCAGTCTCCCGCTTGGCGGCATTGTCATTTTAGAAAGGATTCTCTTGCATATATATTCTCTAGACTAGGAATTCGAATATGCATGGTGGCTGTGAAAGAACTCTTCAACACTGACGATCTACAACTTGAAAAGGGTTATCCAATTTTAAAGGACGGTTTTTAACACTCAATGTATGATTGCTATTTTAGTTTCTGTATTGAGAAGAAGTGTTATGAGTGATTTTATTGTAATTTTTTCATTGTTCACTTTATAAGAGAGATTTTACTAACTATTCTATGACGGCTTATGCTATTGTTCAGTATTTGGTGTGTGTCTGGGTGTGAGAGAGTGTGTGTGTGTGTAAAATAATAATGCCTTACTGTTTAAATTATGCAACGTTTTCAGTATGCTATTCAAATTTACAAAATGTATCAATTTTACGTCATGTGAAATTCTGGAAATTTCAAGTCTGCGAAATTCCTCAAAACGTATTGCCACAATGGACTCTTTCGAAAAGAAAATGTCTTGCAGAGAGAAAAATGTATTGGGGTGAAATTCTCCCCTTCAACCCTTTCCATTGCCTATATTCAACATGATATTAGAATGCGAGGTTTGACCCCTTCTTCATTTACAGTGAAATCTAATTTTTTGAAATTTTGTGTAATTTTGCAGAAATATTGTGAGACAAAATAAGGAGAATGTGGTGTGTAAATGCATTACGGGTGCTTTCTTCAGTTCCTATGGGTGGGTATGTATGTCTCTGTGAAACCCTATTAGGTCATAGTTCAGTACAGGTGCAAGTTTATATGCTCTAAAACTACAGAATCGCTGGGCATATGTACATCTACGTGACTATCACATCTGTGTTTCTTGCCGCACACAAGCATCTACAAACATCTGTATTTAGTTGCCCACATGTAACCAACAATGCCTCAATGCATGTATGTGAAAGTGAGTGTGTTTAACCTTCTGCATCTTCAAAGGTGGTGTAACGTTATGTACTGCTAGCATAGCAGGTAAGCATATGCAACTGATCAAATGCCTGCTTTTCAGTGCCCACAGCAGATATGCTATTGCCATATAAGAATCAAAACACCTTAAGATTGTAGGTGCCCCTACCAAGTCTGTAACATGTTTCCAGTATGGCCAACAACCCTGAGTAGCCCTAAAAAATGGTATTGCATCAGAGTAGCAGGCTAGTGTTCTTCAGCACTGAAGTCTCTTCTTTATAGGTGAGAGGAAGGGCATGTCCCTGTTGCGTTCTCATTGAGAATTCTTTAAATACGTTAACCTTTTGGTAAGGACTAGACTGACAAAAATGCACCTCTCACACACTAGACAGACCGAAACAACACATTGTTTGCAGCAAACACTGCACCTTTACAATTTTACCCACGTAAATTTAAGCAGGACATATCTACTTATGTTTACCAGGGGGTGAATGCATGGTAAATACCAGGGCATGCATACTTTGATGCAGTAAGCAGCCAAAATCCACGTTATGCCACATTTTCAAAAAATGCTTTTTTTTTTGCTTATTTTATATAGCGTGAACTCGACCCGAAGGTATTGGAGCGCTTTACATGAGCACCTTATTTACATTACACATTCAGGTGAAGGACCGGGTTTTAGAACCCAGTGGCGTCAGGGAAACCGCCCGATGCCTTCGAGTTCCCCTGCCTTGGCAAACAGAGACACGGGACACTTCTTGATGACGTCAAAGACCAAGGTTTATTGGCTGCAACCAGGAACAGAGGTCTACGAAGCCCACACAGGTGGTTCGCTAGAGACTGCACAAATTCAATGAGCGGAGCATGGTCTTTTATGCCAAAAATCAAGCCTCAAGCAACATTCCAAATTAGCATTGGGTTCATACAAACTGACCAATAGAAATGGGACATTTTAAAAGTAGCGTATGATGACAATCCCACTTTCCGTTGTCCAGCCCACCAGAAATGACCAAGCACATTCCAATATTCTTGTTCGATCAGGCTGGACAAACCCATCATAAAACCCTCAACCCAAATCAGTGATTATGTCATAAAGGAAGGAGCAGAAACAGATTGGAAGTGAGGGGAGCAGTGTACCATAAACTTCGGCATGTCCTACTCTTTGATCTTTATCTGACCAGCTGTTTAACAAGGAACAGGCTCAGCGAGGTCAGCCTCGGGCAAGGGAGTCAGTTCAGCCAGGTCACTCAGAAGTCAGCTAAGGTGTATGTGTCCCAAAGACCCGTTCGGCCGCAGTCATCGGCCTATGTGAGGGCAACCACACAAAATGGCTGCCGTACACAAAATGGAACCCAAAGGTTAAAACGAAATCCCTGAATACGTAGTGTTCTCATTGATCGATTTATGCGAAAGCACTCGTACATACTACACTCGTTATTTGCGGTCTGCTGACACCAAGATCGTCTATTTCCGACGATCTTTATTGAACGGGTTCGGAACCACTGAACCTCACCCACAGACTACAGAACTACAGGCCCTCCTTTTGCCCTTACATAGGCAACAGACCCAAATCCATGTCAATCCGAATCTGGATCTATATTCATCAGATCATCGTTATGTTGCTGTAGCATCATCCTATTACTTAGTACCTCTCTCTGGACAGGTCTCCTTGCACACGAAGTAGCACAGAGGCCACAAATAGCAGGAGCACACTGTACACAAAGACAGAACAGGAAAAGGATAGCTAAGACCATCCCAATGACCATCAAAATCTTCCAATCCTAAGTGGATATCAATCCCCATAACCATCCTATCAACGACCAATCTCCTTTGTCCAAATGGACAGAATCGGAGATCTTATGTAGCTTGGAAATGGCCTGGAAGACTGACGGAGCGTTGTCTGGAATGAAAACGCAGCAGCTTGATTGAATCAGTTTACATACTCCACCTTGATCTGCTAGTATGACATCCAGGGCAACTCTATTTTGGAGTGTCATAAGCCTATCCGACTGGAGCTCAGCAGTCAAGTTACCAAGGGCACCGGCAGTTTCGACTATGGTGGACTCAACCACTCTCGTCAACTGGCGAATATTCCTGCTGTTGGCCATCGGTCCCCAGAATGTCAGAAAACCCTTAAAGAAATCTCCCAACTCTTGCCCTGCAGTGTCTTCTTGACTAGAGACACCTCTAGCAACTCTCGTCTTATGGTAATCTGCCGCAGCTGTAAAAGTGGGAGGCAACAGGAAAGAAACAAAACATGTGCCCGAAAAATCAGGGGGCAACCATGTATACGCTTTGTTATAGCAAACAAAGTAGGTACCCTTAGCAGCTAAAAATGCTGGGGAAGACTGGGACGTAAATACGTAAGTATCAGTACAAACGCTCTTCCCTAGCTGAGCTCTCGGATTCTTGCCATTACCCTGCAGACAATAGCGACGCTGATGGGGCACTATCGAAATCGGTGGAGAACTTTTTGCTCGCTGGTTAACACTCAGACTAACTCCATACCCAGTAATATCCCAACCACAGACCCCCCAGGATATAGCGGCATGGATTAGCAAATTTAGCGGCACAAAACTGGAAATTTAGCGGCACAAATATGGAAATTTAGCGGCAATTTTGCGGCATTTTATGTGGCCATTTTTCCTACAACAAACACAGATATCTTAGTTTTTTTAGTTATTTAACAACATGAAGCTATGTATATTTGGTTTCTTTACAATGTAGACATTTGGGGCAGATTTACAAGCCCCTTGCGCTGCTTTTACGCCGCCGCTGCATCACTTTTGTGACGCAGCGGCGGCGCAAAAGATGCACCATGGTGCGGGGTTTTTACTACGTGATGCATCTCCCAGATGCGTCACGTTGCAAAGCCCTGCGCCAGAAGAGGCGTACCATTGCAGGTCAGTTTGTGTCTTGCAATAGCCTTAGAGCTTGGTGCGACTGTACCTGCTGCACTAATGATGGCTATACCTATCGCCCCTTTTATTAGTTAGCACTTTAAATAGTACAGTGTATTTTGAACACGACTTGATATCCCACCGGATGCCTGTTCGACAGACCTATCCACTAGAGAAAGAACAGTCAAAACCGCCAAGTGGTCACTTGTTAAACAGTAGCGAACTGCATGTTGGTACTTGTAGTTTCGTTGCAAAATGTCAGCCTGCAAATCGTCTCCGATTTAAAAGTGGGGACTAGTTGAAGTTGACACCCATGACATGGGGCCACTTGACGCCCGTGTTAAATCTCTCGCCTCTAGGATTTTTCCCATGGCTCACTCCCAGGGGGAAATGGTCTGCAATAGGTGAGCTCAACCCTCTGACTTCATCCCTTGTCCAGCGCGCCTCTGCAGATACCCCGTCGTGTGCGCCTCAGCTCTCTCGGCTGAGTGGTTCTGTCTGTTTATCTTGAGGGACAGACATCTCTGCACGGCGCTCCGTCTCCAGGCCAGCGAATAGGGTGACCAACTGGCCTTGGTGCAAATTCAGGACGGTGAGTGTAAAAATTCAGGACAAAGGGTCAAAATTCAGGACACAAATTAAGGACAGGAGCTCAAAATTCAGGACAAAACTTCAGGACAATAGGTACGTTTTACAGACACATCAGAGGTCGAGCAATAGTATATAAGTAAGCCCAGCCATTTCCAAACATATTCAACTGTTTGCAAACCTATCCATCATGTATCCTTCCATCTATCATTTCACTCATCCATCCCTTCATCCATCCCCTCATCCATCCTTTCACTCATCTCCATTATCCATCCACCCTTTCACCCTATCCATCTGTACACTTATCCATCCACTCTTCATCCCATCGATCCATTCACTCATCCATTCAGCCATTTACCCTTTTACCAATCCAGCCATCCTTTCACTTACTAATCCTTCCACCCATCCACAATTTTAGTCATCCATCCATCCTCCCTTTCTCTCTCCATCGACCCTTTCACTTAGCCATCCTTCCTTCCATCCATCCTTTCACCCACCCATCATCCGTCCGTCCATCCATCCATCCATCCATCCATCCATCCATCCATCCATCCATCCATCCATCCATCCATCTGTCCTTCCCCTCATCATCCATCCTTCCCCTCATCACCCATCCATCCTTTTCCCTCATCATCCATCCATCCATCCTTTTCCCTCATCATCCATCCATCCATCTACCCACCCACTGTTCATCAATCCATCCTTCCCCTCATCATCCATCCATCCTTCCCCTCATCATCCATCCATCCTTTCACCCGCCCCCTCATCATCCATCAATTCCCTCATCATCCATCCATCCACCCTTCCCCTCATCATCCATCCTTTCACCCACCCCCTCATCAACCATCCATCCATCCCCTCATCATCCATCCATCCTTTCACCCACCCATCCATCCCTCCTTCCCCTCTATCCATCCCCTCATCCATCCATCCTTCCTCTCATCCATCCTTCCCCTCATCCATCCATCCTTCCCCTCATCCATCCTTCCTTACATCCATCATCCATCCTTCCCCTCACCCATCCATCCAGCCATCCTTGTCCTCATCCATCCTTCCCCTCCATCCATCCATCCATCCTTCCCCTCATCCATCCATCCTTCCCCTCCATCCATCCATCCATCGCCTCATCCATCATCCTTCCCCTCATCCATCTTTCCCCTCATCCATCATCCATCATCCAGCTACCCTTCCATCCATACATCCAGCTATTTACATTTTCTCTCCATCCTTCCCCTCTCATCAATCCATACATCTCTCTCATTATCCATTTATTCAATCTTTCATTCATCCATTCACCCTTTCACTAATTCATCCAACCATTCACCCATCCCTTCACTTACTTACTCGCCGACCTTTCCATATTAATTTTGTGCTGAGCCCTTTTGAGAAGAGGCCCATCAAGAACTTCACCCTCGCTGCAGGGGCCGTTCCAGGACTGGGACAGAAGCCACCCAGGGCGGAGACAGGATCCACCACAGGGGGGACAAGAGCCATCACAGGTGTAGGTGGACTGGAGCCACAACATGGGGGGACAGGAGCCATCACAGGCGGGGGCGGACTGGAGCCACCACATGGGGGGACAGGAGCCATCACTGAGGGGAGGGCAGGAGCCATCACACGAGAGGGAACAGGATCCACCAGGGTGGGCACAGGGGTGGGCCTGCAGTATTCTAGTATCATATTGGGCTCCTCGCCCCCTCCTGCACAAGACAACGAGAAGACAGGCTCTCTGTCCAAAATGCCATCCCCCACTGTGATGTACAGTACTTACAGGATATACTCTAAGAGAACTGATTGAACTGATTGTCCTCCATACTCTGTTAATCAGTGTGGGTGCGATTGCGCGATTTCTGTATTTTCTTAAATGATAGACTGCATGTTTGAAGAACCGAGGTTTGCTTACAATTTAGTGACAGTAATTACGCTCTGTGAAGAGAACAACGTGCTGCCTTGGTGTAATCAGGGGTGTAATCTGTCCGAGTCTCGGATGTTTGGGGCCCTGGGTAGAAATGGAATGTGTGAGCCCCCCTCTAAATAGCAGAGACATGACACATTCAGGGCTGTTTGCATGTGAATAGATGTCGCAGCTCCTGAACCTGCAGCCCCTCCCTCTCAGTCACCTTCGAAGCACCTCTTAACAGGTCATCAAGGGCTGGAGGTGTGAGGTTTGCCAACCCGCTGTGACGCTTCAATGCTGCTGAGTATCTGAGGAGCTTTGGTGCAGCATCGGAGTGAAGAAGGGAGGTGGGTGCAAACTATGCCGACTTTAGGGTGGGGCAACCGGTGCCCTGTTAAAATGACGGACAAATGGTGTCCGTTAGCAAACACTTCCTTGTTCGAATGCTCCATGAATGGTGTGGGCAGACAAGCGTGGCAGTGAAGGCTGGGCGTGGCGTAAAACTCAGCACTGGATGTCTTTGGCTGCTAGCCCAATTCACAGGCGATAGCCACATAAAGCAGACCCCCCAGGATATAGCGAAAAATGCTGCGATTTCTACAAAAATGCTGATTTCGTGGGCATTTTTTAAAAAATCGCTGCATTTTTTAAAAAGTGCCGATTTCGCGGCAAATCGCGATATCCTGGAGGGTCTGACTATATGGTTGCTTCTCATCTATCGGAATAGTTTCAACGGCATTAGTCTCTTTAACCATGTCGACTATGCCTCTAGCAACAGCACTATTCTTCGGATTGTCCTTCGGTTACCCGTTGGGGATAGACACTATGGGCATAAATAAACATCGTGCTGTAAGCCCTAATCGAACTATTTAAACTAAAAGGCAAAACTAAGTACGGAATACCCTTATCAGTCGTATGGGGCATTAGACCACAGATCCAACAGTTTGTCGTGTTCATCACTAACTGGTGTTGGTGCAAAAGTTGAATAAAGGAATTATTGGCAAATTCCAGTCGTCTAACTACCTCATGTTCAGGCAAAGGATGAAAAGAATGAGAAGAAATAGTAGGTGGAGGTGTCGGTTGCACAGTAGGAACAAACGTCACTTTAAAAGAGAATGTCACATAGCCAATTATAAATATCATTAAACTCAATAGCAAAAATAAACACGGTATTAAAAAACTCTTCTTTGAGTTCAGTTTGCAAGTCTTCTTTTTAAAAAACATTGTCCTTGCAGGTCTCTCCAACTCGAAGAAATCCATCCTAACTAAATATGCTGCTCGCGATGGTAGGGTGTTCTATGCTAAGGAATGCCTCAGTCAACCCAGGGCAACTCCCTTAGGCCAACCAGAACCTTCGACCTTGTGTGTCAAGCTTGCACTCCAAAGACTTTCGTCAACCGCAACCCTACAGCTGAACCCGGATGGCGGTTCGAAAAACAAAAATGAGTAAATCCTCGGTGGAGAGTTAACCTGCAAACAGGAAATCATAAAAACGTTATTTATTTTTATTTGTCCATGACTCTCGGCCGCAAATTATAGCGGCTTCTTCCAGGCAATTCTTGATCTTTAAACAAGAGTTCAGGCTCAGTAGTATTCAATCGATTCCAAGGAGGCACAGCTTCTTGTAAAAGATCGTCACTTTGTCTCTCATAGTTCGTACCAATCAGACGAGCATCACTGAATGGCAAAAATCGTGGAACAGTTTCGGGTTCAGAGTCTGGAAGTCCCTCCTGGACCCACTGATCGTACGGTAAGGGCAATGGTGCTCGCTTACAGTGTACGCCGTGGATCCAGTTTTTCTTGCCTTGCACTCGAACTGCAGAACGTGTCGACAGTAGCACTTGATAGGGTCCTGTCCAGCGGGGCTGATCGTTCTTGCTCCGCTGAAAATTCTTGACAAACACCCAACTTCCAGGTTCAATAGCATGGCCTGGATCCTCAGAAGCTTGTGGTAGGCTATCATGCACCTGTTGGTATAAAACACGCAATTAAGTCGTCAGTTCGCGCAAGTAATCAAGCAACACAGGGTACTTAATTTCGCTAAACCTGGTTGGCCTTGGTACACCTCAAACATTCGCTGGGCGGCCAAAGACCACCTCATATGGACTCAGATGCATTCTCGAATGCACAGTCATTCTTGTGGACAAAAGCGCTAAAGGCAAAGCATCTGGCCATTGTAAACCAGCTCGCTTGGATTTTAGCAAACTTTAGCTTTAAAGTGCCATTATAGCACTCAAATAAACCAGCTGATTGGGGATGATTTGCAGCATGGAACTTCTGCCAGATTCCTAGTCCCTCACACACTCTCTTCATGACTTGACCAACAAATTCACTCCCATTGTCACTCCAGATAATTCTCGGCATTCCAAATCTAGGGAAAAATTCTTTTATCAGGACTTTTGCTGTGGACAAGGCAGTATTGTCCTTAAGGGGATAAGCTTCTACCCATCTAGAAAAGGAGCAAACAACCACTAAAACATATTTCAAGTTGTTGCATCTCTCCATGTGGATAAAATCTAGCTGCAAAGCCTCGAACGGATACGTAGGATACGTAGGAGGAGCAAAATGACCAGCTGGTGTTGGAGTTCCCTTACCAGGATTATACATCAAGCACACCATACAGTTCTTAACCAAATTCTCTGCACATTTTGGAATTCCCGCATTCTGCCAAACCGGAGCACACAACTTACAAATTCCTTTTACGCTAATATGTGCCATGCCATGAGCCATTGTAACAACTGGGAGCACATACGCGTCAGGCAACAACCATCTCTGATGTTCGGACAAATCAGTCCAACAACCATTCTAATCCAATCTAGCCTTACTTTCTCTCCATTCATTCAACTCTTTCTCAGTAGCTTCAGCTTGAATGGATTTCACGCTCTCAATCATATCTTCACACATACTCTTCTCTGGAACCCATCTCGCCGGACCTGCAGCATACATTCGACTCATCACATTCCTCGCAGTTTCTTTCACGACTTCATCCGCAAACGCATTTCCGAGGCCAAAATCATCCGTAACTTTCTTATGGGCACTACATTTCACAATCGCTACTTGTAATGGCAAAGCAAGAGATTCGAGAAGTTCGTTCACCAACTGCCCATGTTGTATCTTCGTTCCATGCGAAGTCAAGAACCCACGTTCACGCCACAAACGCCCAAAGCTATGAGCCACGCCAAAGGCATATTGGCTGTCACTATACACATTCACCCGTTTTCCTTTCGCCAACACACATGCTCTCGTTAATGCAATCAACTCCGCTGCTTGTGCTGAATTATGTGGAATACGTGCAGCTTCAACAATCGTATGCAAAGTCGTAACAGCATATGCCGCAGTCGTATCACCATTCGGCAACTTAAAGCACGAACCATCAACCCACAAAGTACCATCACACTCTGGAAGAGGAGTATCTCTTAAGTCTACTCTCCCTTTCGTTTCTTCTTCAGTTCTCAGAAAACAATTATGTTGTTCTTCAATATCTGTCTCAACTGAAATTGGCAACAACGTGGCTGGATTCAACGTGTTGCATCGTGTAATGTGCACATGACTCGCTAATAACGTCAACTCGTAACCCGACAACCGAGCACTAGTTAAATGCTGTGTCTTCGTACGGTTCAACAAGGTATCCACTGCATGTGGAACCATTACCACTAATGTGTTATCCATAACCAAACCAGCAGACTGTCGAACTGCAACAGCCGCTGCCGCCGTAGCTCTCAAGTAACTCGGCAACGTTGCTTATCGCCAAACTGCTGAGTCAACACTGACAATGCACATCCCTCTCTCTCGTGGACATACAATGTGAAAGGCTTACTGTAGTCGGGAGTACCCAACACAGGAGCCGAACACAACGCATTGCGTAATTCAGAAAAGCTCTTTTGACTTTCATCAGTCCAAGGAATAGGATTTGGAGTATCCTTAACAGTAAGAGCTATCAAAGGTTTCGCTAACAACAAAAAATTAGGGATCCACTGTCTACAGTACGACGTAATACCCAAAAACGCACGTACTTCTCTCTGTGTCGTAGGCACACTCATTTTCGCAATAGCTTGAATTCTCTCTGGGGTCAGTTTCCTTCCCTCCTTCGATAAGAGGTGACCTAAGTATGTTACTTCTTGTCGACAATATTGCAACTTGGAGAGAGAAACTTTGTGATGAAAATCAGACAAGTGGCGTAACAACGACAAAGTGGCTTCCCTACAAATCTCTTCAGTATCAGCGGCCACTAGCAAGTCATCAACATATTGAATAAGGGCTGCACCATCAGGTAAAACCAACAGATCAAGTTGTGTCTTCAAAGCTTGACTATAGATCGATGGACTCTCGCAATAGCCTTGAGGAGCGCGCTTAAAGCGGAAACTTCATCCTCCTAAAGAGAATACAAAAATGTCCCTACTCTCCATGGCAATTGGAATACTGAAGAAAGCATTCTTCAAGTCAATCACCGAAAACCATGTGGCAGTAGTCGGAATCAGAGTCAACAAGGCAGTAATATCAGGCACAACAGGAAATTGTGGAACAACAATCTTGTTCACTTCGCGAAGATCAATGACAAACCTATATACAGGAGGCTGTGAAGAATCAGTTCTCTTCAAAACAGGCAAAACAGGACTATTGCACACATTACCTCTTGTTTCCTCGATGACACCCTTTCGATCAGATCATAAATAATCACTAAAAGTGCACGCTCACCATCACTCGAGATACGGTACTGTGGAATGCGTGGTAACTTAGCATTCGCCTTCAGTGTCACAACATATGGGGGAATTTCCAGTAGGCCCACATCATTCGGACCAGTAGCCCACAATGAATCTGGTAAAGAAGACAATTCAGGTGGAAGACTATCTTTCGATATGTACATCGGAGAGATCACTCTCTCACCCAAGGTAGGATGTACTCCTGACGGAGAACAGTGCAGTGTCGCATACAATCTCTTCAAAAAATACAATCCCAAAAGATTCTCATTACAACCTGTAGTCAAAAGAAGGGGTGCTTCGAACTTACGAGGTCCAACAGAAAGAGACAATGGAGCAGAAATCGGATTTGTAACGGGGGCGCCAGAAAAACCTACTGCAACATTATCAAAGCCAGACAAAGGTGCGCCAGGGAGTTTAGAGTGCATAATAGAACTCTTTGTAGCACCAGTATCTAGCAGAAAAGGTTCTGACACACCTGATGCAATCACTTCAACATAGGGTCCACTCTGATCTACTGGAACTGAAACAACTCACTCTCTTTGTCCGAGCCTGTCCTAACAATCATTACCATTCGCTTCGTCGCCTTCAACATAGTAATCATCCATATAGTACTGTGCTGTCCTACCAGACGAACCTTGCTGTTGATCAAAACTATTCATCGAGTTCTGTGGAGGCAAAGAACGCACGTTCTGTCCGCGACCTCTACCTCTAGGCGCTTGTTGAGCACCTCTGCCTCGTACACCAGAAGCACCATTCGTACGCTGTAACAAAACCGGACAACTATTCTTGCAATGGCCCTCTTCTTTGCAATACGCACACTGAATAGGCCCATACGGAAAACGCTGTTGAGAAGGCTCGTTCCTTTGCGAGTTTCTCGAATATTGCTGAGGTTGTTGATAATCGCGCTGAATATTAGTACGTGGTGGATAAGCTTGTTGTAGAAGAACTTTAGTCTTCAATTCCTTAGTCTTCTTATCCGCTTTCTCTAACTCATCTTTGCGCCTATTTTCATAGTACTGGGCCGTAGCTAAAATCTGCGCTGACGTGGAAACGGCCAAAGCACTCTCGGAATCCTTTAACTTAGTGCACAATTCAGGAAGCAGATTATGCACAAATTTGTCAACGAACAATCTCTGGCCACCCTCGGTAGCCATATCCTGACCACTATGATCTACAAAAGTCTCTTCAAACCGCGTGAAAAAGTCAGACACAGTCTCGTCTGTCTTCTGCTTACATGCAGACAACTTGTCCCAATTAACACGCACTTCGGGCATCAAAGTCTTCATATAGTTAATAATTCTACCCCGGAGGCGCTTGAAATTCCCGCCGTCCTCGGTGGAGCGGGTGTCTTGCTGTAACCTGCCATAACCTGCCTGGGGGTGCCGAGCTACCAGCCACTAGAGACCTTGAACGCTCACCTGCTTTGGCGCACATCGGTTTCCTTCCCGCCGCCGCTCGAGTTTCCCTCGCGGCCGCTGAGTGAAGGGAACTACACTTCCCAGACTGCACTGTGACCCGGAAACACCTTCCCTGGGGTCACCGCGCCCGGAGGCGCTTGAAATTCCCGCCGTCCTCGGTGGAGCGGGTGTCTTGCTGTAACCTGCCATAACCTGCCTGGGGGTGCCGAGCTACCAGCCACTAGAGACCTTGAACGCTCACCTGCTTTGGCGCACATCGGTTTCCTTCCCGCCGCCGCTCGGGTTTCCCTCGCGGCCGCTGAGTGAAGGGAACTACACTTCCCAGACTGCACTGTGACCCGGAAACACCTTCCCTGGGGTCACCGCGCCCGGAGGCGCTTGAAATTCCCGCCGTCCTCGGTGGAGCGGGTGTCTTGCTGTAACCTGCCATAACCTGCCTGGGGGTGCCGAGCTACCAGCCACTAGAGACCTTGAACGCTCACCTGCTTTGGCGCACATCGGTTTCCTTCCCGCCGCCGCTCGAGTTTCCCTCGCGGCCGCTGAGTGAAGGGAACTACACTTCCCAGACTGCACTGTGACCCGGAAACACCTTCCCTGGGGTCACCGCGCCCGGAGGCGCTTGAAATTCCCGCCGTCCTCGGTGGAGCGGGTGTCTTGCTGTAACCTGCCATAACCTGCCTGGGGGTGCCGAGCTACCAGCCACTAGAGACCTTGAACGCTCACCTGCTTTGGCGCACATCGGTTTCCTTCCCGCCGCCGCTCGAGTTTCCCTCGCGGCCGCTGAGTGAAGGGAACTACACTTCCCAGACTGCACTGTGACCCGGAAACACCTTCCCTGGGGTCACCGCGCCCGGAGGCGCTTGAAATTCCCGCCGTCCTCGGTGGAGCGGGTGTCTTGCTGTAACCTGCCATAACCTGCCTGGGGGTGCCGAGCTACCAGCCACTAGAGACCTTGAACGCTCACCTGCTTTGGCGCACATCGGTTTCCTTCCCGCCGCCGCTCGAGTTTCCCTCGCGGCCGCTGAGTGAAGGGAACTACACTTCCCAGACTGCACTGTGACCCGGAAACACCTTCCCTGGGGTCACCGCGCCCGGAGGCGCTTGAAATTCCCGCCGTCCTCCGCGTCGCGGGACGCGAGCGGGACGCCCGGACGAAGCCCGGGCAAAGGGCGGGCCGTCTGAGGCCGTCCGAGGTTGTCCAAGGTTGGGTTGGGCCTGGTCTCTTGGCTCGCTGCCCTGGAGCTGTCGTTGCTGAGCTGTGAAAATAGTCGACCAGTCTGTTACGTAAGTTACATTGACTTTGGTTGCTCATACAGTTCATTATGCCCCCTAAAAAGTTAACCACGTCTACTAACACTATGGAAAATTATCTGGTGCAGGTAGTAGAAAAAATCAACCTTGATAGAAGAGCCTCTTTGGGAATAGACTCATCTGCTCAATCTCCATTTATTGATATCGAGGCTGATGATCCTTTTGGCCTTTTAATAAATAACAGCACTAATAGTGCCACTCCTGATTTGTTCCCAGATACAATTACTATACAGCCAAGTGGTACTGTTGCTGGAGTTGAAGATCCGAGTGCCAACGAGGTACTGGCTGATATTACTATTAGCCAGGATCAATCTATTTCTCCTCCACCACCGGTTCTGGGTAAACGGGAATGCCTTAGGTCAGCCAAGAACAGAGTAGCAAACCCCCCGAGGAAATACTCTGAGGAAGAGGAGCATGATCTGACTAGTGAAGCGTATATTACACTTTCGAACGCCCAATTTAATAAATTGTTAACTTTAATGGACTCAAAAATCAAAGGTGCGATGAAGCCCCTGGTTAGCAAAATAGACAAGCTAACTTCTGAGGTCAACCGTTTGGAAGGTCTACTACAAAAATCTATAGACGAGACTGGGAAACTTCCGGAAAGTGTCTCTGCAAAGATAGAGGAATCTGTCAACAAATCAGTAATTGCAGCCGTTGGTGGTCTCATCCCTGTCCCTGCCCCTGTATCAAATACCCTAACGGCAAGGAATAACACTCTCCCAGGTGATTCTCATACTGCCTCGATCCCTGCTCCTGTTGTTGAAGACCCGTTCATTGAAAACGGGACTTTTGAACTTGTGGTTGAAGCTTCCCCACTGGTACTTGTCCTTGCCAATGTTCCAGCTCTGGCTCAAGGTGAGAGGGAAACAGCATCTTCTCTACGAAACAAATCTCTATCATGGTTAACCACCAACATGGTAATTACTCCTTGGGGAAAGCAGCAACTTTCTGAAGAGCTTGTCAAAGCACGAAGGGTTCAGTGGATCGGGGATAGGGTAAAAAAGTTTAAAGGGGAGTGTGTTGTTCTCCACTTCTCTGACCCTGGGGTCTTGCCCAACATCCTACCAAATATTTTACCACCTCAAAGGCGAACGACTTCAATTGTTCCATTGACTTTGGACTTCTTCTACCCAAGAAAGGGAAGCGGACCAAACTCAAGCATTCTAAGAACTAAATGGAACATTGTGACTAAGAGGGGGAGGAAGGATGTTGCCTCAGTTGACTGGGGTCTGGGGCTAAAAAATCGATTTTCTTCATTATCCAATTTAAGTGATTGTGATTGACAACCACCTATTTGTAATGCTGTGTCTGCGCCTGTTTATGCCATAGGTTTATCAGGTTTAGCTTGTTACCCTCTAACAACTAGCCCGTTGGGGCTTTTGATTGCTGATTTACCTGGGGCACCGAATGTTACGATTGTAGACCAGGTCACAGGGGGTATGGTGTTAAACACGCATTCTACAACCAATGGTATTCCTACGACACCAATTTCAGGGAATATCCTGTCATGGAATGTAGCTGGTATATCTTCTAAAATGGAAAGCGCAGACTGGTTTGAATTCATAAATAGGTACGACCTCTGTATTTTCCAAGAGACTTGGGCGTGTGAGCCTACCTTTGCTTTGGGGTATCTAAACTTTCATGTTCCTGCCATCAAGGGTCCCAAAGGGCGGCCTATGGGGGGCCTTACCATATGGATTAGGCAGTCTTT
Organism: Lissotriton vulgaris; assembly: GCF_964263255.1. Lineage (NCBI taxonomy): Eukaryota > Metazoa > Chordata > Amphibia > Caudata > Salamandridae > Lissotriton > Lissotriton vulgaris. The sequence goes on along the minus strand of NC_141687.1, from coordinate 1,153,437,960 downwards.
AAAGATTGCTGTAAAAAGTGTGGAACTTGACCAAAAAGATATTCAGCTTATACGATTGACCAGTGATCTACCCCTCTCCATGGATGTATATAATATCTATGCCAGAGGTGGTAGTAAAGGTAGATCCGAGGTTCTTACGAGCCTTTCTACTATTCTTGAGATCGAATCTGCAGGAAAAAACATCTTAATTGCAGGTGATTTGAATCGGACATTCGAACCTCTAATCACTGGTGATTCTCCTCTGGGATCAGAGGAAGACAAACTTTGGGACATTCCCACACTTGAGTCCCCCCCGATAACCAGATGGACAGCTGAAATCTTAGGTCTAAATGCCATGTGCTTGGAGCATGGGTTACGCGCCCTGAACGGCCGAACCCAATCAGACCGTGTACCCGCCATGACATTTAATAATGGGCGAAGCAAAAGTCGTATTGACTACGTTATCTGTAGTACATCGCTATGGCCATCCCTTATTGACATGGTAGTTACTGCCAGAATAGAAAGTGACCATGACCCGCTATGCGTCTCGCATAACTGGTGGACATCTTATGTAAACCCCTCAACTAATTGTCATTTATTTGTGCCGCCAACGATTACGCAATCCAATAATATGCGTAGGCTAAGATGGTCTGGTGTTAAGACGGACCAGCAGGCCCTGGAAAAGATAGGTGCAGCGGCAGACAAGGCCATTCTGGCACTGGAAAATATCACTGATCTAGCAAATGGACAAGATGAGGCTAAAAATGTTCATACGTCTCTTTTTGACGAAGTTAAAAAAATCTTCTTAAAACCCGCACGAAACATCAAGGCTTGTCCATTTAAAACAGCAAAGTGGTATAACCAAGATTGCAGGAAAGCAAGATCGAAACTAGGAGCTGCAATTAAAAATAACAATCTGACTGAGACTCGGTCTGCTAGAAAGCACTATAAAAATTGTATCGCCAGGGCAAAAAAAGATTGGGACGAAGATCATTGGCAGAAATTGAGATGTGCTAGTGAAAGTAAAAATTCTAGACAATTCTGGCACATCGTCAAATGGGGTCATGATAGACCTCCAGAGCCTCCTAATAATAATGTCCCTCACGATGCCTGGGTTACGTTTTTTAAAGAGCAGTACTCTTCTAGGGGTCAGCCTGCTAGCAATATTAACCCTACTTATCTGTTCGCAGACGAAGATGTTTTTATGTTAGGCGAAATCCTGTCTGCTTTGAAATCCGTCCATAGGGGCAGAGCCCCGGGTAATGATGGTGTTCCGGCGGATGTCTTTTTAGATGACACCGATAGGTGGAGTAAGTACATCTGCCTTTTATTAAACCACTTAGCCAGAGGTGCTGAAATTCCGGTTTCTTGGAGGGGTGCCGTCATTATACCAGTATACAAAAAGGGGGATCGTGCGCAACCCTGTAACTATCGCCCAATCAGCCTAATAGACACGGTCCAAAAGGTGGTAGGACGTGTTATCATCAACAATCTGCTTGATTGGGCTGAGGAGCAGAACATTTTATCCCCTTTTCAGGCGGGCTTTCGCAAAGCAACAAGCACTGTAGACCAGGTTTTTCGCTTCCAACTTATACAATGGCGGACAGTGGTACTGGGTGGATGCAGCCTGTATGCAGCCTTTGTTGACTTGCGGGCTGCATTCGACCTGGTGCCGAGGGCAAAATTGTGGGAGGTGCTGGCTGCCCTAGGGGTCCCGATGATTATTCTAACTTTGATCATGAGACTCCATGAGGGCACTTATGCAAAGATTCAATGGGGTGGCTATGGTAATGACACTATCGACTTCCCTGTCGAGCGGGGGGTTCGGCAGGGTTGTTCAATGGCTCCAACACTGTTTACTCTTTTTATAAACGGAATTGTTCCCCTTATGCAAGCTGAGCCTGTAGATGCTCCCTCTCTTGCTGGTGCAAAAGTTCCAATTTTAATGTTCGCAGACGACACCCTAATTTTATCAAAATCCCCAAGTGGTCTGCAAAAGGCATTGATAATCTTTGACAAATTTTGTTGTGATCATGGTCTGGAGGTAAATGCAGCGAAAACAAAACTCATGGTTTTTAATCCCAGTAGGAAATTCAAACCCAAAATTACCATGAGCGGGCGCTGCCTTGAAGTCGTAAACTCCTTTACTTATTTGGGGATACATATCTCAAATAATAACAGATGGAACCACCACCTGGATTTAGCTATATTAAGGCATAAACAGCTTGCTGGTACCATCATTAAGGAGCACGCGAAATCCTTAACTAAGCCAATCAAACCGCCACTGATCATATATGAGGCTAAAGCAATAGGGTCTGCACTATACGGGGCAGAACTGTGGGGGCAAGAGAACCTCCAGGAGTTACAGAGGTCAGAGAATAGTTTCCTCCGTAAACTAACTGGCACCCCACAGAGTACTCCCCTCTTGCCACTCAGATATGATCTTGGTAGGAAGGAAATTTCGGCAATGTGTAAACTTCGACCGATATTATATTGGCGTAGAATCTGGACCACCCCTGAGTTGTCACAATATGCAGAAGGATTTGCTGATGTAATCAAGGCAGATCGATTTCATGAAATTAAATGGTTTAGATCTCTGAGAACTGCATTAAGTGAACTAGGGTTGAGTGAACTGTGGTCGGATCCAACCGGGTCACCCTTTCCACCAAAGTTGTTTATAAAAAACCTTTACTGGGAACATGTTGTAAATAAGAGCCTTCTTAGCAATAGCAATGGGTCTATGACGACTGCCTTCCTCGAAGCTAAACTGTTTCCAACGTTTGAGATGTACTGGGACATTATATCTAAATCCCTGGATAGGAAACTGTTTTTCCAACTGAGGGCTGGCTCTCTACCTCTTGGTAACTTAACATCTAAATGGAGAAATAGAGGTCCAGCAACTTGTTTAGCTTGTGGGGAAGGGAAAGAGACTCTGGGGCATTTTTTGTTTGTTTGTCAAGCATATTCTGTTCCGAGACGTGTCTGGTTGGCCCCCATGTGCAGAAATTTGGGTACTAAAAGCTCCATGGTAGCCTTACGCATTATTAAAACTACCCCCTTAAACTGGATTATCATAGCGACTGCAAAGTATTTGGGGTGGGCGTGGGTAATTAGGCAGAGATTGCTAGTAGGGTGACTACTCTCTGCCTAGTTGTTCAGAGACTGCTAGTTTATCTATTCTCTGTTCCAATGCCTGGAGTCTGTCTGACGAAAACTTATTTAAATTAATTTTTAATCATGCATGTTTTTATAATATGAACTTTGCACCTTGATGGTTATAACTTGATGAAATCTGTTTTTAAAAAAAGGAAAAAATCTCCTTTTTAACGTGTCTGTGCTTAAAGTCATGTAATTTAATTGTATTTTATTATGTGTTTGTTTGTCTGCTTTTATGAGTAATTACTCGAATAAAGCACTTTTGAAATTGAAATTGAAATAATAATTCTACCAGGGAGTTGAGCAATTAGATGTTCAGACTTAGAACCTCCAACTTGTCTATCATTCGCAGCAACAATATTAACCCATGTATCACCCAATTCATTATCATGATCCGTATGTCGAATCACATTCCAGATGGGCTGTGGAACAACATTGCCAAACAACATGTCTATATCAGCTAAATTCATGATGCACCAAACCACAGTTTGAGTGAGCTCTTTATAATATCCCGCCGGATTTTTGCGCGGATCAGGTAAAGTCTGCTTAGTTGCTAAAACTTCAACACGCTTTCAAGGAACATGTACCCATACTCGCTGAAAGTGCGCAGGCGCAGCTACAATACCCAACACAGCATTAGCCTGAACTGCTTTCTTCCACACCGGAGGAACCTCACGCATCGGATACTGACGCGCTTTTCTCCTAACTGACAAATCAGGCTCAAACAATCGCTCAGAAGGAGCATTATTATGGAACGACAACAACGTCGTAACTGCTCTCTCAATGTCGAGAAGACTCACAATCGTCCCTTTCACAAACTCGGAATGTACACAATACAATTCTTCAGGAGCTTTACCTACTTCGTCAATCCATTGTTCCTGGAGGAACACACACATCATTTCAAAGACGTACCGTTGTGTCGGTGCTTTCCATTGCCGGAAAACATCCATAATACCCTCAAGATCATACTGGGAGGTATACGTAACCCATCTACGTGCCATGTGATCCAAAACTGTACGGTCATCTGTATCGGGCAATTGACTACGTGATTGTCTACGCTCATTAGCTGGAGACATACCCAATTGGCCCAACCAAGGAGAAAAGAAACCAGAAACAGCAGCAGTCATTCGCTGTCTAGTAGAAGGAGAAGATTGAAGAATAAGGGAAGACGAAACAATAGTAGAAGAGTCCAAAATCGGAACAGAAGGAGTATTATAGACAGGTGTAGGAGTAGCAGACAAAGGGGGAGGCAAAGTTGGCGGCCCCTGAGGAGGCTGCGCCAAAGGAACAGTAGCCAACGGAAGAGGAGCTGGCTGTGGAGGAATTACAGGTGTCACAACAACTGGATGTTACACAGCCACAACTGGTGGCGGTGGTGCCGTAGCATTCTGTGCATAAGGGGGTGGCAAACTCAATAGATGCAACATTAAAGGATCTTTCGCAAGATCTGTCTTTTCGTCCTGCTCTTTAAGCGGCAAAACTGGGTAGCATCTATCTACCGCAAACTTCTTCACCCTAAGCATCTGTTCGCTCTCTTGCTCTTCCTCATTATCCCTATACACAATAGCAGCTTGTACCATGGACATACCTCGTTCTCGTTTATTCTTCTTTGCTAATTTAATTTCTTTCTGTTTGGCTTCTTTGCGCCATATGCGGAAAGAGTCAAACATTGCCGGCAGGCTTTCTTCTTGAACAACTTCCCTTCGAGATTGTCTAAAATCTCAGCTTCAAAACTACCGTAACGGGGCCACTGTAGGACACCGTCTTTTCTCGTATACTTTACCCAGATCTCATTATAACTAATAGGGCCCACACCATGCTTCACGTACAATTCATATGTAGGAGTTCCAATTGGAGGAACCTGACACGAATCCTCTAACCGGGAATCCTTAGAACAACCACAACCAATTATCTTTCCAAGTCTGCTAAGACCAGGCATCTTGCTCACTAGTCTAGCTTCAAACTACAATGGAAATCTCAAAACGATAGTCTCGCGAATACACGTGTCCCTTGGCTTTGGGGCCTGCAGGTACCAAATCAAAGCGATCCACTAAAGGGATACCAAAACAAACTAAGGACTAGGAGACGCTCCACTCATACTTAACTGAAATGTCGATGGCGTCACCAGAAGACCCGTCAATCGTCTCGCTCTACAAACGTCTAAGGCTCAAAGACAGGGCGACAGTCAGGGCAGCAGTCCTTCGTAGCCGCCGGAAAGCGGGGAACCTCGCAGCAAAGACTTTCGGACCACGACGACATACAGGGGTCGATGAAGTGGTTGGCCTTCCTCCAGAATTTTCACAGGAAGCTCTCCTCGATCTTCGGGCTTGGACCGGTACCGCTGAAGTCACCCCGCGTTGGGCGCCAACTGAAGGACCGGGTTTTAGAACCCAGCGGCATCAGGGAAACCGCCCGATGCCTTCGAGTTCCCCTGCATTGGCAAACAGAGACACGGGACACTTCTTGATGACGTCAAAGACCAAAGTTTATTGGCTGCAACCAGGAACAGAGGTCTACGAAGCACACACGGGTGGTTTGCTAGAGACTGCACAAATTCAATAAGCGGAGCATGGTCTTTTATGCCAAAAATCAAGCCTCAGGTAACACTCCAAATTAGAATTGGGTTCATACAAACTGACCAATAGAAATGTGACATTTTAAAAGTAGCGTATGACGACAATCCCACTTTCCGTTGTCCAGCCCACCAGAAATGACCAAGCACATTCCAATATTCTTGCTCGATCAGGCCGGAACAACCCATCATAAAACCCTCAACCCAAATCAGTGATTATGTCGTAAAGGAAGGAGCGGAAACAGATTGGAAGTGAGATAGAAAGGTGGGAGCAGTGTACCATAAACTTCGGCATGTCCTACTCTTTGATCTTTATCTGACCAGCTGTTTAACAAGGAACTGGCTCAGCTCGGTCAGCCTCGGGCAAGGGAGTCAGTTCAGCCAGGTCACTCAGAAGTCAGCTAAGGTGTACGTGTCCCAAAGACCCGTTCGCCCGCAGTCATCGGCCTATGTGAGGGCAACCACACAAAATGGCTGCCGTACACAAAATGGAACCCAAAGGTTCAAATGAAATCCCTGAATACGTAGTGTTCTCATTGATCGATTTATGCGAAAACACTCGTTCATACTACACTCGTGATTTGCGGTCTGCTGACACCAAGATCGTCTATTTCCGACGATCTTTATTGAACGGGTTCGGAACCACCGAACCTCACCCACAGACTACGGAACTACACAGGCACCGGGAAATTAAGTGATTTGCCCAGAATCACAGGATGTGGACACGACCTTGAGGCCCAAACCTTAGTTTCCAGCACCACTTCTAAAAGTGGAGCTTGAGGAGGTTCTCATGTAGGGCCCTTAAGAGATTCCTGTGGGTCTTTAGAACTATGAGGTAGGCTCCTTCACCTCATAGGGTGTCGTCCACCAGCCGTGCAATGCATGAGGTTCCACTGGATCATCACCCACACTCCCTGATCAAACTGAAACTCAAACAGAGTGGCCTGCCGGTCATGCCAGAGTTTCATGACTTCCTGGTTGGCTTCCAGGTTCTCATTGGCTTTCTTCCAAAAGCTCTTCATTTAAGTCCTGAGAGCCAACATGTAGCTGGGACCTTGACACACCTCTCTCTCACGACACTAAGAGGCACTCCAACAGGGTGGCCATAGAGAAGTTCTAAGAGGCAGAACACTACTCCTTTCTGTTTACCTTCCTGTAAGCAAACAAAAGGCATGGCAAGAGTATGCCCCACTTCTGCCTCAAGGGCTCTGACAGACCTATGGTTATACATTGGAAGGTCTTGTTGAACCTCTGAACAAAAACATTATTCTGGGGATGGTAGAGTGCGAAGAACTTGTAGGTTACTCCACACTTGTCCTACATTGAATTTATGCATGCTCTTTGGGGACGACCCCATCAGTGTGCTGGCTACTGCAGGTGCAGTCACTGTCCTCAGAGCTATGGCTTTGGTGTGCTGAGTGGTATTGTCCACCAAGACCACAAAAGACCTGTTACCTAGGGCTTTCTTTGGTTCCAGGGGCCAAACAGTGTCGATACACACCCTCTCAAAGGGGGTGCCCATTACTTTCTCCCTGTCTTCCAACTGGGATGGCAGGTAGGACAAGACCTTCAGAAAGCATCTGAGGTCAATCTCATCTGGGGGTAATAGAAATGGGCAACACGTCTCAAAAAGGTCTTGTGTTGCCCAATATGTCATGCCAGGGATACATAATAAGCCATTCCGTGTAGGAAGGGCCTGCAGCACTAGGGGAGCATCAACACCTGGGTTATCCCAGGCTCAGAAACCTTAGGCTTGCTACACAATTGATAATTCTCCCAGCAAACTATGTGAACACCAGTGGTGTCACCAGCTGCCGACGGCTCTGCCTGTCACTATAAGCCCTCAAGAGTAGGGTACTGTTTGTGGGCTTTGCAGAACTCTGCATGGCATGGGCCCACTTCAGCTTACCAGCTCAGACAGGTCTCCCAGGGTACGAGTGTCATTCCGTGTTGATTACAAGGGTATCACCCACAGGCTCTGCCTCCTCTCAGCCCATGGGAGTTTCAGATGTGTGTTTCCCACACCCCCTGTTTTTCCTCTTTTTGATAGGTACCTGGACCATTTTTCCAGGCTTACAGCTACCTTTAATGAACCTCAGAACTCCCCATTCAAAGGGAACCAGAGCCACGGAATAGTGACTCCTGGTTTTTAGCTACTATATTCTTGTTGAGTACTTTGGGAATTCCCTGCTCTGAGGACACTATAAGACAGCTAATGGTAGTCATGCTGGCTCCCGTGTCTCTCAGAGCCTCCACCCACTGCCCATTTATAGTGATCCACTGCCTGTACTTTTTGGTATTACTGGGCACATCCTCTTCCCCACTACAAAGTTAAGCCCCAGATCCTTAGGGATGTGGACCATTGATTATATCTCCACTTGACACTGGATTCTTGCTGCCACCATTGATGCTGTACTCTATCCCAACCCAATTTAGAGTAATAGAGTAAACTTTAATAAATCAAATGATACCAAAATGACAAAAGTCCAATCAGTATAGCAGGAGATATAGAATTTTAATATTCTAGGTACAATTAGCACCGAAAGTCGCAGAGTGCAAACTGTGGGTATCTGGTCACACTGAACCGGGAAACGTCACCAGTTCAGGCTGATTGTAATGGAACACAGGTTTGGCACAGGCCCGAGAGGAGCTGTACCTTATATTGTTGAGGTCTGTGCGGCATTGCTATTTAAGGCTTAGAGTTGCTATGCGTTGTTTCCAATAAAGCTTTCAGCGGGTGGCATGGCTTTGCAACATACAGCGTCAGTTCCAATGAAGCTGTCAGCCATGCGACGAGGCTTTGTGGGACTTTGTGTCACTTGGTGTCTGTCCCAATTAAGCTTACAACTGGGCAGCGAGGCTTTGCAGGACTTTGCATTGCTCAGTGTCGGTTCCGATGAAGCTGTCAGCTGTGCTACAAGGCTTTGCATTGCTTTGCGACAGATTTATTGGAACATTTAGAATGGCAAGAAGGAGGAATGCTCTCTGATGCCTGTCAAGGGTCCAGGAGCTGGGCGGAAATCTCTTGGGGATCAGGACTCCCTCCGGCCAAGGCCAGCAGCAGGGCTTAGGAAGGTCCAGATGCAGGTTCAGCCAGGTCCAGTTGCAGCAGGTCAGCTGGGCAGTTGCAGCAAGGCCTCTAAAGCTGTTGTTTCACACAGGAAGTCAGTCAACTGACTCTTTAAGCCACTCTTGGTAGCTTGGTAGCAAGGCACGCATGTCCAGTCTTCATTCTTCAGAAAATGAGACAATCCATCAGCTTGCAGGGCAGTCCTCTGCCGGCAGGACAGTACTTCTTCCTAACCTTCCAGTGTTCTAGGAGTGTTCTGATGAGTAGCTCTGAAGTTCCAATATGTATACCTAGTGCCAGCCTGTGTGCAGAGACTCACTGCCTTTCCCCCACATCTGAATCTGGAAAACTTTTCCCATTCACCTGTTAAGGCTTCAACCAGGCTGGGAGTGGCAAAAGGCAGGGCAAGCCTGGTGTCAGATTCCTTTGTGTGTGCAGGAGTCAAAGCCCTTTGAAGTGTAAGTGGGGCTATGTGCTGCCCCTCCCCATTCATCCTGTGAGCATAGCCCATCCTGTCCATACCTAAGCAGCCTTTTTGTGTCACTGCCTGGAAAAAATGCAAAAACAACAGCTGATGGACAGAATGCAGAACAATGTCATACATTCACCACAGTACAGAGATCTGGGCCCAAATCCATCGTTTTTTGCTCACCATGCCATTCCAGTTGGAACCCAGCCATATGCAAATCAGTCTTGACCCTGTCCCCCATGGGAACAGTGCAGCCCGGACTGCCAAGAAAGGTCCTCCCTGGACTGGAAACAAGCATCCTAGTACCCGTTTCGGGTTTTCAGCCCTCATCAGCCAGATTAGCTTGATTCCAGTGGCATGGAGAGCAGGGGACTCACGTCTGAGCAAACCCGTCCCACTCTGGGTGACAAATGCAAAAACAACAGCTGATGGACAGAATGCAGAACAATGTCATACATTCACCCCAGTACAGAGATCTGGGCCTAAATCCATCATTTTTTTGCTCACCTGACGATCGTAAGTGGTGTTTTCGACTCGCACGAATATGGTCGAGTCTGGTATCTATGAACCGCAAATGACGAGTTTAGTGGGTGTGCGCAGTTTCGCTGTGCTAACCTGAACCGTTCGTTTGTTTCGTGGGTTTCTATCTGTACCCACGGGTTCCATCTTAGATACGGCATCCATTTTGTCTCTTGCCCTCAAGTAGCCAGCGAACGGACGCTGTCCGCTTCGCGACCCTGGGATTCCCAAGACTCTTGCGGAAGACACATTTCCTTTGAAAGTGTCTTTATGATGAGGGGGATGATACTGTAAGGCAGATGGCCCTGCTCGAGGCTCATCTTGCCGTGCCGGTCTATTGTCTCAGCCGTGCATCTCATTAGGCACGTCCCTTTGATGCCTGCAGCTCGTGTTTCCCGATACCACCCCTTTTTACACCCTTTCCGATCTCCCCACTGTTTCTGCCTTCCTCCGCACCTGTCCCTGTTCCTTCTTCGATCTGTTTACTGCCGATTGGAATGTACTAATGGTGGGAAGATGGGTTTTTACAGTTGGGAACCGCCAAATGTTTCTGTACTTATGTTCCGGACCTTGAATACATCAAAGCGACCCCTCTCGGGGATAATTATGGGAACCAAGTTGTAAACCTTTGTGTACCATGTTAACCTATGAGAGAAATGTGTATAAAAAGGAGCGATCCACAGTAGCAAATTGAATCAGATCCCGCGAACATACCGACTGTGTACTTCACGTGACTTCTGTGTTCCCTGCAGTAAATAAACCTCGAATCTTTGACGCCGAAGGAAGTGTCCCGTGTCTCTGTCATTTGTACGCCGGAACAGGTTACCCACGAAGGTTTCAGGTGTTGTCCCCTGGCACCGCTGGGTCTTAAATAACCCAGTCCTTCAGTTGGCGCCCAATGTGGGGCTGCATCAGTGGTACCGGTCCAAGCCCGACGATCGTGAGGAACTTCGTATGAAATCTCCGAGGGAAGGTGCACCCCGCTTCATCGATCCTGTTGTCGAAACAAGTGGCCCGACGACTTTTCCCGCGAAGATTCCCGCCTCCTGACGGCTGCGACGGACTGCTGCCCTGACTGTAGACCTGTTTTGGCGCCTGGCGTAGACCTTGGTACAGCGAGACGATTGACGGGCCTTCCTGGTGACGCCATCGATCTTTGAGTTAAGTATTTGTGGGTCGCTCCCAGAGTCCTTGGTTGTGGTTGCTTAGTGGTTGCATGGTTCCATTGCATTTGTGGTTCTTCGTACTTGGTTCTTTGTTGTGATATTTGACGACTGCAGCCGCCAAAAACCGAGGGTTTTTGCTCTTTACTGGGACTTGGTAAATCCCGTAACCCTTGAAGTTTGTGAAACTCGGCTAGTGTGCAAGATGCCTGGTCGTAGTACTTTGTTTAGTTGTTTCAGACGTTGTGGTACGGATTCCCGGCTGGAGGACTCGTGTCCGATACCTCCGGTTGGAACTCCCACTTATGAGCTTTACAGTAAGCACGGGTTAGGTCTGATTACCTTTAATGAATATTGGATTTGTTACACCAAAAAAGATGGTGTCCTTAGTTGGCCACCCCATTGTAGTTTTGAGACCCCGATTTTAGATAACCTTGAGGCTAAATTGTTTAAGAAAAAGTCAAGGCCGGCCATGTTTGATGCCTTTCGGTTGTGGCGTAAAGAAGCCCGACAGAAAGAGATCAGACAGGCAAAACGTAATCAGAGAGATGGTGTTGCTACCATTGTAAAGAAAGCAGAGCAGTTTCAGCGTGATAAGGAGGAAAAGGAAAAGGAAGTTTTTGACAGGCTTCAGCGTATGACTATAGATAAATGTTATCCTGCTTTGCCAACGGAGTCGGATAAGAAGGAGGAATTAGTTGAGGATCCTTTAATGTCCTATCTTATGAAGTCACCACCTCCGTACGCACAGGGTACCACAGTTCCCGTGGTTCCTCCTGTACCTGCTCCTGTACCCGCTCCTCAACCTGTTCTTCCGACTGTTCCTGCTCCCTTGCCTATTGCTGTTCCTACTGCTCCTCTGCTTGTACTTCCACATACTCCTGCTCCCGCTACTGCTCCTGTTCTACTTACTCCTACTGCTTCTTCTGTTCCTACTCCTTCTCTTGTTTCTACTCTATCGTATACTTCTCCAACTACTCGACGTCGTACCCCTTCGATGGCTGCTAATTTTGCTAATTCTCTTGGACCTATTTCTGAGTCCGCTGATTCGGACGGTCCACAAAGACGTAGTCAGCTTCCTGGTAATAGGGAACGTGCCGCGTTGTACAACATGGCAATGTCATGGATGTTGCATCCCTATAGAAATCCTCTGCGTTCGGTATTGAATACGTTTAGTCAATTCAATATACCGACACAGAGGTATGTTTTTGAAGAAATGTGCAAGGTTTTGCGCGATCAAATATCGGCAGATGCATCGGAAGATGTATTAACTGCTTTGACCAACTTACAGCTTCAGTTTTCGAGTGGAATGGTAGTGGGTACCAATGTTTGACGTGCCATCGAGCAATTATTAGCTCTCCGTCCCTCTCCGATACCTCAAGCATTGTTCGTTGAGGATGTTGAGAGACAGTTAGATACGTCTGGTCAGTTTCCCATGCGTGAAGTTCCACCCGTGTGGATGCCAGGTGATGCTGCTGCTGTTCCTATTGTCCTGCCACATTTCCAGAGAGTATGGATACATCTCCCATGGAAACAATCAGAAGTTTTACAGGTGAAGCAATCTTTGCCTGATCCTCGCAAAAATCCTGCAGGGTATTATAAGGAATTGTCGCAGCTCGTAGATGCTACGATAATGAATCTTGCCGATATCGATATGCTGTTTGGTAATGTCGTACCGCAACCGGTGTGGGCCAAGATTCGTCAGGAAGATCATGCAAACAAATTAGGTGGTGATTGGGCTGCTCTTACTGCGGCAGATACACGACAAACTGGTGGGGCTAAGCCTGAACAGCTCATTACTGCTCTCCCTCAGAGAATCATTACCCTGATGAAAACGCTTATGCCAGCTATGAGGATGAACTGGGACAAGTTGTTAGCTTGTCGACAGAAGAAGGACGAGAGTGTCTCTGATTTCTTTACGAGATTTGAGGAGGCATTTATCGACCACAGTGGTCAGGATATGAGTACTGAGGGTGGTCAGCGGTTGTTTGTGGATAAATTTGTTTCTAACTTATTGCCCGACTTGAGCAATAAATTAAAAAATTCTGAGAGTGCGTGGGCTGTCTCTACCTCTGCTCAAATATTGGCTACTGCACAATATTATGAGAATAGGGAGAAAGAAGAGAATGACCGCGCTGATAAAAAGACAAAAGAACTCAAAACTAAGGTGTTGTTGCAGCAGGCGTATCCTCCGCGTTCGAATCAGAATGATTCGCAGCAACGGAATCGATCGCAGTCGCAATCTAATAGGTCGCAATCGCGAAATGACTCCTCTTCGCAAAGATCTTCGTTAGGGTACAATCAGTGTGCCTATTGTAGACAGGAGGGTCATTTAAAATTCAACTGTCCTGTTCTAAATGAGCGTAATAGTGGTAACATATCTAGAGGAGGTCGTGATGGTTCTCAGCAGACATCACGTGGTAGGGGTCGTGGTGCTCCCAATGATCGTTCAGACAATTCGTCAAATTCAAACAATTGTTTTGATCAACGTGGATCATCGCAAGGACGATCTGCGCAGTATAATGTAGATGACTATTACATCGATCAGGGAACTGACGACGGTAATTACTAGGACAGCCATAGACAAGGAGAGGGAGTGGTATCAGTTCCGGTTGATCAGAGAGGGCCTTACGTCGCAGTTGCCACATCAGGCGTCGTTGAGCCTTTTCTGTTGGACACTGGTGCAGCGAAAAGTTCCATCATGCATTCGAAACTCCCTGGCGCACCTTTGTCTGGCTTAACAAATGTTTCCGTTGGATTCTCTGGCGCCCCTGTTAGCAATCCGGTTTCGTGCCCTTTGCCACTTACAATTGGGCCTCGTGAGCTGAAAGCTCCGTTGATTTTGACCACTGGTTGTGGTAAAAATCTTTTGGGCCTGGATTTGCTAAAACGTTTGTATGCGACTTTGTATTGTTCTCCTGCGGGAGTAAAGCTTACTTTGGGTGAGAGAGTCGTCTCTCCAATGTACTTGTCCCTCGATAAGCTTCCACCAGAATTGAGTTCTCTTCCTGCATCTTTGTGGGCAACAGGTCCCAATGACGTGGGCCTGCTTGACATCTCCCCTTATGTTGTTCATCTGAAACCTAATGTGCGATTGCCACGTATTCCCCAGTATCGAATCTCTCTTGACGGTGAACGAGCGCTGTTGGCGATCATCTATGACTTGATCGAGAAAGATGTTATTGAGGAGACCCGGGGAAACGTGTGCAACAGCCCTGTACTGCCTATTTTGAAATGTACTGATCCTTCCAAACCACCTGTTTATCGTTTTGTTATCGATTTACGGGAAGTAAATAAAATTGTGATTCCTCAGTTCCCTGTTGTGCCTGACATCACGGCGCTACTGACTCTGATTCCAGCTTCTGCATCTTGGTTTTCGGTGATCGATCTGAAGAATGCTTTCTTTAGCATTCCGATTGCCGAAGAAAGCAGAGACCTTTTCGGTTTCTCTCTTGGTGGTCGTAGCTTCCGGTTTAAGCGTGCTCCTCAGGGATACTGTGAGAGTCCATCGATTTACAGTCAAGCCTTGAAGGGTCAACTGGATGCGTTTATGTTGCCGGCTGGTGCAGCCTTAATCCAATACGTCGACGACTTATTGGTGGCTGCAGATACTCAGGACATTTGTAAAATTGCTACGGTGTCGTTGTTGCAACATCTCTGTGACTTACATCACAAGGTGTCACCTTCTAAACTTCAATATTGTTGTCAAGAAGTAACCTACCTAGGTCACTTATTGTCAAAGGAGGGAAGAAGGTTGACCCCAGAGAGAATTGCAGCCATTGCGCGAATATCTGTGCCAACAACCCAAAGAGATGTGCGTGCCTTTCTAGGTATCACGTCATACTGCAGACAGTGGATTCCGAATTTTTCATTGTTAGCGAAACCATTGGTGCCTCTTACGTGCAAGGATGTTTCAACTCCTTTACCATGGACGGAAGAATGTCAGAAAAGTTTTTCTGAACTGCATGATGCATTGTGTTCGGCTCCTGTGTTAGGTACTCCTGACTACAGCAAGCCGTTTACACTATACGTTCACGAGAGGGAAGGTTGTGCGTTGAGTGTCTTAACGCAACCTTTCGGTGATAAGCAACGTCCATGTGCATATTTTTCCTCGACCTTGGACCCGGTAGCTAGAGCATTGCCGAGTTGTTTGAGAGCAACAGCGGCAGCTGCGGTGTCCATCCGACAATCAGCAGGATTGGTCATGGATAATATGCTTACGGTGATGGTTCCGCATGCAGTTGACACTCTTTTGAATCGTACGAAAACTCAGCACTTGACGAGTGCGAGGTTGTCTGGGTACGAGTTGACGCTTTTGGCAAGTCATATTCAGATAAAACGTTGCAATGTTTTGAACCCGGCGACTTTATTGCCAATTAGTGCAGAGTCAGATGAAGTAGCAGCGCATGACTGTTACTTAAGGACTGAGGAGGAAACAAAAGGTCGAGTGGACCTTAAAAACACTCCTTTGGAAGATCCCGATGGAACTTTGTATGTGGATGGTTCATGTTTTAAATTGCCAAATGGTGATGTGACTACTGCGTATGCTGTGGTAACGTTGAATACTGTCGTGGAAGCTGCAAGATTGAATCAGAACTCTGCCCAGGCTGCAGAGCTGATCGCTCTAACTAGAGCGTGTGTGTTGGCGAAAGGGAAACGAGTGAATGTGTTTACCGACAGCCAATATGCTTTTGGCGTCGCTCATAGCTTTGGACGATTGTGGAGAGAGAGAGGTTTTATGATGTCGCATGGTACAAAGATTCAGCATGGACAGCTTGTGAATGATCTTTTGGATGCACTTACGTTGCCTAAGCAGGTAGCGATTGTTAAATGTAGTGCGCATCGTAAGGTGACGGATGACGTTGGCCGTGGTAATGCGTTTGCGGATGAGACTGCTAAGGAGACTGCCCGGAACCTTAGCACTAGAATGTATGTGACGAGTTCGGTTAGGTGGCCTACAGAGACTAATATGTGTGAGGACACTATCGAGAGTGTGAGAACAATTCAGAATGAGGCCACTGAGACTGAAAAGACGAAGTGGAAAGAGAATACGGGAAAGTTGGATGCGAATGGTTGCTGGGTCGATTTATCGGAGCACAAGAGGTGGATGTTGCCAGATGCGTATGTGCTGGCTGTTGTGACAATGGCACACGGGTTAGCACATATTAGTGCGAAAGGTATTTGTAAGCTGTTGTCTCCTGTGTGGAAGAATGACGGTATTACGAAATGTGCTGAGAGATTGGTGAAGAATTGCATGATATATATGTTATACAATCCTGGTAAGGGGACCCCCACACCTCCTGGCCATTTTGCTCCCCCTTCATATCCCTTTGAAGTAATCCAGCTAGACTTCATCCATATGGAGCGATGCAATAATCTGAAATACGTTTTAGTTGTGGTTTGCGCATTCTCCCGATGGATTGAAGCCTATCCTCTTAAAGATAATACAGCCCTGTCCACTGCGAAAATCCTGCTGAAGGAATATTTTCCTCGGTATGGAATGCCCCGAATTGTATGGTCTGATAACGGAAGTGAGTTTGTAGGGAGTGTGATGAAGAGTGTGTGTAAGGGCCTTGGAATTAATCAAAAATTCCATAGCGCCAATCATCCCCAGTCAGCAGGTTTGGTTGAGGGGTATAATGGCACCCTTAAACTCAAACTGGCTAAGATTCAGGCTACGACTGGTCTTTCGTGGCCTGACGCTTTGCCCCTTGCCTTGTTGTCAACAAGGGCGACAGTACACTCCCGAGTAGGGCTCAGTCCCTATGAAATAGTGTTCGGCCGTCCTGCGAATGTTTGGGGGGTTCCTAGACCGGGTGTGGTTTCTAATCTTGAGTACCCAATGTTGATTGATTATCTTCATGATCTGACTGCTAAACTGAGGTTAATTCACCAACAGGTTTACGAAGCACTGCCGACGCAGACGGAGGGTCCAGGCCACCAGCTCCAACCCGGAGATTGGGTGGTTACTCGCAATTTTGCTCGCAAAAAGAATTTGGAACCCCGCTTTACTGGACCCTTTCAGGTCCTCCTTGCCAAGAGAACTGCCGTCCGTTTGGAAGGGCGCAAAAATTGGGTGCACGCCACCCATACGAAGAAGGTTCCTATACCTTTACCCGCAGACTCGTGGGTGAGGAAGGGCATCGCTTCATCTGAAACCGAAGGACTACAGACCTTTGTACCCTTTAGCGACGCACAGCCTGTCGGAGAATCCTCAGTGCAGCAGAAAGACATTGTTGAACATTTGCCATCACAAGACTCAAGATCTGAACAATCGACTGATGAGCAGAACTCTGTTCCTTCATCGGATCCATTGTTTGACGAACAGACACGTCCTGGGAAAACTCGATACTTTTTGCGATCCAACACCAGAGACTAATAAAAGATTTCCGTTCTGTCCCTTGACAACTACATTATCCCATTTGCCACGATCAGTCTAACATACCCGTATAATTGTGATTATTTTTGTAAATATTGAGTTTCGTTCCATCTATGTGTTTTTACTTCCACAGCTAAGAGACTTTTTGTATATACATTGTGAGTAAGATACCTTGCATCCAGGTGTACCGTAGGGCCGCGCGTGTACTTCCTTCTGGTTAGTAGGTCTTGGCGCTAGGTCAAAGACCGTCGGTTCCTGGGAACTCCTAGGGATTGACTACTGCTACACAGAACGAAGTGCGTCAAGAAACGTTGCGGACGGTTGTAGGGGATGGCGTTTTCAAAGCTGATGGACTTGGAAGAAGCTCAGGCGCAAAGATTCAAATTGCAACAAATTATTTGTACCAAATGTTTTACGTTTCAAGTGTTCCTACTGTTTCTGACTATTTCTTCGCTATTGGCGGGTGGGGTGTATTACATGATGTCGTACTTCTTACCTTCTGCCATACCTACTCCTACTTCTGAACCTAAATCTACCTCCACTGCATCCCCTCATTCTTTCCATATCTTACCCGAACACGAACAGGCTAGACGTGCGGAATTCAGAAATAATTCCTTTATTCAGCTCCTTCATCAGCATCAGTTAGTGGTTAACACTACTAATTGTTGGGTGTGTGGGTTAATGCCACATACCACGGATAAGGGAATTCCATATCTGGTCCTACCTTATAGTTCCCAGGGTTCAGCTCGAGCATTCCAAACAATGTTTCGAAGTGCACTAGATTCCTACCCCAATCGAGAGCCACGTTCTCCCTACTCTGGTCCCGGCTCGTATCAGAAGCCTTTGTCTATAGCGATAGAGGATTTAGATAGAGATATCTATGAGCCGTCGCTCATCCCAGAGGAAGAGGTACAAGCCTATAGGGTCCTGAGTAAGGTCGAGTATAGTGCGCTCACGAGTGAAAAACAGCTTAGAAGCTCGCCTCCGATATGGGTCGTACCCCACCTTGGTAATTTCTGTCTAATGGGTCGTGGCCGAAGATCGAAAGCTCGTCTTGGAGAGAGTGCTTGCTCCGAGACTTATATCCTGCCGATGGTCTCGTCCCCTGTGTTTCTGGCTGCCAAGGGTACATACTTTGTCTGCCATGATCGTGCGTATACATGGTTGCCCTCCGACTTTGTGGGCTCATGTTTTATCGCAAATCCGTTGCCTCCGACGTTCACTGTAGATGCAGACTATCACAAGACTAGAGTTGTGAGAGGCGTGATTAGCGAAGAGGACACTGCCGGTCAAGAGGCAGGAGACTTTTTCAAGGGTTTCCTCCCGTTTTGGGGACCTATGGTCAATAGTAGGAACCTGAGACAATTGACTCGAGTGGTGGAATCGACAGCTAATATCACTGCCAGTGCCCTTGGTAATATCACCACAGAACTTCAGGCGGATAGGCTTATGACGTTACAAAACCGTATGGTTTTAGACGTGGTCTTAGCAGATCGAGGTGGAGTATGTAAGGTGATCCATTCGAGCTGCTGCATTTTCATTCCAGATAACGCTCCGACTGTTTATCAAGCCATCTCGAAGTTGCATAAGATCTCTGAGTCCATACACGTGGACGTAGGGGATTGGACGCTGCTTGGGTGGTTTTGGGGCCTGATGTCGACTTGGGGTTGGAAGATTCTGATGATCATCGGAGTTGTTGTGGCGTTCCTGTTCACGTGTTGCCTTTGTGTGCAGTGTGGTCCTGCCTTATGTGGCCTCTGTGCTACGATGTGTATAAGACAGCCGCCTGTTACCAAAGGAGCTCAGTTGGACAGAGTTATGTTGCAGCAACATCTAGACGGTCTGATGAATATCGAGTATGATTCTGACTAGTGCTTGCCTACATGAGGGCAAAAGGAGCGTCTGAGGTTCAGTGACGATCGTAAGTGGTGTTTTCGACTTGCACAAATATGGTCGAGTCTGGTATCTATGAACCGCAAATGACGAGTTTAGTGGGTGTGCGCAGTTTCGCTGTGCTAACCTGAACCGTTCGTTTGTTTCGTGGGTTTCTATCTGTACCCACGGGTTCCATCTTAGATACGGCATCCATTTTGTCTCTTGCCCTCAAGTAGCCAGCGAACGGACGCTGTCCGCTTCGCGACCCTAGGATTCCCAAGACTCTTGCGGAAGACACATTTCCTTTGAAAGTGTCTTTATGATGAGGGGGATGATACTCTAAGGCAGATGGCCCTGCTCGAGGCTCATCTTGCCGTGCCGGCCTATTGTCTCAGCCGTGCATCTCATTAGGCACGTCCCTTTGATGCCTGCAGCTCGTGTTTCCCGATACCACCCCTTTTTACACCCTTTCTGATCTCCCCACTGTTTCTGCCTTCCTCCGCACCTGTCCCTGTTCCTTCTTCGATCTGTTTACTGCCGATTGGAATGTACTAATGGTGGGAAGATGGGTTTTTACAGTTGGGAACCGCCAAATGTTTCTGTACTTATGTTCCGGACCTTGAATACATCAAAGCGACCCCTCTCGGGGATAATTATGGGAACCAAGTTGTAAACCTGTGTGTACCATGTTAACCTATGAGAGAAATGTGTATAAAAAGGAGCGATCCACAGTAGCAAATTGAATCAGATCCCGCGAACATACCGACTGTGTACTTCATGTGACTTCTGTGTTCCCTGCAGTAAATAAACCTCGAATCTTTGACGCCGAACGAAGTGTCCTGTGTCTCTGTCATTTGTACGCCGGAACAGGTTACCCACGAAGGTTTCAGGTGTTGTCCCCTGGCACCGCTGGGTCTTAAATAACCCAGTCCTTCACACCTTACCATTCCAGTTTGAACCCAGCCATATGCAAATCAGTCTTGACCCTGTGCCCCATGGGAACAGTCCAGCCCGAACTGCCAAGCTAGGACCTCCCTGGACTGGAAACAAGCATCCTAGGACCGGATTTGGGCTTTCAACCCTCATCAGCCATGATAGATTGATTCCAGTGGCATGGAGAGCACGGGACTCACGTCTGCACTTACCCATCCCACTCGGGGTGACAAATGCAAAAACCACAGCTGATGGACAGAATGCAGAACAATGTCATACTTTCACCCCAGTACAGAGATTTGGGCCTAAATCCATCATTTTTTTGCTCACCATGCCATTCCACTTTGAACCCAGCCATATGCAAATCAGTCTTGACCCTGTGCCCCATGGGAACAGTCCAGCCCGAACTGCCAAGCCAGGTCCTCCCTGGACTGGAAACAAGCATCCTAGGACCGGTTTCGGGTTTTCAGCCCTCATCAGCCAGGATAGCTTGATTCCAGTGGCATGGAGAGCACGGGACTCACGTCTGAGCAAATCTCAACAACAGGCAT
Organism: Lissotriton vulgaris; assembly: GCF_964263255.1. Taxonomy (NCBI): domain Eukaryota; kingdom Metazoa; phylum Chordata; class Amphibia; order Caudata; family Salamandridae; genus Lissotriton; species Lissotriton vulgaris. The sequence continues at coordinate 1,153,417,294 of NC_141687.1, read as the reverse complement.
GGAGAGCACGGGACTCACGTCTGAGCAAATCTCAACAACAGAGCCATTTACAGTCATGTGACCCAGGACACTGACAGAAGGCACAAATAGTTGAGGTAAGAAAATACCAACTTTCTAACAGTGGCATTTTAAGAATTGTGACTTAAAAGCCGACTTAACCATTGAAGACGGTTTTACATTACAATTCATTTTAGTGCATACAACATATCTTTATCTACTGCCAATCAAACGTTAGCACTAATTAAATGTAATAAGGTAACCCAGTCTTCATCTATGAGACAAATAGGCCTTCCAACAGTGAAAGACGACTTTAAGAGTCTTTCACTGCCAAGACATTAAAAACCTAAGGACACATGCCCTACTATGGTCAATAGTAGGAACCTGAGACAATTGACTCGAGTGGTGGAATCGACAGCTAATATCACTGCCAGTGCCCTTGGTAATATCACCACAGAACTTCAGGCGGATAGGCTTATGACGTTACAAAACCGTATGGTTTTAGACGTGGTCTTAGCAGATCGAGGTGGAGTATGTAAGGTGATCCATTCGAGCTACTGCATTTTCATTCCAGATAACGCTCCGACTGTTTATCAAGCCATCTCGAAGTTGCATAAGATCTCTGAGTCCATACACGTGGACGTAGGGGATTGGACGCTGCTTGGGTGGTTTTGGGGCCTGATGTCGACTTGGGGTTGGAAGATTCTGATGATCATCGGAGTTGTTGTGGCGTTCCTGTTCACGTGTTGCCTTTGTGTGCAGTGTGGTCCTGCCTTATGTGGCCTCTGTGCTACGATGTGTATAAGACAGCCGCCTGTTACCAAAGGAGCTCAGTTGGACAGAGTTATGTTGCAGCAACATCTAGACGGTCTGATGAATATCGAGTATGATTCTGACTAGTGCTTGCCTACATGAGGGCAAAAGGAGCGTCTGAGGTTCCGTGACGATCGTAAGTGGTGTTTTCGACTTGCACGAATATGGTCGAGTCTGGTATCTATGAACCGCAAATGACGAGTTTAGTGGGTGTGCGCAGTTTCGCTGTGCTAACCTGAACCGTTCGTTTGTTTCGTGGGTTTCTATCTGTACCCACGGGTTCCATCTTAGATACGGCATCCATTTTGTCTCTTGCCCTCAAGTAGCCAGCGAACGGACGCTGTCCGCTTCGCGACCCTGGGATTCCCAAGACTCTTGCGGAAGACACATTTCCTTTGAAAGTGTCTTTATGATGAGGGGGATGATACTGTAAGGCAGATGGCCCTGCTCGAGGCTCAATTTGCCGTGCCGGTCTATTGTCTCAGCCGTGCATCTCATTAGGCACGTCCCTTTGATGCCTGCAGCTCGTGTTTCCCGATACCACCCCTTTTTACACCCTTTCCGATCTCCCCACTGTTTCTGCCTTCCTCCGCACCTGTCCCTGTTCCTTCTTCGATCTGTTTACTGCCGATTGGAATGTACTAATGGTGGGAAGATGGGTTTTTACAGTTGGGAACCGCCAAATGTTTCTGTACTTATGTTCCGGACCTTGAATACATCAAAGCGACCCCTCTCGGGGATAATTATGGGAACCAAGTTGTAAACCTGTGTGTACCATGTTAACCTATGAGAGAAATGTGTATAAAAAGGAGCGATCCACAGTAGCAAATTGAATCAGATCCCGCGAACATACCGACTGTGTACTTCATGTGACTTCTGTGTTCCCTGCAGTAAATAAACCTCGAATCTTTGACGCCGAAGGAAGTGGCCTGTGTCTCTGTCATTTGTACGCCGGAACAGGTTACCCACGAAGGTTTCAGGTGTTGTCCCCTGGCACCGCTGGGTCTTAAATAACCCAGTCCTTCACACCTTACCATTCCAGTTTGAACCCAGCCATATGCAAATCAGTCTTGACCCTGTGCCCCATGGGAACAGTCCAGCCCGAACTGCCAAGCTAGGACCTCCCTGGACTGGAAATAAGCATCCTAGGACCGGATTTGGGCTTTCAACCCTCATCAGCCATGATAGATTGATTCCAGTGGCATGGAGAGCACGGGACTCACGTCTGCACTTACCCATCCCACTCGGGGTGACAAATGCAAAAACAACAGCTGATGGACAGAATGCAGAACAATGTCATACTTTCACCCCAGTACAGATTTTTGGGCCTAAATCCATCATTTTTTTGCTCACCATGCCATTCCACTTTGAACCCAGCCATATGCAAATCAGTCTTGACCCTGTGCCCCATGGGAACAGTCCAGCCCGAACTGCCAAGCCAGGTCCTCCCTGGACTGGAAACAAGCATCCTAGGACCGGTTTCGGGTTTTCAGCCCTCATCAGCCAGGATAGCTTGATTCCAGTGGCATGGAGAGCACGGGACTCACGTCTGAGCAAATCTCAACAACAGGCATGGAGAGCACGGGACTCACGTCTGAGCAAATCTCAACAACAGAGCCATTTACAGTCATGTGACCCAGGACACTGACAGAAGGCACAAATAGTTGAGGTAAGAAAATACCAACTTTCTAACAGTGGCATTTTAAGAATTGTGACTTAAAAGCCGACTTAACCATTGAAGACGGTTTTACATTACAATTCATTTTAGTGCATACAACATATCTTTATCTACTGCCAATCAAACGTTAGCACTAATTAAATGTAATAAGGTAACCCAGTCTTCATCTATGAGACAAATAGGCCTTCCAACAGTGAAAGACGACTTTAAGAGTCTTTCACTGCCAAGACATTAAAAACCTAAGGACACATGCCCTACTTTTTAAATCCAAAGCACCCTGCCTTACGGGCCTACTATAGGGGTGACTTATAAGTCTTAAAAGGGGAGGTTGTAAGCCTGTCTAATGGTTTGTTTTACCAGGTCGAATGGGCAGTTGCAGCTGCGATGGCAGACCTGAGACAAGTTTTAAAATGCTACCTCAGAGGGTGGCATGATGAGTGCTGGAGGCCCAATAGTAGTGTTTAGTTTACAGGCCCTGTTTACATGCAGTACAATTTACTAGGGCATTACAAGTAAATTAAAAATGCCAATTAGGAGTAGTCTAATTTTATTATGCTTGAAGGAGAGAGAACAAGTACTTTAGCACTGGTTAGCAATGGTAAAGTGTGCAGAGACCTAAAGGCAACAAAATAAATTCTGCAAACAGGAGGGGGGAAGTTAAAAGGTTTGGGGGAATACCACGCCACGAATGTCAGGTCTAACACCCCCATTCTGTAATCAGGGTAACCACTGACCACAATCACATGAGTTTATTGGATGGTCAAATAACCTGTCTTCACCATGAAGACCCTCCATTGCGATGAACAATAACCAGCATGCAACAGTCTGCACAGCAGATGTTTACGAAAACCTTATTTCCATCAAGTATCACTGAACATAGGTACTCAGCTTACAAATACAAGAAAGAGGATGATTATGCTTAATGACTGTAATCCTTCAGCCAAGGTGTTTTTATATTTGCAAAAAAAGAAAAGGCGCAATCAAGGTGGCATAGGTAAATATTAATAATATCCTTTAAGTTTACAAGCCATACAGTTAAACTTCAATTGCTTTGCAATTTGTAAAGCCATGATACCTGCAGCTCAAAAATGAGCTACATACCTGCTGCAGCTCTTGGCCGTCTGGGTCACGTCCGATGCTGAAGCGCTGGCAATGGAGGGATCTGCCATTCTGTAAATTATTCCTGCTCGTCAGCATATAGAGGATTAGGGTGGAGAACATTCACAATTAGAGCTATAGAGAACTTTGAATGCCAGCAGCAGCCATTTCAGAAACTCAGCTTTTTAGAGTTACCAGGTAACACTGTTCAGCACAGTCTGTCCTAACAAGTCTTATCAACTGGGACATGAGTCACTCTAGTTCTTTCAGTTAAGTAATGTATGTCAGGAAATGAGAAGACAGGAGATTGACACATGGCCAGGAGAAATATTATCATTGTTATTCTAGGCAGTGCCTAATAGGTTCATGTGCTAAGAGTTTGGTGTAAAAAGGACAGAAAGTAAATAGCAAAGAGCTTTCAGGGACAGATAAGTGGGAATTTCCTGTGATGAGGCCATCAGATATAGGTGGGTAGGAAGTATGGCATGGGGCAAGCTATCTCCAATTACTGCATCACCCTACAAGATGTAGATTTGTGGCAATGAAAGTGCAGATATGAAGTGTTTGGTGGCACTTCTTTTCAGAACAAACTCAAGTGTGCCTTGTTAACAGGTGCTAGCTTACATTTAGTTTGGAATTATAGAAAATCAACTTTTGCATATTGCTGGATTAACATGTTATGAGTTTCAAGTATAAAAGCATAGTGCATTTAAGTGCAATCGGGCGTTCCTTCCACTCACAAGTGTTCAGTCAATCACAGACGTTACAGCGCACACAATACAAAACCGATGACACCGAAATCTACTGCGCATGTTGCACACATTTAAAAAAATAACATTGACACTGAGAAAAGCTGAAGTACCAGCACCATAAAAGTGAACATGGATTTATAGAAATAAAATACTTTTAGAATAATTAATTTACCATATTTAATAATTTATTAGCTTTTTTTTAATAAAGTTGTTATGAAAGATGGAAAAGCTTTCTACTATGTAAAATAACACAAATTCTTAATATGAAGCAATGTTCTATGTAAAAAATGAGTCTTGCACAAGATTGTGCAAATATTAATGAAGAGACTTCGCATCTCTATTGCTTTCATTGTAATACACCATTACAAATGAAAAAATGGTACAAAATCTTTATGCAATAAGTTATATGAATGAAACTTTCAGTATAAATGATTGACATTATTAGAGTTTTACATTTCTTAAAACAATTTTATTGTAATGATTTTTAGAGCAGTTTACACATAGGTTCTTTTAAAATTGTAGTAGTAGGCCATAATTATAGTTGAACATTTCTATGCAATAATCACTAACACATGTTACAATTATTTCCTTATATGATATGCTTAATTTATTTCATTATGCTTGAACTTAATCATGAGTTTATGTTACTAAAAAATTTATAACTTAAAAATGCATTGAATTGCCTTTATCCTTAGGGTGCATTATTTAATACCCTGGTGTAATAGGCTTTTGTTAAGATTTGTTAAATGCTGCTTTATATGTTCTGTTTACGCAACATTTTTTAAGTAATACACAATTTTTCCAGTACTTGCCCTAGCAAATTGATGGGAACTTGACCCTTCTACTTAACACATGAAGAGCAACAAAGTAAATAACCTCTTTTTGATCCGACCATCATATGGTGACAACTGATGTCGCAAATGGACAGTTTGGAGTATAAAAAGTGACTTTCCAAGAGGAGGCAGCCCTTTTTTTCCCATATCCTCCGGAGCCTCCAGGTCCATGCTCCTTTCCTCTTCTCTTCCATTTCCTCTAGCCTGCCTGCCGGACTATCTTTGCATGCCTTTTCCTTTTTCCTTTTGCTGAGGAACCTGCCTGCTCTGCGATTTGGATCTCTCTGGTGAGAGACCAGACCTGAGCTTTCCTGATTATGCCTTTGCCTGTGCCCATGGACTTTTCCTTAGCGGACTCTAAACTGATCCCTTTTCCTATGTTAAGTGAACTCAGTTGAAACAGCCTCCTGCCTTTGTTGGTGATAGGAAACCCTACCCTTGCTAATCCTCTTTAAGGAGTCTTTTATTCACCAATAAATGTGCTTTGGCTAAATGTGTATTTTTATACTACTTACTGTAAGACTCATGACTGAACTGCTTAAAATGTTAATTTTATATGCATTGATTGTGGATCTTTAATCAAATAACCATATTATCTCAAATTTGTGTCTTTTATTGTGTCTTCATTTTCTTTCCTCAGAAACAGTAAATGTATTGCGATTTATATAGCTCACGTATCACCCGAAGGCATCAAGGCGCTTGCCTTGGGAACCCGTCCTGGTATTCCCTTGTGAGATAACCCCAGCAGGGTATCCACAAGGTGAAAGCCAAGCATACTGCCGCGAGGGACCATAGTGGAGATTAAGCAAGCTATTGCCCAGAGTCGCAGAGTGTGAACCCGTGAGTCGAGTAGGCACCGGAACGAGAATTATCGAGTCAGTGGAATTTTTGAGCCCAAGACCCACCGAGGCAGGGAATTGAACCGTGGTCCAAGACCAGTCTCAGCTTCCGGGTCTGCCACCTCTAACCCCTGAGCCACACTTCTCCACAGTGCATATGAGAGATTGATCACTAAATGTATGATAAGGAAAGTCATAGAATATTTGGTTCTGAGAGTAGAGTACTTGAAACCAATCTCAATTTTTTGACTTGGCTACCCATTATTGGACCTCATTGGTTGGCCAACAGTTTGACACCCTGATTACTTACCCCTCACTGCGCCGAAGCAACACCGGTGCTAAACATCTTCACAGCATGTACAAAAAAAGACATTCTGATTCAGCAGCAGACAACACTCAGACCAAAAGTAGGAATGGCCAAAGAAGGGAAATCGACAAACTTTGCATCTGACTAACTTAGAAAACGGTCTTCCTCGTGTCTGTCTCTCCATGCAGAAGAGTTGATGAACTTTATAGATATGAACAGTGTTCAGTTTTTCACAGGATCTAGCATTACTCCAGACTCCACATCTCTCCATTCAGTACATCAACTAAGATACAGTTATCATTAATACTAAACAATTTTCCTAATGAAAAAAACATCAGTAATCTTGAGAGGCAAGATGGCCGCTGTAGCATTGTAGGTGCAAGTCGCATCTAGACCCCTCTCCAACCTATGGAGGGTCCAGGCACCTGATCGGCTGTACCAAGGCAGTATGCAACAGAGGCTGTGCTGGTTGAAGCTTGAGGGACAAAGCGGCATTTATCATAGCCTAAAACAAGGTCTATTGCAACTGAAATCATTGCTTTGGGAGCTTCGAAAGGCTATTTTTTCCGAGATGGCAAACCGCGCAAAAGATAAGCAGACATCGGCCTCGAGCTTCGGACCAGCTAAAGAGACATGCCAAAAGGATCCAGGAAGGACTGGTACAATCCCGAAAACTAAAATGCCCCCACCCAACAAACGCTCTACACCCACGATCTCGACGGCCTCCAAGGCTCAACAACGCAAAATCGAGAAAAGTGAAAGAGCCGCCGAGAAAGACAGAGACAATGTGCTTAATCCGAGTGATGACACTCGCAGCGGCGGTTACAGTAATCAAGCAAGTCAATCCAGCCAAGCGGGAAAACCCACCACGGAGAAAAAGAAGGGTGACCTCACCTTCCGTCAGCCCTCAGTAATAGAGATATTCAACAGCAAAGCACCCCCGGCGGCTCCAACAGAAGACACAGCGGCAGTCCTGGGCGTAGAAAACTCTCCGGCAACCGGCTCTGGAAGCAGCGTCCTCGTGGACGCAAGCAAAAGCGTTACTAGGCAACCAGCACAGACGGAACGTACAGAGCTCACGCTTTCCGCGGAGCAAGCAGCAATCGAGTCAATTACCGCCGGAGGGAAGGCTGAGCATACCGATGCGGAGAATGAGGTGAGAGCTGTAAATGGGGATAAAATAACTGAACCATCGAGCACAGAGTCCCTGAAGAATCAGATTCTACCATAACCAGCAGCGAAGATGAGAGGGAATCAGGAGACTCGTGCTCTAGTTCTGGAGATACAGGGGGCTCCAAAGGGAAAGGCACACAAAAAAAACGCAAGCTGACTGGCAGGAAAACGGGCTCTCCTACAAGCTTGCATAAGAGCACTCATAAAAAGCTGATTTGGGATTACTCCGCTACCTCGAATCTCTACAAAGAAGATGGGCAAGACCCCCAAAATGAGGCTGGGAAACTAGACTTGATATTTGCAAATCTAAAACAAATTCAAATGGAAGCTAGAACGGAGAGTAGAAGAGCCAGGCATGACACCAAAAAAATCCAAGCTTCTATCAGGAGAATAAACAAAAAATGTGAGGAAGTGGATGAAAGAGTTACCGAAGTGGAAGAAAGGACTGGCAGGATTGAGGAGGAAGTGACGGACTGGCAGGCAAGCAGAGAAGAGCACTCGAAGTTGATGGAGGATCTACAATGGAAGGTGGAGGATTTGGAAAATCGCCAGAGGCGAAATAATGCCCGACTCCTTGGAATAGAGGAAGGGGCAGAGGGGCAAGATCCCAGAGGCTTCGTCATTAAGTTGTTAAAAGGTGCCTTTCCAGAGACCCCGTGGCAATGGGAACAAGAGGTGCAAAGAGCACACAGGTTTCCGCTCACGACAAAGGGGAAAAAAAGAGGTGACGGTACACTTCCAAGAGCGATGCTAGTATTTTTTGGAAATTTTCTGGCGAGACAAGAGCTGATGGACAAAGCCAGACCTGACTCTAAAAAGACGGTGGATGGAACAACATTTTTTGCAAGACCTGACTTTTGCCATGTTACAGTGGAAAGGAGGTGGAGACTCAGGCAATTGATATCGGCATTTCAGAGCCAAGGCGCTGAGGCTTATTTGATGTTCCCGGCAAAACTAAAAGTTATCGTTGGGGGTAGAGTCAGAATGTTCTTCTCAGAGATTAAAGCTGGAGAATATCTAGAAGAGTTAAAAGAGCTGAAGGAAAAAGGGGGAGCTAGAAGATAGTATAAAGGAGAGGTACTAGAATAGGGAGGGGCAGGGGGGTAAAAAAGACAAAGAAGATTTAAAAAAAGAAGAGATAAAATGTATGGAACAGTAATGAGCAGTAAAAAGGGAAAAATTGAAAAGCCATATAAAGACCGGGGGAATAGGAGTTCGCAGGAGTAGGGTTTTTTTTTTCCGTTTGTGTAGGGGAGGAGAGGGGGGCGACGCCGCAATGCACAGTGGACACGCATAGGTCAGGACTGACCTATTTGCCTGTCATAGGGGGGGGGCAGCAGCGGGGGAGGGGGGGGTACAGAAGGGGAGGGAGGTGGGGGGGGGCACGGTTGGTGGTTGGCGTAATAATACAGTACAGACTGGTAAAAGTCATCATGATCACTATGATGGGAGGAAAAGTTGGAAGCAATGGGCATGGGCACGAGCACGAGCACTTGAAAAGCTGGAAAAAGGGAAAAAATGATAGATGGAAACTAGGCTAATTACGTTGAATATATGTCGTCTAAATAACAGAGAAAAAAGACAAAAACTGGGGGCACTACTGCGATTCTGGAAAATTGATGTAGTTTGTTTACAAGAAACGCACGTAGCCGTTAATGAGAAGTATCTGTTGGAGCAAATGGGTTTTGAAGTTCTCGCCTATACAGGTCAGGTAGAAAGATGTAGGGGTGTTGCAGTGTTGGCAAGGAAAGGCTGCACAAAAGTTAAAAAGAAAAAGGAGGACAGTGAGGGGAGATGGGTGATGATTGAGTTGGAAACAAATGCAAGTCGATATACAATTGTCTCAGTGTATGGCTCAAACGATGATGATCCAGATGTTTTTGAATTTGTGGACAGAAAACTAGCATTATGGCCAGAACCTGTGATATGCTGCGGAGATTTTAACATTAACGGTTTAAATGGTCTACTCGAGGAGGATGGGGGGAGATATATGGGAAGGAAGAAAAAGGTATGCAGATCAGTACAAAACCTTGCTCGTCATAATGCATTAAGCGATATGTGGGCGGAAAAAAATCCAATGGGTTCAGGCAGCACCTTTTACTCTGCACCACATAAGTCAATAGCAAGACTGGATTATTTTCTTATTTCTAGCTCTCTTGTAGGTATCTCCAGTATAGAGCGATTCCCGAGGATAGTGTCAGATCATAACCCCCTGGTTTTAAGTATTCAAACCGCTCAAGTTAAAGAGAGAATAAGCTCTACCTGGACGTTTGAAAGAGGGCTGCTAAAGGATGAGGATTACATTATAAGTATGAAAGCATGGATAATGCAATTTTGGGACGTTAATAGATACTCTACTTCGGCAGATGTGGTATGGGATAGTTTCAAGGCAGGTATAAGGGGGAGACACTAAGCTATACAATTGCAAGAAACAGAAGGGAGAAGGAGAAAACGGAAGAAGAGATTAGAATCCTTTGGACAATGGAAGAGGCTCTGGTGGAGGCAATAAGCAAGAGGGAATCATTTGAATCGATTTTACTCGAGTTGGAAATTCAAAAAGCAGAAACAGGTGTCTCGTTAGCACAGAAGCTAGCTAGGAATTACTTAGCAAAAAAAGAGAAGTGCTACGAATTCAATGAAAGGGTTGGGCATCTCCTGGCAATTAGAACAAGACAAACGTTGGCAGCAGGGGAGATAAAAGAGGTTAGGGATAGCACTGGGACAATTGTGAATAAGGTAGAGGAGGTACAGGAGGTATTCAGGAGGTATTATGAGGTCTTATACGAGAAAGATGTAACTACGAGAGAGATTGAGGAAGAAAGTATGGGTTATTTAACACCAAGACCACAGACAGAATTCAGTGTAGAAGAGAGGGACAAATTAGATGAGGTGTTAACTTTCCAGGAGATAGGGGATGCAGTCACTGATCTTCCATCGGGCAAAGCAGCAGGACAGGATCAGATACCTGTAGAGTTTTATAAAACTTTCTGGGATGTCATAGGCAAAGATTTGTGGGCAATATGTTGTTTGGCACAGGGAGGTAGGATTGTCCCAAAGTCATGGTCTGGTGCAGACATCATTGTGATCTTAAAAAAGGATAAACCATCAACAGAACCGGGGTCATATAGGCCAATTACTCTACTCAATGCTGACGTGAAGATCTATGCCAAGGCCCTCGCTAATAGGCTGAGTAAGGTCATTGAGAAAATGGTGTCCCCAGAACAACATGGGTTTATACCTGGTAAAGGGACTACCCAACACACCAGGCAAATGATCACTGTACTAGATGCAGCAGAGGCCTTTGGAGACCCTGTCGCAGCAATCTTTTTAGACGCCGAGAAGGCTTTCGACAGGGTTTCCTGGGCTTACTTATGGAAAGCGATGGAATGGGCAGGAATAGGTAAAGGATTTATGGCTGCAATTCAGGCATTATACAGACAACCTACGGCTAGGATAAGAATCAACAAATCCTATTCAAAAACGGTACAGATCGGGAGGGGGACAAGACAGGGGTGCCCAGCTTCCCCGTTGTTGTTTGCCATTTATTTGGACCCTTATCTGAGAAGGTTAACAGCGAACTGTAAGATCAGGCCTGTTACATTGCATGAGAAAGATTATAAATTATTTGCCTATGCAGATGATGTGGCGATTGTTACTCCAAAGCCAGCGCAAGCACTGACTGAAATTGAACACGAGGCAAGGAAATTTGGTATGTTTTCAGGATATTCAATAAATAGAGGGAAAACACAGATAGTGCAGAATAATCACTCCACCTTTAGAGATACAAGAGTAGTTCAGGAAGCAACATACTTGGGTGTTAAGGTGACGGCTGAGTTAGGGAAACTGGTTGAGCTAAACATGGGACCACTATTACGGAAGGTTAAGAGAAATTTGGAGAGGGTTAATAATCTACATTTGACTTTAATGGGGCGTATTAATTTCATTAAAATGGTCACTTTTCCCAAATTCTTATACTTTTTTAGGGCAATCCCTTTACTGTTTGATGTGACATGGTTTAATAAAATAGAAGCAATACTGAATGGGTTAATCTGGGCACAAGGGAAGACACGCAGAGCTTACAGATTTCTGACACTACCAAGGGAAAAGGGAGGTTGGGGGGCACCAGACTTCAGATTTTATTATTGGGCAGCAGTACTGCAATACTCCAAAGCGCTATTAGGTGGCAGTTCTTATCAAGAGGAAGGGACAGGTATAGAGAATGTTTATAAAGCGCTGTTGGGGGAAAGGGCTGAGAACGCCCTGGTTAATACAGTAGAGTTTACCTACTTCAAACATACTAGATTTAAGACCTTGGAGGCAGTACACAAAATTTGGAGGGTTATTATGAAGAAATTAGGGTTAGGAAGATATAATAGATACCTGAGGCTATACTTAAATGTCGATTTGCCAACAGAAATTTTTTGGGATACTACAATGAAAGTTTGGAATGATAAAGGAGTTAAGAAATTAGGAGACTTGATGGATGGGGAAGGGGGGTTTCTATTATTTCAAGATATCCAACATAGATTTAAAATACCTGGAAACAACTTCTTCAAATATTTGCAAATAAGAAGTTACTTTCACTTAAAACAGGGGGGGCCAGTAGGCATGACAAGTTGTAGGATTATGGATTATTTAGGGAGTGGCTTAAGGGGATCAATTAGACAATTGTATATAGAATTACAGGAGTATAAAATTGATGATAGGGAGAAATTTAGTAATAAATGGGTTGAGCAAGTTGGGGCCCACCCGGAATCCCTGCAAGCCTCATTAGATCGAGGAAGAACCATACTTTGTTCTGCTACACTACAAACACAACATTATAAGACCATCTTCTCACTATATCACACACCAGCTAGAATTGCACAATGGGGGGGTAGCACTGGTATAACTTGTCCACGCTGCGATTCATCAAATGCTAATCTTACGCATATGTTCTCGCAGTGCCCACAGCTATGCACCTTAAAAGTGGCAATAGAGGGGTTTCTTGAGAAATCTCTAAGACTAAAAGTGAAATTAACAGATGAGCTGATAATATTAGGCATCAGTATAGGCGATAATAATAACTATCCTGAATTTTTATTTGTGGCCACAGCAGTTTTCAGACTAATTATTGCGAAAGCCTGGAAAGATAAATCTGCACCGACATTTCAAATATGGATGGCAAGGATGCTACATATATATAATATGGAGAAAGCCATCTATGATAAGAAAGGCAGAAGGGCAAGAATATTGGGGGGGAAGATATGGCGCCCTATAGAAGAGTGGAAGAATAGTAAGGCATAAAAATTCTTCTTCTTCCAGGATTACGTTAGGTTATGATTTACTCTGTTTTGTTTTTTATTTTGTTGGTTCTAGCTGTATGATAAGATATATGACTGTATAATTGTGAGAAAATTCTGTACTGTAATTATTGCAATGTAACTTACGGAAAAAATGGAAGAAAATAAAAAATATTAAAAAAAAAAAAAAAAAAGTAATCTTGAGAGGTACTGAAGCCCTGCATAGAAGGCTTTTTTATTATTATTGTTGTTGGTTTAGTTGTTATTATTATTATTATTCATAATAATAATGATACAATTCATCATCATCGCCATCATCATCATCAATATAATAACAATAATATTATTAATAGAGATTGCAGAGAGAAACAGCAGCAATTATTTTGAGAGCTGAGCAATGTCAGGGTATATTTAATGTCTTCAGATGACTATTGCAGAGGTGTAGGCATTGCAAGATGACTCTCTGCCTGATGTTTCGGTTTTCTGCAAAAATGAGGGGTAATCCTGTAACACTTTTGAAATTCAAAATATAAGCATAAGTATACATTCCTGGACAGAGATACATTATTTTCTCTACTTTAAAAACGTCCTGCTTTCTCCACATGTTTACCTTATCTGGTATTGAAATATTTGGATTTTTGAAAGATTTATCTGCATTTTTTTGCTGCATGATTGCTTTTACTCCTATTGCATTTCTGTATCTGTAGGTGTTGAGCATACATTTCTAGTGGAGGTAGGCAAGTTTGTACAGAATGATGACCTTGAAAACTATGAAACGCTCTTTAAAAGTATGCTTGCTACAAGGTGAAGACAGTGTGAGGTTATCACTATGGGGCATCTTACTGTTGGCTGCTGCTATTAGCTAGCTGACTAATGCAGGATCCTTTGAGTGGCACAAGACTAACTCTGGCTAATTTGATTTGGTAAGGAGGCTTTTGTCGTCAACCCAGCATGAAAGAACCCTAGACAGAACAACCTTATAAAAATCTGTTGGAGGACATAGCAGCTCTGATTACTCTATATTAGAGACCTGGGACCTCCTTACAGGCTTTTTAGAATAGGGTGGGATATTTACCAAACTTCTCTTTACCCCTCGTAAGAACTGCACCGCCAGGAGAGGCGGTAGATTCTTCTTCCATCTAGCTCCTGCTTTTTGGAATTAACTTCCCTTACAGCTCAGCAGGATTACAGACCACAAGCAGTTCCATAGGGAATTAAAAACATGGCTATTTTGATTGCTTTTACTGCCCTTTCTGTTCAATTGGCCTCCAGACTTCTCAGGAGTTTTACGCTAGTGCTATGAAACCCTTGGGTGATATGTGCGATCAATTATTCTCTTTGACTTGACTTGACTTGATGTGGTAAATACCATTACCCAGAGTGAGGTATTTACCACATGTGGAAAATTCATGTTATTCCAAGTTTACAACAGGAATACTAGGCAGAACGTGCAGAATCGGTTATTAATACAGTAAATCCTGCATGTTTTGCCTAGTTTTTCTTGATTTTTTTTCACCGTAAATTTCAGCATACTTGACCTGCTGATTTTTATCAGGGGAAAGCTAAGAGGTGGGACAATTATTAGACATTTTGTCATTCTGATCCCTGAGGAAGTGCTGATTTGCTCAGGGATCGGGAATTAGCCTTCAACTCATAATGTGGGCCAATTTAAATAAAGAGGTTTTCATGATTTTACAGAAGTGTCATTCCATGTTTAAACTGATATATATAGATGGAGTGTTTTTTTGGTTTGCTAATAATTTTGGCCCCGTTTCACAAATCTTCACTACACAGTCCACAAAAAAAAGTTCATCAACCTGAGCTCCTCTGTAGAAAGTTTTGGGGTGAACCATTAAGCAGTGGCTGACAAAAAAAGGGATTCCTAAACGTAAAATGTCCATGCATTTTCCATAGACTTCTTTAAAAAAGGTTGTAGCAGAAACTGCTGAACGGAATTACACCAAATTCGGAGAAAGCTAGTTCTTGGACCACAGATTATGCTTTTTGTCATTTGGTGTCAATTCGTTCAGTAGTTTTTGAGCTATTAAGAGTCAAAAGTTGTTGTATTATTTAGCAGATGGGCTTGTGAGAGTCTCCAAGACACTTGTGGGAGTGCCATTTTAAAAATAGAGCGTTCTGATTGAGCCAGGGAGCTTTATTTCCCTGGTAGTCTTTACACGACTCATGACTTAGTCTCCTGTCCTGAAGTTGTGAAAAACACAAGATATATAGGAGCAGGTTAGGGATCCCCTGATCATCTAGGTCCCATGAAGGAACCCACAGGGACCCCACTCTATGACCCAAAAATAAAAAAAAGACAAAAATACCACAATCCTGTGAGACTCTTGCGGGATCACTATAAAATGGCAGCCGGGTCACATTTAATGATATCATGCCCCAGGGAGCCTACCCTCCCCAGGGCGGTGTTTAGAAAGGGGAGGATGTACAGCATGGCCCCCCTCCCTGAGTCATTAAAGGCTCGAGGAAGACTACCCCGGTGCTGATCTGATCAATTATGAGAGCAGGCAGCGTGAGCCAACATTAATTTTTATTGGCAGGGGGCTACCCGACCCTCTCCCTGAGAGGCCCCAGGGAGTCAACCCCCAGGGCTGACATTGACGTGTATGGATAGGGGGACCTAGTGACCCCACTCCCCGAGCCTCTAAATGCCCCGAGAACCATGATGTCATTTGAGATTTCATCACTGATGTCCTAAATTATGTCATAGAACATGTCATGAGTGATGTCATACGTGAGGACATAAGCAGTGCATTGTGGGGGCGAACGTTATAGTTAACATTGCTAACTATAATTGGTGAATTTCTGTAGTTAGTTTAGTTCAAAACGTTAATGTAATACCTAACATATTCAGCTAACTATTAATGTTAATTTGAACTTTGTTTTTTCAGAGAACATATAAATTTATATATATATTTTTTTTTTCACAAAAGCCTTTTTAAGTTTCTTCATAAAAGCGGAATTGTATATAGTGTACATACCGTGTTAATACAATATCGCCACAGGCGGAATCATTTCAAATCATGTGTTTGAAACATCAAATTCACTTGAATGTTTGACCAAATTTGACTGTGAGATATTGAAAAACGCTTGAAAATGCAATAGTTTTGATCGTTTTAAAATGGCTGCCAAGCTTAATGGTCTATACTTTGTATTGGGACAGGCAGTCCTACCTTTATTGTTTTTTTTTTTAGCACTATGGGCCAGATGTAGGTAATTAGTATTTACTGATTTGTAAATACCGAATTTTACCGATTCGGTATTTACAAATCGGTAAATGCTATGTAGATATTTTAACCGAATTATTTAACGAATCTGTAACATTCTGTAATTACCGAATCGGTAAATACCGATTCGGTAATTGCCATTGATTCCTATGGGCCTTGAGGCCCATAGGAACGAATGGCAATTACCGAATCGGTAAATACCGATTCGGTAAAAGTACCGAATTGACAAGGGGGACAGGGTGTCACTTTGACACCCTGTTGCACCCCTGATTCAGGCTTTTGTGCCATGTGACACACATACATGCCCATTCAGGCTTGTGTGCCATGTGACACACATACATGCCCTTAGGGCATGTATGTGTGCCACATGGCACAGGTGTACATGCACAGATGTGCATGTACACAGGAATTCGTTATTTACCATCAAATAGTATTTGATGGTAAATAACGAATTCTGAAGGGTCTGTGGCACTGTTTTCAGTGCAACCTACATCACAAATTACCAATTTGGTAAATTTACAGATTCGGTAATTTACAGAATCGGTAAATTTACCAAATCTGTAAATTTACCGAATCTGTAATTTTAAGGCCCCCTACATCTGAAACTCCAAATACCGGTCGGTAACGGCCGATCGGCCGTTACCAACCGGTATTTGGCCACCTACATATGGATCTATATGTTTAATTGTCAAAAAACTGTAAATCACCGGTGACCAGGGTGCGGCTGCACCGAAACGCGTTTGGCGTTTGTTTATCATTTTGTTCTAATAAATCTCATGCTAATGGAGCTGGGCTCGAGATTGCTGAAGTCCGTGGCCTGTTTAAGGGTGGCGAGACACACCGAGCAGGTCTCTCGGCAGAAATGTAAACACACGATAATCTTCTCCAATGAAGGACTCGCACTCAGAAGGAAACCAAGAGTGTATTCCAGAGGTTACGTGTTTTGACAGCAAGTCTGTCTTGATCACACAAATAATGCAACTGACAGAAAGACTTTACATAGGTCTAGAAAGAGAAAGAGGACTGTTGTTTGACAAGTGGTGGTCAATCCACGGAGGCCATTACTAAATGGGTTCTAAAAATGAAATGTATTTGTAAAGCGCTCTTATTGTCCTGTTGATATCTACACACAACAGAAAGACCACAATATGAAGCCGTGTAAACCTTTAACATAGGTTATTTGTTTCAAGACGTATTAGCTACTGTGCTCACATTTATGATCGTGATGAAGTTACAATTGCATCTGCAAAATGGGTGTTTCTAAAAAATTACGGAGATCCAAATCAATCAATATACGCGGCATAGTGCTCTAGTCATAAATTCCATCATACAAGCGGCATAGTGCCAATACAAGTGATAAGTGTACACACTCTATAAATAGGATGCAACACAGCATATACATGAGGTGAAATCGGCATAGTGCCCGAAGTCAATTCAACTAATATATATGTAGGGCCATGAAAGTAAATGATTGTACCTGACCCGACATAATCAAGATATCATAAATTGGCCGACCACAACAAGTCCTAGCTTCCTAATATCAGACAAATAGCAACCTAAACATGCTTCCTGAAAATAGAAGAAGAAAGTGCTCAATGTTTAATTTATGTGAAGATAGAAAATCTTATCTGAGAAGGACCCACAGGACGGGGAAGAAAAGGGTAGGGTGACTGGAACGGATGAGACAGTCCGCAACAGGGGTGACCCTTCCTTTCCTCCTGTGTAAAGAGAAAAAGAAAAAAGTGAATTTAAAATCCAGAACGGTCAAACTATTACCTCATAGTTGACACCAAATGAATTAAAACATGTAAACATTTAGACAATAGAATACAGAAAATGCTTGCAGCAGAACAAGTCAGAAAACATGGATGAATAATATCAGTCATAACGTAAATGTGAGCTTAATTCCTCATCCAGGTTATGACCCTTCTGGTATTTAGTTTTTAATTCATTTATCCACTTGGATTCACGTTTGCATAGGAGTAAAGTTTTGTTGCCTCCTCTGGGCCCGATGTGAACTTGTTCCAACACAAAATAACTTAACAAAGAACTGTTGGATAGATGGAACATCTTGAAATGTCTGGCAATGGGACAATGGATATCTTTTTTGTTGATGGCACGCATGTGCTCAAGTACTCTTTTCTTTGCCATGAATGTGGTGCTGCCTACATACCACTTTTGGCATGGGCACACCAAGACATACACACAATATGTAGAACTGCAAGTAAGATATTGATTGATCGTTTTGGGTGAACTGTGCCCTGGGATAGGAACCGTATTCATCAAAAAGCTATTCCGGCAGGCTTTACAGTGCCCTCAAGGATAAAAACCGTTTAAATTATGTTCTCCTGTAGGTTTATTGGGTGTTATATCATTGTGGACAAGAATATCTCTGATACTATGGCATTTTATGTACGTTATTTTAGGTCTATGGGAGAAAGTTTGTCCAACAATGGGGTCACTTAAGAGTATGTCCAATTTGTCGGACAATATTTTCCGTATTTGTCCAGAGTTCCAGTTGTAAGTAAGAATAACTCTGTTAGACTCCTCAGAGGTCTCAGTATTTTCTCTGTTGGTATTGGCCAGAGTTTGGGCATGGTCAACCTGATTTACTCTGTTGATAGCTCTATTTAGCACCCACTCGGGGTATCCTCTTGTCACAAAATCTCTTGATCATGGCCTCTTGCTCGTATTGAAATGCAGTCGCAGTGCTACAATTCCTTCTTGCTCTTAGCAGTTCCCCATAGGGGATACTCCATTTAAGGGTATCAGGGTGACTGCTGAGAGAGTGAAGGAGAGTATTGCCAGCTGTTGTTTTACGAAAGAGACTGGTTTGAAGTGTATCTTTGTGTGGCGTAACTAGCAAATCAAGAAATTCAATGGAGTGTCTACTCATGTTTCTAGTAAGAAAAATGTTGTTGTTGTTAGCATTGAGTTTAATTATAAACTCACTGGCCATTTCTTCGGTACCTGTCCAAATTAAACAAAAGTTTGTCAATGTACCAAAGCCAAAGTTTGACTTTGGCAAAATATTCGTGTAGTGTGTTATCCTGTCTGATGTCCTCCTCCCACTTGCCCAGGAAGAGGTTAGCATAGCTATGCCACAGGTCTGCTTATAGATTGTACCATTAAACATGAAAATATTGTTGATGAGGCACAGTTACATCATCTCTAATAACATGTTAGTGTGTTCCAAAAATTCAGTCGGTCTTGATTTCAGATAATGATGGCATGCCTCTCTACCTTTGGTATGATTGATGATAGTGTAAAGTGAATTTACGTCTAAAGTTATCATTAAATCATTGGAACCCCAACTGATATCCTGGAGTTTCAAAAGGAAATCTTTACTGTCTTTAACATGAGAGGGGAGACCTGTCACATATTCTCAAAGAAAGTGATCTACATATTTTGAACAAAGCGGTACAAAAGGGGGTAGTGATGCATGGAGCATCTGAACCAATCAAATACTCAGACCCAGTCAACAGATCTGGGTTTAATCCATCACCGTTCTTTAGCTCACTCTGCCACCCCAGTTCAGACATGGCCAGATGCAAATCAGTCTGACCCTGTGCCTCATGGGAACAGTCCAGCCCGAACTGCCAAGCCATGCCTACTCTGGACCGGATTCAAGCTTCCTAGGACCGGCTTCTGGCATTACAGCCGTCTTCAGCCAGGCTTGCTTGAATCCAGTGGCAAAGTGAGCAAGGGACTCACGTACGAGCATACCCTGCCAACTTATGGCGAACAAATCAGTACAAAAGGGGGTGGTGATATTTTGCGACATTTTCTAAGGCACCTATAAATGAAACAATAAGCCTCCCTGGTGGTATAGTGGGATCTTTGTGGAGTTCAGGCAAAAGGTATAGAATTGACATTTTAGGATAATCACGTTTCAGAAAACAGTATTCTATCCAGGTTACATAACATTTTTATCCCATTCTTTTAGTTTTTCCGAAATGTCACAGATACTGGCCTTATACACATCCATACTAGCTTTCATATAGAATTTCTGATCATCTAGTTGTCTTTGGGCCTCCATTATGTACTTGTCTTTTGCCACAGTAAAGCCTGCCGGAATAGCTTTTTGATGAAAAAGGTTCCTATCCCAGGGCACAGTTCACCCAAAATGATCCATCAATTTCTTACTTGCAGTTCTACATATTGTGTGTATGTCTTGGTGTGCCCATGCCGAAAATGGTATGTAGGCAGCACCACGTTCATGGCAAAGAAAAGAGTACTTGAGCACATGCGTGCCATCAACAAAAAGACATCCATTATCCCATTAAGTTATTTTGTGTTGGAATCAGTTCACACCGGGCCCAGAGGAGGCAGCAGAACTTTACTCCTACGCAAACGTGAATCCAAGTGGATAATTGAACTCAAAACTAAATACCCGAAGGGTCATAACCTGGATGAGGAATTAAGCTCACATTTACGTTATGACTGATTTTATTCATCCATGTATTCTGACTTGTTCTGCTGCAAACATTTTCTGTATTCTATTGTCTAAATGTTTACATGTTTTAATTAATTTGGTATCAACTATGAGGTAATAGTTTGACCATTCTGGATTTAAATTCACTTTTTTCTTTTTCTCTTTACACAGGAGGAAAAGGAGGGTCACCCCTGTTGCGGACTGTCTCATCCGTTCCAGCCAGCCTACTCTTTTCTTCCCCGTCCTGTGGGCCCATCTCAGATAAGATTTTCTATCTTCAATAAATTAATTCTTGGGCAGTTTCTTTTTCTATTTTCAGGAAGCATGTTTAGGTTGCTATTTGTCTGATATTAGAAAGCTAGGGCTTGTTGTGGTCTGCCAATTTATGATATCTTGATTATGTCGGGTCAGGTACAATCATTTACTTTCATGGCCCTACATATATATTAGTTGAATTGACTTCGAGCACTATGTCGATTTCACCTCATGTATACTGTTGCATCCTATTTATTGAGTGTGCATACTTATCACTTGTATTGGCGCTATGCCGCTGGTATTATGAACATTATGACCAGGGCACTATGTTGCGTATATTGATTGATTCGAATCTCTGTAATTGTTTAGCAACATCCATTTTGAAGATGCAATTGTAACTTCACCACAATTATAAATGTGAGTACAGTAGTTAATATATCTTGAAACAAATAACCTATGTTAAAGGTTTACACGACTACATATTGTGGTCTTTCTGTTGTGTGTAGATATCAACAGGACAATAAGAGCACTTTACAAATTAATTTAATTTTTAGAACTCATTTAGTATTGGCCGCCGTGGATTGACCACCACTTGTCAAACAACAATCCTCTTTCTGTTTCTAGACCTATGTAAAGTCTTTCTGTCAGTTGCATTATTTTTGTGATCAAGACAGCCTTGCTGTCGAAACGCGTAACCTCTGGAATAAACTCTTGGTTTCCTTCTGAGTTCGAGTTCTTCATTGGAGAAGATTATCCTGTGTTTATATATATAGATATATTTGAATTTGGATACTATTAGCCATGTAATTATGTAGTCATTTATGTATGCACCTTGTGTCACATCCATTTTTTTTCTTTTAACTGACCCACACTAAAATTTGGTCTTTTCTTTGAGTTTAAATGTGCTAGATTTCTAATGTAAAGATATTGATTAAGAAATGTGTTATATTTTTTTCAATTATAATTGATATGTACGGATGGAAAGTGTTTTTACTATGTTAATTGTAGTTGCGCTGAGGATGATGTGTAAAGTGCACCGAGGTGGGTCTCAGGTCATGTGAACAAGATCTCGATGTAGTTGAAACACGTTATTTTTTTGCCTGTCTGGATAAAAAAAGATTGCTGAAACAATTGCTTATCTGGAGTGGCTCCTCCTTTCACTAGGAACAGGGTGAGAATTTAAAGTACATTTTTCCGCTGCTGTGACCGCCACCAAGCCCCATCCGGCTTGGCTGGGCTTTGTGCAACCACTAACGTCATTTGTAAACTTACTTTAACGAATGCACACCTGATGTAATTGGAATCTAAAGAAGTTGTCTCCTCACACTGCAAGGGATCGCGTTGTTGGGAATTCCGCTGAAAGAACACCACGATGTGAGAGAAACAGGTCAACTACCAAACAGCCAGGGTGCACTACAGCACCGACTACAGTGCAGATTATAGGTATTTTCAACTAATATTGTGATTTATAGAATTTTGTTAATACAATATTCATACATGTACTTTGGTGCGGGTCATTTTTTGTCACAGATTAAAGGTATTCCAATTTTAATCATGGCAGAGGACATTTTGAAAGGGCTGGCGGATTCAGCCCATCTAATTTACAAGTCAGCCGGAATGGCATTGGAACCACCCAAAGTGCATCAGACCCACATAGGGATACATCCAGTGTAAAACAGATAGGGAACCTTTTGGAAAAGCTCCACTGCAAGGAACTAAGCTGTTGGTGGGAAGTCATTTTATTGCAGAATTTCCTTGAGGGGGAATGTATTCCACGTGTTTTACAGATTTTCCTAATCCCAACCTTATCAAATCCTAACCCGCAACTTCTGAAAAAATGGGCTGATAACACTAATGCATGCTCAAAAGTCATTGTACAAATTCTGATTAAGCATGCATTGGAATGAGGAACAAAGTATTTTCTTTTACCATTTCAACAGCAAAGTCTTTAAGCAAAGCATTAGCAGTGTACCATCCATGCCAAGCTGTAAAATGAAAAAAGCCTTTTACCACTCCAGGCACATTATTACTGCATTAAATTGGTAAAATGCCATGTTGTAATCCTATGCTTAAAGACTTTGCTGTAAAAACAGTAAGACACTGTGTCTCTTTCTAGCTCGGTGTTGATGGCAGTGTGCTAATCCTATAATTAAAAACGTTGCTAGAAAAACAGACATTTGAGGTGAGCAGATTCAGAGTGCCACTGCTGAGCGATGCACCCTTGGTGCAGGCCTTTGCATCCCCTATCAATGGCAGCCTCAACGAAGTGCCTGACTCTGCATTGCAGGCTCACAGCTCCTTGGAACAGACGCCTCGACTTCTCAGCGCATCCTTGATGCCAGACTTTCCCTCGGAAGCCCCAACAATGGGATCCTCAATGGCGCTGCAGGCCCTCGCATCGCAGCCTAGCTGCTAGTCAGAACCGACGCATCGCTTCTGCTGTGCAATACATCTTTGACACAGATCCCTCAACGGTCCTCAAACCAGGATTTAAGGTACTCTGTTCGGCAGGCCAAAATGGGTCCCTTTAGCAGACCCACTCTCCATTGAGGTCCACCTGAACTTGTGACTTTGTCCCTATGTGGAATGACCAAATATCCACAGTTGGGACTTTGTGCTTTGGGGGATATTTTCACTAAAGTCTTTACAATTGAATATCTCCAGTTCAACTGACTGGATCTTTGTTGTTATGGTTGGTTTATTTATTAAAGAAGGTTATATTGTTCTAACTTGGTGTGGGAGCCTTTTTGTGTGGTATTGCCACTTCATCACTGTTTGAAATGTTGCAAAAATAGTTTACACATTGCCTTTAAGTTAAGCTAGCCTGCTCTGTGCCAAGTTAACAGAGGTTTGAGCACAGGCGAATTTAGGGTTTCTTATGGCTGATGCTTAACCAGGGCTCACACCCCAGTCAACCAACAACAAATTCCTTCCAATATGCATTTGTGTTACCTATAGTAAGCCCGGGCGGGTAACTCTGCTCCGCGAACAGAGTTTGTTGATTTTTGCCTACTCTGCGCTCCATTTCAAATGTGGCGTTTAGGCAAAAACTCCCCTCCATGGCGGAGCAGAGTTAACCTGCCCCTCCACCCTCCCAATTTTTTTTTTTTTTTTTAAAAGGCACTTACCCGCATGACTGCCTCCTCCTATGCCAGGCCGCTCTCCTTCCTACACCTCGCTGTCCTTCTCCTATGAAAAAACACTTGCAAGAAGCGCAACGTAGTGTTTTTTAATAGGAGAAGGATGGTGAGGAGCAGGAAGGAGAGGGCCAGGCAGAAGAGAGGCAGCCATGCAGGTAAGTGCCTTCTTTTAAAAATATTAATTCATTTGGGAGGGGATGGGAGCGTAGCGTATTTCCACAGAGTGTTTTTCAAACTCAGTGGAAATACACATAGAGGCACTACCCCTGCTACGGCCAGGCTTAAACTATACAGACTTGAGAAAGCATAGGGTGCAAGAGTCACCTAGGGCGAAACATGTGTTGACTGAAGTTTGACCATTTACAATGTGAGAGTATTTCTCACAAACATGACTTTTAATCCAATAAAGCTATAAATGAAATCTTCTTTTAATCTTATAAAACCATGAATTAAACGTCCTAATTCATTCTCCCTTGACTTGTTCAACACACACTACAACAGTTTATACATGATATTAGGTATCTTTGCTCTAGTAATTAGTTTACCTATTGTCTCTCTAGGGTCAGAACAATAGTCAGTCTATAGCATATAAGCACATCCAGGAAGGTTTATCTACAGTAAGGAAGAAGGTGGCAATATGAAGGAAAGTTCTCAATCTCAATGACCCTCACCTTGAGCGTGAAAGTGTGTTAGGAAGTACTGCTTATGCAAGATGATAGCAGTAGTCCCTGTTCTTCAAAGAACAATTGCAAATAGTGCTGCGTTGCAACTGTATTTATTCTGTGCATTTACTTCCTTGATTTATGTGAGTAATCTGTATTGTTTTGCTTATATACTTAACTTTGCACATAACAATTTATTTAAAATTGAAGTAAGCTTGAGACACCAACTTTCTTTCGCAGACCAGTATCTAGTCCCATAGGGTGTAAGGATACTCACAATCACAGCTTTGATTTTGCTGAGTGACTGCCAATTTTGAGATAAATACCTGAAACATGTTCTTTGAGTTTGCCTCCCAATAGAAATTGCTTGATAAATTGGAATTCTTGATATCCATAAAACACTAGAGCAAAGGCTATCTCACAGTTCTGGCTGAAAGTATGAAATGACCATGAGAAACACTTAATTCAGGTATTCTGGACCAGGGCACACCCAGTTAAGGTTTCATTTAAATGTCCCTGGTTTTCTGAAAACGGATTTCTTCTTTCAAGTCTGACAGGACAAATGACTTATGACAAAAAGTTGAGTAATCTCTTGAATAGCATCGACTCTATGATTTCCCTTGGAGATTTACGTGCATCAAAGGACCTGAAAGTTGCACACTTCCATATTCCCATCTTGCATTGTCATCAGCATTTCCTGTTGTTAACAACATGTGCAGGGCAGTTTCCCAATGGCTAAACATCTGCCTAAGGGCTTATGTAATAGTCCTACATATTTAGTTTTTCATCCCCCCTCAGAACGTGTAATTCTCCATCCATACCTGGATGACTTTCTAGTCCATACAAAGTTGCTTCAGAGGCTTCAGGTCACAAAGGGTGTTGGAAATGTCTTTCAGGCTTATGGGTGCATCCTGAATCATCCGTAATTCCACATGAAACCTTGCCTAAAACAAGACTTTGTAAGTGCAATGCTTAGCCAGCTTATTGGGAAGCTATTATCTTCCCCTCATGTTCCAAACTTATCTGTCTGCTGTACACTCAAGAAAGGCAGCTCAAGTGCACCAATATATACAGCTCAAGGAGATGCAGCTTCTCCAATTTTAGTGGTGGCATTGCCAGAGTTCCATACTCCGTCTAAAGCCATTGAGTTAGAACGTCTGGAGCCCCCTAAAGTGACAATGGATGACAGAAAGAAGAGATGGGGAACAACATTGCGTTCTCCTAAAGTTCATGGTCTCTATACCAGCACCAAAGCATTTTAGATAGCTAACGTGCGAAAGCTGACGGTGATTTCTAATGCTTTAGGAGGTCTTTTATGGGATAGGTTGTGATCTTTTGTACAGACAACCATCAGAACTGCTGGTGTGGTGCAATGGTGGTGACGGTACTAAAAGCAGAATATGTGGGCGTTACCTGACAGCTTGTCTGTAGGAGGAGAACAATTCCATAACCTGAGAGCCTTCATATTTCATAACTGGTGACTTTGAGAATGGACATGTCAAACAAAATGTTTATTTTTTTCTATGTGCTCATTTTTGAGTCAGGAACTCTTCATCCAGTTATCCCATCATTGTGTTTTTCCTGTCTTGGACCTTAAAGCCTTCAGACAGAATTACTTTCAGGTACTCTGATGCTCCTCGGTAACGTACCCTGATCTTTCATGAAGGGTAGATGTGATGTCAGTGTGCTGATTCCCTTCCTGCTTTTTCTCATATTTTATCATAGAATCAACAGCGATGGAGCCTCTTTAATCCTAGTAGTCCATAAGTGACACACAGCTTTGTGGATCCTTCGGATTCATTAAATACCTGTGTTGCTTTCTGTGATCTATACAAGTAGATAGGGGAACTGGAAGTTCTCAGTTTAAAGGAAGACAAACTACATTCTATTCAATTGTGTAGGCACTCTGGCCTCCCTTTCTATATGTTTTCCTGTAATTATCATGTAAAATGGGGCTCTTTTCCCTGTGTACAGCGACTCCTTTGCCTGAGGAAACTAGCTTTCACTCTTTGGATGTAGGATGGCCTTGTGTGCCTATTTTTCCGTCATGGTGTCTTACTAGTCTTTTGAGACTCCCTTAGTCTCATTTGTTCTTGGTACATTAAGATAGAAGTCATCCACAGCAGCCAAGTCTAGATTGGTCCCACTGGCCATGGCCTCGCTCAGGATACTATCCAAGCTGTTTTTTAATGTTCTGGTAAGTAGCACCTCCTAATGCAAGCGTTGGTATTTTTTTGTTGATGGATATTTGCAGCACATCTATCTACGCCTTCCTCGACACCTTAGCAATTCAGGGGTGTGCAGATATCATCACATTTGGAAAAAACTCGCTTTCAGAGCAAAATGTGGGTTGCCAGTGTTGGGTGTCCTTTTATTAACCAGCTCACACTGCAAGGTGCCATTAAGAGAATTGCCTAAGAGGGAAATGACTCTCTAGTAGCCATATTGTGTGTAAACCTGTCCCCTACTGTAGCTCTCAATACTGGCTTACTTATGCACGCTGTCTGAAAAGACGTTGTGTGAAATTTTACCCAACACGAAATTCATGAATTTTGCATATTTCGCTCTCATGATAAAAATTGTGTCCAGGCCTATTTAGTATCTCTCTCCAAGCTCCGTGTCCATAAATCAGCATCTGGCTTTGGGTTGGTATCTCTGTAGTATTGATAAGTTCCTCTGTTGTTTTTACTAATAAATTAAACGTTTATGGGAATGAAGCTGAATTCTTGATTCTGTGGCATATTTGGTTTAATTCATATGGGCCCTAGCAAAAGCCTCATGGCTTGAACACTTTAGTGATGAGGAGGGCATGCCCAAATTACTTACAGGTAATCTTTATTACACTGAGTTCTAACCTTAACCACCACATTACTACTTCCCTCGATTCCACCCAGATGATATTTATAAATAGGAATATGTTACTATTGCTGGTTAGTCTTGTGAGGTTTGTTGGCTGGAGAGTATCTTTTTTTATTATAACTTGGCATATGGAGGGGAGTGCAACAAATGTGTGTGAAATGTGAGGACTGTTGCAATGAATTTATTTCTTAAATAATAGATACATATCTTTTGGTATGCCTCAGAGTGAAGTCTTAGGAACCGATCCCAGTAGTAACAGAACTCGAAGTTATGAAGATCACTGGTAAATATTCCAGGCATTGAAGGTGATGCCATCCCTAAACAAATGAATGCATTTATCATCAAAAATGCAGATTTGCATTTTTAGCCATTTGTCTGGACTCATTCTTTCACAATAGCAGGAACCTGCATTAAAAAGACTTGCAAAGCATGTCTGACAAGTAGCCAACGGCAAGTGAAGCAAAAAGGTGTGCCAGGAATGCATTCAGCAGTCAGGTTGACCGTCCCCTGCATGGCCTGCACATAACACTAAAGTAATAATTAACCCCACATCTACTCTTTCTTTGACGCAAAGCTGTGTCATTTCCCACGTTGTGTTTTACAGCTTATTTAGCATCCTCCCAAGACTCGGTCCCCGCCAATGACTACACTAAACACACAGAGCTTAGCATTACACGTCTTTA
Organism: Lissotriton vulgaris; assembly: GCF_964263255.1. Lineage (NCBI taxonomy): Eukaryota > Metazoa > Chordata > Amphibia > Caudata > Salamandridae > Lissotriton > Lissotriton vulgaris. The sequence goes on along the minus strand of NC_141687.1, from coordinate 1,153,389,243 downwards.
TTTATTTGTGTGTAACCACAAACTCAACATTCTAAATCAGTCTTCATTGCATTCTACTCTAACACTCACATCACAGTTCTAGGGAGTCTTTCAGGAGCCGAAAGGGTTCCATAATTTCTAATTTGCAGGTCACTACAGTTTAGAGGCTGGGTAATGCTAGAATTAGGTTCTAAATTCTGGTATCTGCACTTAGCCTTAGTAGAGGACAACTTGTACCATATAGTTAAGATATCAATGCATGGCCATAGTCTTGAGCATAGACTGATGGAGATGCTGTCTCTAACAGATGCAAAGCCCTGTAGTTGCATAGGAAGTCAAACTGAAATAAAAAACATCAAATGTAGACACAAAACTAAGAGACCGTTAGAAACAAGAGAAAAAAATCTATTCAAGGAAGAATAAAGAACTACCCATATAGACCCTAACACATTCAATATTGCAAGATATTCCAATGTTTCATTAGAATTTTGTTAACTTTTTTTGCCTCAACTGAATATGTGGTAATTAAACGTATAGGACCTTCCTTTTTTATTTCTTTTTCCTTATTTTTAACATCGACGATTTGGACATTTGTTTCATTTTAGTTAGTCCTGTTTTAATTACATTCTACTTGTAGCCTCTCATTTGGAATCTTTGTGTTGCTTCCTGGGTATATTTTTCCATGTCTTTTTCTTGAGAACAGATACTTCGAATTCTTGAAAATGCACCATATGCGATGCTGTTTTATATATATAATAATATATTTTATTTTAGAAGCAAAACAAACAGAGTTGATAGAAACTATACAGTGTAATATGCTGCCAACTGTGTGTGTGTGTGTGTGTGTGTGTGTATATATATATATATATATATATATATTCGTTTCTCAACAGAACTCCTTCCGGGTCCCTTGACCCATGAAAGGTGGCGTGGACGTCGGCGGAGTGAAACCGACAGAAGTATGCTCTCAGTAAACAAAGTCCACGTGATCAAGCCGTTTGTCGGCGAAACGCGTTGTGAATTAAAACAGCACTGGCTTCAATTTGGTGTCTCCGTGTTGTTTCCTGAGAGCGTGGGATATGGACTTTGTTTACTGAGAGTATATATATATATATATATATATATATATATATATATATATATATATATATATATATATATATATATATACCATAGGTTTCAGGCCCGTAATAGTTAAAAATTAGCATTTAAAAAACCTTACAAATTCACTGAGAAACAATAGGTTTCAGGGACATTATAGTTAGTTGGACATTACACTCATACACAATCATAGAAATCCCGCTGTTATAGTTAGTTCAGGTAACTATAACTTGCACCCCTGCAATGCACTGCTGATGACGTCACATATTACATCATTCATGACATGGTCAGTGACATTACTGATGACATCATCCAGTGACTGTGTGTTTCTTAAAAATTTTAAATATTTATTATATATATGCCACAGTGTTTTGGAGAATGAGTGGGTGTATAAGTGTCTAGATGGTGGATTCGGTTGGTGTGTCTGACTGCTTCAGTGAGTGATTACATGTGTCTTACTGAATGCATGGGCTAGTGACTAAACTGTATGAATGTAGTCTGTCTGTTGTTGTATAAGCTGCTGCATGGGTTGGTCAGTAGCTACATGAGTTATTGATTGGTTGCCTGAGTATTTGTATGGGTGCCTGAGTCTGTGTGCGTGGGTGGGAGGTGCATGACTCTGTGCATAGATGTTTGAGTGGTTGATTCACTGTGTGCATGGGTTCAAGAGTACATGTGGAAACAGCTGTATGGGTGGGTGAGTGTGTGTATGGGTGTATTGGTGAGTGAATGGATGTCTCAATGGTACATGTCCAAGTAACTACAGACGTAAAAGGCAGTGAATGTGAAAGTTGAAGTATATAAAGGACTATAGGTGAGAGTCAGTGATTGTGAGAGTGGTTGTATGGATGAATGTGTGCTTGTATCAGTGATTGACTAAGAGAGTAAGTATGCATTTGTTTCTGTTTGAATAAGCGATGTGGCATGTGTATAACTGTATAGGTCAGTCAATGGAAGTGTGATTGATTCTTTGCATGACTGACTAGGTGTGTCAGTAACTCTGGATGAGTGGTGGTGTGTAAGTGTCTGTATGGGTGTATGAGTGCTTATGATAGTGTTGTTTTGATGAGTGACTGCATGTATGAGTAATTGTATGGGTGAATGAGTGGATGTGTGTGTAGACCTAGGAATCAGTGAATGCGTATGCAGTAACTGGTATTGGTGTGTTGATGGTTTCGAAAATGGCAGTCTGTATTTTACAGTGGGTGTATCAAAGTTTATATTAGAGTGTGAGGAGGGGGATCAGATTCTCACATGGATGATGTCATCAGTGATGTCCTCAGTGATGTCACTGACCATGTCATGAGTGATGTAATATGTGACATCATTAGCAGTGCATTGCGGGTGCGCGAGTTATGGTTAGCTGAACTAACTATAACAGAGGAATTTCTATGGTTTTGCATGAGAGAAATGTCCAACTAACTTTAACGTCCCTGAAACCTAAGGTTTTTTCAGTGAATTTCTAAGGTTTTTAAATGTCAATTTCTAACTATAACGTGCCTGAAACCTATGGTTTTTTCAGGGATTTTCAAAGGTTTTTTTAAATGCTAATATCGAATTATAATGTTCATTAAACCTATGATTTTTTCAGTAATTCTGAATTTTTTTGAGTGATATTTTGTAACTTTAATATCCAAAAATAGATTTTGTAACTTTTTTTGTTTGCTATTAAAATAATATAATGTCTTCTGTTTTCCTAAATATTAATATACCCATTGTTTACCTATCTCAGTGGGTGTGTGGATTCAAACTGACATATTGGTAAAGTCGTGAAGGATGCGCGTTTCAGCCAGCCCACTCCACTTACCCTTACAGGGAGGGAACTACAATACTACATGTCCTTCCCTGTAGTGATCTGCTGATCACAGGTCTAGTTGTCAGCATGCCAGAGTCACTCCCTCACGGCTGGTTAACACCCACACCACACTCATGCAGCACAGGCGACACAGGACATGTGATCCTGCAAATAAAAAGTGCCAGGCGCACGTGCTTGAGGCCATTTCCATTCTCTATCTGGGTGTGTCTGTGTGGTTATTATGTATGCATGAGGGCCTAGGAACCTACCACATCACATTCCCCACTGTCAGAAGTAAGATGATGACAACTGTACCATGATAGTCAATCATAAAGGGCCCATGACTTGAGGCGCTCAGAGTTGGTGGCACTTTGGCCGACACGGGCCTCCCGCAATGTAGCGATGACTGGAGGTGCACAGAGTTGGTGACAGCTGAAGCACTTTGCCAGACACTGGCCTCCTGCCACGTAGCGATGACTTGAGGTGCACAGAGTTGGTGGCAGCTGAGGCATTTTGGCCGGCATGGGCCTCCCACCAACTGGCGATGACTTGAACTGCACTGAGTTAGTGCCACCAGAGCTGAGTGGGTGTGCAGCCTGCGATGATGCGTAGGCCTCGATACACCATCCTGGCAATCAAGACCCGATTTGAATTGTGAGCTCGGCTGGACAGCGTGTACACCAAAGGCAGATGGCTGTACAGACATGACTCCTTGGCGTAGTTCAGCAGGATGTGCTGGGAGCCTGTACCACGGAATCGAGCGATGGCTGCGGAGGTTGCTCGGGCACGTGGTGAGCCCTCTTGGAGGCACGCTGGTGGCGGCAGGTGAGCATTGAGGTCTGGGTGCGCAGGGTCAGGCAGTCATCGCTGGGCAGAGGACTGGTCTGGGGACCAGGGCTGGGATGCTTGGGAAAGATGTAGGAATCATGCACACTACCTGAGAAGTTTTGCCTGCACATTGTTGGAATTCATGGCATTTCTGTCGCAGTGATTGTGTGTAGGGTCGGCAGGGGGCACAAGTAGTATATGTGTGTAGTCAATTGCCCCCAACACCTGCAGGAAGCCTGCTATGACGCAATTATCTTGCTTGGTCTCCAGCTGTTACTGCACAGTGTGGGTGAAGTGAACATGCAGGTGCATCAAGCTGAAATAACCTGTGATGCTTACAGGTATGCTAAATCCTGCATAATGAGACCATAACAGAAGTTCATGTGATTGTAACGTTCCTTTTCTTTCCTACAAAGGTCATGACCAGACGAACTTCTGCTACGGTCATTTTGTGCAGAATTGATCATACCTGTAAGCATTCCGGTTTCTCCAAGTGCAATACATTGTACCATATTGTGTTTGTGACCATACTAATGCTTGTATTAAACACAAAAGAGGGGCGAGGGTCAAAACAATTTATACTCTAACTCCCCAGACCCCCAAGAAACTCTAATATACGCACAAAGGGGGTGTATAGAGTGGATAACATAAACAAAATAAGCAAACAAAGAAGGCCCCAATAAGGCAAATCACTCTATTTGAAAAAACTGCCCTCACTCACATACCGAAGTATGTGACATGCTTCATCATCGGGCCTGCTTGCAATACGCCCTGGTGTAGCCACACACAGGGCGGAGCATTAGGGAAGGGGAAAAAAATAGTAAATTTCTCTTAACGAGACATACAGTCAAGACCAGTGGACATAGAGGACATGTAACACAAATATTGGTGAAAGCCGTGCAAACACCAAGTGACCACAACTGAAAAGTGCGACGAAAAGTGCAGTTTGGAAGAGTGATTAAAACTGATTAAGGGTGTGTTCTGACCGACTTTTTCGGCCCTTCCTTGAGGGAAGGTGATTGGAGGTGACTTCAGTCTACTATCATTCTAGTGAAAGGATTAGAACCATAAATAGAGCCTATTCACATGGCATGCCGATTAGTTCTGTACCCTTTTCCTTAGATCAGGGCTTATAAACTTATATTAGGGGATAGATTCATTAATACTAGTGATAATCCGTCCTTCTGTAAGAGTGTTAGTATACCTTCCATGGAGTTATGCTTATTTCGGGCCTTGTAGGCCCCAAACGGGAGAGACTCCATCTTTCTTTCTGCCCCGGCAGCTTGAGATGCTTCTAGGTCAAATGTAATGTTTTAGTTATGAAGTGTTGTTCGCTTGGAGAGAACCGGCTCAGGCTGGCCCTTATCGAAAGACTGTATTTTTCTCCATTCCAAAGACACAACATCAGGCCACCCGGCTGGGAACGTGTCCTTGGTACGGGGAGGTACAAGAATTTGGTGGGCGGCAGGTTATTGACCGTAACTTTCCATGAAGGGACAAGCTTCCATATTAGTGAAAGCATGAGGCAGTGAGTTAGTCAGTCTGTAGGCGGCAGCTAGCAGCTAGCATCAATGCCATTAATTATTTCAGGGCAGACAGTCGCCATTTTAAAGTCCGAGACAGATCGAGAAGCTGATACTCTCTTAGAAAGATTGAAGTTATTTTAGCTGGAGCAGCTGGCGAGCTTTGACCTTTAAAATCAGAGCATTCCGAGTGAAGCAGTTAGTTAAGAGAACGAATACCAGAGCGGTTGAAACTGAGTTATAACATTGAAGCTGAGAAGTGAAGATGGTCCGTGATTGAGAGGAGAGAGGAGTAGTGCAGAACAGCTAGAGAGAAAGCAGTTGATGAGAGGAAGGTTCCAGTGACTTGGAGGGAGGCGAAGGAGACAGAGCATAGCGGTGCAGACGTGTATCCGTGACTGCAGAGGTGTGACCCTAAAGACGAGCCAAGACACAGACGAGAAGGGAACCCAGATGACTGCTGAGTCCAGACTTCATATTACTAAGGTGATGTCGACCCTTTCTTTGTAACGTGCACATTCTAACCTTTCATTTTCCTTTGCAGGCTATATGTTATAGTATAGTGTCATATTGATATTATTATTGCTATGCTAAATAAAGTACCCCAGTTCTTAGTGAACCGGCATGTGCCTCTTATTCTTATATGAAAAGGTAACCTGTTCTTCTAGTCAGTTACTATTACGGGAACGGACGCAACTCCCGATCAGGTAAGCAGTGACCGAATAATGAGGGAGAGAGGAGCCTTTGAAGTAGAGGATAAGTCGCATATCATTTAATTTGGTTATCGTTGTGACTCATAATATCGTAGTATTCTACCCTTAGTAAATAGCAAGAGATTTCCCAATGAGAGCTAATGGTATTCATAGGAAAGGGATCGTCGTTGGGATGCGGCGTTATACCCACAGGATTGTGGCTTGTTTAGCGAGTACCAGGGAGGATACTGGTATGTATACCCACAGGATTGTGGCTTGTTAAGCGAGTACCAGGGAGGATACTGGTATCTATACACACCGGATTGTGGCTTGAGAGAGCACTGGTTGTGGCCAGTGTGTAATGGTATATAATCAGGACTGCCCCAGGGTAGAATGGTCTGGGCCTAAGTTGCCGCGAGACTAATCGGTATGACTGTGATATCGTAGAAAACTTAGGCATGTACATTGCTAATTCCCCATCCTTGGGTAGGAGACATAGATACCTGTTGTAAATAGGCACCAAGGAGGGAAGTGATTACGTTCCGGCTGGGTTGGTGGTGCTCTGATGAGCTGATTCTATCTGGTCCGAGAATCCGGTCGTTACATCTGGCGTCACGAACTGTTTACGAAGCCTGTGTGCGCTGTATTGTTTTTATCTTGTTGGTTTGCGCTCGGCTCGTACGTGGTTTATTTTGTATATTGTTTGTTAATAGTTGTATATATCTTTTTGGTTTGTCAAAATGTTTGTACGGAGATCGAAATCTACTTTCAAATTGCCTGTTGAAATTCCCGGCTGGGAATCAACGCCTTACGAGGCCTTGGCCCGTGAGTGGGCTGATTCTACTGGTTTGAGTGAGAATTGGAGTTCTTGTTTGGAGCTGGCGGTGCCGGCTACTGTGATCTCTTGTTTGCAGAAAGCAACAGTAGTGAAGGGTGAGGAGCTTCCTATTTTAGGACGCAGAGGTTGGATTGTTTTAACTGCGTACAGGATTGTACATGAGAAGCTTTTGAAATTGCAGAAGCAATATGTGGATATGGAGGAAAAGTTTGTTGAAGTGCAGAATGCTCATACTCTTTTGCGATGTCAAAATAAATTGCTTGCCGACAAACTTGAAACTTATCAGACGATAGCTGAAAGGGCTGCGGTTCGAATTGCGAAATACAAATATAAGAATCGTCGTGGTCGTGTTTCTAAACGGAAGGTGCGTCTAGTCGTGGCGAAAGCCGGACTGGACTGAAACCCTGATGAATGGGATGGTAATATCTGGGACTCGAATGATTCTGGTTCCTCGGCTGAGGAGTCTGACAGGCGCGAGTCTTCTCGCTCCGGACGTGACTGTAAATCTACTTCTTGTGATAAACATGATGATCCCGGCGACCGTGGTTGCTCTTCCCGTTCTGATGACGTTTTACATTCTGATTCTTCTTTTCAATCTATGGATCGGGCTTCTTCGGATGCTCGTCCGGAGGTTTCTGCACATCCGGTCTTTCGACGTAAATTACAACAAGCTCCTGGTAATCCAAATGGTATTCCTTTGGATAGTTTAGAGGATTTTACACAATAGGAAGTAAGTGACATTTTGCAACGATTTCGACAACGGCCTGGTGAGGCCTTGCTTACGTGGATGGTGCGCCTTTATGAGCTAGGCGCTGCAGGTTTTATGTTAGATGCAGGAGATGCCTTGAAATTTTGCTCTTTGAGTTCTGATTCTACTGTACAAGATCATTTTCGGAATTATAATGTTGGTGGCCAAATTAGTCTGCTCCAGTTAGCGACTGATGGCTGTAATCACAAGTACCCTACTGAATCTGATTGGCCTGTGAATGACAAGCCGTGGTACACCTTACGCGATGCGGCGCAGCGGCTGAAAGAGGAGGTGATGAAAACTGCGATTTTTCTTAGTATAGATGACAGGCTGTTGGACGGGTTGTTAACTTCTTCTGTGCGTAATCGCATCATCCGTTCTTCCCCTGTTGCTTATAAACAGTTTATGATGACTTTGTTGATCAATCAAACTGGCAATTCTTTGTCTATGGTGCTTGAAACTGTTCGTCAGCTTGGTGAGTTGGGTGACTGGTTTAAACCTGAGAGGCAGTCCAGACCTGAGGGTCGTACTCCTGGTGAGCATAAATTCTCTAGACGTGATATGTTTCTTGCACTGTTGGCTGATGGTGTGAAACAGGAAGACATTGATGGTGAGCCTAATAATCGCTTGTGGGACATGTTTCGCAAGCGTGGTTTGGATCGGAAGGAGGGTGCCCGACGTGTACGAAAGAATGATTGTGATCGTGGATATTCTGATGACAGTGGGGATGAAAGACATCGTGATGATTCTGATCGTCGTGGTGAACGACGACGTGAGCGTGATGTGTCCCCTCGCCGTGAAAAAGAGAGAGGGCGAGAGGGGGAAAGAGAAAGGGGGAGAGATGACCGTGTTAACAGCAGATATAGAGAGGAAAGGGATCAGTCCCCTGAGTTGAGGAGAAGGGAGGATCGACACAGACTTTCCGATCGAAATTCACAATATCATACAGATGACAGGAATCCATTTCGTAATGGAGATGGATGTGAACATGATGTTTTGACACCCAAGAAATATGAGAGTCTTTATCCTGATTTGTCCTGGTTGACAGAACGCGGTAAAAATGACTAGGAAATAGGTCAAGCTCCAGTACGCAGGTGGGCTCACAAGGACAATAGACCCTATGTAGATATTGAAATTTTCTGGAAACATCGTAATATCCTAAGGGCCCGAGCATTGGTAGATACGGGAGCGGAGGCCACTCTTATTCATGGAAAATCAAAGAAATTTAAAGGCCAATTTTTCACAATTACTGGTTTAGGTGGAAAGGAAACCCCCGCATGCAAACTGACCTTGAAATGAGAATAGGCAGAATTCCCGAAAAGAATATTCTGTATTAGTTGTGCCACTTTTGGAATACATAATTGGAATTGACATTTTAAAAGGAATGACTTTGCATTTAGATGACGGCTGTTATCAATTTGGAACTAAACATTATTTATCGACCAGACCTGTACGGGTTGGTTGTTTAAGAATGCCCCCCATAAAAATTCCCCAGGCTACAAAAATTGTTTCTCAGAAACAGTACCGTATTCCAGGTGGTCATGAAGAAATTAGTGTTACAATTCAAGATTTGGTGGATGCAGGAGTTATAACTCCGGTTACTTCTGCTTGGAAAGATCCCGTTTGGCCCGTACGCAAGAGTGATAATTCTTGGCGAATGACTGTTGATTACCGCAAATTGAACAAACATACACCCTCTCTGACTGTTGCAGTACCAAACATCATTACTTTAATTGAACGAATTCAAAAACATTCAGGTACATGGTATGCGTCCATTGATATTGCCAATGCTTTCTTTTCAATTCCGATTGCCCCTGAGTGTCAGGAACAATTCAGTTTTACATGGAATGGACGTCAAATGACATTTAGAAGTCTTCCCCAAGGCTATGTACACAGTCCTACGATCTGTCACCGGCTGGTGGCAGAACATTTGTCCGAAGTACCTGTACATCCACAAATTCAGATGTGTCATTATATTGATGACATTTTAATCCAAGGTGAGACACAAGATCAAGTTCAGACCCAGTTAGATCAAATTATTGATTGTTTGCGTGAAAAAGGTTGGGAAATCAATCCCGACAAATTGCAAGGTCCATCTCAAAATTTGAAATTTTTAGGCATTAATTGGCATGAGGGTCACAGAGAAGTGATTCCAGAAGTGAAACAAACAATTCTTGATTTTGCAGACCCAAGAAACAGGAAAGAAGCCCAAAGCTTCATTGGCTTATTTGGCTTTTGGCATCAGCATATTCCACATTTGAGTCAGATATTGGCCCCTTTATATCGAGTCACTCGCAAAAAGAATGTATTTGAATGGGGTAAACTACAACAAGATGCATTTAATTTGGCAAAAGAAGCGATCCAGTATGCTTTGGATTTATGGCCTGTGTGCGAGGGTGATGTGGATTTGAATATGTCCGTGCAAGGTCCTTATGCGAATTGGAGTTTGTGGCAAAAACAGGGCAAATGTAAAATACCATTAGGTTTTTGGACTAAAAAGTTACCCGATGCTGGTGAGCGTTATACACCTTTTGAGAAACAGTTGCTTGCATGTTATTGGGCTCTGGTGGATACCGAGCAATTGACTTTGGGACATGATGTGATTTTGAGACCTGAAATTCCTATTATGCAGTGGGTTTTGAGTTAGCCGAAAACTCATCGAATTGGACATGCTCAAGAGGCGAGTGTGATTAAGTGGAAATGGTACATACAAGACAGGGCACGTGTGGGACCGAAAGGTGTAGCATCCTTACATGAGCAAGTGGCGCGGGCGCCATCGATTGAGACTGGGAGTGATTGCTCCGTACCTGTAGTACAGGAATCTCCTGTTAAATGGGGTAAGCCATTTGATGATTTGTCCGCGGAGGACAGAAACCATGTGTGGTTTACGGATGGTTCAGCGAGGTACATAGGAGAGAAACGGCATTGGAAGGCAGTGTCCTATAATCCCATCACACAAAAATTGCTGAGTACAACTGGTGAGGGAAAGAGTAGTCAATTTGCTGAATTATATGCTGTTTATCAAGTTCTGAAACAAGAGTTACCTGGCACATGTCATATTTTTACTGACTCCTGGTCTACTGCTAATGGACTGGCGGTCTGGTTACCGATTTGGCATTCTCATAATTGGGAATTGCATTCAAAAGAACTGTGGGGAAATGAATTATGGCAAGAAATTTGGGAAATGCTCCCACAGAGTACTGTCACAATCTTTCATGTGGATGCTCATACCCCGATAGACTCCCTTGACAAATTCTTTCATAACATTGCAGATGAGAAATCTAAAATTGCTGAGGCAGTGGTGGACATACAAGATTCTGATTTGGCGGGATTGGCGAAGTGGGCCCACCAGAAAGCAGGACATTTTGGAGAGAGAGCCACTAGCAGGTGGGCCGCCGATCGAGGAATTTATATTCCTTTAAATTTGATCAAAGATACCATTTTGCATTGTCCTATTTGTCAACATTCCAGGCAGCGAAAAGTGCCTCAAATTGTTAAAGGTCATTTACATCGAGGAAAATTGCCTGCTCAAATTTGGCAGATTGATTATATTGGTCCACTCCCTATGAGTAAAAACTGCCAATACGTTTGCACAATTGTTGATACATACAGTGGCCTTTTAGTGGCCTTTCCCTGTAAACGAGCCACCCAAGTGAATACCATTAAAACATTAGAATTGATTATGCTCTATTATATAGTTCCATTTCAAATTCAATCTGATAATGCATCCCATTTTCGTGGAAGATTGGTGCAGGAATTTTGTGTGGAAAATAACATCGAATGGGTGTTTCATATACCATATTATCCACAGGCATCAGGCCTTATTGAAAGAATGAATGGTTTGATGAAAGATCAATTGCGAGAATTAACTGACAATAAATATAAGTATTGGAGAAATTATTTGTTTCAGGCACTGTTAATTCTAAATAATCGTCCCTTTTTAAATGCTGAATCTTCATTAATGCGTTTATTTCCTCCAGCTGTTGATATGAAACCTAATACTGTTGGCGATACTGTAATGTACTGGGAAATTTGCCCTGGAGCACTGGCTCCATGTAGAGCAACCCCAGGTTCCGCAGGCTTGGACCTGCATGCCATGCATGACACCACCATCAAAAGCAAAGATCGAGTTATTATTGAAACTGGTGTTGGTGTCTGTATACCAACTGGAAATTTTGGACTGATTGCCCCTAGATCGGGCCTGGCCTTAAAAGGCATTCAAGTACTCGGAGGAGTCATTGACGGTGATTATCAGGGAGAGATTAAGGTGCTCCTGCTGAACAGCAGTGAGATTGATTTATCGATTCACGAAACAGACCGAGTTGCTCAGTTGTTAATCATGCCTGTTTTCAGTGGTGAGATTCAGAAAGGCACTGCCCCAACATTGCTAACTGTACGAGGACAAAAAGGTTTTGGCTCTTCGGATAACCCGGGAGCTAGAGTATGGGTGCAATCGCCTAAAAATCCCCCTGAACAAGCTGAAATTATTGCAACCGGTCATGATAACACACTTCTTGTAATGAGACCAGGGAAAGATAGCTGGGAAGCTGTCCCGGCTGACAAATGTTATTTACGAGAATGAATAATGCCTGTATTTGATTTTCTTTCAGATCACTCTCTGGACTGTTGCTGCAGGATGTGTCGGCGCTGGACTCCTTTTGGCCTGCTACGTCGGGAAAGGAGGGAACCCACAGACTTTGGTTGATTCGTTAACCCGAGTACCGCGTTCCTTCGCTACGTGGGATTCATCATCTCATTTTTGGACTACTCTAGCTAAACGAGTTACCAATTCTCCACATTTTTGCTTGACACCGATGCGTTCGGTGACTGACATTCTAGCGACCTGTTTGGTTGCTGTCCCCGCTTCGTTGGAAACTTTAACCCATATCTTTCATGTATCAAATGCCCGTTCCAACATTATCCTTGGTGACTTTGCGACCCATGAATATTTTCCTTTATGTACTGTACTTTTAGATCCAATTCCACCGATTCATTCCCAAATAATCACTTATAATATTACTGAAGGTGACCTGTGCTTCTTCCTCACATGCGATCCTAATGCAATTACTGAATATCTGCATTTGAAACTCAAAGCAGCCACTTCTTTTTCAACTCATGAACCAACTTTGTGCTTCCGAAGACCTCCGAAATCATGTACTTCTGTTAAAAATAATATGACCTGTAAAAGTTTAGTAGTTGCCCCTAGCCATTATCTTACAATGTTTTTACCTTCTGGATGGCTTTTCTCTTGCGGTAATACCTCCTGGCCCTACATTCCTGCAAACATTTCCGGAGGCCCGTGTGCCATCACTAGATTAAGCTTATTGATGTTTTCTTCACATCCTAATACATATTCTGGTGTTGTTCGTGATGCTATGATGTTACATGAGGACTGTGACTCTTCCTTACATCTATATTCCAAATCTGAATACCTTAGTTTAGCTATTTCAATCATTGGTGTTCCAGCCTTGGCTGTCTACAATGCTAAGTCCATCGGAAAGATGGCCTGTTGGATGGTCAAGTCCATCAATAATACTTCTACAATTTTATCTGACATGTTACTAGATGCCCAGGGTGAACGCAGAGCTATTTTGCAAAACCGGGCTGCCATTGGTTATCTTTTACTCAAACATGGACATGACTGTTCTGACTTTGAGGGCCTTTGCTGTTTTAATTTGTCGGACCATACTAGACCCATTCAGGCTCATATTGACAAACTTCATGACTTGACTGAAGAGGTTAGAAAACACATTGACCAGGGCTGGTTTGACTGGCTCTTCAATTGGTTACCTGACTTACATTTTCTACGACAGATATTAGGGGGTATTATGATTACTATTAGCGTTTTAGTAGCTATTTGTTGCTTTATTCAGTGCATTCCGTCCTTACTCCAGTACTGTAGATTTGGTACACGACATAGATCAGTTAGTTTCTTTTCATATTATTCCTCTACAGATGTTAATTCCATTTAGAGAATGATTACTAGCCTAAAGGCAAGGGTGAAATGTTCTGACCGACTTTTTTGGCCCTTCCTTGAGGGAAGGTGATTGGAGGTGACTTCAGTCTACTATCATTCTAGTGAAAGGATTAGAACCGTAAATAGAGCCTATTCACATGGCATGCCGATTAGTTCTGTACCCTTTTCCTTAGATCAGGGCTTATAAACTTATATTAGGGGATAGATTCATTAATACTAGTGATAATCCGTCCTTCTGTAAGAGTGTTAGTATACCTTCCATGGAGTTATGCTTATTTCGGGCCTTGTAGGCCTCAAACGGGAGAGACTCCATCTTTCTTGCTGCCCCGGCAGCTTGAGATGCTTCTAGGTCAAATGTAATGTTTTAGTTATGAAGTGTTGTTCGCTTGGAGAGAACCGGCTCAGGCTGGCCCTTATCGAAAGACTGTATTTTTCTCCATTCCGAAGACACAACATCAGGCCGGCCGGCTGGGAACGTGTCCTTGGTACGGGGAGGTACAAGAATTTGGTGGGCGGCAGGTTACTGACCGTAACTTTCCATGAAGGGACAAGCTTCCATATTAGTGAAAGCATGAGGCAGTGAGTTAGTCAGTCTGTAGGCGGCAGCTAGCCGTTAGCATCAATGCCATTAATTATTTCAGGGCAGACAGTCTCCATTTTAAAGTCCGAGACAGATCGAGAAGCTGATACTCTCTTAGAAAGATTGAAGTTATTTTAGCTGGAGCAGCTGGCGAGCTTTGACCTTTAAGATCAGAGCATTCCGAGTGAAGCAGTTAGTTAAGAGAACGAATACCAGAGCGGTTGAAACTGAGTTATAAGATTGAAGCTGAGAAGTGAAGATGGTCCGTGATTGAGAGGAGAGAGGAGTAGTGCAGAACAGCTAGAGAGAAAGCAGCTGATGAGAGGAAGGTTCCAGTGACTTGGAGGGAAGCGAAGGAGACAGAGCATAGAGGTGCAGACGTGTATCCGTGACTGCAGAGGTGTGACCCTAAAGACGAGCCAAGACACAGACGAGAAGGGAACCCAGATGACTGCTGAGTCCAGACTTCATATTACTAAGGTGATGTCGACCCTTTCTTTGTAACGTGCACATTCTAACCTTTCATTTTCCTTTGCAGGCTATATGTTATAGTATAGTGTCATATTGATATTATTAGTGCTATGTTAAATAAAGTACCCCAGTTCTTAGTGAACCGGCATGTGCCTCTTATTCTTATATGAAAAGGTAACCTGTTCTTCTAGTCAGTTACTATTACGCGAACGGACGCAACTCCCGATCAGGTAAGCAGTGACCGAATAATGAGGGAGAGAGGAGCCTTTGAAGTAGAGGATAAGTCGCATATCATTTAATTTGGTTATCGTTGTGATTCATAATATCGTAGTATTCTACCCTTAGTAAATAGCAAGAGATTCCCCAATGAGAGCTAATGGTATTCATAGGAAAGTGATCGTCGTTGGGATGCATCGTTATACCCACAGGATTGTGGCTTGTTTAGCGAGTACCAGGGAGGATACTGGTATGTATACCCACAGGATTGTGGCTTGTTAAGCGAGTACCAGGGAGGATACTGGTATCTATACCCACCAGATTGTGGCTTGAGAGAGCACTGGTTGTGGCCAGTGTGTAATGGTATATAATCAGGACTGCCCCAGGGTAGAATGGTCTGGGCCTAAGTTGCCGCGAGACTAATCGGTATGAGTGTGGTATCGTAGAAAACGTAGGCATGTACATTGCTAATTCCCAATCCTTGGGTAGGAGACATAGATACCTGTTGTAAATAGGCACCAAGGAGGGAGGTGATTACGTTCCGGCTGGGTTGGTGGTGCTCTGATGAGCTGATTCTATCTGGTCCGAGAATCCGGTCGTTACAGGGTGTTAACCAGAACACAACCTTTATTAAGCTTTTCTTGACGCCCCTATCAGGATTAAAAAGAAGAAAGAGGATGGGAAAAAGCCTCAAAGAGATAATTTAGGAATCTCAAAGCTTCCCTCCTACCACTGCCAGAGTCAACATGTTTCGACCGCTCTGTGTGTGCCCATAGGGTCACTCCGGTCTTCTTCAGGACCGTCGCATTCAGTGCCACTCTGGGTTTCTCCGTACTTCGGATAATGATACCCCAAGGGTAAGGTAGGTCCGCTAGATCCGTACCTCTCCCGTAATGTGTGCGGAGACAATTCGCTCAAGTGCAGGAAAACATTCACGAGTTTATAGATTTTACAAACTCGAACTGGTGTCCGGTAAGAAGGACGCCAAAGAACACAATTGTTCTGTAGGCGAGTACCAGCTTAGTCAACTGCAGACCGTGACACAGCGCAGATTACTAACGCTTGACCATTGTCTTTATCCAACAGGTTTCTGAATATAGAGTATTGGGATTTACAGGAGGATCTACAGTTACTTCAATCCACAAGTTGCCCTGATGGTGTTCCCCGTTGGGAATGTCACTCGTTGTTTGATGTTTTTGTGTTGCTAATTTATGTTTTTCTAATAAAGTACTGTTTTTCCACTACTGTTGACTACTAGACTTCATGACCTGGCGCACCCCCATTTCAGTGACTACAATCTTGGATCTGGAGCACAGAGGCGTCAAGCAACGGTTGGGGTTGGTTGTGCAGGAATACTACGAATTGCGATGAGCGGTTTGTGCAGATACAGGGGCCCCACGTTGCTTTTGTGGACATGCATTCAACATTTGTGAGGAAGTTTAAAAGGTCTGGCTGTGAGACTCCTCCGACTCTGTCAGTTGTTATTTGGAAGGTACCAGAGGCCAACAGGTGCAGCACAGCCAGCAGCTTTGTCTGCGGAAGGATGTTGATTGTCCGCTGTGTTGGTACCAACAGCCTGTGGGCAATGTGGCAGTGTGCACCGACTTGAGAATGGTGAAATAATTCCTTTGCCACTTTTGCTCCGCTAAAGCGCCAATAACTCGGCGATAAGGCACGACTGTTGGATTATAGGGTGACTCCAAAATGAGCTCTTGTGTTTATTAAGACTTTGTTGTAGCTACATGCATGAATCACAAGAAAAAAGATGAAAAAACAAGACAATTGGGCAGGGTACCTGACCACCTAGACCTGCTCAGGGGATCCCACAAAAACCCCCAGGGCCAAAAAAGTATTTTATATATATTTTATAAAGCGACTGGGTGCGTGAATCCAAACGAACAATAAAATAAAACGATGGGGCGTATTCTCAAGGACGTCTCGGTGAGTTATCTGCACTTTAGGGCAGCAAAGGTGGCGAAAGAATTATCATGCCATTCTCAACCTGGTGCAAACTGCCGATATCACCAGTTTCCCAGCGATAGCTTCCGCAAAAACCATCACCACGAATGAGAGCGACAACAACTAACACTAATGATATGCAGAGTAGGCGTTCCCATGCAAAAAACCACTAAAACACCACTTACTGATATTTTCAACAACAAGCCAAATCTGTGATGCGATCCAAAAACAGGCGATTAGCCGCGTTAGCAGTAAGAATTCAGCATCTGCCTTTTACTGGTTTAAAGCAGGACGACTACCTACAGTATGAAAGGGAGCCCAGCCCAGAGCCACATCTGAAGACCAACACATGTCATAGAGCTACTTATCATGCAGCTCCGACACCCAAGAAGGCCACAACACCCAGCGACACCACCCCCAGGACCTCCCCCCCCGGACCACCCCCCTACTACCACCGAGGCAGCGCAGAACAGGACAGCGGGTCTTCCCAAAATGACATGGTCCCTCAGCCAACACAATACATCAATAACAGTGCACACAATGCCAAGTGTAGCGGTGATATGCTGGACAGACCTCACTATTCAGAGCACAGACCTCTCCAAGTGGACATATACTGCGGGTGCTTGTAGTGTTGTGGACAGTGGACACAACCATGTGACCTCAGGCAGTGGGGAAGATCTCGGTCATGTAGCTGTGTCATTCCCCTGTAAGCAGAAGCGGAAGCAGAGTGGGCTGGTCCAACGTTTGCCACTCCAGCGTAGGAGTGTGAATTAATAGGCCGGGGCTCTGGGCGTGGTTCAATTCTGGGAAGGCCAATGTGACTGCCAGAGCGGCGGCCCTCATCCTGCCACGAGGTCCCCGCCATGACCGCCAGCCTCCTCGACACAGGCCCCCTTCAAAGCTAGCGGCACAGCACCACAGAGTTATGTCTGTACAGACTACTGCCTTCAATGTGCACTGCGGACAGCACGGCTCGCAATTCAGATCGAGTCGCGATTGCAGAGGATGCAGTCCAGTAGGCAACAGACATTGCAACAAGTGCCCGAACCACGCATCATTGCAGGCTGCACACAAGCTGAAAGCTTCTGCTGTAACCCAGGGCGTAGGACTACGCTACGCTCACGTAGTTTGCGCAACTACGCGCTATGTGAATTGCACGTAGCACAGTGCAAAAATGCATAGCGTAGCGGGCATTTTTTGCTTGATCGCGGCCCTCAACGTCAAGTTGGCGACCGCGAGCGAGCCAAATAACATCCCGGCAAGACTTTTTCCTCATTCACGATCGGCAACTTGAGCGTGGAAAATAAACCTCCTGGCGAGATCCTCAACGCGGGGAGGTCGGGTTTCTCATTGTGAGTGGTCGAATATGCTCACGACCGCTCGCGATGACGAACTAACTATCAGTCCGCATTGAGAAAGCTGCTGCTCGAGTACAAATCTACTCGCGCTGCAGAAAACTACCGCTTGCACTGTGCAAGATGCAGTTTGCAATGATTGCACAGTGAGGACAAGCATCCAGCACTGTGCAATCAGTGCGAACAGCATTTTGTACAGTGCACTACGCAGTTCACTTAGCTATGCATAGCTTGCGTAGTGCGTAGTGCACTTCGCGTAGCTAGGCGTAGCATTACTATGTGAACTATGCCCAGGGTTATTCTGGTGCCACTAACTGTGCAGCTCAACTCAACGCCACTTGGCTGTGGGCCCTTGCTGACTGCTGCCTCCGGCCTACACTGGGGACAGCAGGGCTCACAACTCAATTCGAGTTGTGATTGCAGCTGACGCAGTCCAGTAGGCAACCGACATTGCCACCAGACCAAGCATCATCGCTGGCTATGTAAACTCTGAGTGCCTCAGGTGCCACTAACTCTGTGCAGCTCAAGTCAATGCCACGTGGCTGTAGGCCCTTGCTGACCACTGCTTCTGACCTGCACTGCGGTCAGCAGGGCTCACAATTCAAATTCAGTCTTTATTCATTAATTGCACATTCCAGTAGGCAACAGACATTGCATCCAGTGCGGCCCGCCCGAACAACGCATCATCGCTCGCTGCGCACACGCTGAGTACTTCAGGTGCCACTAATTCTGTGCAGCTCAAGTCAAAGCCTTGTGGATGTGCGCCCTTGCTGACCGCTGCCACCAGCCTACACTGTGGTATCAGGGCTCACAATTACGATTGAGTCTTGATGCAGAGACCAGTAGGCAACAGACATTGCTCCCAGTGCGGCCAGGCCGGACCACGCATTATTGCTGACTGTGCACATGCTGAGTGCTTCAGGTGCCACTAACTGTGCAGCTCAACTCAATGCCACATGCGTCGGGCCCTTGCTGACCACTGCCTCCATCCAACACTGCGGTCAGCAGGGCTCACAATTCAAATTCAGTCTTGATTAATTAATTTCAGAGTCCAGTTGGCAACTAACTATAACGTACCTGAAACCTACATATTTTGACAATGTATTCCATACATATTTCCTCTTTTGTTCCATACGCCTACACTGCGGTAAGCATGGCTCACAATTCAAATTCAGCCTTGATTTAATATTTGCAGAGTGAATTGTACTCTATTTCCTCTGATTTTGTCAAGAGGAAGTGACATAAAGCATTCCTCGATTTTTATGCTGACTACTACCTTTGATGTCCACTGCAGACAGCAGATGCAGATGACGCAGTCCAGTAGGCAACAGACATTGCTATCAGTGCGGCCCGCCCAGACCATGCATCATCGCTGGCTGTGCACATGCTGAGTGCTTCAAGTGCCAATAAATATGCACCTCAACTCAATGCCACATACCTGTGGGCCCTTGCTGACCGCTGCCTCCGGCCTTCACTGCGGTCAGCAGGCTTCAAATTCAAATTCAGTTTTGATTCATTAATGAAGTGACAAAAATCATTCCTTGATGTCTGTGCTGACTACTGCTTTCGATCTGCACTGCGGACAGCAGGGCTCACAATTCAGATAGAGTCACGATTGCAGATGACACAGTCCAGTAGGCAACAGACATTGGTCCTAGTGCGGCCTGCACTCACCACGCATCATCGCTGGCTGCGCACACGGTGAATGCTTCTAATGCCACTAACTCAGTGCACCACAAGTCACCACCACATGGCCCTATTGAGGCAGAATTAATTATTCAAAAGACATTGCTCCCAGTGCGGCCCGCCCGAACCACGTATCATTGCTGGCTGTGCACACTCTGAGAGAAACTGTTGCCACTAACTCAGTGTATCACAAGTCAACACCACGTGGTTGTGGGCCCTTGTGTAGAGCTGCCTCTGGCCTACACTGCGGTCAGCAGGTCTGACACATAACCAATCCAATCCTGTCCTGCAAGGACACACCATCATCGCTGACTGTGCACATTCTGAGCTCTTCAGGTCCCACTAACTCTGTAAATAGCAATTCATAGACCCTTTATGATTCGTGCTGTGGACACCGGGCGCAACAATGTCATCTCAGGCAGCAGGAATATTCCGAAGGGACATTAACAATTTTTCACATGAGCACGCCCATCTCTGGTACCCCTACCTCATGGCACCACAACTCATGGACCCTTTATGATAGAATCTTTTGTGTATGATTTCAAATCTGCTGTCCTTACCTCAGCGCACCACAAGTCATGGACGCTTAACAATAGAATCTTTTGTGTGTTATTTCAGATCTGGTGCCCCTGCCTTAGTGCATTACAAGTCATGGACCCTTTATGATTGAATCTCTGTGTGTGATCCGATGATCACTGTTATAGTTGTTTCCAACACCAACCATTCCCTGAGGGCTGGCTTACACTCACCCCACATGCACCCAGCACTAAAGTCACTGGACATGTGACCCTGGTAATAAAAAGGGGCCGAGCGCACGTGCCCATAGCCAGTTCCACTATCTATCTAACTGTGTCCATGTGTTCATTATGTATGCATGATGGCCCTGGACCCTACCACATTACATTGTGCTGTTGGTTGCACACGCAACCATGTTACCTCTGGCAGTGGGAAAGACCTCGGTTATGTAACTTTGTCTGGGTCATTCTATTATTACGTTGGTAGAGACTGGATCATTAGAGTACTGCAAGGAGAGTGTATGGTGAATTTATAAGGGCTTGGGGATTGGCGGAGTGATTGGATAAGTACATATGTTGGCGGAGCCTCACCCCCAAGCACGAGCTTGGCTATAATTGGCTGCCAACCAGTGGCAACCACGGCGGAATGACAGAATTGCAAACCAAGCCTCAGGAGAGCCAATGCTATGCACATAGCATGAGTAGGCACTGCGCAGGTTCTTGAGGCACCCGCCTTCTTTGCTATGTGATCCCCATCGCCTTTGCTCTAGTACCCTGGGTTCACGCCTACTAAAATCTGGCCCACTGATGCCTGGAAAACCGAGTGCAGGAGCTTGGAACTCTCATTGTGGTATACTGCATTCTCATTCAGTGGATACCCTCCCAGGTCGTTGATCCCTGGATCAAGGAATTCTGACTATTGGGTTCCCCGGAGTCCCTTCCCCTGGATCCCCTAAAGCAAGCATGTTGGGTCTGTGGAGCACTGGTAATAAAAGCCCCAGAATCCTGTCTGCAAGATATTCCTAGCTCCACTGCTGGATCATTGACATACGGCGGATATAATCTATGGAACTCTGTAAGCGTAGTGGGCAGAGCCAGCATACGATAGTCAAAGGCGCAACTTGAGCCAAATTTCAGGGGGGGCTGATAAAATATTCGGGGGTGGCTAATTCTTCCTGTCATAGGCAGAGTGGAGATGCAGGGGCTCTAAGAAGGGGTGAAAACACAACAAAGCCTCATTAACAGATAAATGGTCTTTTAAAGACCTGTGAAGTACTTGGGGTCCTAACATGCAGCTCCCCTTGTGGAGAAGCAATCTGGTTTGCTTCATTTAAGCGAGAGCAGGTTTTCCTTTACTTAGATAATCTATCAACCACTAGAAGTACGACAGATTGGCTCTTAGGTGGATCAGGATGAAGTGATAAACTACATAGTGCAAATACTGTTATGCTAATCTTCATCCCCTATGTCAATACCAATACCCAGGGAGCCCCCTGTAGCTGGCCATTGATTATGTCCTTAAGTTACAAAGTGGCAATAGCACACAATTTACAAGAATTTCTGGGTAGCAGACAGGATCAAACAGAAATACCCTATCTTAACTGCGATCATCATCACACTGCTAGATTAAAAGATGGAAGCTGTATGGTAACTGTATTGGTAGCAGAGCCAAACTGGTAATCCTGACACCATGTTTACAGAAAATTGTGCAGATCGTCCACGACATTAAGACCTGCTGGGGCTTTGTGGCCAACTCGATGATATGTCTAGTTTTGAGTTGGCGCAACCTCTTTTCTTGGTTACCTCCCTGTTTGTTGGGCTGCACTGCATCTATTACTTAATATTGCAAACAGTTAAGGTTATTACCATGGATAGCTTTAAAATGTCTTGCAACAGGGTAACCAAGATCGTTATTAACATTCGCACATAGATGTTGTAAAATGCGAACATGCACATGCGATTTTGTGCAACCGATATATACTACAGACCACAGCTACATCGTAGAACATAGACCGCATGGACTGTTCTGCACATGTAACGATCTTTCACTTTAATGAGTTTTTCTGAAAAAGCAGTCTTGTATACGGTGGTATTTAGGCCAAATTTGCAAGCTCTGCACTTAAAAAAGACCTTTCTCGGGGTGAGCCAGCTGCCTTTGCGAAAGTAATGGTCGGCTTATTGGGAAGGACATTTTTAAGCGTGGCATCCGTAAGGATAATGGGCCATTGCTTGTCCACTACGGCTCTAATAGCTTTCACCTGCTTACTAAATGTAGTGACCAGTCTGATTTCTGCTCTTTCATCTATCGGACTGCTGGCTGTGGCCTCAACTTCCCTCATTTGGTGCCGCTTGGGACTAAGTAGATCTAACCGATTTTTCTTGTTGGCTTTATTCATGGCTGTGTTAAATTTCCTGATGTTATATCCCCTTGCTATGAGTCTCTTCTTTGCTTCCCTTTGGTGTTATTCCCTGGCCTTTGATGTACTGCATGGCCTGTGGATACGAAGGAAGTCACCATATGGATACTGTGATAGTATGTTGCGGGATGGAAACTGCCAGCATGTAGAACGGTGTTCTCTGACGTTGGTTTTTTAAACAGGCACGTTTTCAATTTACCCTGTTTCACATACACTGTAATGTCCAAGAATTTGGCAGTTGACGCATCAATATGAGCCGTAAATAACAGTTTGAGAATATTGACATTAATCTTTTCAACAAATTTTTCGGCTTGCTCTTTGGTCCCCCTCCATATAACAAAAATATCGTCACTATAGCGCCACCATTTAATTATATGAAATGAGGGGGGGGCGCTAGAGGGCGCACTGCAGAATGGCCGCACTGCCGTGAGGCTCCTGCTGCCCGGAGCTATTATCCATTTATTGATCCTGCTAACCATCACTGCGCCCTGATCTGACCCCATATTTCTGCTGGTATACCTGCTGACCACCCACGGTCCAACTCCTGTGCCGACGGTGCTTGCTAGCCGAAGTTACGAGGACTCCAAGTTTCCCCGACTCGCGCTCTGGATGTCAGGTGCTCCATAGCCTGGCGTCACTTTCTACTCTAGCCCGAGGCTTCGCACGTGGGGTGGAGGCCGGGGTCCCCCTCCCTCCTCCGGTCCTGATTGCCGTCTAGGCGCGCTGTGGAGCACTCCCCTGGGACGGGACTGGGTGACGGTCTCCACTTCTGACTGTCACGGAGTTGTGGAATAGCGGAGACGCCGCGGCCTATCGTTTAGGCGCTCAGGAGACGAGCCCTTGGCCTGAGGGGATCGGCGGCCATTGTTGCATCGGGAGTGGCGGGGTATCCATGCCTGCTCGTGCCCCCGACTGTGGTGAGTGGTTGCGTGTTGGGAACAGCCTACGACTTGGCCTTTATAGATTTGTGTGCCCCCTCGAGCTGGTAGCGGTTTATCATGGGGAAACCGGACACTAAGCAGTCCAAATTATCCTTTGACTCGGGGGCGGCCAGGAGGGGTACGCGCCAGGTGCTGGAAGCTGGGACTTCGCGGTCTCCCCCCCGCCAGTCGCTGATACGGAGCCGCAGCCACAAGCCCCTGACTTTCAGCAGATGATGCAGGAGATGAGGCAAGGGTTTGCCACTATAGTGGACAAAGTGGACAAACTGTCGTCGCGCATGGATGCGGTGGTGCAGAAGCTAGATGTGCACGAGGAACGCCTCACATCGGCGGAACAGCGCATCTCTGACCACGACGATACTGCGGCCACCCATACCACCCAGTTGGCGAGGATTGACAATATATTGCGGGTGATTGCCGCTAAGAATGAGGAGTTGGAGGCGAGGAGTAGGCGCAACAACGTACGCATAGTAGGTGTGCCGGAGTCGACGAATGTTGGGAAAATGGAGACATATGTGGAGAGACTCCTTGTTGGTGCCATTGGTGCGGAGGCCTTCTCGTCGCAGTTCATCGTTGAGAGGGCGCACCGCTCACTTGGGCCTCGGCCGGCCTCTGGGGCTGCGCCGCGCCCTATAATTGCACGGCTCCTAAATTACCGCGACCGAGACGCTGCCCTCAAGGCTGCCCGCACTAATCGTACCCTCTCTTTTGATGGGGTTACCTTTACCGTGTACCCGGATTTCACGCCAATGGTGCAGGACCAGCGTCGTAAGTTCCTAGGGGTAAAAAAGAAACTTCGAGACCTTCAAGTGGACTATGCTTTGCTTTATCCTGCTAAGCTGAGGGTGACCCATCAGGCAAAGCAGCACTTTTTCACTAACCCACAGCATGCTGAGGATTTTGTAAAGCATCTCAAGCGTGAACGATCTGCTGCCGACCGGAGAGGTGACCGGGACCCCGACGGCGGCCACTCGGCGGCTGAGGAGGAGGTCGCTTGAATGGGGTGATTTTACATTCATGAGACGTTGATGGCGCCTGTTGTGCGCGCCCATGCGCTTGACTATTTCTGTGGCCTCGGTGCTACCTTGCCTTGTACTGTGGGGGATAATTGTGGTGGATTGCTGATTTATGTTTGAGTAACGGTCTTTGGGGACAGTATGGGCACGATGGTTGGCGCCTTTGTTGTGCTCCGGGCACCCACCCCCGCACTGCGCCTGGGCCGTGTGTGACTCGTTGGCTCGGAGACTGGCGTGGTGTGTGGGAGTGGTGCTGTGCACCTCTAGTGGGTACCCCATAGGGTGTTCCCCACTATTACCTTTGGTTTGGTTTCTAGTCCTTTGTTGGTTGACTGGATGGATGTTTGGGGATGGAGGGGGGTTGGTGTTTGAGTGTCCTGATAGTTGGGGATTCATCAGGTGGGAGGTGGGGGAGGGGACTATGTGGGTGACACGTGTTCGGCCCGGTCCTTTGGATTATGGTGCTGTTTGCTCTTGCTGTGTGTTTGCGCGGATGCGGACGCATTTCTGCTGCACTGGCTGGTCCTTTGACGTGCTGGACCTTAATGGTCCTGCGACCCGTGCCTTCGTGCTCCTTGGGCCTGAGTGTCATGGCCGCTATCTCCGTTTGCTGGATGGACGCATGGGGAACGCGCGTGCGTGTTGAGGACCGGGAGAGATGTGTATGCTGCGCTTTGTGTGTTGTATTTCTTGCGTGCCTGTTGCACGGATGGTGCTGTTTGGGGATGGGAGGTGGGTTTCTGGTTGGTTGGTTTGGAGATGGCTGGGGTGTCTGTGTAGTGTATGTAGTGGGGCGGTTGTGGTTTGGGCTGGTGACTTGTTGCTGTCTGGCGCTGGGAGTTTGGTACGCTGCCCCGTATCACTGGGTCCTATGGTGCCCTGATCATGGCTGATGTCGACTGAAACTATAGACAAGATATCAATATTGTCCTGGAATGTACGGGGTCTTAATGATGCCAGGAAATGTCGAAATGTGCTACAGTATTTGGATAGGCATGCTATTCATGTGGCCCTCCTGCAGGAGACGCATCTGCGGCGTGGGCCTGCTCCTAGGTTTGGTGGGCGGTGGGCTGCGATTAGGGTATTTACATCGTACTCCTCGTATGCTCGTGGGGCTGTTATTCTTGTTAAGAGATCGCTCGCCTTTCAAGAACTGGGGTCTGTGGAGGATCCTGAGGGGCGCTATGTGCTGTTATGGGGGCGGCTTGGGCAGATCACTGTGCTGTTTGTCAATTGCTATGCTCCTAATATTGATACACCAGCTTTCTTCCTTACCCTGTGGGGCCATGTGCTTGCTGTCGATGCCTCCCATATTGTGTGGGGAGGAGATTTCAATTTTGCATTTCAAGCTCAGATGGATAGGTCGGATGGATGCCCTCAGTACAATGTGCAAGCTAGGGATGTTTTGCGGGGTATTGTGGAGGAAGCTGGATTGATTGACAGCTGGAGGTATGCTCACCCTGCCACTAGGGAGGGCACACATTACACTGCGCATGCACGCTCATGGGCGAGGCTGGACTATGTCTTTCTCTCCAGGGGGCTGGTAGCTGGTCTGCGGGAGGCGGTACATCTAGCTCGGACATACTCAGATCACTGCCCGGTGAGGGTTGTGCTTTCTGTGCCCGGGCTGCACAGGCCGCGCCCGCCTTGGCGGCTTTTCCCGACTGCCCTGCTTGACCCTGTGTTTAAAGCGGAACTTGGCGAGGAGGTGGAAGCGTTCTTCCCGAGGAACAAAGGCTCTGTTGATAGTGTCGAGGTGATATGGGAGGCTTTTAAGGTTACTATCCGAGGTGTCACTATATCCAAGAGTTGTGGGATGCTTAAATCGATAGTTCGAACTCTCGAGGGCTTGGAGGGGGATTTACGAAACTTGGAGCGCAGATTGCAGGCTGGTTCTGATCCCGATCTATTGGGCCGGTTCCGCACCAAGCTCTCCGAATATGAGGAAGAGGCTGCCAGGGAGGCTAAACATAGGGGGAAGTACTGGACGGCGAGGAGGTACTGTGAAGGGGAGAGGCCGGGGAAGGTCCTTGCTGCGCTTACTAGGCATCAAAGGTATGGTTCGGACGTGCTGGAATTGGTTTTGCCGGATGGCACTCGCTGTCGGGACACTGCGGAGATTCAGCATACATTCATTCACCATTACACCCAACTGTACACGACACAGCAGTCAGGGGAGACACAATATGGCGGATTCCTGGATGATTTGGTGCTCTGTTGGTTGTCGGACGATCATCGGGCGTTCTTGGGTAGACCTCTGTAGGTGGAGGAGATCAGGGGTGCCATCATGTCTCTGAATAACGGGAAGGCTACTGGCTTGGACGGCCTTCCTGCTGAATTCTATAAATGTTATGTGGATATTATGGCCCCCGTTCTCCGCGAGGTTTTTGAGGAGTCCCTGGAGGAGGGACGACTGCCATGCTCCATGAGAGAAGTCGCTATTACCTCGTTGCTCAAGCCGGGTAAGGATCCCCTGGACGTGGGCTCCTATAGGCCCCTCTCGTTACTTAATTGTGATGTCAAAATACTCGCAAAGGTTTTGGCGGTCAGATTGTCTGAGCTCATGCCTGTTATTGTCTTGCCTGACCAGTCAGGGTTTGTGCCTGGTCGCGCCACTTCCCACAATCTTTGGACTTTGTTTTCCCTTATCCCGACTGTTGCTCCTGAGCTCCCGGTCGCCGCCATCTTCCTAGACGCCACTAAGGCGTTTGATTCAGGAGGAGTGGGGTTATCTTATTGATGTCCTTTGCCGGATGGGGTTTCCTCGGATCTTTATATCTTGGGTCAAGCTCTTGTATACCGACCCGGTGGCGAGAGTGGTGGTGAATGGTGTGCTTTCCCCCCAATTTCCTCTTACTAGGGGAACCCGACAGGGATGTCCCCTTTCGCCCCTCCTATTTGCCATTGCCATAGAGCCCTTAGCCTGCAGGATTCGCCAGCGACACCAGCAGAGCGCGTTCAATTGTTTCCAACGCCAGGTCGGGATCTCTTTATATGCGGATGATGTCACGCTCTATGTGAAGGATCCACAGAACAATCTTAATGCGCTAATGCGTGAGCTGGTCGCTTTCGGGGGTGTCTCCGGGATACACATCAACTGGCAGAAATCCCAACTCTTCCCGCTCACTGCGGCAGTTCGTAAATTTCCTCTTGATTTCCCTTTGGAGTGGTGCGAATCGGAGCTGCGGTACCTCGGTATTGTTGTGTCATTGGACAGGGGGGAGACTGTCAGGCTTAATTACGGCGTGGCGATTACCAAGCTGGCGGATGACGTCACTAGATGGATGTCGTTGCCTCTTTCCATGGCTGGTCGGGCGTCCCTTATCAAAATGGTGGTCCTGCCCCGGTTTCTATACCTTTTTCAAAATATTCCTTCTCCTGCTGAGATGAGGGGTCTGTATTCCCTTCTGTGACACTCCTGTGACCGCGTTGGTGGTCCAATGCCTGTCTGTTTACTGTTGGCGAACGAAGGGGGGCCTGTGTGGACTACATCATGTTTGGAGGGTGATTTTCTCTGCTGGTATGGGGGGACTCTCCCTTTCATTTGGATTTTTGCTCTGACAGCTTCTGCTCATGCCATTGTATGCCATTCTGTTAGAATGCACTATGTGATGCCCATTTGTGAGCGATACTTGCCTTTATCCGTTGCTGACTGCACTGATATATATGTCAACCTGTATTCCGGACTCGCTGATTGAATCGCCATTTTGAATTGTCCATGTACGACTGTATGTATCTTGATTGCACTGCCTTTTCTCTGGCTTATCTCCAAATAAAGGTTTAAAAAAAAAAAAAAATTATATGAAATGACCATTCATGGGAACACTGCGTCATGAGGATATGCTCTTCCCAACAGCCCACATGAAGACTGGCAAAGCTGGGGGAGAAGCATGCCCCCATCGCAAACCCACACAGTTGCTGGAATACTGTACTGTCAAACATAAAAAGATTATTAACCGCATGCGTGCGGGCGGAATTCCGCTCGTACGCTGAGTTTTTTAAAACCGCATGTTACGTGACGAGCTGGGCTCGTCATCAGCGTGCGAGCGGGCTACGCCATGACGAGCCCAGCTCGTCATCAGTGTAGAAGGGGTTAAAAAGACACCAATGTATTATTTCTAAAAGCATTTGACTATGGCAGTACATTACAATAGCTCTTTTTCCTAAGTAATATTCAACAGCACTTAAGTCCATCTCAGTGCGCTATACTGGTATAGAGGGCTGTTATGTACATAGTGAGTAAAAGATATTCTTCAGACCATGTTTGTTAATTTAATTGAAATAAAAAATCTGTGGTATCCTTAATGTATGTTGGGAGACTAACCACAAAATCCTGGAGGTAAAAATCATTGTATTTTGATGTGCTCTCAAAAGTACTTTTAATGGCTGAAATTATAGGTCTGCCAGGCACTGGGAGTTCGTTCTTATGTACCTTAAGAATAAAGTATATATTATGTAACACAAGATGATCATTATTTAAGAACATAAATTCATTTTTCGAAATTAATCCTTCCCTTTTCCACATTGTCAGTTCATATTTATACTTCTTATGCACCTTCTTGGCATGTGCCATGTTGGATTTGCAATAACACGCTGGATCATTTAAAAGTCTAGATGCCTCTATGGTGTTATCTTGTTTGTTCCACATGATGACATTCCCCCCTTGTCTGATTTGTTGATAACATTAGTATTGTTGTTACTTAATTTATTCATCAAATCAAAATATGTTCTTGTATGGTACTTGGGCGAGTCTGTATTGCTTGAGTTTTACGTTGCAATTTTTTCAATTCCTCAGTGATGCGATCGTGAAAAATATCTATCGCATCACGGGACATGGTAGGAACAAAAGTAGAATTGGCTTGAAGGGACTGTTCCCTGAATTGGCAATGTTAATGCCTTCTGATTCTGCGACCTCCTGTATGCTTGTATATGTATTGTTTGTTTTTTTTTCTTCTCTTTTTTCTTGTTTTTTTTTTTAAACAATTTTTATTTCAGATACATGTAGTGCATAATCATTCTTATCCACGTTCCTGCTTTGACATGAACAAGGCATAGGTCGTTAAGTAAAACATTACACAGCCGTCAAACCCGTATCCCGGAGGACGGGCGGCGTTATTCGTAAAAGCTTCATAAGTAGAGTATGTGAGAACAAACGCAACTATGCAGCAGGAAGTCCTTGCATCTGCTTTTCTATTTTCACCCCCCCCTCCACCCAGTCCCCAACTAATAAACTATTATGTCCCCAAAAGGCCACAGCACAGTATCAATACAGTTTTTCTAGAATTGTTGCATCCCTCGCCCCACAAGGCAGTATCTCACCCATGCATGCCCTCATCAGTTAGTGTCCGTATGTTCCAGACCCCTTATCCCGCCCTCTTCCATCTAAGTGTACAGCATCATTTTAAAGTCGAAGTGTTCATCTATCACAGGTATGTCTGCCCGTCCCATCTACCATCTCAGGTCCCTCCACTTTCCCATGCCCACTGGTCCGCTCACAATCGCTTTGGTCCTCTCAGAGACCCCCGCGTAGGCCATGATAGCGTCTCCATTTACCCCAAACTTTGCGGAATTTCCTCGGACAGCCTCTTGCATTATATGTAACTCTTTCTGCCGCCATGTAGGTATCTAAACCCTTCCTCCATTCCCCCACTCGAGCCATGTCAGCCACTCCCCACTTCTTAGCTACGTCTCTTTTGGCCACCACCAAGGCCAGCACCAGAAATATTAGTTGTGGACGGGGCAGATCTATGTCATTGGTCATTCCCAGTAGGATCAGCTTCGGTTCTAGTGGAATGTCTATCTCCAGTATTTTACTTAATTCATTGGTGATCTCCCTCCAATAGGCCTGTATATGCGTGCATGACCATATTATGTGTAGGAAAGTCCCGTTCTCATGTCTGCATCGCACGCAGCTAGGGTCCGTCACCCTCCCCATCTTACATAGTCTTATCCTGTCATAGTATACCCTGTGCAAGATCTTAAACTGGATCAACCGTAGGCGCGATTTGATTGCTACTTCTCTAGTGTGCATCAACACTCCCCCCCAGTCCACCGCATCCATTTCACCCACTTCCCGCTCCCACGTGTCTCTGAGGTTTACCAGTGTGTTTGGTATATTATTCATGATAGTTTTGTAGGTTAAGGAAACCACCTTCTCTGGGATCCTTTCTTGTAGTAAACGGCCCGCTAGTGGTGCGTATTTGCGGAGTGGCTCTCGCAGTGTCTCTTCCGCCATATAGGCGTGTCTGAGTTGTATGTATTTAAAAAGTTGTGATTGTCGCAGCCCAAATTTGGCCTGCAGGGAGGCAAAGGGTTTCAAGGCGCCGTTCTTAACGACGTCCCCTAGTGTGGAGATACCGATATCGTCCCACCCCCGGAACCCCTTCAGCTTGTGTAATTCCTTAAGCCATGAACATTCCCATAATGGCGTCTGCTTCGTAGCCCTGTGTGTCCATCCGGTTGCCTTTGTGGCTCTGTTCCACGCCTCTAATGTAATCCTCGTGGCTGCCAACAGTGTGGCCTGTCTCTTTCCCTCATATATGTAGTGTATGCTTGAGTGCGTGCCCATTTGGTGCCGTTCTAGAGCATAAGTGGGGTGAGTGGCAGGCGCATGGATCCAGTCATTAACGGGAGCTAAGTGTTCCGCCCAATAATAGATCTCCAAGTCGGGAAGGGAGATCCCCCCCTCATATTGGTGTCTCTGCAACGTTCTCAGTGCGACTCTGGGGTGTTTACCCAGCCATAGAAATGACCGGAGGTCCGCGTGTATGTTTTGGAGTGATTTGGATGGTATCTGGTAATATTCATTTTGAAGGGCGTAGAGGAACTTTGGGAGCGATATCATTTTGAACATCGCTGCCCTACCAAGCAGTGTCAGGGGGAGAGATTGCCACTTATCTGCATCCGCTTTGGCGTTACGCACGATCCGTGCAATATTACGATCATAGGAGAGGTCTTTGTCCGCTGTCATGAATATCCCCAGATTCCTGAAGCCTATTTCGGTCGTCTGTAGGTTTTGTGGCAGCCTAGGCGATTCCTCCCGTCCTCGGGGGTCATAGAGTACCGACTTGTGCCAATTAATCCGGTATCCTGACCTCGCACCATATTTCGCCAGCTCATCAAACAGTGCCGGTATTGAGCTCTCGGGACTTGTGATGTAGAGGAGGACGTCATCTGCGTAAAGGGACAGTTTTTCACCTCCAGTGTCTGTTCTGCTGATATAGAACCCCGTGATCTTCTCGTTTTGTCTGACCGCAGAGACCATCACCTCGATTGTTAGGGCAAACAGCAGGGGAGACAGGGGGCAACCCTGTCGGGTTCCCAGTTGTAGGGAAAAAGACTTCAAAATCACCCCATTTACCCTTACTCGGGCCTCAGGGTCTGCATAAAGTAGGCCGATTTTCCTCCTGTACCTGGGCCCAAACCCCAGCCGTTCTAGTACTCCC
The DNA here is from genome assembly GCF_964263255.1 of Lissotriton vulgaris. Taxonomy (NCBI): domain Eukaryota; kingdom Metazoa; phylum Chordata; class Amphibia; order Caudata; family Salamandridae; genus Lissotriton; species Lissotriton vulgaris. Next base: position 1,153,357,161 of record NC_141687.1, on the reverse strand, counting down.
TCCAGGAAGGGCCAGTGCACAGCGTCAAACGCCTTTTCAGCGTCAAGGGATAAGAACCAATGTGGGTCGGCCCTATCTTTTACCACGTGTAGCCAGTAATGCGTCCTCCTCAAATTATATCTGGTGGCCCTTTCTGGGATAAACCCAGTCTGATCCATGTGTATCAGGTCTGGGATGACCCTTCTCATATGTGACGCCAGTATGGTTGCATACACTTTGGCCTCCACGTTTAGCTGCGAGATGGGACGGTATGAGGCGCAGTCCTCTGGGGGCTTCCCAGGTTTGTGGACCGGGAGAATCGTAGCCTGCCTCAGGTCTAGGGGGAACTGCCCCTCGTCCTCTGCATCCTGGAACATGCCCAGCAAATGCCGCGGTAGGAGATCAGCCATGCCCTTAAAGAGTTCCGCAGGAAAGCCGTTAGGGCCCGCTGCCTTCCCTGTACGAAGTTTGGCCAGTGCCTCTCGAACCTCCTCTTCCTTAATGTCAGCCTCTAGATCCACCCGGTCAGTTTCCTCAAGAGCTGGGAGGGTAATGAGCGCCATATATTGTAGTGCCTCTGTTTTGGAGCCTAGATCTCGGGCCGTGTACAAAGTTTCATAGCATTCAGCAAAAGCTTCTGCTATCGAATCATCTGTGCAGGACCATACATCTGGGGCGACCCTTATTTTCTCAACCCAGCGTGCATCCTTGTCCTTTCTACTGAGCCAGGCCAAAAGTTTCCCAGTTTTATCACCAACATCATAAATGCGCTGTAGGGTTGCCAGCGTCTGCGTCTTGGCCTCTCCCGTCACTAGTTGCCTATATTGTGCCTGTATATCCATAAGACATCTTTGGGTCCCAATATCTTTCTTGAGTAAGTGTTCATGTTCTAACTGACTGTAGTATTTGTGCTTCTAGAGTCAGAATTTCAGTCAGGTTCTTTCTCCTGGCCTCCGCCAGTCTACTACGGGCCCTATCACGAAGCACTACCTTGAGCGTCTCCCATAGGACTACACGGGAATCCACAGATCCCTCGTTTTCCCTCAAAAACACCTTCACGTCGGCTCTAAGCCCCTTCTTAATATCTGGGTTGTGTAGATCCCATGCCGAAAATCGCAGGGTCCCAGGACCCATCTTCCTTCGTCTAACCGTGTGAATCAACAAGGGGGAGTGGTCAGACACCCCACGAGCGCAGTAGTCCGACAAGTCCGTAGCTTGTAACGTCTGTCGCGCCATGAAGATGTAGTCTAGGCGAGAGTAGACTCTGTGCGCCCCAGAGAAGAAAGAGTATGCCCTACTGTCTGGGTGCAGCCAGCGCCACACGTCCAGGAGGCCCAGTATCTCCATAGATTTGGCTAGGGGAGTCTTGTTTTGAGATCTATCCCGTTCACCTGTCCGGTCTTCAGAGGAGTTCATCACATCATTAAAGTCCCCCCCAAGAATTTGGATCGTGTCCGATGTGTAGAGAATGATGTCTGCTATTCCTTTCATAGTGTCTGCCTTCAGTCTGGGCGGGGCATAGGCTGATATGAGTGTGTATTCCCGTCTTCTCCAGGACTCCCGGACCCCTACATATGTGCCCTGCCCATCAGCCCAGACTTGTGTCACTTTCATTGGCGTTTTATTTTTGATGAGTATGGCAGTCCCTCTAGACCCCGAAGAGAACCCTGCGTGTGCTAAAACTTTGTATTGTCCCCTAGCCAAAAAAGTGCATTTGTTACCTTGTAGGTGTGTTTCCTGAAGGAGTACAATATCAGCCCCAGACCTCTTGATGTAATTGTTCACTAATCCTCTTTTAATCTTGCAGCCTAGTCCATTGAGATTCCATGTCATCACCTTAATGCCCTCTTCGTGGGCAACTCCTCACTCACAATCTCCCATAGTCATGCCGGTGGAGAATGCATGGCTGGCCCTGTAGCATCTGGGACAGTGTCTGGCATGAAACAGGGGCTGCTAATTCACAAATCGCGCTATGTAATGTTGGGTGGTCTCTGAATGTGTGTGGTTGGATGTGTTGCCTTTTGTGCGTGCCCGCTCGGTATACATTTGCAATACTGCAATGGTGTGCCTCACCCCCCCTTCCCCTCCAATTCCCCCCAACTCCCCCATCCTCCCCCCCATGCTGGCCCCAACTTTCAGCTTCAACATAACAGACCCACCCTTTCCTCCCCCCACCCCACCTCCCTCCCCTTTCAGTCCCATCCCAATGTAAGACAGAACTGTCGGTAGAAGAAGGTCTATCGCCCTCCCAGACGTCTCCCTCCCTTTAACCTATTCCGGTAAACTCAGTGCAAAAAACACATATCACATGTCCCATGAAATAGTCTGAAATGTCAAGTTCAAGAAATGTGTACCAAAGAGTCTGTACCCAACAGAACCAATAGGTATAAGGGGGGGTTAATAACTTGCGTGTCTTCTCAGCGGCGAGCTGCAATCTCGGCTGCCCATTTTGCCCTTGGTCAAGAGTGTGAGTCTTGTGTATCCGGACAGGGATCTGTCGGTTGCCCAGGGGCATCCTGTTCCAGGTCGTGGATCGCCTTTTCCAGCGGATGAATGGAGTGTGCCTCTCCTTCTTCCTTCCCCGATGAGTGGGCTTTGGAATCTTCTCTCTCTTCTCCTTCCGAGCGGGAGGGTTTGTGTAGACGATGGGATCCATGCTCCGTCATGATTCTCCCTCTGGGTGATGCCGATTGTCCCTTCCGCCTGTTCATCTGAGTGCGTCCCGGATAAGGCGTAGTTTGTGTCCGTCTCCTGTTCCTTTGCGCCTGTGGTCGATGGGTCTTCGGACGTTCCCACTGCGGCCATCGTGGGGTAGGTCCATTTGGGCTGCCCCTCTCATTATTTTCCTGTCTGTGGAATATGGGCCGTTCCTCTAGCCACTGCCAGGCATCCTCCGGGTGGTTGAAGAAGTGCGCTTTTTCTTTGTAAATCACTTTCAATTTCGCCGGGGATAGCAGCATATAGGTAATGTTCATGTCTCTCAGTTTAGCTTTGACTGCGTCAAAGGATCGGCGTTGCTTTTGCACTTCCTGGCTATAGTCAGGGAAGATCATGATAGTTGCGTTCTCCATGCGGATTTCCCCAAGCTTTCTGGATTCTCGCAGTATCAGGTCCCGATCTGCGAAGTTGAGGAAACGCGCAATGACGGGCCTGGGTCTTGCTCCTTCCGGCGGTCGCGCCAACAGGGCCCTATGTGCCCTTTCCATGATGAAACAGTTCGAGAACTGCACCGCCTGGAAGGTTTTCGTTAGCCAGGAGTGGAGGAAGGCCACCATGTCCATCTCTTCAATTCCTTCCCTAAATCCAACAAAACGCAGATTGTTGCGTCTCACCCTGTTTTCTGCATCATCGACCTTCCACAATAGCTGACGATGCGAGGCCTGGAGTTCCGCTATGTCCTTCCTCAACGTGGAGATCGCGTCCTTTGCCTCCCCTATTCGCATTTCCGCCGTGGTCATCCGGTCCGACAGCTTCCGAAAGTCTTGCCGTAGCAGCGTCACCTCCGACCCCACCTCACCAATTTTCACCTCCAACGCTGCCCTGGATTCCTGAATGTCGGCCCTGGACACCTGTATAGCTGCCATCAGGAGGTCCGTGTCTGTACGTGCGCCATTAGTTGGAGGCGCGACTTCTGCGTTTGGCCGCGGCGCAGCAAAATTGTCCATGGGGCCCTGTTTGGCAGTCCTGGGGGGTACCTCTTTCTTTCCCATTGCTGAGTATGCCACGCAGTGCCCTCTTTGCGGGGCCCGGGTCCTCCCCTACTCGTGTTATAGGTCTGCGAGCTTGAAACTGGCGGCCCTTAGGTTGTGTCCTTGGCCCCGATCTGGGCCCCGGCTCCTTTCTGTAGTCCACGGTCCTCTTGTCTCCCTCCGCAAAGATCTGGGTGCAAGGTACACACACACTCCCTCAGGCGTTGCGCAGCGCGTGTGCTCAGTGGTCTGTTATACCCTCCCTCTTCCCTGTCGCATCCCGGCCCCCCTCGCTGGCTTCAGAGGCAGTCTGCTAGACGATGTCGCGCAACTGCCGTCCATCATCCCCTTTTGTATCGCTTTGTTCACCCTAAATTGGCAGGGTATGCTTAGACGTTAGTCCCTTGCTCACTTGGCCACTGGATTCAAGATAGCCTGGCTGATGAGGATTATGAATCCGAAACAGGTCCCAGGATGCTTGTTTCCGGTCCAGGGAAGACATGGCTTGGCAGTTCGGGATGGACTGTTCCCATGAGGCACAAGGTCAGACTGATTTGCATATGGCCATGTCTGAGCTGGGGTGGCTGAGTGACCTAAAGAATGGTGATGGATTAAACCCAGATCAGTTGACTGGGGGTGAGTGTTTGATTTGCTCAAACGCTCCGTCCATCATCCCCTTTTGAAACACTTTGTTCGCCCTAAATTGATAGGGTATGCTCAGACGTGAGTCCCTTGCTCACTTGGCCACTGGATTCAAGATAGCCTGGCTGATGAGGATTATGAATCCGAAACCGGTCCCAGGATGCTTGTTTCCAGTCCCTGGAAGACATGGCTTGGCAGTTCGGGCTGGACTGTTCCCATGAGGCACAGGGTCAGACTGATTTGCATATGGCCATGTCTGAACTGGGGTGGCTGAGTGAGCTAAAGAATGGTGATGGATTAAACCCAGATTAGTTGACTGGGTCTGAGTGTGTGATTTGCTCAAACCCTCCGTTCATCATCCCCTTTTGTATCGCTTTGTTCGCCCTAAATTGGCAGGTTATGCTCAGACGTGAGTCCCTTGCTCACTTGGCCACTGGATTCAAGATAGCCTGGATGATGAGGATTATGAATTCGAAACCGGTCCCAGCATGCTGGTTTCCGGTCCAGGGAAGACATGGCTTGGTAGTTCGGGCTGGACTGTTCCCATGAGGCACAGGGTCAGACTGATTTGCATATGGCCATGTCTGAACTGGGGTGGCTGAGTGAGCTGGAGAATGGTGATGGATTAAACCCAGATCAGTTGACTGGGGGTGAGTGTTTGATTTGCTCAAACTCTCCGTTCATCATCCCCTTTTGTATCACTTTGTTCGCCCTAAATTGGCAGGGTATGCACAGACGTGAGTCCCTTGCTCACTTGGCCACTAGATTCAAGATAGCCTGGCTGATGAGGATTATGAATCTGAAACCGGTCCCAGGTTGCTTGTTTCCGGTCCAGGGAAGACATGGCTTGGCAGTTCGGGCTGGACTGTTCCCATGAGGCACAGGGTCAGACTGATTTGCATAAGGCCATGGCTGAACTTGGGTGGCTGAGTGAGCTAAAGAATGGTGATGGATTAAACCCAGATCAGTTGACTGGGGATGAGTGTTTGATTTACTCAAACGCTCTGTCCATCATCCCCTTTTGTATCGCTTTGTTCGCCCTAAGTTGACAGGTTATGCTCAGACGTGAGTCCCTTGCTCACTTGGCCACTGGATTCAAGATAGCCTGGCTGATGAGGATTATGAATCCGAAACCGGTCCCCGGATTCTTCTTTCCGGTCCAGGAAAGACATGGCTTGGCAGTTCGGGCTGGACTGTTCCCATGAGGCACAGGGTCAGACTGATTTGCATATGGCCATGTCTGAGCTGGGGTGGCTGAGTGAGCTGAAGAATGGTGATGGATTAAACCCAGATCAGTTGACTGGGGGTGAGTGTTTGATTTGCTCAAATGCTCCGTCCATCATCCCATTTTGTATCGTCTCGAATTTTGGCGCCAGCATTATGCTCAGTCCCCTAGGAATTCCACTTCATGGTACTTCTCAAGGGATTTAATTTCCCACCATTTAGTAAACTCGCTTTTGCTGTTTTTCTCTAGCACTCTGATTAGGCTTTTCACACAATTGCAGGAGCTGCTATCCTTTGTTTTTTCACTTCTATCACTTTGAGGGACTTTAGGCAAATTCAGGAATAGTTCTTCTTAAGTATGGGCGAAATTTGTGAATTTGCGGTACGCGAACTAGAGCGAAAGTGAATTCGCGGTCCGCAAAATCTGCGAATTTGTGCGAATTTGCGGATTTTTTTATTTTTGCGTGTTTGCTGGTTTTTTTTCAGCGCGGCTACCGCGAAGATACCCATGTGGTCACACATGGGTGCGGCCATCTTGTTCGTGTTGCGTATTTCTGTTTCCGGATGCTAGTTGCATGATTGCGTTGTGCGCGGGGCGCGATTGCGTGTTCGCATCCGTTTTTGCGTGCTCGCGCGGGAAATATTGCGCAAACTTACCCACGTGGTCGCAATGGGCGCAGCCATCTTGTTTTTCATTTTTTGCTATGGTTCTGGGCATGCTTTTTCAATCCTCCTTTAATCTTTGTAATCCTTTGTTGTGTTTTTTTCTACTTTTGGTTACCTTAAAACTACTTTTTTAACTCTCTTTTCTTTTAATTACTTTCCCTATTCTTTCCTATTTTATTTACTGTCCAGGACCATGGCAAAGGGAGCCGGCAAAAATCTGAAGGGGAAGGGTCCCACACCCCGTAGCCGGCTCCCTTGCCGGCGCTTAAGGGGGGAAGCAGTAACTACGCGGGAGATCTTCAGCACGGTTGAGGTGGCCTCACTGGTTTTCTTTTTCCAGCGCCACCTCACCAAGACCGTCGTGGCAGACGGCAGGCCCGGTACCGGGTACAGGCTCCGGAAGCGTTGCCAGCTTTGGGGGAAGGTGTTCCGGGCCATGTATCGGGAGTCTGGGGTCCGGCGCACCGACAACCAGGCGACGCACCGGTGGTCCGATATCCTGGACCAGAATACAAGACCTGCTCGACCTGCTTGGCGTCGAGATCCCTGGGCTTGGTGAGTAGTAGTAGCTATTTAATAACTACTTTGTTTTCTCCTGCTCTGTGTTATGATATTGCAAATATTTGTTTTTTCCGAAGAGCAAGAATGCTGCCGATTACATTGCAGGTAAATTATGTTTCAAAAGCTTCTGTGATTGCAGGTGCTTGCCTGCTCACTGGCAGTGCTACTATGCTTAGTTGTTTTCAATTTTGTGCTCATTTGGCCTGGGTGATTATGTATGAGTGTACTTTACACAAGTGCGTAATGCTAGACACTAGAGACTCAAGTCCAGTCCTTCCTTTGTACTCCTGCCACTAAGAAGAGCTAGTGGTGGCGGATTGATAGTTTGAGTATATTATGACTGGTTATTTAGTAGGAAACTTTTTAGTGGTCTGCAATCATGACGGACTGTGTCTGTCACTTCGCGTGCTGAGGAGTGCTGCCTGCCATACCTAGTAGAACCTTTTTGTAGTTGGTTTAGTGAGTTACATAACTTTCCAAGTAGACGGTCCGCGAATCCAGCAATAATGATATTCTAGTAGACCACATCAGATAGGTCAATAAATTTAGTGCAATTGTTGTCTATTTCCCCGAAAAAAAGTGTTATTGTTTTTTTAAATGTTTGATTTGGTTGACAACAATCATCCATGTTTGTGTCTTTCTTTCATGTTGTATATCAGCTTCCCCCAGGGGCAAGAGGACACAGGAGGAGGTAGCAGCACAGGCGGAGCAGGAACAACAACAGGAAGGCCAGGATAGGTCCGCCGAGGGCTCCACTGCTGGCCCCAGTAAGCTTCCCTGTTATTAATAATTATACTTTCCTATCTTTTACAGCAACTACTTTTTCCAAACATTCCTCATAATTCTTTTTTTTCTTAAATCGTCTTTGATCTTCTTGTAGATTGTTTCTAAATTATTATCCTGCCTCTACTATGACTCTCTATGGTACTACTAGATTATTATTAGTCTGTCTGAGTAGCTAGCTAAGCTTGCACAGTTGGCAAAAGGTCTTAAACAAAACTCCTATTCTATTCAGCAATAGCTCTATGCACTGAGTGCAGTCCTCTGGGTTGTCCATAATGTCTATTGAAGTCTTCTAAATGTTTATGCTTTGACAATTCCCAACAATAAAATGTCAATGGCCACCAAGAATAAGATAATAGTTTACTTTTTGATTGGATAGGAGGACATACTACTACTGTTGCAGGGACTATTCTGCACATACAGAACTATGGACAAGAAATAGGGCATTGGTGATAATAGGCGCAGTTAGACTTTCCACATACCTCAGTCATAACAGAAGTGGAACCCCCAATCTCCTTACTGACTAGCTAGTGTGTCAGAGTCATTATTTAGCTCCTGAATGCAGCGATTATCCCCAATGATTATACAACCCAGAACACAAGACTACGGGTTCAGAGTCCCGACCTCTCAGAGTCACGGACTCATGCTTGCTAATTGCAAACCCTTTAGCTCACTCACTCATGACCAAAAACCACAGAGTCTGTGTAAGTTTTAAAGTTTTATTAAAAGTAAAACATCTAGCACTGTGTGTATCCTGTAAAAATTTAAATTGTGCATTATATAAAACCATTTATTAAAATCAATGTCATATAAGATAAACGGTGAACGACTGAAAAGTGGATGATTTCACACATTAATTGTGGGAAAGCCCTCACCTGGTTGGAACTTAAAGTCTTGGTGGGGATGAATCGTTGATGACTCCGACTAACATATGATGACGATCTTACTCTTGTTCGTTGAAGGGAAGCTTCTGTCTGTTATGAGAAAAATGGTGCGTGTTAAAAAGCAAGCATTCATCAGTTGTGTCAAAAAGTGTAGCATCCCATGTTATGGCTAAGCATAAATAAAAAACACCCTTCCCTGAAGAAGGGGACATTTTTAGTTTAGATAAGACAAGAGAGTCACAAATTATTAAATTTGTTTAGGTAGTATTAGTAACTTGTTTTCATTCCTAGACAAAATAGGAAGTCTAAAAATATTAAATGTATTTTCTAGGCTTAACACCATAGGCACAGCCAACCACCAGTGCTGGGGCCAGCGCGGGGGTGGGCACTCCAGGGGCGGATGCGGTGCCACAGCCAGCAGGAACTGCTGTGGGGGATGCCACGGTAGTGGCGGGCAGTGGTACGCTATTATATTCCTTACTTATTGATATTTCAGAGTGGGCTCTCTGCAGGGGTGTATATGTTGTACAGTACAAGTACACTTTACTGTTAAGAAGACTTACAAATTTAGAACTAAGTTTTTGTCAACCAGGTAAAAGACAGTCACCCTTGACTTCTCATTAGCAATAGCGGCGGGAGTTGACGAGTAACCAATGGCCTCCTCTAAATTTGACTTCAACTCAGCTGTGAAAGTTTTATCGAGAAGCCAAGTCAGATCAGAGATGAACTTGATGGATGGGATGAACGAAAAGGGAAAGAAGGGTGTAAGGAAGGACGAGCGAGTGAAAATTAATGACTGGCAAAGAATGATACTTGTTTTTAAATGCTGCCCGAGGTGGCTGGGAATCTGATGCATGGCTGGTTGAAGGCTGAAGCAAGGATGGGTGGAAGGAGAAAGAAAAGAGGACTGCCTGGGTAGGTGAAACAGAAACTGTATGTGTGCGCAATATATCCTTTGGTTCAAATTCAAATGCAAGTCAAGCACGGATGCATGGCTGGAGTTTTACAAAATAAAATAAAAAGGTTGTTTTTTGGTGAGAAAAAGTAAGGTTTGTCCAGTTGAGAGTCAGACATTAAGAAGAATGATTGACATTTACTTTGAATGGATTGATGCCTGCCTGGATGGTATCTTCCTCAGAGTTAGCATAGGTGTATGTAGACAGAGTAGACGATCACTGGATGAAGTGTTACTTTGAAGAGCATGTAACACCGCATGTCCGTGCCAGATTAGCAAAGCCGAGGAAAGTAGAAGTTGTAACTTTTCAGAATACTACCATGACTAGTAACAGTAGTTTGCAAGCACAGCATATATCCGGCGATTACGGTGACCACTCACTCACTACCTCTGTTAATAATTGTTTTACAACTCTGTCATTCATGTGTGGCCTATCGGTGTTCACTCAATCAAAAACAAAGCACCTAAATGTCATCCCATATATAAGCAAATATCCTGTGAAGGGATAGATGATCATATTATTTATCTTCTTCATTTTCCTTTTGTAGTAGTCAGGGGCAGGGCAGGGTCAAAGTTAAATTAATTAAGCAGTAGCCCTTGTAACAGAGTATGGTCAGTGCCACCCGTAATAGAAAAGTAAAAGCTTCACCACTTGCATGTACTGGACTGGTAAAAGTAACACAAGTCTGTGTCATCATGGCTTGCGTCTGTTTTTTCGGCTGCAAGATGACTGTGCTGGCATTATACCAGCTTCCACAAGTTTACGTACCAATTTCGCTAAACAAGAGAGAAGAAGAAGACTGGTGTACTGTCTGAGTCTAATGTAGTGAGTCCATATAGTGCTAGTAGAATTCCTGAAACTCCCACTAATTATAGAGCAGAGGGCGACAAAGTGGAAGATTAGATAGATAGGTGCCACAAATGTTATGTACTGTGCTTGCAAGTTGCTAGTGCTACTGTGACACAACTTTCTGATGAATTATTTTGTGTTAATCTTAAAGAGCATTGGTTACATTATGTTTTTCTTTCTTAATATAGATACTCCTTCCAAACTAACAATGAAGGAGTTGGCTAGACAGGCCCGGCAATGGAAGCAGGAGGTAATTGTCACCGAATATCGTCAGCTCGTGGCCCAGGAGGAGGAGGAATCGCAGTCGACATCACCAATAGCTGCATCCTCCTCTGCCGCCCCTGGGTCATACGGTCAGCGCAATCCTTCAACGGTACGGAGCCGCGGTCTGGCAGCCACCCGCCACCGCCGAGCAGCAAAAACAACAGCTGCCCCCCACAGTACCTGCAAGTGCAAGGGTCGTGTGCACCGCTTGACCCTGAGAGTGTCCAACCTTGAGCATGAGGTGGCGAGGCTAAAAGCCCTGCTCAAGGACCTCCGGAGAGAGCAGTGTGATCACTTGGCCAAAGGACACCACCGGCGGAAGTACAGAGACTGTCCCTTGCCCCTTTTTTAAAGACTTTTGGGGGGTGGGAATTGGGCGTTGGGGTTTTTGGACTGGGGACGTTAATTTCATGGACATTGGTTGGGGTTAGGGAGGGGAGTGGGTCGGGTCTTCTTGTGGGATAGTTTATTTTTGTTAGAGTTCAAATAATTGTTTATTTCAACTTAAACATAGTATCCTCGTTTTTTTACTGTTTTGTGGGGGAGGCAGGGGTGGGTTAACTGTACGTTTGTTTTCCTGAAACTTAACTGGCTGGTTGATTCAAATTGTCTAATTGCCCAAATTTGTACAAAAGTGCCGCTGAGAGAGTTAGTGAATTCATTTGTCCTACTACTTTACTAGTACTACCGTCAATCTCTCCTCTCCCCCTACTCCATTATTCTTCCTCCCCCAAAATGCTTATCTTACCTGTGATTCGAGTTTGAGAATAGGGCTAGGCACAGAGCTGGCTGCATGGCAAATGGCGATTAAGGTTGGCTATGGAATCCTGGACGGATGAAATGTCATTGTTGTGGTGGTAGTAGTAGTGCTACACACTGGCAGTAGCAGCATATGGAAAAAAAGGAAATGAAACATTGAGTGGCCTGAGCGTAGCATTAGAACAGAACGATACATAGTACAGCACACAAGAACAATGCCATAAATTGTAGCCTAAGCAATGCTAAAGAATTCAAAAGTACTAGTTGCGTGGAGTATGGCTACTACAAGAAATAGTACTAAAGGTGAAGGACACAGCAGAGTAAGTATCCGTCACATGTAGGAGGAGGATGTTGTTGATGATCAATCCACTTGATGGCGCACATGAAATTCTGCTTTGAGTTGCAAATACTCATAGGTGTGTGTCAATCACAATAAGAATAAGAATAAGAATATTTCCTCGGATTCCTTCACCAGCTTTGAAATTGATTTTATGTTGCTTTGACCTTATCCTCCCCAGCAAGTATGTGGAATTATTGTTGTCATTTAGTCACACCTCAATGAAAACCACACAGCCCGGGGTAAGAGGATAGGGTTTGAAAATTGGATGGGAATGGGGGTTTTTGGGAAAGTTTTGTGGAGAGAGGTAAAAAAAACACAGCATGGACAAACAACAAATGAAGAAAAACAAATCTTTGGCTACGAAGATATCCATAAATATTTTAAGGGACATAAAGGAAGTTCCCTACTGCATGCATGAAGTTGTTTGCTAAATGGATGGTTAGGTTACTGAAAAGTAGTACTTACTACAACTTACTAACTATGAAGAATTAATTTGACAGTACAGGGCTGCAGTAATTACGCAGTTTCACTTGCCTATCTGCCCTTAGAGAGAATAAACACTTATTAGTACATTAAATTAGTTTTAAAAATAGCAAAGAAACTTATCAAATAGCTGGAGGGATGAATGTGAAGCAGAGAGCAAACAAACGCACAGAGCCATACTCATAGAAGTTCACAACAATAACATTACTTAAAAGATAAGGAGAAGTGAAGAGGATACTGTAACTGTATGTTGTAGTTGTCCTGTTCAGTTTGGGGAGTTGCATGCATCCAGCCATTCCTCTTATTCGCGGTACTCCTCCATTCCATCTGACGCTCCGTCGATCAATCTTGGTGACCAGAACACTGCCCACTGCTTGCCTGGCGGATGCGGAATTGTGGATCGCTAATGGTAAACCTGAGTTAATCATTTTTCCCATCGCACAGGGTAAAAGCCGGCCTGTAATTGTTGATGAAAAAACAGGAAGTGATATTAAAACACCACGGAGAACAAAATATAAGGTACGGTGTGTAGTGCAAAAATAACACTTTCCGTTTCAGAGGCGACAGTATTACATACAAGCATCATTTCTAAAGTGTGTACTCTGAGTCTCCTTTTTAAGGATAGTAATTACAAACAGCAGGCCAGGGCCATGTAGACGGTCAAGGCAGGCACCACTGAGTGAAGCAACCTGATGTAGCATACCTCTTTGACACAGACAGACAAACAGCGGCACCTTCAACAACGCAATAAGACAAAGACAGTGCTGCTGATGGATTTGTTGTGATTAGAGTTTTGTTGTGGTAAAAGTTGCAAAACAAAAAAAGACGCACAGGAAAAAAAGTGAATAAGGACGGAAAAAAGGAAGTCAGTTTCAGGTCTAGGTGTCAGGGAAGTAGATTTCGTCCTCAAACTCTGTGAATTGAGACGAGAGTAGGTCAGCTAACAGAGAAGACCTTCCGTCACCTAAGTCGGTGCCCTCTTCTTCCTGCGTGGATTCACGTATTTTGTAATCTGGTGGTATGAAGTGCTGATTAATCTTGATCACTGTTAACCTCTCCACATTTTTGGGCGAGAGGCGGGTCCTTTTTGAAATTACAATGGCAGCAGCCGCACTGAAAACAGGTTCAGAAGACACGCTTGCGAGTTGACAAGACAAATAATTTAGAGCCAGCTTGGTGATCAGTGGCCATTGACCCCTTTTCCCATACCAATACACCAATGGGTTGTGATCAATGAAGACCTCTGTTGGGTCATCCAGATAGGCCTGCACCATCCACTCAAGGTCATCCAGGGGTGCTGAACTTTGCGTACCATCGGAGGCCTTTGCATCAACACTGGAACGAGCAAACCCTTGATGAGTTATCCAATCCGCTTCCGACAATATTATGGCTGGGCCTGGTGCAGGTGAGGATGATGATGATGCGGTTGCTGGTGTTGGTAACGGCTGTGAGGGAAAGTGACTGCCTTCGGCCACAGAAGTGGACCTTGACGCCGGATGGCCTGCTGATTCAGTAGTACTTCTGCCGGTTCCTTCAATTTCCTGCCGCTCTTTTTCGAACCGAGTGGCTGACAGAGCTAGCCAATGTTTGTACTTTGAAACATCTGCTTCATTAAAAGGAATGAATGTATTGCTGGCCAGCGCCTTTTTGTACCGTTGATCCAGAAGAGTGGCACAAATGTAATGTTGTTCACAATGTATTCCTTTAAGCCTTGAATTGCCAAGTAGGCGGGTTGATAAGCTCTCCGCCAACTGATATGCGTCTTGCTTGTCAGTATCATCTTTGAACGTTGAAGACACCGCCTTCAGTTGGTGCTCTAGAATGCGCAACAATGGGATAGTGTTGCCCAAAGTACAGTCCTCCCTGCTGACTTCACGCGTGAAGACCTCAAAAGGACGAAGCATATCTGTCAGGCTTTTTACTAGGTCCCATTCTTCCACCTCTAGCCTCATGTCTTTCATAGTAGAACCCCGTGCAAAGACATACTCATCGATTACCAAGCACTGCTCAAATAGACGCTCAAGCATGTAGAAGGTTGAGTTATAACGTGTTGCCACCTCCTGGATGAGTCCTCTGACTGGCACTCTACGGACACGTTGAATGATCCTCAGTTGCTTCCGGGACTTAAAAGAATGGCTGAAATGTGTGCAGATTCTTCGGCAGGTGGTCAGTAACTTGCTGACTTTGTTTTCTTTTTTCAAGAAATATTGAACAACAATGTTAATACTGTGCGCCAAACACGGCACTCTGAAATAGCCACCATCATTCATGGCCCTAACTATATTACTGCCATTGTCCGTGGAAACATAACCAATCATGCGCTTTCTTGGATGCAGCCATTTAAAGAGCTTACTGTTAAACTCTTTCAACATTTTTACTGCAGTATGAGATTTCTCCATGGCAAACATGGCTACTGCTGCATGTTTCCGACTAGCTTGAAAAATTGTGGCACTGTTAACACCTGCAGGTATCTTGTCTCTAACCCCTGCAAAAGAGACCCAGTGTGCAGTGATGCACATGTAATCAAGGGCTTGGCAACTGGTCCACATGTCTGTTGTTAGGTGGATAGTGTGAACAGCACTCTTCTGCAAAGCTGCCCCAATCACCTCCAGCACATCTTGATGTAGTGCTGGAACCGCAACTCTGGACTCTCAAAATAGGACCGGCTAGTAACCTTCCATTTAGGGCAGACTGTTGCCACAATTTCTAGAAAACTCACCCCTTCCACAAAAAAAAAGGGAGAAGGTCCAGCGCTAACATTTTAGTCAGCATTGCATTATAAAGACGTGCCGTTGTTTGGTTGTGTTCAAATGGCGCCTCCGACCAAAACATGCTTTTAATGGTGGTCTGGACCATTTTCATATGTGATGAGGAGGATCCAGACCTCTTCAACCCAGTTAGGCTCATTGATGTAATTTTTCGCATTGGTGTCTCTACCAGACTACTGTGCCTCCTTGATGTTGTAGGGGTAGAGGAGGGTGTGGGCGCTGCCACTGCAATGCTGCTGCCAGGGGTACTGTGTGTACCAGAAAAAATGTCTCTCGGTTGTTCACCTCCCCCCTGCACGATCAGCTCCTCCTCGTCATCAGATGCAATATCAATGTCTACATTTGGATTTGTACTATTGGCTTTCCGGATGTTACTTAGGTGTGCCCCCCACTGGATAATGTGGTGTTTTTTTAGATGATCTCTCTGGCCACCGGTACCATAGTTGGTACCAAGCTTACCCCGACTAACTACTTGTTTACAAATCGAACAAATTACTAGGTTTTCCTCCTTTTTGCTAATACTAAAGAAGTCCCAAACTGGGGACTGGAGATTTCTGGTGGTAGAGGTGCTACTTTCAATGCCAGATGAAGTGGAGGATGGGCGAGCCTGATTTTGACTCTGTTGTGCACTTACAGCACCACTACCTGAGGTAATGGAGGTCGAGCTGGATGGAGGTCCCTGCCGGCCCTTCTGACGAGAAAATATGGAAGCTGTAGTTCGTATTGGTGTAGTAGTTACCTGTGTTGGTGTTGGTACCAGTGCCACACCACCCACATCCTTCACAGCAGCAGTTCAGGATAGGGTAAAAATGTCTGTCTGCTGCATGCCCGCTGGGGCTGGAGTGACGACTGTAATGACTGGGTCGTCATTGTCAGACTGTTCATCAGCAGCAGAATACACCACTTCTACTTCTTGTTCGTCATCATCATCCATAAGTGAAATCCTTGCAGGAACCTTCCTTTTAACTACCTTTATCGGCTCATGGTGTGCCTCCCTCTCAGACTGCATTGGTGGGTTCCAATCAAGATCTAGATCATCAGAAGGAAGGGGGCTTGAAAAAGAACTTGTACTAGCCCTCCTTGACCTTTTTCTTGCTGGGGATCTGGAAGACAATGGATCATCAGGAGGAGTGGCTTGCTCGGATGATACCTCCGCTTGAATCTCGATTTCCTGATGTGCCTCTACTTCTGGAGGAACAAGCATTGTGGGCAGTTGTGCCTCTCCATGCGCCTCTCCATGCACCTCTACTTGCGCCTCTTCATGTGCTTCTACTTGCACCGCTCCTTGCGCCTCTCCTTGCGCCTCTCCTTGTTGCACCTGTGGTTGTCGTTGCGGCTGTGGTTGAACACTCGTCTGATGAGTTACACCCTGCATTGATTGGATGTTACTTTGCGAAGAGTCAACGCCAACATCACTGGTCGATGGTGAAAGAGCAATTAAAGAGGCTGCCTCTGCAGCACTCATGGACTTGGGCCTAACTTGGTGTGGTGGCACTGAGACCAATGAAGCGGAGGTGCTGCTCCCCCCTTGGCCTCCGGCGGACACCGCTGCTGCAGCCGTAGTTTTTTTTCTCCCAAAAAAAGTGTCTGTCTGCACACCAGTCTCCTTGGTAAGTGGCGCCACTTGCTTCTTCTGCTCCTTCGTACTAGCAGTGGCACTGGCAACTTTCTTGGTAGAGGAGCTACGGCCATCTTTCTTTGGGCCCATCTTCGTCAGATCTCAAAACAGCAGGACGCTGTTGCACGAGTTGCAGAGTTGTCTGTGGCCACCACACGTGACGTCACGTGACGTTGTGCACACACCACAGTAGGACTTCTTCCTGGCACTACAGCAAGTGATGATGATGAGGATGATTTTGTCAGTCTTTGTGCATCTAAAGCAAAGGAAGCCAGAGGAACATCAGTTAAATAAATGTTGCATATGTCGTGCTTCAATTAATATTTGCAACTAGCCATTTATTATTATTAACACAACACACCCAAAAATGGAAAGACCCAAAATAAAAATTGTAATTCTAATCCAAAATTGATGTTTAAATTAATAGAAGAGAGACTACACAGAGAGAGTTGTTTCATGCACCACTGAGTACCCCTGGGCATAATGGATGAAAGCAAGGCAGACTGGTTGCAGGCCTATGGCACAAAGCACTCTGCCTGGCTTCAAAATGGCCCCTAGACCCCCACCCACATGGCCAGGCCCTGGACCAGGCCTCGAAATGGCCCCCACCCACACAGCCAGGCCCTGGACCAGGCCACAACAACACCCAAAAATTCGAAATACACACAAAAAATCACCCCAATCCAATGGCATCCATGTCCTAAATGATGTTTAAAATCAAGAGAACACACAGAAAGACTTGGCCCATGCACCACTGACTACCCCTAGGCATAATGGATAAAAGCAAGGCAGACTGGTTGCAGGCCTATGACACAAAGCACACTGCCTGGCTTCAAAATAGCCCCTAGACCCCCACCCACATGGCCAGGTCCTGGACCAAGCCTCAAAATGGCCCGCACCCATATTACCAGGCCCTGGACCAGGCCCCAACAACACCCAAAAAATCGAAATACACATATAAAATCACCCCAATCCAAAGGCATCCATGCACTAAATGATGTTTAAAATCAAGAGAACACACAGAAAGACTTGGCCCATGCACTACTGACTACCCCTAGGCATAATGGATGAAAGCAAGGCAGACTGGTTGCAGGCCTATGGCACAAAGCGCACTGCCCGACTTCAAAATGGCCCCTAGATCCCCAACCACAAGGCCAGGCCCTGGACCAGGCCTCAAAATGGCCCCACCCACATGGCCAGGCCCTGGACCAGGCCAAAACAACACCAGCAAATCAAAATACACACAAAAAATCACCCCAATCCAATGGCATCCATGCCCTAAATTATGTTTAAAATCAAGAGAACACACAGAAAGACTTGGCCCATGCACCACTGAATACCCCTGGGCATAATGGATGAAAGCAAGGCAGACTGGTTGCAGGCCTATGGCACAAAGCACACTGCCTGGCTTCAAAATGGCCCCTAGACCCCGACCCACATGGCCAGGCCATGGACCAGGCCCCAACAACACCCAAAAAATCAAAATGCACACAAAAAGGCACTCCAATCCAATGGCATCCATGTGCTAAAATCAAGAGAACACACAGAAAGAGTTGGCCCATGCACCACTGACTACCCCTGGGCATAATGGATGAAAGCAAGGCAGACTGGTTGCAGGCCTATGGCACAAACCACACTGTCTGGCTTCAAAATGGCCCCTACACCCCTAGCCACATGGCCAGGCCCTGGACCAGGCCTCAAAATGGCCCCCACCCACATGGCCAGGCCCTGGACTAGGCCCCAACAACACCCACAAAATCAAAATACACACAAAAAATCACCCCAATCAAACGGCATCCATGCCCTAAATGATGTTTAAATTCAAGAGACCCCACAGAAAGACATGGCCCATGCACCACTGACTAACCTTGGGCCTACTGGCTAGTGTGGCTTTAACACGCACCCCAAAATTACAAAAAACATCCACATAGATATAATAACAGTGAGCTATTCAATTCCATGCCATAAATGATATTTAAATTAAAAGAAACTCACAGAAACAGTTGTATCGTGCACCCCTGACTAACCCTGGGCCTACTAGATACTGTGGCTACCCACAATATATATTTTTTAAAGTTGTGAAAAAGTTTATAAATTATAGTTGTAGCAACTACAATGCCCCAAACAAACAACACCAACTTACTTGTAAAATCTCAACTCCAAAAGTAATCCAAACAAAAAGTCCTCAAATACAAATATCCAGCAGCTGCCACAAAGAGTAATCGTTCCAGCTCCAGATCCAAATGAAAAGTGACCAGGACATGGACAAAGCACTGGGAGGAGCCTGCTGGACAGGAACAGGAAGTTGGACACTCTGGGGCACTTCTTTCCTCCCAACCCCCCAAAAATGCACTCCTTGCACAAAAAAGTGCAGCCAAATGTCAATCTGAGGAGTTATTCTGATCCAAATCATCAATTTCAGAAGGCTTATGCTGCCAGCGATGGATTTCTTGTGCAGAATTGCAATTTTTGCTATTTCAGGAAATCGAGAAGTTCAAATCTCCCGCCGGAAGTCAGCTGCGCGGCGCATCTAAGTGTTCGCAATTGTCTACTCTTGCGATGCGCGATTGCGGGCCCTTATGGCGTATTCGCATTCTGAGCGTCTCGCAGTGCAAGATGGCGGGACGCTATGACGTACTCGAGGTCGAAAAGTCTTGCGCGATCACGCAATGACGTACTCGCGGTCGAAAAGTCTTGCGCGATCACAAAGCAAGATCGAAAATGGCGCAGCGCACGCAAACCGGGAGAAAAACAATTAGGCGAACCCAGAATCACGGTAAGTAAACAACGCGCGCGCGAGATTGTATTTTTGAAGCGCTACCAAGCAAAAAAAATCTGCCAACTTGCGAATTGCGAATTCTTTGACAATTTTGCGTGATTCGCGGACCGCGACATTGTCAAAAATTGGCAAATTCCACGAGCGGAACGAATTTTCAGCCCATACTTAGTTCTTCTGCCGCCATCTCTCGTTCCCGTAGCGCGTCATCAGACATTGCACCAAATTATAATGTCCTTTATGTCCTTAACCGCATCGCTGCGGCGTCTGTTCCCGCTGTGTGCGGCAAATTTGAAAAAGCCGCTTTACATGACGAGCTCAGCTTGTCATCCGCACACGACCACCGTGGCTGATGACAAGCTGAGCTCGTCATCAGCAGCGAAGAGGTTAAGATGTCCCTGGTAGACTTGATGCATTTCTTTGGTTAATAGGGCTCAACCGTGGGGCCCGGGCGGATCTAGGGGGGTATGACTGGTGCCACTGTACAGGGTGCGGACTTCGGGGGATGGGTGGGGGAACTCCATTTGCAGGCATATTATTGTTTTAATAGCACCTGCTGCGATGTTCCTTGACTCCAGAAATTTTCATGCAATAATAAATATGTCAAGATAACTCTCTGAGTTTTCTCTAGTGGAAGTTTTAAGGTAGTGCAGAGGGTCAATATGCCTGCTGCAAAGAATGTGCACTATGCAGATCTCAAAGTGCTCGGCTGTCTCTATAAAACAGGCACAAAAATGGGAACGCCAAAGCAAATTCCTGTCCAATGGTGAAATTAACTAGGGCCATCATCAGGACAGTGTGTCGCAAAAGAACATTAAGACCGAAAAATAATGGCAAGGCAGTGTTGGGTGCACAAATCCATATGAATGTCAATCAGCAAGGACCGCAATGTCTATTAATCTCGCTATTAGCACCAGCCTGATTATAATCAACATACCTGGAGGAAAAACACTTAGATGTTCTCTAAGAGGAGCATGCAATAGAAGCTCCACACCTGTCTCAAAACAATAACTAGTACCTTGCGCAATCAAGAGTTCCCAATTTGATTGAATTTCCCAACTGAGGAGCTCTATGGTCCGGAATTACTTTTATACATTACCCCCTTATAATGATCAACATATAGTTCAGTTAGCAAAACACCAGGCGTGTAACATGGCTACGGTGTCGAGCAGCATACTAACTGACTGAATTCTAAAGCGAAGGAGGGTAGAGCTCCAAGAGGTTCCAGTCACCTGCGGGCTCAGTCTGCAGAGCTTGGTCATTTTCACCATTGGGCTGAAATGTTGACTTCTATCCATGTAATATTGCCTGCTTAATGTTCTGTTTATTTTCAGGATCTAAATTTCTGTATTGGGATTTTGATCTATTACCAATATTTATAGAGTGATATATATATATATATGTATACATATATATATATATATATATTGCAGTTTTTCATCCAAGAAACAATCCAATCGATTCGGAAAGATTAATTGCGGACCCAAAGTTCTTTGTGCCAAATAAGTTTATTTTAGAGCACCCTGCATCGCCGCCATGACGCGTTTCAGCCCCACCTGGGCCTTGATCACGCTTTTCGGCTTCCCCGAAGCCTTTGTCAATCATTATATATATATATATATATATATATATATATATATATATATATATATATATATATATATATACACACACACACACACACACATACACAGACATATATATAAACACACACAGTTGGCAGCGTATTACGCTGTATAGTTTTTTATCAGCTCTATTTATGTTGCTTATAAAATTAATGCTTTTGTATTAAAAGATTTAATTATAGATAAAACAATTATTGACATTTGAATATTTCAATTGTATTATATGCAATGTGTTAGGGTCTATATGAGTTTTTCCTTTTTCTTCCTTGAATAGATGTTTTTCTCTTCCTTTTCTCGTCGGTAAAGGTCCCTTACTTTAGTTGGACTTTAACATACTGTTTGTGTCTACATTTGTTGTTTATAGGTTCAGTCTCAATTAGCTGAAACTATCGGAAGTGAACCATAGTTATTTGCTGACATATAAGTACCCTGGTTCTTAGGGTT
This sequence comes from Lissotriton vulgaris, assembly GCF_964263255.1. Taxonomy (NCBI): domain Eukaryota; kingdom Metazoa; phylum Chordata; class Amphibia; order Caudata; family Salamandridae; genus Lissotriton; species Lissotriton vulgaris. The sequence goes on along the minus strand of NC_141687.1, from coordinate 1,153,335,851 downwards.
ACACGGTTAACCCCAGAGGTTGACATTATTGGTCTTGGAGCATTTACTGTGCATTCCAGTGGAAACTGCTTCATGGCAGGCAACTTCGTTAAGTGTTTCTAATTCTTTTGACAGCGTGTTTGTTGCATGACCGCATGATTCAGGTATTTTGTAATTTAAACCGGTGACACCCATGCTAAGTACAGGTGAAAAAAAAAAGGTCACAGTATTCCAGAGGTTTTGTAATACATAAATGAATACAGATATACGCTGGTTTCGCAAAGTAATGTACAGATATATCAACATATGTACCAGAAGTATGGAAGGCAGTGTCAATACCTCATGTCGGGGGATGTCGATGGACAGTACCCCCACTTTGAACACTGTTCCAGTGCCACTGGTGCATCTAGAATGAGAGCAATATTGAGGATTGTCGCTCATGGTCCTGAAAGGCTCCATATTAAAGACAACGAGGTTATTCCAAATGGCGGGTCATTCAACCTGTAGCACCAGTAAAGGAACTCCAGCAACAGATAGCACAGCCTGCCTGAGATTACTGGCAAACAAAGGCGTTGTTCAACCCAAACAAGCAGTCTAGTGTGCAACCAATACCTGCCAATAATATATACAAACAATCTAGGTGAACCGTCGAAACTTTTAGTTTGAAGTATTTCACGTGGGCAGTTTCTTTCAAGATTGGTAATTGTCTATGTATTTTACATTTAGGTTGACCATGTTTGAAAAATAATTATTTAGGAATAATTATTTTTGTACCTGTTAGACCTGGTCTTTATTCTAACATGTCATTACCTTGGCTTGCTATTTCTTCATCTAGGGCGATTTATTGTTCTAAATCCAACCCAAGCACTATTCAGTGCTAAAGCGAGGTTTTGGTACCGGCACCAACTTTTTAAATGAAAGTTTTTCAGAATAAATATTTTGAAGACAAAAAGTTTCAAACCAAGGGGCATATTTAGCAAAGGTTTTGTGCAGCCCTTGGGCCATGCAGGGGGCGCAGGACGATGCAAAACCTAGAATGAGGTTTACCAAGCCATGCAAGGCTACCTTACGGGGCCCTGAAGGACTTTATAAATATGGAGCAAAGCAAGGTAGCCCACATAGGAAGAAGAAATAGCCTCAGAGGACTGTTTTTGTACTGGAAGACATCTCTTTCTGCATAAAAATAATCCTGCCTATTGTGCAGACACCCTTGCACCATGACGCAAAGGTGCCTATGTTGGTGTTAAGCAGCACATAGCGTGCCAGTGAAAGGAGAGGACAGGAAGGCCCCATATAATGTTAAATATGGCGCATTTCTGCCCACTCCTTGTCATCCTGTCAATGTGTCCTGCTGCACTGCGTTGCATGACATTTTGATAAACCTGACCCCAAATGCTTCTCAAACTAAGGGCTCAAATGCAAGTCCCTCATTACATTTCCATGCCTGATTGCACGGGTTAAAAGTTCATTATGTTTCCTCATGAAAACTTTTGGGAGGTAAAAAATGCTAATTTACCTGGTCACAAATGTCCAGTAAATACCAGGGTAAATGGATTTTGATATGGAAAATTTATATTTTAATAGGGAAAACCCTTATTTATAAAAAGCATTATGATAAACAATGACCCTAAAGGTAATGGGATTTTTAGGGCACGATAATAAAAAGACCAGTTATGCAGGACTCATAATTGAGGCTTAAATGTTTAGATCTATTTATCTAATACCATATCCATAAGTTGACATGCTATCAATGGCTATATACAAATGGAATTGCAATTTGAGAATGTTGTTCACAGACACACTGTGGTGCAGGGCATGAGGGACTGTCTGGAAATAAAACTAAGTCCTTGCAGGAGGTGTCAAAAAGAATGGAGCCATTAAGGATTTTATTCTGGTGTCATGGCTCCCCATCCTGCCCTAAAAATAGGCCCCAAGGCTAAAGACTACCAGGAAATTACCAGAGTAGCCAAGGAAACCTCACACCACACATACATTGTGCCAAAAACATTACATTAGAAAAGTGAATCAGTAACTCAAAAAATACATGGTGTAAGCCACACTAAGCAACGTTCCAAGAATGCCACTTTGTGGGAAAATTCTGAATGAAATGACAGAGCACATGGAAAAAGCAACTGGAAGATATGGCTTGCTAAACCTGCCTGGAGAATTTGTAGCTATAAATGGTGGCAAACAGCTATTTATTCTTTCAAATCAGGCAATGGCGCAGGCTTGTAGGAATATGATAAAATATGGACATCGGCTAAAGAATGGTTGTGTGATAATTGAGCAAGGGCATTAATTCAAGGGCATCAGTTATGCTGGGAGCATTTGGCAAGGATAGAAGAATGCTGAGGAATGGTGGGGCAGCAAAGTAAGAGAGAGGTACTGTTGGAAATGGCCCTTTCTAGAGTGCTTTCCCTTGAATGTTCCCCTTCCTGGTTTTCTACTGAGCTTTGAGGGCATTTGAAACTGTCATTCAGTGCCAAAGTGATGTGCCTGTTATATAAATACTGGTGATTGGTGTATATATGATTGGCTGATTCGAGTTAGCTGTAAGTCCCTTGTCTACACAGGGGGGGTACCTTGTATGCTCCTCCTTGGACCTGCAGCCCTGGTTGTGCCATCCATGGAGGTAGTTCATCGATCGTGCTGCAGGTTTGCCCCGGTGGGGCCTGTATGCACAAGTTACTGTTACTCAGCTTGTCATTTAAAACACTGTGCCAAGGTTCTGCATGTCTTTTGGTATATTGGAATTCTCACTGGGGACAGGGTGCGGTGTCGGGAAGAGGTAGGGCACGTGTGCATGTGCGTTACATGCAAGGGTCGTAAATGGCACCGGATGGTGTGTTCGGTACGACAGGGCTTGCTCCTCACACTGGCTTGGCGTGGGGGAATGTGGAGAAAGGCTATTGAACAGTATTTCCTATGTGAAAAATAGTAGCAGTATAGTGATTTATATAGGTGTGTTTGTAATGGTAAATCCTCTCTGGTAGTGTGAGTTGATATGACGTTACATGTGTGGAAATGTCACTTTGTCAAAATGTCCATTTCAATGCTCATGGCTCTGTGTGCCTGTCGGCCTGTCGCCTAATTCACATCTGGTGCTGGGGGAGACCTACATCTGTGCATTCCTAATAGAAGGCCATAAACTAGGGGCTCAATGGAAACCACAGACCTCTGCCTCTGAGGGGCCTTTATGGGATGGTTACACAGAGGTGGAATTGGCACCTGAATTTCAAGGGGCAGGGTCTTGGCCTCACTAAAGACAGTGATCAAACCTCCTGGGGTTGGATGGCAGAAGGGACAACATTTAGAGAGGGTCTGCGCATTTCAAAGACGGCCATTTGAACTGGTCATATCTTCAAAGGCCATTGTGGGTATAACTACTGGAGCTTGGGCCTCCGAAGTTAAAGACGCTTCGGTATTTGAAACCAAACTACACTGGTTCGACGCTAGGACATCAACACGAGGAATCATTAGGGCAGGTGGATCTGCAGCTGGAGTATCTGCAGTCTAGTGGTGGCCTGGAGCTTTTCGTGCTCCAGGAAGGGGACTATTACTTGGTGGATTTTGCCCGGACATTGCTGGTCTGCAGCTAAGTGCCAACTGTCATGGCCTGGGTTACTAAGTACTCTCCTAGTGCCAGTTGGCTCTCCTCCTGGTCAGGAGATCCCAGGAACACAAAGAATATCCCTATTTCTACAAGGTCATAAGGGCCACCATTGTGTGGCAGAAAAGGGTGGAAGTGATCATCATTTGGGGAAAGAACTGCCCCAACAGTGTGCAGAGGAGTGTGCTCTTTAACAGCCTACCTAAGGTTCCAGGATGTGAGAAGTTGAAAGCGTGAGGGGGAGCTTAAAGAGTCCGAGGGAGCTGTACTTGCAACCAGGGGACACGCGCTAGCTTGCATTCCAGGTTGTGTGGTGTCCGAGGGGTGTTGGGAGACCTGAGTTGAGACTGCCTTTGACCTCCAGGTCAGAAGGACGACAGTGACTGATCGTGAGTTCTGTCCGAGGTTTCTGGCTCCCTCTCCCTGCCACATGCCACAAGGTACTTTGTTGTAAAAACATTGTGACAGGCTGGGAGTTACAGAAGCGCATACCTCCGCTTGAGGGGAACATTCCTCCAGACTTAGAAACCACCAGTTTCCTGGGTTACAAACGTTTGTCTACAGTGGGGATAGTGACCCCTCACTCGTGCAGGTGCTGCTGAGGACCTGGAGGTCTAATTCGCATGGGCAAAGCTAAGTTACTGTTTCTTTCTGTTGTAGGTGGGTCCGTCAATCTAATCAACGTGGCGCCAGCAGGGGGAAAATCTTTTGTTGGCTGGTGTAGTTGACGGACTGCAAGGCTGGGTCACGAGGTGTAGTCTAAGACCTGTGATTGCTTAACCATTGCAACTGTTGGGGGTATGCGAAATTGGGGAATGTTGTGTTGGATGAGTACTTCTGACTAGGGCAAATATGTTCATTCTGTTCTGCAGCTAATGGGAAAGTTTGACAAATGCATAAAACTGCAAAGTGTATATATAAAGTGCATATTGTTTAGTTGTCAATGTGTGTGTAATACAAAGACCAGTGTTTTATACATACGGTGTGGAGTCCTTTTGTGGTGTACGCAGTGTAGCCTGAGGGTGGTGTCATGCCAGAACTTTAAACTTGGGCTCTGAGGATAAGCCTGACTGCTCGGTGTCAAGCTACCCAAGGGTGAATGCAGGTTATCGGACACTTGTATTGTACTCATCCTATCAAAGTTGGTGGATTCTGACTGGCTTCGATGTGTCCCAACATGCTGAAAATCGCCAGATTTAACAGGTTTAATGTAGGTTGTCCTTTTACAACCACCAGAAAACAGTTCTCTTTCCTCAACATGAAAACAATTCCAACCAACCACAGACCTACTATTGTGACAGTTGGAGACGTAGCATGTAACTGTTAGGCAAAAGGATGACCCCCCCCCCCCATATTGTATATTCAACATGCAAAGAAATGGTTACAATAAACCTTGGCTATAGGCCTGACATAGAATGACTGACTATGTGGATCACATCAACAAAAGTTAAAACGTTTGATTCAATGAAATCTCTTCTTCAGACTCTCAAGACTAGAGTGATCATGGACCTCAATCCATTACCAGAAGGGCCTTCTTCCCTGTGCACGCCCTATCCTGCATTTTTGTGCCATTATATTTTTCACAGCTGGTCCAGGCCACCATATCTGCCACGATGGGCAGCGGATAGAGTGTGGTAGGGAACGGCAGCATGTACAAATACAAAATGGAAGGCTATATATCTGCCAATTATTGCATTGTAGGACAGTGCTGGATGGAAGACCTTGTGGGGTATTCGCAGAGGGTACACGCACCCACAGAAAAGGTTATTGTTGCCATTTTAGACCTTGCACGTGAGTGGAGGGTGGAATAATATTGAGTGAAGTACCTGGCACACATAGTATAAGGAAGACAGATTTACGCTTCGAGGGGCATGGGATGTATGCAGTGTGATAAGGAGTTGCATATGTCTAGACACCCATGTGAAGACTGGATAACTGTGATGTATGGCACAGCATGTGAGCGGATAATAAAGGGTGCACTGTGATGGGCTGTGAGAACCTATTGCTTAGATACTGGCAAAGCCTGGAACCTCTGATACGGCTCTGGCCTGGAGTGGAGGTGATCAAGTTGGCTTGTTCATCAGTGTTCACCTTGGATCCTTTACAGAGAAGCTGCCTGGGATTTAGGTTGTGCTGCGCTCCGGTGACAGATATACAGATTTTCACTTCGTAAAGACAACAATTGCATTTGGTGATACTGGGGATGTGTCCGTGACGCAATAAAAAAAAGATTCTTGTTACCAAATAGGTTGCACCTCAAGGTCAATTTAGGACGAGTAAAGAAATCGCATTATTACACGTCTTAGCAAAGCATATCTAGAAAAGTTTACCTATCAATACGAAAGCCAGCGTACACGGAAGTGTTTAATGGTGAGAGGTTGCATCATTTGCTAAGAAGTTAGTGCCACTATTTTTGACGAATAGTCTAATAAGTGATGACTCAGGGCCAAGTTATCTAAGACAAACAGAACAATTTTAAAAAGAAAAATGTTTGCCGGTCAATTGAACAAAAGGCATTTATGTGCAGGAAATTCCATACAGCGAAGCCTGTACCTCAGGAAGTCGAATTTTATGTGTAATAAAAGCTTTGTTTACAGTTCAAGGAATGCATTATGTCGTTTTCCACAGCCTTATTGTTTGTATGGTATGTGCAGTGTGGACGGAAAATGCTTCTGCCCTGTATCCATTCAACTTTACTCTCGAGTGAAAGTCCTGTTCTCTTTTTCTAAGATTTATATCCTATAGCACCCACTTAAGTCGTAGAAAACCTAATTGTAAAACCCTGAAACTTATTTCAAGAGTAATTTGTTAATCTAACCATAAATCTCACTTTGAGCCAGACCCACAAACCCATATAAAAAGAGAGTAAAACTCTATCAACTTCAATGATGTTTGAGACCCAATGGAAAAAGATCTGGGAGCCATAAAGTGAGCAAGGTTTGGTTCCATTTCTGAAGTGTTATTTGTGGAATGAATTACCAGATGACACCACACTCAAGGACAACATACTCTTATTTAGTGAGTGTAGTTACTGTTTTAATTAGTAGTAATATTTACTTAGCTTGGCCCTTGCCACATGGGCAGTGGGGCACTGCATAAGAAACCAGTAATTCAATGAAAGGATGGGAACAGAATAACAGTACTGAGGATAACCGTAACATTGCTGTTTTTATGGTGAAACAGTGGGGTCCATGGAGAGTAATTGAGTCTTGAGGATAAGCTTTAAATATGTGGGTCTTCGGGTCCTCCTAAATGCCATTCAGCTTTAAATCCTCACGCAGATCACTCAGGAGTCATGGAGACACAGGTGAGAAGGCCTGGATCAGAGTCTTGTTGTTTATTCATTTTAGGATGACTAGAACCCGTTGTAGCTTCTCCTGTTTCTCTGCCATCTGGAGATCGTGAGCTTGTCTCCCAAACAAAAGAGCTGTTTGTGTATTGCAGACCATCATTTTATATAAATGTATTCTCTCCTGTAGTGCAGTCAGTGAAGATCCAAAAGATGGTTCACGTAGACCTAATCAACATATGTGATAGGGTACACCCCACGTGCGATTACATCCCTTTGCTCAAAACTAAAATGTGCAAGAAGGAAAAGATCAGAGGATGCACCTTTATGACCGGCTCCTGATCAGGAGTTCCATCCCAGCGCATATACAACAACTCCCTACCCTACGTTGTTTCTGGAAAAATCACATCTCTTCTAAGAACATATTGAAACCTATTCACAAAGGTGTATTACGTTTGTGACCAAATTTGCCTCTTTTACGCCTGTCTGGGTTAACAAATGTATGTGTGTGGGGATCTCTTCCACGAGTGCAGAGATCTCTGCACCTATAAATCCCACACAAGGGGTGCGAGAAAATGGCAGTTTCAAAGTGTGGGTAGCCATCGTAGTTTGTGAGTATGCATGTTTGTGGCATTCAAAAACTCTTCTCAATGTCTTTTTCACCTTTCGGATGTTTTTACTCCAGTCAAATGATGCTGTAAATCCCTTTCCTGGTTAGGAACCAGTAGTGATGATCCGCAGGTCTGCTGTAGGTGTCATGGGGGGGGGGGGTTTCCATGGGGATAAATCTATGTTTTCACAAGTGACCTTTTTCCCACTGTGTGGAGTCAGTTCTCCCACATTAAGAGTTCCACACTGTGGGAACAGGATCCAGATGAGAATTGTATATGACCTTTCCTGAAATCTGCATAGAAACCTACACCCGATGTAGCTTTCCATGCAGATTCCTGTGAATGCTTCTGAATTTCTGGAAGTAATAAATCTACACATATGTGTAACTCTGCAACAGTACGGTTACTACTACTGTGAATCAGGGGTCAGATTTACAATTCCTGCAAATCAGCAGTATCCAAAGGTTGAATCCCGAAGTAATTGTATTATGGTCAATAAATTGAAGGATTTAAATGGGAACCTTACTTTAGTCTCTAAAATTCTAGAGTCTTCAATTCACTCACACTCAATGCATGCACGGTTCCCTAACAATATTCTTCCTTAAAACTATGCTGCTGCTGTGGTTCTGTTGTTGCCTTCGATGAATCAATTCTAAAGTGAAACTCTTGACTTGAGATGCCTTCATCTCCTGCGCACTCATGTCTGTGTCCATTGAACACAGCCTGCGATAGTGAGTTGGTCTGAATCTAATGAGGTCCTCACTCAGTTCTCTTTCTACATGCATTGTACCAGATTGTCGTCAATGATCCTCCTCAATGGTGCTTCCTGTGATCTCTTGCCCCACTTTTAGGTAAGAGGATTACGGTAGCCAAAGAAAAACAATTTTGAAAATATTTTACCATGGAGGGGGTGTAGAATCTTGTTACAAAGGGCATTTCTAGGAATGTACGTCTTCTTCCGCATTCTACCAGTTGCACTAACAGAAGTCGAAAAAAGATGGAAGTTGAGTGAGATCAGATTTTTACTTCCACATGAAGACTGTAGATGAATCTAGGACTCCATTTAAACATCATCATATGCTTCGACCTTAGCAGCACTGGGCTCTGACCTTAATCCCCCTGTTTACATGCCTTCCAAAAAGATAAATGTGGACCAGATTAGACTGCAAGGTGGTAGGGAGGGCAAAGATTACTAAAATCATCGACACTTGCTTTAGGCTGCTTTTGGATGATTCTTTTCATCAGTGGCATAGCATGGGGTGGCAGGGGTTGGTCCGCCACGGGTGCCATGAGTTTTGGGGGTGGTACCCCCCATGCTCTTGCCTTCAGCTGTCATGGGGCAGCAAACACAGGGATTGCCAGCACTCCCACTTACCTGCGGCCATCGCGGATGGCAAATGCATGGACCGCTTCAGGTGGCCGAAGGTCTAGCTACACCACTGATTTTCATTAAGCTACACCACATAATGAATGACAATGCTTGCATCCTTCAGCTCCACTAGTACTCTCAGTGGTTTCCATTTAACTCACCTAATGAGAAGAATCAGCCATCTAAAAATCAGGCTCGGCACCACCCCAAAATCAACAGTGTGATCCAAACTGTGAGGCCTTATTCTTGCTGAACGAGACAACGAGACACCTCAAACTGGATTATGCATTACTTTGAATCACCAGTGAGGTGTAGCGTGGGTCCTAATGGTACAGTGCATGCAAGTCACACACTGAGGCTTCTGCCCCTATTTAGAGAGACCTGAGTAGCTGCAATCCTTTGTTGTTGTGTTTTTTAACCGGATCCATGCCGTTACAAATAGGAACCCCTCATACACAAGCAAGTTTAAACTCCACTAGAACATGAACAATTTACGGCAAATTGCTGCATGACATCCATTCTGCAGTCCACCTGAGCCCCATGCAGATCCTTGCTACTGATTTATTGTTTAAATGCAAAATGAGAACTGTCAGTGCAGTTCATACCACTCCCACTTAAGAGACTTGCTTAGATAGCATAAAGGAATTCGACGTAAATGCCTAAATCAATATAAACAACTATTAGCTACTCTTGGAGCATTCCATTCCATCATGTTTAGACCTATTTTCCATTTACAAACAGGTATCAATCTTAGGCAAGCAAACCTTGGCCAACCCTCAAAAGGGACACTTAAGGGTGAACAGCTAAATCATATCTCCTATAAACTGAAAAACAAGCAAAACAGGAGATTTGATGGGGTTTCTCAGGTCTTCATTCATGAAAACGATGACAATTTTGTGACTGAATTACATTTGATTTGATTTTCAACCTTTTTGAGTTTCACGTAATGCCAGGATGTCATGCAACAATATAAATAAATGCAATTTTCTAGGTGGCCTAGAGACTGCCTCTTGTTTCTCCAGTCACTACGGCCCTGAGAGACTCCTTAATCCATTTCTTGATGGGAATTCTACAACAGCGTGTAGTCACCTACAGCTTGGGAAGGCCTATTCACTGGATATAAGGCAAAACCCTGCGGGTTTCTTTCATACCATTTAGCCTCTACAATAATTCATATTTGTAAAGTGCAAACATATCACCCCCTTAAGGGTTTCAAGGCGCTGGGGGCTGTCGGGGAGATTAAGTGAGCTATTGTCCAGAGTCACATGATGCTGAGCTGAGCTGCTGCCAGCACCGGAGATCGAACCGTGAACCCCGCGCCCCAGAGTCAGCCTCTCTGGCCACTGTGCCACACCTCTATCAGGATGTGCTTCCAAATACTGGCTGTTATGTTGCTGCATTGAACATTTCTAAGAGCTCAACTGTACCATGATCTGACCGGCCTATTTTCTTAGAACCTGGATCAACCACTTCAAAGCTTATAATATCAACCTCGCCTCGTCAAAAGACATCTTCAGCATCTGTTTCTCTATGGGGTGTTCTGCTGTTAGCAGAAATATTCTATGTTTGCCTATGCAGAGTGTATCCAACAAGTATTGTTCGTGCATGCATAAGCCTACAGAGTTACCTAAGTTGCTTTGCTGGATGGCTGTACATTCTGCTGCCATTCTTACCACCGCCAAGTCCAATGAAATCAATCTGTCTAAAACCATGGTGACTGTTGTAATTGGTCCTTTCTGCAGGGCCATCCTCAGATTTTTTAATTCACTGCACCATTTTTGCTGAGTTCATTTTTATCGGTTTTAGTACTTTGTGCACTTTGCCACTGCTAACAAGGGCTAAAGTGCTTCTGCTCTCTGCTTAAAACATGGCAAGACATCTTATACCCAATTGGCATATTTAATTTACTTATAAGTCCCTAGTAAAGTGGTACTACATGTACACATGGCAGGTAAATTAAAGGATACTAGTGGTCCTGGAGCACTGAGTGTGCGACCCACTTAAGTAGCCATTTAAACGTGTCTCAGGCCTGTAAGTGCAGTTTTAACACCTTCGACGCTCATGACGAGCTCAGCTCGTCATGAGGTACACCTTCATACACTCGTGACGAGCTGAGCTTGTCATGAAACAATGGTAATCATGAAATATCAGCACAGGAGGAAAATAACACTAGCATCGATGGTGTTAAACTGCCAATTGGACCTGACAAAATAAATCTTTTTACAGGACCAAACCTTCCTTTTTAATACATATATTTCACCTCTAGGGTAGACCAAGGACAGCCTAGAGGGAAGGGTGCAACGTATTTAAAACATTGGACATGTACTTTTAAGTTTTAAATGTCCTGGTTGGGAAAAACTCTAAATTCGTTTTTCAATACTGCAAAGCCTTTCTCTCCCATATGGCAACATTGGAGTTGCCTTATTACATGTTATATGTGCAATTTACAAATGGGAAGAGATTAGTAGTTCATGTTTGGTGTCTTTGGAAACACAATTTCAAATCCTAAATTATGGTGTCAAATTTTAAAGGCCAATTCTAAAAATGTCACTTTTAGAAAGTCGCGGTTTTCTCACCATCTCCTTTTAGCACATGCGGCCTGTCTCTGGGTCACATGACTGGGTGTGTGTGACAGTTGGACTTTGTGTATTCCTTCTATGCAGCCACACACATGGGAGCTTACGTGTGACTGGATGGGCTACTACTGGCAGGATAGGGAGGGAGAAGAGCTCGGCAACCCCACTGACGCTTCAATAAGCTGAATCCTGTCTCCACACAAAGGGTTGCAAACCCCCTGTAGTTAGACTGCAGACAGGGCATGGAAGGCAGGGTGTCTGTACAATTCAAAGGCATACCTCTAGAAGCCTCTCCCCACTTCAAAGGCACAACTGTGTATAAAAATAGGACCTCAGACACCATCTCTTGTGTACACTTCTGGACCTGTGGATACTCTGCCAGGAAGAAGGACTGCTATGCTTCTACAAGAACTGCAAACTGCTAGACTGCTGCTCTGATGGAACCGCTGCTCTGCTGTGCTGGCCTGCTACATGCCTGCTCTCGTGCCTGGGGAAGGCCGAATGGACCTGCAACTTCATCTTAAACCCAGGACCCCAGAGTGACTCACAGGGCTATTCTGCTGGCCTTCTGATCTGAGCCTCAGTGACACAAAAGGCTCTCCAACAGCATCTTCAGCAAGTTCCTGACCCCCAAGTGATGCCTCACAAGTCCTGGACCCTTGGCGTGGCTCATGAGCTCTTGAAATTAAGCTTTTGGGCTCTTCATGACTAAGAACAGGCCATTTCACAGCTGAATGATGCCGCTCACACCAAACATCAGTGGAGCAGCTGCCAGCCCGTCTCTTCACACAGCAGCATTGATAGCCCATGGGGTACTGCCAATGCAAACCTCCAGTCTACCCGTCTGCAGCACCTGGCCTGCTCTTCATAATACGCCGTCTACGGCCTGTGAGCTCTTCTTGCTCCTCATGACCCTCTCCTGTGTGAACGGGACTCTTGCACAAAACTCGAGAAGGTAAAACTTCAGCTAGACTAATCTGGGACTGTTTCTGACCCGCACTCTATTGCGGCTGGCCTGAAATATTGACTTTGCACAGTCCAGCGCAACCAAATAGTCACAGTTGGCGCTTTCTGCTTTTAGGCACCATTTTACAGTTTATTCTTTCAAAATGTATGACTCTGGTTCTAATGTTTGGATTTTTGTCGTTTTGGTCATTTTATTTAATAAATTATTGTTTATTTATCTAAACTGGTGTGGGATCTTTTTGTGTGGTGTTTTCACTGTTTTACTGTTTGAAGTATTGCACAGATACTTTACACATTGGCTCTAAGTTAAGCCTGACTTCTCTGTGCCAAGCTACCAGGGGGATGAGTACAGGTTAATTTGGGGTTTGCTTGTGCTTTACCCTTACTAGGATTGTGGTTACTGCTTGACCAGGGCTCACACCTCAGTCATTCGGCAACCTCATTTCTTACAGTGGCCCTGTTAAAAACAAGGCTGATCCTCGAACAGAGCTTTTCCTATAAGTAGTACTAAACCACTAGAAAGGAGAGCAAGCTGATACAAATGCCAGAGTCAGTCAGGGAAATTCCCTCCTTCCTGGCTTCCATCTTGGCAAATGCTGCTCTTAACCATTCAATAAGCATCAGGCATTTCACTTGCCAAAGAGTTTTTCAAACTTCACATTTTTTCAAATTACATTTTGCTTAATATATCAAGGTCTAAGGTCTCCTCGTCCATGCTGATTTTTATTCTGATGCACTTTTGAAACCTGTTTAGGAGCACTCCGCAGAAAAAAATAAGTCTCTTGCTGTGAAGTCTGTTGCCTTCTGTGGTCTATATTCAATATCACACTAATAAATATTTTGTTAATATGTTATAAGTTATGATATTTGTTATAGTATGTTTAAAGTTGATCTTGGCAAAGGTAAACATTTTAACTGTAAAGTTTGGCTTATTTGGAAAATTTGCAATGATAAAACAAGCCAATATTTTTTGACTCTGTCAGACTTTCCAAATGCAATTTATCTCTGTGCATGGTCCACCACATAGCTGCTCTGTTCTCTAGCCACATGATGCTTTGCCTATGAAGAACAGGGCATCCTGCAACTGTTATGCTGCTTCATGCTTAAACATAGGGCAAGAGTTGGGAACAAGGTGGGGAATTAGTGGGGGGGGGGGGGGGGAGCTGGAAAACATGAACACTGAGGGGAATACTCACCAACAAAGACATTAGTAAAAAGAGAGGGCTACTTGGATGATGTGAGGGTAGGATGGGGACAGAGGAAGGATCAGGGATGGGTGCTCAATAGGGAAGTGCCAAATGCTGCCCTGTGTCACACCTTGGAGTAACGGTGATTATGACAATCAAATTTGGCAACCAAGTCAAAGATCAGGCGCACAGCTCTAAAGGAATGTATTACAAAATAGAATCAAATCTGAAGCGTGAACTCGAAGAGAGAAAGGTACTGGTTACCAACCAGTCACCAAAAAACCCCAGAATTCCAGGGTAAATTGACATTCAAAACAGTATCTCTCTGAGCTCCACAATTGTAATCACTAGATCGTGAATCCACCAATCTGGTATAATGTTCATCTCAATATTCTCATATTATAAGCGAGAATATGAAAAAGTGCAGCTAATTCCAAAAAGTTCATTCAAGTTCCTCCTTTTCCTTATAACTGATCTCAACGCAATATTGAAATACTTTGAATTATTGTTTTTGACAAGACTTAATTGTGACTGAGGTAACACTTTGCTATCTATTGAGTGCGGTAATGGTGCGTTTGGGACTACTTTAATTCAGTATTTCCCTTTGAGTACCAGGCATGGTATATATTTAATTTTCACCTGGGTGACTTTTTGATCCCTTCTTTTTCTTATTCTTATGGGCAACTTTTGGTAGCCTCCTGATTTGACTTGATAAACATTATACACTTTTTCGGTGAATTTGGTAATGGGTAATGTAATAATTTGACTGGCTGATACATTTAATATTGTAAATGTGTTTGGGTTTCAGCCCTGATGAAGTCTGTTGATGCAGGGATTAGCATCAGACGAAACACGTGTTGGCTGAAAGACAATTAAGGACAATTGTGAATTGGATTGAAGAAATAATACAATTAAAAGAGATTGGAATACCGGATTGGTGGAATTTTTTTATTAAGGGACATTACTGTGGCAAGAAAGATATTACTCCTGCACTTGAGCATATTTGAACATTATACCAGATTGGTGGATTCACGATCTAGTGATTACAATTGTGGAGCTCAGAGAGATACTGTTTTGAATAACGGTGATTATGTTCTGCTGCTGCACAGGGTAGCTGAACATTTTCTGAGTTTCAAAAAATACAATCGTTGTGACTTTTTCAAAGTTTTTGAAAACAAAGTCTCTAGTTGCAAGTGGATAGACATCGAGCTCTGCAGTCCCCTTGATATGATACATTTTAGGGTGATGCTATCTTACAACAGTGCTTTAAATCCTTCTAGTTCCTGATATTGGCCAAGCCTGAAGGTCGGGGTACAATCTTCTGGATTATTCTTGTTACAAATGCTGCCATCATATGGATAGGTGTGATTAGTCAAGTACACAAGTCTCTAGTTCCTACAGTGCCCTTTACAATGAGATTGATTTAAGATATCAACCAATAAATAGGTGATTTTTGACAGCCAT
Organism: Lissotriton vulgaris; assembly: GCF_964263255.1. NCBI lineage: Eukaryota > Metazoa > Chordata > Amphibia > Caudata > Salamandridae > Lissotriton > Lissotriton vulgaris. The sequence continues at coordinate 1,153,320,800 of NC_141687.1, read as the reverse complement.
AATATCCGAAGATGATACCTACTCTTCCTACGAAGTTGAGTCCTGTGACCCAACTCGATATTTGGGCAAAGAAAAACATCTTAAATCCAACCCTCATCTTTTTTGAATGCCAATCGGGGTGGCAGAGGACACATTATGGAAAGTGAGTCGGTGTGGTCATAGTATCATCTCAGCTTCTCTGTATAGTACCAATTAGAATCCTTGTCTACCCTTTGCACCAAGGCTGGAGTAGAAACATGTACAAGTATAAATCTTCAATATTACCAGCGCTGTCATAGAGAAATTTCCATACTATGTTGGCGGCTTGAATTGTGGCTAGATTTAGGCTAGTTAGCTTTTTGGGGCTCTTTAGCATGGCATAAGGGCCCTCACCAATAACTTGTCTAAATGTTCGATGGAGGAGCTACCATCAGTTCACTTCGTGACTCAGACGTCACCTACTACTCCAATCACTTGTTGAGTGTATTTTTTACTTAACGTGCATCATGTGCTGCCCACAGTGTAGAAAATGCCTTGGAACCAGGGCCCACACTGCGCCTCTATTATGAGACGTGCAATCCAAGCATGGGGTGGTAGAGGTGTATTATTTTCTTTGCTTGCATTAGGGCATGTGGTAACCTTGCATGGTCATGCATAGACAGTTAAAGGTCAACAAATTAAGTACTAATGTCAAAAGACAGTAGGTTTTGCCTTGAGGAATAAATATGTCCCAAGAATTCTGTGTGTCTTATGTTATTACACACTAGTGTGCACTCTGTATCTTTTCTCTCACCTCACGTCTTTCACTATGAATCTACAAACTATGAGACAGGGAAAGCCACCGATTACCTAGGAGTACAGTCAGTTCTAGGGCGGTGTGATCAGTGCCGCCGCATCGGGCGCTGATTTCTGGGGGCGCTGTGTTGTCAAATATATAGTGGGGAATTTTTAAGCAATAATAAAAGTGTCAAGATAACTCTGGTGATTAATGGACCTGCTGTGGAGCGATTGAGATTTGTCTAGTGGATGTTTTGACTTTTCCTAAAGTAGCCCAGAGGGTTAATGTACCTGCTGCAAAGCATGTGTACCATGCAGATCACAGAAGCGCAAATAATGTAAATAGTTTAGTGAGTACCTGCTATTGTCAGAGAAATCCTTTTGTTAGTTGCAATTAATAAATTCAAATCCTAATATAGAACAATGAACTATTAACTTTCATCAAAGAGCTGCATGCAAACTGCAAGGTATAGGTCAGAGTGTTGTGATTTTTTTCCCCAGTGTGTCATCATCCTAATGTTACAAAAAGAGTTAATGGGAGGTAGAAATCAATACTTATTAGTAAAGACAACCCTCAACTATGGCGGAATGGTTTAAATTCTGAGTTTGTGCTTCTCCAGATCATGCACTCTTAAGCTATACTGCCTACCAGTATGGATGCGCTCTGACTTCTATAACTTGTAGTCCTCTTTCTTATGTAACATTTCCTATACACTGATTTACACAAGGATTGACTATCTCTGTGTAACGTGTGTGTGATGTCAAGCTCTCTGACACCTTACACTGGTGTGAGTGGTGCTATAAAACGAAAACTACGTGAGAGAGAGTGGTTATGGGGGCTTGAGGTTCACTGTTAAAAGGTGGTAGTGAGGGGGAGGCGTGGCTTGGAAGCTGCAGCGAAATGGCAGATCCTTCGTGAGCTCCACTTTCCCGCGGACCTCATACCTTTCTGTGAGCCGCTTCTACATTGTCTTCGTTTCCCGGAGCGATTGAATTCAGCGTCGGAAGATGCGGAGCACAGTTTGACGGTGTCTTCAGCATTTTTCTGTGCTAGACACCTGAGTTTCGGATTGTATTGGATTTCTTCACATCGCGACGCGGGCGGCCGCCATCTTAAGACGCCACGATCGCGTGTCCTCACACAGCGGTAATTTCAAAGGATATTATGACCTCTCTTGGCTCCTATTAAATTACTCATGATTTGAACTCGTATATTTATTCTTATGGCTTTCTGCAAATATTTCTGTGGCTACTGTTCTGCACCTCCTCAAAATTGTTGACCTTACGTAGCCCCTCGCCTCAGGATAGATGTGGTTGGCTGTTGTTTTGACCTGCTGCGCACTTTATTTTTGGAAATGTCTTTTTTCTACTATATTTTTGAGGAATTTCTCTAAAGAATGCTATGAGATGACAACAATCTTCAGATTTCATCATTTTACTACACAGTTAAGGGGGCTCATTACTGCAAATTGATTTCCTGTTCTCTTGCAGCAAGTTGCTTTTGCACGGACTTGAATTTTTTAATACAGTATAATTTGCTTCCATTGGCATTCCATCTAATGTTGTGGTAGTGTGCGGCCTCTATTTTATAGCCGCTGAGCACACCCTCTTCAGTACTACACAGACTTGTGCTGTTACTTTCAAGTCGCACTCTTTGTGGATGGTTAAAGTTTCAACCCTATGTTTCTGACATCATATATTCTTATCTTTTCTTTGACGGTTGGGTTACCATTAATATATCTTCTTGAGGAATTTTATTTGTGCATTCTATGAGTTTTTACTTCACGTTTGCACTCATTTCAAACTTCAACTTTGCTGCATTAGATTGCTGAATTCTTCACAGAGCCCTATTGCTACCATTATAGCTAATGACTCACAATCTGCCAGGTTTTCTGTCACGGGCACGAAATCAATACGACAAAATCGGCGTAATAACCATTTCCAGAAAATGTTGAGGGCTCCAACATGGTACTCTTTCTTCAAAAATTTCTTACAGAACTTCTTGATCTTCCATCTTCAGATACTCCTCTCAATATACAAAGAGCACATCGGTTGGGTCGTCCTACCTCTAACCCCGCAAAACCACGTGGAATAATTATGTTATTCCTGGAGTTTACTGAAATGATGTCTGCTCTGAAAGCTGTTAAATTCAAACGTTGTCTTATTTGGTCTGGTCACAACATTTTCATCTCGCAAGACATCTCCAATGCAACCAACGCACATCGAAAGGAGTTTCTAGCCCTGCGCCCTCAAATGAGACATCTTAATATTCAATATGGAATACTTCACCCATGTCTCTGCAAGATTACTCATGATGGACGCTTCGATGATCCTGAGAAATGTAAACTTTTTCTTCAATCATTTTCTTCCTCTGGAATGGATACTAATGTCTGATTTTCCTGTTGTATCTTCTTTTTTTCTCTCTTTATATAAGCAGCTTATTAGTTCTTTCTTTTTAAACTAATATGTTTTCCTTTTTTTTCTTCTGATATCTTCGATATGCATTATCTTCACTTCTGTTTCATTCTTCTTATCGTATCTGTCTCTTTTCTTTCTTTTTTATTACACTTGATTCCCCTCTTATTGAGGCTCTCGTTTTTCTAGATTCTTCATTCATCCTCATGAGATCCGCTTCGCTCTGTGTCACCATGTTCTCCCCTCATTGTTTTTTCTTCTCTTTACAGGTCTGGCTGTTCTGCCCTGATCTGTTTGTTCACTTCCTTCTTTGCACTCTTTCTCTTTTTCTATCCCTTTTCTCGTCTTCTGTTCTATTCATCTTTTCATGTCTCTCTATTCCTTTGATCTTTATCAGTTCAACATTCTCCTATGTCTTTGTTATCTTATTAATATATTCTGACATTATGGGCATATTTGTAGTTTGTCCTATAAGTAATTTTTTCTTGTGGTTTGTTTTTTCATGTAGCTGTATCCTTGAAGTGTACCAAATCCAACTGTGTTATACCCTCCCATCCCTCCATTATGTGTAAACTTGTCACGTGGAACATCCGTGGTCTTGGGAATTCAGTCAAAAGACAAAAGGTAATGTCTTATTTATCTAAACTTAATTCACAGATTGCCTTTCTTCAGGAAACTCATTGTACGGATGAGGAATCTCATAAATTGAAACGGCAATGGGTGGGTCAAGTTGTTTTTTTACCTGCTTCTAACAAAAAACAGGGTGTTGCGATATTATTCCATAAAGCTTTGGCAGTACTAATTTTATCTACACAGAATGATGACGATGGACGATGGGTAATGGCAAAGATTGTGATACGAAACAAAACAATAGTCCTATTGAATATTTATGGTCCTGTTACACCTGATCCTAAATTTTGGAATGACATTAAAATTCTTTAATCTTCTATTGATTGCCCAAATATCATTGTTGCTGGTGATTTCAACCAATGGTTAGATCCCTTTTCTGATCGGCTATCTAATTGTAAATTTGAACCTGACAAAACTCATAAAGCTTTTCAATCTGCCATTGCCTCTCGCTCCTTATATGATGTTTGGAAGACATGTAATCCTGATTTACGTGAATTTACTTTTTTTTCTAATGTGCATCACACTCGTTCTAGGATTGATTATATTTTGGTTAGTAAATCCTTACTCCCTTCAATCCAATACTCTGAAATTGGGTAAATTCTTTTTCGGATCATGCCCCTGTTCATGCTGTTTCGGACCTTTCACTTACTTCCTCTCAATTTAGCCGATGGAAACTTAACACTTTTTATTATTGGACACAATTTTTATCAAGGAAGCTACCACTTTCATTAATTATTTTTTATTATCAACAACCCATTGGATACCTCTATTTCTAATAATTGGGATGCTTTTAAAGCTGCATTTTGTGCCTTCACTATCTCCTTTGTCTCGAAAAAGAAGAAATCCACCAAGAAGAAATACGAAGATCAACTACATAACTGAAAGACTTGGAACATGTGTATTTCACCTCTCGATCTCCCTCCACCCTTCATGATTTGATCAAAGCAAAATCTGAGCTTAATAAATTAGCAATATCTGAAGCATGTAATATCTTGCTCAAAATCAAATCTAAATACCATGGAGGTCAGAACAAAGCGGGTAGGATGGTAGCTAACTATTTAAAAATTAAAACCGAACATAAAAATATTGGCCCTATCCTTGATGAATCCACTAACAAACTAGTATCATCTGATGAGGATATTGCCGAGGTATTTCACGAATATTATAAATCTCTTTGCTCTGAGGATACTTTTCCCTCCTCTCCAAATTTCAACAAATTTTTTTCAGGTCTCCCGTCCCTGCCTTCTCTCCGTGCTGAATTCCTCGAACTAGAAAAATACATCACTTTCCAAGAGGTAACTAATGTTATTAAATCTTTAAAAAAAATCTAAAGCCCCAGGGCCCGATGGTCTTTCTGTTGAATTTTACAATACCTTTAACTCCATTTTGGTCCCTAAACTCCTCTCACTTTTTAATTCTTTTATTTCAGAAGCTAAAGCTTCTGGATCTTTTATGGATGCCCTAATTGTCATAATACCCAAACCTGATAAGGATCATTCTTACTGCAAAAACTATCGGCCTATATCGTTAATGAATTATTACTGTAAAATGTTTGCTAACATTCTTGCTTCAAGACTTGAAACTATTACTCCTCTCTTGATAAAAACTGATCAAGTTGGATTTGTAAAGGGTAGGCTGGCATCTGATAACGCTTGGATGTTTGCTAACATCATTTCATATGGAAAATAATACAAATCCCCCCTTGCAGCTCTGTCTTTAGATGCTGAAAAAGCATTTGGCCGTATTAATTGGCAGTTCATGTTCCATACCCCCCCAATGGTCTTTTATTTCGTATATTAAGCTCTCATATTCTTGTCCTCGAGCCAGTATTTTTGTTAATAATCATGTTTCTAAAAACGTTTCTCTTTCCAGAGGAACAAGACAAGGCTGTCCTCTTTCCCCTTTATTATTTATATGTCTTGAACCTTTTTTAGAACGTATTTGTAGTAATTCTCAAATTGCTGGTTTTACGCATAACTCTGTAGAAACTAAACTATGTGCTTATGCAGATGATATCTTGGTCTATATGTCTAACCCTATTGAATCTCTTCCACATTTTATGAACGAAGTCTGATTATATTCTAGTATCTCCGGTTATAAATTTACAGCCTGATTCATGATCGGGCCGTTTTGCGAGGCTCAAATAGCGAATCATAAGGAATCGCTATTTGAGACTCGCAAAACGGTAATCATGTAGGAATCGCAATATTAATTGCGATTCCCACTGATTCCTTATTTGCGATTAGCTAATTGCTAATCGCAAATAATGAATAACTCCCCATGCATTCCTATGGGCCAAAAGGCCCGTAGGAATGCATGGGGAGTATTCCTTATTTGCGATTAGCAATTTGCTACTCGCAAATAGGATAGCGATTTAAAGGGTGCCAGGGGTGTCCAAAGGACACCCTGTAGCACCCCTTACATGCAAATTGAAACAGGTGTTGCGCACACACATGTCCAAAGGACATGTGTGTGTGCAACATGCAACTTAGAAAAATGCTTTTAAAAGCATTTTTCTAAGTTTTTGCTATTTACCGAGAGGTCTGACCTCTCGGTAAATAGCGGCCCAAAATTGCATTTTCGCTATTTTCAAATGCTTCATGAATTGCATTTAAGGAATCTCAAATAGAGATTCCTTAAATGTAATTCCTCGCAATTTAGCGATTTAGCAATTACCGATTTTTGCATTTGGGATGCTGAATCCCAAATGCAAAAATCGCACTCGCAAAGGGCCGGATTCTCAGAATCCGGCCCTTTGCGAGCCGATTTAGCCTTCATGAATAAGGCTGTATACCTCTCAAAAACAGAAGTTTTACTCTTAAATTCAATATGCTTTCAATTTATGTTCAGTGATTCTAATTTTGTTTTGTGCCCTTTAAAAATTAAATACCTCGGTATTTGGCTTTCATCATCCTTAAATTATACAATTAAATTCACGTTTCATGCATTATTTGACAAAATTCAATTACTACTCCTTACCTGGTCACCACTGTATCTTTCTTGGTGGGGCAGGTTATATACCATTAACATGATGTTTGTGCCACATGTTTTGTTTACACTGTCTATGCTTCCTGTCAGGATTACAAATGTATATATCTCACAAATGAATTCTATTTGTACAAAATTCTTGTGGAATAATAAACATCCAAGAATTGCCTTAAGCAAACTTATTCGACCTAAAAAAGAAGGTGGTGTGCGCTTCCCAAACTTTAAAGGCTATCACTCAGCCTTTTTGCTTAGACAATCATTTGCACCAGCATATGACTTTATGGATATACCCATTCCAAGATGGATCCTTTTTGAACGTTCCTGCTTAAAAGACTTTTCTTTTCAACATGTACTGCCTGATTCATGAAAAACGGGTTTTGCGATTCTCAAATAGCGAAAAATTGCGATTCGCTATTGAAAAATCGCAAATCTGAATTCATGAAAATTAGCGAGAAAAAAATGCGATTCGCACGCGGGCGCAAATTCCATTTGCGATTACCGATAATCGCAGAAAAATCGCTATTTCCTACTACCCGCGTCGGGATTGCGAACTCGCAAATAGCGATATTGCTATTTGCGATATCGCTATTTGCGAGATCGCAAAATTGCGAGATCGGGAAAATGGGAAGTCGCATTTCGAGCACAGTGATGACATCACAACCAGGAAGCAGCCAGTTCCCACCCCCATTCACCACAGTGAGGCAGACCTCGAGGGAGCAAGTGGGAGAGCTGCTGCTATTCTGGTGATTTGTACTCTGCAACTACATTGCTGCCATGTCAGAGGAACCTGTTCCTGGCCCCAGCAACACCACAGGGCGGAAGAGGAAGCTCAAATTTTCAGAGCAGGAGCTCGAACATTTGATTGAAGGGGTGGTGGCCAACCACGACAAACTCTTTGGTAAAGACTCCAGGAGGGTCCCGGAGCAAGAAAAAAGGAGGATCTGGCAGGGAATTGCCTCCACTGTCAACTCCGTGGGTGTGGCCGATAGGTCACTAGAAGAACTGAAAAAAAGATGGTACGACCTCCGAGGTCGTGCCAAAGAGAAGGTGGCGGAGCGCCTTGGAGAGTCGTCGGGCACTGGAGGTGGCAAACCTACAGTCCCTCCTAACACACCCATGGAGGACCAGGTGGAAAACACGCTTGAGAGGGAGGCGTGCATTGGCTTCACACGTCTAGACTCATCCTGCACCACCCAAGACACCCAAGGTAAGTGGCATGCGACTGCGACCCTGTCCCCTATGAATGTCCATGACCAAATAGGCTCCCATAATGTCCCATAGTCATGCCATTGTTGCACATCAGGGAATGCCCTGAAGCATTGTGGGAGATGTAGTGTGGCCACAATGTAGTAGTACCACAATGCAGCCAGACAGGTTCCAAAGTACGCAAAGCCACAGCCATTCAGGGAATGTCACCCAGCATGCATGTAGCAACTGCACGTCTGACAGATACATGCAACTAATGATCGTCCACTTACCCTCACAGGTGGCGCTGAAAGCAGCGACAGTGAAAGGCTGCAAATTGATGAGGAGGCCCAGGAGGAGGAGGTGCCACCACAAACACAGGCACCAGCCCCTGCCGCTGCAACAACACCAGCAGCCAGGTCCACCAGCAGTGTTCCCCCTGCGTCTGGGGCACCACCTACAGCCACAGCCAGGCCAGCGACTAGTGTGCCCCCTGCATCTGGCGCACCACCTACAGCCACAGCCAGGCCTGCGACTATTGTGCCCCCTGCATCTGGCGCACCACCTACAGCCACAGCCAGGCCTGCGACTATTGTGCCCCCTGCATCTCGCGCACCACCTACAGCCACAGCCAGGCCGGCGACTAGTGTGCCTCCAGTCCCTGCCGCACCAGCAACGCCTGCAGTGACACCACCAGCAGCTGGTGCTACAACATCTGGGCCCGCGACAGTTGCAACACAGCGGCCAGCCACAGTGTCAGGCCAGCAGAGCAGGCGTGGCAGGTCTCGCCAGCACACCACTGCAGCAAGCAGCAGGAGGGGCAATGGACAGGGGCTGGCGCGTATGAGCGTCGAAAGACGCATGTTGAGAATCCATCAGCGCCAGGCATGGCAGCAAGGTGCCATTCAGCTCCAGCTCCACAAGATTGGGCGCAATGTGGCCGGAGTCGCTGACCACATGGACCGCATGACGGCGGCCATGGCAGGTATGGGGGACCGCATGGACAACATGACTGCAGCCATGGCAGGTGTGGGGGAGGGAATGGCCCGCATGACTGCAGCCATGGAGGCCAACACTGCTGCGATGACTACTCAGCGCAGTGCAGCACGCCGGCGCCACCATCAGCTCATGAGCCGGCTGGCCTCCTACAGCAGGTCAAATTATGTTGCAGCCAATGCAACTTCACAGTTGTCGCGGCGGTCACTAGCACAGCAGCACCAACTCGTCCAGTGCTGTGAGGACATGACCAGGGTCCTGGAGCACCTGACCGCGGCGGTTACGGCACTACACCTTCCTGCTCTACCTGCCACTGTTGGGGGTGATGATGTTAGTGAGGGGGCATCCAGCATCAGCAGTCACTCTGCCTCACAAGTCCCACCACTCAGCCGCAGCACCAGGCCCACGCCAGGTCCAGATGCCCCGGAAGAGGATGCGCCTCAGAGGCGCTTGGGCGGAACGCGCAGGAGGCGCACTTGAGTACATTTGACAATAACAGGCACAGGCTGACTATAAGCCTGCCCTGTCCTTTGACACTGCAGTATGCAGTAATACTGTTAGTGGAAGATAGTTGAACTGGTACCTTTTTTGTGATAGAAACAAATACATTTATTTTGCAGCACACATTAGCGTTGTGTCATTATTACATTTTGCATGCATTAGTGATTTGTGGGGTGAGGGAAGAGGGTGCACTAGAAACTGTTCACTGTGATGTGGTTGCGACGTCTGTGGCCTTCAGCTGGGTTCTCCCCGCGTGCAGGGCGCGCATGTGCAGGTGGCCGGTTGTCCCCTTCAGATTCACTGCCAGAGATGTCGACAGGTATCCGGGGCTTGGTTGCAATGTTATGTAGTATTGCGCAGACAGCCACAATGCGGCAGCACACTGCAGGACTGTAATACATGGCCCCACCTGTCTTGTGCAGTATGCAGAACCTGCTCTTGAGCAGGCCAAATGTCCTTTCTATGCAATTCCATGTCCGTATGTGTGCAATATTGTAGCGCCGTTGCTGTGGTGTAGCAGGGTTGAGGTATGGGGTCAGGAGGTATTCACGGAGGGCGTAGCCACTGTCACCTGAATGAGAGGAGCAGATGGTGATTGCCTGTGCTGCGCTGTTACTTCATAGCAATGTGACATTGTCGACAAAGTGTACTTACCAAGTAGGTGTCCTTCCCCAAACTCTCCCCTGACCAGTCGTGTGTGGAGGCCGCTGTGCCGGAATATGAAGGAGTCATGGCTACTCCCTGGGTACTGTGCGACAATGTCAGTGATGTATGTCTTAGCATTGCAGACCATCTAGATGTTGAGGGAGTGGTAGGACTTTCTATTGCGGAACATATACTCTGTGGCAGCTGGTGGGCAGATGGCGACGTGGGTACAGTCTATGCATCCGAGTACATGTGGAAAATGGGCTACATTGTAGAATTGTAGCTTGGTCAAGTCCAATTCCTGTAGGCTGGTGGGAAATTTGATGTGACGGTGTAGCTGGGTGAGCATGGCGTCAACAAAAGTGTGGAGGCAGCGTGACATGGTGGGCTGGGATATCCCCCCAGCAGCCGCTACTATCCCCTGGAAACTCCAGGAGGCCAGGAGGTGCAGGCTACACAATACCTGCACATGTGTAGACACCGCATTGGTACGGCTTGTTGGGTGCTGCATCAGGGGGTCAAGGTCCTGTATTAGCTGCATTATCATTTCCCCATTCAGCCTGTATTTTGCATTTATCTGCTCTCTGGTTTGGCCCAGCAAGGTGACCCGCTGGCGGAAAATCCTGTGTCTCCTCTGTGCTAATCGCTGTAGCCTTCGACGCCTCACCACCATGTACATTCCTGGCATTGTGGAACTCCTAATGCTGCTGCTGCTGATTGTCCTTATGTGTGATTGGTCAGGCCTGAACTTGTTGGTGATTGGCCAACGGTTTTTTAAATGTAATTTTTACATGGCTTTTATGGTTACCACCTGCTTTGAGTTGTCCTTAATTTGCGCGGCGCAAACTGCGATTTTTGGGTTTTTCGCTATTTGCGATTTTTCATGCATACCGATTGCGATTGCATAACGAATTCGCTATTTATTTCGCAGAATCCGTGGTTTGTCGCTTTTTCAAATTCGCTAATGCTCTCCTACCGGGATTCTGCGAATATAATAGCGAATTCGCTATTATGTGTTTGCGAGTTCGCAATTTTGATGTTGAATGCCGATTACGGAAATTGCTCCCGCAATTGCATTTTCGCAGCGATTGCGGGCGCAATTTTACTTCATGAATCAGGCTGGTAGTCTTTATGTCAAACTGTAAATTTTTATCCTCTAATCCGGTTTTAAAATACTCCCAAACTTTATTGCACAATACTTTTTTTAAGGATTTTACCCCACTTCAGTTTTTTTTACCTCTACTGTATGGTATAATAAATTTCTTAAATATAAAGGCAAATCTTTGTATTACAAGTATTGGGAAGAAGAGGGCATTATTTTTGTACATCAGCTGCTGCACAATTATTCCATTGTTCCCTTTCATACCTTGCAGATGAGTTTTCAACTGCCTGCCTCTTTTCTCCCTGAATATACTATTATTGTTAATGCCATACAATCTTACCTAACCATTTTTTCTCTTCCTCCTCTGTCTACAACACCAACTACTCCTCTATACACTTGATTTTCATTTCACAGACCTAAAGCTGCTCTTATATATAAGTTATTGTTATCTGATGTTATTGAAAGATCTAAATCCCATATTGATTTGCATGGGAAACCGATTTGCCTGTCTCTTTTCCTATAATAACCTGGGATAACGTGTGGTCAAAGTTATTCAAAGTCTCTGCTGCTGCTCGTATAACCCATCTTTGTATTTTATTTACCATAGAGCTCTTATTACCCCAGTTAGTATTTGTAAATTTTTGCCTGGTTCTTCCCCATTATGTTGGTCATGCTCCAATGAAACAGGCACGTTAAAACATCAACTTTATGATTGCCCTAATGTTTTATCCTTTTGGAAATCTATTTGGAACACTTGCATGTCTATTTTTAAATGTAATGTTACTTTAACACTACAGAATGTTTTTCTAGGTTCTTTGTGACCTGATGTGAATGTTGCATCTTCTGTTTCCAAGTTATTTGACCTTTTTATCGCATTAGCCTTTAAAGTTATTTTATCATCTTGGAAAGATAACTCTAAAATATCTTCACTAACTTGGTGGAATTTTATCTGTGATGAACATAGGATTTCTACTGTTTCCTCCTCTTCTCTTTCTCAAAAAATTAAATCTGATCTTCTTTGTCTCCCTTTTACTACATATCTTTCCTCTCACTCTTCTATGCACTAACTCTTCTTTCTCTCTCTAATGTTTTCCTCATTTCTTTTTGACCCTTCCCTCTCTTTTCCTTTTTCTGTCTCTCTTCTTCTCTTGTTCTTTCTTCTTTTTTTTTTCTCTACTCTTTTCTGTCTCTTTTCTTTTCTTCTTATAAGGTTGTTCTTTCGCCACATGTTTTTTGCCTGATTGTTTTATTTTATTATTATACTGTATATGTTCCATTATGGCTTCTTCATCTCTTGTGTATTTAAAAACTCAATAAAAACTTCTTAAACAAAAAAAAAGGTGGTAGTGAGGGAATTCATGGAGAAGGAGGTCGTTGGGGGGCGCCAACAAACATAGTCCCACTGGGCGCCCCCAGGGCTAAAGCCAGCTCTGCCTCGGACCATGTAACACCATAATGCACTCAAGACTCCCAGTTGAATGAAAATTGAAACTCAATCCCCTGTAGCTATTCCTCATTTGTTTCTTTTTTTTAGGTCTCGTGGCGTTAACCGCGTGAAAGCGCTGTCTCACCAGAGACCTATTGTGAGCGACTCAGCTTCAAGGAGACAAGACCTGGCCGCGCGCATCTCCAAGAACCGGATCGGAGCGGGCCACGCGCATGCGAATGCGCTCGCAGTGGCCATCTCCTGTCTCCTGTTCTCGCGCTCGTCACTGTGTAGATGTTCCAAGGCTCCTGGGCTGCGTGCGGGTACAGGGTAGCTGAGTCACAGGGAATCTCACTGCGCTATAGGCAGGCATGGCCCAGCACAGGATCCTGGATGCTGAGGCTCTGGTTAGATTTAACCGTGTTTAAGCAAAGTAACATGTCTTCTCCCTCTAGAAGGGTGGAATGCTACCCCCGTCGCCATACCTGGCGAGGGGGTAGTATTCCAAAGCGTATGACACCTTACACGACATGTTTTGATAAAGCCAAACCAAAGTTAGCAAGTAACCGCGAGGATTATAATGCACTCAAGTGTATATGGTATGGCAATATCCCAGAACAGCTAAGGGACTTGGTTCCAAAAGCTGCAGACAGGCTCAGCTCATGCTAGAGCACCATCTCACATAGAACCAAGCACTCTGCCTCCAGGATTGTTAAGGCCTTCCATAGGAGTGACTTATAGGTGTATATGTGTCCAGATATAGGTTTAGATATAGGTATACTATAGCTAAGCAAGGGGTGATTACACCACCTTGCCCCAGCTGAGTGATCAGCCAGTTGTGTCAGATTGGATAGCTAGCCAGGGGTGGCAAAAGATATGTTGCAGCCCCTGGTAGGCCTTGGATGCGCCTATGCCCTGTGTACCTATAGTACACTGTACAGGGGCTAATAAGGTGACCCAATACCCAATTGGTTATGTACCTGAAGTACATGGTTGTGAATTTAAAGAGAGAACAGCAGGCTGTGGGTATGATTAGCAGGCCCACAGCCCCATTAACTCGAAAACCAGTGAAGCAAAAAGCAAAAAAATGGGGTGACCATAGGAAAGCAGACCCTGCTCTCCTACAGTTAGCTTCTGACGTTAGTGTTATCAGCCTGATGTCAAAGACAACGCAAAGGTAGCACCCGTAGTAGCGTAACCTGTGCTCCGCGGTCAATGCTAAGGTACTGAGTGTTACCTTTAAAGCCTACCAGAGAGAAAGTCTATAGTGTGTCATCATGTGTGCAGCTCAAGGCCAGCTCTGAACTCGTGAGCCCGAGAAACTTGTAGTAAGACGGCAACCCTGCCCCTGCTACCGGATGAATGATCTTGGTGAGCTGTGCACTTAGAAAGGTGCTCTGCTGTCTCATGCATAGATAGGTGATGTCTGCATGTGGCTTAAAAGCAATGATGGCCGAACCATCGTACGTCTGTACCGGCAGAAAACACAACGATATCCTGAGGTGTGAGTATGCAATAAGTGGCAGTGCTAAGAACCACTTCCGCCAACTCCAATATGTGCTCTTCCTGGCACAAGAGTGTGCTTTGATTTGAAGAAATGCTTCGTACATTGAAATAAAACACTCCAGTACCAAGGAATAATTATTTTTGTATATTTTATCATGTGCTTTGTATGAATAGTTAATAACACCGTAACCGATTTATATACCAACAAATTATAGTCTGAGTTTAATAAAATGCTTAGGATATTATAATTAAACAAAAATGTCAATTTTAATACAACTATAGTGTCTGGAGTTTAACATTGAAAATGATTTCCTAATGCAATAAATACATCATTCATTTTTGACTGCCATTTCACACTGGTTAAATTCGAAAACATTTTATAGAAATTCTTATAACAATAAGACATTGTTATAATATTGTTCCAGAGAAATTTGAAAACTAGGGAAATATGTTGCACTTTTAATGCCCTTTCGTTCATGTTTATTGCCCTAGAGATATATTTAAAAAGCATATGTGTGCATGACCAAGTTTAACAGCCAGACATATGTGGCTACCTGTGCTGTTTTAGAGTAAAAACTACAAATAATTTTCTAGTAAAGACAGCAGAGGCCGATTAGTTCTTCACTGATTCCTGCAGTAAACAAAATCTTTTTTTGTACTCCTAATACCTTTACTAAATTTACTCACTGAATTGGTGCTAATACCCGGAGGGTAAACAACGTTTACCATGAAATGTTTTCCCCGCAAGGAATTACAACGCGGTCGTTACAACTACTGCGTTGTAACAACGCATACCATTACTCCGCAAGTTGGAACAACGATTTGCCGAGGGGGCAGAAGGTGTTGGATTTATAATCCAACACCTTCTCTACTGTCCGCACAGACTGGAGTTGGAATAGTAAATTATACTATTCCAACATCCAGCGCCCCCTCCGCAAGTCGTTATTATGACTTGTGGTATGCGTGGTTACACTGCGGTCGTTGTAACAACCACGTTGTAATTCCCTGTGGTGAAACACAATACGGTAAAAAGAGGTATATTGATACCTGAAGAGATGCCAAAAAGCCTTTTATGGCTAATTGGGAACGGCAACAATTTGGTGACAATTAATCCAATTGATAGCATCGCATTAAAATGCATGTTCAGGCGAAAAAGTGGATAACTGTGTAATATAGCAGCTATGTCTTGCATCTTGGATTCTGGAGGCACATAAACTGTCATGTGTAATCCACTTTTGTGCATGTTTTAGCAACTCTCCCCTTATTGGTTTGGGACTGAGGCCAACATGTTTCCATTTGCTAGAAAAATGTCCCCTATAAATGTACATTGTTCGAACCCATGCAGAAATCGTGACCACAATTGTTGCTACACACTTACACACACCACATAATTCAGCTGAATACCACATCATGCCACACATTTCAACAGCATACCACATACTTAAACGCAACAACATACCACTCCACCACATAAAATGCCATTGCACATAATTGCACTCTGACACACAATCCCACTCCACATAATTCCAATACACTCAATGCCACATAATTACTATCCACATATTTCCATTATGCACTATGCCATATAATTCAACTACACAAATCCACCACACATAATTACACAACTAACAATTCCAAACCAAATAATTCCACCCCACACCACATACATACACTCCAATCCAAAACACAGTCTCATTTACAGCACCAATGCCTCCAACTCTCACAAATGCAAGACCAATTTGTATTGCAAATGCTTGTTTAGCACTGGTGCCGGGGTCAGTACAGGAATGTACCATATTCTGGTAAATAAGGAGCGTTCCTACACTTTTAGAATGATGCAGAGCATTCAAAATTGCTTGCTACACCACGCTGCACCATTGCACCATTGTATTGTAAATTAGGCCCACAGTATTTATTACCAGTGAATTGGCAAAACTGAGATTCCAGGCTAAAACATACTCACTGGACACATCCAATTCTGGTGTCAGCTCACCTCAGTGACTTTCCCTCCTCGTGAGAGTTCCTGTGAAGGTTTATTTTATAGCATTCTGTCCCTGAAATTAAGCTTGCTTCTAAGCTCTTCCAATATTTCTATACATTGGGAAAAGGAGTGCAAGACCATACCTGTGGGTCATGTGGAAGTAGGATGAATACCTGCCAGTACTGATATTTACCACCGGTGTTCCAGGGCTTAAGGATCTTTCAATCCACTGGGATACCAAAGTTAATCATTTTGTAAACTTGTCTCGCAAAGCGGCCATGGCAAGTAGCCAGGGCTTATTCTAGCCGTGGTAATTGTACAGTATTACACAGTTATCACACTGCAGGACCTTAATATTTGGCTAAATTATATCTATTAAAAGGACCTAATGTAGAAGAGAGCAGCATGGAATGACACCACAAAAAGGTGGCCCCTCCGCTCTCTTAGTCCCATTGTTCCCCAACAAACAACTTCTGGTGTCTCCATGCATGCAAAAGGATTTTTAAAAATGCACGCAATGCAGCACAGTCCCCAAAGAGGCCGCGCTGTGTTGCATGACAGGGAGAAAGCAGGAGAGCGCAATATCTACAGAGAAATGGCACTCTCCTCCCCTTTCCCGAGCGTCAGCGCTGACACTTTAGTGCCATAGCTCTAGGGTGCGTGCCTGAGTCTAGCATAGGTTTTGAAGAGAAAGGGTACCCTCCTGTACAAAATACCACACATAGACAAGTTCAAATACTTCCTACTTTGTGTGTGTGCAGCACGCACGCAAAGTAGGAACAGAAAGGAGAACTGAAAACATTTCTCCTCAAGCTTCCATGTACCACCCATGCAACACCCCTTGGCGCTAAGTAACGCAAAGCAATGTTTTGCACTGCTGTGCTTTATTTGTAGGGTACTTTCCAATGCAAAACAAGCTTTGCGCTGGAAAGTAAACTGGTAAAAAAATACTTTGTGCAGTTTCGCTTCCCTTTTGTTACCTAACCTGCGGGAAATGTTTGAAAATCTACCCTAAAGTGTCTACACATGCACAAAGTGTACTGCAAAGTGATAATGCAAAGTTGGCCACCCTCAGTATCAGCACCTAAACCTAAATTTGAAATCTAAAGCAGTTACTCTGCATTTGGTCCCCCAGCTCCAGCACTCAGCCCCTCTTTGCCACTGTGCCCCTACACTGTCCTTTTTGGCACTGTGGCTGCCAGTGCCTGAAGTAGGAGTGTGTTGATTTCTGGGTGACCAGCCTTGAGCTTGCTGCCTCCCCCCACCCCTCCCTCTGGCCCAGAGAGTAGCAGGATCCCTGAGTTCAGTTTGATTACAAGCGAATGATAGAAAGTGTCTCCCTGTAAAGAGACATAGGGATCCCCACTGTGTCAAGTCTGGAGACGAAGGTCTTGGTACCTCATTGGAGTGATAGAATGGAGAAGAATAGCCCAGCATGACACAAGTAGGGGTTAAAAGACTCCCTGGGCATCAAACAATCAGTAATATAATTAACCAAGTTTCGAGTAACTGAGTTTCATATAAAACCCTGCAAAAGGAAATAAAAGCAACACGGAAAAATAACTGGAGTTCACCTATCGTAACCTAGACGAATGATGCATAAATGGGGTTTTCCCAAATAATTCCGCTAGAGAAGAAAAAAACTGATTAACTCGGGTTCTACTTTCTGCAGTATCTGCCCCCACCCCTGTCCTTAATTGAAAATGTCAGACAATCGCCTCTACACGTTTTCACGTTGCCCAAAATGTATTTCTACTGTATCTGTATTCCATGTTGCATTTACCTTTGGCCCACTTGACTATATTTGAGAAAAACAGTTGAGGTCCGTAGTGGGGGGACAGTCGATGTTCTTGATCGGAAGGGGTGCTGCCAAGGAAGCTCGTGCTTTCGGTTCATCGGAGATCTTAGCACTTCAAAAATGCTAACAATGTTACAACTCCTAATGCTTTCTTGTAAAACAGGAGTATGAATTGAAAAAAGAGTTCTCTTCTTGCTCATAGGCATCGTGTGAACGTGTGACAAATGGACTGGTCCAAGTGTGATGCGTCATGATAAGCAGTGACCAATAGGACAGCCGTTTGAGGAATGCTTCATTGCAGCAGCAGGTGGCCCATTAAGTTGAAATGTTAACTAAATTATTGAAGAAGTGGACTGAAAAGCACAAATTGTTTACAGTTGAAATGAATTCAGAAGAATGTGCTTTGAGACATTGTGTAAGATTGCTCTCCAGGGCATGTGCTAAAAAGTTTTGCTTCACTTCACAGGTGTTAATACCCATTGGTGTTTGGTATGTGCTTCTCAGCACACCCTTTGTGCAAGGCTGAATTCTTTCAGGCTTTTATTGCTTATTAACTAGTAATTTACAGGTAGATGTGTCTTAGACGTTCCTGCTCTATAACAACGTGTTTCAGCAGGAAATTCATACCAATGAAAAAGGTAAATTGTAGACTAGAAGGGGTGTGAAATGAAGCCTAGTAAAGAGTAAAATCAGGAATAAAAGGTCTCTTTCGATTGCCTGCTGATGGACCCCCCTCCCACCCCCATCCATTCACACCATATACATCACACTACTCAGCCTTTTCTGGCTCCTGGCTGCTCCCATCCCAAAGCCCAATTCTATTTCTTTTTTTGTTGCAGTTTTCTTTAGGAAGAACTCGACCCAAAGGTATTGGAGTGCTTTTCTTGAGTACATCAGTTACATTTCACCAGGATTCGTGAATTTTTTGCAGGTGCCGGAGATTACATGATTTGCCCAGGATCACAGGATGTTGAATCAATGCTGAAACTCGAACTTGGTTTCCCAGCTCCAAAATCGGAAGGGCTGGTCCTTGCGCACATTCACATCTGTCTTCAGGCATAGGGCAGATGTATTAACATTAGGAATAGCAATTTACTAATTGCGATTCTCTCTGGACCTCAATTTGGAAATCAGTATTCCTAATGTATGAAACTCTTTTGAGTTTCATTAGCGATTCCTAGAGGGTCGCAAATAGACCCATCTCATGCATACTAACAAGGTAGGTCACAATTTGTGACCCATTATGAACCGCAGCCATCACAGGGATTGTGGCCTACTGAGGTCAGCAGACCATCATGTCTATGATTGCTTTATAATAAAGCACATATTTTCTAATGCAGCATTTGATTTAAATATGAATGTTTTGCGACTGTAATTCAGTCGCTAAACTTTCATAGATCCCATTCAGATTTGGTATTTGAAAGGGAGGCCCTAAAAACACCCAATCCAAATAAAAAGTTGCAAACACAAATTGCGATCTGGTAATATGTTACTGAATCCCAATTTGTATTATGTACATATGTAAAAGCACGTTTGTCCATTTCTGACTGCAAAAATGCTTCGTAATGTATTTCAGTATTTGAGTCTGTTCTGGTTTCCGCTCACCAGTTGTCCACTACCTTTACAACATACTTAGCTCTCATCGAATTATGTTTCTTATTCAACAACAAACTCATGCACAATGGCTCTTAGTGTTTACTTGTAAAAAAAAACCAAATAGGCCTGAGAACTCCCACCTTTTTGATATCTATGCTAGTGCAATTAGTAACAACAACGTAATTAAAGACAGAAAGTATTTTCCTAGTCACAAAAAAAAACCAGTAACAAAATACTGGTAGCAGAACATCCAACAATTGTATTTGCATATTCTTTTCACCAGCACTTAAAACATTTGATGAGTTCAAGTGCTCGCTGTTCAAGCATTCCTCATAGACTATTCCTTTTCTGCGGTATTCCTTCTGCTCCCAGTTACATAGTATGATGTTCATAGAGGTAATCGCCCTCTTTGCAACTCTGTGACTTACTTGACTTTGCTCATTTACATTAACTAGAGTGCGCTGATTCAGACAAGACAATTCACTTTGTACCGGTGAGAGCCATTGCTGCATGCTTTTGATAGAGCTTGCAGGACCACTAGCTCAATTTACCATACTCAGCTGGGCCCATATGCATTCACACTTTGACCTAGTAGCCCTGTGTTTTTTCTATTACTTACAGTCTATCAGTACTGTGAGTCCTTTTAGGGCTTATACCTGTAAACCATGACTTACTAATCCTTGTCACTTATGCTATAAGTTCTAGGGATCGAAAAGAGAGTTAGAATAACAAAGTAGCATTAAATCAATTTTACCTTTCCTGAAATAACCGCAGACTCAGGAGAAGTTTTAACTCTTTATCTATGCGAGTTTAAGTGAGTCTTCATCCAAATTACAGAGATCATACATTTTATAAGTAAGAAAATTATTAATAAAAATATAACGTTTGCAAGCAATCACAGTAACGCCTTTAAACATTGGTACCTGGGAAGGGTGAGAAAGGGAAATATCACAAGGACATACCACATGGATTATATTTACCTAGAATGGTGCAAGGACCAATCCTGGCCACGGGCTGGGGTAAAAGACAAGGCTCCAGGCTAATCAGGTGCCTACGGGACAAGATAGGTGTGGTTCAGGACAGGTGACCTCCGCTAAGTGCAACACCAGCGTCACACCCCTCTCTAGCAAAATTTGGTACACCGACTGGGTAATCGATAATTTCCCCAAACACCTCGAATTTTCTGACAGAGTGCTCCGCCAGCACCTCTGCTCTCGATCTCCTATAGCGTGTGTTGGGTCAGTGACAGGTCAGCTATTCGGACAAGTCGGACAAATTCTCTATCTAAGCCTACCTTAGTTATACCATTTGCAGGGCAATGTACCACCCCTAAATGTTGCAAATCTATGTGTTCCCCTTCAGTGATTGGTTAAAAAGACAAGGAGAGGTCATCACACCATACTAAGATGAGATCATTCTTTATAAAGATCAAGTTCCCGCCCATAATTTTATTTTCTCACGATTTTATTCCACCCAGCTATATTGGCATTCAAATTATATACATTGTATTTGTTTCAGTCTTTCTCGCTTCCTCTTTAGAGGTCAGTTGAGCAGGTTCCCAGGAACATCGTGGGCAAGAAAGGTGTTGGCAGTCATTCAATGACAGTGACTGCATGACTTTCAGGGATTCTTTGTGCCGGCACAGCTTTTTCATTATGGAGTTTCGCGTCACTTTAAGGCCCATATACGAGCTAGTAACAAAGTCAAAGACAAACATATTAGAATACAAAATATAAATGAATGCACTGTATACCACTCATCTCTACTCTAACCCCATTACTTTATTTATACTATAGCATTAATAGTTAAGCAGAACAAACAAGTTCTAGTATAAGCAGCAGCATGTGCTTTAGTATGAGTGAGTATGAAACAGCCATCTTGGCATTAGTGCGCAGAAGCAAAAAGTTTCCCACCAAGGCATAGATACGTCACACCACGTAGATGTGGCGGACGCATGCGCAGTAAAGTTCCCGCATTTTTCGGCACCCATTTTAAGGCATTCAGGTTACTCTTAGTAAAAGCACATAGACAAGCTTCCCCAGCTTGCTAAATATGTTGTGTAATGCAAATATTAATCAACAAAACATGTTGATTAATATGTTACATGTTATTTCGAGAGGGCTGAGAACGAAGTTTCGGTATATGTGAAACGTTGCTCCATCAATCCCCTCTTTGATTATATTTTATAGCTGCACAAATTAAGGAACCAGATGCCAACTTTAGCACTCTCCCAGCTCAATTTCTTCAATTAACTTGGGAGTTCTTCTTCCACTTTCATTCTGGAAAACTTTCATTCTTTTAAATATATCCACTGTTAAATCTTCCATATGAATTTCATCTATCTTTCTTTTCTTCTTTTTCTCATTCACTGTATATCTTTTTCTGTTTCTGCAGCATTTGCACTAAATCATTAGCACCAATATTATTAGTGATACTACCCTTATTGGCATTAGTACTTTCGCTACAATACTTCTACCTGCATTACAAATCCAATTACCAACAGAGAAGAGACCATCATGTAGTCTCTTCCATGCACTATCAACCTCCAGTGGTTTCAATTCTTCTTCCAAATGAGTAATATTCCTTAAATACTTTCCAATTTCAATACTTTTATCAGGTATGTAAGTGCAACAATGTTGCGCCTTCAACATTCTACAGACTCCGCCATCTTTCGCTAATAATATATCAAGAGCACGTCGATTTTGTAAAACCATTAATCTGATCGCAACCAATTTGGTATTGATTAATACAAATTCTCCGGCAGTGTCAGTCGATAAGTGATCCACCACTGTAGACCATTTACAGATACTGTGAGTCTACAGAACTACCACACTGAAGGTATCAAATCACTGAATATATCACCTTCAATTTCTGCAAAAATAGCTCTTTTATATTGCGTTAGTTTATTTTCCTGTTCATTGCTTCCAGTGATTCTTTTTACATGGTACGCCTTTGAGAATACTATTCCGAAATAGCAACTACCATACCAATGATCCGGCAGCTTAAAGAAAGCTTTGTTCCCACAATATATTAAACTCCAGGAAATACTGGATCAGTTCCCCCTTTTAGTCCCCAACCCCCAATTATGAGGAAATTGTGTTCACATTCACTGGAACCGATGAATACATTGTTATACTCGGTTTTCTTTCTATGGAGACAGATTTCCCTTTCTTTTCAAAATCCAGAGACATAGCAGCAAGAGTCCTGCTAGTTGCCATAAATTACTCCCTTTCAGCCCATTTGGGTATCTGGGGTTTCGGTTCAGTGGCTTTTCTATGGAAATCCTGTCTCCGTTTCTCGACTAAATTAAAAAAATATCTTTATCTTCTTCGTGTAGTTTACATGTTAAATTGTCTTCTATGTATAGGAATTTCAGAAAAAATGACATCTATGTTAGAATAGAAATACTGTAACTTTCCTGTTCTATAAATCAAACTAGTTAATATACTATAAGAAATGCCATAGGTCAGGGGTAAATGGTGGTAAGTAACACCTTCAGCTACTGAAGTTGATAATTTCATACAGACATAACAGTCGCTAATTTGCATTGTTTCTACATAGTGTACTAATAGATTAGAGAATACATTCATATCAGTTTCCTTTATGTTTCTAAAGTGATGTAATTCTATCTCATCTGGTGCTTCTAAGTCTACTCTATCTTATTTGTGGTGCGCTATCTTTCTGTGTATACTAGTATCATTTTGTTTAGCAGCCATCAAGTACAGTTTTGCTATTGTCAGTCCTAGCCATACTATAAGTACTATAAGCACACTACATACACATATCCTACAGCATGCCTTTATACAACCTTTTTTAGAGTTTCTAGTAACTCTTTTATCAGCCATATTTGACTAAGGAGGTTTAACCCCTCTTTGAGAAATTTACACAGAATACACCTGTGATTTTATCTCAAGTTGGCCTCACTTCTTCAATATATTGATCAGCAATCAATTCTTCATCACTTTCATCACTGATTTCCAGATTCTTGAAATCTTCAAGGATGATATACGTCCATTCAGGGCCTTTAAATGTATTGTTCAGCTTTTTCAGGCGTGGACTTCTCCTTCTTTGATTGCTTGTAGACGTTTCAGTTGGACTGGTTACTTCGTCTACCTGTTCATGTTCTTCATCTATTGTGACTAGGCGATATTTCAGTCTTTTAACAAAACCAGGCCATTTATAGCCTTTTCTGAGTCTTTTAGCTGGCACTGTGCTTTCAGTTTCTCCAGATGTCCTTTTGTTTTCTTTAAGTTGTGGCACAACTTGATTTTCGTCAACCTCAGGTATCCTCTCTATTTGACCTTGTCCAGGTCTTATTGCTGTTGATGTTTCTGCCTGGATGGGTTCTTTTACACTAGTCTGACCTGGTTCAGGATATGACTTTGTTGGGCCTGGAATTTTGTTTCTTGTTTGTCTTCTGCCTGTGCGTTTTGTCTAGTACCTATCTGTCCCTCCTCAGACAGAGGTGTTCTGGTAGGGGTTTCGTTGGTCTGAGTATATGCTCTTTCCTTATCTGGTCCTCCTCATGATTACCATTAGCTTGGATTTCCATAACCTGAGTACGTTCTTCTATACCTGTCTCGTCCTCACTATCAGTCTGACTATCTAAATATGTTTGGCTTCTTGTTCTTATTCTTACTTCAGGTATATCAACCACTGGGATCCATTCATCCTGACTGGTGCTCGGTTGCTCTTCGTCAACTACTTCAGGATCAACTTCTTGAGACCCTTCGGCTGCACAACCTTCAGCCTCAACTTCGTCAGGTTCTGTTACCCTTTTGGCGTGACTTGCGTTGCTCCAGTTGGGGATTCCCTTGCACTTTACAGCTGTGGTAGTGACCAGTATCACTTGATGTGGCTCTCCCCACCTTTTAGAAAAGATTCCCAGGTGTGATTTTTTATCACTACCCAATCTCCAGGGTTCAAATCATGTGCTGGAGTTGAATGTCTGGCTTCAGCGTCTTCCCCAACCTGGTGAGAGATAGAACGCACTTGGTCAGCCAACTCTTTGCAGTACTCCAACAGTAAATCATCAGATATAGTTAACAGCTGATGTCCTGGTACACATGCTTGCCTCATTGCACTCCCCATGAGTATTTATTGGGGATTCAAGCCTGTTTTCTTGTCTGGAATGCTTCTGAGTCCCACCAGGACAAGAGGTAAAGCACCAGGCCATTCTAATTGGGTAGATTCACACATATTTCCCAATCTTGCTTTAATTGTGCCATTCAATTGTTCTGCCACTCCATAAGCCTCTGGGCGGTATGCACAGTGCAGTTTTTGTTCAATTTTTAATGCTTCACATAATAGACCAATAATTTAATTATTAAAATGTTTCCCTCGGTCTGACATAATCGTTACTAGAAAATCGAACCGAGGAATGAGCTCTCTTAAAAAGGGTTTGGCTACAGTTAAGCTTTCATTCCTACGGGTAGGGCATGCTTCCACCCATTTTGAAAATAGACAGACGATGACCAAGACATACTTTAATCCTCGACAAGCAGGTAACTGAATGAAGTCAATTTGGAGTCTAATAAATGAGCCTTCTGCTTTCCCAATTTTTCTGGGACAAACCAAAGTTTTCTTACCAGGGTTCATTCGTTGACATGTTAAGCATCTCTGGTAAAGACTCTCTGCTATGCTCCTGAATTTTGCATTGAACCAATCCTGTCTGAACAATCGGATCATTGCATCTCTACCTATGTGTGTGTCCCCATGGTACATCCTAGCCATTGGTGCAAGCATACAGTCAGGTAACACTGGTCTCCCATCTAGGTAAACTATTGCACCATCTTCAGGTCTCATCTGACACCCTATTTTCTGCCAGTCTTCCTTTTCTTTGGGCTCTGCCTCACCTTTTAAATCTTTTACTTCCTCCCATATATTCACTCCTGTCAATAGCATAAGTTGGCAGCTGTCTCCACATGCTTCTATTTTCCTATTTACTGCCATTTTATATCTGGCACAATGTTGGGCCACCTGGTCAGCACATTGGGTATCAGCTGTCACTTTGTCATTTCCAGATTGGTGAGCAGAGCACTTGGCTATGGCCAATTCTTTTTGCAATTGAATTGCTTCAAGTAATTCTTTTAGAAATTGTCCATTTTTAATAGGGGTTCCCGAAGAAGTCATAAACTCCCTTTGCATCCATAGCTGGCCAAAGTCATGCACAACCCCGTAACCATACTGGCTATCAGTGTAAATGGTTACTCTCCAATTATTCCCAATTGTGCACGCTTTTATTAAACCAATTAATTTGGCTACTTGTGCAGACTTGACTCCTGGTAAATAGGATACTTCGACTATAGCAGATAATGTGTACACAGCATAAGCAGCGCTTAGTCCTCCTTCCACATGTCACATTCACGAGCCATCTACAAACAGCTCATGTTCTAGGTCTTTTAAATGTTCTTCCTGTACGTCTGCGTGAGGTTTAGTACTGAATTCAGTTAAGTCGATATAATCATATTTGACTTCCTCTCTTACTTCCTCAAAAGGAGAATCTGGCAATAAGGTTGCTGGATTTAGAATAGCAATTAAACAATGTTCCTTAAGGATTCATTCATGTTAGATGATAACAACAGGATGTTATTCTGATGCAATAACATCCTGTTATATATTGAGCGATTCTATGAACAAAATTACCTATGTAAATTTTCGATTATTGTTAATGGTAATTGTTAATGTATGGTCTAAGTGATGTAAAAACCATACACAGCATCTAACAAAACGGTGTCTCAACGCTACTATTAGTGTTATAACGGATGTAGTAACTTTTTTATTGCTGTACATAAAAAATGAGAAGAAATATGAATGTATTGTCATGTTTTTAAGGGATTTTTGTATGACTTTTTGTGATAAATTTGCAATATAAAATTGATATCATATACCTTTTTTGAAAAATACCCTGATTGTTGAATAATTTGTTCACTAATGTGACAAAGTGGAATATTGAATTATCACATGAATGAATCCTTAAGGAACATTGTTTAATTGGTATTGATGATACCTAGCTCCTTGGGGAATATTGGGTTGCCCTATTCTTGATATAATGGATGTATAATAGTGTGCCTCACTATTGTCACATTTTCTGAACCAATGATAATTCTTTCATATTTAGTCATCCGACTAGGAGTTAAATGCTGAGTACGTGTTCTGGTTAACAGAATCATGACTGAATGTGGGACATACACTGGTACAGGGTGTCCCATGATAATGGATTTACTTTGCTCAAGACTCATACAAGTTGCAGCTACCGCTTTCAGACAACCTGGCAGTGCTGATGCTACTGGGTCCAATGTGGGAGAAAAATATGCCACAGGTCGTCGCATTAATCCATGGGTCTGGGTTAGAACTGAGAGAGCACAATTGTCTCTTGTGTTTCAATATAGTGCAAACTCTTTTGAGTAATTAGGCATTCCTAATGCTGGAGCTTCACACAGACTGTTACTTAATTTTAGGAAAGCAATCATGCTTTCATCGTCCCATTCAACTGGATCTGTTGCTCGTTTCTTTGTCATTTGAATCAATGGTTTTGCTAGCACTGCAAATCCCACAATCCACTGCCTACAGTAACCTACAACTCCGAGAAACATTCTGATTTCCTTCTGAGTTTGTAGTAATTTCATGTTTTGAATTTTTTAGATTCTTTCAGATGTCACTCTTCTGACCCCTTTTTCTATCTAGTGTCCCAGATACTTGACTGAGGTTGTACAGTATTGCAATTTTTCTGGGGACACTTTATGTCCATCTTTTGCTAAATGGTTCAATAATGCAATGGAATCAATCATACAGTCATTTCGGGTTCTCGATGCCAATAATAGGTCATCGATATACTACACCAGGACTGATTGTCTGGGCAGCACCAGTGATTCAAAACACCTTTTCAAAATCTGATTAAAGATGGATGGGCTTTCTGGGTACCCTTGTGGAACACGATTCCAAATGTAAACATGTTCATCAAATTTGAACGAAAATAAAAACTTGCTATCTGGATTCAGAGGGATGGAAAAGAAGGCATGGCATAAATCAATTACAGTGAACCATCGTGCTCCCCAAGGTATTTGATACAGAATCAATGCTGGATTCGGTACTACTGGGCTACATAGCACAACAATTTTATTAATCTTTCGGAGGTCTTGGACCACCCTGTACTTTCCATTTGATTTCTTTATGCCAATTATGGGTGAATTGCAATGACGGTTCATTATTTCTTCTAGAAGGTCTTGTTCAACCAAGCGCTCTATTTCTTTTGCAACACTTGCTTTTATTTCAGGACTCATTTTGTACTGTGGAGTATTTGGGTAAACAGCACCTTCTTTCACTGTCACTTTTATGGGATCGACATCTGCCATCAACCCTACTTCTTTTCCTGAAAAATCCCATACATTAGGATTCACAAAGGTTTTTAATTCTCCTGGTAAATCTTCTAAGGACATCTTTTTAACTTCTGTTACTTGTCCAGCTAGCATAATTTTATACACTCCGTCTTCATCTGGAGTCTGAATTTCAAAACCATTTGCAATCGCACACTACGAATTTGTGCATTTCATTAAAATTACCGATACAGACTTCTATTGGTTCTGTGACAGGGGTCCTAATTTGTTTATTAGAAACGTCCACTACTTGGATAGCTTCTCCCGAGAGGGGTAGGTTTGGGATGTCTGCTGTTCTCACAGTAGAACGGGTAGCACCAGGGTCCAACAAAAAGGTACATCATTTCCCTCCACTTTTCCCTCAATGTAAGGACCTGACTGATCGGTAAGGATGCACCAAATACGCAATCCTCTTCCCCCCTCTCAGGCACCGTCAATAATCCTCTGTTTCAAAGAATATGTCCTGTAAAAGAAACTGTGGTGTTACTGTATTTTTCTTACCACTTCCCTCCCGAAATCCAGTGTCCACACTGTATTTGGGTTGACTCACAAAATCTGGCATAGGGGCTTGAGGTAACTTAACTGATTCTGGATTACCTTTTGCGGCTGTCTCATTGTCACCTCATTCTGCATCTGTGGATTTAAATTTTGAGTTTGGACATTATTATTATGTATTAATTTACACTCGTTTCTCCAATGCCCCAATTTTCCGCACCCATGAAAAAGGAAACTTTTTCTTAGCCTCTTCTTTACTCATTTTCCCTCTTGATTTACCTCCACTTCCTTCACCTTGACCTTCCCATCTTTTCTGAATATTTGCTTGCTGACTTAACTGGAGTTCCTGCTATTCTGCCATTTTTACTTGAGCCCACATTACCTTTTCTTCTAATTTCTTTAGTTTATTTGCAATTTCATCCTCACAGTATTTTGCATACTTGAGAATTTCTTCAACAAACTTTGCTTGCCAACACAGTTTATGCTCTTTAATCATCTGGGAAATTTTGGGTTTTATTCCAGACACAAAACGATAAATAAAATGTGTCATGTCCTTATTGTCAATGTTTTCTAAACCACTGTCTGTTTAAACACCTGCAATAGACGTTCATAATATGCATGTACAGATTCATCATTATTTTGGGTGGTTCTGTCTATTTTGGTTCAATCGGTTTCTTTTGGAGGAATCTTTCCCTTTAAGTAAGTTATTACCTGATTATATTTCTTCATTACATCTTCTGACAGGGCTCCTGTCTTTGGATCTCTAGGATATTCATCATTTTGCCAATCTACTGTAATTTTACACTCGGTCCACAAATCATTTGGAACAACAATGTCAAATAAACCATCTAAATCTTTTAACAGTACCTTCAACACTTTCACAAACCATTCAACTTGCTGGTACCATTCTACAGGTTTTTCTCTAAGCTTTGGGAAGTCATTAGTAAATGACAAAATATATCTTGTCTGGACCGTGGGACATGTACATAACCTCCTCCTGGCACTTCTCTTATTGGACACAATCTTTCTACCTTTTCTGCTTCTTTTAGTAAATACTCAGATGAAGTTTTATTTACCTGTGCCTCTTCCTTTTTCTTTGTCCATCTAGCTTTCCTTTTGTCTCGATCTCCCAATTTTTGCAACAACGATAACAATTCCTTTATCTGCAATGTTCGCCCTGGCACATTCATATTCTCCAAATCCTTGTCAGAAAATTCAGCTCTGTACGGTTTGTGTAATACCTTTGATTTGCCAATGTCAATTCCCATTTCAGAAGCCGAATTTATTAACTTTTTTCATGGTATATTTTAGTATTTCGAGTAATACTTCTGCATATAAACAGTAATTTATTTTCATCAAACCAATTTAACCTTTCCAATCCCACATTTCCAGCTACCATTTCTTCTAATTCTACCCTTAATTTGCATATGTCCAATACTTTAGGCTGTGATTTTGGCTTTTCTATGTCTCGGGTCCATCAATCTAATTCTTCTGGGCTTACTACAGTTGCATTTCTAGTTCCTGAGGATGTTTCAATCTGAACTTCCTTTGAACATCAGGGAGTAATTTTCCTGATCGAGTCATTCACTGGTTCTCCTATAGGTAAATCCATCAAGGAAATTACTGACTCACACTCACTTGCTTGATCATCAACTATCTAAATAATCATCATCCAAATCACCACTAGTCATCAAATTTTTCGTTTTCTCTGTACTTTTACTTCCTGATGGTTCTTCTAGGGTTAATACAGGATACAATCCTTCCACTAACATGGACTGTCTCCATCTTTTCATTTGCTTATCTCTCGTCTCTTTAGGAAATCTGGGTTAAAATCTGCTAAGACTTCTATCACCTCGAGATCTATCTCGCTCAAAAGCTTCTGTCTCCCACTCCTCTAGGGCTTCATATTGGGTTAATCTTAGTATGGGATCTAAATAATTCATGCGAGTTCCCAAATTGTGCAATATTCTACCATTAAATGTACCATGTCCTGGAAAAGCGAATATGCCATCATTTTTAGTATATTCTATCCAATTTTCTAACCACACACAAGTGTGGTGGCCCCTTTCTACCATGATGCGGGCATATTAGATGGTGGAATAATAACCCCTTCTCTTGTTTTAATAGCTTTGTCCTTATTGAAATAATTCTTTATTTTCTTGGAAAAAAACATTTTGTTTTTCCTCCGTACATGATATAAGGTTTTCCTCTAATCTGTTGTTCTTTAGCAAATCCTAGATATTTTCTATCAGGACGATTTCCTATAAATGCTGGATCTAGATGCCACATATACAACTATTTAATTTTCTACGGAATTTTAGTAATTTCACTTAATTCAGTTTGTTTACTTTGCAAAAATATTTCCTCAATACCAGTGAGTTTCTTATTTTCAATGACCAATGAGGTTTTGACTTACAAGCAGCGTTAACCAATGATCGCGCTGGTTTTCGTTAACGTGAATTTCACTCTCTGCACTCACCCTTCCTTTACAATTTTCTCACAGTTACAGACCCACTATTTCTACCAATCCCAGATCGGCTCTCTATGACGTCAGTGCAGCACCCACGATTGACTCCCTCCTTTGCAAGGTAATACAACAATTCAATTTCTTTTCAAAATTCAATTATACATTTCATTAATGGACAACATGAAAACATTCGCTACTGTGCCTGATTGACTAAATTCAAAGAAAAGATAATTCTTTCACAACGAGTAAACCTAATTCGGCCTACTCTTCATGCACTGCGAGTAAAACAACCTGCTGTTTACTCTTCACGTAAGCAAAAAGAACCTGCTACTCCTTCAGAATTACCCTTTCTAGGTGACATAAGACCAAAGTTTCACCAGCGAACTCCTTTGCTACCAATCACTCTCACTTTTATACTAGAAAAAATAAACCCTTATTAGTGCTTTAAGTTTTACTTAACTTTACGCACCTATTCCATCAAGGCAAGTAACCTCACAGCAGTATGGCTTCTATTTACCTTATCCCGGGATATTCCAGACAACAAATAACAATACAAGTGGAATTTTGGTTAGACATAAAAAAATCAATAAAACCAATAAACAATCAATAATCAATAATCACTACACAACTAACTACCTATTTTAACTACTCCTTAACCATCAATCTGCTACCAGAAAAGTATACTGATGGAGCGTGCGAGACCACTAGCTCGATTCACCATACTCACCTGGGCCATATACATTCACACTTTGTCCCAGTAGTCCTGCGTTTTTTCTATTACTTACAGTCTATCAGTACTTTTTGAGTCCTTTTAGGACTTATACCCGTAAGCCATAACTAACCAAACCTTGTCACTTATGCTATAAGTCCTAGGGATGGAAAAGGGAGTTAGAATATTAAAGTAGCATTAAATCAATTTTACCTTTCCTGAAATAACTACAGACTCGGGGGAAGTTTTAACTCTTTATCTATGCGAGTTTAAGTGAGTCTTCATCCAAATTACAGAGATCATAAATTTCATAAGTAAGAAAATGATTACTAAAAATATAAAGTTTGCAAGAAATCACAGTAACACCTTTAAACATTGGTACCTGGGAAGGGTGAGAAAGGGAAATAGCACAAGAACATACCACATGGATTATATTTACCTAGAATGGTGTAAGGACCAATCCTGGCTACAGGCTGGGGCAAAAGACAAGGCTCCAGACTAATCAGGTGCCCAAGGGACTAGATAGGTGAAGTTCAGGACAGGTGACCTCCGCTAAGTGCAACGCCAGTGCCACACCCCTCTCCAGCAACATTTCGTTCCCCGACTGGGTAATCGATAATTTCTCCAAACACCTAAAATTTTCTGACAGAGTACTCCGCCAGCACCTCTGCTCTTGATCTGCTATTGCGTACGTTGGGTCAGTGACAGGTCATCTATTCGGACAAGTCGGACAAATTCTCTATCTAAACCTACCTTAGTTATACCATTTCCAGTGCAATGTACCACCTCTAAATGTTGCAAATCTATGTGTTCCCTTTCAGTGATTGGTCAAAAAGACGAGGAGAGGTCATCACACCATACTAAGATGAGATCATTCTTCATTAAGTTGTATTGATCAAGTTCCCGCCCCAAATTTTATTTTCTCACGATTTTATTCTACCCAGCAATATTGGCACACACATTATATACATTTTATTTGTTTCAGTCTTTCTCGCTTCCTCTTTAAAGGTCAGTTGAGCAGGTTCCCAGGAACATCGTGGGTAAGAAGGGTGTTAGCAGTCATTCAATGACATTGACTTCATGACTTTCAGGGATTCTTTGCGCAGGCGCAACTTTTTCAATATGGAGTTTTGCGTCACTTTAAGGCCCAAATACGAGCTAGTAGCAACGTCAAAGAGAAACATATTAGAATACAAAATATAAATTAATGCACTGTATACCACTTATCTGTACTCTAACCCCATTACTTTATTTATACTATAGCATTAATAGTTAAGCAGAACTAACAGGTTTTAGTATAAGCAGCAGCATGTGCTTTAGTATGAGTGAGTAAGAAGCAGCCATCTTGGCACTAGTGCGCAGAAGCAAGAAGTTTCCAACCAAGGCATAGGTACGTCACACCACGTAGATGTGGCGGACGCATGCGCAGTAAAGTTCCCGTTTTTTTTGGCGGCCATTTTAAGGCATTCAGGTTACTGTTAGTAATACATATAACATATAGGTTATGGAGAAAATTCAACTCCTCGTGCTGGAGTAATAGAAACGGTTCAGGACTTGTGTCCGTATCTACTCCATTCATTGCATATATGGCCATTAGGATCAGTATGCAGCTTGTGTCCCAATGCTATTATCACAAGCAGCAGTGCTGTATATGTCTCACGATAAAAGGGAGTGTCAAGGCTTTAAAGGCCTAACATAAGGGATTTTTGGTTTTTGTCGCGGTAAAAACTGTGCACTTTTAGCTTATCATTGTCAAAAAAACAGCTGTTTCGGGAGGACGTGTTGTTTCATGAAATACCCATGCACATTTCATAATCTCATCCCAATTCTCGGATCGGGTACTATGTTTGGTAAATTATAGCGTGATTACACACGTGTATTATAAAGCATTCGGCTTACTCAGAGGGCGGTGGAATTCCGCCTCATGGGCGTTCGTGGTCCAAAGGAGATGCTTGCGCAATCTGTAAGGTAACGGAGAGACACGAGCGGAAAGAAATAATGAGTGACAAATCGTCAACTCATTCGTGTAGGTCGAATCCGGGGGAATCGTATCAGATCTAACTTACTTGCAGCTTCTGTTCCTCTGGTTAGTAACCTACTTGGTTCCTTGAACGATACGCCCCGTGGTAATCCCTCACTCTCTGTGCGGGAGCATTCAAATAGTAAGAGACTTTGCTTCCTGGAGGGGGCGTGGTCGGGCCGCTCACGTGCAGCGTTCGACCAATCGACGTGTGCTGATGTCAAACTGAGGCTTGAAACTCAGTTTCCATCGTAACCCATAGCGTTTCCACGAGTACTCGAGGGCGTCGTTTGCAAAACAGAGAAGAAGGTGGCGATTTTGTCGAGTACATGGGGCATAGAGGCCACGGAAGTGCCAGACAGATTACACTGCCAAGTGTTCCAGGCACACGGATAAGTTTACATTTGGTTGGCTCAACTTACTCGTGTCAATGATGTTGATTTGTATGTAAGGGTATAAACGGGGTGAAGCATAGAATGTCTTTGTCTAGCTACAGGTGATGTCTTACAGATTATTACTTGATCATTAAAATTGTACTCTTTAACCCATGACTGAATTCCAGGGGATATTGTCATTAAGGCCAGACTTGTGGGTTGACAGCCTATATACCCATCTCTGTTCTTTTGCATAGAGACGTTGAGTCAAGTTATTCCCAGGACTTATGTGTTCAATGATAGTCCATTGTAATTCGTCAGGTGTGTGTCCTGCATTGAGGTAATGTTCTGTCAATTTTGTCATGGACTTCTTGCACCTGATGGTGCTCCTGTGTTCCCCTATGTGGAGTTTGACTGTCCTGAACCGTTTCTATTACTCCAGCACGAGGAGTTGAATTTTCTCCATAACCTATATGTTATATGTATAACCAATGTTTGTCTTGTATTGTGAGATCCCAACCTTCATTTTCCCAATAACTTTTCCTTACAGGTTTTTCTTCCAGAGTGGGAAGAAGACTACGTTTTATATAAGGAAACAATTTTTGTTTTCCTATTCACATCGGATCGAGGGTAGGTCGCTCCTTAGTGTGTGCGCACCACCCAGATCCAATTCTCTTTTTTCTCTTGGTCCTGACGAAAACCCACATTTATAAGGGGTTGAAACATGTAGACCTAAGCCTTTAATTTAACTCACATAGCACACTTAGCTATTTTTATTAAACACTACACGTCTCTAACACCGAAGTCTACTTAATTCGACAAAGGTGCTACAGTTCTTTTATCCAGGTGACCAGTCACTCAGGAATAAAGTCTTGAAGTGAGTAGGTCTGGCCGCCTTTTTAATTCACTTACCCCCTTTTTTATCACTGCACATATAAAAAGAGAAAAAAATACCCGCTCCACTGTAGTCAGGTGTCGCAGCACACCCTGTTGGCACTCGGCCTTCGGGGTGGGACCCCAATGATGAAGCATGTAACCAACCAGGTTGGTGAGTGAGGGGTTTTCTAAAAGGATATGCTATATCCAACAGTAAGGTTGGGCTCAAGGGCTTAATTAGGCCTTAAGCTTTAGGCGCAGAGCTTTTCTCTGCCTTGCCTTCAGGGGGCACTCCTCCATTTGTTTTTTGTTACACTACTATTGGGGACCAGGAGTTCCCTCATCACACCTAGGTGATATACCCTTACTCTCCTATTTGTTTTCTTAAAAATACTGTTAGTAATATCACATAGACAAGCTTACCCAGCTTGCTAAATATGGCACGTAATGCAAATATAAATAGACAAAACATGTTGATTAATATGTTCCATGTTATGTCGAGAGGGCTGAGTATGAGCAAGTTTCGGTATATGTGAAATTTTATGTGAAAACTTGCTCCATCACTTTAACAGAAGTAATGCTGACATTTATGGACCAAACAGCCTGATTCACAAAGGTAAGCATACATGTTTGTGTAAGTCCATTATTTTTCAGTATTTACAAAACTACTATTTCACAGTAACTTTATGACTGTGTAGACTCCACAGTTGAGGTTGCGAACTCTGCACATAAAAAGAAATGCATGTCCTATCTTTTTATGTGCGGAGTTCTCGGACTCAACTACTGAGACTCTGCATTAATTGTGTTACTAATTTGCAGTTTTATGAATAATGAAAAATAGTAAACTTACACAAACCTGTAAGTGTACCTTTGTGAATCAGACCCACAGACTGCATATTGAAGTAACTCACTTAACCAAATGGAATAAATTGGCGGTCTCTCAGGCCATTAAGTTCCAGCTCAGCCGATCTTTAACATATCTGTGTTCTTCATATATAGTTTGTCACAATATCACAGAGCTCTGCATCATCTGCACTCTTCAACTGTTTATACATCATTGACTAGAGATTGTGTAAATATAATTATTGGATGTTAAAAAAAGCAGGAGTAAGGTTCCTATTTTCAGGTGCAACCAACCAGATAGCGGAGCTGTCTGGTTGCAAAAGATATATTGTGTGGTTACTTAGAACATAAAAGTGCTTGCAGCCATCCACTGCTTGCAATTGGATGGCTTTATTGTCACTGTTATTTATCTGCTTCTTATTTAATGGCTAGCCTTGCCCATCTTGTGTCTGTCCCTACCCTGGAGCACATCCAATGTACTTATGTCCTGCTCAGTTTTTCGGAACTACTTTTTTTTTGTCTTAAGCACTTCATAAGAGTGCATGTGTTTTTCAGCTGTTTCCCTCCAGAGCTTCTCTCCTCCCTCCTGCTCTGTCTTTCTCTCTCTCTCACCCTTGTGCTTTTTTCACACCCATTCTGTGATGTTCCAGCCCTCATGTGCTTGTCCTGCCCCCCAGCTCTATGGTGTGTGCCTCTCTTGTCTATTTTCCAGGATCCTCCACATTGCCCTTTCTCTTGCCCATTTGTTTTTCTCAGGCACCACCTGCACCCTCTATGTTGCTGTCCCACCTTTCCCTAGTGTTGCGCCCCCACACCTTCACCCCATTGTTTCTTCCACTCTCCCCAGTTGCTTACCCCAACCAGCTTAAAAAAAACACTTTTAATGGGTTTTTCCTTTTAATTTATCAATCCAACTCGGATTGGTAAATAAAAGCAAAAATGAAGCACCTGCGTCATTTTGTAGGTGCCGAAAGATAATCTGCGACCCTTCCACTCCACCCTATGAATTACTTCCAGCAGCTTACTCAGACCAGTTCAGCCGCAACCCCATGAGAGACACCAGTAGGTAAGAGGAGACCTTTCACTCCTTCTCTTTTTCTGCCCTTTACCCAGGTCTGACTGTTTGCAAATATAGCATAGTGTAATAGCTCTCACTCTGTGATTTCTTGAACAACTCAGTGGTCCATTTGGATTCGGATCCTGCTAGCTCTGTACTCACTTGTTCAAAGAAAGAGAGTTTTTGTTGCTGAAGTCTGTAAGGGCTTTTTCCATTCCCTATTTGCAGCCTCTGGTTTGTATGTATTCCACTCTAAAATCTGTGTTTTCTCCACTCCCTTTTTACTCACCACTGTGTAATCCCGCAACCCACCTTATTCCCAACCATTTACTGACTCTACTCCCTTTTCTTTGCTCTTCTTTCCCTCTGTGCAGAGGTGCTTATTCTGAGGAATAAAATAAGTGCCAGGTCTCACCTGGAGGCCACTGCAGCTGGCATCACACGCTGCCCCTGCCATGCTGCAATGATAGTAACAACACAACTAACAACCATCACGCTCCTACAAGTGTGACAATTCAAACAATGTCAGGCTCCCAAAGCTATAATAATGGCTTGGATAGCAGGTAATAGTCATTTTGTATGTATATTGAATTAATATTTACCTGATGTTGTGGTCAACTCTAAATTAGCCAAACAGCGCCAGCTTGTGGCAGACTGCCATAGGCGTCGGTGTTGACCATTAAGTGCCAGTGCTGAGCACTGGAAGCTACTGGCTCAAATTAAGCACTGCTGTGCACCCTCTTATTTGTGACTTCAGCTCTGTGCTCTGTCTTTATCTCTCCAATGCCTCTCCACTCATCTACTGTGTGATCCCCCCCCCCCCCCCACGCACTGCTTAAGCTCAATATCTTACTGGCTCTGCTCTCCTCTCTTTGCTCTGTTTTGCCTGATCTCAACCTCTGTTTTTACTATTTTCTCTCCTGTTCACTCTGGTCTCTTTACCTGCCTCCTCATAGGACCTGCTGCCTACATGAGTCTGCTCACCAGCTGTGCACTTCTCTGTCTACAATCAAAATGCCTCTAAGGCATCTGCTGAGTCACAGCAATGGGAAGGGATATCAGCTTTCAATCTGCTTTTTTAAACATACTGTGGTTTTGTTAAGTGTAAATGCTTGTTAATGTTGTGCAATTCTGCCCATCATTAACTAAACATTACTGCTTCCCTGCCTCCCTCCTCCCTTCCTCCATTGCCCTATCCCTAAGTGCTCTCTCATGCCCAAGTAGTGGATACACCCACCCCACCAGGTGCACTCATTTGGTGGTTGTTGGGTAACCACTGGAGGCCGTCACGCTTCCTTCCAGAACATATGTCTTAAAAAACATAGTGTGATGTTCCAAAACACACATTAACTCTCAGGGTTAATATTGAGCCTCTGGTGATTTACCTCGTTATGTCCTAGGATCTTCCCTATTAGAATGCATGGACCCTCAGTTACCAAGG
Organism: Lissotriton vulgaris; assembly: GCF_964263255.1. NCBI lineage: Eukaryota > Metazoa > Chordata > Amphibia > Caudata > Salamandridae > Lissotriton > Lissotriton vulgaris. The sequence goes on along the minus strand of NC_141687.1, from coordinate 1,153,282,618 downwards.
AGGCATTATTCATCATCGGTTCAATCTGGACATTGGGTGGGGTGTGCTATATCCATCGGGCTTCATCCAGAGCTACTTTTTGAAGATCTGTTTCATACCTTTAATGTTTAGAAGAACCAATGAAGCATAAGCACTTGTAAATGGTAGGAGAATGGATTATTAGATTGGCTAGTATAGTTCATATTACGTATGAATAACCCATATAATATTTTACTCTCATCCGTTCAAATCCACTGTAAAATTAAAAAGAAAAAAGTGCCAAAGTGGAAGGACTCACAGGATATACTTGTACTAAAAGTCCAACACGATTAGTTAATGTTCGACATGTTTCTCACTCTAATAGCACAGCAAGTTTTGTAGGAATCATCAGGACCTAGTAGCAAAAACCCTAATCTAGCCTAGTAATCCCTAAAATCAGATGGTAGTTTCAATCAGGGTTTACAGGGCCAGATGTACAACGGTTTTTGCATCTGCAAACGGGTTTGCGAACCCGTTTGCACATGCAAAAACAGCATGGGTATGTACAAACCCTATTTTGCGAGTTGCAATTCTTTGCGACTCGCAAAATAGGGTTTTGCGACTCGCTATTAGAAAGGAGTGTTCCCTTCCTAATAGCTGGAGCAACCGTATGTACAGATGTTTTGTGTTTGCAATTGCAGGCATAAAATACTCGCAAATTACCACCCTCTTCAAGAGGGTGGTAATGGGATCGCAAAAGGGGGACCCCTTTCCCTTTGCAAACACAGGGGAAAATATTTTCTAATCCCAGGGACTGCAGCCTGCCCGTAAAAAATTAAACGAAAACGTTTCACTTTAAAAAAAAAATGCATCCTTTAAGGAAAAGGAGCTGCATTTGAAAAAGAAATCTGCTTTATTTAAAAGCAGTCCCAGACCTGGCGGTCTGCTAATCCCAGCAGGCCACCATACCTGGGAGGGCCTGCCATTCCCAGTGAGGTCGCAAATTGCGAGAGGCTCATTAATAATCACGAGCCTCTCTATTTGCGACCGCTTTGGGAATGGCTAACAGTGAGGAAAACACTGGTGTACATAGTAAATTGCACCGCGCAAATTGCGCCTCACAAAACAGTTGCAATTTGCGAGGCGGAATTTACTTGGTCGTACATCTGGCCCATAGTCAGCAGTGAAGGACAGGCATGCAAATGTGTAAAAACGAAAATAACATTAGAACTTACTGGCATTATTTTCTTGTGAGGACCTAGTTAACAGTATAAAGATGTGAAACTACTACTGTTTGCACAGTAATTTTGCAATTGATAGTTTATCATTTTTAGACCTAGCGCATATTGTGTATAGTGTTTAGAAAATACTGCAACCACACTGCCAAAAGTCCTGCAGACTTTTGGTGAGAGATTATAACAAATGTGCATGCATACTTTCATATTCATACAGTCACCCAGTGTCGTTAAGGGCCATCAACTTCGTCTAGCAATAGTTGGTCAGGGCCCCGTGGGTTGTGGAAACCTGGAGTTCTTCAATGTCGCACACTGCAATAAGCAATATAATGTATGGACATCACACAAAAAATTTCCATAGATTCAATTTGCAGTGGTTGTCGAATTCCCACATTATCTGGAGAATGCACCAGCGTTGGTGCCTAATGAATTTGAGTCTGCTTGCCCCAAATGTTGAGGAAAGTTGTGTCCATGTATTTGACGGAATCACTCAGCTGTACGGGGCGCATCATATCATCGCACTCCTAGTGACACATGTGCATGGTGGGAAGCATTTGTGTGGTCGTCACATTCCAAAACTCCCATCCATTCCAGAGTAAAGATATACAGCCACTCAGCTAATCATGTCAACACAAAAAATACACATTCTCCCCTATTTCTAACTCAGTTTTAAAGCAACAAAGACACCAAATGCTCACTCCATAAATACAAATCATAAACACTCCCTCACTCGTCAGTCACCTATTGAAGAATTCAGAGCCATAATGTCAGACCCTCTTGCTTTACCACCACACATTGCCCATAACATTTCCACCTTCAATATAGGCAAAACATAGCCACTCCACATCACTCTTCATAACCTCCTATCTCCTTACCTGTAGCACAATAATGCTACTATACAAAGACACCTCCAAAGCCCAATTTCAACCAGTATCCCCACCACCCACACAGAGACCCTACTAAATGTATTCTAAGCCTGTTGAATGGGAAACATCCTTTATCCCGTAAGCAGAACCATGAACTGCCTTTACTATACAGTCACTACCCTGACTGCGACTTTATCACGCCTTCCTTTACCACACAAATCATTAAAACGACTTGCTTTAGGGGGCGCGTTTTGGGACTGGTGTTGGATTTTAGGTCCAACGCTATCCCCACTGTTGCATTGACTGTATTTGGAATAATTAATTAGACTATTCCAAAGTCCAGCGTCCCCCCCTAAGGCAAGTCGTTTTAATGACTTGAGTGGTAAAGCAGCATGTTGTAGCGTCGCAGTCGAGGTACAGACTGCGTTGTAAAGGCATGCGTGGTAAATGCATGTTGGGTTCTGTCGTACAACCCCATTGGACAGAAATAACAACACCCACAAACAACACAATTTCTTTCCTGCTAAGTGCATAACTACTGCGAAGAGCTAATAACTAACATGGCTGAAGAAACTAATTATTATATTAATGCTTTTAGATTTGCTGTAAAAAGATTAATGCTGCTTTGCAAAACACTTTTAGAAAATAAGCTCATGAAAACTATGATTCTTCGTTGTATTTGTCTTTTCATAGAAAAAAGCTTTCTAACTAAGAGAGAAAGGCATTGAAAATAGCTTCGAATTAAATAAAACTCATGGTGGTAATGGGGAAAGAGCAAGGACAGCGTTTAGAGAGTCTTGGTGAATGGCCAAGGTTACCTGGAAGGAAACAATGGGTACTTGAATGAGTGTATTCCTTAGAAGGCAGACATGCGGATGAAAAGATACTTTTATGAACACGAAATGTGAATATGCCACAGAAAGAAAAGGTATAGAGGCCTGAAGATGACGTATTCAGCCTCATTTTGCGATACAGGGCTCCCTACAAAATTTGTTTTATTAATTAAATTGTTTACTTACCTCCAATTATCCATATTCCGGTTTTTAGCATGCCCACCCTGCCCCTCCCCCATCCCGCCCCGCCTTCCTGCCCCACCGTAACTCCTTCCACGGGCCGCGGCTGGATGTATTTCTAAAATAAAAAGAGTATTTGAGAAAGAGACATGTCCGGAGGGGTGTGGCCGAGACACCACTTGTTTTAGCCAATTAGAATCTTTAGTTAGGTGGGATGGATAGAGTAGGGGTTGGATTTCTTTGACTTTTTGGGTATGATAAGGTCATGTAAAGGTAGGGTTTTTGGGTTGGTGGTCCTATCTTGTGAGAGGGAGAGCTGTGACGGTGTTTCCTATTTATATGGGCTGGTTGATGATATGCTGTTCCACTTTAAACTCTTATTTAGAATGCATTGCTTCTCTCATGGCCAGAGAGTAGCATTTCCTAAATCCAATCTTTGAATGATAGGTAATTATGATAATCTGAACTTGTATTATTATTTGCAAATGTGCTCTCGTCTTTTTGTCTCTCTACCTATCCACTCTCTCGTTAAACTGTAATGAGATGTATGTGAATTGATTTCTTGTCTGAAATTGCCTGAATGATTTCTCATTTGAGCTGTATTGTATTTCATGAGCATTTAATTTTTTTTTAGATAAATATAATAATTCAAGCGAAAAGGTGTCTGTTGTCATTTGGCATAATATTGTTACATGGTGATGAATCCTTGTTTCCTGATTCACCTTTCCCTGCCCTCTTATAGAGCTCTTATTTAGGTAAGACCGGTAGTAATGAGTAAATAGGTAAGTTGGTCTGAACTCATACAATGTGGAAGGAACTAATGGGTAATTAAATTGGGTCCAGATAATAAACTATTTCCTTAGTTCCCGAAACTCTGCATAAATTGTTTTATGTCTAAGAGGAAGTGCCAAATTTTTGACCCACTGACAGACACAGAACCTGATTTAGGGCCCCATTAGGATGGCGGGCGGAAAACCACCCTGACCGCCACGGATGCGGGAAACAACCGCCCGCCGGTTTATCCACGGACCGTGGATAAACCGGTGGTCAAATTAGGATCACCTGCCCAAAAAGACCAACTGCGGAGACACTGCATGGGAAATTAGGAAATCCCCAATGGTCCCGCGGTACGATCCGCTGTTTCCGACCGCCGCGTTCCCACACTGGAGTGAATGGGAAAGCCTGCGGAAGAGCTGCAGCAGTGTGGTAAATAAAAAACGTATTATTTACACTGCCGGAATTTCTATAGTTATCAAAGAAGAGTTAATCCATAAAATGAGGAGCAGAGTCCGTGGTCTTCGAGTTTAAAGGGCTTTTTTCCAGAACTCGAGTTAAGGGAGAGCTCCTTCACCAAACGGGTTCAGGAGTAGTCTGCTTTACTTGAAACATGACAGCACTTATATACATTACGAGTACAATCAAAGAAGGAGTTCCCTGGACTTGATTCAATCATCCATGATGCAATCATACGGAAGACATAGCAGGCTTGTTTTCGTTTAAAGAGTAACTTGAATCACATTTTGACATAGACAAACACATGGCATCAGGGTGATTGTGGTGACAAGTTACAGAGTTACTAGTGTCTGGGGACAGAGAATCGAGGCATTGTTACAGGGTCATTTCTGTCGGAAAGGTAAAGAGAGCGAGGCATTGTGTGCTCCTTGCTTCCACACAAGGGCGGTGACGTTTCACAATGGTATGTGTGTGCAGCTGAGGAGAAGGAGAATGGGCCGTGGTTAACTATTCCCTTTGTGTCTGTCTCGTGTGCTTGATCAGTTTTACTCTTGATTGTTGACTCAACCCGTAGCTGCCCCTGCCAGCTGGGAGATCATTGACGAGCGAGAGCTGCTCGTTCTGTGGTAAAGTTAGGGAGGGGGGGAATTTGATGAGGCAACCATCTAACTGACTCCGTTCTGTTTTAAGGAAAATATCGAACAGGACAGAAAACCGTAAGATACATGATGGCTGGCCATCATTCTTTGCATGTGCCAGTACAAACGAAAAGAAGACAGGCAAGAGAAGGGGAATAACAGGATTCATACTTAAAGTAGAAAACCGGCTTGCCTGGTCAGTGTTAGGGTGGATAGGGTGCATGATGGGACACCAGGAAGAAAAGGGAGTTTTTAGTCAACTTTCCACATTCCCTCCTTGTCCCATAGAAACCCTATTACAGAAATCTTAATCAATTTCTATATTCATTAAGTCGTACACTTGTTCTTGCAACATGATCATTTCATTTTTCTTTCCTCTGTTTCGTGGACGGGGAGTACAGGTAGCGGCACACAGTCCACAAAGGGCGGGGCCACACTGGATGCAGAGGCAACAGGTGAAAATAGTGGCCAAAGCGAGGCCCAGGACTGTTAGTGCCTTCCACCCCCAGGTGGACAGGAGGTCCCACAACCAGCCGGTCAGGGACCATGTGCCAGTGTCCATATTCAAGTTATTGGATAGTACGTGGAGGTGGGACATGGCAGAGTAAACTGATGGGGCGTTGTCTGGAATAAATACACAACAACTGGACCCTATTACCTTACACACACCACCACGGTCGGCTAACAGGACATCTAAAACTATACGGTGCTGCAGAGTCATGAGTCTGTCTGCAGCTACTTCAGCTGTGATGTTATTCAAGGTGCCAGTTGTTTCGTCTATGGCGGCCTGAACTACACGAGTTAGTTGCCGGATGTGGCGACTATTGGCCATGCGTCCCCAGAAAGGGAGGAAACCTTTGAAAAAGTCTCCAGCCTCTTGTCCTGCAGTATCTTCTGCATCTATGACCCCTCTTCGTTGTCTTCTAACTTGGGTCAGAGGGTCAATCAGGTGGTAATCGGCAGGGGCTGTGTAAGTTGGTGGTAAAAGGAATGCTATGTAGCACTTTCCAGACCAGCCTTGAGGCAACCAAGTACGCGCATGGGGTCCACAGATGAAATAGGTGTTTGGGGCAGTTACTATAGTCGGAAAATCGGGAGCGGGTAATGTATATGTCCTATCACACTCGCTGTTCCCCATTACTTCCCCTTTTCCTTTTCCTCTTATACAAAACAGGCCGTGTTGCGGTACTACCCAACCTCCTTGATCTGTCTGTCTTTGATTGACGGAAAACATTTCCCTGAAGGAAGCGATGTCATGGAACTGAGAGTAACTGATATTTTCGTGATCCTCGGTCCTCCCCCCGGTCACAGTAAGATCCACCATTTTAGAAACAGCCCTTACTATTTTAGTCTTTACTTCGTTCCAATTACTCTCGTTTTTCAATTTTGTCGGGGGGATGTTTCTGACTGAGGCAGAAAATATCATAGCTAATTCATAGGCGGACCCTGAATAACCAAACGGGAGGGAGAAAAAGGGCATTCCCTTATGTACGGAATGTGGCATCAAACCACAAACCCAACAGTTTGTTTTGTTGACTATGAGTTGGTGTTTATGGAGTGTGGAAATGAACGTATTATTTATAAATTCCTTTCTTCTGTCCTCGAGGTGTGGGGGAAGATCAACATGGGAATGCATAGTTGTGTTCTTTACAAGCGTGGAAGAGGGTGGAGGGAAAACTGTATATAAGATCCAACCCAGACAGGCCGCTAAACAGCAAACAAGTAACATTATTAATAAAAAAATCGAGAATCTGCTATGCAGTAATTTCACATAATTAGTCCTTTTCAATTTGCGCATCATGTCATTACTCCTCATATTGTCTATTAATTAATATCAAAAAGGTGTCTGTACACGAGATCAAATGCTTCCCAGCAGCCGCTTCACCAAGAGCTTGTTCCTGGGCTTAATTAGCCACCGGTTCGTTACGATCAGGTGCAATGCTTTTAGTCTATTTTTGGTGAGATCGCAGCCGTGATCTGTATTCCTGTTAAGGAGTGAGTTCTGGAAGTAGTGAAATGTTATTTATATCCGGGGCATTGATAGCCGCTGGACAGGGCACGTTGTCCGTTAGTATTGGTCCAAAAAACTTCTTGCAGTGGCTGGCGTGGAGCCACCCTTTACGTCCTTCCACTTTGACTGCCGTCCTCGTGGTCAGGAGAACTAATTTGGGGACGTCCACCTTTTCTCCAGGGGGCTGGTACGATCGAAGTTCCGTACGAGTATCCAATCAACAGGCTTGATGGTATGTTCCTCAGGTGTGGTGTGATCTGGAAAAGCTGCTGCAACCTGTGAACGACAAGAGTGGAGTGCAGACATCAAGGAAGCCAAGTAATCTGTCAACATGTTAGAATCAATTTCAGTTAGTTTCCTAGGAGAAGGGACACCCCAAATGTTAGGAGGCCTCCTGAATGTTACTTCGAAAGGGGACAGTCCCGTCCGGGAATGTGCCACCATCCGCATGTAAAAGAGAGCGACTGGAAGGGCAGTGACCCAGTCTATCCCTTTTTCTGCACATACTTTGGCTAGTTTTGTTTTCAGGGTTTGGTTGTGTATTTCTACCAGGCCAGCTACTTGAGGGTGCCGGACACAATGAAATCTCCAGGAATATCCCAGTAGAAGAGAAACAGCCTCCATTAGTTTGGAAGAGAAAGGCTGTCCATTGTCTGAATAGATGACCCTTGGTAACCCATACCTGGGGAAAAATTCTCTCACTAATTGCTTAGCGGTTGTCTGGGCACCATAGTCCGGGACGGGGTATGCTTCAGTCCATCGTGTCAGTGTACACACTACCACTAGTACATATTTGTATCCTCTACATCTGTCCATTTGGATATAATCCATCTAGAGGACTTCGAAAGGATGATCAGGGGGCTGGAATCCACCCTGTTCTACTGGTACTCCTTTACCAGGATTGAATTGGCAACATATCATGCAAGTTTTTACTTTTTGTTTGGCTGCAGCTCTTAGGTGTTTGTTAAACCAAATATTCAGTAAACTGTCTAGCATACCTTTTTCGCCTAGGTGGACGGGGCTATGGACCGTGTCAATTATGACTTGAACCATAGAGTCAGGGAGAAACCATACTGTTTGGTCTTTGGTTATCCAACCCTGATCAGTCTGGACACCTCCTTGTTCAGTCCATTTCTTTATCTCTTCTGCGGTGGCATGTGTCTGTATGTCTCGTACATCTTTCATGGGGTCCCTTACTACCATAGTGATAGTCTGTGTTGGTACCTGAGAATCTGTTGTGTTCGCTGGACTCTGGGCTGTCTGTTTAGCAGTCCAGTCCGCTAAGTCATTTCCTTTGGATATGGTGTCTGTAGCTTTGGTATGTGCTTTGCACTTCAGAATTGCTATGGCTGTAGGTAGGTGTATGGCATCTAGTAGGGCTTGAATCAGGGGGCCATGTTGTATCTTGGCCCCATGTGAGGTAAGAAAACCTCTTTCTCGCCATAACACTCCAAAATTATGAACTACACCGAATGCATATTGGGAATCGGTGTAGATGTTAACTTTCAACTGTTTTGCCCATATGCAGGCCTGTGTCAGAGCGATGAGCTCTGCTGCTTGGGCTGACAGGATGTCTATTCTTTGTGTCTCCATAATTTTACAGTCCGTTGTTACTGCATAGGCTGCCACTAACTCTCCAGCGCTAGTTCTCATGCATGATCCATCCACAAAAAGTGTTACATCAGGATCTGGGAGTGCAACATCTGTTAGGTCTTGTCTTGGTTTTGTCACTACATCGATCATCTCCACACAGTCATGTTGTGTCGTGTCATCTGAGCTTGAGGGCAAAAGGGTAGCGGGATTCAATATGTTGCATCGCCATATCTCTATGTGTGGCTGGAATAGCGTTAGTTCGTATCCTGTCAGTCTTGCTACAGTCAGGTGTTGTGTCTGGGTTCTGTTTAGAAGGACTTCCACGGCATGTGGCACTTGTACTATCAGGGGATGTCCTAGTACTATTGAATCACTTTGTCTTATGGCCAGGGCTGTAGCCGCAACGGATTTCAGACATGCAGGCAAAGCTTGTGCTACGGGGTCCAACGTGCTAGAATAATAAGCACATGGTCTGTTTCTTCCTGCTTGGTCTTGTGTGAGGACGGATAGTGCTGCTCCATCACGTTCTGTTACGAACAGGGTAAAATGCTTGCTGTAATTTGGGGTGGCTAAAACTGGTGCTTGACACAGAGCTAATTTTAGAGCTTCAAATGCTTGGGAGTGTTCTGATGTCCAAGGGAGAGTTGTAGGAATGGCTGCTTCCACTGTTGTTAACTGTATGAGTGGCTTGACTATGTGGGCATACTGAGGGATCCATTGTCTGCAATATGAGGTGAGACCAATGAATGCACGTACTTCTTTTTGTGACTTTGGCTGTGAAATTGTTGAAATCAATTGGATTCGTTCTTGTGTCAATTGTCTACCCTCCTTGGACAGTAAATGTCCTAAGTAAGCCACCTGCTGTGCGCAGAACTGTAATTTTGAGGGAGACACCTTGTGACCTTTGTCTGTCAGAAAATGTAGAACTGTGAGAGATGCCTTTTCACAATCTTGTTCTGGCCTTGCTGTGATGAGAATGTCATCTACATACTGTATCAATGCTGTGTTGGTAGGCATACTGATACTGTCAAGTTGTCTTTTTAGTGCTTGGCTGTAAATGCTTGGACTTTCCGTATAGCCTTGGGGAGCTCTAGTGAACCTGAAACTCCATACTTTTAAACTGAACCCGAAAAGATACTGACTGTCTGGATGTATAGGAATGCTGAAGAACGCATTCTTCAAGTCGATGACTGTGAAAAATGCAGCTTCGGGGTCTATGGCAGTCAATAGTGAGGAAATATCTGGGACCACTGGATATTGTGGGATCACACATTTGTTCAGTTCTCGGAGATCAACCACCAGTCGGTAGACCGGGGGTGCCTGAGGGTCAGTCCTTTTGAGGACTGGAAGAACTGGAGAATTGCAAACATTTGAATCCGTCTATACCACCACTCCATGTTCTATGAGTTCTTGAATTATTTTTAGTAGGGCTTGTTCAGCCTCGGGTGGAATCTTATACTGTCGGATACGGGGTAGGACTACTCCCACCTTGAGGGTGACCTGGTGTGGGGTAATGTCCATGTATCCTACATCAGTCGAGCTTTTTGCCCACAGATGTTGTGTGATGTCATTAAGTCTGGGGTCGAATTCTTTGACTGTGAAATGTCCTTTGAAATCTCGTAGAAACAATTTTATTCCTTCAGGTGAGCAGCATATTACTGCTCCTAGTTCTTTAAGTGTCTTAATTCCTAGTAAATTCTCTGGGCACGTTTCTGTAAGGACTAGGTCGGTAGTACGTGTCAGGGGACCCACTTCTAAAGAGACTTGTTCAGATACTTTGTTTATGATTGGTTTTCCTGAAAAGCCCAGAGATATATTATGTGAGCCAGAGAGAGGAACCTCTGGGACTTCCTTATGACTTATGGTAGTCCTACTTGCCCCCGTGTCTATGAGGAATTTTCTGTCTTGTCCCAGTAAGTGGGCTTGTACATATGGACCTTTCTGATCCACTGGAACTGGGATAAGGGGCAAGTCACTTTCTCTCTCGAGGTTGTCTCATGCATATGGTTCAAACTCGGGGTAATCTGACTGTGCATACTGGTACATCTGTGTGGCAGTAGCAGCAGGCGTCTGAACCTGCGGAGACATAATGGTCTGAGGCTGCTGAGTGTTACCTGGTCTGGGAGTGTGAGGGCGTTTTTTCGTCTTTCCTGTCGCTATGTTATGTTTCAGGACTGGACATTCCCTCACAAAATTGCCCTGCTGTTTGCAGTAGTTGCAAGTACCTTTATTGGCCCCCACATTACCTTTGGGGCCCGTGTTTACTGGTGCTGTCTGTGCAACCAGTACTTTCATTTTTGTGTCTTTTACTCTTTTCTTTTCTTGTTCCTGTTCTTCCCTTATTCTGTTGTGGTGGTACTGTAACATTTGTAGCATTTGTGAAGGACTATTTGCTTGCCAGGTACTCTCAATTTTTAACACACTATTTCTGATGGGGGTAAGGCGTTGTCCACCAATTTAGACACAAAAAGATGGGGATATGCCTCGCTACTATGTGCGAATCCACTGTTTATAGAGAAACATTTCTCCAACCTGGTGTAATAATCACCCGTATCTTCGTCTGGTTTTTGTTTACAGGCAGAAATGGCATCCCAATCTTCCTTTTTCGTTGTCAATAATAGAGGCAAGACCTGTATGAGGAGACTGGGCAATTCTTTTATGCATTCACCCAGACCTTCACCTGGCTTTCTGTCTGTCTCTTCTTTTTCTAAGGCAGTCCACATAATCTTTTTACCACCCACCTCTCAGTCCTTTTCTTTTAGTTTGTCGAATATGCCTGTAGGTAGAATTACTTTAAGTAGTATGATTATATCTGGATATGTGAAACTACCCATTTGGAGGATATCCTTCAACTCTCTATGAAATCCTCCCGGATCTTTTTCGTGAGAGGGCACCATTTTTTTCGTTTCCAATATTTCTAACTTGGTGAGGGGAGTATACACATGTATTCGTCGCAAGGTGCCATCTGGCTGTGGTATGGGGTGGACTTCTCGCAAGGGGTATTGGCCTATACTATAAGTTTCATGATCTGATGTAGCTAAAGTAAGTTGCAGGTAACGGAGGCGCAGGTCCAGAATGGTATTGATCAATTCCGGTCCCCGAGACCTCCATCTATCTGTCACTACTTCTTGTAACAATTTGTATAGCTTATCTGGTCGGTGGAAGTTATTCTCGTATAAGGTAGCCAAGTGTTGGACCATATAAATACCTGCTAGCCGTTGTTCTGGTCGGGGAAGAGACGAAACATTTGCGCTACTATATCTGGGCCATATACTCGGTGCTGTGATATCGAATGGGTGGCAGACCGGGCCAATTCTTTTTCGCGTTGGGTAAGGGGAGGCTCATTGTCAATCCATTCATCTAGGGCTCTTTCTGTGGACTGGAAAAGGTCTTCCGAAGAAGGATCTAATCTTTTAATTTTCTGTGACACTCGCGGGGATCGCCACTTGAAGCCATGACAATGTCGCACTACACCCAGGAAATTCATTCTACCTAGTGTCGGACCCTCATTTTCCTCTGAGTCGTCCTCCTGTGTAACTTTCTCAGAGTGAATAGTGACAATTTTCTTAACCAGTCGTTTAGTTACTTTGTCGATCTGATGTCCCAGATCATGTGCCCCTCTGTGTATCTGACCACTAAGGTCTATAAACTCAGAGTCTACGCTCCCATTGCCCGGGTCTAGTTCTCGGATCAAACAATTTATGATGAATCGCAGGAGCAGTCCCCTGATAGGAACCTTTCTGTTCTTCATGACCTGGACCAGAGTATCCGGACCTTCCCCTGTTCGTATGAATTCATAAACTCTATCCAAATGTTTCGTTATATCAGGGACCTTTTGGAGTTGGCTCAGGGCTTGTCTTAATCTCTCTGATATCGTGGCCATTGGACCATTACCGGGTTCCGGGTCATAAGGACACTCAAAAGGCGGGACATCGTCTTTATCCTCAGCCCCGTTCCCGGGCGCTCCCAAATCAGAGGTGGAACCACCGGCTACTAGTTCAGGTGCACAAGTAGACGGGCGTGTTCTAGGCCTGTTAACATAAGCGGGGTGGTTCTGACAGATAGGCAGGGAGAAAACTGTCGGGGACAGTGGGAGTTATTTTCACTGGTGATTTGGGATGTTCTTCTTTAATTTCTTCTGACAAAACGGGATAAATGCCAGTAACAAGGGCGCTTCTCTCTCTATCCGCCTGTTCAGCTAAAACTTTCTCGCCTTCTTCCTGTAATTGCTTTTCTTTAGCCTGCTCCGACATTCTCTTACTTCTCTCGACTTTCCCAAGTTCTTTCTGGGCCCTCCTATGTGCTTCCTTCCGCCATAACTCAATGGCTTCTGTCTGTGAGGGCCTCGCCTTTCTTTTCCATAATTCTTCCTCTACTCTCATAATACATTCTATGTCCCATGTACCTGTGACAGGCCACCTATACATTATTTCTAAATTCTCGGTATAGTCTACCCAAAGGTCTAAGAACAATATGGCACTTAATCCATGTTTGTTATACATGAAATGTCCAGGCGTGTCTCTAGGCGGGACTTTAACTGGTTTCTCTAATATATTCTTTTTGGTGCCTATCATACGTAATTTGGAAAACAGAGGCATTTTCAAAACTGACCAATTATGGTTAAAAACTTGAAATATACAAAAATACTTTATACACTAAAGCATAGTGCAACCATACCGGTCTCACGAATGAGACTCGTCTTTACCGTGTTCCTTAATGGAACCCGTCTTTATACATTCCCAGTGGTACTCACCGAGAAGCAAAACTTGAAGACCTGGTCATCGGACTCTTGACGCTTGCGCAGGAATATCGGGGCTCCAAAGACCTCGTACTCGGTGCTCTCACTGGTCGGGCTCTGGGTTGGGAAGCTCCGCAATCTTCTTCACCGCCTCGTGTGGATGATCAGTCGCAGTCCGTCTCCTCCTCGTCTAGAGGGAGTTAGCGGAAACACCCCGCGGTTGTGCACTTGAAGTCCGTCGAAGTATGGAAGGGACAAGGACCCGACTTACATCGCTGGCGCTTAGGGAAGAGGGAGCTTCCCTGTTCAGGCGCCAATTAATGTGGTAAATAAAAAACTTATTATTTACACTGCCGGAATTTCTATAGTTATCAAAGAAGAGTTAATCCATAAAATGAGGAGCCATGGTCTTCGAGTTTAAAGGGCTTTATTCCAGAACTCGAGTTAAGGGAGAGCTCCTTCACCAAGCGGGTTCAGGAGTAGTCTACTTTACTTGAAACATGACAGCACTTATATACATTACGAGTACAATCAAAGAAGGAGTTCCCTGGACTTGATTCAATCATCCATGATGCAATCATACGGAAGACATAGCAGGCTTGTTTTCGTTTAAAGAGTAACTTGAATCACATTTTGACATAGACAAACACATGGCATCAGGGTGATTGTGGTGACAAGTTACAGAGTTACTAGTGTCTGGGGACAGAGAATCGAGGCATTGTTACAGGGTCATTTTTGTCGGAAAGGTAAAGAGAGCGAGGCATTGTGTGCTCCTTGCTTCCACACAAGGGCGGTGACGTTTCACAATGGTATGTGTGTGCAGCTGAGGAGAAGGAGAATGGGCCGTGGTTAACTATTCCCTTCGTGTCTGTCTCGTGTGCTTGATCAGTTTTACTCTTGATTGTTGACTCAACCCGTGTCTGCCCCTGCCAGCTGGGAGATCATTGACGAGCGAGAGCTGCTCGTTCTGTGGTAAAGTTAGGGAGGGGGGGAATTTGATGAGGCAACCATCTAACTGACTCCGTTCTGTTTTAAGGAAAATATCGAACAGTACAGAAAACCGTAAGATACATGATGGCTGGCCATCATTCTTTGCATGTGCCAGTACAAACGAAAAGAAGACAGGCAAGAGAAGGGGAATAACAGGATTCATACTTAAAGTAGAAAACCGGCTTGCCTGGTCGGTGTTAGGGTGGATAGGGTGCATGATGGGACACCAGGAAGAAAAGGGAGTTTTTAGTCAACTTTCCACAGCAGAGCTACCGCAGTGGACGTTCCTCACAAAACATGGCGGACGATGCAAAAACACCTTAACAAAGGCAAACATTGCACAAAAAAAAGTAGCCATGCCCCCCAATACACCAAACACATCCCAATGAAACAAATAAATGCCAAACAGGAACATACAACTTCCAGGAAACTCCCACAACACACCTGACAGAAAATCACCATTGGGACACATCCACATAGCTGAGAATAAAACCAGCCCCTTCACTGACCAGAATCCTTTGCAACACTCCAGAAGAGAAGGGAATACACCAGACCTGACAGGAGAGGCAAGAGAACACAGCACACACACTACCACCATCCCGTCACACTAGCACCAACAATCCCCCAGCACATAGCACACCTCACACACAAACACCACATCCACCACCCACACCCTTGCACCCACAAACACTTTGCACACTACACACCATGGCATCACAGAAAATGCCCACATTCACAGAGAGTGAGTTAACAGTCATGGTAAATGAGATAGTCAGAGTGGAACCACAACTGTTCGGTAGCCTGGTCCAACAGACATTATTAGCCACAAGGACACAAATGTGGCAAAGGATAGTCCAAAGGGTCAATGCAGTAGAGAACACCCCAAGATCCAAGAAGGAGATCATGAAGGGGTGGCATGATCTCAAGAGGGTTGTCAAAGAGAGGGGGAAGCAAGAACCGGAAGCTGCCTGACAGGACTGGCGATGGCCCTCCCCTTCCACTAAAAATATTCACACCATGGGAGGAGAAGGTGCTTGCCATATTGCATCCTGAAAGTCTCACAGGAGTATCCGGGGGTATCCGGGGAAGTGGAGGCTGGTAAGTACAAACAAATGTTAACCAACACACTGATATGTACTTTCTTGCACAACCCAAACACCATTGCATTGTTCACCTTCACCTAACAGGTAGGTAGCCATCTTGCCTGGGAGGCCTGTTTGGGGGAGGGAGGCCTGCACCACTATTCCCACCATGCCCCCTGACCCACCCCTAAGCAGGATATAGCACTCCACCCCACCCAGAAGCACTTGGGAGCCATAGCATCACCCTCATCAAACTTACAGGTAGGTAGCCATCGTCACAGGCAGGGTGTTTGTGGGTGGGAGGCCTGCACTACTACTCCCACCATGCCCCTGTCCCACCCCTGAGCAGGATGTAGCGCACCACACCAACCCAGAAGCAGTTTGCATCCACTGCATTGTTCACCTTCACCTAACAGGTAGGTAGCCATCTTGCCTGGGAGGTCTGTGTGGGGGAGGGAGACCTGTACCACTACTCCCACCATGCCCCCTCTCCCACCCCTAAGCAGGAAGTAGCACACCAAACCAACCCAGAAGCAGTTTGCAGCCATTTCATTGTTCACCTTCGCCTAAGAGGTAGGTAGCCATCTTGCCTGGGAGATCTGTGTGGGGAGAAGGGCCTGTACCACTACTCCCACCATGCCCCCTGTCCCACCCCTAAGCAGGAAGTAGCACACCACACCAAGCCAGAAGCAGTTTGCAGTCATTGCATTGTTCACCTTCACCTAACAGGTAGGTAGCCATCTTGCCTGGGAGGTCTGTGTGGGGGAGGGAGGCCTTTGCCACTACTCCCACCATGCCCCCGTCCCATCCCTAAGCAGGAAGTAGCATACCACACGAACCCAGAAGCAGTTTGCAGCCATTGCATTGTTCACCTTCACCTAACAGGTAGGTAGAGTGTGGGGGAGAGCCGCTGGCGTGAAAGGCTACCCTGGGAAGACAGCACGCCTAGAGACAGCAGCGGAAGAGTCGCAAATCCTTAATTTTGCAGGCTGGAGTGGATGGGCCAAATCTGCTGACATCAGGGCTTCCTACCCAAGAGGCACATACACAGTGCTGCCTTATAGTGATATCCTGCGGGGCCCCCGCTGGGTGTACCGTGTGGGATGCCAAACATACAAAGTCCACGGTATCAGTGACTGATAAGTGTGCGACGGTAAGAACCCATAGTACCGGTGTGGACAAGACAAGAACTATACCAGGTAAGGGCCCGCAGTCATTCATAATTTTTCAGCACCAATATATAGACACTACCCAATAACAGACTGGCTCCTGAGCAAAGGGTGTACTGATAGAGGGGCCCAACACAAATGTCCCTGGAACCCACATTGACACCCGCAGGGGGGTAGCGCTACCCTGGCACCATCACGCTTGCGAGTATGCCCAGAGTCAAGCCAGCGACATGCACAAGTGACCCATGGGGATTGCGTGCTTGTGCATGGCTGTGCGTGTGATGGTGTGGACATGTACTTGGGTATTTTTGTACTAGAGCATGTGATTCTATTGGTGCTCGTGTTGGTGCGCGCAGATATTTCTGTATGTTTGCTTATGTCTGTCCGTGTGATGGTGTGTGCATGTACTTGAGTGTTTTTGTACTAGAGCATGGGATTGTATGTGTGCTGGTGCGTGTGGATGCTTCTGTATGCGTGCTTGTGTGCACCCTCTGTTCGTGTATGGGTCCACGCACATTTGTGTGTGCTTGTGCATGTCTGTGAGTGTGATGGTGTGTGTGTGTGCATGTACCTGTGTGTACGTCCTTGGGTATTTTTGTTCTGGAGCTTGTGATTGTATGTGTGCTTGTGTTTTTAGTAGTTTCTGTATGTGTGCTTGTGTGTGTGTGTGCGCCTGTGAGTGTATGAGAATGTGAGCGCATTTTTGTGTGCTTGTGCATGTCTGTGCATGTGATGGTGTGTGCGTGTGCATGTACTTGGGTGTTTTTGTACTAGAGCATGGGATTTTATGTGTACTTGTGTTTTTGGATGTCTCTGTCCATGTGCTTGTGTGTGTGCGTATGTGCACATATGAGAGTGCGCCCACATGTGTATGTACTTGTTCATGTCTGTGAGTGTGATGGTGTGTGCATGCTGGATTTGTTATTCTCTGGCAGCCACTGTCCTGGAAATTGACTCTAACTGCCAGATGCCTGACCTTAAGATGGCCGCCAGTGTATATTACAGTCTCCTGCCTGACCCCAAGATGGCTTCCATAGTGGTCCCCTCCACGTTGTTTTATTTCCCTGGGACAACAATTGGACATTGATCAGACCTTGAATCTATCCCCTAACCTGCTTACACATCAGGACTTGGAACCTGTGGAACTTACCCCAGACTGTAGAGACCAAGCGATTTGGCTGATTACCGGTGCAGCTACCATATAGCTAAAGAGGAGATGGGTTGTGGACTACACCCTGCTATCACCTACCCAGCTGGACATTGGGCAGATCTTCCCCTCGTCTCTACGTCCTATCTTCCTCCTACCCCTTTACCCTATTCCCTTACCCTTCCTTGCACCATTCACCTTGTCCCCTATGTTCTTTAAATGCTTTTCTTGATACTTATGTAATTTGTAACTGATGTAAATTGCAACATTATTGTTCCTCATGTAAAGCACTCTGTTTCGTTCGGGTCTAGCCAGCGCTATATAATAACTCATTAATTTAAATTTGTTCCCATTCAGTACTCTTTCTCTCTTTGTCTACTTCCCTAGCTCATATCCCTTCTCCCCTGAATCTCTCACCTTGCCTGCTAGTCTGCCTACGCACCTGTCCTTTGTGCTCTTTGACTAAGCACTCCTTCTCCCCTTGTTGGGGAAAGATCCAATATTTATACTCAGTTGTCTCAGCAAACCCGCTGAGAGAATCCACTGTGCCTAGGGAGCCACTCACAGCTGAGGTATGGTAGGGCACCCCTTGCCAAATCACTCCCTATTCCCTTTTTGGGGAAGGATCCAGTATGTAGGCATTGAAGTCGCAGAGACCCCTCTGACAGAGTCCACTGCGTAAAGGGAACCTCCCACAACAGATATAGAGAAGTGATACCACTTTCCCTGCGATCACAGCTTACTGGACTTTGGACGTTGCTTTGACTCGTCTACGGGTTTGTGTCCCTGTCGCCCTTCCCCTCCTCTTTGCATGCTGTGTCCGTCACCCTCCTCTTCTCTTTCCCCCCTCATTCCCCTTCCCTTAATCTTTCCCCTATCCTGCTATTCCCCTTACATATGTGTGCATATTGTTTTATCTCGACCTTATAAGTAACTATGTTGCCATGCTCTAATAACTGCGTAACCTTTGTAACGATGTAACCTGTAACTATGATCTGATGCTCATGTAAAGCGTTCTGATACCTCCTGGTCTAGCCAGTGATGTATACAACCTTTAAAATAAATAAATAAAAAAAAAAAGCCATCTTGCCGGGGAGGTTTGTGTGGGGGAGGGAGACCTGTACCATTACTCCCATCATGCCCCCTGTCCCACCCCTAAGCAGGATGTAGCACACCACACCAACCCAGAAGCACTTGGAAGCCATTGCATTGTGCACCTTCACCTAACAGGTAGGTAGCCATCTTGTCTGGGAGGTCTGTGTGGGGGAGGGAGGCCTGTACCACTACTCCCACCATGCCCCCTGTCCCACCCCTAAGCAGGAAGTAGCACACCACACTACACCAACCCAGAAGCAGTTTGCAGCCATTGCATTGTTCACTTTACCTAACAGGTAGGTAGCCATCTTGTCTGGGAGGTCTGTGTGGGGGAGGGAGGCCTGTACCACTACTCCCACCATGCCCCCTGTCCCACCCCTAAGCAGGAAGTAGCACACCACACCAACCCAGAAGCAGTTTGCAGCCATTGCGTTGTTCACCTTCACCTAACAGGTAGGTATCCATCTTGCCTGGACGGCCTGTTTGGGGGAGGGATTCCTGTACCACTACTCCCACCATGCCCCCTGTCCCACCCCTAAGGAGGATGTAGCATTCAACCCAACCAAGAAGCACTTGGGAGCCATTGCATCACCCTCATCAAACTTACAGTTAGGTAGCCATCTTCAAAGGCAGGGTGTTTGTGGGTGGGAGGCCTGCACTACTACTCCTACCATGCCCCCTGTCCCACCTCTAAGCAGGATGAAGCATACCACACCAACCCAGAAGCAGATTGCAGCCATTGCATTGTTCACCATCACCTAACAGGTAGGTAGCCATCTTGCCTGGGAGGTCTATGTGGGGGAGGGAGGCCTGTACCACTACTCCCACCATACCCCCTGTCCCACCCCTAAGCAGGATGTAGCACACCACACCAGCCCAGAAGCACTTGGAAGACATTGCAATGTGCACCTTTACCTAACAGGAATAGTAGCCATCTTGCCTGGGAGGTCTGTGTGGGGGAGGAAGGCCTGTACCACTACTCCCACCATGCCCTCGTCCCACCCCTAAGCAGGAAGTAGCACACCACACCAACCCAGAAGCAGTTTGCAGCCATTGCATTGTTCACCTTTACCTAACAGGTAGGTAGCCATCTTGCCTGGGAGGTCTGTGTGGGGGAGGGAGGCCTGTACCACTACTCCCACCATGCCCCCTGTCCCACCCCTAAGCAGGATGGATCAATCCCTCCCATCCACAAGCATGTAGCAGTCATTGCATTGTTCTGCTTCACCTAACAGGTAGGTAGCATGTACGTGCAGCCACACATCTGTCACCAATGAAATGGTGCCATATGCCAATACCAGCCGTCTCCATGCACAAATATGCACACCGACCCCGCTTGACATACACAGTGTGCACACAGGTAAGCAAAGGGAATGGTCACAGATAACAAAGAGTCACACACCAATGGACATGCACAAGGAAGACTGTGCACAACCATGCACATCACACACTGATAAGTGCATTGCCATGTGGCTCAACCAGCAAGGAACATGTAAAATCACAGGAAGCATGTGTGGGCTCATAAATACAAATATGTACATTACAGGTCAAAGTCATGCAGTACAATACAATGGCCACTCCATGGCCAGATGTGACATCAGCCAGGGCATACAAATCTACATTGAGAGAACCATTAAAATCATTTGTGCTGGTCCCTACATGGCAACTGGTCCCTGTGAACATGATCACAACAAGATTTGCATGCAATGCATCGACATCTGACTACATGTAAGAGTAATGTATGTACCTCTGCATCATGTCATGAGGCACAGTATTGCACATAGCAAAAGATGTGAAGATCAGTCAATTGTGTAGTGTACAGACACTGGATGATAAACAGCTAACAGAAGTCTTGCTGAGTGCACAACACTGACCATTCCCTATCTAATCCACAGGTGACCAAGAACTCACTGCTGAGGACAACATCAATGACCAGCAGAGCCAGTCTCGGCCCCCGGTACATGGACTCTCGGATGTAGACTCCCAGGATTTTCAGGACGATGAGCTCGAGGCCGACCCATCTGGTGTGCAAGGGAGCACCAGGTCCCAGGACCCCATCCTCCCCACCACCACGTCAGCTGCAACAACAGCACAGGAGAGCCCTGCTGTTACGGCCTGTGCGTCCACCACCACCACCACCAGTGCTTCCTGCAACACCCTCCCTGACACAGGGGATGACCAGCCCACACCAACAACTGTGGACAGCAGGGAGAGTGTGCATGGACCCACAGTGGCGAGGCAACAGGTCCGTGGCAGCAGGGCAGGTGGGAGGGTCAGGGTCACCCCCAGACATCAGGAGGTTGGGACCCCATCCCTGGACCACTTCACCAGAGTAATTGGGGCCTACGAACAGGTCCAGGGACAAAGTGACCGGTCTGACGAACTCTTACGCGAGTTCATCCTGTTGATGAGGTCCATCGACATCCGCATCGGTCAAATGGTGGACCTCATGGGCCAGCAAGTGGCGTTACTGAGGGACAGGCCTGCGACCCAACCAACACCTCCACCCCCCTC
The DNA here is from genome assembly GCF_964263255.1 of Lissotriton vulgaris. NCBI lineage: Eukaryota > Metazoa > Chordata > Amphibia > Caudata > Salamandridae > Lissotriton > Lissotriton vulgaris. The sequence goes on along the minus strand of NC_141687.1, from coordinate 1,153,261,336 downwards.
TGGTGTGCTACAGGATGACAGTTCACCATCCTCCACTGCGGCCACTGAGAGGGGTGAGTCCTCAGATGCCGCTGACACCATAGCAGGGCCCACCACAGCGAAACGACCACGGGGCCATACAAAGAAGAGTCTGGGAGCCTCTGGAGGCAAAGCACCAGCCAAACTCCAGTCACGGAGCCAGCCCTGATGGCAACCCTCTTCCCCACTGCATTGACTGTTTAGACAGTCCTTCCCCAACTACCTTGGGAATGGCACCTGTCTGTTGGACTGGGTCACCACATCGATGTGGTGTCCACTCATTCATCTCATTTACCATGACTGTCACCTCACTGCTCCATCACCACCTTCATGTTTATCTGCCCGCCCCCTTACATGTCAACTTTGTAAATAAAACACCTTACACACCTTCATTGTGTCAGCTTTGTTTTTAGTGCAAGATTTACAGTCTTCAAGATGTCGATAATGTATCAGAAAGACGTACAGTATGTAGGAATGGATACATTTGAGGCATCTAGGGAAACACAACAGAACAACATTCCGTGGTGTGAGTGTGGCATCACAGACATTACACTACATAAACCATCTACATAACACAACATGCAGATGTCACAATGGGCAACAAGTGTCAACAAGCATGTCCCGTATACGTTCACCGATTATATGTCACTGTCACACATCCACACACAGGCGACTTTACATCTGGCTGTCTGTACCATTTGCATATAGGCCTTCACGACAACAGCAATCCCACCCAGACAATGTACATGTTGTACTTTGTCACCCACCTTCAAGTGAAGTAGCGTGTGATGAGCTGTTGACGCATGTCACCTCCTTCCTCCTCTCCACTGTCCTCATCACTGGACTCATGTTCTTGTGCAGGCGGCGGGGGCCTTGAGTCCTCATCATTATCCAGGAGCAGGGGAATCTGCTTGCAAATGACCAGGTTGTGGAGCATGCAGCATGCCACTAAGATCTTACACAACTTCCCAGGCGTGTATGACAGTGCACGTCCAGTTTTGTCAAGGCAGCGGAAACGTGACTTAAGCAGGCCAAAAGTACGCTCAACCACACGACGTGTCCTGCCATGGGTCTCATTGTATCTGATATCAGCCGGGGTCCTGGGATTACGCAGTGGGCTCAGCTGCCATGGGCGCCTGGGATATGCAGAGTCACCTAGGAATGACAAACACACATTGCAATGTTGCACAGGCAGAGGGCAGCAAGTCACACACCTAGCACGCCATACTAGGCATACTCACCCACAATCCAAGCACGCTCGGGAAGCATATTAGCCATCAGCCTGGGCACAATGCTGTTCCTCAGGATGTAGGAGTCATGGGCTGAGCCGGGGGATCTGGCACACACATGCAAGATGGTCATATCGGCCAGGAACACCACCTGCACATTGATCGAGTGACAATGTTTTCTTTTACGGAAAATGTGCTCACTCACCTGTGGTGGCAAAAGACCGACATGTGTGCAATCAATGGCCCCAGCAACATGGGGGATGTGCCCAAGGGGATAGAAGTCTCCCTTCACACCTGCCAATTCTGCTCCCCTGGGGAAACATATGTATCTGTCATTGTAGATCATCATGGCTGCAAGGAACATCCTGCAGCACAATGCTGAACATGGGTTGAGACATCCCAGCAGCGCTGGCCACGGTGTCCTTGCCCCCTTTTCAATCTGTGTTTTCTCATGTTCCACTCGGGGTGCCACAGGGATCAGCAATTAGCCCCATCCTCTTCAACCTATATCTAAGACCTCTGATCTCGCTTATTAAAGCCTATAAAATCAAGATAATAAACTACGCGGATGACACGCAGATGACCCTCACCTTTGAGGGAGGGGAATCGACTCCTGTTGAGGTATTCCACAATTGTCTGCGGGATACGTCACGCTGGCTGAAGAACAATTCTCTTCAATTCAACGCTGGGAAGACGGAGGTGCTTTTTAGCGCTGGGAATAAGATCTCCCGTCCTTTTCCAGAGAATTTTTGGCCCCCTGAGACAACGACCAAAGTGCGGCCAGTGGAATCAGTCCGCAACTTAGGGGTTATGCTTGATCAGAAGCTTAGCATGGAGACTCATGTTAAAAAACAACCTCCTGCTGCTTTGCTATCCTGCGGTCTTTGCGGAAGATCCTGCCATTACTTCCACTTCAGGCGCACGCCCAAGTGGCAAGGTGTACTATCCTTAGCAGGTTAGATTATTGTAATGCCCTACTATTGGAGCACCCTGGCTTCTTGTTGGATAGGCTTCAAAGAATGCAATCAGCGGCCGCTAGGTTGGTCCTGGGGCTTCCTAGGAGAGCACATGCACTGACAGCCCTGACATAACTTCATTGGTTCCTGGTGAGACAGAGGGTACTCTGCCTCGTTTTCAAGGCTCTCCATGGAATAGGTCCTCTACCTCTGAAATCTAAATTTGCCTGGTATACCCCAGCCAGGCGTCTTCGCTCTTCAGCGGCTAGGCTGGTGAGAGTGCCTAGCTTTAGGAAGGTTAGATCAGGGGGTAGATCTTTTGAGGTGGCTGCTGCCAAATTATGGAATCTGCTCCTGTGCGAGATTAGGCAAATTGGGGAGCTTCTCCCCTTAGGAAAAGGTTAAAACCTGGCTTTTTTCCAAGTAATGTAATCTGACTGTTCTGTTCCTGTCCCGTCCGACTCTCGTCCGTCCTTTTTTGAGCCACCAGCGCCAGGATGCCTGCAAGGTGATAGTGCGCTTTATAAGACTAATAAATAAATAAATACATTCAGTGGCAAAAAAATGGAGGGCTGCCATCACCATGTAAGTTGATGTGAAAGCTGTTGGGTAGTGGCGACGAAGCTGCAGGTGGGGCTTCAACAGATCACAAAGGGTCTTCAGGGTGGCTCTGTCAAGATGGAACTTGCGAATGATCGCTATATCCTCCATGTCCTCCAGCAGTGTCAAGTGATGTATCAGATTCGGCCTCCTCCTAGTTGAGATGAAATTGGACACATGTCAATGACATCCATCATGAGATAGCCACATCATTTCACGTTCAGGATGAAACAGAATGAACAAACATTGACCTGAGGGATGTGTGGCACACCATGTTACATGGGTGTACGTTTGAGCCACACAGAGGGCATACCTCTCCATTTACAATACACCAGTGCGTAAAAAACCACATAGGTCAATGTGAATGCACATATTGTCAAAGCCACATTCCACATGTGCATGCCTGAAAGCGTGTCATCCAGCCATTGTGCAACAAATCAACACAACTCTCTCATACGTATCTGCTGTACCTGTCACACCTCAAGGCATCATTCAAACTCGGCACCCATCCACAACACAATGATCACAGTTGGCAGTGAATTGACAATTGCGTGTATGAGCACACAGATAAGCACAAGTAACAACATCATACAGTGAGACAAGCCTTGCCGAGGTCATCACGGCCCCACAACACTTTCATATGTGTACATATTGTAGAGTCCTCAACAACACTGTCCTACCTTACCAACCATCTAACGCATTTGTGACAAGTTAGGGACTACAGACCAATGTACGTCACACATACACAACCATGGCCCATGTAGGCACCTGGGGAGTCAATGGAACATAGACATTGTGTGTAAGATGATGTGCACTTCATCACGTGGCCACTGTGCACTGTTGAAGTGTTCCTGATAGAGATTGACTTTGTATGTGCCACAAATTGCGGTTGCTACAGCCTAGCCCCGGCGGTGTGTCACCAGCACCACCCTTTACACGAGTGCAGTAGTGCTAGCCATAGAGATATGCCCAATTGGCGGTGGGCATGTTCCACCACCCAACTCGCGGTCGCTGCCACCTGGCCCAGGTGGTGTGTCACCAGCACCACCCCTTACACAAGTGCAGTAGTGCTAGCCATAGAGACATGCCCAAAAGGCGGTGGGCATGATCCGCCACCCAACTCGCGGTAGCTACCACCTGGCCCTGGCGTTGTGTCACCAGCACCACCCCTTACACGAGTGCGGTAGTCATTGGCATGGAGACATGGGAAGATGGCGGTAGGCATGCTCTGCCACCCTACTCGCTGTAGCTACCGCCTGGCCCCAGCTGTGTGTCACCAGCACCACCCCTTGCACGAGTGCTATAGTCATTAGCATTAGGACATGCCCAAATGGCGGTGGGCAGGCTCCGCCACCCAACTCACGTAGCTACCGCCTGGCCCCGGCGATTTTTCACCAGCACCACCCCTCACACGAGTGCAGTAGTCCTTGACATGGAGACATGCCCAAATGCCGGTGGGCATGCTCCGCCACCCAACTCGTGGTAGCTACCGCCTGACCCCGGCGGTGTGTCACCAGCACCACTCTTTACACGAGTGCAGTAGTCATTGGCATGGAGACATGGGAAGATGGCGTTGGGCATGCTCCGCCACCCTACTCGTGGTAGCTACCGCCTGGCCCTGGCAGTGTGTCACCAGTACCAACCCTCAAACGAGTGCAGTAGTCATTGGCATGGAGACATGCCCAAATGGCGGTCTGCATGCTCCGCCACCCAACTTGCGGTAGCTACCGCCTGGCTCTGGCGTTGTGTCACCAGTACCATCCCTTACACGAGTGCGGTAGTCATTGGCATGGAGACATGGGAAGATGGCGGTAGGCATGCTCTGCCACCCTACTCGCGGTAGCTACCGCTTGGCCCCGGCGGTGTGTCACCAGCACCACCCCTCACACGAGTGTGGTAGTAATTGGCATGGAGACATGCTCAAATGGCGATGGGCATGCACCGCCACCCAGCTCGCGGTAGCTACCGCCTGGCCCCGGTGGTATGTCACCAGCACCACCCCTCACACGAGTGAGGTAGTCATTGGCATGGAGACATGCCCAAATTGCGGTGGGCATGCTCCGCAACCCAACTCGCGGTAGCTACCGCCTGGCGGAGGCGGTCATTAGATGCTTTTGAAAGAGGCAGACCTGGACAACCAATTGTTGCAGCTTGGCACCTTAGAAACAACCCCATGGGGCTCAGGGGGCTATAAATGTGTGGGAGTGAGCCTCACATTTCCACTGCCCAGAGAGCTTGCTGCCGGGAACCCTCATCTGCTGCTGCCCCCACAGTCTGCTACCAGAGACCCTCACCTGCTGCTGCTTCCAGAGCCTGCTGCCTGGGACCCTCACCTGCTGCTGCCTCCAGAGCCTGCTGCCTGGGACCCTCACCTGCTGCTGCCTCCAGAGCCTGCTGCCTGGGACCCTCACTTGCTGCTGCCTCCAGAGCTGGCTGCCAGAGACCCTCACCTGCTGCTACCTCCAGAGCCTGCTGCCAGAGACCCTCATCTGCTGCTGCCTCTATAGCCTGCTTCCTGGGACCCCTCACCACCCAATTCCACCCCAGATGTTCAATGTTCACAGGGATGGCAAGGACAGAGATGATCCGTGCATGTCCATTCACAAGCGAGGAGCTGGAGGTCCTGGTAGTTGCACAGTACCCAAGGCTGTATGGTGCCCCAAATGTCATGGCAAGTCATCGTAAAGGGAGGTGTAGGGCAGGGGGTGGTAGACATGTAGTTGGACTGCTGCAGTATATGCCTGAGGGTGTGGGGTTGTGTCATACTCTGACAAACATGCTTTCTCCAGGGGGAAGGAGTGTGTGTCCCAATGTCACGGTTTTCCCTACCTGCAGTTGTATGTCTGAGTGGAGTGTGTTACATTGTCATCCATACAGAGCCACAGGATGTTGTACATGCAGGTGCCAGGACAGTAATTGCTTGGCTGATTGTCTCTGAGTGCCCCTGCTGTCCGATTCAGTGTGAACCCAGATGCTCTGCACAGTGCACGCCCACCAAGACGAGATGACATCACTGCACTTACTGTGTTCTTACTCTTGTTCATTCACACTGAAATCCAAATATGCACCATCTCAACACTGTATAATTGCACACGACCACACTTGTGTTGGTGTATATTTTGTTGGTGAGTCCAGGTACCCCAATGCCACACACATGACATAGAGATATGTTCACAGTACATGCTCATTAAATGCTGCCCAGTCATGCACCCAGTGAGTCTACACACAGACACAGGTGGATATGTGATATATGTAGTGGCCAGACATACATAGGACTGGAGATGTGTGTAAGCCACAGAGGGGGTTCAGTGCAGTCATCCTGCATGTGTGTGAGATTATCAGGGACCCTGTACGCCCTCATAAATTCATGCAATCACATCCGCTAGGCCCATGCAGAGTGCCCATGTGAAGTGTACCCCAGGGTGGGATGGACAGAGATTACATTTGGTAATGAGTCTGTGTCTTGCTACTGTACTGATAGATGTTGGTACATGACACTGTGTCACTGATCATTTCCCCCTCTTTTCTCCCATGCCTGCAACTCAAGGTACACCAGCGTAAGGCTGTGTGGAGGGCGATTGCAGCAAAGGTGCGAGCCCTGGGGATATCTAACCAAAGACGCAACCACTGCCACAAGAGGTGGGATGACATCAGCTGGCTGGCAAAGAACGTGGCAGAGATGACCTTGGGGCTGCTACCACGCACTGGGCGTTTTGCACGGTGTAGCATGACACCACTGACGGGCCGCATCTTGGCAGTGACTCATCCTGAGCTGGATGCATGTTTGAAGGAGCATCAGCAGCAAGGCAGGGGTGAGTATTTGGGGAGGGTGACTTTGTCAGGGAGTGAATGCATGTGTACAGGGCCTGAGACAGCGGTGGCCTATGTGATGTTCGTGGGGTGGTGCTGTGCTGTGTCATGTGAGTGGCTGCTGTGATGGGTGCCAATGTCATGCATTGGCACAAACTGGCCTTACAAAGGTGATCCTCCCTGCCGTGCATTCCCATAGGATGTGTTAGGATCTACATGGTCATTCAGCATTGGGATAGTGTGGGGAATCTATTTGGGGGTGAACTGCAGTGTCCACTATCGGAGTGTGACTTCATGTATGTGTACTTTGCATCCACCTTGATCGTTGAATCCCACACATCTGACAACAATGTGCCACAGAGTACATGGTGTTTGGCATGGGCTACTTGCCATTGTGGTCTTTCATTGGAAACAAATGTGGGAGCACACTGCTTCACCTCCCAGCAGGATCACCCCTAGGCATCATGGTCAATGTAGTTCGTCAAGTGTGTGTACTTGCAAAGTCTCTCGAGTGTTTCACCAGGTAGGTGCAGATTGGTGCTGGCCATCTCTAGACACGTGTTTCTGGATTGTTATCCGTCATCAGTAGAGATTAGGCAATATGAGTGTAAGGGGTTGCTGAGCAGGCTGCTAAAAAATTCTTGGTTTCCTCAGTAACTCTCCAGGCACGCAGGTGCCTCTCCACGAGCTTGTCATCTCAAATGGCTCGAGGGAGCCTTTTAAACAGGAAACAAATGTGGGAGCACACTGCTTCACCTCCCAGCAGGATCGCCCGTATGCATCATGGTCAATGTAGTTTGCCAAGTGTGGTACTTGCAAAGTCTCTCGAGTGTTTCACCAGGTAGGTGCAGATTGATGCTGGCCATCTCTAGACACGTGTTTCTGGATTGTTATCCGTTATCAGTAGAGATTAGGCAATACGAGTGTAAGGGGTTGCTGAGCAGGCTGCCAAAATATTCTCAGTTCTTGGTAACTCTCCAGGCATGCGGGTGCCTCTCCATGAGCTCGTCAGCTCAAATGGCTCGAGGGAGCCTTTTAAACAGGAAACAAATGTGGGAGCACACAGCTTCACCTCCCAACCCACTTTCTGTTTAAAAAGGCTCCCTTGAGCCAGCAAGCCGACAAGCTTTGGAGATGCACCTGTGTGCCTGTGAGTGGTACTGTGACCTGAGAGGAACTTGGCAGCATTTCCAGCAACCCCAGATGATTTTTCTTTGCTCTCTAATACTGCCGCTCTCTACTGATGACGGGCTCAACCCAGAAACACGTGTCTAGCGATATACAGCAATGTCTGCACCAACTTTGGTGGAAAAACTCCAGGTAATTTTTTAGTAAGTTTGAACTGTGTACTGCATTTACCAGGATGCAAAGGGTCAAACTGTGCTGGGCCTGTGAGGCCGTGTGCTCCCAACCCACTTTCTGTTTAAAAGGCTCCCTTGAGCCACCAGGCTGACGAGTTTTGAAAATGCACCTGTGTGCCTGTGAGTGGTACTGTGACCTAAGAGGAACCTGGCAGCATTTCCAGCCACCCCAGATGATTTTTCTTTGCTCTCTAATACTGCTGCTCTCTACTGATGATGGGCTCAACCCAGAAACACATGTCTAGAGATACACAGCAATGTCTGCACCAACTTTGGTGGAAAAACTCTAGCTAATTTTGAAGTAAGTTTGATCTGTGTACTGCATTTACCATGATGCGAAGGGGCAAACTGTGCTGGGCTTGTGAGGCAGTGTGCTCCCAACCCTCTTTCTGTTTAAAAGGCTCCCTTGAGCCAGCAAGCTGACGAGCTTTGGAGATGCACCTGTGTGCCTGTGAGTGGTACTGTGACCTGAGAGGAACTTGGCAACATTTCCAGCAACCCCAGATGATTTTTATTTGCTCTCTAATACTGCTGCTCTCTACTGATGACGGGCTCAACCCAGAAACACGTGTCTAGAGATATACAGCAATGTCTGCACCAACTTTGGTGGAAAAACTCCAGCTAATTTTGAAGTAAGTTTGAACTGTGTACTGCATTTACCAGGATGCAAAGGGGCAAACTGTGCTGGGCCTGTGAGGCAGTATGATCCCAACCCACTTTCTGTTTAAAAGGCTCCCTTGAACCAGCAAGCTGATGAGCGTTGGAGATGCACCTGTGTGCCTGTGAGTGGTACTGTGACCTGAGAGGAACTTGGCAGCATTTCCTGCAACCCCAGATGATTTTTCTTTGCTCTCTAATACTGCTGCTCTCTACTGATGACAGACTCAACCCAGAAACACGTGTCTAGAGATATACAGCAATGTCTGCACCGGCTTTGGTGGAAAAACTCCAGCTAATTTTTAAGTAAGTTTGAACTGTGTACTGCATTTACCAGGATGCAAAGGGGTGAACTGTGCTGGGCCTGTGAGGCAGTGTGCTCCCAACCCACTTTCTACTGTGGACTGTCATGTCCTAATAGGTGTCTGTGTTGTCCCCTCCTGTTTCCTCAAGGTCTGTCAGTGGCAATAAGTGGTGTGCCCACAACATTTACCTAGCTTTCGGAAGAGCAAGTTGTGTGTATGGTAGACTTCATCCACGGGCAGGGTGTTGGGCTGAGATATTCAGGGTTACAGGCACTGTTGTGGTCTATGTAGTGAGTTGCTGCAATGTGATTGCAGAGCGTGGTTGTCAACATGTAGATTTGGTCATCTTCTGTACTGCATTGATTAAATTGCTTTGTCCTGTTGATGACACTAAGACAAACCTGCATCTCTCTCTCTCATGCAGATTCACCAGTGGACACAGAGGGACAGGAGCTGGAAACCAGTGGTGGCGAGAGTAGCACTACAGCTGCACAGGAGCCCAGTGACACAGAGGCCACCTGTGCATCAGAGGGGGACCGTAGTATGCAGGAGGAATCCCTACCTGAGACACAACGTACAACATCATCTGGTGCCAGCGGATATGCATCCACGTTGGCCGGCACAGGAAATGGGGACTCTGCATCATATTCTACCACACAGCAGCCAGTGCCCACCCTCCCATCCACTTCCTCTGGTGCTGCCCGTGTCCGTGTCACTTAGAGGGGACGAGTGACATTCACACCTGGCACCGCTGAGCGTGCACCTGTCCCCCTAGCTGCCCTCAGTGCTGAGTCTGTTGAGCTCCTGTGCCAGCTTTGTGTGGGCCAGATAGCCCTGCTCAATGCCTTCAGTGACCATGACAAAAATTTAGGCCAGGTGGTTGCCTACATGGAGGGCATACACTCTGAAGTGGGTGTGCTACACCGTACTGTCCAGGCTTTGTCGTCCACAGTGATGTCTGCCCTTCAACAGGCACATACTCCCATTCCTGCTCCAGTGCCTTTGTCTACCCCCCAGTCAGTAGCCACATCAGATGATAGTGACCACAGTTCCCATGCGTCACAGTCACGATACAGCACAAGAAGCACCCAGCAAAAACTACCCAAGCGGGCCCGGCCGCAGACACCATCACCCCAGAATGCAAAGACAAGAGCCCGTCAGGGAAGAGCAAGGCTGAAAAAGCAATGAAGCAGACATCAGGCTCACATGCCTCAGAGGCATCACCAGGGAATGACTCTCCTGTCCCTAAAATTTCACACAGAGCTAGGCGTGCAGTGTCTGTGCTCACTGAGGAGGTGTTGTGTGGCAAGGGTACACTCCACCCCACTCTATTTTTCACCAATTTACTCTATGCCATTCTACTCTATGCCACTCCACTCTATGCCACTCCATTCTGCTCCATTCCTTGCAGCTCTACTCCACACCAGTACTCCATGTCACTCTACTCCATACCATTCTACTCCATACCACACCACTCTACTCCACTCCACCCCTGGCAAACAGGCGAAGGAGGGCACTGTAGGGGCAACCCCTGGCAAACAGGTGAAGGAGGGCACTGTAGAGGCTACCCCTGGCAAACAGGCGAAGGGGGCACTCTAGGGGCTACCCCTGGAAAACAGGCGAAGGAGGGCACTGTAGGGGGGACACCTGGCAAACAGGGGAAGGTGGTCCAGAGGCAGTGGATATTAGAAGGATGACTAATCTTGGTGGAATTGGCGCTTCACAGTTTATAGGCTGATATCTACAGAGATGAATATATATGTCGTTGGGTGCCTAGGCATGGGTTGTCATCCTAACCCACCAGTAATCCACAGATTAAAGTTTTTCAGTACAGAACCTATCACACCAACAAAATGATTCAACAAAGACTTATAATACAGTTTTCATGAAATTCCACAATTACGCAAATGAAGAAAATTAAGGTTCTTTTAATCTCAAAGGCTTTCCCTCAGTCCAGCCAACACGTGTTTCGTCGATTGGGCGGAAACCCACGACTTCATCAGGGCTGATATCAATTTCTTCTGGACTTATGTGCCTTCTGGCTGGTTATATTTCCGGCCCAGCCTTATGTGGCGTGGGCAATCCTTTCTTGTTAGATCTTGGTCTGTGTTAATGCGGACGCCTCAGATCGGTAACTCTTATGATTCCGGAATATATATAAACAATAGTAGTGTCCTTCCTCCAGTGATATAAGTGGAGTGAAGTCGCTTCCCGCTCCCAATATTATGGAGTCCCGGGGCGGCAAAATCCCATCAGTGTATCGAGCGGTCTTCCGTATTTTGGAAGTCAGCTTTATATATATTCCGGAATCATATCATTATTACCGGTATACGGAGAACATTAAGAGTTACCGATCTGAAGCGTCCGCATTAACACAGACCAAGATCTAACAAGAAAGGATTGCCCACGCCACATAAGGCTGGGCCGGAAATATAACCAGCCAGAAGGCACATAAGTCCAGAAGAAATTGATATCAGCCCTGATGAAGTCGTGGGTTTCCGCCCAATCGACGAAACACGTGTTGGCTGGACTGAGGGAAAGCCTTTGAGATTAAAAGAACCTTAATTTTCTTCATTTGCGTAATTGTGGAATTTCATGAAAACTGTATTATAAGTCTTTGTTGAATCATTTTGTTGGTGTGATAGGTTCTGTACTGAAAAACTTTAATCTGTGGTCCAGAGGCAGAGTCAGACAAAGCGTTCCGCAGGATCCAGCATGTCACCAGAGGGAGTGCCAGTGTCGGCACCGCATGTGGGTCTATTGGTGTGTGTGCCTATTGTGTCATCACCAGTTCCCATTGACCCCAGTACAGGGAAGGCATTTCGAATTCCCAAGAAGTGGAAAGGCACCCCTCAAACCTCTCCCACCCACACTGTGTCACAGGATGCTTGACTCCACCTCCACGTGCCACTACACCACCTTGTCCAAACAGTCCTCCAGCTTGCCAAGCCACTGATAGCCCTACATCACCTGGGCCTCTATCTCCCCAGTCAAGTGGTCCTGCTGTCCCCGACACACAGCCAGTTCCAAGTCCACCTGACAGCCAAGAGTGAGTGGTAGTCCCCCTCACACACCTGTCTATCATACAGATGTGCTAGTCCCGCCCATTGTTTACCACCTGGGTGTGTTGCTGGCTATGAAAGGGTACAGTCAAACATACTCACTGTGCAGCTTCTCATGTCCCTACTATGCACTTTGCCTTGCCCGCTGGCCTTGTCAGCATGGCCTTGTCATTCCCTGCTGTTCTGCCCTTGCCTGTGCAGCTTCTCATGTCCTGACTCTGCACTTTGCCATGCCCACTGGCCTTGTCATTCAATGCTGTTCTGCCCTTGCCTGTGCAGCTTCTCATGTCCTGGCTCTGCACTTTGCGATGCCCACTGGCATTGTCATTCACTGCTGTTCTGCCCTTGCCTTTGTAGCCTTCCATGTACTTGCTGTGCCCCCTGCCATGGACACTGGCCCTGTTGCTCTGCTATGTCGTACTCTCCCCTATGCAGCCTCCTGTGTCCTTGCTGGGCCACCTGCCATGGACACTGGCCCTGTTGCTCTGCTGTATTGGAGTCTCCCCTGTGCAACCTCTCAGGTACTTGCTGTGCCACCGGCCATGGACACTGGCCCTGTTGCTCTGCTGTGTTGGAGTCTCCCCTGTGCAGACTCTCAGGTACTTGCTGTGCCACCTGCCATGGACACTGGCCCTGTTGCTCTGCTGTGTTGTACTCTCCCCTGTGCAGCCTCTCAGGTACTTGCTGTGCCACATGCCATGGACACTGGCCCTGTTGCTCTGCTGTGTTGTACTCTCCTCTTTGCAGCCTCTCAGGTACTTGCTGTGCCACCTGCCATGGACACAGGCCCTGTTGCTCTGCTGTGTTGGAGTCTCCCCTGTGCAGCTTCTCAGGTACTTGCTGTGCCACCTGCCATGGACACTGGCACTGTTGATCTGCTGTGTTGTACTCTACCCTGTGCAGACTCTCAGGTACTTGCTGTGCCACCTGCCATGGACACTGGCCCTGTTGCTCTGCTGTGTTGTACTCTCCCCTGTGTAGCCTCTCAGGTACTTGCTGTGCCAACTGCCATGGACACTGGCCCTGTTGCTCTGCTGTGTTGTACTCTCCCCTGTGCAGACACTCATGTACTTGCTGTGCCACGTGTCATGGACACTGGCCTTCCTGTTTGGAGTGTGCCTGTGCATATTATCTTGCATATGATCAACATTTTGTGTCTTGCTCTTGTTTACTGTTGTTTTACTGTCACATCTGTGCAATATGTGAATAAAGACAGTTACTCCTGTTGTCTGTTGTGTCAGTGTGCTTGCTGATTAACGTTATTTTGGTGTGTGCATTTGGTGGACTGTGCCCCATGCTCTATTTGTCACTTTAAACATTGCCAAGCTCTTTGCCCGCATCACATTTTTTAACAGGGGTGACAGGGTCTTCAGTCAATTCAGACACTGATACTTGTGTTATCTGTGATGTCTATTTTACCTGTCATGTAGTTCTCTTTTACGTTGTTTGCTATTGTTGGCTACATGGTTCAGATGTCAGGGTGGGGTACACTGCCAGCACAGGATGTGATGCTGTGCACAGGTTTGCATCCAGGCTGGGCAATGTGATAATGCATGTGTGGTATTCCTTTATGTGTGCCCAGCTCTGTATGTGTATGGTCATCTTGTGTTGGCCCTTAATCCTGGTCCCATGGTCTACATGAGATGTGTGCTCTTGGGTAGTCAAGAGGTGTGCAGTGTGAAGGGTGTGACTTTGTAGGTGGTGTGGATGCGTGTGTGCCCCTGGATTGTGAAAGACACACATGTGTCACCCAGGAGTTGTGTGCCTGTTGTTTGGATTGTTTTGCCCTGTGGATTTGGTTGTATGCACATGTGTGAGTTGTCTGTTGTGGACTGTGCAGTGTGTTGGTGTGAAAATGCTGTTGTGTCTGACTCCTACTTGTTTTTTTGGTCACTTATGAGTGTGCAGAGTGTGTAACTTGCACATTAGTGTTGTGTTTGTTTGATCATCCATGTGTCTTGATAGTGTTTGTGTAGACTGTGCAGCCATGCTGCTCCACACTTCCATTGTGGTTGTGTTTCTCATGCATTGCAGGCACATGGTGCCTTTTATCCTCCTGTATGGCATGGTGTGTGTGTGGTGTAGTGCCATTCCATAAGTGTGACCCTTATGCCTGCCCATTGTGAGTCTGCACTCCCTCTATTTGAGTATGGTACACCTCTTACACGTCGACCACTGACATGCAAGACAGTTCATTTTGATGTCAGCTGTCCCCTTGGTTTACATGTGTGTGTGCCTCCCCATCACTTCATTTGTGACACTGTGCTTTATAGTGCAGTTCTTGGGCCAAGTGTGATGTTCCAGTATGGACATTGCCCCAATGGTTTATGTGTGATATTCTTGTGCTATTAATCAGTGAGGATTGCTCATGTACACTTCAGCTGTGTGTGCTGCCCAGTGCTCTGGTCAAGATGGTTCTGCTCTTGTATCCCAGAGTGGTGCATCTGTTGTTGTTGTGTTGGATGTATGTGTGTTGGCTGTGGTATTCCTTCACTTCCTGGGTGTGCTGTTGTTTTTGTGCTGTGCTGATTTGTGTTGTTCGCCAGTTCTAATTGTCATATATTACGAACACGCAATGGCGTTTTTATCTCACAAGATTTCGCCTTGGCACCTAACGTTTTGTGTTTGCTTTCCCAAAGCAGGGGGGTTGGTGGGAGAAGTTATCCTATTGCCCTTGTAACAACAGGGTTTCACAAAATACTCTCCACCTTCTGCTTTTTTGCACTCTGTACAAAGTGCCAAGAAACACTTTCCTTAAACCATTATTAGAATCATTTGAAACGTGTTATTATAAAGAAGCGTATGATCACTTGTTATCCTTGTCAACTGCACATATTTGTAATGCTGTTTTAAACTTTATTAGATCAGCTTTGGTAATTAGAAACAGATATTGATGGATTTTGGTAAACATGTATTGTGATTTTATGGTTGATTAATTCTTATGGGCCCGATTCACAGAATGAACTTAAGACTCAATCCTAAACTTACTACTATTTTGGTATTCACAGAATGCACTTACTACTTTTGGCATTCACAGAATGCACTTACTACTTTTGGTATTCACAGAATGAACTTACTACTTTTGGTATTCACAGAAGTTAGGATTTTGTCTTAAGTCTGTCTTAAGTCTGTCTTAAGTTTGTCTTAAGTCTGACTTAAGTCTGTCTTAAGACTAACTTAAGACAAAATCCTAACTTTTGTGAATACCAAAAGTAGTAAGTTCATTCTGTGAATGCCAAAAGTAGTAAGTGCATTCTGTGAATGCCAAAAGTAGTAAGTGCATTCTGTGAATACCAAAATAGTAGTAAATTTAGGATTGAGTCTTAAGTTCATTCTGTGAATCGGGCCCAATGTCTTTTTAAAATTGTCTATGTATACTTTTATGGTTTCTACACGAAATCGAAATAAAGTTTTTGAACCGAACCGTGTTGTGTGTGTAGAGGTTGTGTCAGTCATGTCTGTGTGTGACTGTTCTGCTTGGTGTGCACACACTGCTTGTTGTGCATACAGTCATGTGTGTAAGTGGCCTTGGCATTACCTGATGTGCATCCCCTGATGTCTTGTAGTGTTTGTTCATTTATGGTTTCATGTGCATCTGTAGTTGGTTTCATGTGGCAGTGCAGTTTATGATGGCGCACTTCTTGTGTGATTTGTGGTATGTTGTGTGTGTTTTGTTTCTGAGTGATGAGGTTGTGCACTCCTGTGGTGTCTGTGCTCCCATTGCCTTTCATCAGTGTTGCTGACAGTGTGTGTCTGTTTCTGATGGGGTTCTGTTTGTTTTCCTGTAGTGTTTTGTGTTTGTGTGTTGTTTTTGGGCAGACATCTGTTCAGGCATCCCTGTGTGTGTGTGTTGTGTTTGTGGCTACACCTAGGGTGTGTGTTTGTTTATGTGTGTATGTACTGGCAAGTATTGGCAGCCTTCAGTGTGTGTAGCACTGGTGTTGTGTGTTGTGTGTTCCTGTGCAGCTACTCCTGCAGTGGTTGTCTCCCTGGTTGTTTGTTGTGTGGTGCAGGGTGTGGATTGACCTTGCTTGTTGCTGTGCTTGTTGCTTGTTGCTATGCATGGGGGTGCACAGGATGGGCAACTGGTCTGTGCCTTAATGGGGTGTGCTAATGTGTGGTGGGGGAGGTGTGTCCCTGGGGTGTTTGTGCCCTGCCCATGCCTTGGACTGGCCCTGCCTTCTGCATTGTGCACATGTATTGACTGCTACGGTGACGTGACTGGGACGTTGCTGCAAGTTCGCGGTTGATGTGTGTCCAGGATGCAGTGGGGTGACTTGGTGGCAGGTGGGTCATGTGTGGGGGCCCTTGTGTATATGTTGAAGCCCCCAGCAGGGTGTCTGTTGTGGATTTGGACCCTGTGTCAGCCCGTGTGTTGTGTGTTGTATTTGTGTAGTTGCGTACCTGCGGCGGCGTCCGCGGCGGCCCATGAGATGATAGTGCAGGTGCAGGTACAGCACCGGGAACACATGTAGGGCAGGGTCCATGGCGGTCGTGACCAGGTGGAGAGGACCGGGCCTGTGGTATCCAGCTCCGCTGTCGAGTTTCTGCCGTCCCTCGTTGGGCGAATTCTCCTCTGCATCTGCTTGTTTGGGCCATCCTAATTTGTGGAGTGGGGCGAACGTCATTCTGCACAGCAGAGAGTCTCCATTGGCTCCCACCGCCACAGTGGTGGACGCACTTTGATGGCGGTGTGCGTCGCTCCGCGGTGGATGGGAATTGACCTATGTTTTGCAATACTAATATGGTGGACGTGTTTCCCGCTGCTCGCAGGCAGAAAAAGGCATTTTTCTGCCCCACCAGCACTGCAGTGGGGCCACTGCTAGACATCCTAATGGGCCCCTATGTCTTCATCATTCCTGAGGAGAAGAAATGGCATCAGCCAGTACTGCGTGAAGCTGTGCCACCAGGCTATCAAACTAATACACAAAATTGCCTGGGCAAAATAGGAGACAGCTTAGCTGCCATATTTAAGTAAACAAAAACTCTCAGTAAAGCTAAAGATGCTTCCTTACAAGGTTGTGAGTCCCCCCCTTGTTAGATGCAACCCTTCCCCAGCCTTTTCATGTACATTTTTCTTCTTTGTGGATCAGCACGTAGCAATGGGAAACTCTAAGACACCATTGTAGGCACAGTCTTAAAACTTCTGGCACAGTATTCAAACCCATGTATGCTTGGTGACCTGAACGTATGGTTTGACAAACATAACATGCCCTAACTCAAGAATGATCCACACTGGCCTAAACCCATTTAGCCTACAACAGCGCATTCCTAAACCCACACACATTGCAGAACACACCTTATACATAATTAATCACATTACTCGGTCAGGTGGTCAGAGCAGCACCTGGTTACCTTCTAAGACAAGAAACCATAATTCACCACAGTTAAACTCAGCTTACGCACAACTACATATCAATATTTGAACAAGCTTGTGTGCATGGCTAAGTGCCGAACAAGTTGGTGGTATTCTAGTGTGGCTCCCGCACTAAGCTCCCAATATCCCCAGCATCCTAACCCAATCTCTGTCATCCAGTGTAAGCGCACTCACCAGACACCGCTGGAGGCACTGGACCAGAGGAGGAGCCTCATACCTGCCTAGGGGCCTTTGGATGCAGGATAACATCACAGCAGCCTCTTAATCCCTGCCCAATCTACAACAGCAGCCTCAAGACTGAGACGAAAAAGTGCAAGGCTCAAATATGGGCAGAGGTCATAAAAATGGCTGCAACTCCAGGAGAATAGGAAGAACGTGGAGCCCGCCAAATCGCCCCAGGGGAGACTGGATCCAAGTGCCCACAGTGGACTGCAGGGGAGTCTCTGGTATGGCAGCCTCTGAGGGCTTTTCTGGCCGGCTGTGACCTTTAGGAACTGCAGTGAGTGCTGCCCTGGTGGATATTGTAAACAGTTGCAGTTTTGGTTGCAGGATGCTGGTTTCTATGGCGGTGCTGGCCTTGGCTAACATCTGGAGGCCCCAGAACTGTGCAGTCCCTCACCCATATCACATACCGGGCCACTGCCCCTGAAGACTTCAAGCTAAACACCTAACATCCAGTGCAGATACGTGCTGCAGAGAGGTCAATTTAAGACTTGTGAATGCCCCCCCTGGGGCTCACATAAATTGTAGTGCATAAAAAACTCAACTGCACTCCCAACCCCTTACTGACATTTTAACTATTCTTCCGGAACTGCATGCGCGAGAGCTGGACTACCCTCAATAGCACACAGTAAAAATCTGTTGGTGTCCTGTATCTACCCCCTTCATCACCCTTACTTGGTACGTGATCCTCAACCTTGGAGGCCCCACCATGGGTGAAGTGATAAAAAGATCCATTATAACAAATTAGACCAATATTCCTTATTAATCCTCCTCTGGGGCGGGAGACCTACAGTAGACATTAATGGAAACATACGATGAGCCCACGCTGACAGACTTGAGGTGTGTAGTTCGGGACATCAAATCCACTGTAGAATCCAAGACAGACAGTGCCTCAGTGGAAATTGACCTCACACACACATATCTCTGGAAAGTCAGCAACAGGGTGAATTCTGGTTAAACAGCCTTTGAACCTTTGCAAAAACTGGTCCATTTGAAGGTCTTTCAGAGGATGTGGAGCGTATTGAAGAAGGTGGAGGCAACAGCATTGATCTGTCGGGTCATGGAGAGAGAGGAGGCGAGTACGATGCCGAGGTTTTGGGCCTGGTCCATGGGTATGGGGGGCTGCCAAGGGCAGTGGGCAACCAGGAGTTGTCCCATGCAGAGGGGGCGGATCCAAGGACATCCTCAGTCTGCTCTGAGTTGAGCTTCAGGCAGCTGCTGCTCATTCAGGATGCAATGTCGTTCATTCCCTCCTGGAAGTTGAGTCTGATGGTGATGGGGTCCTTGGTGAGGGAGAGGATGAGCTGGATGTCGTTGGCGTAGGATACTATGCTGAGTCCGTGCTGTCTGAGAATGGCAGCAAGGGGGGCCATGAAGATGCTGAAGAGCGTGGGGTTGAGCGATGATCCTTGGGGTACTCCACAGTTGATTTCTGTGGGTTCGGAGAGGAAGGGTGGAAGTCTGATTCTTTGGGTTGTGCCGGTGAGGAAGGAGCAGAGCCAGTCGAGGGCGGTTCCCTGTATGGCGGCTTCATAGATTCTTGTGGTGAGTGTGTGGTGGGAGACTGTGTCGAAGCCTGCAGAGAGGTTGATTAGGATCAGGGATGTGGTGTGTCATTGGTCGAGGAGGGTGCAGATGTCGTCTGTGGCGTCAAGTAGAGCAGTCTTAGTGCTGTGGTTGCTGCAGAATCCAGATTGGGAGGGGTCGAGGATGGGGTTTTCTTTGATGAACTTTGGCTGCAAAGGGGAGGAGGGAGATGGGTCGGTAGTTCTTCAGGTCCGTGGGATCTGCTGAGGGCTTCTTAATTAGGGGTCTGACTTCTGCGCATTTTCTTTCATCTGGAAAAATGCCGGTTTTGAAGGTGGCATTAATGGTGCGTTGTAGTTCCAGTGCGATGGTGGCTGGATCTGTGGAATGTTTTGGGGGGGCAGGGGTCTGTGGGGGCTGAAGAGTGGATGCCTTTCATGGTTGATGCAGTGTATTCGGTGGTGACTGGGGTCCAGGAGGAGATGGTGGGTTGGCTGGTGTTGCTGGAGGAGGGAGTGGTTTTGGAGTCGGAGAGTCCCTTGATTTTCAGATGGAAGAAGGAGCTGAGCTTGTTGCAGAGGTCCTGGGAAGGGGTTTCACTGGTGGGTTTGGTGAATTCCTGGATGATGCTGAAGAGTTCCTCAAGGTTGCTGGAGTTGGCAAGGATCTTGTTTTGGATAAAGGCCCTTTTGGTGGATCTGATGCACTGGTGGTATTTTGTCATGGCATTTTTGTAGGTGGTGCGGTCTTCCGAGGATTTGCTGTTTCTCCAGTTCATCTGCAATTGCGTCTGGATTCTTGGAGGTCAGTGGTGAACCAGGTTGCCTTTTCGGGGCGCTGTTGGTCGGAGTTACCAAGGGGTGCGAGCTCCTCTGTGCAGATGGTGATCCATCTGTGAAGGTCTTTGGCTGCGAGGTTGGCATCAGTCGAGGTGGAGGGGGCAATGCGGTTGAGGGTGGAGTTGAGATGCTCTCCTGTGACCTTGCTGCAGTTCCTCCGTGGATGGTTGTGTCCAGGTTTGGGCGCAGTGGGTTTGTTGACGTGGAAGTGTACACAGTGTGTGGCTGAAGTGGATGTTGTTCCCTCCTGTGAAGATGGGGTCAAGGGTGTGTCCTGCCTTGTGGGTGGGGGTGGTGATGAGTTTTCTCAGTCCGAGTTTGGCAAGGTTATCAAGGAGGTTGGCCGAGTTGGGGTCACTGAGGTGGTCGAGGTGCTAGTTGAGATCTCCGATGAGTATGTAGTTCATGGAGGTGATGGCATGTGGCACAATGAGGTCGACGATAGTAGTGGTGAACGCAGTTCTAGGTCCTGGAGGTCAGTAGGTGAGGGTGCCTCTTACGGTTGTTTTGGGGCTTGTCTGGATCTGGAAGTGGAGATGTCCGGCGGTGGGCGGGCTGTCGCTCCAGCTGGAGATCGTGAGTCGGAGGGAATTCTTGTGTGCGATGGCAAGTCCTCCTCCTAGGCGGTTGGGGCGACCCATCCTCTGGATCTTGTATCTGTTGGGGATGACAGGGGTGATGTCGGCGTGGATGTGGAGTTGGTCCAAGTTTCCGTGAAGAAGGCTACGTCTGGCGAGAGGGTGTCAAGTAGGTCCCAGATCTCTACAGAGTGTCTGTGCACAGAGCGTATGTTGAGGAGAATGCACCTCAGGGCTTTGGTGGTGTTGGCGTCCGGTGTGGGGGTGGCCTCCATGGGGGTGCAGAGGGTGGTGAAAGTTTGGCGGCAGTGACGGCAGGCGAACTGACCGTGAGTGGTGTTCGTCATGGACAGCTGGAAGTTGTTCCTTCTGGGGTTGATTGCAAGGAGGGCAGCTGAGTCATAGCGCTGAGTGACTGGAGAACCAGGATCCCTGGTGCTGGCCGCGGTGGGCTCGGGGTCGAGTCGTGGACGAGCACAGATAGGCTTGCCTATAGCTCACGCGCCTGCAGAGCATTGCCGCTCAGAAGCCGCAATTAAAGAGGGGAGGGGGAGGGAAGCACTGCTAGGAGGTGGGTACCGGACAGACGGAGGGGACACGGGGGCAGCAGCGGCAGGAAATGGCGGCGAAAACAGACTGATAGCCCCAGGAAAGAAAAGTAGTAATCCTGTCCTAGAATGTTGATGGAATGGGATGTAAAATCAACAGAGGTATAATCTGCCAGTGCCTTAAATGCCATGCTCCGGACTAAATACTACTCTAGCAGACCAAATTGTTTGGAACCAATTGTAATATGCTGACAAGAGGGGGCTATTGTTTATTAGCTCATGCGGCCTACTCCTTTGGCTCCAGACGGGTTTCAGTATTGCTGAGGCGGACCTTCATCCTTGAAGTGGTGAAAGTTGTGAATGACAATCAGGGACGATATGCTATAGTGGTCAGCAGATGGAATGGACTGACCGTAGTGGCTGGCTCGATCTACTTGCCACCCCGCCTACAGGCGGCAGGATTTGGAGACTTAAGTGCGCTGCAACTGCAACTTCCAAATAGACAGCTTATCCTGAGTGCTGACTTCAACCTGATTATGGATGAGACCATTGACCAACACAAGCAAACTGAGAGCAGTGGGTACATGCAATTGAAGACGCTTGTGGAGGCGTTTTGATTGGTGGATGTATGGCAAAAGTCCAGCCCCTCTGCACGACAGTGCTCATTCTATTTCTGAGCACATAACTCATTTTGTGCTTAGACTTCATATTCATGCAGGGTTCCTATTTGCCTCGAGTTCTAAGTGCATGTATTTTGGCCCAGGGTTTCTCTGACCACTCACCGCTCGATGTGAAACTGGGCACACACTGGTGTGGGGACTTTAGAGGGGGGAAATTGGACCCCTGGATATTGAAAAAAAAGTTGTGGTGGACAAGTTTAGCCAAAACATGGAAAACTACTTCTGTGTAAACAAAATCACAGTGAAGTCCAGGGTGGAGCTATGGGGAAGCATATAAGACAATACTGCGGGGCAGACAATCTCCCTGGTCAGTGGCTAAGTGTAAGGACAGGTGGGAACAGATGCAGTGCATCTGCATCCCGGCGAGGACTTGCACCACCAACTAGAACCCAAGCATCAAGTGTATCATAATCTGGACACCAATGCCGCACTCAAGCATAACATAGTTGTGCAAAGGTGAATTTATGAGGTGGGCAACAAACTGGGAAGCTATTGGCATGGCTGGGCAAGACAAATGAACCAGCAGGATGAGTTGGCAGATCCATACAAAAACCTGTGGTAAAATTACAGTCAAATCTCATATTGTTGAAGAGTTTGCTCACCTTTTTGACATGGTCACCCCCACTTTTTGCCTGGTATTTGATGTGATTTTGACTGGAAGTCTACTGGGTCACTGCTAACCAAGTTCTCAGTGCCATATCTCTTTCCCAAAACTGTACAATTGTACCCCAATTGGCAATACCTTTAGCACCCTCTGTAAGTCCCTAGTAATTGGTACCCCTGGTACCTAGGGCCTGAGGTACTGAAGAGGGTCCCTAAGGGCTGCTTCACATATTGTGCCACCCTATGGGGCCCCTGACCTAAGTCATGCAGACTGCCATTGCAGGCTGCATGTCTTAGTGCAGACAAAAGTGAAAACACATGCTGGCAGACCAGGCATGCAGTATAGGTAAGTCACCTCTACTGCATGCCTTACAGCCCTAAGGCAGGGTGCCCTATACTACATGTGTGGGCATAAATGCATGTGCAGATATTCACATGTACTGATCAGTTCTGTTACTGCCAGTGCAAGTGATCAGGGAAACCATTTTAAAACATGCACTGGGCTCTGGTAAAAAGAGTTCCCCAGCTACATGATGACTTCACTGAAACCAGGGATGCTCGGTATCAAACGTTTCGTATTAATAAATCCACACTGAATCCAGTGTTGGATCTATTAATACATTCACCAAGAGGACACATTAGAGGTGCACCTTGAAAACCGACTGACTACAGGTGTGCTAAATGACTGGTCTTAGTAGCCTGCCACCCCAGATGAGTTTCTGACTCCCAATGGTGAGAGCCTTTGCTCTCAGGAGGTCAGGAACAAAGCCTATTCAGGCAAAGGTTGTTTACAACCCTGCCCACAGGATGACCTCAGAATTAGCATTTCAAGGAAGGGAGCTTCAAAGATCCCACCGCCTTTGATATCCGAATCTGGCTTCCCTCACAGTAGAGGATGTCAACCCTTTCTGTCCAGAGCACCTTTGGCACCAGGACAGGTGGGAAAATTAGTAGTCAGAGAGGCGTGTTCACCTTCAGGCTATATATATTTTAAATTAAATATTATTTAATTTTTAGTAAAATTTAGAATGTATTTATAAATAAAAAAATATTTAGAAATTTAATTTTGAAATTTATTTTAGGAGTGGGATGTTGGGTTTATAGGGGATAAGAGTGGGGAGTGTTTTTAAAATATATATTTATATATATTTTAAATTACGTATTATTTAATTTTTAGTAAAATTTAGAATTATTGTATAATTAAAAAAATAAAATTGAAATTTAATTTTAGGAGTGGGATGTTGGTTTTTTAGGGGATAAGGGTGGGGAGTGTTTTAAAAATATAAAGTTAAAACCAAATATATATATATTTTTTTAATTTAGAATTTTTTTCTAATAAAAAACATACATTTTAAAATTATTTTATGATTGGGATGTTGCGTTTATAGGGGATAAGGGAGGGCAGTGTTTCGGGTGAGGCAATTGATAATGTTTAGTGATCAGTACATAGCTTAATATATTTTACATTGGAGTGGGAATAGTAAATTAATTTTGTTTAGTGTCCAGCACCTGCCCTAATTAATGTAGGTTGGAGTGGGAATAGTAAATTAATTATGTTTAGAGTCCAGCACCTACACTAAGGGCCTGATTCCGATGCGGTTAGGAAAGCATTCCCTCGTAGGACCTGATTCTGATACGGTTAGGAAAGCCTCCTAATGGCATTTGCTCCTTCCAAATCGTATTGGGAACGTGTCTTTCCGACCCAGAGCCCAATTATGATGTGGTTAGGAACATATGCTACCATTGAAGTCAATGGGAGTCCAACTAAATCGTATCTGGAAGCATCCGGATGCATCGTACTTCGTAGGTCGGACTCTCCCTATCCGAATGGGTCGGAAACCATTTCCAAACCGATTCGGTCTGGAAGCTTTCCAACCCGAATCAGAATCAGGCCCTAATTAATTTAGACTGGAGTGGGAATAGTACATTAATTATGTTTAGTGTCCAGCACCTACCCTAATTTATTATAGATTGGAGTGGGAATAGTAAATTAATTATGTTTAGTGTCCAGCACCTAGCCTAATTAATTTAGACTGGAGTGGGAATAGTAAATGAATTCTGTTTAGTGCCCAGTACCTACCCTAAATTATTATAGACTGGAGTGGGAATAGTAAATTAAATATGTTTAGTGTCCAGCACCTCCCTGAATTTATTATAGACTAGAGTGGGAATAGTAAATTAATTAATTTTAGTGTCCAGCACCAACCCTAATTAATTTAGACTGGAGTCGGAATAGTACATTAATTATGTTTAGTGTCCAGCCCCTACCCTAATTTATCATAGATTGGAGTGGGAATAGTAAATTAATTATGTTTAGTGTCCAGCACCTACCCTAATTAATTTAGACTGGAGTGGGAATAGTAAATTAATTAATTTTAGTGTCCAGCACCTACCCTAATTTTTTATAGACTGGAGTGGGAAGAATACATTAAATATGTTTAGTGTCCAGCACCTACCCTAATTAATTTAGACTGGAGTGTGAATAGTAAATTAATTAATTTTAGTGTCCAGTACCTACCGTAATTTATTATAGACTGGAGTGGGAATAGTAAATTAATTAATTTTTGTGTCCACCACCTACCGTAATTAATTTAGTCTGGAGTGGGAATAGTAAATTAATTATGTTTAGTGTCCAGCACCTACCCTAATCAATTTAGACTGGAGTGGGAATTGTAAATTAATTATGTTTAGTGTCCAGCACCTACCCTATTTATTATAGACTGGAATGGGAATAGTAAATTAATGTTAGTGTCCAGCACCTACCCTAATTCCTTTAGACTGGAGTGGGAATAGTAAATTAATTAATTTTAGTGTCCAGCACCTACCCTAATTTTTAAGAGACTGGAGTGGGAATAGTAAATTATTTATGTTTAGTTTCCAGCACCTACCCTAATTTATAATATACTGGAGTGGGAATAGTAAATGTAATCTGTTTAGTGTCCACCACCTACCCTAATCGATTTAGACTGGAATGGGAATAGTAAATTAATTATGTTTAGTGTCCAGCATTTTCTCAAATTAATTTATATTGGAGTGGTAATAGTAAAAAAAAAATATTTTGAGTGTACAGCAACTGTGTTTAATTGTTATATATTGGAGTTGTAATAGTTTATTAATTAAGTATAGTGTAGGATAATAAATAATATTAACGTTTTAGTATGATATATTTATTAATATCGTACTTTTTATTAATAGAAACAAATATATAAGATAGTTTTGGATTGTAATAATTGTTATATAATGTTTGTGAGCAATACATTGTATTTTCTATATGTAAAATATAGATAATATAAGCAAAATAAAAATAATTAGAAAAACAAATCATTTTTATTGTAGAAGTTATGTTTTTGTATTGTTTATTAATTTGAGTTGCATAATGCAGTAAAATATTTTATACCATTATAATTCAATAGAAACATATTAGTGCATATATTTCTGAAAATATGTTATTTACATTTACAATACTCAGTACATTTTTAGTACATACTAATTCTTAACAACACATTATAATTTTGTATTTCAAATTATATTTAATACAGTAATAGGTATTGGATATATTTTTACAAATAAAGTGTAAACAGTTTTTATATAATATAAATGTTTACCATTTTTATATGTTTGTTATACATATGATATTTTTAATTGATATTATTATTACAAATATATTAATATTAATTATTTACACATTTTTTAAACTTAAAACAATTTGTAAATGCACATTAATTTTTATAATGCATGAAAAACATTTATAACATTTTCTATACATTGTTTTGTTATATTGATTTTCTTCTGTAATTATAATAATAAATATTATATCTATTATAATATTTATTTTTAAAATTTTACAAATCAGATAAATTATGTAACAATTTTTAATTAAATAAAAAATATTTCTACTATTTTATTTAAATAGTTGTACAATTTTTCTATGTCATTTTACTGCAATGAGTTACATGTTCTATAGTTAAACTTAGTATTTGTTTTGGGGCCTTCTATTTTGTAACCGGTTAATGTCGTTTTGTGTCATTTTGGTTGAAGAGCAGCTCGTGGTTAGGAGACACTTCACCTTGGTAAAGGTAAGGTTTATTTTCTTTGTTTAAAATAAGTTTTAAATCAATTTTGAACCTAGTTAGATAGTGTTTAGAGTAGTTAAATATTAGTTATATTCGTAACTATAATATGTTATAGTTTTGTGTGGTGTTTTTACATATTTTTAACTTTGTGTAGGCCTGTTTAGAGAGTTAGAAATACGATGTTAAATGTTTATTTTCATTAAAATTAAAGTTAGTAGTATTTAAGGGTGGGCGTAAAATCCGTTTTGCGGGCGAATTTGCGGATTTTCCGCCATTTCGCGATCCGCGAATCTCGCGAAATCGCAGTAAAATCCGCGAATCAGCGGGGACGAATTTTCAGCCAAGCAAGTGTTACAGCAGCAGGTGCAAAAGTTGAACCTAATTTCTTTGTAACCTTTTACAAAAGCATTACAAACAAATTAACTTCAACTTGGACACCTGCTGCTAATTGCTTCCTGGCGCCTCGTTGCCTACTTGCAACTATTCTCTGACCCTGCTCTGACCCTTGAAGCAGGGTCAGAGAATAGTTACAAGTAGGCCACGAGGCACCTGTCCAAGGAATTAAACCTCATCAGGAAGCACTTACAGATACAAAAAACAGGAAGAAGGGATAGGATGGCAAATACACCCATTTTGAGTTGTCAGGAGGGGTTAAACTAAAAGAGACCTTTACAGCACAATTTTCATATGCATTTTGCTAAAAATAAAAAGCTGTATGTTCTGTAGGGGCAACTCAGGAATCTGGCCCTTCAGAGATCCGGCCTCTCTTTCTTTCTCTCGTCCTCTCTCTTCCTCTCTCTTTCCCTCTCTTTCTCTCTCTTTCTATCTATCTATCTATCTATCTATCTATCTATCTATCTATCTATCTATCTATCTATCTATCTGTCTCTCTCTCCCTCTCCCATATACGACTGCATGGGTAACTTCGCTATGCAAGCGGCTCGCGAAGACGCAAAAATCCCTGCGAACACGCAAAAAACCCTGCGAACACGCAAAAAACCCTGCGAACACGCAAAAAAAAAATCCGCAAATTTGCGCAAATTCACGAATTTTGTGGATCGCGAATTCGCAAATCCGCAAATTCGCGGATCGCGAATTCGCAAAATTCGCCCATGCTTAGTAGTATTGTTAGTAAGAGTTTATGTGGGTATTGCACCGTTACAACGCAACTTTTACAACGCACTACCATTACATCGCAACTTTTACAAAGCAAATACCATTACAATGCATGCCATTACAACGCATTTCATTACATAGCAGATACTATTACAATGCATGCCATTACATCGTAAGTATGGGTAAGTATATAATTTTTATTTAATTTTATTTAACATTATTTTATTAATTTAATTAATATTAAAATTAAAATAAAATATTAAAAAATTATTTTAAGTAATTTTGGGGTATTTTAGGTTTTAGGGCTGGGTTTGGTTTTTGGGGTATAGGGGTATTTTTAGGTTTTAGGGCTGGGTTTGGTTTTTGGGGTACAGGGGTATTTTTAGGTTTTAGGGCTGGGTTTGGTTTTTGGGGTACAGGGGTATTTTTAGGTTTTAGGGCTGGGTTTGGTTTTTGGGGTACAGGGGTATTTTTAGGTTTTAGGGCTGGGTTTGGTTTTTGGGGTACAGGGGTATTTTTAGGTTTTAGGGCTGTGTTTGGTTTTTGGGGTACAGGGGTATTTTTAGGTTTTAGGGCTGGGTTTGGTTTTTGGGGTACAGGGGTATTTTTAGGTTTTAGGGCTGGGTTTGGGTTTTGAGGTACAGGGGTATTTTTAGGTTTTAGGGCTGGGTTTGGGTTTTGGGGTACAGGGGTATTTTTAGGTTTTAGGGCTGGATTTGGGTTTTGGGGTACAGGGGTATTTTTAGGTTTTAGGGCTGGGTTTGGGTTTTGGGGTACAAGGGTATTTTTAGGGTTTAGGGCTGGGTTTGCGTTTTGGGGTACAGGGGTATTACGACTTTAAATAAATTAAATAAATTAAATTAATTTAATTAAATTTAATTAAAATAATTACAATATTTACAATTATAAAATTAATTGAATTACATTACTTATATTAAATAAAATTAATTTCTTTTTTTAATAATTCAATTTATTATAATTTAATTATATTATTTACAATTTTTAAATTAATTACATTTCTTTAATTATATTAAATTAAATTATATTAAGTATTATTTTAAAATGTATTAAATTATATTTATTGTAATAAATTACATTATATTATTTACTATTTATAAATTTATTATATTTCATTAATTACATTATTTTAAATATATTAAATTAATTATAAT
Organism: Lissotriton vulgaris; assembly: GCF_964263255.1. Lineage (NCBI taxonomy): Eukaryota > Metazoa > Chordata > Amphibia > Caudata > Salamandridae > Lissotriton > Lissotriton vulgaris. Next base: position 1,153,232,603 of record NC_141687.1, on the reverse strand, counting down.
TTTAATATTAATTAAATTACTATAATTAAATTAATTACTGTTTTTAAAATTTTTATATTATATTTATTTTTTTAAATTATTTAAATTAACTTTATTACATTTTTTAAAAAAAGATATACTTACCTATACTTACGATGTAATGGCATGCGTTGTAATAGTATCTGCTATGTAATGCCATGCGTTGTAATGGCATGCATTGTAATGGTACCTGCATTGTAAAAATTGCGTTGTAACGGTCTGCGTTGTAAAATAACGCGTTTTAACGACATAGATCCGTTTATGTGTTGTTTCATGTGGGTGGGAGTGTATGTTTTGTTTTGATGCTTTTTATTTTCAGAAGTTCCTCGTGTCGGAAGGAGTTGTTTTCTTTTTTTAAAGAAGTGTTTGTTAATTTTATTGACTAATATATTTCTTACACTTCTTTACATTTTTCAGCTTTCCTGGAGCGTTTTATACTATTTTAGGGTTTGTTATGGTTTTCATATGGACCTTTGCTACATGGATTATTTATTTTTGATACAGTTGTAGTTTTCCATTTTTTTGGGGGGGGGACTTTTTTCTTTATTTATTTGGATTGTGCCAGCACACAATGGATTTTACAGCAATTGGAATAAACTTCGTAAGTTTATTTATTATTATTTATTGTGGGTGGGAAATGTATTTTTTTATTATTGTTGAATTTTATTTTATTACAAATATCATTAATGTGTGTTAATATATTTTATTACAAAATTAAAATATGTTACACACAGTAATTATTTTTGTGATAAAATAAATACATTTAGGTCCATGAGTATTTTGTATTTTATGTGTATTAATGCTTTAAAGAAGAGTTCCGGCTATTATGTTTAGGTATTCCAGGCCTTTTGTACTAGGGTACAATTTCATTTGTTGTTCTAGTTATTTATGCATTTGTTTAGTTTGTTTTGATGTTTTTGGAGTTAGTTGAGTTATGGATTGTTCCATTCGGAACTCTTGATAACTCTGTTATTTTTGTAGGCATGATATACATTTTTCTAGAGTTGGTTTGGTTCGGCCGGTTGATTGAAGGAAGGCATTATGCCATCCTTCTACTGCGTTATTAGTTTTGGATTCCCCATTTAATGTGCTTCTGTATACGTTCCACCAGGGAATTAGAAATTAGGGTTTCTTCTGTGGCCAGATATATGTAGTCTGCCGACCCATTTGTCCTCAAAATAGTCCAATAGTGGACTTAGTTTTGCTTCATGTTGTTGTAGAGGGTGCTGTCTATTAAGATTTTGTAATGTTCTGCGACGTCCGTGTCAGTCACATAAGCTAGTGCTGTTATTTTTCTTATTTGAATTGCAAAAGTAGAATTAGTTGCATATTCAATGCTTAGCGCTGAATTTTTGCATGTGCCTCCATAAGCACTGATTAAAATGATAGTAACAGCCTTGAATGCAGGTATGGGGGTGTTTTTAATATAGCATTAATCATTGACTGTTCAAAATCTAGAATGATTTTTTGTGTAGAAAACTCATTAGTTTTTTTGTTTTTTTGTTTTATTGTATTTAATAGTTCCATGTATGTTGAGTTGTGCTTGTTTAGTGATAATGCGTAAATGAGTGGTATATTGCAATTGTGACGTAGCCCATGTATTGTGTACAGTTAGAAAAAGGGCTTGGGACATATAGCAAAAGTTCCATCCATCATCCAGTATTGACATTCTTATAGTTTTAAGAGATTAGTTGCAGTTCCAAATATTATTAATCTTTTTTCATTGCTTTTATTATAAAAAATGACAAATGGTTCTTTATTTAAAGTGATACATTTTTCAGAGCTTATAATAACTTTGTTAAATGTTCTAGGAATTGGGGTGGAAGTAGTAGTAGCTTTTTAGTACATGCTATAGTTCTCTTTAATGAAGCTACAGATGGCATTTGTGCAGTAGCGGTTTTAGGAATTTTGGGAAGCTGCTCTTTTAAAATTACACGTGTAGGTTTTTGAGAACTTGTGCTAGCTTCCTTTATTGTTTCCAATGCAGATCTGACTTCTATTTCTGTCACATTTGGTGGGTGGTTATGTTCTCTAGTGTACAGTACTGTTGCTTCCCTTGTTGTAGCACACCCGTAACATTTATTAGAGTAGTATTTACATAATTTCCAGTTAACTTTTAATCCAAATTGTTTTTCCTGTGTGTAAGTGTATCCCATAAAGCATAATAATATTTTTCCTTTCTGGCTGGTTATAAATTCTGCTCCTTCAGTCATTTTGATGCAGACAAATCTATGATAAATATATATTAAAGTTATTAAATATGTTGTTCTATGCATTTTAATTTAAACATACAAATATTTATTTACAATACACTTACAAAGTTGGTCTTTATGTATTTGATTTTTATGACGTTTGCTCTTTAGTTGTGGAATGTTCTTTTTGTACTTTCTTTGTCTGAAAAATAAAAGTACATTCATTTTATTATTTGTTTCTATATTTTTTTACAGAGGGTGGGTAGTGTGTTTGGGATTGGTTTTAAGTTTGGGGGGTTGTTTAATATATTTATTTAAGATAGTTTGGAAAATACTTACTTTGTTAATTGCATCTTTTTTGTTTGTTTTCTGTAATTTGTTAGTTTTCTTTAGAGTTTTCTGTAGTGGAAATATAAAAAAAAGAAGACATTAATTCATTTTTAGCTTATGTATATTATTGTTTAAAGTTTTTTTCTTTTAGTATTACTGAGTTTTATTTAGTTTACTTACTTTTGATAGAGTTTATTATTTGGTATATGTTGATCTTTTTATATCTGTAGTTGAATTTCTGCAGAGTTTCTCCTTCTTTAGTTTTCATTTTTTGGGTGTGGAATAGGCATGAAGTTTAATTGTTTATATAGTGTTTTGGATGTTGTTATCTCGATTTCATTGGTTAGTTTGAATTTTGAGTGTTTCTATTGGTTAATTTATATATTTTTTAATGTTTTGGTAGTTAGAGGGTCATTAGGATGGCGGGCGGACAAAGTCCGCCCGACAACCTATCGTGAAATGTGTCCACCCGCCATAAGGGCGGGGGTCCCATGGGGGCCATTAGGATGCACCCGCCACAGTGGCAGACGCATCCTGCATTCCTGACATTGTGGCAGGCGGTGCACTCAGCACCGCCCGCCACAATACCAGGAAGGCATGTTGTGCACTTCCATGCACAACATGGCAGGCACTACGTGGTGCCTGCCATGTTGTGCATGGAACTGCAGGGTGGTACGATAGGTACCCCCCATGTGCACCCCCCCCCCCCCCAGAGTCCCTGGGGGCCCACAACAGGCCCCCGCAAGCAATTCCCACATGTCTTTCCGGTTTCCGCCCCCATAGTAATATGGCTGGCGGTGTCTAATAGACACAGCCACCATATTAAACTCTTTTCCGCCGACTGGGTGGAAAAGCAGCGGACGGTCTTTCTGTCCGCCGTGGTCCTCATAGTAATATGGCGGGGAAATGGGTGGTGGGCAGGGTCGGATCTCAGGCGGATCACCACCGCCATGTTGGCGCTGGCGATCCGCCCGAGATCCTAATGGGCACCTTAGTTTCCAATGAAGGAAAATACTAATTAGTAGTAAGTTGTGTATAATTTTGTATATATTTTTAAATTGCTTTTGTTATATTTAATATTATAGAATTATATTATAATAGTAATATTTAATATTGTTAATGTTTAATGTAGTTATGTTGTTAAAACTATTTTTGTATTTTCTTGTTGTGTTAATAGATTTTTTTATGTAGTAAAACTGTTATTTGTAATCATTAATTTTGTAATGTGTTTTTAGTAATTTATTTATATTTATGTTGTTTTAATGTAATATTTATTATACTTTTATATAGTCGATATATTTAAAATTATAATATTAGTGTTGTTGATATTATTGTGAATGATATTTTTTATCTAATCAATGTATTTTAATTAAGGATGATATTTTTTAATTTCGATAAGTGTGTTACAGATATTTGTAATGTCGATATTTATGTTCTTTGATATTCTATCTTCAATATTTTGGTACGTTTTTAAAGAAGTATATGATGTTGATATAAATGTTATCGATAATTTTGTATCGATATAATTGTAGCTCGATAATGTATCTGTTGATATTTTGTCAGTGATTCATGCTTTGGAGGACACTGCTACTCTCCTTGCTGGGCAGGGCTACTTTGTGTAAAATGATAATACTAATCAAATTCCTTAATGTATTACAAACATGCTCTACGTCATTCCACAATGATCTTTCAGAGCGTGGACCAGGAACTGAGGTAACATCTGTGGAATTGTGGCGCCGCAGGAACTGCTTTGGCAACACTAACCAGGGGAGACTATGATTGTGGAATAGCACTCTTAGACCTCAGACGGTATTAATGGGCTATACACAGGGCTTTAAGTCAGATGAAAAAAGTGGAGGGTCTCTAAGAGGTGAGTGGCCTACATAGTTATAGGTGTGGATTAAACATGTGGCCACATTTCTGAGATTTCCATAGTGAGACACCTGACTGGTATTTTGGTGTCTCTTTCAGCTTTCTGCTATTGCATTTAGAAATAATAATACAACAACTGACATATACCTGAAACCAGCCATAACGTTTGGCTTTGTCAATAGTTGTCTGTGTGTACTCTGCAGAGAGATCAAGGAATGGATGAGCATATATTCTGAACACTTTTTTGACCCATTGTTTGTACTGCAAGAAACTTGCACTACCTTCAACCTGAACTCCAGAGCTCTCATTCTTGGCAGTTATAAACACCCTATGTCGACTCAGTTCAAAGTATGCAAGAGTAATATGAGGTACAACAAAAAAATGCAAAACCACAAAATCTTAGGAATATCTAGCAACGGGGCGCTCATGCGCTGGGTAGGTTACCTAGCAGCCCTCTATGTTAAAAAAAAGTAAATTCAGTTGGCCAACATATTTTAAAGTAGTACTAAAGGTGTTGGACAAGGCACTCCACCAGATGGGATAGGGTATAACCCTAACAGGAGGCATTTTACGGTGGGATTCATGGAAGCTATCCAAGGTACAGAGTCCATTGGACTTTGAATGCTGGGATCTAATAGGGATCAGGCCCTAAAATGAATATGTATAGATGAGGCTATTAAGCAACTGCAACTACTTAGAGAGGAATACATGATGCCTGAGTGGGAGATTATGTGTATCGTGCACATCTGACATGCCCTTTCTAAAGACATCCCAGATTGCACTCAGATACCAGATGCTAATCTGCTGATAGAATACTTGAGGAGCCCCTGAGGTGCAAATCGATATCCCTGATTTATAAGCAGCTTATGAATAACCTACCGGAATTCGTAGATACTTTGTGGGAACTATGGGAGAGGGATGTTGGGTAATTCTCTGATGATGAATGGACTAAGGCATTCTTGGGGCTCAGACAGGTGGTGATTAAAGCAGGGTTCCTCCTTATTCAATTAAATGTATTTTATAGGATATACTACACTAGAGTGCTGATGACTAGGATTGGTAGAGCTGACAGTGATTAGTGACTCTGGGGTTGTGGACAAAGTGGAACATTTCTGCACACTTTGTGGGACTGCCCAAGTATGCGGCCATACTCGAGGAAAGCGGTGCAAACTCATGCCATGGCTATGGGGATAGCACTGACCCCTGAAGGTAAATGTTGCTTCCTGGGCATATGGAGTGACCAGGAAGGTACCAGATATCAGCACCTGTTTTTTTAATTTGGGATTGGTGATAGCCTGACACACTAGTGCAAAACTATGAAGCTTCCCAACACTACCCCAATCGGAGCTACGGAGTGCAGATACAGAAGGTTGCACAGGAGCTGAGCAGTTTGCATATGAAGGGGGAGGTTGCCTGCATAAATTCCTAAATGTTTGGGTCTCATAGAAAAACTACTGTGGCTCACCACAGTTTTCAGTGTAGAGAGGTGCCCCTGTGGGATAAATATCACCTTATTGAGCCCTCGGGAGTGTTGTACTTGTATCATTGTACTACCTGTATGGTACATATCCTATATTTAGGTATTACTATGAAAAATGTCCCACTTGCCTGTGGGTCATGCAATACACTTTGCAATTTGTAATGTTCGAACAGTAGCAGCACTCCCCCCTCCCCCTAGCGCCTTGAGACCCTCACAGTTGTGTAGTGCGCTTTACAAATGCTATGATTGAGATATCATAATTCATTGAAGATACCTCCCTACTTTCCGAATTCCAAACAGGATTCCTTCCAGGTAGAGACACTACATCAGCCCTAATCTCAAACTGGGATGACCTTAAAAACATAGACCAGAATGGGGGTGCTACACTACTTATCTTGGACTTTTCAACTGCCTTCAACAGAGTCAGTCATAACTAGCGTTGCCAGTAAGCATGGGCGGATTTTGCGGATCCACGATCCGCGGATTTTGCGGATTTGCGGATCGTGGATCCGCAAAATCCACGGATTTTGCGGATTTGCGGATCCGCGGATTTGGGGCGGGGCTTCCATGCGAGTGCACATGCCTCTTGTGTGTTTAAAAGGTCTGAGAAAGATCAGTTCAGCAGATGAAGAGAAAGAAGCCCCTGGTCACAAGAACAGCACAGGTATTGTGCTCGTGAAAGTCAAGGATGCAAAGGCCTCTATCCAGCATCACAGCTGATGTTCCACGGTAGATTTGGGATGAAAGCACACCTGCCCAGCCTCGACGACGCTCACGATTGTTTTTGGGCTAATGAATGAGTCACTGAATTTGAGCTTCAACTAGTTCGAGCGACCATGTGTGTGTTACTATGCAATCGCCCCGAAGGGCGCAGGGGTCCCTGAGTGAGCTGTCCATCATAGTGGGTAAATGGCGGGAAGACGGTGCACACCGCGAGTGTGTGAGCGGGACCAAACGTGCGGGGCTTCAATGCGAGTTCACATGCCTCTTGTGTGTATAAAAGGTCAGAGAAAGATCAGTTCAGCAGATGAAGAGAAAGAAGCCCCTGGTCACAAGGACAGCACAGGTATTGCGCTAGTGAAAGTCAAGGATGCAAAGGCCTCTATCCAGCATCACAGCTGATGTTCCACGGTACATTTGGGAAAGGAAATTACACCAGCCTGGCCTGTTGTAACTATTTTACGATGGCGCCGGCAAGCTGCCGGCGCCATCCTAAAATAGTTACTAAATTAGCTTCAACAGGAAGCTCTAATAGATAAAATCGAGCACCTGCTTTATTTTATCTATTAGAGCTTCCTGTTGAAGCTAACCTAGTAACTAATTTAGGATGGCGCCGGCAGCTTGCCGGCGCCATCGTAAAATAGTTACAACAGGCCAGGCTTCACCTTTTGCCCCCGGAATAATCCGCCGCTCGCGGATTTGCGAATTCTCAGTAAATTCGCGGGAGTTCGCGGATCGCGAATTTACCGAAAATTCGCAAAATCCGCGAGCGGAACGGATTTTCCGCTCATACTTAGTTGCCAGGTAAAGTGCGCTCTTTCGGCTGAGTTTGACAAGTTTTGCCCACTTGCGCTCAGCTTGGAGCACGGAGTTCCGGAAAAACTACACCAGCTACTTGATGTTAAGTTGGTATCATGAGCAAGGAAATCATGCAGGAGGTCACGTTGCTGCTCATGTCGAGAAAGCTGCCACTGAATTAGAAAATCTACTGCAGAGGCAGAAAGAAGTAGTGCCCTCTGGCACACTGTGTTGTGCCGTTTGCACTGATTGTACAGTGTAGGACAAGCTCCTGGTCCTAGAAATCATTCAAACAGAGCAACAAACCAAATTCTGCCACTTACGGAACTCCTCAGAATCTCGCAGAGTTTATAGGTAACTGCATGGAATTCCAGGGAATGAAACTCCGTGAAGTACGCCCAACCCTAGTCAAAACACATGAATCATAAAACTTGAGGAAGTAAGCATAGGGGGTACCTCTCTCACTTGTATCTCCTTCTACCTACACAAAAATGTAATTCATATTTCTTCTTTCTCATTGAAACTGACAGCATAAAAGCATGAGTTCCCTCAAAGCTTATTCATCTCAACCCTCCTTTTTAACATCTACATGAAATCCCTAGTAGATGTGATCAATATTTTTCAGATCACATGCTCTAGCTATGTAGACAACACAGATATTTCTTAAATTGGAAAGCCCCAAGATCAATGTAAGCTCCAAACTTTTCAGTTGCCTACTAGCCGTTGACCTGTGGATGACGAGTCATCTCAAACTGAATGTCTCTAAAATTGACATACTTACTTGTGGTGACTGGAAATCTAACGACCCCATGGCCCGACAATCTTGAACCACAACTGAAAATATCCAAGATGGTAGAAAACCTTGGAATTTCCACGGTCTCTCCAGCCGTGGTGCCATGATGCGTTGGCTCTTGCAGCCGCACTGCAGGGCCTGCGTCAGAATCAGTGAGGTGATTGTGGACTTCAGAGACCAGTGCCCGAGATTCGGCGTGTGGTGATTTCTCGAGCTGTGAGCAGGTGCTGCATCGGATTCTTTGGCGATGCGTCAGAAACAGGTGTGGATACGTCGCACTTCTTGAAGTTGCGTTTTTTTCCAGCTCCCAACAGCAGGAACAACCTCCAGAGGCCCAACTCAGCAAAAGGCCCCTTTTGGCAGGTCAGACCTCCCAACAAGGAAGTTCAGGGGAGCTGGGGGTGAAGTCTTTGTGTCCCTGAGACTTCAGAACAGGAGGCAAGCACTACTTCAAGCCCTTGGAGATGTTCCTCAAGTAGGGTGCACTGTGTGTACCCACGGCCTGTAAACTAAATGCTGCTAGTGGGTTTGCAGCACTGATTGTGCCACCCACACAAGCAGCCTTGCAAAAGGGTCTCAGGCCGGCAATTGCAGGGCCTGCGTGCAGTCTAGTACTGCCAAGTCGACCTGGCAAGTGCATCTACTTGCCAGGCCCTAACCTTCTCTTTTCTTACATGTGAGTCACTCCTAAGGCAGGCCCAAGGTACCCCTGTGGGCAGGGAACAGTGTGTGTGAATGTAAAGACATGCCCTGATGTGTGTAGAATGTCCTGGTAGTGAAATACTGCCAAATTAGTTTTTCACTATTGGATGGCTATTTATGTATTTATTTATTTATATCTGTCCCATAGGATAGAATGTGGAATTTACTTATGTTATCTTATAAGTATAACTCCCCATGGGTACAAGATAGGAAAGTGGCGTTTGTTATGCCTGAACTCAGAATAGAAAGATGCATCTTTTAGTAAGGATGATTTTTATATTCTGGGTTTGAAAATACCACTTTTAGAAAGTGGATATTTTCTTGCTTAGCCATCCAGTGTGCCTCTGCTAGGTTTGTGTATTGACTGTCTGGGTTGGAGTTCTATTCAAACAGATGCACAAAGTTCCCCTAGGGGGTAGTATTGGTATATATAGGAGTGGTCTGCCTTCCTCTCTCCAGGTATGGTTGTATGTGGAAGTCAGGGGCAAGTGTCCCTTGTCGGAATTAGGGAAACCTCACACAACAGGCTGGTTTTACGGCTACTGTCATATCACCAACCGATTGTTTCGTGTCATCATCGGCTTACTGCTCCTGCGTCAAGCCGGCGCTGCAATGCCTGACGGGTAGCACTGGGTGCTACACTTTTGTGGAGATCTTTTATTCCTGGCCGATGTTTGAGTGAGTGTAAGGGGCCCAAGTGATAAAGTAGTGAGCGTGGAGTGTGGTGAATTTTAAAAAAAGTTAGTATAGTCTACTCTGGGCATTTTATTCCTGTAGCTAACTACCTTGTTAAAAATAAGAGGGGTATGGGGATTCAACCAGGCTATGTGTGGGAGACCCGTTCAACCCTCATTAGTGATCAGGTCGACATGTTTAATGCCATCACAGCAATTCATCAGGACCTAAAGTGCTCATAAACTTGAAAAAGAGACCAAGGTGGGCTGCGGAGTTTAATGAATACAACCTGAGGGGTCAGGAACTGGAACAGGAGGAGTTCCTGTATCGTAGTCCGCCCCTCAGTAGCTGTTGACGGTCCCTGCAGACTGCTTGAGTGGGACCTGCGCTATCAACTGATAATCTTGATGGCGCAAGGAAGTTACCTCTGTACCAAGGTCCACATGACCGGCGCTGCTCGGTCGTGAAGCATCTGGCAGATGCTTCACGACCGAGCAGCGCCGGTCATGTGGACCTAGGTACAGAGGTAACTTCCTCGTGAATAAAATGCCCAGAGTAGACTATAGTAACTTTTTTTTTAATTCACCACACTCCACGCTCACTACTTTATCACTTGGGCCCCTTACACTCACTCAAACATCGGCCAGGAATAAAAGATCTCCACAAAAGTGTAGCACCCAGTGCTACCCGTCAGGCATTGCAGCGCCGGCTTGACGCAGGAACAGGAAGCCGATGATGACACGAAACAATCGGTTGGTGATATGATAGTAGCCGTAAAACCAGCCTGTTGTGTGAGGTTTCCCTAATTCCGACAAGTGACACTTGCCCCTGACTTCCACATACAACCATACCTGGAGAGAGGAAGGCAGACCACTCCTATATATACCAATACTACCCCCTAGGGGAACTTTGTGCTTCTGTTTTGAATAGTGTTTAATGAGACGTGCACACTGGACCCCTCTAAATATTGTCCCCCTCCTGTCCCTCCTTGTTGTTTACTGTCTGGGTTGGAGTGACAGGGGATGGAGATGCGCATTCTGATCAGATAGCCACTTGGGGGGCGGGTGAGGTGTGTCCTGCCTTTCCAGGGTGAGTCAGGGGGGCTGGGCTGATTGGACCTGGGCTGCATTCAGAGTAGTGAGAGGAGATTTCTTTCACACTTGAATAGGCCTGGTCTGCCTTCGGACAATGCTGTCTCCACCTCCTACCAGGAAGCTGCACCGGTGAGAACAGAACTGGTTTTGGCTGAGCATAGAGCTTCTCTGCCACCAGAGAACAAAGGAATTTGTGCTAGAAAAAGTGAGGCCCAGACACCAGACTTTTAGATTACTTCTGAGATTCAAGAGGACCCTTTGCCAAGGAGAAAAGCTGGAGAAACGGAAGAAGAAGTGCTGTCCCTTGCTGTGTGCTGTCTGGGGTTGGCCTGCAGAATGTGTTTCTACAAAAGGAAAGGACAAGGACTTTGCTGTGTGCTGTGTCCCCTGTTTGAGGAAGATCTCCAAGGGCTTGAAGTAGAGCTTGCCTCCTGTTCTGAAGTCTAATGGACACAAATACTTCATCTCCTCTGTCCTCCTGCAACTGGAACTGCTCTTTCAGCTGCCACAGAGGGAAATTGCACCACTGATGCTTGCAAGCGAGGCTGTAACCTGCACCGAAACTGTGGGCACTGCTCATGAAGAGCATCACACACCGCCCCAACTTGCACCGTAGGCCGACGCCGCACTGCATCGACTCCAAAGGTGTCACTGAGGCTGCTGCCTGCATCGGAGCCGAGGACACCGCTCGTGACGCTCACGAAGCACCGTCCCGACTCACAATGCAGCCCTGACTTCACCGACGACGGTACTCCATCAACGCGGAGCTGATACTTGACATGGGTGACTCCCCAATCCATCGACAACGACCGTCGTAAGGAACTAATGCCTCGCTGCCACCGTGACGTCACCTCACCAGCACCAGAAAGGAACCGATGCCTCACCTCCCCTGCATCGCGGTAAGGAACCGACGCCTCATCTCCCCTGGGTCATAAGGAACCGATGCATCACATCCCCTGTGGTCGTAAGAAACCGATGCTGCCCGGCACCAACGAAGCATCACCTCCCCAATGCAGTGCATCACCTTTGCTTTCATGGTTTCCAAGGTACTGTCCTTTGGGGGGGTCATAGCGACTCTGGGCCCAATGCCACACACCTCGCGGTTGTCGCCGTACTTAGGGATTTTCACCTGTCAAGCCGCCGTGATAACTCCAGGGGAGTTATGTGTTACTACAAGCTTTCTTATTGAGAATAACATTGTTTTGAGGATATTTCGAGTATTGTATTGTGGATTTTTGTTTTTTTGGTCTTTTTTGTTTAGATAAAGATTACTTATTTTTCTAAAGTGGTGTGGTGTCCATTTGTAGTGTTTTCACTGTATTACTGTATGTGTGCACAAATGCTTTACACACTGCCCCTGAAGAAGCCTGTCCGCTCGAGTATCCCACTTACCTTGCCTTGGAAGAAGGATCCCTACTTGGATAAAAGTGCAAACCATTGCTAACTAGAGACCCTCATTTCTAACATAATGTGTAAAACATTTGTATATAATCCCACAGAAACAGAAAGAAAACACTAGGGGGTCCATTAGGATGGCGGGTGGATCGCACCCGCCAGGCTGGCGGTAGCCACCGCCAGGCTAGTGGGGGTAATCCCCCACCATCCTTCCCTGTATTCCCCCCGGCCATATTAGTATGGCGGGGGGACCACGGTGGAAGAAAACACCGACCGCCACTTTTCCGCCCAGGTCGCCTTGCGGCAGGAGCGGAAAATGTTTAATATGGTGGTGGTGTCTATTAGACACCTCCAGCCATATTACGATGGCAAAAGTGCAATGCCTTTCCGTGGCTGCAATGCCGCCACAGAAAGGCAGGCGATCTTCACTCTGGGGGACCACTGCAGGCCCCCAGAGTGAAGGTGAGTGGGGGGGTGCACACGGGGGGGGTACCTGTGGTACCCCCCCTTCATTTTCATTTCCAAAGTGGCAGGCACCGTGCGGTGCCTGCCGCTTTGCAAATGAAAATGCTGCGATGTATTGTCAGCATTGTGGCGGGCGGTGCAGAGAACACCGCCCGCCACAATGCTGAGAATACAGGATGTGACCGCCACTGTGGCGGGCGCATCCTAATGGCACCCCCGGGAGCCCCGCCCTTAAGGTGGGCGGTCCTGTTTTCTGATAGGGTCCGCCATCCCAATGAGGCCCTAAAAATGTACACTACACCAGTTTAGAAACATAACTAAACTTTCTCTGAATAAAACAAGACCAACATGACAAAATTCCAACACACACAAGCAAAGATATCACTTTTAAAAGTTTTACATTGTTCAGTCCATAGAAAACTATGGATGTGTTACTTTTATCACAAAGTACCTGGGATGTGTCAAAATCAGAGACTAAAATAGGCACAGGGAAGATGAGGAGCTGGAAAACCAAGCAATGTGTTGATTCCTTATTCCCAGGGGAGTTGATGCATCAATTCCGTAAACCCAATGGAGGTGATGAGTTGATTCTTTACTGCGAGGGGAGGTGATGTGCCGATTCCTTACTGCCGTGCAGGAGAGGTGATGCTTCGATTCCTTACTAACAGGGGAGGTGATGCGTCGACTCCTTACTGCGAGGGGAGGTGATGCGTCGATTTCCAGACATGCAGCCTCGCTTACTTACTGCTGGGCTATGTTGATGAAGAACTTGGAGCACAGCAATGTGTCAAAAATTAGGATGCGCTAGGTCGATGCAGCGGTCGGCAAAACAGGTGCTGCATCGATTTTCCAGCCGCGAACAGGTGATGTATCGAATTCTTCAGCCGCACAGCAGGGCTTGCTTCAGAGTCAAGTGGGTGTTTCAGACGTCAGACAAGGTGCTCAGTACTCGGGCTGTGGTGATATTTTCAGCAGCATGGCAGGCGCTGTGTCGAACTTCAGTCGTAGTGATGCATTGGTCTTTAAGCCGCACAGCAGTGCTGAATCATGAAAAACACGCACTGAAGGTAGGTGTGTGGATTTTCTCAGTCCTTTGCAGAAAAACCACCTCCAAGGGCCCCGAATGTGAATTAGCACCACTTGGCACATCAGATATCAAAGCAGAGGTGTTCAGGGGCTGCAGATAAAGTCTTTGATGTCCCTGAGACTTCTTAACAGGAGGCAAGCACACACAAGCTCTTGGACAACCTTGCCAAACAGGATGCAGAAAGCAAAGTCCAGTCCTTTCACTTCCCAAGACAGAAGCAGCAAGCAGCAAGCAGCATCCAGCACAAAATGACAAGTAGAGTGGAGTTCCCCTCCAACAGCTTCTCCAGCTCTTTTTATTGGCAGAATCTCCTCTTAGTCCAGAAGTGTTCTATAAATGTGGGATCACAGCTCCAGTACTTATACCAGTGTCTGCCTTTGAAGGAGGCAAACTTCAAAGGAAAGTCTTTGTAGTGCACAAGACCCTGCCTTTACTTGACCTGACTCCAGACATACTACCGGGAGGTGGAGACAGCTTTGTATGAGGACAGGCACAGATCTATTCAGGTGTCTGTGGCAACTCCTCCCACCACTCTAGCTCAGGAAGACTCATCAGCCTGGTGATGGCCCATCAGGATATGCAGGGAACACCTCAGCTCCCTTTGTGTGCCTGTCTAGGGTGAAGGCACAAACAGCCTAACTGTCAGTCCAAACCAGATGTAGATTCCACAGGCAGGCAGAGGCACAGGGTGGTAAAGCAAGAAAATGACCACTTTCTAAAAGTGGTATTTTCAAACACACAATTTCAAAACCAACTTCACTAAAAGATTTATTTTTAAATTGTGAGTTTGGGGACCTCAAACTCCAAATCCCCATTTCTTCCGAATTGAAAGTTACACTTGTAAGAGGTTACAAGGCAGCTTCCATGATAATCTAAGGGAGAGATAGTCCTTGCAATAGTGAAAAACTAAATTGGCAGTATTTCCCTAACACAACATGTAAAGCACACCAGTACAATACATGTCCTACCTTTCACATACAATGGATCATGCCCATGGGGGTGCCTTGGGCCTACCGAAGGGGTGCCTTACATGTAGAAAAAGTGAAGGTTTGGCCTGGCAAGTGAGTGCACTTGCCAGGTCGCCATGGCAGTTTAAAACTGTCTACACAGATACTACAGTGGCAGGTCTGAGACGTGGTTGCAGGGCTTCTCATGTGGGTGGCACAACCAGTGCTGCAGGCCAACTAGCAGTATTTGAATTAAAGGCCCTGGGCACACACAGTACACTTTACTAGGGTCTTACCAGTAAATTAAATATGCCAATCATGGATTACCAATCACAGTCACAATTTACACAGGGAGCACTTGCACTTTAGCACTGATCGGCAGGTGCCCAAAGTTCTAAAACCAGCTAAAACTAAATGCAGCACACAGTCAAAGGAGATCAGAAGCAGAAAAGACAAGGGAAAAACATGCCAGAGATGCCAGGTCTAAGACCCCTGCTTTGGCAAACATAAAAAGACACTGCCCACTCTTTTCAGTCAATCCTCTCTAAAAACCAGGACTTGAGCTAAATTTCCTGAAATCTGGCATGGGAGCTGGTGAACAACTGGGACTGTCCCAGCAAATCTGGGGCACCTGGTCACCCTAGATGGACGTCAACCAAATTCCTCCATTACTTTTAGAATCTGTCGATTGTCTCATGGCCAGGCCTAAGTGGATTGCCCCATTACCTTAACTGGAGACATTTCCATTCTACTTCCACAACAACCAGGGTTGTAGCTTCAGATGGGTGTTTGGGGTGTCACACCCCCCAATAATTTTTTTTTTGTTATAGCGATGCATGCCATATGAAGTGTGATTCTGAAGTGCTCTATTAGTGGGTGTGTCTAGTGATCTATACTGCAAGATAACTTAGGTGGGTAATGCTCATGTTTCTATCATTGACATCTGTATACAGTCTCTGGACAACAGTGTTAACCCCTTCCATGCTGGTGACGAACCCCAGCCATCACGCTCTGCGGCGCTCGTGTGCTGATGACGGCTGCGGTTCGTCACGGCCCCGCCCTGTTCTTTTGTTTACCGCACAGTGGCGGAAACGGCCCAGCATGGAAGGGGTTAAAAGATTGGAGGTTTAATGTTCGTGCTTCAGAGTATTGCATGGAACACTTCACATTTGTACTGTTTTTAGTGTACCAACTCAGCCTGCGGCAGCGGATTCTCCAGGATCCTGTGCCTGCTGTAGCTGTTAAAGTGTCTTTAAATGTTCTTACACCTGTGATCTATCCCAATACTGCATCTATATGTACCTATGTGTGTGTTGTCTGAGGTACCAGTGAACTGTATTTGCAATGCTCTACATCTCTGTACACAGTGCTGCTTGTCCTGTCTCTATACTACTACAAGAAGCCTGCACACTTTCTCTGCAGCCTATAAAACGCCTGTATGTATGAGATTCCTGTACACTTTATGTAGCCTGCTGGATGTGTGTTTTGTATAATTATGGCATGTGAGGTGTTTCTACAAAGTGCATGTACAGAGCACTTTTACACTCTCCATGCAACTGTGCCTTTGTAGTGCTGCAGGGCCGCGGTTGTCTGTGCCTCACTTCTTGGCACTGCATTGTGCCAATAGGGCATGGCTCCCATGTAGCTTATGCCTTTGTTGTTATGTAGGGCCGTGGGGTGTGAGGGGGGTTGTCTGCACCTCTCTCCTGGCACTCATACTGTGCCTTTATTATGCTGCAGGGCCCAGGTTGTCTGTGCTGCGCTGCCACTGAACTGCTTTTTTAGGGCATGGCTCCCCATGCTGCATGTGGCTTTGCATTGCTGCAGGATCTGGTTGTCTGTTCCTCGCTCACTGGCACTGTATTGTGTAATTAGAGAATGCTTTCCCATGCAGCTTTTACTTTAGTTGTGGTGAAGGGCCCTGGTTGTCTGTACCTCACTCCCAGGCACTGCATGGTGTAATCAGGGCATGGTTCCCCATGCAGCCTTTGCTTTTGTTGTGCAGCAGGGCACTGGTTGTGTGCTCCTTCCTCCCGGGCACTGCATTGTATCATTATGGTATGGCGCCCAATGCCTTTGTTGTGCTGCAAGGCTCTGGTTGATGCACCTCACTCCCTGGCACTGCATTGTGTCCTTAGGGCATGGCTCCCATGGAGCGGTGCTTATGTTGTGCTGCAGGACCCTGGTTGTCTGCTCCTCACCCCTCAGCACTGCATTGTGTCATTAGGACCCGTGGGGACCAATCTTTTGGTTATGCTACACAGCTGCCTTATTATGAAAGTTATTAGATTTGTAATAGAAAGGTCTAACTCTTGAATACCCTACACTGCAATCACCCGGAATTCTGATAGCTGCTCAGACACATCCTTTTGGATGGGGCCATCATGACTGCTTTTGGGTCACATCAGCACCAGTCTAGCCACCAAAGGTGTTTTCAGTAGACTACGGAATGTAGTTGCAACTTATCCTCGCCTGTATCTCTTCTCTTTGCCAAGACACTCTTCCCCTTTTATGCCCCTTTGATGTCTCCTGTAGAATTAGTAGAATTAGCTTTTGTAAACAACAGTGTCTCTGCCTTGAGCAGAGGAAGGCAAAACTTCTTGTGAAGCCTATTACTAACCTAGCTATTCGGAAAGGACTCCCAATGCAACGACATTAGAACAGGGTGAAAATATACTAATTTCAGGAAGATTCTAAGCTAGTGTGATCTATCCTTATCCCAGCCCAGGGCTTTTTTTTGTGTTGCAGTGCTATAAAGCGTGAAGTCGATCCGAACATATTAGAGCGCTTTACATGAGCACCTGTTACATTACAGTAGCATACATATGGGCAGATTTACTACTTCTGGCGCATCTCTGCTAATCAGCAGGGATGCGCCAGAAGAGTTGCGCCGCATCTGCCCACCCGTGCGCCACCATTGATGCGCCGCATTTACAATGCGGCGCACCATGGCACCCGGATGGGCAGATGCGTGTTGCATCCTCCGGCGGAAAGGCGATGCATTGCTGGAGCCGCGTTGCAAGCGAAACGCAGCTCCAGCAAGGCTCGGGGTGCCCATATTCCCAATATGCTGTGTCAATCCTTACGCCTGCTTCAAGCAGGCCCAGGGTTTTGACGCAGCATGGCCTTAAAAGAGACTGAGTGAAATCTTGTAGATTTCACTCAGCCACTTTTAGGAGGTGTTCCTGCGCCGGAACGCCCCCCCCCCCGTGCTGGAACGCCCACATGTGGCGCAGGGCTTTACAACGTGATGCATCTCCCTAGATGCGTCACGTTGTAAATACTCTGCAGCATGGCGCTGGCTTTGCGCCGCCTCTGCATCACAAAAGTGACGCAACCGTGGCGTAAATGTGCCGTACGGGGCTTGTAAATCTGCCCCATATTTTTTTGGGTATGCATAAGGAGATCAAGTGATTTGCTCAAAATAACAGAATGTTGAGCTGACTCGAACCTTGTTCCCCTGTTCCAAAATCGGTAGCTCCCCACTTGGTATATCTGGATTTTTTCCCGGTTTATGGGGCAGAGTCTCTTGAAAGAACACAGGGCATTTGGGGTTCCTGTCTCCAGTGGGGTGAGGAGTTTGTCGGCAGCCAAGTTCACGCTAAAATATGCTTCGTGTAATATGCTTCCTTTGGTGTTGTATCTCAGATGGAGATGGGGGTGATGTAGGGCAGAAGATTTCTTAAAGTTTTTTTCATGATAACATGATGAGGTTCAGATGGAGTACTGGGGACTTTTCCTATAGGTTTGGGGGTGGAAGAACAGTCTTTGAAAGCATGAGAACGCTATAGCCTCAATAGAGTGATTTTTCTATGCGCAGAGAACCTTCGCGTAGATGATGTAGAGGGACAGGCTATTCTTTCCCCGACATGGAAGATTATAGTTCAAATGACCCAGATGGACATGATCATCTTAAGAGGAGTTTGTTGATGAGTTTTGGTGGACTTACTTAAGAGTACACGATTGCTATTGGGATTCTTTTTGAGTTTGGTTTCAAATTAATTAAAACCAATTCCCTAATCCATCCTTAACTGTCCACCCAGCTTCCACCGCCTACTTTTAGTTGGTTCCACTACATATCTTGTTGGTAAATCTCAGACACACCCCCCTAATAATATTACTTTACCTATGCCCCTGACAACAACATTGCTAACTAACTACTTAGAAATAAAGAAAATACACTACCACTATTGAAATAAGTAAATATTCAAGCTAGCTGACCAGGCATCAGCCCTCTTTCGTTACTGGCTAGTCCGCCACAGCTTCATTCCAAGCCAAAGCGTCAACAGGTCGGACTTTGAGGCGCTGTGCCAGGTGCTAACATAAGGGCAAATCCTGGCAATAGATGGAATCTGTGCAAACAGATAAACTAACTGTATGGGGAGGCGGGAACAGTCAAATACAGAGTTTAACAAAAGCATTCCTGGGCTCCCCCCCAGGGGTGCATATACACTATGCTGCCCAGGTCGGAATGTTGTTTGTGTCCATGGGGCTGGTGGTTTCTGTGGCAGCCAGTCAGGCGAACAAACCCAGGAAGAGCCTGAGTGTTCCTGTCCCGCTCCCATTGCCGCCCCCCACCGCTCCAGACCCCACACACGAGCTCATTTGAAACGGCAACCGGAAGTAGAGGAAAACAAGGAAGCCCAATCACAGAAGGAGGTCGGCAGAGATGAAGGCACGCACTTCGACCGAGCAGACATTAATCACTTGCTTATCGGGCCACCAGTGGCCTTTCCCCGGAGTCCCCAGCCAAGCTGGGCACGAGCAGAGTTGTTACTGCCAGTCCAGAGCCTCGAATGCGAGCTGGAATGTTGTCTGCATCCTGTTTTTGAGTGGAATTATAACAATAAAAAATGCCTTAGTTGTAAGCGATTGAAATTATTTGTTTCCCGCCCCTCTCCCTTTCAGCCCATCAGCAGACAGAATACCCCATACTGTGAAGCCTTGCATTTTCGTTTTCGTGGAGAAGTGGTGCGTCCATTGTATAGCACCAAAACAAATGAAATACATTATTGTCTGACTCAAGCCCTCCCTTGACCGCCGATGCGTCACTGTTTACCATATTAAAAAAAAGTGATGCGCCGCACCTGTGGCGCTATGGGCTTGTAGCCCCTCAGAGTGAGAATAATGTTGCGCTGTTCTTGCTGACCCATAAAACATATAGGGGCAGATTTACAAGCCCGTTGCGCCACTTTTGCGTAATTTTTAACATGGGAAAAGTGACGCAAAGGTGGCGCAAGGGGCTTGTAAATCTGCCCCATAGCCCATAGAGGCTGCGCTTTGCAATGCACTGCTCCATCCACCGCCCACGCAAACTGTATTAAATCTGCTCCTTTGTTTGTTGAGAACTGTAAATGAAGCAGAAAGAAGTTGGAGTTCGCGAAACTCTCAAAACGATGCAAAGTTCAAAGTTTACCAACTTTGTAGAAGGGATTTCAGTCTGCTCTCTCAACCATAAAAGCCAGGGTTGGATTGGAATTGAAAATCGGCCCGGGCACGCAAAAAAATAAATAATCGGCCCCTATATCTGCATAATCACTCCTCAGTCAAATCACTGCTTTGGCGTAATCTTATAAAGAAACTTTTTTGGGGGTGGGGCAGTTAAAAAAAATGCACGTGTTAGTTTACAATGGAGAAACAAGTTCTACTCAGGCCCCCTACCCCCGCTCAGTATATGCACACATTAATGGGCCGGCCAGCGAGACAAAGGGAACGACACCTCTGCCTGTTGCAAAACGGAGGTAATGAGCACCCATCTGCCCTAGAAAGGCCACTCAGACACCCACTGGGCCTCTGGCTGATCGAACAAAGAGACAGCGCCCAAATGGCCCCCCTGACTGCTCAAAAAATCAGCCCACAGCTGGAACTGGACACCGGCCCCTCGGGCATTGCCCGAATGCCCGCGTTACCAATCCGACGCTGATAATAGCAATACATAACCCAGCCTGTGTTTTCTTGATATTAACTATTCAAAAAATGATGATATTGATTTGATAACCTTCCAAGTCCACCTGTCACAAGCCATCCCGATTTTTCAGTATTTCACTTCCCTTTCAAAAACATTCAGACGAGCAGTGCCAAATGCTGCCATTTTACTTTCATAAAACAATAGTGTCTTCTTTTATCTACTTATTGTGATAGAACTTTACCAGTGCAATAGTAAACAATATTGCAGGTATTTTGAGACATGATAAAAACTTGTAGTTAATCCGTAAATTTCGTTTATCTGAACTGACCATTGTTTGAATTTATGGTGAGCGTTCACGTGGAGACAAACGCACGCACACTCATACACACACAGTCCCATAACTTGAACAACCAATGAGCCCTGTCCCAGGTAAGGTTTGTTGTACACCCCTTGCACATACGATAGTCTAATGCATGGGTATTCACAAACATAACGCTTATAAACGGCTGGGCCTTTTGTGAAAGACATGCCTAAAGTTCTAACTTAATTGCCACATGCTACCTTGACATACTATAGGGTTGGGGAAAATTGATGATCCCTTACGTAAATGTCTTAAAACTATTACAAAATCTTTCTAAATTTCATGAAATATGGATTTTTGTAACCAATTAAATGAGGAAAACTCCTCCAAAATTGATAGAAAAAAAATACATAAAATGATTTTTGTTGGTTTTTGTCCTTTGTAAAAAAGTTGAATATATATTACCCCACGTTAAGTTTTTGCAAGAAATATCCTGCAAAGACATACAATTCCGCCGCCAGTGATGTAACTGATGAAATTCCTTGTCAATGCCATGAACTTATAAAAATTATGAATTTACCCAGTTGAACTTTTGAATTATAAGGCCCACTCACTTCCGGTAGACCCAGGTTTTGTGCACCCCAAAAGCCACAATGTTCCTGAGGCTTTTATTAATTTTGTAGTTAATTCTTAAAACAATAGTCAACCATCTAAGGGGCGAACTAAGGGGGTCATTACGATGGAGGACAGACTTCTGTCCGCCCGCCATCGTCTCAGTGATGGGGTCCACTCACCTTTGAGGTGGCGGTCCCACATATGATATTACAATGCGGCCACCACCATGGCATCCGCAAAAGGCATTTTTAACATTGCGGCAGGTGCTGCTGGATGCACCACCCGCCGTAATGCTAAAAAGGCAGGTTTTGCTTCTCCCTGTACTATGTGGCAGGCACTACGCGGTGTTTGCCACATGGTGCAGGGAAATGTAGGGGGGTACCTAAGGTGTCCCCAGGTGCAAATCAAAACTATACCTCTTTTGCTAAATGTATGTCTCCGGATCTTCTTCGCGCCAAAATCTCCTTTAACAAAATTTCCACGGATAATGCTTCCTCTATCCTTCTTCGAAGTAGTGCGCGTTACTACGGAGGTCGTAACAAATCGGGCAAGCTTTTGGCTAACTATCTTAAGTCCCACAAGGAGCGCACTTGTATTGAATCTATTTTCTCATCTGATAGTACTCTCCTTCACACGACTGATAAGATTCTTGAACAGTTCCAACTCTTCTACCAACAGCTCTACACTCCGGAATCTCCTCACTCTTCCTCTATGCTTTCTTCTTACTTTGGAAAACTCCCTAAGCCATCGATGTCTCATCTTAATTTTGCTTCCCTTGATCTTGATCTTACTCTTCATGAACTTTCTATGGCTCTCTCTTCCCTTACTAAAGGTAAAACTCCTGGCCTTGATGGGTTTCCAGGGGAACTTTATTTACACTTTTCTGATCTTCTTCTACCCAAACTATTAACACTTTTTAAGTCTTTTGCTTCTTCGGGTTCTGCTGCTGGTACTTTTCAAGATGCTACCATCTGTCTGATTCCAAAGGATGGCAGAGACCCGAAGTTTTGCAAAAATTATCGTCCCATCTCATTAGTCAATATTGACTATAAACTCTTTGCCAAATTACTAGCTTTGCGATTTGATTCTTTTATGCCTCATCTCATTGGCAAAGAGCAATGTGGCTTTATCAAATGTAGGCTTACCTTTGATAATTCTCGTCTTTTTCTCAATGTCCTCAATAAGCCCCTTCTTTGTCTTTCCCTTTAGCTGCCATTCAGTTGACGCTGAGAAAGCTTTTGATAGGGTAGACTGGTCCTTCTTATTTGTTTCTCTTCAATGGCATGGCTTTGGACCCAAATTTATATCTCTTGTTTCTTTATTATATTCCTCTCCCAAGGCTTCTGTTCTTGTTAATGGTCATCTCTCTTCTTCTTTCACTCTTCAACGAGGCGTCCGTCAAGGTTGTCCTCTATCTCCACTTCTTTTTGTTTTAGCTCTTGAACCCTTTTTATCCTCCATTCGCCAGAATACTTCTATCTCCGGTTTTCCCTATGGGGAACACCAGTTGAAACTTTCTGCATATGCTGATGATATTCTCTTATTCATCTCAGATCCTAAATCCTCTATTTCTCCTTTATTAGCCAAATTTGATGCATTTTCTCTTGTATCTGGATATAAAATCAATTCGGACAAGACAGAAATTCTACCTTTAACAAAGGTGTGTCTCCCTCATCTCCTTTCCTCTACAGGTTTTGCTTGGAATAGCACCAAAATTAAATATCTTGGGATTTGGTTCTCTAATTCTATCACTTCCTCTGTCACATTGAACCTGTCCACTGTTCTGCCTCGGATTGACCAGTTATTCTCCTCTTGGAACCGGCTCTGTCTTTCGTGGTGGGGTAGACTTGATTCCGTTAAGATGATGATTGCTCCCATTCTTATCTATACGTTTTCCATGCTACCTGTCCATATTCCTGCTCTATATTTCAAACGTCTTGACTCCTCCATCTTCAAGTTTCTTTGGAAAGGTAAAAAATCTAGAATTTCTCTCTTTTCTCTTCGTACCTCCAAATCCAATGGTGGTGTTAATCTCCCAGATTTTTGTTTATATCATAAATCTTTCTCTCTTCTTCAAGCTTCACGTTGACTTTCATGCAAAGTTTCTCCTTTCTCTCCCCTTTGGCTCTCTATTGAACATACTTTTCTGTCCCCCTTTTCCTTTGAAGAGCTAGTCCGTTTTTCCTCGAAATCCCCCTATGAATCTTTTCCGTTATTTAAATATACTTCTACCCTGCTCCGACCCTTATTTTCTCTCTCAACCATTTCACGTGATTCCTTTTTACAACAACCCATTTGGTATAGTTCGCTTCTTCTTATCAATAATAGACATATCTGTTGGACCTCTTGGAGACGAAGGGGTATTATATGGATCCATCAAATCTTTGATGGTATCACCCCCCGTTCTTTTCCACTTTTTCAACTTCAATTTTCTTGCCCTCGTTCTTTTGTGCATAAATATACCCTTCTTATGGGAATTATTCTCGACCGTTATTATTCTCTACCTTCTACACTTTCCCCCATCTCTCTTTTCCCTCTCTTGACCTTACTTTCTACTCTTCCTAAAACATCTCTTCTATACACATGTTTTTCTTCTTCTAATCCGGAACGTCCTAAATCTAAAATTGAACTCTCCTGGGAAGCGGATCTAGGTTGTGTTTGGCCCATTTCCCTTTGGCTCAAATCCTTGAAGGTCTCTCGCTCTGCTTCTCTCACTCAATCTTTCTTCTTTCTGTATCATAGACTCTATCTTTCCCCTCTTTCCCTTTCTCGTTTCTCTTCCACTTCTTCTGACTCTACCTGTTGGACTTGTCATTCGCCTAACGCGGACCTTTTACACATGTTCTTCTACTGTCCTATGGTTTCTATTCTTTGGAAACAGGTTTGGCATTGCATTTCCCAGATTTTTTCACTTTCTACTCCATACTCACCTCCTATTCTTTTTCTAGGTAGTCTCTCAGACTCAATTTCTTTACCCCAACACTATTGTGGTCTCTTTGTTTATCAATTCTGAGAATTTTAAAGCTCCTTAAATGAATTCATTCTCTTTTCTGTTTATATCTCACTCTATTATCTTTCTTCCTTTCTTCCACTGTTTCTTAATATAGTATACAGTTTTTGCAGATTGCTTTTATTGCCTTGTACCTATTTTATTACCTCCATGTTTTTTTTCTTTTTCTTTTCCTTTCACCTTCATTTCTCCTCTTTCTCTCTTTCTTCCCCCTATTCTTTTCCCTTCAAAATTCATAAAATGCTTTTCTGTACTCCAATTTGACATTAGGATTGCTATGCTTTTTTATTCTCCCATATATTTTGTATCTCCTTTCCTTTTGTCAGTAGTTATCTTTTTATTATACTAATAAAGCTTTTCAAACATAAAAAAAGAATTATTTAGTTGTTTTTAATAGGGGTGTGCAAAGTGTATCTATTGTCTGTTATGCTTTGCAAAGTTCCAATCTATGTGAACATTTTTATGGCTTCTCTTCGCACACATAGAGATTTTTGCCCTCTAGGTAGAATTTTTAATTCTTACGAAAACCCATCCAGGCAAGAGAACCCACAGCGTGCCATTCAAGCTACTGGCATCCTTTCATGATGGACAATTTTTGAAGATTTTTAATTAGAAAGCTTCAATTTTACAAAGCTTGCAAGTGCACAATTGAACTGAGATGGAAAATACTTTTTATGTTAAAGTTTATCTTCTGCAGAACTATTTGCTAGTGTCATACGAAGACATATACAACATAAGCTGCAAAAGTCATAAAATTCATTCAGTAGTCCCACACTGAAAAACTTTCCAAAGTATATGATGTTTAGAACATTTTAAAAAAACATTGTAACGTTGCACACAATAAACACTAGATACCCACAAAACTCATTTTGAAGATAATGGACTCTCAACATGTTGTTTTCTACTCTTTGCCTGCAGTGCTTCATTTGAGCCGGTGGTTTCCGCAGTTCGGCACCAGCACTTATTTGTCAACACCGGCACTTATGAGAGCTGCCACATGGTGGCGCTGTTTGTGTAATTTAAAGATGAACCTCGCAACTGTTGTGTATTAATTTAAAATACATTAAAAACACCTAATACCTGCTTCTAAGCCGTTCTAATGTCGTTATGGACCTCAAACAGTCTGTATTGTCACTGGTAGAAGTGGGATGGTTATTATTTGTGTAGGAACTGTCATTGGCAGCGCTGTCTAGGGCAATGGGTGGTGCAAGCTGTGTCAAGACAGGGACCTTGGCACTTATTCTTTTTGACAAATTAAGCACTGCCTCACCCTGTAACTACAAGTGGGGTATGTGCCCTAGCTACTTCTTGAACAAATCATGTCCTGGGATCCGAATCCCTGCCTTTATCTCAATGAGCCAGAGAATATCTAAATTATGCAGAATGGGCGTTTTAAGCATAATTTGTTATTATTTATTCACTACACTGTTATAACCGAGGTGACAATTTTACCCCAACAATATCGTTGTCACTAATCGATAGACTGGGAATGGCTTTTGTCTGCAGTGTGAAAAAAACCTAGGGGCTTATTCACAAGTAGCTATCGCCAAATTAACGGTACTTTATCGCGGTCAAAGTCATGATAAATTTACCTCCCCATTTACAATCTAGTGTTAACAGCTCACAGCACCAGTTAACCCGTGATAGCAGCGGCAAAAAACATTGGCATAGAGGACCTCCTCAATTATCGCTAATGAGATTCAGAGTAGGCGTTTCCGTGCAAAAAGCAGCGAAAACCTGACACCTCAACATTCACAACAACCAGAAAGATCTGCGATAAGAACACAATACATGCGATTGGGCGCGTTAGCAGCAGGAAATTTAACACTTGCTCTGACCTGGTGTAAAGTCGGACGGCAGCCTGCGCCACAAAAGGGAGCCCAGCCCATGGCATCGTTGGAAGGGCAACAGATGCCATGGAGCCACACATCATGCAGCCCTGACAACCAAGAGGGCCACAACACCCTCCCCCTGGACCACCACATAGGCAGCGCAGACAATGACATCGGCCCCCCAGGAAATGCAACAGCCACACAGGCCAAACATCTGACAATGTCACTGTCCACTACAGGCTGAAAGGGACAACCATCCTACGCATCCTAACCATCATTGCCTAACAGGCCAACGGCACCAACACAGCGGACAACCAACATCCCACCCTACAACAAGCTGCTGGCTGTGCTGCACCTGTTGGCCCCTGGCACACCCCAACCAACAACCGCAAGAGTCGGCGGAGTCTCACAGCCAGCCACATCCAAGTCCCCCACTCCTGTCCTGGACATCACCATCAGCCTGCCACCCCAGTTTCCACACGTCCAACACAATGCGCAGGAACCGCTGGAGACCAAGCAAGGACCATACGCCATAGCCGGAAGCAAGCACGTGTTGGGGGCAGTCCACTGCACACATGCCCCACCTGTGCCCCCTAGTGACACAGCACACAATCACTGCAACAGGAAGCACACGCCACACATCATGCAGGCAACATCAGAACACCGTGGGACCTTTACCAATGTCGCCTCCAAATATGCATGATCCCTTCACCCTCCGACAGTCCATCGGCAACCAGCGTTCCCAGGATGGCACAGCCCTGTGGCAAGTTCCAAATTAACACCCCACTCACCTCAACTCCACAACCATGCAATCCACAACTCTGGCAATGCACACGTCACAAAATCACAACCAATATGCACAACAACTTGCGCACCCACCAGACAGGACAGAAGAACTTACAATGGTAACCTGGGCAAGCTGTAAACATGACGAATCAATGGCATGGCACCTCAGCCACACAATAGCCGAATGTGGGGAGAGGTGGCAACCAGGCATGTGTGAAGGATGCAGTATAACCATGATTGGGAATGTACACAATGCCAAGAGGGGCGGTGATGTGCTGGACAGACCGCAGCATGCAGAACACACCCATATCTAAGGCAACATATACCTCTGGTGTATGGAGTGTAATGGACAGTGGACGCAACCATGTCACTCCAGTCAGTGGGGTTCGTGGATATGTTGCCTGTTACGCCCCCATAAGCATGAGTAGATTGGGATGGCCCAGTGTACGCCAGGCCAGCGTAGGGGTGTGAATATAAAGCATATAGCCCTGGGCTTGGTCATCTTCTGGAAAGCCTAACGTCTCTGCCATGGTGCCGCCTCCCTCCCACCACGAGGCCGATGCCGTCCTCATCAGCGGAGTTGCCTGCGATCCTGTGCACACGCTGGACCACGAACCTGTCAGTCCAGACCCTGCGCAGCCAGGCCACACTGATCACCTGCTGACACTGGCATGTGTCAAAGAGGGCCCACCACGTGCCTGTGTAAGCTCCAAGCCCAAGGCCCACAAGCCAGCCAACCTCTCAGACCATCGCTGGCCCCCGACGCTGGCCCACATTGCTCCTTCCTCATTTACATACTCCACCGGTGTCCTCTGCGGCCCAGTAGGTCCATATGTGAAACTGTATCCTGGCTCCTAAATGACAGTGACCCCAAATCCGCGCCAGTGGCCACAGCATCAGACTCCCTGATTCGTGGGGCATGGTTCCATATGGGCATCTTGCGACACGTGGTGCCACAAACCCTGTTCAACGCCATACGACGACACGTGCTGCCACAAACCGTGTTCAACACCAGACGGCGACACGTGCTGCCACAAACCCTGTTCAACACCAGCCGGCAACACATGCTGCCATAAACCCTGTTCAATGCCAGCTGGCGACACTTGGTGCCACAAACCCTGTTCAATGTCAGCCGGCGACATGTGCGGCCACAATCCCTGTTCAACGCCAGCCGGCGACACGTACTGCCACAAACCCTGTTCAACACCAGCTGGCGACACGTGGATGAGGTACCAGAACTACCCTGCGGACCAGTAGGTTTCACATCCAGCACCTGTTATGTTATGTTATGTTATTTATTCTTTTGTATAGCGCTCGGCTACTCAAAAAGAGTGTCCCGGCGCTTTATTGGAAAAGGAAAACTGCGACAGAATAACATAACACCGATAAAAGAAAGAACAGAGTGCCAAACAAAAACTCACAAACAAAACAGGCTACTGAGTAAACAACCAAGTTTTAAGGTCTTTTCTAAAAGCCAACAGGCTGGTAGCTCCCCGCAGAGCAAGCGGCAGAGAGTTCCACAACTGTGGAGCCAGCAATCCAAAAGAGCGGCCACCGAGGCGCGCTCTCTTTACACGCGGAACAACTGCCAAGTACAAGGATTCCGACCTCAGAGACCTGGTCGGTTGATAAAAGACCAGTCTCTTTTGAAGGTACTTTGCTCCCACCTCGTGGAGAGCTTTATAGGCCAGAGTCAGAGCCTTAAAGGCGATCTGTTTCCGGATGGGAAGCCAGTGCAGGGTTTTCAACAGGCCCTAAGCACTGGAGCGTCTATTTAGACCATAGATTGCCCTTGCAGCGGCATTCTGCACCACTTGAAGTCGCTGCAGCAAGTACTCTGGAAGGCCCAGGTAGAGAATGTTGGAATAATCCAACCTGGACCCAATCAGAGCCTGCACTGTCAGTTTTCTGTGCTCCTCGGACAGCAGGGGAAGAAACCTCCGCAGCATCCTAAGGATGCCGAAGCAAGTGCCCGACACCCCCAGGATCTGGGATTTCAAAGTTAGCCTATTATCCATCTTGACCCCCAGATTCTTGGCAACCTGGGAAGAGCAAGACGGAGGGAACATATTCATCGGCCACCAGGCCTGCCAGTCTGGCTCTGTGTCACACCCAAAGAAAAGTACCTCGGACTTATCGGAATTGCACTTGAGGCTGTTCAGATGGAACCATTGAAAAACAGCCCCAAGGCAATCCCAGATACTCTCCCCATCAAAGTCACCTCCTCTCTTACATGAGAAGAGGAGCTGGGTGTCGTCAGCGTAGGAGACGATCTGGGCGCCATGCGACTCCACCAACGCCGCCAACGGGGTCATAATGATGTTGAACAGGGTCAGGCTCAAGATAGAGCCCTGTGGGACCCCGACTCCCAGAGGCGGCATCACGGCGGAATCAGGCGGAGCCCAGATCGTTTGCCGGCGGCCGGCTAGAAAGGAGGAAAACCAGTCGGACACCGTCCCCCGTAGACCTATCTCAAAGAGTCTTGCGAGAAGACCATCATGGGGAACGGTGTCGAACGCCGCCGACAAGTCTAACATCACCAGCATGGCTTTGCCCCCAGAGTCCAGAACCCCTTTAATGGTTTCTGCGACCTCAAGGAGCGCAGTCTCTGTGCTTAGATGGGGACGAAAACCCGATTGGGTGGCATGCAGGATCTCGTTGGTTTCAAGAAAATTGGAAAGCACACCCTGAACGTGTTTTTCCACAATCTTCGTGAGAGCCGGCAGCAAAGAGATGGGCCTATAATTCACCGGGGCCTTCGGATCCAGGCCTGTTTTTTTGAGCAAAGGAATCACCATCGCCTGTTTCCAGGCTTGTGGGACCACTCCCTGACTCAGCGAGAGATTTAACAGCGGGTTAGCCAGTGGATTGATCACCTCCGCAACTTTCGCTAGAAATTTAGCCGGGCATGGGTCGAGGGGTGAACCCGATTTTAAATTGCCCATTAGAGCTAAGGAGTCAGGAGCAGAGATCGGTGGAAACATGCTCAGCGTCACACCTGGCCAGGTCTGCGGTGATATGGTGGTCTCAGGTTCAGTCTGGACCAAGGGCCCTGGTGAAGGGAATGAATCCTGAATGCGTTGGATCTTGCTCGTAAAGAAGTCAGCAAGGTCCGTAGCCCAGGTACCTGATGGCTTTTCATCCGAGGTGTTAGACCATGGGGCAGTGAATTCTCTCACAATGGAGAAAATCTCCTTGCAGGAGTTAGAAGCAGCTTCTATTCTCCTGGCTAGATATGCTTTTTTTTCCAGGCGAATGTCCCGGTGATAGGCCTTAACCACCGTCTTGTCGGTCAGCTTGGCAACAGTATCATATTGTGCCCGCCAGGCTCTTTCGGCTACCTTGCACTGCTGCCGCGTAGCCGACAGTGCAGCGGTAAACCAAGGCGCAGAGACCTGTTTCGGTGTCAGGCGAGATGTCAATTCCGGGGCAAGATCATTTAGCCTGTCAAAGAGCCAGTCCTGCAGGGTCTGCAGATCCCTGTCCAGATCGCCAGAGAGAGGGCAAGGGTGGGCCACTGCTGCCTGGGCCAGCATCTACCGGGGTTACTCGATGATATGCCCTATGGACACGACCCTGTTGCTGTGCCAGGATAGGCACCGGTTTAGCTATGCCTTTGATCACAAATTTGGCAAGAAAGTGGTCTGACCATAGGACAGGAGTAATCTCTATCTCCTCAAGAGGGGAGGACGAGAATACCTGGTCAAGAGTGTGCCCCTTCTCGTGCGTAGGCTCCTGTAAATAAGGGATCAGTCCCAGCGGGGTCAAAGCCTCGGAAAGTTTGATGGCCGCGGGGTCGGACGGATCATCCATCCGAAAGTTAAAGTCCCCTGCCACGATGCAATGTTCAGCTTTCAGGGCCAGCCCCAACAGCACAGAATCCAGATCTTCAAAGAAAGTGCCGGGTGCGCCAGGTGGCCTATACACGAGTAGTCCCTTAAAAGATTGATGTGGCGATAGAGTAATCGAGAAGGCTAGGGTCTCCGAGCCTCGGATGTCCATTGCTGGCAAGATCGCACACGGGGTACCTTTCTTGACCACCAAAGCAACTCCACCGCCCCTTCCCTTAGCTCTATCCTTCCTGAAGATGTTGTAGTCAGGCGGGATTGCCGTAACAACATCAGGGTTGGAGAAATCACCCCACCACGTCTCAGTGAGCATAAGACATAGTGGCTTCCCTGTATCTAGGAGCTCAAAGATGTCTTGCGCATGTTTACATGCTGACCTGGTGTTTAATAGCATGCAACCGAAGCCTACACTAAGGGTGTTATTGCTCGGCCGTGGAAAGAGCGCGCGGTTAGGGCGCCAGCCACAACCCGGGCAACAGGATTTCCCATGATGACGTCCGGGAAAGACAGTGCGACAGCCTGAGACCCGAGGGTTGAGAGAACGAAGTTCCAAAGGGGAATAATGCTGGACAGGAGTCCCAGGGGGACACATCCCTGGTGGTAGAGCCCCACCCGCCGCTCCGCACGCCTCCGGGACGCTGACGGGCGCAGACGGGCAGGACTCTGGCTTGACTCCGGCACGAGTCCGGCGCTACCGCTGCGCGTCTAGTCACCTAGTCACGAATCATGAATGGCGGAGTGCACACAAGTGATCGCAAGGAGAGGAGTAAGAAGAAGATGCGGTTCAGTCTGGACAAAAGCCCGGTCACAGTCATGGAGGTGACCATACACGTGGGGCCACTGAACCTGAACTACACAGGCCGGTGGGGCCACCAACCCATGCCGGCGACACTTGGTGAACGGCCCGTGCTGACCGCTCTTGGCCTAGGCTGCGCACGAGTAGGTCCCAGATTTGGAACTGAACATCGATTATTCAAAGGCAGATTACATATCATTGCACGCAAGGAGAGGCGTACTGGGATGATGCATTGCATCTTAGCAGAAAAAAAGGATCATCATTACGGAGGTGATCGAACACTACCGGCAACTGCCCTGGTGTCACTAACTCTGTGCATCACGAGCCAATGACATGTGGCTGTGAGCCACTGCTGACTGCTGCCTACGGCCTACACTGCGGTCCAGTATGTCACAGAGTCTTGATTCTGCAAAGGCGGAGTTCATATCAGTGTACTGGCATCATCGCAGACTGCATCCCCTCTCAGCCCCGGTGCCACTATGTCTGTTCCCCGACATTCATGGACACTCTCTGATCGAACATTGGTGGCGTCTGAGTCTATGGACTAGGGGGCAGTTTTCATACTCATGTAGCTGATACCAAATTGGTGGTTGCAACGAGGCTGTAGCATTCCACTCCTTCATTTTCTGCTACCGGATAAAATCAAACCTTCCACAACATGCCCTGGAGGACACCTTCCACTGTCCCCCGCAACACTCCACAACATACACCTCGGACATTGATGAGGACCCGCTCAGGTCGCATGGCCCACCTGACTGCACCTCAAGTCACGATCCTGTGGCAATGTGCCTGTGCCGGCCATTGCGCATCTGGGGCCAATAACTCTGTGCTGGTCAGGTCCGGGATCCCTTCTTGTGGGATATTGCATGGCCTTTGAGGCGATGGCCTTGGGGTCATCAACGCCATGTGTCTGTGGCCCTACGCTGTCCGCTGCCTCCGGCCTCAACTGCGGCCCACCAGGGCTCACACATCAAATCGAGTCCTGACCGGCCCGGATGTCGCATCACTGCAGGAGGCACACGCCACCACTTCCAGGACCAACTCAGACCGCCAACTGCCAGTGTCCAAATGGTCGTACTGGCAGACTGACGGAGTTGCTCGCACCTGTCGCGGATGCCTGATCCCCTGCTCAGCACTCCAGGTGCGACTGACTCAGTGCACCGCAACCTATGGACCTTTATTGATTGAGTTTTGTGCTGTGGAGAGGTTGTGCAGCAATGTCACCTCAAGCAGCGTGGGAGACCTGGGACGTTGATGAGGAAGATGAGGCAGGTCTAAAACACCCCACTGCATCTGCATCAGGAATATCTCAAAGAGACACAATCCTAGACTTTTTCTTCACATGAGTGCACTCAGCTCTGGAGCCCCAACATCAGTACAATGCAACTCACGAATACTTCTGTTTGCATGTTGGGTGACCTCTAGACTTGCTCCGGCTCCCTCCATGTTGCTCAAGAGTTGACTCTGTTATGTAGGTTTTTTCAGTTTCCGTTGCACTGGTGTCCACTGTTCAAGTTGTTGCCAGCACCAAGCACTCCATGCGGGCTGGTTTACACTCACCCCACACACATTCAGCACAGGCGTCACTGTACATGTGGCCCTGCCAATAAAGGGGCCGGGCACATGTGCCCGTAGCCAGTTCAACATGATATATGCGTGTGTTCCTGTGGTCTTGCTGTATGCATGAGGGCCCTGAGCCCTACGACATTACATTGTGCTGTGTACATCGAATGCAGACATGTCAACGCAGGCTGCGGGTTGGAGCTTGGACATAAAGCTTTGTCGTCGCCCACTGAATTCGTAAGGGAAGTGCCCAGGGCCATCATGGGTGTGTGACTGCTATTTGAGCACCCTTGGGCGTGGTTCTGTACTCTGAATGTGCATGTGTCTCTATGGAAGTGTTGGTCTCCTCAGTGGGGTGTGGGTGAGCCCTGAAGGGTGAGAGACACCTACGGATGTGTTCTGGTTCGCATTCCATGGGTTCAGCCCCCCCCAACACCTGTTGCCAACTCCTTTTGGCGTGCTGACACCTGGTATTGGGGTGCCATGTGTGGGTGGGTGAAGTGTCGTGAGCCAGCTATGCTTGTGGGTGCTTCCAGCTGTGTGGTCTGTTGCAGGCTCTGTGTTCTCCTCTGAGTAGCTTGGCTGTGCGGGTCCTGGTGGGGGGTTGCATGGGATATCCATGGGCTGTTGGGTGGGCGTCAGTGTTGACAGTGTGGTGGTCCTCTCCGGCATCACAGATGTGTTGTCTTCTGTGGTCTGCTGAAGGTGTTGTGTGCCCCCTGCGATGTGAAAGGGAGAAGCATGTTGACTTTGTTTTGACATGTATGTCGGCCCATTGTGCTGATTTGCATGCAGACTGTATGGCAATGTACATTGTGACTGTTTGGGGGTGCTGGATACTTCTGCGGGACAGTGTACATTTGGACTACTTGACGGATGTGAGGTCGTACGCGTAAATTTCTATTTCACAGTTTCCAGCTCTGTCAGATGTAGTGGGCATGTTTCTCTGCATGTGTGGAGCAAGTTGTGTACTCTTTTCAGCAGTGTCAGCTATGCACATTGTACCACGTTGTCCTCAATGTGGTTGTGCTGTTCTTTCTATGTGTGTGTGGTGCAGTGTGCTAAGGGTGTCTGGGACATGATCCTGGGGGATTGTGGGTGTTCAGTGTGCTACAACTCCTTGTGCATGTATGCCATTGTGCCTATCTACCCGCCCCCCCATTCCCTGTTCTTTGCACTCCCTGTTGATGTTGTGTCAGGTCCTCTCGAGCTATGTCCGGACTTCCTACTCCTTACACTGTCCCCACACTTATGACTGTGGCCTGGGTTTCCTCCAGCTCCTACGGTGGCGCTGGACTGACAACCCCTGTTGCGGTTGCTGCCTTCCTGTCGGCAGCTGGTTGGTGCCTGGTTTAGGTTGTCATATCATGCTAGGACCTATTGGCCTCCTCGGCACTCTGACTGCAATCCAGGTGGTCTGCCGATGGGTCAGTTGCTAGTAGTGTTCTGTCACCTCCGTGACGCTGGTTTTGTTTTCCTGCGGTCTGCACCCCGTCTTCCTATCCCTCTTCTCCTTGGCCTTCCCCGACCCCATTGATCCTTGCTGGTAGTCTGTGGGGGTTTTGGGGTTCGAGTCGGCCTCTGCACTGGGTCAGGGTTCATTCATGTTGCTACATACTTTGGTTTGTTTCTGGTGTGTTGTTTCTGTGGTTTTTATGGCGCATTGTCCGGTCAGACGCGTGGGATTTGCTGGCCTGTGGCTGGTTTTCGCTACTTTTAGTACCGCGGTTGGCGTCATCACATCTTTTTTTGCGTTCGCGTATCACATTGTTGCGGCATGGCGTTGATTTTCACGCGTACCTTTGACGCGTTATCTGATGTCTATCGGATGCTACCGCCGCGTTACGCTGCGATGTTGAAAGTTGAATTACGCTACTCTTGCGATAGTTATCACACGTTCTTGGAAATATACCCCTCAGACTTATTCAGATAGGATTTAAATGGTGCGGAAAAAATGACTCCTTCATTATCCAAATGGTTTGCTGCATTATTGGAGCATATTCATGGTGGATATCAAAACCCTTTATCAAATAGATGTTACATTAAGAGGGCACCCATTGATGGTATACAAAAATTGAACTTTCTATTTTTAAGTTTTCATTTCTTACATCTTACAAAGCCTTGTTGTAAAATATTGACATCATTACTATATAATGTGAAACCATTCTGAAGGGTCATTTCTGGAGGGAAAAAGATGCTCTTTTTATAGGCTCATAAGGTGGACACAAGGTAAAATCAAAACAGAAGAGCAGTCCTAAAAGGTAACTGGGATACATGTATTAAAAGAGCTTTGACTGAATTGAAAATACGTCGACTTGCTTTCTTCGAAGTCCAAAGTTACATAGAGTTGCATAAAGTTTTGCATAAACAATTGCAATCTGGGAGTTACAAGGGTCAGTGTTAATACAATGCTTTTTTATGTAAATTTAAATCATTGTTTTTTTATGTACATCATTTGCAATAGGATTGGGTGAATCTATGCATATTTCTTTATTAAGATAACTTTATATTTTGTGTAGCATTATATTAACTTTCATACCAATGTATTTTCAGATGACAATAATATGGAGATACTTCTACCCCAGAATGTGTTGTGCAATGTCGATTCATTTTCCTTATCCTATTTTATAATTTAATGACCCTGCCAGATAATTTAGTTCTTCTGTGACGCAAACTTCTGTTGGTCTTTTAACCCCTCCCATGCTCATGACGAGCTCAGCTCGTCATGAGCCATGGTGCTCCGGTGGCCCGTGGAACGCTTACACGCTGGGCTAATTCCCCTGCTGTGCTGAGCGTTCCATTAAACGAGCATGGTTGTGACGAGCTCATCTCGTCATGAGCACCGGAGCACCATGGCTCATGACGAGCTGAGCACCCCAGCACAGCTGGGGAATAGCCCCAGCATTCAAGGGGTTAACCTAATGTACCTGAGGCTAAATGGCCTCAAATACAATGTACAGACTATGTGCCAGATCTACAAAATGTGCATATGGTCTTGACTCAGAATATCGACTGCAGAATATTGTCGTACAAGAATATTTTAGCAAAAATATCAACATTCAAAATATTATGGCATAAGTACATATTCATAAGTAGAGATTTAGTATTCTTTATTCCACATCTATGTACTTGAAGATATATGTATATATATATATATATATATATATATAACTCTGGGTAGTTTTCAAGTTTAGGTGGAAAGCAGCTCCTGTATAGAGCACTCTCAGCACCAGCAACACTTCAAATTTGCTCACCTCAAACGTCTGCTTTTCTATCAAAATCTTTAAGCGTAGGATTAGCACAGTTTGTCTATATCAAATCCTAGACAATCACAGCAACAGCATAGGGAACAAGTATGCAATGAAGGACATTAAAGTATACACTCTATTATAAAACCATATTCTTTTTAATAAACAATTATATTAAAATCCATATAAGAGCGTAAATCTTATTAAACACGATACATACATCAATAAATACACAGTGAAAATAGAACCATTGTTCTTAAATAAGAAAAATGCAAAGAAATCAATTAAAACACACAAATAATATCAAAAAGTGGCAATTAATGTAATCGAAGCGCGTTTTGGCGTTTAAGAAACGCCTTCTTCAGGAGCCACACAAAATTCTGAAATACATAATAAACAACAGAAGAAAATAAAACCTCATTGTCTCAATAATACATAATCACATAATCAATCACAAGAAACAACATTTCATAAACTTCATTAATATCTCACATTTCATAATAACAGGAGACAACCTATAAAGGCAACACCTTGTCCCTAATTGCTTAGATAATTGGTACATGATAAACATATA
Source organism: Lissotriton vulgaris (assembly GCF_964263255.1). Taxonomy (NCBI): domain Eukaryota; kingdom Metazoa; phylum Chordata; class Amphibia; order Caudata; family Salamandridae; genus Lissotriton; species Lissotriton vulgaris. The sequence continues at coordinate 1,153,195,554 of NC_141687.1, read as the reverse complement.
ACTGAACATCAAGATAAAATATCAGAGCACTCGCATTCAGTTTAGTCCTGCAGAACTGCATCGCGACCCGTATACGGCACAGTTAATTGGGACAATGTGAATCAACGCGCTGCTCTGGGTCCCACCTAGGGTATAAGAATGTGGATTAATGTGGCAGCTTCACAGGACCTACTAAAGGAAATGTATATTTGTTTTCCACAGGGACTACTAATCCCAGAAAGCAAGACGTGCACCAGCGGGGCCCACTGAGGGCGTGGTTTGCAAATAAAATGAGAAGTGTGGAAACTACCTGTGAGTGTCTTTACATGGGGACCTTTGATAAAGAGGCAGATATATATATATATATATATATATATATATATATATATATATATATATATATATATATATATATATATATATATATATATATATATATATATATATATATATATATATATATATAACCTACTGGCGGTCGCCAGTAGGTATATATAGTTAGGATTTTTTCTCTATGGAACTTTTGAAAATTCTATGTTTAATAACTTTGGCGTTTGTGGACGGAATCGGCTGAAATTTTCAGGAAAATGGCACATTTTGTTTCTGAGCAGCCCCTGAAAATTTGGGGGGGGGGTTCCGTCAAGGGGGGGCCGAGAAAAAAGGGGAGTCCCAAAACGCGTTTTTCCCATTCATTTTTCCATAGGGCCTTTGGCCTCACTTTTAGCTCGAACGGCTGAATGGATTTGCACGAAACTTGGCAAAATTGTAGGGACTGTTAGCCCGATGTGCCTTTGCTGGGTCTCAATATATGTGCTCCAGTGGATTTTGAGAAATTAACGTTTAAAAAAACAGATATATCTGTGACAGCGTCCCAGATAGCGCACCTGATCGCGTACTTTTCGCGTAACGGAGCTTTGCGAAGCGAAGCTGATTGGCTCTCCGGCGTCTGTCAACATTCTAAACAGTCCTGTGCGGCCGCCATCTTGTCTCTCGGTCGGATTGAGAGACAAGAGGAGGAGAAAAACGAAGGGGGAATTTAATGAAAGGGAGCAAGTAGATCCTTCTTGACCCCCTAGGAATGATGTTGGGGTTATTAAAGGGTCCCGTGGGGCAAAAAAAAAATTAGATTTTTCGCAGTAGAAGCGCTTCTCGGTTCGCGAACCGGGTCGCAAACTGGTAGTGAAACGTGAATTCGCCATTTTGTGTTTCGGTTTAATTAAATTACTAGGTATAAGGGGGTACGGGAGACGTATCCTGACCCCTTATGTTTTCTGAGGGTGGCTGAGGAGGCTCATATATGTTGATACATGTCTTCCAGCGGCTGTGCGTGAGCGTTTTTTTTTTTTTTGCTGCGTGACGTCTGTTAACGTTCGATTCGATGGAAATCAGGAACTGTTGACCGCCATTTTGTCACTGCGAGTAAATATTTTGTTAAAAATAATTGTTATAAATTAATCCTTATTGATAAACATTGTCTGCGCCATCTTGCCTTTTTTCCAATGCCACACTTTTGTTGAGCACGGCAGCCATTTTAGATGCCTTGACCAGACCCACTCTCTGCACGCCGCCGATCCTCAGCATGGCTCCCCACCCTCGCAAGCATCTCCCCCACGCACTGGTCACCCCCGCTCTCTCTCTCATGCATGGGCCATAAACCTCCTCCCATCTGCGCTGTTCGTGAGCGTTTTTTTTTTTTGCTGCGTGACGTCAGTTAACGTTCGTTTCGATGGAAATCAGGAACTGTTGACCGCCATTTTGTCACTGCGATTAAATATTTTGTTAAAAATAATTGTTATAAATTAATCCTTATTGATAAACATTGTCTGCGCCATCTTGCCTTTTTTGCAATGCCACACTTTTGTTGAGCACGGCAGCCATTTTAGATGCCTTGACCAGACCCACTCTCTGCACGCCGCCGATCCTCAGCATGGCTCCCCACCCTCGTAAGCATCTCCCCCACGCACTGGTCACCCACGCTCTCTCTCTCATGCATGGGCCATAAACCTCCCCCCATTTGCGCTGCTCTTCCCTGAGAATCACACCCTGTGCCCGCCCGACACCTCCCTTTCACCCTATTCACTACTGCACCCTCTGACACTCCTCTTCCTCTGTGTCTGATTGTCCAGGCCGGTCCCAGGCTATCACTTAGCCCTGCAGATGTAGTTTATGGCTCCAGCTGTAGAGAATCACCCCTCTTCAAAGGAGTTACAGTAGATCAAGGCCCCCACCCGATGAGATCCGTCACACCACACGCGTTCCTACTATCTGATAACGATCCTGTATTGTGATTGGGGAGGGGATTCTCACTGTGAGGGTGTGTGGGTCCGAGCCTGAAGCGGAAGATTCCAGGGATGCCTCTTTGTACATCAAAGTTTTTACAATTATGTGTCACATTAAAATATATAGCACTCCAACAAAGTAGTAGGATTATAAAACTTTATTAACTTATAAATATATACAACGCAACAAAAACAGTAAATACATTTAAACATTTTTAAGAAAAAAGAAGCAACAATGGTCAGTAGCTGTCTTTTGTGCGAATAGTCCCAAGGCAGCACAACGTGCTGAGTACTGGACGGCACCCAGGTGATGTTACCTGGGTGCCGCACTGGTTTTTGGGATCCTACAATGCAGCTCCGAAAAACGGCGTGGGGCGTCCCGGGTGGTGCGGGGGGAGGCCTCGTCAGTAGCGGTCTGTTGTGCGAATAGTCCCAAGGCAGCAGAACGCGCTGAGATGTGGATGGCAACCAGGTGATGCCCAGTAAGTTGCCGCGCTGGTTTTGGCATCCTACAATGCTGCTCCGAAAAACGGCGTGGGGCGCCCCGGGGGGGGGGGGGGGAGGCGGCGTGAACGGGCCTTCCCAGGTGGAGGCTCGTCTGCTGTACTGGGGCGCCCCTTTACCGTTTCAGTTGCCATTCCGCCCGCTTTTGCTACACTGTGCCTCATCCTCCATTCAGCTGTTTATCGCCCGCTCTTGCGGCTACAGCGTCTCGCTCACCATGTAGTTGAGTTGCGCCCAATTTTGCGGTGCAGCGATAGGCGGCTGCCACAGGACTCTTAAAATGGCGGACGGCTCTTCAGATTTGGGCCTGATCCACTAAAATTGTCCTGGGACACCTTGGAACTCGGATGTCCCCTGAGCCTTGAAGATTTTACAAAAGTCTTGGGGGCCCCCGACTCCTGCAGGCTTCCGGTGGGGAGCGGCTGCCATGATTGCTCGCGGAATGACCACGCCGGAGCCACGAGATGGTGGTGCTCTCATGCTGACGCCAGCTTCAGTCTGAAACATCCAGAAACAAGGTGGGGCTTTCATCGTTTGGGAAAAAAAAAATGTTTTAATCCAATGAAAAGTGTTATTTTTAGGTCACATGATCAAGCTTTCTATCATTAGGAAACCAAAAGTAAAATGAACCAATGAAAAGTTTTATAAACAAGTCACATGACCTGTTATGCTTACGTTACGCGCTGCTAGAAAAAGCGTAGAAAATCCGTTGGCACGTGAGGCGGCGTCAGTAGCGGACCGATGTGCGAATAGGCCGAAGGCAGCACAACGCGCCAAGATCCGGATGGCACCGAGGTGGTGTTCAGCAAGTTGCCGCACTGGTGTGGCCATCCTACAATGCTGCGCCGAAAGTCGGCGTGGGGCGCCCCGTTGGCCTGTGAGGTCGCTTCAGTCAGTGGGGGCTGTTTGAGGATCTGACTGCATTGGAAAGCAATGTGATGCTGTGCGTCGCCCCCAAGATGGAGGCTCCTCGGCTGCAGTGGGGCGTCCCTTGGTGTTTCACTCGCTATCCAGCTGAGTTGTGTCCGCACTTGCGGCTACAGTAGACCGAAGGCAGCATAACGCGCCGAGATCTGGATGGCACCGAGGTGGTGTCTAGCAAGTTGCCGCACTGGTGTGGCCATCCTACAATGCTGCGCCGAAAGTCGGCGTGGGGTGCCCCGTTGGCTTATGAGGTGATGTCAGTAGTGGACCGATGTGTGAATAGGTCGGAACCAGCACAAGGCGCCAAGATCCGGATTGCAAGTCCTGGATGTTGAGTGCCATAGTTGAGAGTTCTGAGCAGTGCTTGTAACACTGTCTGAAGCTTATTTGCACCTGCTGCAGCTTCACTATTGCTCTGGTGTGGGCAAAGATCGCCCATGACATAGGCGGCCGGCTCCCGAGGTCCGGCGGAACTTTGTTCCTTTTCCTTTCTGCATCTTGTCCCACAATCCGTTTGACCTGAAGACACGACCAGGTCCTTGAATGTGTGCAGGGGGACGCTATTGATTGAATCAAAATGGCGGCTTCACACAAAGCTGACTCAAGCGTTGCTGGTGATGCTATACAGTCAAAAACTGGTTTTCAGTTTGTACATTCTTCAGGATTTTTCCATCCAAGGCTGGTTGAGAGTTTGTAGAACAATGGCTTTAGATCTTGCCCTCCTCTCTTTTGACTGTTGGTTCTTGTTGCCTATCTCTTCTGTTGTCATTTAACTGAACCTTTTTTGACTGCCGAAAGGGGTTCTGGTCCGACCCCTGGTTGGTGGAGACCTTTTGACTATATCCTGGACCTGCCCGGCCTCGCCCAAAATGGCGCTGGTATAAATGGGACTCGTAACTCCTTGTTGTTTACTGGTTGCACAACCTTGATATCACGAGATATGTATGCAGTTTTGAAGCACATGGCGGGCGGGGACGAGAATTGATTGAATATTTCGACATCCTTATTGATATAAAGTTCTGATGTGGTATTGATTACTGTACTATTGTAAGTTCGAATTAACGTCACCCATGGTACTTGCCCGCAAATGTATATCTAGAAAATGTTATTGTAAGTGGCCCTGTCGTATTTTAATTACAAAATGTACGTCCACCGATTCCGCAACTGTTAGACACCTTAGTTCTTGCAACCTAATGGCCTGCTCGTTACATTCCTCTACAGTGTAAATGTCTCCTCATCATATAAGATTCCAGTTTGCTCCGTGGCCGGCCCACGTGGTTATAGGCCCGTATTTGTATACTGACATTTTCACAATAAAGGTTTTTAAAACAAAACATGGTAGTAGTATTTACATTGGTAAAGTTTTTAATTTTAGTCACTGTTTTCGAATCAGTAAAAGGCAAGTGAAATAAAGCAGTCCAATTACATGACGGATAAAAGGTATAATACGTAGGAACGCAGTTAAGATAAATGGTCAAGGGCTGTTGTGTTTTTTACTCCTGCAACATAAAGTGATCGATAAGAATCTGATATTCAGGCGTATCGGCGACTAAGACAGCAGGCCGAGTATCTTTTGCTCAATGGCTCCGTCATGGGACGAAGAAACGCCCTTTTGCTAGAAAAAGGAATATATTTTACTTGCAGGACAGTTGTAAATTTTCCGGGAAAGTACATTAGCCTGGAACATTATAACATACATGTTTAAGAAAAAATAATGTTCGAAAGCAATAAAAAGCGTAATTTTTAGGTCATATGACCAAGCCTTTCATCATTAGAATAACAAAAGTAAAATGAACCAATGAAAAGTTTTATAAACAAGTCACATGACCTGTTATGCTTACGTTACGCGCCGCGCCCCGGATCGCTTCCGGGTGCGCTAACGCGGCGCGTCATATGACGCATTACGCGACAACGTAGGTCCAGAATATAGTCAAAATGTCTCCACCAACCAGCGGTCGGAACACAACCCCTTTAAGCAGTCTAAAAAGTTCTGTTAAATGACTAGAGAAGGGACAGGCAACAAGAACCATCAGTCAAAGAGGGGAGGGCAAGTTCTTCTCTACCGGGTCACGTTGGGGCGCTACCGGAACTGATCGAATTGGTAGTCTACAGTGTTTCTGGATGTTTCAGACTGAAGCTGGTGTCAGCATGAGAGCACCACCATCTCGTAGCTCAGTCGTGGCCATTCCATGAGCAATCATGGCAGCTGCTCCCCACCAGAAGCCTGTGGGAGTCGGGGGCCCCCAAGACTTTTGTAGAATCTTCAAGGCTCAGGGGACGCTTTCGAGAATTGGGCCCAAGACCTAGCAGACAAGCGTCCGAGTTCCAAGGTGTCCCAGGGCCATTTTAGTGGACCACGCCCAAATCTGAAGAGCCGGCCGCCATTTTGAGAGTCCTGTGGCAGCCGCCTATCGCTGCATCGCAAGAGCGGGAGCAACTCAACTACATGGTGAGCGAGACGCTGTAGTCGCAAGAGCGGGCGGTAAACAGCTGAATGGCGGAAGAGGCACAGTGTAGCAAAAGCGGGCGGAATGGCAACTGAAACGGTAAAGGGGCGCCCCACTACAGCGTGGATTCAGGTCAAACGGATTGTGGGACAAGGTCCAGAATGGAAGAGTCATCAAAAGGCAAAAAGTTCCCCGGTCCTCGGGAGCCGGCTGCCTATGTCGGGGGCGATCTTAGGCCACACCAGGGCAACACGACTTGGGGAGGGGGCAGGAGCCAAGCGCCCCCTCCCAGTCCGCGCCACCACACCGTATGTTGAAAATCTGAAGCCATCGTTCTACAAACTCTCAACCAGCCTTTGATGGAAAAATCTTGATGAATGTACAAACTGAAAACCAGTTTTTGTCTGCATAGCATCAGCAGCAACGCTTGCTATCAGAGTGCATGAGTCTCATGCTCGATCGATTGAGCTAGCCGGATCAGGCAACAAAAAGTATAAAATAGTTATGTAAATAGTTATTTAATAAAATGTTTTACCCTGTTACTTTGCTGGTGTGTTGTATATATTTATAATATTTGCATAGAGTTTATCGTTATTTTGGGCGGGGTGGGTGACGGAGCCGAGCTGTCTTGCAGCCCTCATGGTGTGGAGCTCAGTTCATCTCACTATTTTCGTATTTCTCATGAAGGGTTGTTCCTAATGTTTCTATTTTAGCGAGGTCAAAAAGAGATCCCATTAGTGGCCTACTGATTTTGCTCGATTACTTTTGTTTTTTTATACGATTTTTCACTATCTGCAAAGACTAAACAGAGTATTGCGACTTTGTGCTTTTTTGTAAATAGAGAATGAACCAAAGAGAATCAATTCTAAAACAATAAATGCTTCGATAACAATCAATCAAATGGAGAGACAAGCAGGCACGACGGATTACAACGGGGGCAAAGGCCTGCGTTAACTACCCTTCACTATCTGCAAAAAGAGAGTACTACTAAGAGAAAAGAGGGGAGGGGGGGCAGCCTTCAAAGCACATCAGCGTGCATAAACACGAAAAAGTTTTGACCTATCACGTACTTGACATTTGACAGCTTTTGATATTTGCTATTAAAAAACCATTGAAATTCACAGAAAAAAACATAGGTTTTAGGCTATATATAGTTAGGGATTAGCATTTACAAAACCTTAATTTACTCGCACAAAACCATAGAAATTCGCATATATAGTTAGATGCAATAACTATATATCGCGCACCCGCAACCCACTGCTGATGATGTCACATATTACATCATTCATGACATGGTCAGTGACATCACTGATGACATCTCAAATGACATCATTCATGACATGGTCAGTGACATCACTGATGACATCACTGATGACAACTCAAATGACATCACTGACGACATTACTGATGACATCATTCATGTGATAATACGATGAACCTCTTCAGACTCTAATATAACCTTAGATACACTCAGTGTAAACAGACACTCACAGATTGTCACTCATCCATGGAGTTACTCATACACCTAGTCAGTCATGCAAAGAATCAATCACACCTCCATTTCCACAACTATACAGTTATACACACCTTACTTATTCAAACATATTCTAACACATATTTACTCTCTTATACAATCACTGATACAAGTTTTCAATGATCCATGCAGCCACTCACACATTCACTAGCTCTTATACACAGTAATTTATATGTCAACTCTCACATGTACTGTGTTTTACATATGTACTTACTTTGACATGTAGCACTGAGATATCCATTCACTCACCAATACACTCATGCACACAGTTAACCACCTACACAGCTGTTTCCACATGCAGTTTTGAACCCATACATCTAGTGAATCAACTGCTCACACATCTATGCACGGAGTCACACACCTCCCAGACACCCACACACACACACTCACTCTCCCATACAAATACTTGGGTAACCAATCAATAACCCATATAGTTACTCATATAGCTACTGATCAACACATGCAGCAGTTTACAGAACAACAGATATAATGATGCACAAATTAAGACAGTTTAGTCACTAACTCATGCACTCAGTCAGTCATGCACCTACTAAATCCTTCATCCAGACACTTATACATCCACTCATTCTTTAATATGTAAGACATATTTTAAGTTTACAGAAACATACAGTCACTGGGTGGTGTCATCAGTGATGTCATCAGTGATGTCATTTGAGATGTCATCAGTGATGTCATCAGTGATGTCATCAGTGATGTCACTGACCATGTCATGAATGATGTCATTTGAGATGTCATCAGTGATGTCACTGACCATGTCATGAATGATGTAATATGTGACATCATCAGCAGTGGGTTGCGGGTGCGCGATATATAGTTATTGCATCTAACTATATATGCGAATTTCGATGGTTTTGTGTGAGTAAATTAAGGTTTTGTAAATGCTAATCCCTAACTATATATAGCCTAAAACCTATGGTTTTTTTCTGTGAAAAAATATATATATATATATATATATATATATATATATATATATATATATATATATCAAAAGAAAACCCTTTCAGGCATAGAGTGATGCATAAATTATGCAAAAAAGAACTCTGCTCACTGTCTGAGCCATTTGAGGTGAGCAGATCTAGAGTGTCGCTGGTGTTGAGAGTGCTCTAACAGGAGCTGCTTTCCACCTAAACTTGAGAACTACCCAGAGTTCTCTCCTTCTTTTTTGCATATATATATATATATATATATATATAGGATTATTTTCAATAGAAAATCTCAACATTCTATTGTGAATAACTTTGGCGCCGGTTGAGGAATCAGCTTGAAAATGTCCTCAAATTTGCCTCGCAGCGCTCCGGTCTTTCCCTGAAAGTTTGGGGGGGATTCGTCAAGCGGGGCTGAGATAAAAGGGGGTCCCAAAACATGTTTTTCCCATGTTAATTTCCATAGGGCGGTCGACCTCACTTTTAGGCCAAACGGCTGAATGGATTTCCACCAAACTTGGCAAAATTGTAGGGACTGGTAGCCCGATGTGCCTTTGCTATGTCTCAAGATATGTGCTCCAGTGGATTTTGAGTAATTTAGGTTAAAAAAAATATATATATCTATAAGCGCTCCCCGGTACGCGCACCGGGGCGCTAACCAGCGCGCTACACGATTTCGCGCGCGGAAAGCTGATTGGCTCTCGGGTGTCTGTCAACATTCCAAACAGTCCGGAGCGGCTGCCATCTTGTGTCTCGGTAGGATCGAGACACAAGAGGTGGCAAAAACAAAGGGGGAAATGACCATAAGGGGGCAGAGTAGACCCCCCCTGACCCCCTAGGTTTGATGTGGGGGCTATAAAAGGGCCCCGCGGGGCAAAAAAAAATAATCTTTTTTTTTATTTGCGTGGGGGGAGCGCCCGGTACGCGCACCACGGAGCGTACCGGGAAGCGTTCCATGGGGAAAAAAGAATGATAGAGTTTTTAAGAAAATGTAGCCTTTTTTTATAATTTGGAGGTAGTTCTAAAAAGATCTGTTTTTTTTCTTCTTTTTGTTGTTTTATATTTTTTTAATGTTTTTTGAACATTTTGTACTTTTTTTGGCTTTTAAGAACTATTTTATATTTTTTTTGTTATTTTTATGGGGAGAAACAAAAAGCAGGGAATTGAAAATGGCTCTACTGGAGCAACAAAAAAAACAGGAAAAAATTAGGGTTTTTTGGGGCAATTGTGGTTGTCACCAGCAAGCAGGATGAGCTTTATGCTCTGCTCACCATAGGAGATGGTCTTACCACAAAAAATACATGTGATCCTGAATTCACCAAACAGTGGTTGTATGCAAGGGATCGTCTCCCTTGTCTCTGGTCCCGATGGAGTGGGTTGTTTTCATTTGGAGGTGCTGGGTGTAGTTTGGGGAGGGTTGCTGGCCAGTTCTCTCACCTCTGCAACAGCATAGTTGTTGGGATGCTTGCGCTGCATGTGCCTAATCATGGTATTATTACCGAATGAATATTTTTTGTTAGGGTTCCCCCTTGACAGTTCAATGCCACAGATTTGGCAAGTCACCATTGGCGCATTGACTTTCTTCTTGCCCTCTGGAATAGAAAAAAACTCCCATACAATGTGCTGCCTTGGCCTGTATGGGGTATTGTCTTCTGGCAGCCACCTCCTCCCCTCCTCCTCCTACTCCTCCTCCTCCTCTTCTTCTTGCCCACCAATGTGATGTTGTGGTGGTCCTCTTGGTGGTGGTGGTGGTGGTGGTGCAGATGCTCCAGCTGCTGCTGCTACTGTAGCCATTTTAAAGTACAAAATATTTCTGATAGATCTCCAAACAGGTCTTCCTCAGTCAAAGGACAAAGTCAGAATAAGGATAAAAGGTCGGGGCTCTCATCATTTGGAAAAAAAAAACTGTCCTGAACCAATGAAAAGTGTTATTTTCAGGTCACATGACCAGGGCTTTCATTATTTGGAAACCAAAACTGTTCTGCACCATTAAAAAGTGTTATTTTCAGGTCACATGACCCGACGCACTTACGCGATGCATCCCCGGGCGCGCCACGGGGCGTGTCGCGTAAGCGCGTCAGATGCTTACGTTGCGCAATCGTATTTGCTCGAGTACTTCCAGGTGCGCTTACGCAGTGCGTATCACGCGGACGCGGCTAGGCGATAAGTCATGATGTTTTCGTTCGCGGCAATAGCGCTAACGGGACTCTCACCGGTGCGCGACCCGGGGCACACCCGAAAAATGCGCTTTCCAGTGCGCACACCGGGGCGCGCACCGGGAGCGCACCAGGGCAAAAAAAAAATTTGTATTATAAAAATATACAATATAGGATTAATTATAAAAAATATTACATTTCATAGGTTTGAGGCCCTATATATAGTTAGGAATTAGCATTTAAAAAACCTATGAAATTCACTGAAAAAACCATAGGTTTCACACCAGTTATAGTTAGGAATTAGCATTTAAAAAACCTCTTAAATTCACTGAAAAAAACATAGGTTTCACATCAGTTATAGATAGCTGGAAATTTTACTGACATAAACCCATAGAAATTCCAACGTTATAGTTAGTTGGACTCACTATAACAAGCGTGCCTGCAATGCACTGCTGATGACGTCACATATTACATCACTCATGACATCGTCAGTGACATCACTCATGACATCACTTATGACACCATCGTTGTGACAGAGTGACAGACCTCCTTTTAGTGTAATGTAACCCTTGAAATAGATATTCAAAAATAGAAACTAAAAGTTTAAAAAAAATGGAGATACCCATACCAGTTACAACAACCAATTCAGTAATTCCACCATCTATATACACATCCACTCATTTACAAACAGTTCTATGTAGTCACTCATACATATACTCACTCATCATATGTAGTGATACATCTATACATCCTGTTATACACCGACAGTCATCCAAAAGTTACTCACACACATACTCACACATGCAAATAAACTATTGAACATCCATTTATTTGCATGTAAAACTATACACACACTACCTCTTTACTTCTAAAGAAACTTACACATACTTACTCTCTTAAACAATCACTTATATAAACATATACTTATTTAAACAGGAACTCTTCCAATCTCTTACTCTCACATATACTCATTTATATACATCAAAACTCACATACACTAGATTAAAATATATGTCGTTACTAAAAAACACAATAGTGAGACAGTCATTCACTCACTAGCACACACATATACACACTCATCCACTCATACAGTCCTGCACATAGGCTGTCTTCAAAACACATACAAACAGTGAGTCAGTCACCAACCCATGCAGCTACTTATACACAAAGTGAAACACTGATACATATATTTCAATATTTAAAAGTTACTCGCTAATATATGTATTCAATAAAATACACTTAATAAGGCAGTTAACCAATCATTTAAAAAAAAAATCCATTTACACACTTATTTAACTATTTATTCTTCCATCAACCTTTACAAATACAAATATTAAACATATTAATTTTAAAGAAAGACACACATTCATTGGCTGGTGTCATCAATGATGTCATGAGTGATGTCACTGACGATGTCACATATATATATATATATATATATATATATATATATATTCACTGAAAAAACCATAGGTTTCACACCAGTTATAGTTAGCTGGAAATATACAAAACAAATTTATTTTTCAGAAAGACACACATTCACTGGATGGTGTCATCAGTGATGTCATGAGTGATGTCACTGACCATGTCATGAGTGATGTAATATATGACGTCATCAGCAGTGCATTGCAGGCGCGCAAGTTATAGTGAGTCCAACTAACTATAACGTGTGAATTTCAATGGTTTTATGTCAATAAAATTTCCAGCTAACTATAACTGGTGTGAAACCTATGGTTTTTCAGTGAATTTAATAGGTTTTTTAAATGCTAATTCCTAACTATAACTGGTGTGAAACCTATGGTTTTTTCAGTGAATTTCATAGGTTTTTTAAATGCTAATTCCTTTCTATATCGAGTTTCTAACCTATGTTTTTTTTTACAATTTGCTGTTTTGTGTAAGTATTAATTTTTAAGTTTTTTTTTAATCATTTTTTCCTGGGGCGCTCTGGGTGCGCGCTCCGGTAAGCTCTCCGGTTAGCTCTCCGGTAAGCTCTCTGGTAAGCTCACCGGTAAGCTCTCCGGAAAGCGCACCGAGAGCGCTACTTTCGTTCGTGAAAAAAATATGAATGAAAAGTTAAGAATAACGCAAAACATTTCGTACCATACAAATAAAAGAAGTTTTTTTTTATAAGGAAATGAAAATGATTATGCATTTCCGTAAAAGTATAGTGACGTCACTTCGGCGCGCAACGTAAGCGCCCCCGGAAGCGCCTACGTTTGCGACACGTGTGCGCCCCCGGAAGCACCTACGTTCGCGCCGCGTAAGCGCCCCGGAAGCACCTACGTTCGCGCCGCGTGTGCGCCCCCGGAAGCGCCTACGTTCGCGCCGCATATGCTCCCCGGAAGCGCCTACGTTCGCGCCGCGTGTGCGCACCCGGAAGCGCTCCGGTGCGTGCAGCGTCAGCGCGTCAAGTCATGTGACTTTAAAATAACACTTTTCATTGGTTGCTAACAGTTTTTTTTTACAAAGAATGAAATCCCCACCCATTTCCTTCACTTCTTCTTTCACTTTTGTGACTGCAAGACCTGCCTTTTTGCTCCTGGATCTTTCTTGGTTTTACCATGGCTGCCAGAGAATCCAGCAGTGATGAAGAACCTCCTCAACGAAAGGTGAAGGAACATTTTATTTGGAAATTTTTTTAAATACCACCTAACCAAAAAAAGGTGAATGCTCCAAAAGTGGAGTGCAGGATCTGCAAAGAAGTCCTGTCACGGGGTAACCCCTTAAAAAAATACTCATTTGGAAACTTCACGATGATCCGGCATGTGGAGAGGAAGCACCCCCAGAATTTTGCCCGGGAAAGTGTCAGGGCTCTGGCACAAGAGGTTCCCGGTGATGGGGCCTCTACATCCACCGGACAAGCAACTTCTTCTGGGAGGGGGCAATCGCAGGAGCTGGTGCCAAACATTCAACCTGCTTTTAACCATGGTGTCCTGAGATGCAGATACTGCAATCAACTCCTCACCTATGGGGAGCAAAGTATCCAGCTCATGGTTCGAGCATTGGTGAACCATCACTGCCGTTCCCACCCCTAATTCTTTTTGGTTTTTTTGCTCCTGTTGAGCAGTTTACATTCCCTGTTTTTGTTCCTGTTTAGAAAAAAGAAGAAAACAAAAAGTTCTTTTCAGAACTACCTCCAATTCTCGTCAAAGAGCTATATTCTTAAAAAAATGAAAAAGAGTAAGTGAAATAGAGTGCATTGATAATGGAAAGGAAAATGAGTAAGAAAGAACAGAAAGGTATGAGAGGAGAAAAGAAGTGAAGTAGGAGGACTGAAAGAAGGTGAGTGTTAGGAAAGAAAGTAAGAAGAAGAGTGAATATGGGGAATGTTGATATTCAAAGAAAATGTTGAAAAGGAACAGGGGTGTGGAAGGGTAAGAAAAGATGCATTGCTGGAGTTGAAGGCAGAAGGCCTCATTTATAAAGCCATGCATCACTTTAACGCCACCAAAGCGTCACTTTTTGTGATGCATCAGTCCAATAAAAAACGCACCTTATTTATTCATATTTACAAAGTGGCGCATCTAGGTAAATGCGTCACTTTGTAAACCCCTGCGCCACATTATTCCTACGTCAGGTGTAATGTATGCAAAAGGGACATATTGACGCAAGAAAGGGTCGTACAGATGACGCAGTGAAATCTATGAGATATCACTGCATCACTTTTATGACGCTGTTGCGTCCAAATCTTACACCTGTTTCACAGCAGGCGTGCAGGCCCTTTCACATGGGGCTTGGCCCCATGTGAAAGGATACATTGCTGGAGTTGCTTCATTTTTGTGACACACTCCAGCAATGCTTCACTTTTGCGCTTACAGATACGTCTGAAATACTGACATATCTAAAAGAACTTCCAACATAATACGTCATAAATTTAATATGACGCATGAGTAGAAGACTGAAGAACTCATTTATGAGGCCAAGCGTCACTTTAACGCCACCGATGCGTTACTTTTTGTGACGCACCAGTGCTGTAAAAAATGCACCTTATTCAGTCATATTTACAAAGTGACACATCTAGGTAGTTGCATCACTTTGTAAGCACCTGCACCACATTATTCCTACGTCAGGTGTAATGTATGCAAAAGGGACGTATTGACGCAAGAAAGGGTCGTAGAGGTGACACAGTGAATTAACTGGGGGCCTCATTTCTGAAAAGTGACGCATCGCTGTGATGCAGCGATGCGTCACTTTTCTGTGCGCACTCCTTACGACATTCCAGATGTGTCATATTTAATGTATGACGAATTATGTCGCAAGGAGTTACAGATACTTCAGTATTTCTGATGTATCTATAAACACAAAAGTGACGCATTGCTGGAGTGCGTCACAAAAGTGATGCAACTCCAGTAATGCGTCCTTTCACATGGGGAAAGCACCATGTGAAAGGTCTTGCGTCAGTCTTACACCTGCTGTGAGGCAGGCGCAAGATTTTGACGCAACAGCATCCTAAAAGTGACGCCGTGAAATCTCATAGATTTCACTGCGTCACTATTACGAAGCTTTTTGCGGGGGAACGCCCCCTCTGCATACATTATACCTGACGTAGGTATAATGTGGCGCAGGGTTTTAAAAAGTGACCCATCTACCTAGATGCGTCACTTTTTAAATATAGCGCAACAAGGCGCATTTTTTTACACCGCTGGTGCAATGCGTCACTTTTCTGTGCGCACTCCTTACGACATTCCAGATGTGTCATATTTAATGTATGACGAATCATGTCACAAGGAGTTACAGATACGTCAGTATTTCTGACGTATCTGTAAACACAAAAGTGACGCATTGCTGGAGTGCGTCACAAAAGTGACGCAATTCCAGTAATGCGTCCTTTCACATGGGGAAAGCACCATGTGAAAGGTCTTGCGTCAGTCTTACACCTGCTGTGAGGCAGGCGCAAGATTTTGACGCAACAGCATCCTAAAAGTGACGCAGTGAAATCTCATAGATTTCACTGCGTCGCTATTACGAAGCTTTTTGCGGGGGAACGCCCCCTCTGCATACATTATACCTGATGCAGGTATAATGTGGCGCAGGGTTTTAAAAAGTGACCCATCTACCTAGATGCGTCAATTTTTAAATATAGCGCAACGAGGCGCATTTTTTTACACCGCTGGTGCGATGCGTCACTTTTCTGTGCGCACTCCTTACGACATTCCAGATGTGTCATATTTAATGTATGACGAATCATGTCGCAAGGAGTTACAGATACGTCAGTATTTCTGACGTATCTGTAAACACAAAAGTGACGCATTGCTGGAGTGCGTCACAAAAGTGACGCAACTCCAGTAATGCGTCCTTTCACATGGGGAAAGCACCATGTGAAAGGTCTTGCGTCAGTCTTACACCTGCTGTGAGGCAGGCGCAAGATTTTGATGCAACAGCATCCTAAAAGTGACGCAGTGAAATCTCATAGATTATTACGAAGCTTTTTGCGGGGGAACGCCCCCTCTGCATACATTATACCTGACGCAGGTATAATGTGGCGCAGGGTTTTAAAAAGTGACCCATCTACCTAGATGCGTCACTTTTTAAATATAGCGCAACGATGCACATTTTTTTACACCGCTGGTGCATCACAAAAATTGACGCACAGGCGGCGCAAAACTGTCGCAAGGCCTTCATAAATAAGGCCCTGGATTTTCCCTGTGCTTCGCTCCCCGGTGCGTTTCCCGGTGTGCGTACCGGGCAACCCCCCGCGCAAATTGAAAAAAAACATATTTTTTAAATGCCCCGCGGGACCCTATTTTAGCCCCCAAATCAAACCTAAGGGGTCAGGAGGGGGTCTACACTGCCCCCTGATAGTCATTTCTCCCTTTTTTTTATGTCACCTCTTGTGTCTCGATCCTACCGAGACACAAGATGGCGGCCGCTCCGGACTGTTTCGAATGTTTACAGACACCTGTGAGCCAATCAGCTTTCCGCGCGCAAGTCGCGTGTCGCGCCTGGTGCGCTCCCGGTGCGCGCACCGGAGCGCGCCTATAGATATATATATTTTTTTTAACCTAAATTACTCAAAATACACTGGAGCACATATCTTGAGACATAGCAAAGGCACATCGGGCTACCAGTCCATACAATTTTGCCAAGTTTGGTGGAAACCCATTCAGCCGTCCGGGCTAAAAGTGAAATCAACCGCCCTATGGAAATTAACATGGGGAAAACGCGTTTTGGGACCCCCTTTTATCTCTGCTCCCGCTTGACGAATCCCCCGCAAACTTTCAGGGAAGGACCGGAACGCCGCGAGGCCATTTTGAGGAAAGTTTCAGTCAGATTCGTCAACCCGCGCCAAAGTTATTCCAAATAGAATTTTGTAATATTGAAAAAAATCCTAACTATAACTACCTACTGGCGACCGCCAGTAGGTAATATATATATATATATATATATATATATATTGAAGCTCATTGTCCGTCTGCTCTTCTTCACTCTCGGCCGGGTGCTCGAGCGGCGGGTGACGGCACCACGCAAGTCGTGACGAGACAAAGCTCCACTGCACAAAGGCACACAGCACTCACGGGGAAAGTTCCAATATGTTTATTGGACAAAAGACACTCTCGCAAGACGCGTTTCGGCCACCGCCTTTCTCAATTATATATATATATATATATATATATATATATATATATATATATATATATATATATTGTCACGGTATAGGTATATGTATTTGGAAGTAGTAAACCCATACTTACATCTACATTCTTACCTTGACAATATTGCTGTTGATGGAATATTTTGCTAGAATTGTGTTGTCAGCACTCCAAAGAGAAGTCACAAAAACATTCACATTTTCAAATGACATATTCATATAGTGTAGATTAGTTATCCATGTTTCAATAGAGCATTGTAGAGGAGTCCAATGTATGAATATTCTTCACTTCTTTATTATTCATCTTCTAATAAAAAAATGTTTTGATTGCAACAATAGCCAATGGCCCCCTTTGGGACATCTTCAGGGCTTAATCAAACTCCATGTATCATCATCTACTAGTCTATGTAGTCCTCCAATGGTGTTAGAAACGGAATAAATGTTGTCCCTTAAGAATTAGTCCATTTTCATATAGTGTTCCATGCAGAAGGCGTGCCCTAAGGTAACTATAACCTGCGCCCGCCATGCACAGTTTTCTCATCAATAATTTCACTGCATATTTTGCAGTGATATTATCAATGATGTCATAGAAGATGTTATGAGTGATAAAATATGTGGGGTAATTAGCAGTGCATTGCGAGATTGTGAGTTATAGTTACCTTAGAGCACAAATTATAGTTACTTGAGATAACTATTACTATAACTGGTGACTTTCTGTGTTTTTTAGAATTTAAAATGTTACGTTGTTACTGCACATTTTACCCAACAATAACATTACTTAAATTTTTGTTTTTCAGTTATTTTCTTTTTTTTTAAACTTAATGTAATATTTAATTATCATATGTAAATTTAACACCCTACCACACATAGCCAAAGGGGTTTACTGCACGGCATGGCTGCAGCCAGCCCACGATATAGACAGCCAACCCCACACCATGGGGTGTCTTCGGTCATACACGGTTGTGGGTTGGCCACAGGGCCTGGACGGTGACCAGGTCTTACAGCCAACACCTAGCATGCAACAACCCCCTTTAAAGTCAGCCCATCGCACACTGCACAAGGCCTTCGACAGTTCATGGCAGGGGGTGTGCCAGAGGGCCTGTTGCCCCCTTCACCCAGGGCCTTTTGTTTTTTAAAGGGGACGGGGACCATGTGCCCTCCCTTCCTTAACCTAATATGGCCCATGGGACCCCATTCCTCAGGCCCATATATATTTGGAAGGGGCGGGGGCACATGGCCACCCTCTCAAGCCTCTTTAGCCCTTAGACACCCCCATCCTCCAGAACCTTAGGTATTCTAAAGGGCAGGGGGTGCATGGCCCTCTCCCTGAGCCTTATTAGGCCCACATCTATTACTTAAAATTAAGCAGAGGGAGCAACACATCCCCCAAGCCATATTAGACCCTGGGGTCCTAATTCCATAGGGCCATTTTATTATTAAAGGGGAGGGGAATCCCATGTCCCCCTCCCTAAACCTTGGGGCCTGCATTTCTCGAAGAAGGGTGCCCTTATGCCCAATCAGGGCACCCACTATACACTCATTGGGGACTGCGGGGGAGTCTCAAAGCCCCTACGGTCCTACCCAGCTCCCAGCATGCAGCAGGATCTAGCATTACTCCTGCATGGAGGGAGAAGCTACTAATGCTGCTCTCTCCAGGCGGGAGCAATATTTCTATCTGTTTAAACAGATCAAAGGTCTGCTCCGAGCCAAGGGGAGCATTTTCAAATCTCCCACTGACTGGATGCAGAATTTGTGTTTGCTCCCTCATGGTGGAAATTTTGAAAATTGTTCCGCCAAGTGGGAGCAAACACAGGTTTTCTTGTCTGTGCAGGGGTGGGCAGGGAAACCGCTTAGTCCAGGGGGTGGATTCCCCGGGACATAGCTAGTGAGACGGCCCCAGGCAATGGGGTCACCTTAGGCATTAATGGTTCATACAGTGTGACCCCCTCCCTTTTACTTACTTTTGTGTCCTGGGGGATAAAGTCTTCGGGGCCTTTAGAGGATCGGGGAGGTGGGTCTCATAGCTTCCATCCGCTTAAAAAAATATACTCGCCCCAGGGAATGGGATCCCAGGGGCTGAAAACGGCCCGTGAAGGAGGGCCGTGTGCCCCCATTTCCCTGAAAAAGATACTGGGCCATGGGGGGTGGAGTCCTGAGGTCAAAATGTGTCCAGGGAGGTGGGGGAAAACAATAAATCCCGGTGGATTTTCTATTTCATTTTGCAGCAGATTTGCAGCAACATTTAACAAAAATGCATTTTTAGCCCCAGGTGGGGGTCCACTGAGACCTCACCACCAGGCCTAGGTGGCAGGGTAATCCTATCCTGCCTCTTTATCTATACTAATATAATAAAGAGAGAGCCCAAACCTTTGATGCGGGTAATCTCAGGAACCACAGCACCAATCACAACACCCAATACAGCATTGGAAAGGACAGTTGCAGCAGATGGACATAGGCTATACAGCTGCCCACCATATACATTAGAAACGTAAAAGAACCTTACCGGCAAAGTAGTCCCTTGTGGGCGTGGGCGGGGCGCGGAGTGACGATAAAAAAGCGTTCCTTAAACGTGCAGGTTGTGCTGGGGGCGTGTGCTGGGGGCGTGAACAAGGCCAATGGGAGCAGCAATTGCAATTGCGTGGCACCAAGGGGTGTGGCCAATGGGCGCGACAAACGGCAACAATCGTGCGGCACTTTCCCCCCCAAAAAAAACGTGTCTTGAGGGCGTGTGGAAAACAAACGTGTGCGTTGGGCCGGGGGCGTGGCCAAGGCCAATGGGTGCGGCAATTGCGTGGGAGCAAGGGGCGTGGCCAATGGGTGCAGCAATTGCCGGGGCTTAAGCGGGGGCAGACGCGACTGATCGTGCCTGCGGGGACAATAACTGCACAGTATCCTGTGCGCTGTCAGCCAGTCAGCTCTCTGCACAAAGGACCGTGCCTGCGGGGACACTAACTGCAGCGTCTCCTGTGGGCTGTCACGCACTTAACTCTCTGCATAAACAAATTGACACCAGGCGCACAACATCAACCAGGGCTGGAGCCGGGCTCAGGCGGCAGATGACTCGACTAAGCGTGCCTGCTGGGACTCTAACCTTTGAACTGACTGCACTTTCCCACACGCGCAGTGTCTCCAGCGCGCGCTGTCACCCATTCAACTCTCTGCATCAACGACTTTATACCACAAGCACAACATCAAACAAAACTGGAGCCAGGCCTCAAACGGGGGATGACGCGATTCAGCGTGCCTGCGGGGACACGAAATTTGCAACTGAATGCACTTTCACACACGCTTACCTACGGAAGTGGAGTACATAGACACTAGAGACATCTGCTAATACTTCTTACTCTGAGGTACACGCAGTATCTGCACACACATGTCTAACTATTGTGACACTTCATGCTAAAAATTTTGTCTACCACGAGATTTTAAAATACATTTCCCTTGCCTATTACACACATTGCACACATTCTATTTCATACCCGGACAACGTCGGGACGGGCTGCTACTGTCTTTTAAAAACGTTTTTTGAGGGCACAAGACTGAGTCCCAAGTCCTACAATGGCTACCACCACTTCCTGGTTGATGTGGTAGCAACCTAATAGATCTCAGTTTGAGGTCTGTTGGGATGCCCTGAGGCTCCACGTTCCTAAATATGCAAAGCTTTTGAGCATTGATTGCTCAAAAACTACTGAACAGATTTACACAAAAATACAAAAGACCTCTTCCTGGACCAAGATCTAGAGATTTACCAAATTTTGTGCAAATCCGTTCCGCGGTTTAGGCTGTAGTTGTGTTTAAAGTTCCCATGTGAAAATGAATGGGAAAAATGAGTTTTTGGCCCTGTCTTTCCTTTCTCAGCCTTTGCTTGATGGATCACCCCGGAACTTTCCATGGGCATACTCATCAAAACGTAGCACTCTATGAGATTCATCAAACTTGGCCAAAGTTATTAGCAACACAAAAATGCATTTCCTATGGAAACACAATCCTGGTAACCTCTATATGTGTATGTACTGATAAAACCAAAGGTTTCAGGAACGCTATAGTTAGGCTCAGATTTCACTCATATAAAACTAGGGAAATTCAGAAGTTATAGTTAGCTGAGTTAACTATAACTTGTGCCCCTGCAATGCACTGCTTACGGCCTCACATATTACATCACTCATGACATGGTCAGTGACATCACTCATGACGTCATCCAGATACAGCTCCCTAAGTCCAAAAGCAACTCTGCTCCACTTTTAGCAAGCAAGAACATTTTTTATACTCCCACTTGCTGAAAACGGAGCAGTGTTTCCTATTGCTTGGCGGGAGCAGTGCTACTGCCATGCCATATTAAACTGCAATGCCCTAGAGGGGGGCATGCCGGGACATTGCTTGAGCCAGCCCTGGAGAGTGGCGGTCCCCAGGGCCATCTACGGCTCCATGAGGGGCGCTGCATGGTCCCCCTATTTCAAGTATTTAGCCCTGGGGAGGTGGAGGTCCCCAGGAAAGCAGGGGAGGCCAATGGACATCCTTGCATTCTACACAATATAATGTTTATGTGCCCCGGGGAGGTTGTGGTCCCTGGGGTTGCGGGGGAAGTTATAGGGCCTCTCTCGCATTCTTGTTTTGTTAAATGATGCAATTGCCCCAGGGAGGTGGCGGTCCCCAGTGCAGAGGAGGGCTGTGCGGCCCCTGCATTTCTAGTGTTCAGTGCCATGGGGAGGTGATGGTCCCCGGGGCTTTAGAAAAGCCTAGGAGGGTGGCCCCATAAGCCCCTCTCCTTGATTACCCTCATGGACCCAGAATTTGGCCCACCCAGGGGCTTTAGAAAAAAGAAGCATGGGAGCCCTCGCATCTTTTTTTTTTAAATTGCCACGGATTTGCGAATTCACCCGCAAATTCATGGCTAAAAACATGCTTTATAACCTCAGCGGGGCCATGAAGAACCCCCACCATATCTGGGGGATTAGGGTATGCCCACCCTGCCCCCTTTTCTTTATTTTGTACTTTGTTTGTGGAGCTCAGCTTCAAACCGATTCCCAAGATGTCTGCCAGCACTTCCTGATTGAACTGTTGGCAGCCAATTAAATTTTAGTAGGCTCGGCAAGTCCTCTTCAAGGACTCGCGCCCCCAGATATCTATATTTATTTAAGTTAAATATCTCAAAAACTATTGAACTGATTTACATCAAATCACAAAAAGTGTGCCTTCTGGGCCAACATCTGGTGTTATGCCAAATTGGTGTAATTCTGTTCAGAGGTTCAGGCTGTAATTGTATTCATAACATGACAAATCCCCTTGGATATAACATAGAGAGAGCTCATATTAGGACCCCCCTTTTTCTCGGCCCCCGCTTAATAGATCATCCCAAAACTTTAGACACAGCAGCTGAAAATGTTGTCAAAATTCGTCAAGCCACAACAGTTATTTACAAAACAAAAAATGCTTTTCCCATGGAAACTTTCATCCTCACTATAACTACCTACTGGCGACGACCGCCAGAAAGTAATATATATATATATATATATATATATATATATATATATATATATATATATATATATATATATATATATATATATATTACCTACTGGCTATCGCCAGTAGGTATATATAGTTAGGATTAATTCCCTATGGGATTTTTGAAAATTCTATGTCTAATAACTTTGGCGTTTGTGGACGGAATCGGCTGAAATTTTCAGGAAAATGGCACATTTTGTTTCTGAGCAGCCCCTGAAAATTTGGTGGGGTTTCGTCAAGGGGGGGCTGAGAAAAAAGGGGGGTCCCAAAACGCGTTTTTCCCATTCATTTTTCCATAGGGCGGTTGGACTCACTTTTAGCTTGAACGGCTGAATGGATTTGCACGAAACTTGGCAAAATTGTAGGGACTGTTAGCCCGATGTGCCTTTGCTAGGTCTCAATATATGTGCTCCAGTAGTTTTTGAATAATTAACGTTCAAAACAAGATATATATCTGTAACAGCGCTCCGGGCTGCGCTCCGGTCCGCTTACTTTTCGCGAAACGGAACTTTGCGTGCAGAAAGCTGATTGGCTCTCCGGTGTCTGTCAACATTCTAAACAGTCCGGAGCGGCCGCCATCTTATCTCTCGGTAGGATCGAGAGAGAAGAAGAGGTGAAAAACGAAGAGGGAATTTATTGAAAGGGGGCAAGGTATACCCCTCTTGACCCCCTAGGAATGTTGTTGGGGTTATTAAAGGGTACGGTGGGGAAAATAAAAAAAAATGATTTTTCCCGGTAGAAGCGCTTCACGGGCCGCGAACTGGGCCGCAAACTGGTAGCGAAACGGGAATTCGCCATTTTGTGCTTCGTTTTAATTGTTTAGAGACAAAAATTATCGCCGCACATCGGCCACAATGCATGAATATCGCTGAAAAGTCAGCGATATTCATGCATTATCCAGCAAATGCTCTTAGCCATGTTATCCACCTTCCATTGGATAACATGGCTAAAAATTGCTCTGTGCGTGAGCTTTTTTTTTTTTTTTGCTGCGTGACGTTTGTTAACGTTCGATTCGATGGAAATCAGGAAGTGTTGACCACCATTTTGTCACTGTGAGTAAATATTTTGTTATAAATGAATCCTTATTGATAAACATTGTCTGCGCCATCTTGCGTTTTTGTCCAATGCCACAATTTTGTCGTGCACGGCAGCCATTTTAGATGCCTTGACCAGACCCACTCTCTGCACGCCGTCGATTCTCAGCACGGCTCCCCACCCTCGCAAGCATCTCCCCCACGCACTGGTCACCCCCGCTCTCTCTCTCATGCATGGGCCATATACTTCCCCCCATCTGCGCTGCTCTTCTCTGAGAATCACACCCTGTGCCCGCCCGACACCTCCCTTTCACCCTATTCACTACCGCACCCTCTGACACTCCTCTTCCTCTGTGTCCGATTGTCTAGGCTGGACCCAGGCTATCACCTAGCCCTGCGGATGTAGTTTATGGCCCCAGCTGTAGAGTATCCAGACATGCCAACCCTCCCGATTCAGGCGTGAGACTACTGATTTCAGTGCTAGTCTTTCGCTTCCCGATTCCTGCAAGGAAAAACCCGGGGGCATATTACCAACAACTAGCGATAATTTTTGTCTCTAACTTGTTTAGAGACAAAAATTATCGCCGCACATCGGCGAATTTTATCGCACATAAACCTTGCTATTAGCAAGGTTTATCGCAAATGCGATAAAAAACGGCCGCAATGCATGAATATCGTTGAAAAGTCAGCGACATTCATGCATTATCCAGCAAATGCTCTTAGCCATGTTATCCACTTCCCATTGGATAACATGGCTAAAACTGCTCAGGGCAGGTGTTAGGTTTTGGAGATATTCGCGCTTAGCGCGAATATTTCCAAAAGTTGGTAATAGGAGATAGCGATGGTTAGGGACTGTTTCCAGTCGCTAAAATCTTGGCACGCCCACTTTGCATGTCATTAGTGATAAATATCACTGATATGCAAAGCGGTGCCCAAGATGGTCGCTATCTCCTTTTAGCTGTCACTAACTGGTGTTAGCGACAGCTTGGTAATAGGGAGATAATTTTATCTCTTTTTTTTTTGGCTTTTAAAGCCAAAAAAGCGGAAATAAACCCCCTTGATAATATGCCCCATGATTTCTCGGGGGTTTCAGCTGACAGGGCTTGGTATTGTGTTACGTGCTAATTCTTCCAGGAAACGTCAGAGGGTCGATGCAGGGGTTCTAGAAGGGGTGATAAACCATTTAAGCCTCATGAACAAGCGCATGGTCTTTTAAAGATTTGTGAAGTACTCGGGCGGCGGTGTGTGTGTGCCCTCTTTCAGGAGCGGGCGGGGGGGGCACTGCCAGCAACTTGCCAGGCCAGGCAGTGTTCAACACGTGCATCACCCTTTCTCTGCCTGCTATTGCGCTCCATGCTTCGGAAAGGTAAGAAAAAGAACGTGCATTTGAGTTTGAAATGTCCGATCTTGTAGCAGTACACTTGCAAAGCCCACACATGACAATAACCCGATTCAAGGCCCCATTCACCCGATTTTTTAAACATACATAGCACTCCAACAAAGTTAGATTTTAAAACTTTATTAACTTTTAAATATAACGAACGCAACAAAAACTGTAAATATATTTAACCATTTTTTGAAATTAACAAGAACTATAACGATAACAACAACAACAACAATAATATAACTTTTATGCCTAAATTACGCAAACATTTAGCTAATCTGCTAAAGGGGGGAGTCGCCATTTCTTTACAATAATCAATAATGAAAAATCCACATCAATAGGGTTGTCCGTTTTCTCGATGCAGCACTATAGTGCAACATACACAGCACCTGGGGTGTCAAGAGTGAACAGGTCTTTCTTTGTTCCTTAAGATGTTATCTGTGTCAACCTCTTCCGAGAATGCTGATGCGTTAGGATTTCCTTGTGTTTCTTAATAGCATTGGTGTCTGCACACTTCTTTGTCAATTCTGTGAAGATGATAACTGCTTCATAAACAGACGATATCTTTGTTTAGTCATTAGTGTTAAGTGTGTCTGAAACTACAGTGCCCTTCTGTTTTTTTTTCTTCAGGCTCTACAGAGTTTTGTGTGTTGTTCTTTTGAGCGACAATTATTCCAGAGGTTTCAGGTTTACTTGTTTTGTCCTGCAGTGAGTTAACAGCTTTAGAGAGTTCATGTTTATTTGCTATGTCCTGCTGTTCCTCAACTGCTTCAGAGACGTCAGCCTCATTTGTTATGTTTCAGTAGATCCTGGACCTGCCCGGCCGCGCCCAAAATGGCGCCGGTGTAAATGGGACTCGTAACTGCTTGTTGTGTACTGGTTGCCCAACCTTGATATCACGAGATACATATGCAGTTTTGAAGCACATGGCGGAGGCTTGTCTGCTGTAGTGGGGCGCCCCTTTATCGTTTCAGTCGCCATTCCGCCCGCTTTTGCTACACTGTGCCTTTTCCGCCATTCAGCTGTTTAGCGCCCGCTCTTACGGCTACAGCGTCTCGCTCACCATGTAGTTGAGTTGCTTCCACTCTTGCGGTGCAGCGATAGGCGGCTTCCACAGGACTCTTAAAATGGCGGCCGGCTCTTCGGATTTGGGCCTGGTCCAGTAAAATGGCCCTGGGACACCTTGGAACTCGGACGCTTGTCTGCCAGGGCTTGGGTTCCATTCTCGAAAGCGTCCCCTCAGCCTTGAAGATTGTACAAAAGTCTTGGGGGCCGTCGACTCCCGCAGGCTTCCGGTGGGGAGCGGCTGCCATGATTGCTTGCGTAATGGCCACGACGGAGCTACGAGATGGTGGTGCTCTCATGGTGACACCAGCTTCAGTCTGAAACATCCAGAAACAAGGTGGGGCTTTCATCGTTTGGGAAAAAAAATGTTTTAATCCAATGAAAAGTGTTATTTTTAGGTCACATGACCTAGTCTTACATCATTAGGAAAAGAAAAGTAAAATGAACCAATGAAAAGTTTTATTAACAAGTCACATGACCTGTTATGCTTACGTTACGCGCTGCGCGGCGCGCTCTGGATCATTTCCGGGAAGCTGCGCCTTGCGCACCGGAGCACTTCCGGGTGCGCTAACGCGGCGCGTCATATGACGCATTACGCGACAATGCAGGTCCAGAATATAGTCAAAATGTCTCCACCAACCAGCGGTCGGAATACAACCGCTTTCAGCAGTCGAAAAAGTTCGGTTAAATCTTAAGAGCGGGAGCAACTCAACTACATGGTGAGCGAGACGTTGTAGTCGCAAGAGCGGGCGGTAAACAGCTGAATGGCGGAAGAGGCACAGAGTACCAAAAGCGGGCGGAATGGCAACTAAAACGGTAAAGGGGCGCCCCATGACAGCGTGTCTTCAGGTCAAACGGATTGTGGGACAAGGTCCAGAATGGAAGATTCTTCAAAAGGGAAAAAATTCCGCCGGACCCCGGGAGCCGGCCGCCTATGTCGGGGGCGATCTCAGGCCTCACCAGGGCAACACGACTTGGGGAGGGGGCAGGAGCCAAGCGCCCCCTCTCAGTCCGCGCCATCTCACCGCCCCTCGGGGGCCTCCGTCAAGCGGTTTAGGGAGGCACCGTATCACATTGTTTTCCAATGGAGTCAGGTCCACAAATGGACCCCACTTACTTTGAATAGTGAAGCTGCAGCAGGTGCAAATAGGGTTTAAACAGTGTTACAAGAGCTGCTTAGAACTGTGAAGTATGGCACTCAACAACCAAGACTTATGCCATTTGTGTAAGGCAGTGACATGGAAGCAACTCAGGGAGAAAAAGCATGAACGAACATTCACGTATGAAAATCTTATTTGGGGAAGGGGTAGAATCCAAACGCCCCCTGCCAGTTCGCGCCACTACACCGTATGTGGAAAATCTGAAGCCATCGTTCTACAAACTCTCAACGCTTGCTATCAGTGCATGAGTTTCATGCTCGATCGATTGAGCTAGCCGGATCGGGCAATAAAAAGTATAAAATAGTTATGTAAATAGTTATTTAATAAAATGTTTTACTCTGTTTCTTTGCTGGTGTGTTGTGTATATTTATAATATTTGCATAGGGTTTGTCGTTATTTTGGGCGGTGTGGGTGGCGGAGTCGAGCTGTCTTGCAGCCCTCATGGTGTGGAGCTCAGTTCATTTCACTATTTTCGTATTTCTCATGAAGGGTTGTTCCTAATGTTTGTATTTTACCGAGGTCAAAAAGAGATCGAATTAGTGGTCTACTGATTTTGCTCGATTACTTTTATTTTTTTACACGATTTTTCACTATCTGCAAAGACTAAACAGAGTATTGCGACTTTGTGCTTGTTTGTAAATAGAGAATGATCCAAAGAGAACCAATTGTAAAACAGTAAATGCTTGGATAATAATCAATCAAATGGAGAGACAAGCAGGTACGACGGATTACAACAGGGGTAAAGGTCTGCGTTAACTACCGTTCACTATCTGCAAAGAGAGAGTACTACTAAGAGAAAAGAGGGGAGTGGGGGGGGGCAGCGTTCAAAGCACATCAACGTGCATAAACACGAAAACGTTTTTACCTATCACGTACTTGACATTTGACAGCTTTTGATATTTGCTATTAAAAAACCATTGAAATTCACAGAAAAAAACCATAGGTTATAGTCGATATATAGTTAGGAATTTGCATTTACAAAACCTTGAAAATTCAATGAAAAAACCATTGGTTTTAGGCCATATATAGTTAGGGATTTGCATTTAGAAAACCTTATTTTACTCGCATAAAACCATTGAAATTCCATATATAGTTAGAAGCGCTAACTATATATCGCGCACCCGCAATCCACTGCTGATGATGTCACATATTACATCATTCATGACATGGTTAGTGACATCACTGATGACATCACTGATGAC
This sequence comes from Lissotriton vulgaris, assembly GCF_964263255.1. NCBI lineage: Eukaryota > Metazoa > Chordata > Amphibia > Caudata > Salamandridae > Lissotriton > Lissotriton vulgaris. The sequence continues at coordinate 1,153,166,848 of NC_141687.1, read as the reverse complement.
ATCTCAAATGACATCACTGATGACATCACTGATAACATCTCATTTGACATGACTGATCACATCACTGATGATATCATTCATGTGATAATACCATGAACCTCTTCAGACTCTAATATAACCTTAGATACAATCAGTGTAAACAGACAGTCACAGACTGTCACTCATCCATGGAGTTACTCACTGCCTAGTCAGTTATGCCAAAAATCAATCACACCTCCATTTTCTCAACTATACAGTTATACACACCTTACTTATTCAAACATATACTAACACATATTTACTTTACTCTCTTATACAATCTCTGATACATGTTCACAATGATCCATACAGCCACTCACACATTCACTGGCTCTTATGCACAGTTATTTATAGATGTCAACTCTCACATGTACTGTGTTTTACATATGTACTTAATTTGACATGTAGCACTGAGATATCCATTCACTCACTAATACACTCATGCACAGTCAACCGCCCATACAGCTGTTTCCACATGCACTTTTGAATCTATACATATAGTGAATCAACTACTCACACATCTATGTACAGAGTCACACACCTCCCAGCCACCCATACACACACAGTCAGTTTCCCATACAAATACTTGGACAACCAATGAATAACCCATACAGTTACTCATATAGCTACTGATCAACATATGCAGCAGTTTGTAGAACAACAGATATAATGATGCACAAATTAAAACCCAGTCACTAACCCATGCACTTAGTGAGACACATTTAATCACTCACTCAATCAGTTAGTCATGCACCTAGTAAATCCTTCATCCAGACACTTATACATCCACTCATTCTTCAATATGTAAAACATATTTTAACTTTACAGAAACATACAGTCACTGGATGTTGTAATCAGTCATGTCATCAGTGATGTCATTTGAGATGTCATCAGTGATAAAAAACACAAAAGAACAAACAAGGTCTACAGATGGTGTGTAACTGCAAAAGCAACCGTGAGGCACTAGTGGAGAGCGCAAGGGACAAAGGGTTGTTGAAAAATTGAGACTATTAGTCACAAATAGGCTGAAAAAATTCCCATCAGACCACCCATATGGTGGAGTTGCGTCATATGGGAATCAATGATCAACCCAACCTAAGTCTGACCATATAGTGTCGATTCGGGAAGGGTTGTCAAAGAGTAGTCCTATTGTGACGACACGAAGTGTTGTGAATGGACAAAGTGCAGTGCTAACAAAAAAAGGGTGTGTGAAATAAAATTAACTACCAGGACCCCAAAGAACATTACAATAGGAGTCTCAGTGTATAAGATTAAAAACACGCCGAGTAGTAAGACTACTCGAAGGCGCTGTGCAGTGTGGTCGACATGTTTCAGCTGTAAGAGCCATTAGCTCAGCTTTCTTCAGGACCTAAAACAGGGAAAAAGCTACTGCAACTACTTTCGATATATATAAGTGAAAAATAGCGTGAATATACTGATACAGAGTTGCATATATACCCGGAGCTAGTATACTTAAATGTCCACTGGAGGGAGAAAGACTCTTCTTCCTATCAACAGAAAAGGAGAGAACACAAAAGACAATTTGTCAAAATAACACCAAGACCCAAACGCTCACCCACCGTACACACACAGAGGCCGTGCAGACACACCTGCAGAAATAATTTATATTCTGCATTCTCACAAGCATATTAGCTATAGTCACTCAGAGGGATTTCCTCTGAGTGATACTCACCCAGCTTTGTGTGGGTGATGACCTCACCTCACCCGGCAGCCGCTCGGGAGTATGAGGCCCCGCTCTGTAGTATAGAAATAAAGGACACAGTAAGCACACAACTTTACTGGGTCCTACTCAATGGTTCTATACATATAACCCAACTTACGTGTGATAGTAAAAAAGATGTCACACCCAGCCCCGAGCACCATAGAAAATCATAAGGGGTAAATAAATCGCACATCTTGCGATCCTTAACGTCACACAGACAACTAATATCTATGTGTATCTCAAGGAAACTCCTTTGAAGATATTGTATGCCCTAGACCCATAGGTAGAGTATTACTTCATATGGAAGGTCAGCCTATTGGGGACTACAGCGTAACTATGTGAGGGAGGAAGTTGTGGGGCATAGCTCCCAAGTTGCTACCTGGGACGACCCTAATAGGGGGCTTGCTGTGCTCTCTCCCCATATCCAAGCAAAGGACACCCAGGAACCCCCACAGAATCTAACAAGGTAGGGGCCCTGCAGGGTCATCCTGCGCTGATAAGTAAACTTAGAATACCGTGGCCATGCCGAAAATGTAGCAATAGGGGCATACCAGGTCACCTAACCTGTCTGGTACACCTTGACTCGATTCCCCACTAGGACTCAAAAAACGAGCACTCACTAACTCACCTGTCCGTCGGTGCACTTGTTGCTAGTACGAGCGGAAGTGGAGGTGAAGGATGCTCACGCCCTTCCTGCTTTTTAAAAACTTTCGTTGGTAGAGTCACGAGTTAGCCGCGGAATTAGAATTGAAGGCAGACGCAGTGAGATGCGTGGCGAAACCGCTACTCTCTCGCGCATGCGCAGGGGCAAAGAGCCATAACTCTATTGCGCATGCGCCGACCCTAAGATACGCTAAACACCAGAAATAAGGATGCCCGGTCAGAGCTCGAGCAAACAAATAGTTTAATCATGTGGCAGATCCATTGTGCGCTAAGGGTCGCGTTAACACAGCACCACGGAAGACAGAGTTTATATAGCACCAGGTCGGTGAGTGTCATCCCGTGGAGCTCATGTAATGTGAGTTAACAACTAGCAATGGAACAGAGGAATGTTGTACCATAACTACCGTGGCGTATGATTATAGGTTAGAATTGGGAAACAACTGTCCCAGGTAAAAAGTTGTAAATAGGGAACCAGCTGTCCCAGGACAGAGAATTAAATCAGCATAAGTCTCCAAGTATAATATGTACAATGAGACATATTTCAAGGGTGGTCTAGGGCTCGCTGAGTAAGGGGGAATCTTGTTTTGGATTCAATTCAAGGACACATATACCACATGGGTCAGTGTGTATTGATAGAATTAACAGGACTTATGAAAACCTTAAATGGGAGTAGGGTTAGAATTCTAAGGGTGTCGGAGAGGGTGGACAAAAAAGAACACACACACATGAGTTAGGTGAGCTATAAGGTGCAAACAAGGTTGCGCCTAAATCAAAACGACCCGCAACTAAAAAGCTGCACTAAATACTGAAAAAACAAACAGGTGTGTGGAGGGTCGGGGGAAAAATATTTATTGACCTTGCTGCTCGCTCCCCTATACCAAGGTAAAAAACACAAAAGAACAAACAAGGTCTACAGATGGTGTGTAACTGCAAAAGCAACCGTGAGGCACTAGTGGAGAGCGCAAGGGACAAAGGGTTGTTGAAAAATAGAGACTATTAGTCACAAATAGTTACACACCATCTGTAGACCTTGTTTGTTCTTTTGTGTTTTTTACCTTGGTATAGGGGAGCGAGCAGCAAGGTCAATAAATATTTTTCCCCCGACCCTCCACACACCTGTTTGTTTTTTCAGTATTTAGTGCAGCTTTTTAGTTGCGGGTCGTTTTGATTTAGGCGCAACCTTGTTTGCACCTTATAGCTCACCTAACTCATGTGTGTGTGTTCTTTTTTGTCCACCCTCTCCGACACCCTTAGAATTCTAACCCTACTCCCATTTAAGGTTTTCATAAGTCCTGTTAATTCTATCAATACACACTGACCCATGTGGTATATGTGTCCTTGAATTGAATCCAAAACAAGATTCCCCCTTACTCAGCGAGCCCTAGACCACCCTTGAAATATGTCTCATTGTACATATTATACTTGGAGACTTATGCTGATTTAATTCTCTATCCTGGGACAGCTGGTTTCCTATTTACAACTTTTTACCTGGGACAGTTGTTTCCCAATTCTAACCTATAATCATACGCCACGGTAGTTATGGTACAACATTCCTCCGTTCCATTGCTAGTTGTTAACTCACATTACATGAGCTCCACGGGATGACACTCACCGACCTGGTGCTATATAAACTCTGTCTTCCGTGGTGCTGTGTTAACGCAACCCTTAGCGCACAATGGATCTGCCACATGATTAAACTATTTGTTTGCTCGAGCTCTGACCGGGCATCCTTATTTCTGGTGTTTGGCGTATCTTAGGGTTGGCGCATGCGCAATAGAGTTATGGCTCTTTGCCCATGCGCATGCGCGAGAGAGTAGCGGTTTCGCCACGCATCTCACTGCGTCTGCCTTCAATTCTAATTCCGCGGCTAACTCATGACTCTACCAACGAAAGTTTTTAAAAAGCAGGAAGGGCGTGAGTATCCTTCACCTCCACTTCCGCTCGTACTAGCAACGAGTGCACCGACGGACAGGTGAGTTAGTGAGTGCTCGTTTTTTGAGTCCTAGTGGGGAATCGAGTCAAGGTGTACCAGACAGGTTAGGTGACCTGGTATGCCCCTATTGCTAAATTTTCGGCATGGCCATGGTATTCCAAGTTTACTTATCAGCGCAGGATGACCCTGCAGGGCCCCTACCTTGTTAGATTCTGTGGGGGTTCCTGGGTGTCCTTTGCTTGGATATGGGGAGAGAGCACAGCAGGCCCCCTATTAGGGTCGTCCCAGGTAGCAACTTGGGAGCTATGCCCCACAACTTCCTCCCTCACATAGTTACGCTGTAGTCCCCAATAGGCTGACCTTCCATATGAAGTAATACTCTACCTATGGGTCTAGGGCATACAATATCTTCAAAGGAGTTTCCTTGAGATACACATAGATATTAGTTGTCTGTGTGACGTTAAGGATCGTAAGATGTGCGATTTAAGTACCCCTTATGATTTTCTATGGTGCTCGGGCTGGGTGTGACATCTTTTTTACTATCACACGTAAGTTGGGTTATATGTATAGAACCATTGAGTAGGACCCAGTAAAGTTGTGTGCTTACTGTGTCCTTTATTTCTATACTACAGAGCGGGGCCTCATACTCCCGAGCGGTTGCCGGGTGAGGTGAGGTCATCACCCACACAAAGCTGGGTGAGTATCACTCAGAGGAAATCCCTCTGAGTGACTATAGCTAATATGCTTGTGAGAATGCAGAATATAAATTATTTCTGCAGGTGTGTCTGCACGGCCTCTGTGTGTGTACGGTGGGTGAGCGTTTGGGTCTTGGTGTTATTTTGACAAATTGTCTTTTGTGTTCTCTCCTTTTCTGTTGATAGGAAGAAGAGTCTTTCTCCCTCCAGTGGACATTTAAGTATACTAGCTCCGGGTATATATGTAACTCTGTATCAGTATATTCACGCTATTTTTCACTTATATATATCGAAAGTAGTTGCAGTAGCTTTTTCCCTGTTTTAGGTCCTGAAGAAAGCTGAGCTAATGGCTCTTACAGCTGAAACATGTCAACCACACTGCACAGCGCCTTCGAGTAGTCTTACTACTCGGCGTGTTTTTAATCTTATACACTGAGACTCCTATTGTAATGTTCTTTGGGGTCCTGGTAGTTAATTTTATTTCACACACCCTTTTTTTGTTAGCACTGCACTTTGTCCATTCACAACACTTCGTGTCGTCACAATAGGACTACTCTTTGACAACCCTTCCCGAATCGACACTATATGGTCAGACTTAGGTTGGGTTGATCATTGATTCCCATATGACGCAACTCCACCATATGGGTGGTCTGATGGGAATTTTTTCAGCCTATTTGTGACTAATAGTCTCCATTTTTCAACAACCCTTTGTCCCTTGCGCTCTCCACTAGTGCCTCACGGTTGCTTTTGCAGTTACACACCATCTGTAGACCTTGTTTGTTCTTTTGTGTTTTTTACCTTGGTATAGGGGAGCGAGCAGCAAGGTCAATAAATATTTTTCCCCCCGACCCTCCACACACCTGTTTGTCATGTCATCAGTGATGTCATCAGTGATGTCACTAACCATGTCATGAATGATGTAATATGTGACATCATCAGCAGTGGATTGCGGGTGCGCGATATATAGTTAGCGCTTCTAACTATATATGGAATTTCAATGGTTTTATGCGAGTAAAATAAGGTTTTCTAAACGCAAATCCCTAACTATATATGGCCTAAAACCAATGGTTTTTTCATTGAATTTTCAAGGTTTTGTAAATGCAAATTCCTAACTATATATCGACTATAACCTATGTTTTGTTCTGTGAATATATATATATATATATATATATATATATATATATATATATATATATATATATATATATATATATATATATATATATATATATATATATATATATTTTTTTTTTTTTTATTATTCAAGGCTGGAGTGTATATAATGTAAATAATGCATATGCCCATTCAGGGCTGTAATTGTATATATGACAACTGCGATGCAAAAATGGTAACGCAAAACCATGTGAACATAGGTGACTTTCACGATAAATTTTGAGTGAAACTCGCACCTGTTGGTACAAGCGGGATACCTGCCGTCTAAATTTATGGGTTATAAATTAGATTGAGCATTTTCATTAATTGAATGTTTTCTTTCTAAATTTCTGAATGGATAAGAGAATGAATTAGTTATTATCTCTTTGATTCTGTTTATTTGTATATATGTAATATAGAGTGTTGCATATTCAAAGATGGCCGCCGCAGAAACAGAAAATGTAATGTTAAAAGGTACCTTCGTTTATGTCAATGCCAATTAATTGACACGTGACCAATGATGATCACGTTGCTATCGGATTTAAACCTGATTTGTAAATAATGTCAGTTACACTGACGAAGGCGGAAACGCCGAAACGCGTTTGCTAGCTGACTATCGAGGGAGTTTATCGAATAAAGCTTGGCTGACCTACGCTACATCTGCTTTGAGTGCTCTCATTGTTTGAAACCCGGGAGCTTTGGGGTTTCTGAGTCCTGTCAATATATATATATATATATATATTTTTTTTTTTTTATTTTTTTTATTTTTTTTTAATTGACTTTATTTCGGATATATTGCAATCCATAAAAGTACACACAATTAGACAATTCATAATAAAAACATCACAATACTCACAAAGTCAATCTTAAATTACATACAACACAAATATATCATAAAAAAGGGAGTGCATTGACAGAATTAGAATAAGAGATGCAAGTAAAGTCCATATACAGAATATACGAAATAAAGTGCAATAGTGCCATAAACTACAGTTAATGCACATTTACTCATCCAAACAATTTCTTAGTCTCATAGTCATTTTTAAGAATTCTAGCACCTGGAGGACACTGTCCGAATGCAGCAACTGTAAGTACATAAGGGCGGGTCTGATTTGGTTAAAATTTAATTTCTTTAAAAGAGTAACCAGGTACCGCTTTCGTGGATATTCATAAAATGTACATAAAAATATAAAATGCAGCATGTCCTGTGGAGACTTCCCGTCGCAGCCACAGGGAGCTGCTGGTTTCTTAAAAATGTCCGACTTGGGTCTAATTAAAAAGTGATGAAAGATGTTAAACCTGAAGCGGGTCAGCAAAAATTTCTCATGGGTGGTGAAGGAGCATGTTAGATACAATTCCATTGAATTACAAGTTCTCAACATGATATACATTCTAACATTAGGTTTCAGGAGCTCTACTTCATCTCTTGCAGCATTACGGTTCAGGTAAAAAGCTCTCTTAATTGCAACAACATCACCCTTAACTATATCCCCCGGGTTATCAAACAGGTTCAGTCGGCCAAGTTTCGCAAATTGCGACTTCAAATATTTAAGCCAGGGTACACGCATTGAGTGGTCAAGCGATAAAAGATCCTCCACTATCAAGTGGGTCAGAGGGATTGCATCACTTAACCAAAGTTTTACCCAGCACAACAACGGTTTCAGTCCAACAATGTCCGATGAATGTAAACAGCCAAGTTCTTCATGAGCGGCTAAATTCGGTGTGCTCCCAGGGACACACAACAGACGTTTTAAAAATTTGTTTTCAACTATTTGAAGTTGATCACTGTTTGTGTAGCCCCATATCTCGCTTCCGTACACTGCAGTGGCTATGGATTTAGCGTTGTATGATTTCATCATAGCCCCGTTTGGCTTTTTTCCTAATTTAGAGGCAAAATTGAAGATAGAAGCATTTACCCTGGACATTTCCCCCTTCTTCTTGGCCAGATGTGGGGCCCAACTCATTTTTGTATCAAATAAGACACCCAGGTAGGAAAACATCTGGGTGATGGGTATCGGAACATCATTCAATTTAAAATTGAACTTCTTCTTAGGTTGACGGCCGACATGCATTATGAAAGATTTTGAATTGTTGACCGTAAGGTCCCTATCAGACATAAATTTATTAAATCCATTCAAAAGTGCCTGAAGACCTAATTCAGTTCGTGAAATTAAGACCGCATCATCGGCATATAAAAGCAGAGGAATACCCCTCGCACCCGCCCTAGGACAATCAGATTTTATTTCCTGTAAATCAGCCTCCAGGTCATTTATATAAAAATTAAAAAGGTAAGGAGCCATAATGCACCCCTGACGTACACCTTTATTAATTGGAAAACAACCCGTGGTTTCCCCAGTCGAAGAATACCTCACATTGGCTCTTGTTTCATTGTGCAGATCCGCTAGGAACTCCACAATACCCCCATCTATTCCCTTGTCCTTCATGGTCCTCCACAGCCTCCCCCTGTTGACACAGTCAAAGGCTGAGGACAGATCCATGAAGGCAAGATGAATTGCTCCCTTCTGAACGACAGTATATTTATTCAGAATAAGGAACAGGTTGAGACACTGAGTTATGGTTGAGCGCCCCTCACAAAAACCATATTGAGAGATTGACAAGATGTGGTTTTCATTCGACCAACTTATTAGGCGTTGAAGTATAACTCTCCCCATGATCTTAACCATTGAATCAATTAGGGATATGGGTCGGTAGCAAAGTGCACTTCCCCTATCTCCCTTCTTGAATACGGGGACTATAGTTGATAGTCCCCAAGATTCTGGACACCCCACTGTGGCCGCCGCATTAAATACGGCAACCAGAATGGGAGCCCAAAAGGCTGGATCAGACTTGTAAAGATCCGGGGGTATGCCGTCAGGCCCTGGCGCTTTATTAGCAGTGAGGCCCATTATGGCTGCCAAGACCTCACTTTTGTTAAAAATAATAGGGGTAACCCTATCATAGGGGGCAACAGCCATAGATCCAGAATTATCAGAATAATATAAACTTTTAAAATGGCCTTCCCATTCCTTTTTGGTTATACAGCAAACAATTCCGTCATCAGGGTCCTCGATCAAGAAAGGTTTCTTAACCAAAGCCCAGAATTTGGTGCTGCTATTCAGGGTAGAGGGGTCAAGCAATTCCTCCCACGCCTCTTTCCTCAGTAGCTCCTTACGGGAGATAGTAATAGCCTTATATTCCTTTCTACAGAGTTTTACAACCTCCCGATCCCTCGGGGAAGCTGACAAAGCAAGCCTCAATTTGCGAGCAGCTACGGTGCAATCATGGCTAAACCATCTCGGTCCTACTTTTACCTGGGTTTTATTAGGAACAGATAAGAACGCTGACACCTTCTCCGCTATATTTTGATAAGCCTCTGAGACTCATTTTGGTTCACCTCCCCCGTTGATACAAACGTCAATGTCCTCAGCACACCCTTCAGAGATGTCTTTATAGAGTGCATCCGCAGAGTCAATTGACCATTTTAACCGCCTCCTCCCATCTGTTGTGCCCAATCTTCCTTGGACAGTACTTTTAGGACAGTTTTTTCCCCATGGACAGTTCAAACAGATTGTGACAGGATTATGGTCACTAAATTCACTAGGGAGGATACAGAAAGAATCTAGAAAAGTTTGCATAGTCCTAGAGACAAGTATATGGTAAATGAAGGTACCCCTGCCATGTCCCTTAAAAGTAGGGATATCAAAACAGTATGAAGGGTCCTTTAAAGACATAGCCAAAGAGAGGTCAAGGTCATTCATTAAGTCATTACACATTTCCCCCTCTATGGTGTGCTCCATATGCAGACAATCCGCACGAGCACAGATCATTTCTGATAAACACTTGTGCAAAGGATCTACACATGGATGCAGATTAAAATCCCCCAAAATCATGAGGTTATGGCCCACTTTTTTCATAAAATTAGAGACAAAAGAATTAAGAGCATGGATATGATTCAAACCTGCACTATCAAAAGCAGCATTGTAAAAATTCACCAGTCCCACAAGAACATTACCACCAGATAGAATTAGTCCCATGACCCCTGTGTGCTGAGCTGCCAGTCTCTGTACTTCGCATGGTATCAATTTGGAGACAAAGACTACAAGACCCCCCTTGGGCCTTCCCCGCAATGAAGGCACGGCCGGCACAAAGAAGGCCTTATACCCTTCTAAGAACAGATTACAGCCCAACTCCCAGGTCTCTTGGAGACAAATGATAGAAAACTGCTTGATGTAGGTAACCCAGTTTACATCAGACATTTTGGCCGCAAGACCAGCAATATTCCAGGAGACAACAAGGTTTCCTGAAGTTTTACCCTCCGGGTTCAAAGAATTTGTAGTTTGACCTGAAGCCCTAGTAATCTGAGCCGCAGGTGCCCCCAGTCAGTCACACTGCTCCAGACCGGATAACATTTCGAATCTATTCTGTGTATTTAGATTCAACCCAAATTGATGATGACCGTCACTTGGACTCCTATTATGACTTCTAATAGGCCCCCCTGACCCACAATGGTTAGTAACATTATAGAGAAACGGAGACTCCTGAACAGGAGTATAGGGTTCAAACCCCCGCCTGGTTAAATTCTGTTGTGGTGTAGGTTTACACAGATGTGCATAAAAGTAACCCAAGGGGCGTACACAAATACTATTCATGTTATATACCAATGCAGAAGCTCTCAAAAGGATAGTTGCCACGTGCTGGGGGTGCTTAAAATTTATGACTATACAGTCCCCTGTCCCAGTCTTTTTTGACGGCCCTACCCAATTTACACGTCTTACTGTCATAATTTGGTCCGAGTATAAAACAGGGAACCCGCAGTTTTTATTGAGCCAAGACACAGTTTTATTTTTCAAAGAGGATTGGGATTCATCCAAAGGAGATGCGGGATGAGTCCCGCAGGGGGGCACATTAGTTAGTACAGCCACAAACGGAGCACAATCTGGTGGTAAATTAAGATAGCGATTGTACCTCGGGGGTCTGGGTACTCTACTGGTTATTTGCTTTGTGGATGGTATCGGCGGAGCCGCTGCCACAGGGATATCTGGACGAATAGGGGTTTCAGAACCAGTGGCCACTGCAACAGCAGCATTCCCCCTTGCCTTATTACATGTATCGTTGATATCGGCAAGTTCTAAACCTTTCCTCCCAGAGGGTACACTTCCACAGGATGTGACACTATTCTTTGCTGATAACAGACCACCCAGCCTTGTCACTTCCTTTGCTAGGTTATCTATCTTACTCGTTAATGGTTTAATGAGCTCCTCCATTTTAGTTGTCAAAGAAGCTTCTAGATTTTTTATAAGTGAAGCTAGAAAATCAGGAGTTATGCTTACACCATTTCCATTACCATCATTATTAGTGCCCATAAAAACAAAAGGGGTTGGTATTGCAGGACTGATAATTGCATTACCATCCTTATTTTTAGACTTATTTTGCTTCCCATTTACCCTTTGAGAGAGTGTTCTACAAGATCTTATAGCCCTGGTTTCTGGTTGGGGCTCATGTAACACACTAGTATCAGGACATGACAGCACCTGAGGGTCAGAATGAGCCTCCACGTTAACTAAAATGGACACTGGAGGGTCAATAGAAATGACATCAGACGAGTTAATTACACATCCTTGTAACGGGCTGATAGGGGAGTTTTCAGATGACATTTCCCCTACCACAGAGTTTTTCCCCAATGATGCACGCCTGTTATTATTTATCTGGCTTACTTTCCTAACCAGGAAATTATCAAGAGTAGCGGGACCCACTGGTGCCTTATCATTTTTGGATTTAGACATTATGAATATTTATAGAACTAATACTTGCAAACAGATACCCTTCAATCTATGCACTGAGTGTTAAAACAACCTATACAGCTCAATATTAAAAAATGATCAGAAATCTTACACGCTCCAGGCGCGAAAATGGTCCACGAGGGGAAAAATAAGGGTCCAGGCCCAGTCCAGTCTCCTTCAGTCCCCTGAGGGCCACAGAGGGCCCGCCCTTTGCCCGGGCTTCGCCCCGGGCGCTCCCGCGTGCGACTCGCGGGGGCGAGAGGGATGTCAGCGTTATCTAGCGCCTCCGGGCGCTTCCAGCGCGTCACAGGCGCGCCGCCCCTAAGGCGGCTGGGGGATGTAGTGCGTCGTGTTGTCCAGCGCACCTCCGCCGGTTTCTCTAATTAGCGCCGTTCCCCTCACGGCTCTGGTCCGCCCGATGGCGTGCAGGTAATATCCTCGCGCTTACTGATGTTCCCCCACTGTGCTCCTGGGAGGTCAGCGTTATCTAGCGCCTCCGGGCGCTTCCAGCGCGTCACAGGCGCGCCGCCCCTAAGGCTGCTGGGGGCTGTAGTGCGTCGTGTTGTCCAGCGCACCTCCGCCGGTTTCTCTAATTAGCGCCGTTCCCCTCACGGCTCTGGTCCGCCCGATGGCGTGCAGGTAATATCCTCGCGCTTACTGATGTTCCCCCACTGTGCTCCTGGGAGGTCAGCGTTATCTAGCGCCTCCGGACGCTTCCAGCGCGTCACAGGCGCGCCGCCCCTAAGGCTGCTGGGGGCTGTAGTGCGTCGTGTTGTCCAGCGCACCTCCGCCGGTTTCTCTAATTAGCGCCGTTCCCCTCACGGCTCTGGTCCGCCCGATGGCGTGCAGGTAATATCCTCGCGCTTACTAATGTTCCCCCACTGTGCTCCTGGGAGGTCAGCGTTATCTAGCGCCTCCGGGCGCTTCCAGCGCGTCACAGGCGCGCCGCCCCTAAGGCTGCTGGGGGCTGTAGTGCATCGTGTTGTCCAGCGCACCTCCGCCGGTTTCTCTAATTAGCGCCGTTCCCCTCGCGGCTCTGGTCCGCCCGATGGCGAAACAATACAAATCTCACCAGTTTCAGGAAACAGCTTAAAACCCTCCTGTTCAACAACTAGTAACCTCAGTGGTCAGGTTTGTTTGGTTTAGCTCCAGCGCCTGGATGCCTCAGGGCAACTGCAGCGCTCTATAAGCCTAATTTTCATTTCATTTCATTTCATTTCATTTCAGTTGAGAGCGGTGAAGAGAACGAAGGGGGCCTGAGCCATCGGCATATTTTGGCTACTTCAATCCGCCCACTTGGGTAAAGAAATGTTTTCACTTCGGACAGATCAAGGCATCCATGCACCCATTGAGGTTTTGGCACGATACAAGTGGGGCAATTAGCTGCATATACCAGAATGCTCTTTTGCCACCGCCCATCAGGGCGGGTCTTTTCATTGTTAAATATACATGTGCAAATACAGAGCCTCTGTTTCCGATGTGTAGCCAGTGAACAAGGGCGGGAGGTCGCCCGAAACGCGTATGGCCCGAACAGGAGTGAGATGCGACTAGCTGGTGTGCTGCTACCGGTGGCATTTGTGTGCGATACCCCTTCGTGTGTGGCATTCCAATGGGGCAACCTGGTGTTTGGAAATATATATATATATATATATATATATATATATATATATATATATATATATATATATATATATATATATATATATATATATATTCACTGAAAAAACCATAGGTTATAGACCATATATAGTTAGGAATTAGCATTTACAAAACCTTGAAAATTCACTGAAAAAACCATAGGTTATAGACCATATATAGTTAGGAATTCGCATTTACAAAACCTTATTTTACTCACACAAAACCATTGAAATTCCATATATAGTTAGTTGCACTAACTATATATCGCGCACCCGCAATCCACTGCTGATGATGTCACATATTACATCATTCATGACATGGTCAGTGACATCACTGATGACATCACTGATGACATCTCAAATGACATCACTGATGACATCTCAAATGACATCACTGATGACATCACTGATGACATCTCATTTGACATTACTGATCACATCACTGATGATATCATTCATGTGATAATATGATGAACCTCTTCAGACTCTAATATAACCTTAGATACAATCAGTGTAAACAGACACTCACAGACTGTCACTCATCCATGGAGTTACTCACACACCTAGTCAGTCAATCAAAGAATCAATCACACTTCCATTTCCTCAACTATACAGTTATACAAACTTTACTTATTCAAACATATACTAACACATATTAACTCTCTTATACAATCCCTGATACAAGTTCACAATGATCCATACAGCCACTCACACATTCACTGGCTCTTATGCACAGTTATTTATATATGTCAACTCTCACATGTACTGTGTTTTACATATGTACTTACTTTGACATGTAGCACTGAGATATCCATTCACTCACCAATACACTCATGCACACAGTCAACCGCCCATACAGCTGTTTCCACATGCACTTTTGAAACCATACATCTAGTGAATCAACTGCTCACACATCTATGCACAGAGTCATACACCTCCAAGCCACCCACACACACACTCAGTCTCCCATACAAATACTTGGGCAACCAATCAATAACCCATATAGTTACTCATATAGCTACTTATCAACACATGCAACAGTTTACAGAACAACAGACATAATGATGCACAAATTAAGACAGTTTAGTCACTAACCCATGCACTCAGTGAGACACATTTAATCACTCACTCATACAGTCAGTCATGCACCTACTAAATCCTTCATCCAGACACTTATACATCCACTCATTCTTCAATATGTAAGACATATTTTAACTTTACAGAAACATACAGTCACTGGATGTTGTCATCAGTGATGTCATCAGTGATGTCATTTGAGATGTCATCAGTGATGTCATCAGTGATGTCACTGACCATGTCATGAATGATGTAATATGTGACATCATCAGCAGTGGATTGCGGGTGCGCGATATATAGTTAGTGCAACTAACTATATATGGAATTTCAATGGTTTTGTGTGAGTAAAATAAGGTTTTGTAAATGCGAATTCCTAACTATATATGGTCTATAACCTATGGTTTTTTCAGTGAATTTTCAAGGTTTTGTAAATGCTAATTCCTAACTATATATGGTCTATAACCTATGGTTTTTTCAGTGAATTTTCAAGGTTTTGTAAATGCTAATTCCTAACTATATATGGTCTATAGCCTATGGTTTTTTCAGTGAATATATATATATATACATACATATATAAACATATATCATCTGTATATCTATATAAATACAAACATAAATGCATGCATACATATACTTATATGCATTTTAGGGTTGTTAGGGCGTTTTCGTGTGTATTATGTTGCTTTTTTAGGGCTTTTGGGTCAATTAAGTAGGGTTCCCGGAGCCTAGGGCTGAGGGGCCGGTTCAGTTTCGTGCGTATTGGTGTTGGCAAGGTTTTGAGGGATTTTGGCGGTTTTTGGTCGAGATTTGGCCGTTATATGGCTTTTTTTTGTGTTTGCGGGGGGCGCGTATTCGGGTTGAAATTCGTCCCCGTTCCAGTGGATGGATTGGGCTGAATTTTGGTGAGATGTTAGGGAATCGCTGGACCTAGTGTCCAGCCAAGTTTGAAGCGGATCGGAGCAGTGGAAGTGCTTTAAAGAGCAATTTTTGTGCGGAGTAGCGAATTGTCATGTTATTCAATGGGAGTTTTTGGTGCGCATGGAGAAGGTGAATTTGGGGTGTTCCAGTTGCGCTAGAGGGACGGGGCTTGGGTGAGCTGTAGGGAGAGTGGTTCGGCAGGTGTGCCAAATTTTTGGGATTTGTTGGCCGAAGGGAAGGGTGTGCTTGGGCAAAGTCGATTTGGTGAAAACGGTGCGTTATTTACATGAAAGTTGAAAAAACACTAATAAAAGCAAAGCTAAAAAGCCACCTCATTACAAACAGAATGGCTTTAACTTAAACGAGGGCGAGATCTATTGCATTTTCAATGCTTGTTTACTTTGGTTCCATCAAGAAGGCATTCAGATGTGTCACACATTTGCCATAAATTCTGAATGTTAGCACTCTAGTTGCACATTAGATCACTGTAGTAAAGCTACTGCTCACCAGGGACGTCTGCTGCTGGTATTCAAAGTGCATGTTTCAGTCTGCATGTCAGAATTTTTTTAAATGAAATAGAAGAGGATTTGAGAAGTCACTCAAAATGATCCCTAATTTTTCTTTCTGAAGCACTAATCATACTTTCTATGGCAAAATTAACCCCCTCATGTTGTTCCTTTTTAAATTGAGTGTTTTCAGACTTACCACTTCATTCCAATCAAGATGGCTTCTGGTGTGCCATACTTTTGTCATAAGTAAGACTGTTAGCGCTCTAGTTGTTCTTTAGAACACTCTGGGACATTCTGTCATTGGGCTATACTTGGGGTACATCTGGGTGATATTTGGGCTACATTTAGGCTCTTTTGTCTCTGGTGGCCATCTTGCGAGACTATGTCAGAATTTTTTAATGAAATTGAAGAGGGTTTGAGAAGTCACTCAAAATGTGCCCTAATTTTTCTTTCTGCAGCACTAATCATAATTCATATGGCAAAATATACCCCCTCATTTTGTTCCTTTTTAAATTAAATGTTTTAAGAGTTACCACTTTATTCCAATCAAGATGGCTTCAGGTGTGCCATACCTTTGTAATAAGTAGGACTGTTAGCGCTCTAGTTGTTCTTTAGAACACTCTGGGACATTCTGTCATTGGGCTATACTTGGGCTACATCTGGGTGATATTTGGGCTACATTTGGGCTCTTTTGTCTCTGGTGGCCATTTTGGGAGACTGCATGTCAGAATTTTTTAATGAAATAGAAGAGGATTTGAAAAGTCACTCAAAATGTGCCCTAATTTTTCTTTCTGCAGCACTAATAATACCTTCTATTGCATAATATACCCCCTCATTTTGTTCCTTTTTAAATTAAATGTCTTAAGAGTTACCACTTTATTCCCATCACGATGGCTCCAGGTGTGCTATACCTTTGTAATAAGTAGGACTGTTAGCGCTCTAGTTGTTCTTTAGAACACTCTGGGACATTCTGTCATTGGGCTATACTTGGGCTACATCTGGGTGATATTTGGGCTACATTTGGGCTCTTTTGTCTCTGGTGGCCATTTTGGGAGACTGCATGTCAGAATGTTTTAATGAAATAGAAAAGGATTTGAGAAGTCACTCAAAATGTGCCCTAATTTTTCATTCTGCAGCACTAATCATACTTTCTATGGCAAAATATACCCCCTCATGTTGTTTCTTTTTAAATTAAATGTTTTAAGAGTTACCACTTTATTCCAATCAAGATGGCTTCAGGTGTGCCATACCTTTGTAATAAGTAGGACTGTTAGCGCTCTAGTTGTTCTTTAGAACACTCTGGGACATTCTGTCATTGGGCTATACTTGGGCTACATCTGGGTGATATTTGGGCTACATTTGGGCTCTTTTGTCTCTGGTGGCCATTTTGGGAGACTGCATGTCAGAATGTTTTAATGAAATAGAAAAGGATTTGAGAAGTCACTCAAAATGTGCCCTAATTTTTCATTCTGCAGCACTAATCATACTTTCTATGGCAAAAATATACCCCCTCATGTTGTTTCTTTTTAAATTAAATGTTTTAAGAGTTACCACTTTATTCCAATCAAGATGGCTTCAGGTGTGCCATACCTTTGTAATAAGTAGGACTGTTAGCGCTCTAGTTGTTCTTTAGAACACTCTAGGAGGCTGCAGTAGAACACAAAGGAATCAACTGACAGTCTCTGTCCTTGTTGGATGTACATGTTTTACTGAGAATGTCAGACTTCATTTTCACATGACTGAGAAAGATAATGTGAATTTACAGAAAATATGCTTTCAGTTTAGCTTATAGATCCCCTTCCAAACCACTGTGGGAAAATCATGAGATATTAGTTTTCTTTCAAACAATATTCATGATATCACAGCAGAAGGTTTTTTCACATGGTAAAATCACCTTAGAACCCACCACAATTCCTAAAACGAGTATGGTACCATCAACAAATGATTTATTATGTAAGTAAAGTCCTAAAACCCTCTATTAACTACAATGCTTTTTAATGAGGTGCTATCATGTATATTGGTCCCAAGATGGCTGCCAACACTTCTTGGATGAAGTGCTGACAGCCAATCAGATCAGATGTGTGGTTAGGCTCCGCCCAGATATATATATTTTTTTGAACCTAAATTACTCAAAATCCACTGGAGCACATATATTGAGACCTAGCAAAGGCACATCAGGCTAACAGTCCCTACAATTTTGCCAAGTTTCGTGCAAATCCATTCAGCCGTTCGAGCTAAAAGTGAGGCCAACCGCCCTATGGAAATTAACATGGGAAAAATGCGTTTTGGGACCCCCCTTTTTTCTCGGCCCCCCCTTGATGAAACCCCCCCAAATTGTCAGGGGCTGCTCAGAAACTAAATGTTCCATTTTCCTGAAAATTTCAGCCAATTCCGTCCACAAACGCCAAAGTTATTAGACATAGAATTTTCAAAAATCCCATAGAGAAAAAATCCTAACTATATATACCTACTGGCGACCGCCAGTAGGTAATATATATATATATATATATATATATATATATTACCTACTGGCGGTCGCCAGTAGGTAGTTATAGTTAGGATTTTTTTCAATGTTAAATCTCAAAATTCTATTTGGAATAACTTTGGCACCGGTTGACGAATCTGCCTGAAAATTTCATGAAAATGGCCTCGTCGAGCTCCGGTCCTTCCCTGAAAGTTTGGGGGGGATACAATAAGCGGGGGCCGAGATAAAAGGGGGGTCCCAAAACGCGTTTTCCCCATGTTAATTTCCATAGGGCGGTCGATTTCACTTTTAGCCCGAACGGCTGAATGGATTTACACCAAACTTGGCAAAATTGTAGGGACTGGTAGCCCGATGTGCCTTTGCTATGTCTCAAGATATGTGCTCCAGTGGATTTTGAGTAATTTAGGTTCAAAAAAATATATATATCTATAGCAGCGCACCGGTGCGCGCACCAGGGAGCACTCCGGGCGCGTGACGCGAGGTGCGCATGGAAAGCTGATTGGCTCTCGGGTGTCTGTAAACATTCCAAACAGTCCAGAGCGGTCGCCATCTTGTGTCTCGGTAAAATCGAGACATAAGAGGTGGCTAAAACAAAGTGGGAACTGACCATAAGGCGTCAGGGATAGACCCCTTTGACCCCCTAGGTTTGATGTGGGGGCTATAAAAGGGCCCCGCGGGGCATTTAAAATATTTTTTTTTTTTCGTTTTGCGCGGGGGAAGCGCTCGGTGCGCGCACCAGGTAGCGCACCGGGGAGCGTAAAATGAGGGAAAAAGATGACAGAGTTTTAAAAAAATGAAGTTTTCATTTAGAAATTGGAGGTAGTTCTTAAAAGAACTTTTTTTTTTCTTCTTTTTGTTGTTTTATATTTTTTTTGTGTTTTTGGAACTTTTTGAACTTTTTTTGGCTTTTCAAAACAGTTTTATATTTTTTTTTGTATTTTTTAGGGGGAGAAACAAAAAAAGGGAATTGAAACTGGCTCAACTGGAGCAAAAAAACAAAAAACCCAAAAAATTATTTCTTTTTGGGGCACTTGTGATTATCACCTGCAAGGACGATGAGCTTAATACTTTGTTCCCCATAGGAGATAAGCTTGCCACAAGCAGTGCAAGTAATTTTAAAATCAGCAAATCTCGGCTGAATGCAAGGCATCACCTCAGATGCTTCTGGTTGCGAGGAAGTGGGTTGGTTTCTTTGGGAGGGGGTCCTTGATGACTGGGGGAGGTTACTGGCCAGTTCCCGGAACTCTGCACGAGAGTAGTTGTTTGGATGCTTTCTTGTCATGTGCCGAATCATGGTATAGTTACCAAAAGAATATTTCTTGTTTGGGTTGCCCCGTGAAAGTTCATCATTGCAGATGAGGCAAGTCACCTTGGGAGCATTCACCTTTTTTTCCCCTCTGGAATTGAAAAAAACTGCCAAACAATGTGTGGTTTGGGTTTGTAAGGTGTATTTTCTTCTGGCAGCCATCTTCTTCTCCCCTCCTCCTCTTCCTCTTCCTCCTCCTCCTGTTCTTGACCACCAATATAATTTGGAGCTGGTCCTCTTGGTGGTGGTGGTGGTGGTGGTGGGGCAGATGCACCAGCTGATGCTACTACTGAAGCCATTATTTGGAGCAAAAAAGTAGAGAGAGCAACAAACAGGTCTTCCTCAGTCAAAGGACAAAGTCAGAATAAGGAAAAAAGGTGGGGTCTTTCATCATTTAGAAAACAAAACTGTCCTGAACCAATGAGAAGTGTTATTTTCAGGTCACAAGACCAGGGGCTTCATCATTATGAAACTAAAACTGTTATGAACCAATGAAAAGTGTTATTTTCTGCTCACATGACCCGACGCGCTTACGCTACGCGCACGGGGGCGCGCAGCGTAAGCGCGTCGGAAGTTTACGTTTTGCGATCGTATTCGCTCGAGTACTTCCGGGTGCGCTTACGCCGTGCGTATCACGCGGTCGCGGCTACGCGATACGTCACGATCATGTTTTCGTTTGCGATATTGGCGCTCACGAGACGCTCCCCGGAGCGCGCCCGGGGGCGCTTTTCAGAAATACGCTTTTCGGGGCGCACTCCGGGGCGCGCTCTGGGAGCGCTCCCCCCAAAAATTAAAAAAAAAAAATGGGATAATTGTAGAGACAGGTAGCCCTATTCTGAAGTGGTTTGTAAAAAAATTAACTTTATAAAAATATGTATTGTGCTACATTGGGCTTAATATATGTTAGAGCCAAAATGTAGCCCAAATGTAGCCCAAAGTAGCCCAATGTAGCCCAAAGATGGCCACCAGAGATCAAAAATTGTAAATGTAGCCCAAAATTCAACTAGATGTAGCCCAACTGTAGCCCAATGACAGAATGTACCAGAGTGTTAAAAAGAACAACTAGAGTGCTAACAGTCTTATTTATAAAGTGAAACTTATAGTTAGGAATTAGCATTAAAAAAACCTTTGAAATTCACTGAAAAAAACCATAGGTTTCACACCAGTTATAGTTAGGAATTAGCATTTAAAAAACCTATTAAATTCACTGAAAAAACCATAGGTTTCACACCAGTTATAGTTAGCTGGAAATTTTACTGATATAAAACCATTGAAATTCCCACGTTATAGTTAGTCGGACTCACTATAACTTGCGCGTGCAATGCACTGCTGATGACATCACATATTACATCACTCATGACATGGTCAGTGACATCACTCATGACATCACTGATGACACCATCCAGTGAATATGTGTCTTTCTGAAAAATAAATATTAGTGAGTTATGTTTAAATATTTAAATACATATATTAGTGTTTCACTTTGTGTATAAGTGGCTACATGTGTTGATAAGTAGCTACATGCGTATGTATATGGGTTATTTGATATTTTTAGTAGTATCAGTATGAGTGTCTATATGGTTTGGTGGAGGTATTACTTAGCACATAGATGCATGAGTGACTGACTCTTTGTTTGTATGTGTTTTGAAGACAGCATATGTACAGGACTGTATGGGTGGATGAGTGTCTATATGTGTTTGTTAGTGAGTGAATGACTGTCTCACTAGTGTCTTTATCAGTAACTACATATGTTTTAATCTAGTATATATGAATATTGATGTATATAAGTGAGTATATGTGAGAGTAAGAGATTGTAAGATTTCCTGTTTAAATAAGTATGTGTTTCTATAAGTGATTGTTTAAGAGAATAAATATGTGTAATTTTCAGTAGAAGTAAGGTGGAAGTGTGTGTATAACTCTATATTCAAATAAATGGTTGTTCAATAGTTTATTTGCACGTGTGAATATGTGTGTGAGTAACTTTTGGATGAATGTCGGTGTGTAACAGGATGTATAGGTGTATCTCTTCATATGATGAGTGAGTATATGTATGAGTGACTATATAGAACTGTTGGTGAATGAGTGGATGTGTATATAGATAGTGGAAGTACAGAATTGCTTGTTGTAACTGATATAGGTATGTCCATTTTTTAAAAATTTCAGTTTCTATTTTTGAATATGTGTCTCAAGGGTTACTTTACACTGAGAGGAGGTCTGTGACTGTGTCACAAGGATGGTGTCATCAGTGATGTCATGAGTGATGTCACTGACCATGTCATGAGTGATGTAATATGTGATGTCATCAGCAGTGCATTGCACGCGCAAGTTATAGTGAGTCCGACTAACTATAACGTGGGAATTTCAATGGTTTTATATCAGTAAAATTTCCAGCTAACTATAACTGGTGTGAAACCTATGGTTTTTTCAGTGAAT
The DNA here is from genome assembly GCF_964263255.1 of Lissotriton vulgaris. Classification (NCBI taxonomy): domain Eukaryota; kingdom Metazoa; phylum Chordata; class Amphibia; order Caudata; family Salamandridae; genus Lissotriton; species Lissotriton vulgaris. The sequence goes on along the minus strand of NC_141687.1, from coordinate 1,153,144,519 downwards.
TTAATAGGTTTTTTAAATGCTAATTCCTAACTATAACTGGTGTGAAACCTATGGTTTTTTTCAGTGAATATATATATATATATATATATATATATATATATATATATATATATATATATATATATATGTATAAGTAAGTCTCTGCTTGAAACGGTTTTTAACCACAGGAATCACGGACCACCACGCAGCTTATCGAGTGTCACAGGAAAGTTTATTATCCTTGTACAGGTATATTTAGGCACGACGCGTTTCGGGCAGGAACTGCCCTTGATCACATAGCGGACATGCAGTAATGGTCACCTTTAAATAATGAAACACTCTTTTTTTCATTTGTGGAATCACCACGTGACCCTGATGATAAACAGTGAAAACATACTATGAAAAAAATGTGCTTTATGTCGACTGGGTTTGAAGCACTCTTATTCTGTGACATAGATGCAAATTTAAGCACATTGAAATATACTTATACTTATGTGTTTCAGTAACTTTATACATTATTTCCGCTTGAATGCGTGAAACTGTGCAAATAGGCTAGCAGCATTAAATCAGACCATAATAATATAGCACGTTATATACACATAATATTAAACATAGATAACATATTAACTTACATAAATATGTTAAAATCACTATGATAAAATCCAATGTAAAAGCCAATGAATAATTCTATATTACATGTGCAAAAATTATGCTGAAGTATATGTGCAAATAACGCTATTTGATAGTGCAACAAATGGTTTCCCTGCATGAATGCAGATCCAATGGTGCAAATGATGCTGCCTCTCTGAGATCTATTCTAGGTGTTACTGCGGTATTATATGTGCTACTGCTGTCACAATCAAGTAAAGTCGATTGTTCAAGAAATGCTCCACTCCACGAAAGCCACATTCATGCCGAATACTAGTATAGAGTGACTCTATATCCAAAGTCAATAATACCAGCTCATTGGACCATGCCATATCTTCAATGCGTTTCAAAAAATCACCTGTGTCCTTCAGATATGAAGGCATCGTTTTTACTAAGTCCTGTAGAAAAAAGTCTATTTATTGACCCACATTTTCCGTCATGCTGCAAATTGCTGATATGATTGGGCGTCCAGGAACAGGGGTGATGTTTTTGTGCAGCTTAGGTAACAAATAAAGAAAAGGTAATTTAGGATGACCATTGAATAAGAAATTAAATTCTTCATTCGTTATTAGTCCCTCATATTTCCATTTTTGTAGTTCTTTTTTGATGTTGTCCTTTGCTTTATTGTAATTTTTCCACGTGCTTTGTTCATAGCAGTCGTTGTTATCTAGCTGTCTTTTTGCTTCTGCATCGTATTGTTGTTTAGGCCACAGGACGATGTTGCCCCCTTTATCAGATTTTTTCACGATGATAGCAGAGTTATTGGCCAATTTGTCAATGAATTTTTTGAAATTGACTTAGTTTTGATTCAATTGATATTTTCTATTGTGATTAATAGAGCAATTCAGGTCCTTGATTTCTTCAATGATGCGATCATGAAAGACGTTGATGGCGTCTCTCGGCATCAGAGGGATGAAGGAGGATTTGGGCTTGAAGGGACTTTCTCCTGCACCTTTTTGCAGCAAGTTTAGTTCTCTTAGTTTGATTTGAGTAGGTGCTTGAGAGTTCTGCTCATCTTCATTGCTTAGGCCGTGTAGTGCCCATAAGGTTGATATTTCTGAGACCTGCACACCTGAGGAGGTTGTGGTTTTTATTTTGTCTTGTTTGCCCTCTCCCATTTCCTTTAATGCGTAAAATTTCTTTAGTTTCAATTTTCTGATCAATCAATCCGGGTGGAAGCATAATCAAAATTAGTGTTGGGACAGAAGTTTAAGCCTAAAGAAAGCAGTTGCTCTTCAGCCTTCGTGAGAGTTAGTGTGCTGAGGTTAACCACGGTGTTTTCGTTAATTATTTCTTCTTGCGCCAATAATTTTGCCTCTTTCTTGGCTTGGGACATAGTTGGGACAAGATGGAATGCTGTGCTGTGAGCTTGATTAAAAGGCTTCCTGTTTACTGAAATGGGCCTCTTGCTTGGTGCTTCTTTGTGTGGTATTGCCGGGTCTCTCCGTGCCCGGTTTGAAGAGGTCTCCCTGAAGGGTCGGGGGCTCCCCTATCGGAGGCGTTTTCTTGGATATTAATAGAGGGAGCATGACGCACACGCTGCCATCAATCCTACGAAGGAAAAGCCTGTGAGGTAAAAATGAAGGCAGCGCTGGAAGGGATTTGGTCGGGATGATTCCCCTTCCAATCGTTCGGTTTGCAGAAGCGTGGAAAGAGAGCAAAGGTGTTAATTGAGCATTGTGCTGTGACAAGGAACCCTGACTGGTTACCACTAGGATGTTATTAACACTTACTATCGTGAATGCACAAGGGTGGAGAACAGCGTTATTTTTGCTGACAGAGACTATGAGGGATTTGCCATTACTTACCCATATGAAAACGGTGCATTCTGGAAGTTGTATGAGAAAATCAGTCAGGTGACCAGGACCGTTATAAATTTGAAGGCACAGACACTACTGGTGTGATTCCTGCCCGTGATCAAGGCCAAAAGGTGCCGAAACTAGTTGGGACAAGATGGAATGCTGTGCTGTGAGCTCGATTAAAAGGCTTCCTGTTTAATGAAATGGGCCTCTTGCTTGGTGCTTCTTTGTGTGGTATTGCCGGGTCTCTCCGTGCCCGGTTTGAAGAGGCCGCCCTGAAGGGCCGGGGGCTCCCCTATCGGAGGTGTTTTCTTGGATATATATATATATATATATATATATATATATATATATATATATATATATATATATATATATATATATATATATATATATATACATATATAACCTATTGGGAATCGCCAGTAGGTAGTTATAGTTAGGACCTAGTTTCCGTAGGAAGAGCGTTTTTTTAGTTGCCAATAACTTTGGCGTTGTTTGGCGAATCTTCATTAAATTTTCCAAACTGATATGACGCTCACTTCAGCTGCTGTATTGAAAGCGGGGGCCAAGAAACGGGGGGTGCTTAAAAGTGTCTTTTCCCAATGGTAATTCTCATAGGACCTTTAGACACAGCTACAGCTCGAATTGCTGAACGGAATTACACTGAAAGGTTTTTCAGATCTACAACTAGGAACGCTGAGGATCCACCACTCATCCAAGATATCTTGCTGATATCTGATTGGCTGCCAATACTTCATACCAGGAAGTATTGGCAACCATCTTTGGGCTTGGCTTGAAGCATTTAAAAAAAGAAAGGGGGCAGGGTAGGAATACCGTAACCCCTAGGAATGCTGGTGGGGTCCCTGAGATACCCCGTCAGGCATTAAAAGCATTTTCTTTGTCAATTATGCAGAAAATTTGTGCTGGATCCGCAGATCCAAGCAAAAATGATGCACTGTTTTCCACACTTCTTAATGAGAAGGCCCCTGGTGGGATAAATCCCAGGGGCACTATCAAATTATAATGAAAGGAGGGGGCACACGGGCCCCCTCCTAGGGTATTTATGTTCAGCAGGCTCCAACCCCTCCCCGGGGTTCATATCAGTGTAGTGGGCCACGCGGCCCAGGCCCCAGGTCCAATTTGTAACAAATGGGGGGACCTTTCTGACCTTACTGGGGCCTGGGTACACCACCTCCCTGGGGCCATTATAAAGGAATTAGGCGGGCCTCACAGATCCCTCTCATGCTTTGGTGACCACCACTTTCTCAGGGCTTACATATTTGGATCGGGGACCCCCCTGTGCCTGCGGACCACCACCTCCCCAGGCCCGAATAACAAAATGGGAGGGGTGCTGGAAAGCCCCCTTCCAAGCCTTAAGAGCTTCGAGGTCCACCACCTCTCCTGGGTGGCCCTTTTAAGTAAAAGGAGGGAGGTGCACACCCCTCCTCCTGAAGCTAATAATGGCCCTGGGGACAGCCAACCCCCAATGCGGGCTCCTGCAATGTCCCGGGGTGCACACCCCAGGACATTGCTGTTTGCTATGGCTTGGCCAGAGCACTAAAACCCACCAAGCCATAGGAAACACTGCTCCACTTCTAGTGAGTGAGTGCTGAAAATGTTCTTGCTTACTAGAAGCGGAGCATGATTGCTTTTACAAAGGGAGCTGCATGTTAGCAGCTCCCCATGTGTTAAAGCAATACAGTCTCCCACAGGAGGCAGGGAGCCGGCAGGGACTACGGGTGCCTTTAGGCTCCCCCAGAGGTCCCTAACCGTTAAAAGGTGGGTGTCCTGGGAGGGATCAAGGCACCTACACTACAGACTGGGCCACAGGGTCCCCAGGGCCACAATCAACCCAAGGGGGGGACCTCACGGCCCCCCTCCCTTAAAAAATAAATAAAGAAGAAAATAAAAAAGGGGCAGACCCTGGGATGGTGTCCGCAGGGCTGAAATAGGGTGAGTGGGGGGCTGCGCGTCTTCCCCATTACAAAAAGGCCTGGCACCGGGGGATGGGGTTGTCAGGGGCCAAATCAGCCAAAGGACGGGCGGAGAACACACAGCCCTCATTCCATAAAAAAATAAAAATAATAAATGGACCACAATTTCCTGGGAGGCCCGCCCCCTTTCTCCACTACTCAGCAAACGAGCCACCTGGCACACTACTAGTTGGGGGATGAAGTCTCCTTGGCTCTTGAGGGTCCTTGGGGACCAGCAATCCCGCCTGTTAGCTCCAGTAAGACCCACAAAGCTGGATTGCTGAGAGGTTGTCAGAGGCCACGCCCCCTTCCTCCACAACTCTGCAAACACGCCTTCTGGTGCACTACTGGTTAGGGGAAAAAGTCCACTTTACTCCTGAAGGACCTTGGGGGACAAGAATCCCTCTAGGTACCTCCTGGAATCCCTTCACCACAAGATTCCTAAGAGCTGGTCGAAGGCCCGGCCCCCTTTCTCCACCACTCTGCAAACATGACTACAACTTAAAAAACATAAAAATTCACTGAAAAAACCAAAGGGTACAGGGATGTTTTAGTTAGGGATTAGCATTCAAAAAACCTTAGAAATTCACACAAAAAAAACAAAGGTTAGAAGGACATTATAGGTGTGAATTAGCATTAATAAAACCAGTGAAATTCATATAAAAAAACAAAGGTTACAGGGACGTTATACTAAGGCTCAGATTTCACTCGTACGAAACCAGTGTAATTCTGCAGATATAGTTAGTGAGCTAACTATAACTCACGCCCCTGCAATGCATTGCTTATGACCTCACATACTACATCACTCATGACATGGTCAGTGACAGTGACTGCGGGACCCCATTCCCTGGGTCTGGCTCACTTGCTGTGTCCCAGGAAGCCCACCCAGGAGTCACAGCAGTTTCCCTTCCTTCACCACCGCAGGAGGGAAAATTGTGTTTGCTTATGCCTGATGAGAGCATTTTTAAAACTCTCACCAAACGGTAGCAAGCACAAAAACTGCTATCAGTGGGCAGAAGCTTTTAAAATGCACCTGCCAGCTGGGAGCAGATTAATGATCAGTTTCCCTGCCCCCAAGATGCGGGCAGGGAATCATATAAACAGATTGCTCTGGGATTGCTCCTGGGAGGGGCAACATAAATAGCTGCTCCTAGCAGGCAGTAGCAATGCCGGCTCACACAAAATGTGGGGAGCTGTCTGGGACTTCGGGGGCCCTAGGGCTCCTGCAGCTACCCCCAGTGTTATGTATGGTGTTTTCCCGGGGTGGGGACCAGGGCACCCACCTATATTAACCTATATTAAATGTAGAACCCAGGTGATCCATGGGGCCAGAATAGGTTTGAGGAGGAGGGCTGCGGGTACTTCATCCCTTAAAAAATCAAGGTCCTTGGAGATGGGTTCCCTATGGTCTTTGAAAAGCTCAGGAAGGTTGGGCTGCAAAGCCCTTCTCCCCTTTAAAAAAAAGGTGCCAAATCACAATCGAGCTTTGCCCGTTTGGCCCCGCCATTTTCCATGTTAGTAGTATGCAACTGTGTTCCCTCTATTTTCCATTCTAATGGATAGTGTTTTCTCTACAATTGCAAATTGATAAATGATATTGAATTCTTGATGACCATGGATGCATCATTTATTTATTGAAGTTCAATCTCCTCTGTAGTGACTGCCCCAAGACGAGTGGGGTCTGCCTTTTCATCTCCTGATCTGAGGGCATAGTCCATGGTTCTCCCTTTTAATTGCTGCTGAGTAGCAAAGTTGCCTGTTAGACCTGGACCTTATTGGAGGGTTATACCCAAACTGTTTGTTATTTTTATGACCCTCTTTTTGTTGACGACTGTAGGACTCTGGGAACTTTACCACTGCTGATCAGTGCTAAAGTGCATATGCTCTCTGTATAAATTGTGATTATGAATGGTTATCCATGATTGACATATTTGATTTACTGATAAGTCTCTAGTAAATTTCACTAAGTGTGCCAGGGCCTGTTAATCAAATGCTACTAGGGGGCTTCCAGCACTGTTTGTGCCACCCTCCTGAGTAGCCTTATAAATGTGTCTCAGACCTGCCACTGCAACTGTAAACTGCCATGTCGACCTGGTAATGGCACCCATTTGCCAGGCTCTAACTTTCCCTTCTCTTACATGAAGTGTACACCTAAGGTAGGCCCAAGGTGCCCCCATGGACAGGTTGCAATGTATATGAAAGTTAGAACAAGTGCTGGTGTATTTTACATGTCCTGATAGAAAAAATGCTGTGTTTTTCATTTTTCACTATTGAAAGGCTGTCTGTCCCATAGGGTAACATCGGAGCTGCCTTGTAACAACTTACAAGTGCAACTTTCTACTGGGACAAGATAGAGAAATGGAGTTTAGGCCCTCTAAACTCAAGAATCTTATGACACACATTTTAGTGAAGGTGGTTTTTAAATTGTGCGTTTGATAATGCCACTTTTAGAAAGTGGACATTATCTTGCTCTACCAGTCTGTGTGCCTCTGCCTGGATGTGTATTCACCATCTGGCTTTGAAGTGACAGGATCTGGGGATGACTTTATGTTACAAGCCAAAGTTACAAATTAACAATTGAAGACAAATTTAAAATTGTGTATGTATTTGTTTCAAAACACTTATTGGCTTTTTGTTGTGAATACTGAGATTCCAGCATATATTGCACCATTGATGTTTCTTTGTGTTGTTTGTACTGGTATGATTGATGAATGAGTGTGGATGAATGTACAATAGAATGTAAATCTTTGTAAATAGGGGAATTGTTTTTGATATATTGAATGTCACATTTTGTGTTGTGTACACCAGGTTTTAACATTTGTATAATAATCTGATAAATCATACACCTAAACAAGAGAAAAAAATCTAAAATAAGAAAGAAATAAATGAATTGGATTAAAAACCATCAAACATATTGTCTTACCCGTATTTTTTGACCAAATAGTTGTCATAGCCATTGTTGGCGGCATTTGCACCTATTTTGTTCATTATAGGATCTGGGGATGTGCATTTACTTTTATTAATCTTTACTTCGGCAGTTGCCATAAAAGATACACATAAAATTGATACAAGCAAGAACAGACATCAATATTACATCAAATCGACATAGCACATAAGTACAGAAAGGAATGCGTCACCTGTTCTATATAACAATCCAATGAGCCACCAGTGATTCCTTAAAACAATCTAAAATGTTACTAATTTTCAATAAAAAACAATGAATCAAGTAAAACTAGAATCTTACATATAGTGACATAACACAGAATTTTTAAGACAAAATAGCACAAACAGGGGCTCAGGGATGCGGTACCCTAGGAATTAGGAGCAATCTCTTGTGCCATACTGCTTCTAGAAATTTGGCCATTGCAAACACGGTTGCTTTTGATAGGTCAGTTTCAAGAATTCTAAAGGCCTCAGAGCATTTGCAAAACCCTAGATTTTTACATAGGGGGATAACCCAAAACCTTCTGGCCGCAGTGTAGGCAGGACAGAAGAAGACTAGATGCAGTTCGTCTTCAAGCCTACAATTGCAACCAGGGCAGTTTTCCAGGGACTGCTGATTCCATTTAATTGTAAATGCTCTTAGCGGAAGAGTACTGTACCGCCATTGGAGGTATAACTTCCTGGCCAAATTTGGAAAGATGTCATCGAACACTGACTCAAAGTTATAAGAATCTTTCACCCCGAGAAAAATATTAACCAGAGAATCTGGACGTGTACCCTGTGTACGGGATGCCAGGTTACATGCATAGAAGGTTGCCACCAGATGTTTACGGGACAGACCCTGGCATGCCACTTCAGGGTCGCTCCACAGGGACGAAAGGCCCAGCCGGGCAAATTCAGTTTTTATATATTTAAACCACAGAATATTCTCTGTAGCAGGAAGAGCAAGAATTTCTTGTAATTCGTGTCTATAATTGGCTAGCTCAGGAGTGGACCATAATCTTCTCCAAAAAGTTAAAGGTTTTACACCCACCTCTTCATCCAAAGGCTTCAGATCCATGTCCAGCCTAAGAGGCAGAAGTGGTGTGCTTACCAGCAACTTTAAGAGTTGTCTAAGAAACTTGTTTTCTAGAGTGACCAAGTCTTTTCTGCAAGCGTGTCCCCAAAGTTCACTACCATAGAGGATTGCTCCTCTGGCCTGGAGTCTATAAATCTCCAACGAGGGGGCTAGCGGTCTAATAGATGATCTGTTGGAATTTACTAGCCTAATTATTCCCCCTGTTAATTGCGCCAATCTGAGCTGTGACTTAGCCTGGTGATCACCCCATTCCAGTTTATCATTAATGGTCACGCCCAGGTACTCAAATGTAAAGACTCTTTCAAGTCTATTCAGGCCTATAGAAGGATTAGGTCGTGTTTTTTGGGGGGATTAAAGTTCATAAACTTATTTTTCATGCCATTTATTTCGAGACAATGTTCTCCACAAAATGCCTCAAACCGCTCCAGAATGCGCTGAATCCCCATAGGGGATTTGGACAGCAGCAGGGTGTCATCCGCAAACATGATTGCGGCCACCCTGTTGCCGCCGAGCCTATGTGCATCTGTGTTGGTGACATTGTTTAGAAAATCGATTACCCCGTTGACAAAGAGGCAGAACAGGGTCGGTGCAAGAACACAGCCCTGCCTTACCCCTCTGCCAACGGGAAATCTTTTGAAAAGGCAGCCCATCCTCCCGCACCTTACCTGTGCATAGTTGTGTGTGTGTAAGCGAATAATGATATCTAGGAGAGCGGGGGGGATGCCAGGTTTAGCAAGTACCGTCCAAAGTTTGGTTCGCGGGACCAAATCGAATGCCGCACGGAGGTCGACAAAGACGGTATATAGTGTACCCCCCTCCACCCGCACCGTCTTCCAAAAGAGAAGGGCCAGCCGGAAAAGTTGGTCCGTGGTTGACACCTTACTCCTTAACCCCGCCTGGAATGTACTTAAGATTGAATGATCCATCATCCATTCCTGGAGGCGGTCAAGAATCAGCCTCGCAAAAAGTTTTTGCGAAACATCAATGAGGCTGATTGGCCTATAGTTGGCTGGGAGCAGAGGAGAGCCCTTCTTGAAGATAGGTACAATCTCTGCTCCCAGCCAAGTGCTGGGATGTGCATTAACTCTAGACAGTCACAAGGAGGTTGAGGTTTGAACTCACTTGTTTGAGTGACTCATAGCCAGGCTGAATAGACCAGGTCTGCATTTAAAGTGGTTTCTCTAGCACCTGAATAGGCGGTGTCTCTTTTGCACAATGCTGTCTCCACCCACTGTGGTCAAGATGCACCCGGTAGGACAGAACTGCCTTCTACTGAGCTCAGAGACTCTGAAAACAAAGAGAACTATGATAAAATGGGTATAAGTATGAGACCATATGCCTTAGGAAGTTAGATTACTTCTGGAAACAAGAGGACCCTGCCATGAAGAAGAGTTGAAGAGCCGTGTGAGGCACGCTACCATTTCTGTTTGTGAGGGGTGGGTGGGCCTTCTAGTGGGAGGGGGAAAAGGACTGGGGGGGGGGGAATATATACAAGCCCCTATAGCCTCAGGAACATCACTTTTAGTGACATTCCTGTGGCAATAGGGGCTTCGCTGTATTTACAAGGAGGCATTAAGCCACTTAACAGCGCCTTGTAAATAAGGGCCCCTTTCACACTACACTTTGTGTGAAAGGGTTGGGCAAGGTGAGTGTTCCTCCACAACATCTATTGATTTTGACGCTGCCCCATATTTACAACGGTGGCGTAAATAGTTGGCAGCATCAAAATTAAAACTAGGGAAAACCTGGTCTTAATATGGCAACATGAGGAGAAATGCTATATTCCTCCTCATTTTTGCTGTTTCTATGTGTGCCACATTGTGCAGCGCAGAAAAAACAGCAAAACACCATAAATGATTGTTTATGTGCAGGAAGGTGTCCCTTCCTGCACATAAACAATCATTACAAAAATTGCAATTTGCAACTTCTATGTGAGCTGCACAATGCAGAACACATAGAAGTTAATAATCGCCATTCTGGATTGTTTATGTGCGGAAAGGACACCTTCCTACACATGAATAATCATTCCCCCCAATGCAGACACCCTTGCACTATGATGCTAGAGTGCTTGCGTTGGCACTAGGCAGTTGAATTTAGCACCAGCGCTAAGGGAAATGAAGGGGAGCACTGCATTCTTGTAAAAACAGCACATCCCTGCGTTTTCAGAATGGAGAAGCATGGCATTAGCAATGTTTGTTGCATGTCATGCTTCTCCATTCTGTTGTGAATATGCCCCTGACTCTTGTTGCCCTTCTGTGATATCCTGCTTGAGAAGATCTCCAAAGACTTGTGTGTGCTTGCCTTCTGTTGGAAGTCTCGGGGGGGTTAAAATACTTCACCAGATCCTTGCTGGATCTAAAAAAAATCTGCCTGGAAGGAGAGCTATGCAAGGAGTGATGCCCCTTCTGTGTATGGGGTGGACTAGCTGCCGTTGCTGCTCCTGTCTGGAGCAGGAGAAGGACTGGACTATTCTTATACCTTTTTCCAAAGTAAGCGGTTAAAGAGTGCTTCCCCTTTTAAGAAGGAGCACTCTCAACAAGCGCATGGTGAGCGCTTTATACCTTTGCTTTGGAAGCATGAGAAGCATGTGAGCACTGTATGTGTCCTACTGGTTGTGGTACCAAGGAGCTCTTAGGGTGCACTAAGTTTTCTTTCCTTGGGACAAGGATTAAACTGAACCTAGTGAAACCTGTCTTCAGTACGGCCCTCTTCCAAGGGAGCCTGTGAAGTGCAATGGCGCCGTGCTGTGGTACCATTCCCCTGGTTCTGACACCTGTGACGTTAACGGCCTGGCAGCAAAGGAGAGGAATGCTTCAGCTCGGCCTTGCCTGCGAGGAGATCCCGCAGAAAGAGCGTGGAGAGTCTCCCTTCCAAACATCACCTGAGCTTGCCAGGAGTGCAGCATTGCCCCCGCAAGCATGGGGTAAACAATGGACCATGTCAGCATGAGTGAGGGATTGTCCTTTGACATCTCTTCTAGCCAGTGATTATACCGGCCTTTGGGAGCCCCCCACTCAGCATAGTCACCCTCCAGGAAGGAAGAGATGGAGAGCTGGGGTCTGAGACGGCCAGGAGGACTTCAGAAGGACCCAGGTGTAGGGTGAGGCACACTGCTGTGGGCAGCTGCATGGAGGAACCCAGCAAGGTCTATCCTCAATCACAAGATTGGTGATCTTCTTCTAGAAGTTCAGAGGCTGGACCTACGGGCTCTGTAGTTGTGAACTGCATCTGACCCGAGCGGTCTCAACAGGGCCATTGTCGGCCCCCAGGGGAAGCAGTGTCGCAGACCAGCCTTCCCCCGGGGATCTTCGAGCTGCCATCAGAAGGGCTAGGTGGAGGGAGGTCAGAGGGGTGGGTTTGGGGCCGGGCTGGTGCTGCGTATAAAGGTGCTGGGGTGAGAGGTTCCAGCCTCTTTCCTAGCACCTCGCACCACCGGTTTAGGGAGGGGTTTTAGGAGCCTTTAGAAATTGATCCACCCACCCACCCACCCTACAGTTAAAAAGAGACAAGGGGATGAGCGATTGCGTGCCAGCTTAGGACGGATTATCTGACTCCAGGGTTGCAGGTCTTTAGAGGGGTGGTGAGACACGGACAGGCGGAGCCACGCATTGGGGGAGAAGGTACACAGGTGAAGGAGGGTGGAGCGCATGATTCAAGGTGCCGCGAAGAAAGGCAAGAGTGGATGCTTAAGAGGGCTGTGAAGGTGAGACAGGATGTATGGAGAAGTTTATAGCAGGAATGGGGAGGAGTGAAAGTGGGAGACGGATGGTGAATGAACGAGGGAGAGGGGTTGTTTACTGTTGATTAAAGTCATAAAGTTGAATTGTTATGTTTAATAAACATTGGGAGTTGTAGATAACCTGGTCCTAATCAATGGCCCTTTATGCTTCAAGCCAGCGTGGGGTGTAGTTATTGCGCTAGTTGTGTTCCTCACTGATGGGGCATATTCATTGTAGCAGCTGCACCGCGTGATTGTGGGCAGCTGCCCTTAAGGATTACACTGCATGAGGGCGGGAGGGAAAGACGGTCTCCCCACCGAGTGTTTGTATTGTATGCATGCCCCCTATGTTGGTACGGTACACAGTCAAAATATCGAGTAAAAAATATCGAATGGACATAATATCAACATCAAAAATATTGTTTTGAGGTAAGTAATGTAATATCGAATGTTAAAAAAATAGATAGTTAAAATATCGAAGTATATAATATAGGTTATTAAAATTATCGAATTTTTAATATTATCGAATTTTTTATGGTGTTTTTATGTTATTATATGTGTAAAAGTGTGTATTTATGTTATAATTTATTTTAATTAATGAATTTTGTTTTTTTAATTTTTGCGTAATTTAATTCTGTAGCGGGTTGTGGGTTTATAGGGGAATAGGGTCGGAAGTAATTTAATTATAATTAATTAAATATGTAAATTAATTTATTGGTATTATTTTTTAATTAATTGTTAATTAATTTATATTTGGTAATTAATTAAATTTTAATTGGCAATTAATTTTATTTAATTGATTAATTGCTAATTATGTTAATTGTACTAATTTATTTTCTCTAGCGGGTTGTGGGTTCATAGGGGAATTGGGTGGGAAGTAATTTATTTATAATTAATTAAATATGTAAAATTATTTATTGGTATTTATTTAGAATTAATTGTTAATTAATGTTTTATGGGTAAATAATTATATTTTAATTGCCAAATAATTTTATTTATTTGATTAATTGCTAATTATGTTATTTTAATAATTTATTTTCTGTAGTTGGTTGTGGGTTTATAGGGGAATAGGGTGGGAAGTAATTTATTTATAGTTAATTCAATTTATTTTATTGTATTTAATTTGAATTAATTGTTAATTGATTTTTAATTGTTAATAAATTAATTGTTAATTAGTTATTATTTGTATTAATAGGTAACTAATTGTAATAAATAAATATAATTTTTAATTTTAATTGATTAATTATTATATTATGTTAAATTGGTAATTACTTTTAATTATTTTTTTATAGATATTAATGTGTTTTTTTTAAAATAATATATGAAGTATTTACTTCCCCTACTGTTGCACTCTCTGGAGTGGGAATATTAATTTTTACCCTTACGCTATCCAACGCTTTCCCTACTGTTGCACTCTTTGGAGTGGGAATAGTAATTTAAACCCCTATGCTATCCAACGCTTTCCCTACTGTTGCACTCCTTGGAGTGGGAATAGTAATTTTTAACCCTCCGCTATCCAACGCTTTCCCTACTGTTGCACTCACTGGAGTGGGAATAGTAATTTTTACCCCTACGCTATCCAACGCTTTCCCTACTGTTGCACCCACTGGAGTGGGAATAGTAATTTTAACCCTACGCTATCCAACGCTTTCCCTACTGTTGCACCCACTGCAGGGGGAATAGTAATTTTTACCTCTACGCTATCCAACGCTTTCCCTACTGTTGCACTCTTTGGAGTTGGAATAGTAATTTTTACCCCTATGCTATCCAACGCTTTCCCTACTGTTGCACCCACTGGAGTTGGAATAGTAATTTTTACCCCTATGCTATCCAACGCTTTCCCTACTGTTGCACTCGCTGGAGTGGGAATAGTAATTTTTACCCCTACGCTATCCAACGCTTTCCCTACTGTTGCACTCACTGGAGTGGGAATAGTAATTTTAACCCTACGCTATCCAACACTTTCCCTACTGTTGCACCCACTGGAGGGGGAATAGTAATTTTTACCTCTACGCTATCCAACGCTTTCCCTACTGTTGCACTCTTTGGAGTTGGAATAGTAATTTTTACCCCTATGCTATCCAACGCTTTCCCTACTGTTGCACCCACTGGAGTTGGAATAGTAATTTTTACCCCTTTGCTATCCAACACTTTCCCTACTGTTGCACTCACTGGAGTGGGAATAGTAATTTTGACCCTCCCGCTATCCAACGCTTTCCCTAATGTTGCACTCACTGGAGTGGGAATAGTAACTTTTTACCGCTACGCTATCCAACACTTTCCCTACTGTCTCACTCATTGGAGTGGGAATAGTAATTTTAACACTCTTGCTATGCTACGGTAATAATATTGTATATTTTTTAATATTAATATGTTAATATATATATATATATATATATATATATATATATGTTTTAACAAATCAAATTGTATTTTTTTATAACTTAAATTAATTATTTAATAATTTTAAGGTTATTTAAGTATTTTTATGTATATTTTAGTTATTTATTTTTAATATTTATTTAATTTTACATTAATTTTAATAAATTCGATATTTTTATAAAGTACATATTTTTAAACGATATTTTTGATTCAATATTTTTGTACTTACCTGTTTGTAGATAGGACTTCGATATTTTTGTAGTCGATATTTTGGAGTCGATATTTTAAATGCCTATATTTTTGTAGTCGATATTATGTCAGTGATCCGTTGGTACATACCTGAGGGGACGCCGATTGGCTGCATTTCTCATTGGCTGCCTAGTCCCGAGGGAACATACCTAAAACTTACATAAGTCCTTCCTATGTGAAAGGAAGTACTGTAATCCCCATAAAAGGCATGCAGGCATTCTGGTGCCCTCTGGGTTCATGAGGGATTACTATAGAAAGTGCTGTAGGAGTGCAGAGAAGCTGCAGCCTATAGGTACTGTGATATTTGGTGATTCATGTACAATGAAGTTTGATGAGTTATGTGTGACCTAACTGCTGAATTCTCATGCCCTGATATTGTGATAAATGTTGTTTTGATCCTTGTTAAGACTGGATAGCAATCATCTTTTCCAGGATCTACCTGTTTGGTACAGTGGTGTTGTTTTTGGACATGTGCAACCCATAAGTATTCACTTTATTGCACTATCTGTGATGTATGACAATTGCCTAGTTGCTAAAGTGATTTATGGTTTATGTAATTGTGGTCTATGTGTTATATACAATATATGAAATATTTTTATATACTACTGTGTGGAGTCTCTTTTGTGGTGTATTTGCTGTGTCACTGGTGTGTGTGTGTGCTTCGCAAATTCTTTATACATTCCATCTGGGATATGCCTGACTGCTCTGTCAGTTACCAAGGGGGTGAGAAGTGAGATGGGGTTATATCGGGTGTGTAACTATTTTACCCTGACTACAGTGGTGGGTTCTGCCTGGCTTAGGCGCATTCCCTAGCCAACCATAAACCCCCTTTTTAACAGCCCCAAATCACCTACAGGCTCCAACAGTTTGTTCCCCTTCCACGTTAGTAGCATTCCTGCCATTGCCCAGGCTTATGGAAAGTGTGTTTTCTCTACTATTGCACATTGCAAAAACTATCTGAAATCCTTGTTGGAGGTAAATGCATCATTGATTTATTGAAGGGCAATTCCGTCTGTAGTGACTGCCCAATGTAAATGGTTTTTTTTCTTTTCATCTCCTGGTTTGAGGGCAGCAGTGGCAGCTTGCATAGGGCATGCTGCGGGGTGGTGGGGTGGGGCGGGGGAGGGGCAGGGTGAGTGGGTAGTAAACTCGAACATACGACGGAATGTAGGAACGTAATATTTACTTTTCTCTGTTCTGTTGTATGTCTGAGTTAACTACCCCCCACCCTGCCCTCCCCAGCCCTGCCCACCGCCCGGCAGCACGCCCCTATGTGAGCCGCCACTAGAAGGCAGCAGCCACGGTTGTCCCTTTTAATTGCTGCTGAGTATGCAAAGGTACCAAATCACCCACAACCTCCTCCCATTTGGCTCCTCCCCTTCCACGCTGGCATTATACAACAGTGCTGGTTCTGGGTAGATCAGCCACAGGGCTTACTGCAGGCCAGGCCCTGATGCCAAACCTCTACACAGTGTGGGGTTGGCTGCCTGTGGGGGGGGTTTACCGCAGAGCCTGGCACACACCACGGCCTGCGGACCACCCCCGCCACGCACTACTTGGCCGTAGGCCACTCTCTGCGGACAACCTCCCACACGGGGGGGGTGTTGCCTTTACGTATGCAAATAAAATATTACTTCATGCTAAAAAAAACTAGAAATTCACTGAAAAACTAAAGGTTAAAGTAACATTTTATATAGATGTGATAACAAGTTGTGTTTTTGTTTTAAAATCTTTAGTAAGGCACTCTAAAGACCAAAGGTTAGAATAACATCATAGTTAGGTGAATATGTCAGTGAAAACAATAAGGTTTTGAAAGAAAAAATCCAAACAAATGTACCAGTTATAGTAAGCAGAGCTAACTGAGGGGCGGATTCATTCAATTAAATGCTGAATGAAAATAAGTGAGTATTTCATTGCCCGTTGCACAGCAGTCCATGATTTAGGGGCGTACCTGCCTTGAAACGCGTCGGACGTGGAGAAATGTAATTGGAATCCTCATATGCGTGCATCTGCAAGGCAAACAGACCGGAGGGTAGAGCGGAGCGTTGTGAGGCCTTCCAAAGCGTGAGTGCTTCCTTGGTGAACAATATTTGCACGGCTCTCCTCAGTCGTGGGAAGGAGCTCCATTCTTACTTGTGACTGCTGTCATTGAAGGAGTGAGAAGGCTGCAGAGTGGAACAATTCGCTTTGTGAGTAGCGCGCTGCTCAGGGGGAAACAAGCACGTGAATGAGACATTCCTCCCTACTTAAGGGTTTAAAAAGAAGCATTATATGTACAAGGGAAAATGAACCTACTGAAGGGAAATAATGTACTCACTTTCTATGGACTCTAAGGACCAGCATCCTGCTTGGTGAAAGCATGCCATGCCCACTGAGGGGCGGATTCATTCAATAAAATGCCGAATGAAAATAAGTGAGTATTTCATTGCCCCTTGCACAGCAGTCCATGATTTAGGGGCGTACCTGCCTTGAAACGCGTCGGACGTGGAGAAATGTAATTGGAATCCTCATATGCGTGCATCTGCAAGGCAAACAGACCGGAGAGTAGAGCGGAGCGTTGTGAGCCCTTCCAAAGCGCGAGTGCTTCCTTGGTGAACAATATTTGCACGGCTCTCCTCAGTCGTGGGAAGGAGCTCCATTCTTACTCGTGACTGCTGTCATTGAAGGAGTGAGAAGGCTGCAGAGTGGAACAATTCACTTTGTGAGTAGTGCGCTGCTCAGGGGGACACAAGCACGTGAATGAGACATTCCTCCCTACTTAAGGGTTTAAAAAGAAGCATTATATGTACAAGGGAAAATGAACCTACTGAAGGGAAATAATGTACTCACTTTCTATGGACTCTAAGGACCAGCATCCTGCTTGGTGAAAGCATGCCATGCCCACTGAGGGGCGGATTCATTCAATAAAATGCCGAATGAAAATAAGTGAGTATTTCATTGCCCCTTGCACAGCAGTCCATGATTAAGGGGCGTACCTGCCTTGAAATGCGTCGGACGTGGAGAAATGTAATTGGAATCCTCATATGCGTGCATCTGCAAGGCAAACAGACCGGAGGGTAGAGCGGTGTGTTGTGAGCCCTTCCAAAGCGCGAGTGCTTCCTTGGTGAACAATATTTGCACGGCTCTCCTCAGTCGTGGGAAGGAGCTCCATTCTTACTCGTGACTGCTGTCATTGAAGGAGTGAGAAGGCTGCAGAGTGGAACAATTCGCTTTGTGAGTAGCGCGCTGCTCAGGGGGAAACAAGCACGTGAATGAGACATTCCTCCCTACTTAAGGGTTTAAAAAGAAGCATTATATGTACAAGGGAAAATGAACCTACTGAAGGGAAATAATGTACTCACTTTCTATGGACTCTAATGACCAGCATCCTGCTTGGTGAAAGCATGCCACGCCCACTGAGGGGCGGATTCATTCAATAAAATGCCGAATGAAAATAAGTGAGTATTTCATTGCCCCTTGCACAGCAGTCCATGATTAAGGGGCGTACCTGCCTTGAAACGCGTCGGACGTGGAGAAATGTAATTGGAATCCTCATATGCGTGCATCTGCAAGGCACACAGACCGGAGGGTAGAGCGGAGCGTTGTGAGCCCTTCCAAAGCGCGAGTGCTTCCTTGGTGAACAATATATATATATATATATATTCAATGAAAAAACCATAGGTTATAGTCCATATATAGTTAGGAATTAGCATTTACAAAACCTTATTTTACTCGCATAAAACCATTGAAATTCCATATATAGTTAGATGCGCTAACTATATATCGCGCACCCGCAATCCACTGCTGATGATGTCACATATTACATCATTCATGACGTGGTCAGTGACATCACTGATGACATCACTGATGACATCACTGATGACATCTCAAATGACATCACTGAAAACATCACTGATGACATCTCATTTGACATTACTGATGACATCACTGATGACATCTCAAATGACATCACTGATGACATCACTGATGACATCTCATTTGACATTACTGATTACATCACTGATGATATCATTTATGTGATAATACATCTTCAGACTCTAATATAACCTTAGATACACTCAGTGTAAACAGGCACTCACAGACTGTCACACATCCATAGAGTTACCCACACACCTAGTCAGTCATGCAAAGGATCAATCACACCTCCATTTCCTCAACTATACAGTTATACACACCTTACTTATTCAAACATATACTAACACACATTTACTCTCTTATACAATCCCTGATACAAGTTCACAATGATCCATACAGCCACTCACACATTCACTGGCTCTCATGCACAGATTTTTATATATGTCAACTCTCACATGTACTGTGTTTTACATATGTACTTACTTTGACATGTAGCACTGAGATATCCATTCACTCACCAAAAGACCCATGCACACAGTCAACCGCCCATACAGCTGTTTCCACATGCACTTTTGAACCCATACATCTAGTGAATCCACTGCTCACACATCTATGCACAGAGTCATACACCTCCCAGCCACCCACACACACACTCAGTGTCCCATACAAATACTTGGGCAACCAATGAATAACCCATATAGTTACTCATATAGCTACTCATCAACACATGCAGCAGTTTACAGAACAACAGACATAATGATGCACAAATTAAGACAGTTTAGTCACTAACCCATGCACTCAGTGAGACACATTTAATCACTCACTCATACAGTCAGTCATGCACCTACTAAATCCTTCATCCAGACACTTACACATCCACTCATTCTTCAATATGTAAGACATATTTTAACTTTACAGAAACATACAGTCACTGGATGTTGTGATCAGTGATGTCATCAGTGATGTCACTGACCATGTCATGAATGATGTAATATGTGACATCATCAGCAGTGGATTGCGGGTGCGCGATATATAGTTAGCGCATCTAACTATATATGGAATTTCAATGGTTTTATGCGAGTAAAATAAGGTTTTGTAAATGCTAATTCCTAACTATATATGGACTATAACCTATGGTTTTTTCATTGAATTTCAATGGTTTTTTGAAAGCTAATATTTGTATCTGTAAAATGTATTCTTCTTTAAATCATAAAATATATTGTACATGTTTTTTATACATTTAAAAAAAAAAAATAATTTGTTCCGCTCCTAGTCCGCGAACTGGTCAGCTTCCCGTTAGCTGAATTCAAAGCCGCGACTTTGTGCGCGAGCCGGTAATCGTTCCTTAAGCGTAACTGTTACGTTATCATGACGTTTTGCGTTGTCGCGTAATACGTTATCCGACGCGCCAAGTTAGCGGACCCGGAAGCGGATTGGATAGTGGCGCAAAGCGCGAAACGTGAAGACAGCAGGTCATGTGACTCGATAATAACACTTTTCATTAGTTCATTTCACTTTTGGTTTCCTAATGATGTAATACTAGGTCATGTGACCCAAAAATAACACTTTTCATTGGTTCAGAACTTTTGCTTTTCCCAAATCATGTAAACCCCTCCTTCTTTCCTCACTCTGACTTTCATCTTGGTGAGAGAAAGACCATTTACCTGAAGTTCAACAATGGCTTCCATTCTTGCTGCAGCTGGTACACCCCCACCACCACCTCCACCTCCTCATAAGAAGAGAGGACCACCAAGTCAATTTACCTCCAACAGAGAGCAGGAAGAGGAGGAAGAAGAAGAAGAGGATCCAGATCAACAACAATTTATCCCAGAGTTGCCCCGTGTTTCAAAGAGAAAAACTAGTTTCATCTGGCAGTTTTTTTCCATCCCTCCAGGGGAGAAGAAGGTGAATGCGAAATATGCCACCTGCCTCATCTGTGATTACAGATTGTCAAGAGGCACAGAGAAGAAATATAGTATGGGCAACTATACTATGCATCGACATATGACCAGGTGGCATCCCTTGAACTACAGCCGGGCTGAGTTAAGGGACCTACAAGACAATCCCCCGACAACTCCTGTGGCCAGATCTACCTCATCAATGTCTTTGTCAGGAAGAGAGGCACAGGAAACTGTGCCAAATATTCAACCAAATTTCCAACATATGAGGTTTACTTGTATATATTGCGGTGCAATGTTGTCGTATGGGAACATGAGCATCAATTTGATTAATATGGTGTTCGAAAACCATAAGTGCCCTAATGCACCCAAGAAGTAATTTTTTTTTTGCTCCTGTTGAGCCGTTTTCAATGCCTGTTTTTTTGTTGTTTCCCCTCCATAAAAAACACAAAAAAAACATAAAACTGTTCTAAAAATACAAAAAAATCAAAAAATGTTCAGAAAAAAATATATATATATATAAAACAACAAAAACAAAAAAAAAAAGTTCTTTTCAGAACTACCTCCCCTTTCAAATAAAATTGCTAGAATGTTTATCACTCTGGCAAGCTCTATTTCTTTTGGTTCGCTTCAAGTTCGCTGACCGGTTAGCGAACTTTAAGCGAACTAAAAAAATATTTTTTTAAAAAAAAGAAGAGTTAGTATAAGGGAAGTAAACAGAGAATAATGTAAAAAGAAAGACAGCTATAGAGAGTAAATGAGAGATAGTGTCAGTGACATCATCAGCAGTGCATTGCGGGTAAAAAGAGTAGAAAACATTTACCTTATAATTCTTGTTACCTTTTTAAAATATTTTTTCATACTTTCAATCTGTAAAACAGAGAACAAACATTTCCAAAAATATTAAAACATGTACTTAAAAATTAGAAAAGACAAGGGAAAAGGTTCAAGAACAAACAGTTTTTCAACAACTTTGACATTTACAGAAGTCTCTGCTTCTCTACGTCCCCTACACAATCCTAAATATATATATTTTACAAAAAACTGTATCTTGATGTTGAAGATGTAAAGCCATCATAAAATTGTCTATAATATTTTAAATGATAGTTTCAGGATGCAAATAAGATGTCTGCTTTGAAGAGCTTTCTTTGAGGTGAGGCCTATTCCTTTTTAAAAAAACAGTACCCGGAAATACAGCACTATAAGCATTAAAATTGACACTTACAAAAGACTCAGTTTTTCCATATCTACCTCACATTTCTAAATGTATATCATAAGTACAAACAGAAGAACATTAATTATACATGTTAAATGGTTTATTTTTGCTGTTCTCAGAATGTATCAAATTTCACTTAAATCAGTGACTTGAAGATATTCATCATGTAACAGCGGGGAAAAAAAAACACAATCAAAATGACTGTGTTTAAAAAACCCATACAACCTAAGAAATCTGATTTCAAAACTCCTTAAAATTAACTTACTTTCAATGACGTCGAAGGATCTCCTATGAACAGCATCCACTCTGTTGTGCTATAAATATTTTCAGCCCGCCACTTTCTGAAAGAAAACCTCCATCGATACGAAAAATATGTTACATAGAAAAAAAGACTTCTCTCATTCTATCACATGTTTCCACTAGGCCAAATCATGTTGCCGCGATTCGCAAGTCTTGTAATTCTTCCAATCAAATCCCGACATTTTCTATTTTCGCAACTTGCAAAAAGAAAACATTTGAGATTATTTTCACAATCCTGGACTACTAATATCTTACTCTTCTTTGTCACTCATGTTCTCCTTTTCCTATGACACTGATACTGCTTACTATGAAGCAGACTTACTTGCATCAGGTTTATATAGTCGGATTTTACAAAATAACATTATAATGAAAAGTTTTGGACCAATAATCTAGACAGCATTGCAGACTTACATTCCCTCAACTTGATGAACCTTTTCCAATTCTTCACAGGAAATCTCGAGATTCTTTCTTTAAAATTTTGGTTTTAAAAACACCAGGTAAGAATTTTTAAGGTCAAACGGCAATTTTTTTTTTGAACTTACAACGGAATCATTGCAGAATGACCAGCCGTTTCGAGACTTTAAATAAGCTGTATAATGTCCTAAAGTTGTTGAAGGACCATCGTGATAGATAATTGTTACAGTTACAAAAGTCCTTCCTGATATTGAAAGCTGAGAAGCCACAAAATTTTTTATTAAAGTTGACAATTTTGATCCATCAGGCCTACATCGTTGCATCATTAAAATGACATACTGTCCATATCTACGTATAAGTAATGTTGACATCATTTCAGATTTACATTGGCTACACTCCATGTTGTGATCCGCTGCATTTACTAGCTTATTAAAGGAGACTGATTTACTGTCTGGCAAAGTTAAATATATAAATCTTTCTGAGTCTACACTAGTAGTACTTGATACCCTACAATTCTCGCAGTCATGCTGCCATTGATAAGAAAGCCCAAACAGGTGATCTACATCTACACCCTCAACTTGCAATATATCAAGCATATACATTAAAAACTCCTGACAATCTTGCTGATTATTTTCAGAGAAGTCTGTTTGACCTGAACATTCATCTAACAGATAACGAACTTCAGACACACTTTCTACTTTTGTTCGATCAGTGCTACATTTCTCGAAAACAGAATTCAACAAACAGCATAAAATTTGTTCAGAATTCAACAGAATCTGTTCTTTTAAACTCTCTAGTGAAAAGAGAACATTAACCACTACATTTGCATAGCAGTTGACACCAGAACTGTTTTCAAATTGAAAACCGACAACATCTTCAACAGAATCCACTTTCTTTCTGCTAACAATTTTCGGTTCATTGACTTTTAGTCTTTTTGCAACAACCTCCCTACTATTACTGCTATTTCTACGTTTGCGGCCTACCACACGTTTCTCAAACAAAGGATATTGAGGCAAATGTGGCGCATACTCTCTTCTTAACCTATTGTATTCCTTAACACAATCTAGATCCGCACAAATGTTTGTGACATCACAGTCAATCAAGTACAATCCCGATAAAGTTCTAACTCGTGACAATGCCACATATGCCATACCCTCCTTGAACACAGAACTGCCAATATTCACCAATGCACAGTCTACACTTAAACCTTGCGATTTATGGATTGTCACCGCATATGCCAAGCAAACAGGAAACTGTTTACGGCGAACATATAAATCTTTAACAAGCAAAAACCTAGCAGAACAACGACCAATTTGCTGTACTTCCTCAATGCCATCAAATTTAATTCTTAAAAATTCTATTCCATCTCTATTTCTGTATTTCTCAAAATCAACAACATTACCCATTGATCCATTTACCAGACCTCTTTCTACATGTAAATTCCTTCTCAAAATAATTCGGCAATTTAAACACACATTCAAAGTCTTTTCAAAACCCGCTGTTTTAGATATAGTCTTCTCTAATGAATCCAATTTTGATTTCAAATTGTCTGACAAAATAATTGTTGATCCCATATGCTCTAATTTGTCGATAGCTTCAAGTTTCACAATCTCTTGCTTTTCTAAATTCAACATTTTGTTGTTGAAGATGGCACATTCTGCAAGAGTTGGCATGAGACATATCCCGGATTTCTTCTCAGTAATTTTCTGAAAAATATTCTCAGGCACAATCTCTTGTTTGGGATATAAATTTGACAGTAATCGTGCATTTAAAGCTTCTTTCCCATGCTCAGTCACTTTTCCAATTCTAATATCTTGTAGAATATTCTTGTAATCTTCATCCTTTGCCTGACGCATATTTTGATGCAGTTCTGCATAATTGAAGTTTAACCATATATTGACGTTGCCAATGCTCCCTAGGCACTTCCTGGTATCTTCATGCGTGAGTATTTTGAACACAGGTTGACCTTTTACTGGTGTCAGCTGCAGAAGATCTCCGAAAACAATGATGTGTTTCCCACCAAATAACACATCATATTCAGTTTTAAGTACTTCTTGCATTCTCAAATGCACAAAGGCAAGCATGACATTGGAAACCATGCTTACTTCGTCAATGATAAGTAGTTTCATTTTCCTCAAGACTCTTGAAACTTCACAGCAAGCATCTCCAGATAACTTGTTGTATTGTAATTTGTTGTCATGCTCCACCGGCAGCATCAGTACACGATGCAAAGTAATACCTTTAATGTTATGTGCTGCCAGTCCAGTAGGAGCGGTGACAACACAAGACAGCGATGACTCAGTCCTTTCCTGCAAATAACAAGAGATTGCTTTAATGAGGAAACTTTTTCCAGTTCCCGCTTCTCCACTCACGTACAGTCGGACAGGCTTCAACGATGTACATGAGCACTTGTTCTTCTCATGACTTAATCCGTGCTCAATTTCCGTGGTAACTTCATCATATATTTTCCTCTGCTCAACGTTGAGTTGTTTTTCCAAGTCTTCTAAGTTAACTGAATCCTCCTGAGCATGTGCCATGGCTCTTTCCACTTCATTCATAGCAGTGGCAGCTTCATTTTCGATAATAGGTCCTCCAAGTGGATCTTGACTCAATGAAACAGAACTCTGACTGTCCTGAGAACTGTCTCTGGCAATCTCGGCTGCAATCGTTGCTTCCTGCTCAATTTCCAAAGTTAGCATTTCTTCATATTTAGAAAAAGCAGGACATTCTATGGACTCCTTGGCTGCATTGAAAGAGTCTTCGTAACAGAGGAAATCTCCAAGCAGTTCCTCTTCTGCACGCCAAGGCTTGAAAAGTTGCAAAAGTGCTAAATAAAAAATTTCCTTTTTTTCTGGAGATTCACCACTCAATTTTCGATGGTTTACTAATTGGCATTTTCTTTGCTTGACCAGGCATCCCTCACTTCCAATTACAGCATACACTCCTTTCTCAATATCTTCTTTGATGTTCCTCTTGAATATATAATTTTGGAGAACCTCATATAGACAAACATTCTCAAGGTGACTGCTTCGATTTGGATAATATGTATCCAACATGTTGGTCTTCAAAATGTCGGTACTGTTTGGTTCCTTTTCTGCCAAATACTCAATTTCCCGGACAGGTTTTAGAACTCGATTTCGCGTTGCAGCAAGACCAAGACTCGCCCAAACGAGACTCCTGGATTTGGCATAGAGACTTGCTGAAGACAACCGGTCAGAACATTCGTAAGCTCCGATTTCTCGATGCGACAACATCTTCAGACTGAAACTGTACAACTTCTTGCTGAGGCTCTTTTCATGAGAAATATCCTCCCACATATCCTTCAGTTCGGTCTTTTCTTTTTTGGTGATGTAAGATGTCACATACCGAGCCACAGCCATACAGTTGTCAGCCACAAACTGTATATCCATGTTAGCATTCCACATGGACAAAATCACTGGGTTGTAGTCATTGATGTACTTGGACTCTTCGTTCCTTTTCAAATTGTATGTATTCTTGGGTGATTTCCTCGTCACATTATGTCGCAGCGAAGACATCAAACTGTTCACTCTTCCTTTAGAAATCACCGGTCGTGGAAAGTTGAAACGACATTTGGTGTAGAACTTGTCCTTGTTTCTGAATTTACGACGACAGTACTTTCCACAACGATGGCTTTGGAAACGTAGAACTTGTTCTATTAGACTTTTCTTCTCCGTTGCGTTTGGAACAGCACACGTAGAATACTGTTCGATGAAATTCATCACTAAGTCATCCGGATCTGTTCCAAATTTAGGTGCATCCTTGATCCACAACAACATATGTATATGAGGGGCACCTCTTGCTTGGTACTCCTTTCTCCAGAAGAAATCCAACACCTCTCCAAGAGGTGGATTCTTTTTATTTGTGATGAAAGACATCATAGCTTCAAATCTATGATTGAAGTACCTGCATACATTCACTGGATCCAAAGAACACAGTTCTCCAGGTGTCTTGAATTCAATGTTTTCAATATTTCCATTTGCCTCTCGTAGAAATTCAAGTAAGTCTTCCCAGCCATACTCGGCACAGCTCAGAGTGAGGAACCATGTTGGAGTTCCTAAGTTCCTCAGCATACATTTTAAATCACCATGACGACGGTACCAGTACTCATTAGTACCACGCTGACACGCCATGAGATTAATTAAGTGAGAATCCAAAATACTGTCTTGGACATTGACTTTATGCATAAAGTCACTTGCCGAGATGTTTCGCATCTGTATACCACTTTTTAAGATGTGGTTCACTGCATATGACAGTCCAGACAGATCGCTTTCAAACAGGAGATGAAACAAATAGGGAATGCATTGCCGAAACCTAGGATCTGCTGCATACAATCGTAAAGTCCGGTATTCAGACGCAGGAATTTGATGAGGTCGCTCATCATATCTTCCTCCTTGACCTGTGGGAAATAGCTGTGGGAAACACCGAGCTTCCAAACTTTCCTCCCAAACACTAATGGGACTCCCTTTGGCTTGTTTCATTTGAAACAACTCAATAGCATTCCCCATGACTTCCTTGGAATGCAAAGGATGAACACTATAATGTTCATATATTTCTTCACTTTTAGAGGCCTCTACTTTCTCAATTTGGCCAGCACACAAATCGCTATCCTCTTCATCACTTACTTCCTCTTCTGCAACATATACATTCTTATAGTACTTATTATTTTTCTTCAAATACACTGTTGCCTTTTTGACTTTCCTAACATCCACTAAATCTTGCCATATTTTCTTATTCTTTGTCGGAACCCCAATAACCAAGATAACCAGAGGTTCCTCTTCCACTTCTTCTATTCCAATTGTGTTAATGTTTTTGTTCAAATCTAGAGGCAAATAAACAACTCTTCCCTTTAATCCTCTCTGTAAATCTGCTGGAGGCAACTTCCCTGTCTTTGGCTCCATTCTTACAATAGCCTGAAAGGGATGGATACTTTGAATCAAAATAGATTCATAAGTATTTAAATCCTTCAATTCAGAAGGAATCTCAACCAATTCCAGAATATTATGAACTGCCCTAGCAGGCATCTGGTTTTGGTTTAATTTATTACAACAATAAGTACACACACGTTGATCCGATCCCAAATCAAAATAATTTTCTACCATCAAGTATGTGGCAAAATCCTTCCATTCACTATTATTTTCCCTTTCACTTTTTGCATATAAATCCACTACCTTAGTCTGATTCTTATAATAAGTGCGTCGACAACATACACAAGTGAAATTAGGCCTCTCACTTGATTTCATCTGAAACGTGGCAATTTCCTTCTGAAAATTATCTGTACTGGAAACCTGTACATTATCTTCCACATTACCCTCTACTTCTGGGTCAATTTGAACATTCTCATCTTTACTACCAAAGTAACAAAACTCAATTTCTTCACAAATATTCTTCACATCTATTTCAGAACCATGCAAAAGAGCAGCACATAATTGTTTAAGCATAATTGCTGGACTCTTAGCATAATACAACATTCTCACTAATTTTCTCACTTTATTATGATGCACTGCTAGCATCCTGAAATGATGAAAAACACTCTGGCATACTCTCCTGGAAAGACAAGCCAGTGAATGACCACGCAAACCTGTCATTTGTCTCACTCTGCAAGGATCTAAATCTTGCAACAACTTCATTTTCTGCTTCAAACTTTTCTTATTAAATGTCCGTATAAAATCACAAAGCAAATTGATGGAAACCTTTCGCACACTGCAAATAGAACTACACTTCCAAATGTACACAGGACCCTTAGGACGTCTTCCTAAAACCTCATCACTTAGCGCCTCTTCTGTCTCTGTTGTCACAAGTTGTTCTTTTTCAACTGGACAACCATCCTTCACTTCATAAGCTCGACCACTGATGTCAACTGCATGCACCAAATCATTATCCTGAAAATAAGTCTCCTCATTAAAAAATGCCTCAGAACTTGAACTATGCATCCATTCTCCGGAAAAAACTTCACAAAAGTTAGTACGATTTACTACTCTCTTCCATCTACTTTTTGTTTTGAAATCAGAAATTACCTTGCTTAGTTTCCTAATTCTATTGATTACCAAAATAAACAACTTTCGCTTAATTTCAAAAGCATGATCAATAATTTTCTCTACATTTTTCTTCTTCTTATAAAATGCCGCTTTCTGTTGGCCTTTCTTTTTAATATTTTTCAATAAATTAACTAATATCCTATTACGGAACATTCGATTTCGAATGTCCCTAAACTGTTGTTTCCTTCTACTATCATGCACAGAGTTATCTCTTCCTCTACCAGTAACATTTGTGATGGGTCTCTCCTTTCCATTTAAATTACTTTTCTTTTTGTGAACTGAAACATTTTTTTGAGCAAAACTTTTTTTACTACAAATATTTCTTAAGAATGATTTCGTGCTCTTACCCGGACCTTTCTTGGTGTTTTGACAAGTATTTGGGGAAGAGGACTGCTGCAATAAAACATCATCCTGCTGTCTTTGACGTTTTCTAGCCTTTCTTATCCTACTTTTGGAAGGCATTTTACAAACTATGAAAGAATCTGCAGTTGAATCTGTGGAAAAATATAATATAAAATGTTATTAACCACTATTACCAAACAGTAAATAAATAACAGTCATCTAAAACTTAATGCCGTACTAATTATTTAACATAGCAAATATTTTCCACCAGCACTGCATCACAAAAATGACACTCAATGGTACAAAACAGGCATACAACACTCATAAATCTCTCCCTAATATTTTAAATCATTAATTCAGGATGACGATAAGATGTAGCCTATCTAAAGATTTGTTTAGGCCCAGATCTTTAGACTGGGGTGAATGTGTGTCATTGATCCACATTCAGTCCATCACCTGTTTTGTTTATTTGAGGTGAGGCCAACACATGGTTGCAGATAAGATTATCACTGAAAAAAAACAAGGTAAAAAAACATGTGAAGGCCTACCAATGAAGTAAATCATTAAATGAAAACCAATACATTTCTGGAAATATGCACTACTAGTGCTTCATAAGATGTTTTGGGTCATATTTATAAGGCATTTGAGTGTCTAGTATGCTATTTTACGTTGTTCATGGTGCAAATTTATTGTAAATACGCTCCCACCTGCGGTTGGCAAATTTAGATTTTGATTATGGGAGTTAGATAGGCATGTTAATAATTTCCCAAAAATGGTGTATAACCCCAAACAACCTTTGAAGCAAATGCTCTTAGCCATGTTATCCACCTCCCATTGGATAACATGGCTAAGAAGTGCTTGCAAATGTGAAAAAAAACGGCCGCAATGCATGAATATCGCAGAAAAATCAGCGATATTCATACATTTTCCAGCAAATGCTCTTAGCCATGTTATCCACTTCCTATTAAATAACATGGCTAAGAACTGCTCAGGGCCCCATGAGGAACGCTTTCCATTTAAAAAGGGAAAAATAACATCAAAGACACTAAAATGCCTTCTAAATATGACCCCAAACAACCTATGAAGCTCTAACAGTACATATCCTGAAATTTAATTGATTTCAAAATTCGTTTTTAAACACAGCATATAAATCAATTGTATACCTGCATTCATGAAGAAATGACTAAAAATGTCCTTGAGACACATGAAAGTGTTTTCTGGAATGCCCTAGCACCATTTTTGGGACACTATTAACATGGCTAGGTAACTCCCATAATCAAAATCTAAATTTGCCAAGCGCAAGTGGGAGCGTATTTACAAGACACTTGCCCCAAGAGGAACACTTTCCATTTAAAAAGGTAAACATAACATCGCAGAAAAGTCAGCAATATTCATGCATTATCCAGCAAATGCTCTTAGCCATGTTATCCACCTTCCATTGGATAACAGAAAGCTGATTGGCTCTCCGGTGTCTGTCAACATTCTAAATAGTCCGGAGCGGCCGCCATCTTATCTCTCGGTAGGATCGAGAGAGAAGAAGAGGTGAAAAACGAAGGGGGAATTTATTGAAAGGGGGCAAGGTATACCCCTCTTGACCCCCTAGGAATGTTGTTGGGGTTATTAAAGGGTCCCGTGGGGAAAAAAAATAAATAAAAATTTTCACGGTAGAAGCGCTTCACGGGCCGCAAACTGGTAGCGAAACGGGAATTCGCCATTTTGTGCTTCGTTCTAATTGTTTAGAGACAAAAATTATCGCCGCACATCGGCCACAATGCATGAATATCGCTGAAAAGTCAGCGACATTCATGCATTATCCAGCAAATGCTCTTAGCCATGTTATCCACCTTCCATTGGTTAACATGGCTAAAAACCGCTCTGTGCGTGAGCTTTTTTTTTTTTTTTTTTTGCTGCGTGACGTTTGTTAACGTTCGATTCGATGGAAATCAGGAAGTGTTGAACACCATTTTGTCACTGCGAGTAAATATTTTATTATAAATGAATCCTTATTGATAAACATTGTCTGCGCCATCTTGCGTTTTTGTCCAATGCCACAATTTTGTCGTGCACGGCAGCCATTTTAGATGCCTTGACCAGGGCCACTCTCTGCACGCCGCCGATTCTCAGCATGGCTCCCCACCCTCGCACGCATCTCCCCCACGCAATGGTCACCCCCGCTCTCTCTCTCATGCATGGGCCATATACTTCCCCCATCTGCGCTGCTCTTCTCTGAGAATCACACCCTGTGCCCGCTCGACACCTCCCTTTCACCCTATTCACTACCGCACCCTCTGACACTTCTCTTCCTCTGTGTCCGATTGTCCAGGCCGGACCTAGGCTATCACCTAGCCCTGCGGATGTAGTTTATGGCTCCAGCTGTAGAATATCCAGACATGCCAACCCTCCCGATTCAGGTGTGAGACTACTGATTTCAGTGCTAGTCTTTCGCTTCCCGATTCCTGCAAGGAAAAACCCGGGGGCATATTTCCAACAACTAGCGGTAATTTTTGTCTCTAACTTGTTTAGAGACAATAATTATCGCCGCACTTCGGCGAATTTTATCGCACATAAATTGATTTCTTAAATCGTTTTTAAAAACAACATATCTGTTTCAGCTTACATAACAAACCATGGAATGGGCTCCATGTACCACAATAACTTGTGTTACTGCATGCCAGAATGTTACACCAAATATGCAATTACAATTTCTCTATAAAACTAATTCTATTACTATATCACTAGAGACAAAACCACATTTTAAAAACACAGCTTTCTTCATCATTTTCTCCTTAAATCATACTATTCTCTATCTAAATTAAATAAATCTTTTCTCACCTTAGCAAATATTGTTTGAGTTTTGAAAACAGTCTCAGAAATACACCAAATTGTCTTCAGCAGAAGAAAAAGGATGCACTCCAAAGGCTGCAGCTATTGAAAGCACAG
The DNA here is from genome assembly GCF_964263255.1 of Lissotriton vulgaris. NCBI lineage: Eukaryota > Metazoa > Chordata > Amphibia > Caudata > Salamandridae > Lissotriton > Lissotriton vulgaris. The sequence continues at coordinate 1,153,112,726 of NC_141687.1, read as the reverse complement.
AAATACAGATATTCATTTCACATATCTCTCATATTAGCCAATCATACCTCTTCCCTCACTTTTTTCAAATCTAAACCCTTCCCCCCTCTGCCCTCTCTCCCTTGTTTCCATAGCAACCACCTCCTGGAAGACCTCTCATGTTTGCAAATTCACACAACAATGTTTCAATTGAACTCTGAACTCTCAGTGCACCTGCGTATCCAGAGCAATCTTTCAATAAATGTTTCTTCCTTGACCATTCAAATTACATCTTTCAAAGAACACATCCATGCACCCTAACTTTCTGTTTTCAGAAATGGAAATGCACCAATCACTGCTAATGAATCATTAGCATTGTAAATCCACAGTTTTTTTTCTTTAGAAACTCCTACTGTTTCAACTGCCCTTTCATTACCACACATCATCTGACTGCAGAACAACCTTCTCCCACCATGTTTAAGGTCTGGATTGTTGGACATAGTTACATCCACTGGGCTCAAAGGTATGCTGAGAGCAGAAATTTACCTAACCTCAATTTACAAGATGTGGAAATTAAGTGGTTGGGCCAAAGAGGATTAAAATGTCACCAATTGATACCATTGGTGAAAACCTTTATGCATTTGCCAAAACCTGACCTGTTAATAGTGCACTGTGGAGGTAATGATTTGGGCACTTTGACAGGGGTAGGTCTGGAAATGCTTTTAAAGGACACCTTTGAGCAATTAATGGCACTTTTTCCTCAAACTGCCTTGGTATATTCCAATATATGCCAAAGACAGAAATGGAGGTGGTCCAACCAATTTTGTCCACAAATTGAGAAAGCGAGGAAGCATGTAAACAAATCTGTTTCAGCTTACATGAGAGACCATGGAATGGGCTCTCTGTACAACAATAACTTGCGTTACTACATGCAAGATATCTACAGAGGAGATGGAGTTCACTTCTCAGATGAGGGCAACAGAATTTTCATTCTGAATTTAAGACTGTGCATTGGTACCTACTTATAAGTACCTAAATGTACCATAAACCCAAAAGCTCTTCTCAGAGCTACCCTACATCTGATCACTCACAATTATTATTTTTCTCTAACTTTTTTCACTAATTTTCCACAAAATTCGCTCCCCGGAGCGCTACCCGGTTCGCTAACCGAAAGCTAACCTCGCGGATTTTTTTTAAAAAAGTTTTTTTTCCGCACATATAAGCCTCCTCAGCCACGACCAGAAAACCTAGGGGGTCAAGATAAGTCTACCATGACCCCTTCTACCCATTCTAAACATTATTTGCCCTCCATCTTGTATCTTAATGCGACCGAAACACAAAATGGTGGACTCCCGTGACGCTTAAGGTTCGCTAACCGGGCCGCTTTCCGGAAAGCGGTCCTAAAAAAAGGCGGGAAAGTAATTTACAGAAAAACGACTAGAGACACTCTCACCAAATATAGATTAGCTCATACTACATAACAATCCCTTCCATTCTCACAAATTTCATTGAAATTCCATTTAGCCATTTAGCCTGTAGACCTCTCCAAGTACCGTGAGGTAAATTACTTCACAAAACACATCTGAATTGTTGGAATTGACAACCAATGAAAATGTTACTTTCATTTTCTACTTTTATTACCTGACATTTGATTGGTTATATACCTGTATATATATAAAGGGAGAGAAGGAAACACAGCCATTTTGACTACTACTTCTTGTTGTACCTCCTATTTCAATAGCTTCAAAAAACTTCAACTTCTTTGTGAAGGTAAGTTATAATTTAATATATTGTGCACTATGACTTAATATAGTAGACTTTTTTTGCTAGATATACACTATCCCTCTGTAGTAGTAATGTATTTAGATAGACTTCTCTGTTATAGTTATCAATGGAGTAAGGCTTGTCTTGGTTAAATCACATACACTTTTTTATAGTCCTATTTCCACTCTCATACTATACACTGCCAAAAGATAAATTCACTGATAAAAACTGCCTATCTAAAATTAATCCCAACAGTGCCCTATCTCTACTAATATATATTTTTTTAATCCAAATTTCAGGCAAAATTATAGTCCTATTTCCACTCTCATACTATACACTGCCAAAAGATGAATTCACTGATAAAAACTGCCTATCTAAAATTAATCCCAACAGTGCCCTATCTCTACTAATATATATTTTTTTTATCCAAATTTCAGGCAAAATGGAAGGCGAGCAGCAAGTTTCTTTTGAGATGGACCTGCAAGAGAGCAGCCGGGAATTAATTGAACAAATTGACATGGAATTTATGGATGAAAGCTTGGATAATGAACTGCTGCAATGTGTCCAAGCAGTAGATGTCCTCCTTGCAAATGAGGACATTTTGCAACCTCACAGATTGCAAACAATATTTCAAGAAAATAATGACATTTCAGACACTGAAATGTTAGAAAGTTTAATAAATTATGAAAAAGAATCAAAATAAAAAAAACACTTTAAAAAAAAGAAAACAAAAAAAAACAAGAAAAACAACAAACAATTAACATACAGCATTAGAAAAGTCTTTCATTCTTTTATCCATAAAGTTCGCTGCCCAGAACGCTTTCCGGTTCGCGAACTTGGCGCTTATCACGCAAAAAAAAATTTTTTTTTTTTTTTTTTTGGACCCTCCTAGGCCCTTTTAAAACCTCCACATAAAACCTAGGGGGTCAACGAGGATCTACTATGCCCCCTTATGGTAATTTCCCCCTTTGTTTTGCCCTCCTCTTGTCTCTCGATCCTACCGAGAGACAAGATGGCGGCCGCTCCGGACTGTTTAGAATGTTGACAGACACCGGAGGGCCAATCAGCTTCTCATCGCAAAGTTCCGTTACGCGAAATGTTCGCTAACCGGATAGCTGCCCGGAGCGCTGTTACAGATATATATCTTGATTTAAACGTTAATTTCTCAAAATCCACTGAAGCACATATATTGAGACCTAGCAAAGGCACATCGGGCTAACAGTCCCTACAATTTTGCCAAGTTTCGTGAAAATCCATTCAGCCGTTCGGGCTAAAAGTGAGTCCAACCGCCCTATGGAAATTAACATGGGAAAAACGTGTTTTGGGACCCCCCTTTTTTCTCGCCCCCCCCTCCACAAAACCCCCCCAAATTTTCAAGGGCTGCTCAGAAACAAAATGTGCCATTTTCCTGAAAATTTCAGCCAATTCCGTCCACAAACGCCAAAGTTATTAGGCATAGAATTTTCAGAAATCCCATAGGGAAAAAATCCTAACTATATATACCTACTGGCGACCGCCAGTAGGTAATATCTATCTATATATATATATCTATATCTATCTATCTATCTATCTATCTATCTATCTATATATATATATATCTATATATATTTATATATATCTATATATATATATATATATATATATATATATATATATATATATATATATATATATATATATATATATATATATATATTTATATCCAATACCTCCGAATCACTTTGCAGCGCCCAGCCGGAACACAGCCAAAGAAACGGATACAGACTCCAGTTTTCCGTGGTATTAGCAGGTCTTTATTTCATTCCAATTTTGTCAGACGCGTTTCGAATACCTCTGTATTCTTTCTCAATCGACAAACAAAGTAGTCCGCTTTTCATTTTTATACTTTTTAGACGTGATGCTTTCACCCATTCCCAGTGCAAAAATAGAAGAAATACTACATGCAGATGCATGCTGGGTATCGTAGTGTCAATACTACCAACTTATCATAGTATTATTTGCCCGTTGAACAAAATACTTTATAACTGCATAAATGCCAGTTCATTCGTAAAGAGGTACAATGCCAAATGCAAAAAGGTCCCTGTGCAGATAAGCTGAGTATATTAGGTCACATATGTATATATTTTCAATTGTTTTTCAAGAAAATACCATAACATACAAAAATATATATCTCACATTATAAAAATATACATTTAATAAATGTATATATTATATACAGTTTAAAATTAGAAACATCCTCTAAAACCATAGGTATTCCCACAATTGGTTGTATAGATCTGGCGGACTAAGTTCCAAATTTATGCAGACCTAAGCTCATTTATGCAATGGGACACTGTACCGCTGATATTATGTGCAAAATTGCAAGTTGGATCCCAAAGGTCCGTTTATAGCAGCATGTAAATATTTCTTCAAATAAAGTGCGTGAAGTGATATTTTCTCTATACCCAAATATTCGTGTCTTTTGGTATAAAGAAGAGATTTTTTATATATTTGATTGGGTTTTCTAAAGTTACTTTATTTTAAAATTTATAAGATAAAAATAATTTATACTTATAACGTGAAAGACTAAAATCACAATTAAGATAAGAATGGAGAAGACACTGGGGTCACATTGTGATAATGTTTAAACACAGGATACACAGGTTAGAGAAAACCCCAATCGGGGACACCCTAAATCAATGTTTAACTTTTTCAGAGGAAATGGTGGAGGTCCTCCGTGTTATTTAGACCATTTGGCTGTCTACTATCTAGTTCAATTATGAATTTTGATTCCAGCTGTCTAAGGCGTTTTTCTCTATTGCCACCACGTGGATTTTCAGTCACCGCTCCGATGACAAAATATTTCAAATCCGCCAGGTTGCTTTGATGGACTGCCTTGAAATGTCGTGCGACCGGATACGTGCTATCGTTATTTACGATAGCACGTAGATGTTGTAAGATTCTGACGTGTACTTGCTGCTTGGTGCTGCCCACATAACGGAGCCCACAAGTACACGTCAGAATGTACACTGCATACTCAGTTTTGCAGTCATGACATCCCTGAATATTAAATTCCCTCGGGCTGAATGGAGTGGTATATTTTTTGGTGGTTACACCAAATTTACATGCCCGACAGGATGAGCACTTGAAAAAACCTTGTTTTTCCGGTAACCAGTGAGTGCTCTTTTTCTTAGTGTTAAGGTCCGGGACGCTCTTAGCTATTCTGTTTCTCATTGAAATGCCTCTTCGAAAAGTTAATGTGGGCTTGGGAGGCAATTCAGATGTTATGACTGCGTCTGTCTGCACTATCGCCCAATTTCGATTGATTATTGATCGAATTTGGCGATGCTGGTTGTTGTAGGTAAGAATCAGCCTGGGTGTATTGGGGGTGTCCTTACTTTCCTCCAAGATTTCTATTTCTGATGTTGGTAATAATGATTCCCTCGGTCTACTACGGGCTTTATCCAAAGCCCTTTGTAGAGTTTTTGCCGTGTAACCTCTTTTGCGGAATCTCTCCACTGCCTCTCGTATGCATATTGTTTGTTGTCCCTCATCACTACATACGCGTTTTATTCTAAGAAGCTCACCATAGGGAATACTGTCAATTAGGTGTTTGGGGTGAGCACTAGAGGCATGCAACGTCGAGTTGCCGGCTGTTCTTTTTCTATGTAATGTTGTTTTTAGTTCCCCATTTTCTACATAGACCTTGGTATCTAAAAATTCAACCTCTTTGACACTGACATTTGAGGTGAAATTTAAGTTCATTTCGTTCACATTAATGTCATGCAAAAAGGTTTTTACACTTTCATCATCTCCTTTCCACAACACAAAGACGTCGTCTATAAAACGTAACCAAATTGTAATATTGTTACCATATTTTGACGACAGATTTTTCCTTAATGTCTGCTCCTCCCACCAGCCAACCACTAAACAGGCATAGCTGGGGGAGAAGCAAGACCCCATTGCCACGCCCCTACATTGCCTATATATCTTTTTAGCAAATGCAAAGTAATTGTTATTTAGGCACCACTCAATACTTTTCAAGATTACTTTGTTGTGCTCGTAATATTCAATTGGTCTTGTGGACAAAAAATGTTCAATAGCACTAATTCCCACTCGATGATCAATACATGTGTATAGGGATTCAATGTCCAATGTCAACATTCTCATACCGTCTTCCCACTTGAGTTTACCAATCTTACTTAGAAAGTCACCGGTATCCTTGACATATGACGGTAAATCCCTGACCAAATCTTGTAAAAAGAAATCAATGTATTGTGAAAGGTGCTCACTTGCACTTTCAATTGCTGATATTATTGGGCGTCCCGGGACTGGGGTTCTCTCTTTATGAGTCTTGGGGAGAAAGTATATTGAAGGCAAAATGGGTGAGTCATTTGATAGAAAATTAAACTCCTCCTTGGAAATCATATTGTCTCTTTTACATTGGAATAGGTGTTTCCGCAGGGTTTCCAATGCCTTTGTGTATTCTCTGTTGGTTGTTTCCACATAACATTGAGTATCAGACAACTGCCGATCAGCTTCTCTTATATAGTCTGCTTTAGGCCATAATACAATGTTACCGCCTTTGTCTGAGGCTTTGATGATGATCTCAGTATTATTGCCTAGTTTTTCCATCAGTTGATTGTATTCCACTTGATTTTGACTGAGTTTTTTGGGATGATGACTTATTCGATGGTGTAGATCTTTAATATCATCTGTTACCCTGTCGTGGAATACATCGATTGCATCCTTTGGCATGATTGGCATAAATACAGATTTTGGCTTAAATGGGCTCTTTGCTGCCCCCAGTTGAGATGTCGAAGCCAACTGTAGATGTTCTTGTGTAGACATGTTGTTATCAGTGATTTCATCAATATTGTCCTCTAGTGTTTGGGCAGCCACTAATCCTTCCACATCACCTGCTGTCAATCTAATGCCAGATGCCGATTGTTCAACTGTTTGTTTTTTAGCCAATCCATCCTTAATCTTATAGTATTTTAGTAGTTTTAGTTTTCTGACATAACTGAATATATTAACTCGAGTCTGTGCAAAATCAAAGTTTTTTGGAGGGCAGTATGATAGTCCTAACTTTAAGATCTGCTCTTCTTTTTTTTTTTTTTTTTTTGTTCAATGTTAGGGATGTCAAATTGATAATAGTTTTATCTACTGCATCGATTACTATTTGTTCCGCCAATAGTTTCTTTTTCCTCTTCCCTTTGGTTTTGTTACGCCTTTCTCTCCTTTTTGCGTTTCGTGTTTTTGTGGTGCCTGAGGCTTTGACTGCTGCTGTGTCCGAGGCCTTAGCGTTTTTAGTCTGTCCTCCACTAAAAAATCAATCTCCTCACCGACACTTAGAGCTCTGGGCATTGTGTCTTCGCCATCAGTGCTGTCCGGACCACTGGCACTATAAACTGAGCTGTTATCGCTTGACTCACTTGCAGGGTTATTGGTGTCAGAAGCATGCTGCTGGTTGGAACATGATGCTTGTTCACTTATATCCTGCCCTGTCGTTTTCTTTGAATTGGCTTTTAGTTTTTTAGCCACATCAAACTTTCTTGCGAATGTGTAGATCTTGCCTTGCTCATAATCTGCCAAATCACGGGCGAACTTATAAACTTTGCGCTGTTTTATTTTGTCTTCTTGTTTTTGTAATCTCTCTTTAATCTCCTTACGTGTTTTGGCAATGTAACTGTTTGGTTCGAGTTTTGCCAACTCTTCATTTATAACTTTGATTTCATCCAGTAATTTGAGTCTGTCAGATTCCGCATACTTGATTAATAGATGCACTAAATTCATGGATGCTTCTAGGTTTAGTGTTCCCCACTCTTTCAACATTTGAGGATCCGGGTTCTCGTAGCTGGGAGCAAGTAGAATTCTCAAGCCACGTGGCACTCGACCAGCCTCCTCATATTTACTAAGCGATTTTCCTTCCCACCACTTAGTTAACTCGGATCTCATGTGCTTTTCTAGCTTTCTCAAGAGAATTCTTGCAGTGTCGTCCGTTTGTACAATGTTAGTGGTATTAACCACTGCTCCCCTCTTCTCCATAACGGGCAGTTTGCTGTAGATGTCATCAGCAGCTGCCTCCCTTGCGCGAACTTCATCTTCTGACATGGTGATTGTTTTTTAACGCGCTCGCGTTTGCATATCAGCGCGTTTGAAATGCGTGTGTAATCAAATCCACACGTTCGGCGCCCAAATGACGGACGCTGAATTGTGCCTGCCCACACCTGCCCACCGAGCCTCACTCACGCTGGGACACTCACCGCCGTTCGTGCTTTGACTCGCCGGTCCTCCGACCTCGCTGGAATCGCCGCACTCACGGCAGCCTGGTCTCTACGTCTTCGCTCGGGAGCCGCTGCAGTGGTTTCCTTAGCGGAAGTAGAGCAAACGTGGGTTGGTTGCAGCGGCCACTTCTGGACAGGGGGTCCGTAGGCGAAATCAACCCGGATTCCGCAATTAACATCCAATACCTCCGAATCACTTTGCAGCGCCCAGCCGGAACACAGCCAAAGAAACGGATACAGACTCCAGTTTTCCGTGGTATTAGCAGGTCTTTATTTCATTCCAATTTTGTCAGACGCGTTTCGAATACCTCTGTATTCTTTCTCAATCGACAAACAAAGTAGTCCGCTTTTCATTTTTATACTTTTTAGACGTGATGCTTTCACCCATTCCCAGTGCAAAAATAGAAGAAATACTACATGCAGATGCATGCTGGGTATCGTAGTGTCAATACTACCAACTTATCATAGTATTATTTGCCCGTTGAACAAAATACTTTATAACTGCATAAATGCCAGTTCATTCGTAAAGAGGTACAATGCCAAATGCAAAAAGGTCCCTGTGCAGATAAGCTGAGTATATTAGGTCACATATGTATATATTTTCAATTGTTTTTCAAGAAAATACCATAACATACAAAAATATATATCTCACATTATAAAAATATACATTTAATAAATTTATATATTATATACAGTTTAAAATTAGAAACATCCTCTAAAACCATAGGTATTCCCACAATTGGTTGTATAGATCTGGCGGACTAAGTTCCAAATTTATGCAGACCTAAGCTCATTTATGCAATGGGACACTGTACCGCTGATATTATGTGCAAAATTGCAAGTTGGATCCCAAAGGTCCGTTTATAGCAGCATGTAAATATTTCTTCAAATAAAGTGCGTGAAGTGATATTTTCTCTATACCCAAATATTCGTGTCTTTTGGTATAAAGAAGAGATTTTTTATATATTTGATTGGGTTTTCTAAAGTTACTTTATTTTAAAATTTATAAGATAAAAATAATTTATACTTATAACGTGAAAGACTAAAATCACAATTAAGATAAGAATGGAGAAGACACTGGGGTCACATTGTGATAATGTTTAAACACAGGATACACAGGTTAGAGAAAACCCCAATCGGGGACACCCTAAATCAATGTTTAACTTTTTCAGAGGAAATGGTGGAGGTCCTCCGTGTTATTTAGACCGTTTGGCTGTCTACTATCTAGTTCAATTATGAATTTTGATTCCAGCTGTCTAAGGCGTTTTTCTCTATTGCCACCACGTGGATTTTCAGTCACCGCTCCGATGACAAAATATTTCAAATCCGCCAGGTTGTTTTGATGGACTGCCTTGAAATGTCGTGCGACCGGATACGTGCTATCGTTATTTACGATAGCACGTAGATGTTGTAAGATTCTGACGTGTACTTGCTGCTTGGTGCTGCCCACATAACGGAGCCCACAAGTACACGTCAGAATGTACACTGCATACTCAGTTTTGCAGTCATGACATCCCTGAATATTAAATTCCCTCGGGCTGAATGGAGTGGTATATTTTTTGGTGGTTACACCAAATTTACATGCCCGACAGGATGAGCACTTGAAAAAACCTTGTTTTTCCGGTAACCAGTGAGTGCTCTTTTTCTTAGTGTTAAGGTCCGGGACGCTCTTAGCTATTCTGTTTCTCATTGAAATGCCTCTTCGAAAAGTTAATGTGGGCTTGGGAGGCAATTCAGATGTTATGACTGCGTCTGTCTGCACTATCGCCCAATTTCGATTGATTATTGATCGAATTTGGCGATGCTGGTTGTTGTAGGTAAGAATCAGCCTGGGTGTATTGGGGGTGTCCTTACTTTCCTCCAAGATTTCTATTTCTGATGTTGGTAATAATGATTCCCTCGGTCTACTACGGGCTTTATCCAAAGCCCTTTGTAGAGTTTTTGCCGTGTAACCTCTTTTGCGGAATCTCTCCACTGCCTCTCGTATGCATATTGTTTGTTGTCCCTCATCACTACATACGCGTTTTATTCTAAGAAGCTCACCATAGGGAATACTGTCAATTAGGTGTTTATATATATATATATATATATATATATATATATATATATATATATATATATATATATATATATATATATATATATATATATATATATATATATATATATATATATATATATATATAATACCTATATGTATATAGTTAGGACCTAGTTACCATAGGAAATTCCGAACATTCTATTGGGAATAACTTTGGCCCCGATTGAGGGATCTGCCTGTAATTTTCCTTAAATTTGCCTCACTGCGCTCCGCTCTCTCCCTGAAGTTTTAGGGGAGATTCGTCAAGTGGGGGCCGAGAAAAAAGGGGGGTCCCAAAACGTGTTTTCCCCATGTTAATTTAATCGGGATTTATCCCGCTATTTTTATCATTTAATGGCTATTTTCTATAATGTTGTAATATAATAAGACAACTTCTAAATATGCCTAGATATTTCTTTTATGTCTATGAATCATGTGATTGCTGACATCACCACTTAGGGTGTTTCACTAAGCATATGTATAAAAGCAGTTTGTGTTCAGTACGTGTTCATATAAACTCCAGCTTGACAAAGGGCGAGTAAGCCCGAACGCGTTGCTGTTTTCGTGAATAAAACTACATCCATCTCCTTCCATTGGTGTCACGCCGCGCTGTGCTGTACCAAGCTGTGTGGAGCTGATTCTGCATAATATTATATATATATATATATATATATATATATATATATATATATATATATATATATATATATATATATATATATATATATATATATATATATATATATATATATATATATATATATTAATATAATACCTACTGGCAGTAGGTATATATAGTTAGGACCTAGTTACCATAGGAAATTCCGAACATTCTATTGGGAATAACTTTGGCGCCAATTGAGGGATCTGCCTGTAATTTTCCTTAAATTTGCCTCACTGTGCTCCGCTCTCTCCCTGAAAGTTTCGGGGAGATTCGTCAAGTGGGGGCCGAGAAAAAAGGGGGGTCCCAAAACGTGTTTTCCCCATGTTAATTTCCATAGGGACATTCTGACAAGGCTACAGATCGAACGGCTGAACGGAATTACACCAGATTTGGCAAAATGGTAGGGACTGGTATGCAGCAGTGCATTTTGTTTGTTTGGTGTAAATCCCTCCAGTAGTTCTTGAGAAAATTGAATTTGAAAATTTTCAAATGGCATTTTCTATGGGACCTTTAGACACGGCTACAGCCCAAACAGCTGAACGGAATTACACCAAACTTGGCAAAATGGTAGGGACAGGTATGCAGTAGTGCCTTTTCTATATTTGGTGAAAATCCCTCCAGTAGTTGTTGAGAAAATTGATTTGAGCAAATTATATATCTATATGCGCTCAACATTCTATTGGGAATAACTTTGGCGCTGATTGAGGAATCTGTGTGTAATTTTCCAGAATTTTGGCCAGCTCTGCTTCGCTCTTTCCCTGAAAGTTTCGGGGGGATTCGTCAAGCGGGGGCCAAAAGGGGGGTCCCAAAACGTATTTTCCCCATGTTAATTTCCATAGGGACCTTTAGACACGACTACAGCCCGAACGGCTGAATGGAATTACACCAGACTTGGCAAAATGGTAGGGCCTGGTATGCAGATGTGCCTTTGCTATGTTTGGTGAAAATCCCTCCAGCAGTTCATGAGAAAATTGAATTTGAAATGTTTCAAATGGCATTTTCTATGGGACCTTTAGACACGGCTACAGCCCGAACGGCTGAAAGGAATTACACCAAACTTGGGAAAATGGTAGGGACAGGGATGCAGTAGTGCCTTTTCTATATTTGGTGAAAATCCCTCCAGTAGTTGTTGAGAAAATTGAATTTGAGCAAATTATATATCTATATGCGCTCACTATACGCGCACCGTACGCGTATGGTACGCGTACCATGCGCGTATGTGCGTGTACCCTTACGTGCGCAAGCGAGTTTCTGATTGGCTGGCAGTCGACTGTCAACATTCCAAACTGTCCAAACCAGGAAGTGTTGGCCACCATCTTGTTTTTCAGGAGAACTGAGGCACAAGAGAGCCCAAAACAAGAGTAGAAAACACGAAAAGGGGGCAGGGTAGAGACCCCCCAACCCTCTAGCCCTTCTCAGGGGGTCCCAAAAGGACCCCCAAGGGCAAAAAAAAAAAATTTCAAAAAAATCACGTTTCCACTCTTGTTTTGTGCTCTCTTGTGCCTCACTTCTCCTGAGAAACAAGATGGCTGCTCAGGTGGTCCCAGAAGGATAATAACATATATAAACGTTATCCGCTAATAGAATTAGCATTTACGAAACTGTTGAAATTTATTGAAAAAAAATATAGGTTTCACGCCTGATATAGTTAGGAATTAGCATTTAAAAAACCTTGCAAATTCACTTAAAAAACCATAGGTTTCAGGCCTTATATAGACAGGAATTAGCATTTAAAAAACCTTGCAAATTTATTTTAAAAATACATAGGTTTCAGGCCTTATATAGTTAGGAATTAGCATTTTAAAAACCTTGCAAATTCACTTAAAAAACCTAGGTTTCAGGCCTTATATAGTTAGGAATTAGCATTTAAAAAACCATTGAAATTGCTCCTATATAGTTAGTTGTACTAACTATATTTCGCGCACCCGCAATCCACTGCTGATGATGTCACATATTACATCATTCATGACATGGTCAGTGACATCACTGATGACATCTCAAATGACATCACTGATGACATCGCTGATGACATCTCCTTTGACATCACTGATGACATCATCCAGTGACTGTGTGTTTCTGTAAAGTTTAAATATGTTTTACATATTGAAGAATGAGTGGATGTATAATTGTCTGGATGAAGGATTTAGCAGGTGTGTGACTGACTGTATGAGTGAGTGATTAAATGTCTCTTACTAAATGCATGGGTTAGTGACTAAACTGTCTGAATGTGTGCATCAGTATGTCTGTTGTTGTGTAAGCTGCTGCATGTGTTGATCAGTAGCTATATGAGTGGCTACATGGGTTATTGATTGGTTGCCCAAGTATTTGAATGGGAGACTGAGGGTGCAGCAGTGCACCAGGAGGCGCATTTGCAGAGTGGTGAAGAAAGGGGGCGGAGCCTCTGGCGACTTGCCAGTCTTTTTTAAAATATATGTATTTTTTTTTTCAGAGAGGGGGTGCCTGCATGGTCCCTTTTCCATGGACCAATTTTTGCCCCAAGGAGCCCACCCCCCAGGGCCAAGACTATTTTGAATAAAGAAGTGGGAGTTTATGTTTTTAGATAAACTAAAATGGAGGGCGGCTGAGCAGCCTCCCTTCTGAGATAATTTTGCCGGCCTCTTTTTTTAATGTTTTTTAAAAATAATTAATTAATGGGCACCAGGGGACCCCATCCTCCAAGCCAAGGCCCGCCTTCCAGTGTTGGTGCCCTTGTCCCACCCAGGGCACCTACTTAGCAATGTTGGGGACTGCGGGGAAGCCTGAAGGTCCATGCGGTCCCTGTCTGCACCCCGCCTCCTGCAGCAGCCGACATTGCTTTGACAGAGAGTGAGGTGCTAAACATGCAGCTCCCTCTCTTTCTCAAAGCGGAGCCCTCACTTACTCATACAGATACTAACATATACTCACTCACCCCTACAGTCACTGACACCGCTTCTGAGGACGCAGCCTTCTCTGACACTGCCACTGCCATTTTATTTACTTACCGGTCTGGGAAAGACCGCACCGCCATCAGGATCTCTGCTGCTCCTGCTGACTTCTTTTTTCTCGAAGAGGGGCGCCGGACTACCAGTCCCTGCATCCCCTCTGTGATGCCTGCCACACACATCATTAGCAAGCGCCAGGAGGCGCTTGATAAGCAGAGCGGGGTTGAGCTCCCTGGGTACCGCTTCTGAGGACGCAGCCTTCTCTGACACTGCCATTGCCATTTCATTTACTTACCGGTCTGGGAGAGACTGCAACGTCATCATGATCCCTGCTGCTCCTGATGACTTCTTTTTTCTCTTCGCGGGGCGAAGGACTACCAGTCCAGGCATCCCCTCTGCGACGCCTGCCACACACGTCATTAGCAAGCACCAGGAGGTGCTTGATAAGTGGAACGGGGCTCTCGCATCGCAAGATGCGAGCGGGCGAGTGCCAGGAGAAGCCCGGGCCAAGGGCGGGCCCGTCTACGGCCGTCTTTGGCCGGAAGAGGCCGGGCTGGGCCACGGCTCTTGGTTCCTTGACGAAAAACCCAAAGTCACCATTTCTACGGTAATCATCGATAATTCCAACAAATGTGTATATTTCCGGTGCCTGGTTCCTAGATATACGGGACATATAACTGCTGGTCATCTTTTTTGTTGATTGTCTGGGGGGGTCTCCTTGAGGCGTATGGGATGGGAGCTAATTTACTAAAAGGTATTAATCCCCCAGGACTGTATGGTTATATTTCTACATTTCCTGTAATTCTAGCTTTAGCTTATACTCTTCTCCCTCATTTGTATTGAAAGAAGGGGCCCTTGCCCACTATCAGAGTTTCATTGTTTGGCAATTATAGAAGGAGAAGTTCTGCCTCTTCTTATCAGGACAGGAAACACTCTGAGGGTACGAAATGGGGAAAAGAAAACTGCATACTACACCTCCTGGCCAAAAAGTGAACAAGGCTAAAGATTCTAGTGCATCCCTCAAGAAATACTTGACAGGGCCGATGGGTGCCCTAGAAAAACAAATCTCTAATGTAGAGGAGGAGTTAAACAAATAGTCTTTCGGCTCGACTGATACTAGCCAAATAAATCCTCCTTCCCTGGAACTACTCGATGTGGCTTTAAAGTCAATATCACACGAGGCATTAGCTGATTCACAAAATGGCTGTGTACAGTTAGGGAGGGATGAGATATCTGTAATTGATCTAGAAGCAGCACCATTACCCCCTCATAAAAGAGTGTGTGGGTCTAAGAAATCAGCCCTTATAGCATTACCCCCACAGATTCATGAGGCTCCGCCGAACCCCAAAAAATGTAAAACTTAAGCACAGCAGTACAATACCGGGAAAGGAGTGTACAGCCACCAATAGAGCAAAAGAACGTGTTAAAAGTATAAATAATAAAGGTAAAAACAAAGGCCAAATTAGTGACGATACGGTTGGAATTACGAAGTCTATCTCGGACTTAACTATTTTCATCAAAGACATTATTGGCACCTTGGTGAATAGACTCAACTTAATCGAGTATAGCCTGGCATTATTCTCAGGGCACCTAAAGGATATAAGCACACAACAATTTGAGCCAGGTAGGGGCAGGGGGACAGATAAAAATCATAGCCAGTCCTTATCAGATTGTGCCCCAATTGGTGGCAATCAGATTAGCAGTGGGGAGAGAGTCAGTTGCTCTGTGGGATTGAGGCCGGAGAAGTCAAAATCCCCAAATGTGCAACTGACAAGGATGGTAACAGAGAGGGGGGTATTAATGATTCCAGCAGGAAAAGTGGTAACAGCTCCCTTCCTGTAGATAATTGCCCTAGACCAGAAAGCTGAATGACTCATAATCAGGTTTACACATCTAATTTCAGCAGCTTGAACCTTCCACCTGCAGCCGTTCTGTATACACTGGTTTTTGCAAATGTGCCACCATCTAATGAGGAGGATAAAGAAAATTGGGTAACACTGAGAAACAAATCTGTACATTTTCTAGGAGCAAAGACAGGCTTGACTCAAGATATGTTTAATTCTTTTAAAATGGTGAGATGTGTCAGGTGGGTAGGTCCCAGCAAAAAGATTTTAAAGGGGATTGTTTGGTTCTATCTTTAGGCTCCCCTCCCTTAGTACAAGAAATTTTGACACAGATAGGTTCAAGTAGATTTATGGCCGAGGGAATAAAAGTGTTATCCCTGGGTTTCTTCTATCGGCCTAACATGTTTGACAGTGATACTACAGCCCTGGTTGGTACCTTTCCTAACAACCATAGGAGATACAATCTAGAAGTGTCAAACAGGTTTGGACCTTTATACTCACTAGAGGATGTGGATTGACATATGGTAGCTAATGCTGTTCATAAGCCGGTATTTAGTGAAGGGCCTACAGTTCTCCAAAGAGCTGGCAATTTGGTACCCGCGGCGGAGTTACCGAAAAATGATCCTACGATATTGTCTGAGGATTCCCTAGTAGCAGTCCCGTCTTCGTCTGCCCATGATTGTATGAATCTAACTAACTGTATAGGTACACATAAAGTGGGCGATCTTCCGGAAATAGGCACTGAAGAACAGGGACAGAATGCCCAAGTGAGCGAGAAGGTACAGAATGAACCTATAATAGCTGGAATTACTGATAGCAGCATGTGTGCTATCACAGAGTCAGAGAGGGGTCAAGATCGGGAGGGGAGTGACTTGGTGTCAGGGTTTTAATCTAAGTATGCCCAGAGGCAGGTGAGAATAGCCTATTGGAGCATCTCTTTTACTAAGAACTTTGACTTTTGTGCCTGCCGGAGACTTGGCTCCTGGATCAATTAAATTTTGATGGTTTTAAAACGTTCCATATACCTGCACGCCGTTCAATACACAGGAGGCATAAAGGGGAAATCTGTGTGTATATCTCAAATTTACTGGGGGCTTTGAGGATAAAAACGTTAATGCCGACTAGCTATTACCAAATTGTTGTTATGAATCTCTCAATGCTAGTTGAGATAGCGGTCATCAACCTTTATAACAACACAGATAAGGGTAATTTTACCGACATGCTAAATTGCCTCAACGAGGAAATTAAGAAGTTAAGTACAACATTGGGGAAGGACACTATTATAATCTGGGGTGGGGACTTTAATACCAGTATTTGTATCCAGTCCTCATGTGGGTTTGGGGACCTCAAGGAAGAGGATTTCGACCGAATGGCTAACTTCACGCATTCAATTAGGGGTGAATGTTTTAATGACATCATGGCAATGTATGATCCTGGATTTTCCAATAAGATGTGTTCTCCACCTGTAGATTTCAGCTCCACGTTTATTGGTCGGGGCTTCAGTACATTGATAGACTTCATTATTCTCCCAAATCGTATTGCAACATGGGCTTAGCAATTTATTACCCACCCTAATGGGCTTAGCGATCACCTTCCGCTAAGTATTAACATTTTATTCCCCCATAGGAGTACTGCCTCTGTAGTAGAGAGTTTATCCTGGACTCAAGGCTGTGTGCTGGAACAACAGAACGGATATTCATTACGCTGGGCCAAGAATGACCCTGAGGTCACAAATTCGAAAATAATGCTACAGGCCAAAATCCCAATAACCGAGTGTTTGCAAGAAGAGATCTCCCACTCTGAGATACTGACTGCTTTTTCCCGAATTACATGGATAATCGAAAAATCCTGACTCATTCATGTAGGGAGCAAAACATTCAGAAAAATGGTTGGTTTGATACCACCTGCACCAAAGCATATTTCCTATTAAAACTAAGCTGCCTTACATAAATCGGTGAGGGATTACGAAGAAATTAGAGGGTTTAGGAAGGCCTACAATCTTGCTAGAAATAAGCGAAAGAAGGAAATAAAGGGCCAGGCCTGGACTAACCTGCACAAGGCATTTTTACGGCGGGATTGTTTTTTCTTCTGGGAGGCAGTAAAAGCCCCCTTCTTCTCGACTAGTAAGGGAGCAAGGATTGAGGTGGCAATAAGTGAAGACTCCTGGGTTGATTTCTTTTCCTCGTTTTTGTGGTAATGGGTGTAATAATATTGAATTAGTAAGTGAACAAGCATTACCGGGCGAGTACACTTATTTTTCACCGATTAATATCCACTTCACGCATGAGGAAGTACTAGTGGCCATAAAAGAGAGCAAAGGAGGTAAGGCACCAGGCCCCGATGGGACTCCGATCGATTTGTATAAACATACGATTGAGCTTTGGTCTCCATTATTAACACGTGTCCTTGAGGCCAGCTGTGCCAAGGGTTTTATTAAATCCTGGTCGGAGTCCATAATAATACCTATTTTTAAAAAAGGGGAGTGGGAAAATCCTGCTTGTTACCGACCCATTTCCTTGCTCGACTCTCTTATGAAAATTGCAGGAAGGGTCATCCTGAATAGACTGCAACAGTGGGCTGAAGATAACAAGGCCCTAAGTCCGGTTCAATATGGGTTTAGGGAGGGGAGGGGTACCGTCGAGCAGGTCTTACATTTTTCCATCTTACATGGGAAATATACCCAGGCCAAGCAAGCCAATTTACTTGCGGTATTTGTAGACCTTACTGCTTCCTTCAACTGCGTATCTCATAATCGGTTATGGCAGATCTTAGAGGGACTTAAGATAGAGCAATCACTTGTGTCATTTCTGAGACAATTATACGCGGGGGCCTCACCGAAGGTTAGGTATGGATTAAAGGGGGAATGTACCAAGCCTTTCCATGTGAGGAGGGGTGTGAGACAAGGCTGCGTACTTGCCCCGTTCCTCTTCACATTATACACCAACAAATTGGAGGAGGCACTGGTGGCCAGTGTGAGAGATTCCCTGCAAGTTAATAATAACCAGATTGTCTCCCTTTTATATGCAGATGATGCGGTTTTAATGGCCAGAACCCAGCTTGGTCTCCAAAGGGCCCTTAATAATACATTGACTTCATGGATAATAGGGGACTGAGGCTCAATGTTAAAAAAAACATTTGTCATGTCCTGTGGAAAGGGTAAGAGTAGACGTGGTACCCTTGTAGCTGGGAAGATAAATTGAACAGACAAAAACTTTCTCCTATCTTGGTATCCTACTGGAGGATTCAGGTTGTTGGGGTCCAGCTATAAAGAATAGGGCCCTCTTATTTAAGAGGTCGACGTCGGCAGTAATGAATTTTTCAAAAAAAGATGGGTAGGAGGCCACCGGAGATTTTATTGAAAATTTACTAGGCTAAGTGCACAAGTATAGCCACATATGGGGCAGGCGTCTGGGGGTTTTATGACGTTTCACTTTTACAAGTGGTAGGAAATGTTTTTGTAAGATTTATTTTAGCTATTTCCCAAAGTGCATCTGTTTTTAATTGTCATAGCGAACTAGGGATTTGCTACATCACTGATGTTTCTTATTAAAATGCAACCCAAGCTATTATGGCATAGAGCCTGAACCTCACCTAACTTAGGGTTAAACCAAGATATAATTAAAGGCTCCATGGGTTTGGATCAGGCTAGAATTATCCCATGATTGAATTACATCAGTAAATTATCCAAAGATTTGGGTAGGCCTGAATTTTACGGTAACCCTGATTCCTTACACTCCACATCTAGAAAAGATCTCAAAACATTATGTCTGAATCACTTTGAGTCATTAAGAATGGGGCTGGAGTTTAATACAAACAAACTGTGATTAAGCATCAACTTACCCTGGTCTCTACCTCCATTCAACCATATTTAGGGGCACATTATGATGGCAGACGGACCTGAGTCCATCTGCCACCATAGAGTAGGAGGAAACCTCCGCATGGGCTGCAGAGTTCCCTCCTGTGCAATTAGGATGTGACCCCCACCCTGGCGGTCACATCCTCTATTGTTAACATTGCGGCGGGTGCGGCTTCAAGCTGCACCCGCAGCAATGTTAGAAATGCACGCATTGCATTTGTATGTAGAAAGTGGCAGGCACCACGCGGTGCCTGCCGCTTTCTGCATACAAATGCAATGCGTGCATACAAATGCAGAGGGGTACCATAGGTACCCCCCATGTGCAACCCCACCCCCCCTTCACCTAGGGGGCCCGTAACGGCCCCCGCAGTGAAGTTACACATGCTTTTCCACGGCGGAGAAGCCGCCGCGGAAAAGCATGTTTCAGAGCCCATCCTAATCTGGCTGACGGTGTCTGAGGGACACCGTCACCATATTAGTGCTTTTCCGCCGCGGTTGTAAGCCAACCGCGGTGGAAAATCTGTGGACGGAAACCAGGACTCACCAGCCATACTAATGTGGCAGTGGGTCTTTGGTGGGTCGGAAGAGGATCCTCCATCCTAATGAGGCCCTAAGTGTGGTGTTTAGGGGGATATGATAGATATATTCAGACCAGGTTTAGGTTTGATTGTTTTTTCCGCCTGGTTTCCTTACCTAAGACTAATGACTGGTCCAGATAGCTCTGTAGATGTCCGTATAATAATTTATCAAATCAATCTACTTTACATGTGACTTTTTTTTGTAAATGTTATGCAACTGAACAGGCCAGATGGATTATACCCCTTCTAAAGCAGGGTACACGGCGACAATGCTGTCCAGCTCTTTTATTTTTACAATTACTGAACAATGTGTATGGTGTAGGAATCATGACTGTTTTTTTAAAAAGCATTTTGAGGAAAAGAAAATGTATAACTCGTTAGTTTCCTCTGTAGTTTTTAACTCATCATTGATTGTATATCTTTAATTAATTGTTGCTTTTATGATTTTATCAATGTATAAAATCGAATAAAGCATTTTCTTAGTCTAAGACACAAGTACACACTCACCCATTCAGCCACTCTCACATGCACTCACTCACCCATACAGTCACTAACATACCCCATCACTCGCCTATACTGCCTTTCACATACCCATATTTATTTATTTATTTTTATTTTCTTTCTTTATAAAGTTTTGTATAGCATGAACATAACCCTAGGAGGTATCAGAGCACTTTACATGAAGGAAGGTAGAGAATAAATTGGATTAGCAGAATAGTCACAAATAAGGATGGCAGAACAACATTGAAAATGAACAGAGTAATAAGTTTGATCTCTAAAAATAGTCAGCGATGAGGAGGTCATTATACCACTGACAAATGCACTCACCGACACAGCATTACACACACACACAATCTTACCCATACAGCCCCTCACACATGCACTCGCTAACCCATACAGCCACTGACTCACCCAGTCACTCACCCATACAGGCAGTCATACACTCCCTCACCCACCCACACAGACAATCAGACACCCAAAGAGGTACTTAGATCACCAATCACTCATCCATGCAGAATCTCAGGCACCCACTCATACACCCATATAGACACTTAGACACCAAATGACAGACAGATATAGACATTCACACAACCAGTAACTCGCCCATACATTCACTGAGACACCTAATCACTCACTTATACAGTCAGTCATACACAAACTGAATCATCCATACAGGCACTCATACACCAACTGATTAACCAATACACATTGGTATATTTAACACTCATAATCTTTTTTTAGAACACTCACAGTCACTGGATGATGTAATCAGTGATGTCATTTGAGATGTCATCAGTAAAGTCATCAGGGATGTCACTGACCATGTCATCATTCACAATAAAGGGGAGAGGGTCAAAACAAATCTCCACTACCCCGAACCCCCTGGTATAGCATTTAAACATGCAAAAGGGTAGAGAGGACAACACCCAACATGAATAAACATACAAGCAATGACACAAATCGAGTATTTTGAAAAACTGCCCTCACTCACACACAAATGTGTGTGACATGCTTCATCATCGGGTCTGCTTACAAAACGCCCTGGCGTAGCCACGCACAGGGCAGAGCATAGGGAGGGGTAAACAAAATACAAGACAACACAAAAAGTGACAAGACAGTGATAACCAACTGAGTATTACCCTATGACAGGGTGCAGTGATAGACAAAAGTGGAGTGGATAGATAGTGCTGTCAAAACTGGCTCATGGATACCTGTCAGACCTTTATTCATAGGTTCCACTGTCAGGATTAAAAATAATGAAGGATGGCAAGTGTTTATACAGAAAATCAAGTTCCCAAAACACCCCTCCTTAGACTGCAAAAGCCAACATGTTTCGACCATCTTATAGTGCCCCCACTGACCAGGTCACGTCGGTCTTCTTCAGGACATCTATCAGTCCCAGTGTATTCTCCACCCTTACCTCAGTCAGGAACATTAATAAGGAAGTAAAAAGATCAGTGGATCATGTGGAGGTAAATTCTGCCATCACGGGGTACAAATACTGACGAGAGACATTAACAAATATATAAAACAATACACTATGACTCATATGCATATCATTAGTAGACTTCCAAATTCATAGGTATGCTTATCTTCATAAGTCCGAAGGTAGGTCTGTCAGGTATTACGAAGAAGGCTCAATAAAGGACCTGCACTTTGAATTTGAAAATACAAGAATAATAATTGATAACCCCAGCCAAGGAAGGCAGCGAGTGCACAACTTTTCCACTGGCTTCGGCAGGGGTAGTAGCTACAACAAAAAGGCTGGATAAAGGGCCTTGACTTTGAATCAGAATATGAAATTGAAGAATAATTGATAACACCAGCCAAGAAAGGCAGCAAGTGTGCTAATTTCCCACTGCCTTCGGCGGGGGTAGTAGCTACAACAAAAAGGCTCGATAAAGGGCCTTGACTTTGAATCAGAATATGAAATTGAAGAATAATTGATAACAACAGCCAAGAAAGGCAGCAAGTGTGCTAATTTTCCACTGTCCCTTCGGCTGGGGTAGTTGTTACAACAAAAAGGCTCGATAAAGGGCCTGCACTTTGAATAGGAATATGAAATAGAAGAATAATTGGTAACCACAGCCAAAAAAGGCAGCAAGTAGGTGTGTGTATGTGTGGATGATGTGTTGATTGAGTGGAAGATGAATAAGGTGACAAATAAGAAAGGCTGCAAGTGTGCAAATTACCCAGTGCCTTCAGCCGGGGAAGTAGTTACAACAAAAAGGCTTGATAAAGGGCCTTGACTTTGAATCAGAATATGAAATTGAACAATAATTGATAACCCCAGCCAAGAAAGTCAGCTAGTGTGGAAATTTCTCACTGCCTTCGGCCGGGCTAGTAGAGACAACAAAAAGGTTCGATAAAGGGCCTTGACTTTGAATCAGAATATGAAATTGAAGAATAATTGATAAGCCCAGCCAAGAAAGGCAGCAAGTGTGCAAATTTCCCACTGAATTCGGCTGGGGTAGTTGATACAGCAAAAAGGCTTGATAAAGGGCCTGCACTTTGAATAGGAATATGAAATTGAAGAATAATTGATAACCCAGGCCAAAAAAGGCAGCAAGTAGGTGTGTGTATGTATGGATGATGTGTTGATTGAGTGGAAGATGAATAAATTGAAAAATAAGAAAGGCTGTAGACACGCAAACTACCCACTGCCTTGTCAGTGAAGTAGATCTTTGCATTTCCAGCTCACTATACTGATAGGGTGTCGGATTCCGCAGTGAGAGCCTGAGAAACGGGTACCATCTGTAAGGACTCAAGCAAGTACACAAAGTGCACACTGTGCGGTAGAAAGGATGTAAAAATGGACGCAAGTGTGCAAATTATCCACTGCCATTCACGGGTAGTAGTTACGAAGAAGGCTCAATAAAGGGCCTGCACTTTGAATTTGAATTACAAGAATAATAATTGATAACCCCAGCCAAGAAAGGCAGCAAGTGCACACATTTTTCACTGCCTTCGGCCGGGATCGTAGCCACAACAAAAAGGCTCGTTAAAGGACCTTGACTTTGAATCAGAATATGAAATTGAAGAATAATTGATAACCCCAGCCAAAAAAAGGCAGCACGTAGCTGTGTGTATGTGTGGATGATTTGTTGATTGAGTGGAAGATGAATAAGGTGAAAAATAAGAAAGGCTGCAGATGCGCAAACTACCCACTGCCTTGTCAGTGAAGTGGATCTTGGGATTTCCAGCCCACTATACAGATAGGGTGTCTGATTCCGCAGTGGGAGCCTGAGAAACGGGTACCATATGTAAGGAGGCAAGCAAGTGCACAAACTGCACACACTGTGCAGTAGAAAGGATGTAAAAAAGGACGCAAGTGTGCAAATTACCCACAGCCATTCACGGGTAGTAGTTACCAAGACGGCTCGATAAAGGGTCTGCACTTTTAATTTGAAATACATGAAGAATAATTGATAACCCATCCAAGAAAGGCAGCAAGTGTGTACATTTCTTACTGCTTTTGGCTGAAGTAGTTGTTACAACAAAAAGGTCGTCTACCTTAGTGATAGTGGAATTACTACTACTTCTTAGACTACCATTGAACAATAATGTGTGGATAAGCGGTATTGCTTGTTCACCTTCAAAGAGGAAGAATATTTAAATTTATATTTCAACACCTCAGCAAAATAGTTGCTCGATTTCAAAAATAAAATTAAGTAGGAATATTAGAGGAAGTCTGGCCCAATTCTAAAAGGATTGTGCAAGTCGTGACTGCTGAAGGAAGTATGTCTCAAAATTACTTCTTATGATAATTCGGACACAACACTACATGGCAGGAGTATGCAAAACATCTAATTAGACATTTTGCATGCGATCACATGTTTACTTTAAAACATACATTTTGTACATTTGTAACCAGTAAAAGGTAACAAGGATGTTACATTCGTTTTGATACATTCAAGGTGGACCCATCTGCGGCATTCGAAAAATTGGGCCTGTTGGGAAGATAGCGAAAAGTAACTTGTTATTAACATTGCAATAGCCTTTTGAAATGAAAACGTTATATGTATTTACATAGCAAACATAGTGACCTCTCAACACTAATGAGTCCATAACTAGGAAGGGTGCATAGCCAGCTATCCAACATGGTGGACGCATCTCTGAAAAGACCCTTGCAAATGCCTCAGTTATATGAGTCATACTAACATACACCCTGCATCAGAAGAATGTGAACTGGACACTTAATGCCACCAAAACAGCCCAAGGACTTATATATACTTATATTAATTTTGATCTTCAGAGTCTAGAGTCATTGAGGGTACTTACCATTAAGTTTTGCATATAGATTGATGAAGTATCTTGGTTGCAGACACCACAATACTTTTCAACAGACTCTAAATGTAAAAAAGATGTACATTAGCACATCATAACAGCAATGCTAACAATTCAAACTTATTTTGGAATATATCATGCATGATTCTAGATGTTTTCAGATCCAGGAATAGAGACAGTCACAACTGTTGCAAACATATTCAAATGGTTACATTATGAACATCATTGAAAATTCACAACCATAATGACAATATCTTACTATACTATGTTAAAAATAAATGATATGCCTTTATCTATAAAAGACCTTCTATGAAAAAACAAAATACAGAATAATCCAATGTTCAGGACAATACTAGAGTGTGACACCTTATTTATCATTGAAATGTTAAAGTCAAACCTGATGACTCCATTAGGTCCATTGTAATTTTCAGTCGATAATTCCCCACAAATATTACATTAGTAAAAATCTCAGCAACTTGCTGCTGAGTTAGGTAACATTCTTCAAACTGAAAACATAATAACCAATGTATATGTTGAGCAATAGTCCAACCTGAATGTTAATGTACATAAAAACAATTAATCACAAAAGGTTTGAGGTTGAAAAGCAGTCATAGGTTTGAGTGGTCTAGATACATTACAAAATCATTTAGAAATATTAGCATTTAAAATATTTGAAAAATATTTCTTAGACAATTGAAACTATTGCAACCAGTCATTTTCCAACAAGAACTTTCAAAATAGATTGATAAATGTAAAAAAAAGTTGCACTTACCAAAAGTATCCAATGACAGTCAGTATTTGTCGGGCAAAGAACAGTGTCTATTTTGCCAAAAGGTATCTGAAGAGTTAAAAATGGCAATCATGAAAAACTATTATATTACATACCAAACACGTATGTTTAGACTTAGAACAATTTGAAAATGTGACTCTCAACGCAATATATATTCAAAATCGACAAATGTCCGTTGAAAAACTATATTACATTACTTCATAGAATCACTAACTTTCAATATTGCTTTGCACCAGTAACTCTGAAAAGTCACATAACAGATATGAATATTTAACCGAAAAGTAGAAGAGTGATATTTGCAGAGGAAGACACAGGATGACACTGTTGCTGATATTGCTAAACACTAAGGTTAAAATTAAAGGATTTCAGTACACACATTGATTTGAAATTATTACTTAAAGAAAGGTAACTGAATTAGGAATGAAAATATACATACATTTAGTCTTGACAAACATATATTTGAGAGGTAGGCATCGATTACCTGTAAAAATAAATGAAAACATATTATCTTCTAAAGAGAAACCAACATGTACATCATACGCCATTAGCCATACTATACACAATTTACATGTAGCCAAAACTAACCTCATCAACTATCCATTGGTCCATTTTACGTGACCAAAAAGAACTGTCGTATATTTTAAAGCTCGACACTATCGCTCCCATACGTTCTTTTACTGGTTTCTTCTACACATCCAAAACTTTTTTTAGGGATATATATTGACTAGATGCTGGAGATGGGTAACATGCTGTAGCTAGTAGAGGTGCTGAAGATGGTTCAGGTGATGAAGATGGAACAGTTGATGAAGATGGAACAGGTGATGAAGATGGTAGAGGTACTGAAGAAGGTACAGGTGTTGAAGAATTATCACTCGTCATGCTTCCTGCAAATTAATTTAGAAAAGTTTTGAAAGAGTAACATTTCTTAAACAAGAAATTACTTAAACAACCTACCACAAATCTTTCTCAAACAAAAAAGGTAATTAGAAATACCTTTCTTATATTAATGTAGTTTGCAAAATATGTTGTGTGCAGAAAGACATAATCACATACTCTTCTTCAACTTACTAACTTCTCACCTATATAGGAGAGAATTACAACAGGCAATAGAACATCATTACTCTAGACATCCAAATTATGTGCCATTACATAAAAAAGGTACCCTTTAATAGATTATCTTTGATGCTCGATTTATAAGTGCTACTATTGACTAACTTTGCACGCTTTCCTTTCATTTCAGAAATATTGTAGGGTCTAGTAAAGTTGTGCTCCAAAATCCCTCTTTTCTTCGTTGTTCGCCTGCAATTTTTTAAAAGCACTTAAGCACTTAATCTCCTTCGCAGAAGGTGCACAGGTTATATTTCTTCGAAACTCTAAATTTTCTTTCTGGTTTTTCTGGCAACCTTAAAATTTTGCTTTGTCTGCAATTCATGGACAGACAATGTTTTAAAAAGAGGCCTAGGAGGGCCCCGTGACACAGAAGGAAATATTACGATCAATCAAGTACGATCAATAGGAATAGAGGCCTGGGAGGATTAGGAGGAAGCAAATACGATGAAGCACAAAGCAAGTGGCGCACAAAAATAAAGCAAAACAGAGCTGGTAGGGCCGCCTGATGCAGAAAAAAATACCATCAAGCACGTAATTTATAAGAAAAGAGACGAAAGCACGTGACACACTTAAAAAATACGACACAGATATTCATGCATGCACCATTTATTAAAAAGAGGCCTAGGAGGGCCCCGTGACGCAGAAGGAAATTAATAATACGATCATCCAAGTACGATCAATAAGAATAGAGGCCGGGAAGGCCACGTGAGGCAGTAGTAAATATTAAAAGTCATGGGAGAATTAGGAGGGAGCAAATACGATGAAGCACAAACCACGTGGTGGACAAAAATAAAGCAAAACAGAGCTGGGAAGGCCACGTCACGCAGAAAAAAATACCATCAAGTACATAAAATTTATAACAGAGACTATAGCACGTGACACACTTCAAAAATACGACACAGAAATTCATGCATGCACCATTTATTAAAAAGAGCCCTAGGAGGGCCTTGTGACGCAGAAGGAAATAAATAATATGATCATGCAAGTGCGATCAATAGGAATACAGGCCTGGGAAGGCCACGTGAGGCAGTAATAAATATTAAAAGTCATGGGAGAATTAGGAGGGAGCAAATACGATGAAGCACAAACCACGTGGTGCACAAAAATAAAGCAAAACAGAGCTGGGAAGGCCACGTCACGCAGAAAAAAATACCATCAAGTACATAAAATTTATAACAGAGACTATAGCACGTGACACACTTCAAAAATACGACACAGAAATTCATGCATGCACCATTTATTAAAAAGAGGCCTAGGAGGGCCCTGTGACGCAGAAGGAAATAAATAATATGATCATGCAAGTGCGATCAATAGGAATACAGGCCTGGGAAGGCCACGTGAGGCAGTAATAAATATTAAAAGTCATGGGAGAATTAGGAGGGAGCAAATACGATAAAGCACAAAGCACGTGACGCACAAAAATAAAGCAAAACAGAGCTGGCAGGGCCACATGACGCAGAAAAAAATCCCATCAAGCACGTAAAATATATAAGAACAGAGACGAAAGCACGTGACACACTTCAAAAATACGACACAGAAATTCATGCATGCACCATTTATTAAAAAGAGGCATAGGAGGGCCCTGTGACCCAGAATTAAATAAATATTACGACCATCCAAGTACGATCAATAAGATTAGAGGCCTGGGAAGGCCACGTGAGGTAGTAATACATATTAAAAGTCATGGGAGAATTAGGAGGGAGCAAATACGATGAAGCACAAAGCACATGGCGCACAAAAATAAAGCAAAACAGGGCTGGGATGGCCACGTGACGCAGAAAAAAATACCATCAAGCACATAAAATGTATAACAGAGACTAAAGCACGTGACACACTGGAAAAATATGACTCAAAAATTCATGCATGCACCATTTATTAAAAAGAGGCCTAGGAGGGCCCGGTGACGTGGAAGGAAATAAATAATACTATCATGCAAGTACGATCAATAAGAATGCAGGCCTGGGAATGTCACGTGAGGCAGTAATGAATATTAAAAGTCATGGGAGAATTAGGAGGGAGCAAATACGATGAAGTACAAAGCACATGGTGCACAAAAATAAAGGAAAACAGAGCTGGGATGGCCATGTGACTCAGTGAAAAAAGAATACTATCATGCACGGACAATTAATAATAGAGGCCAAACCATGTGTTGTACCAAAGAAATACGACACAGAAATTCATGCATGCACAAAGGATGCATGACTGCTGGGCCTGGGTTGAGGATGGGACTGCCTGAGGGTAGGGGCTGGGCCGCTGGGTCTGGAGTGGACTGGGCCTGGAGCGGAGGCTGATGGTGTGACGGCTTCTCCGACCTTTGTTTCTGTCGTCTCTTGTCTTGTCTTCAAAGGCTGGGGCTTTGGCTGGGCCTGGGGCTG
Organism: Lissotriton vulgaris; assembly: GCF_964263255.1. Lineage (NCBI taxonomy): Eukaryota > Metazoa > Chordata > Amphibia > Caudata > Salamandridae > Lissotriton > Lissotriton vulgaris. The sequence continues at coordinate 1,153,083,729 of NC_141687.1, read as the reverse complement.
GGCGTGGGCACCACCGCCACTGTGCCTATGGTAGCCTGGCTGGGCGTCAGCAGCAGTGACACCACGTCGAGTGTCACAAGTCCTACTCCACTCCAGCAAACAGTTTATAGTACAATCGATGACGACGACAAAAGTCTGTCTGTCACCGCAGCACAGGCAGGCAAAAGAGAGTGTGCTCACGTCAGTCTCCGCATTATATGGGAACCGCGGGGGCTGACCAAACAATGCCCAGGGTCGTCATTGTAGCATTTTCGCATGCCACAAGAATGACGGCTCTGGGGGACCTCCTATTGGCTAATTTATTGGCTTCCAGGCTTAGTAATAGCAAGAAAGCTAGGTGGTTACATATGGGGAGTGTGGGCGGACGTGCAGCGCGCATGTGCAAGTGTGAGTGTATGCACCAACAATTAACAACAGATAAAGACGGGGCCAGGGTTATCGTGTGCGCAGAGGCAGGCCCAGAATCGGACCTCCAATGAGTGACCACTTGTAACCACTGTCGTAGCGCGCGCTGTGCTCTGATTTGACACTGAGAGGGTGTGATGGCATCACGCCACATTATCCTCTTGTGGGCGTCCGCCCAGGCTAGTAAATTGCACACAAACACTGCAATGTAGCCCAAAAAGTAGCCCACAGCTATGCATGGATGTTTCCCGCACAATTGGGAAAAAAGTCGCCCAATTGTGAGGGAAATAGCGCAATCTGACAACCTTGTCTAGAAGGATGGGAAGTTACTTAAAAGTTTACTTGTACAAGAATAGGAGGTTACTTATAACTTAGGATGACAGTCATTGGTTAACCAATATGTACGAGGATTTCAGAGCTGTGATTGGTCAAACAGGATGTCAGATTGATAGACGGCGCAGAGTGCCTTTTCTAAAAAATACACGTATGCGCACAGTGAGTGCGAACCGTTGGGGTACACACCCAGACGGAGGGGCAGATATGGCGCATATGCACATAAAATCCACCAAAACATGCAGCCGCAACGCATGCACAAAGCGAGGGCTCGACTCAAAGGGTCTTTAATGCTGGAGAAAGCCTTTAATAGCCGGTATAGCCTTCTACGGCATGCTATAAGACTATATTATATTTATATAATCTTATAAAGTAGTTGAGAATGGTTTTGTATAATATTTTTTAAAGGGCAAAATAGTTGATGAAGCTAGTTTTGTGTTCAGTATTAGGAAAAATGATAAAATGAAGTGTTTATGTTTCTGTACAAGGACCTACAACATAAAAAATTCTGTATGGAAAATCAAGAAAGCAATTTGGAAGACGGTTTTGAAATTAGTAACAATGTCATAGAAGAGCTGAACAAACGTGTTATTTTAGTATTGTAGTGAGTTATACATCAGTATGTTCTTATGCATGCATTGTTCTCAAACTGAAGGTGCTATATATTCAGCTTAGACAATCTCTTTGTAGAAGTGTAAGCATTCAGTCGCTTTCCAAGTAGTCATGCACCAAAGTAGGCCTTAGGGCATTGACTGCTTCAAATCATTATAGACTATGCATTCACTGTTCTATACACCAGCAAACTTGCCTTTTATATCTTTAATTGCCCAGTGTGTATCGTTACACTTTCACCAAACACTCTTACACTACTATTTCAGTATTGTAGTGAACCATATAGCAGTATATGCTTATCTATACACTGTTGTAAAAGTAAAGCTGCTATACATTCAGCCACACACTCTCCTTGCAGAATTGTAATCATTCAACCAGTTCCCAAGTACTCACGGTGGAAAGTGCGTCTTAGGGCATGGACTGCTTTAAACCCCTATAGACTATGCATGCAGTGTTCTATGCACCGGCAAACTTGTCTTTTATACCTTCAATTCCCCAGTCTGTATCCTTACACTTCCAGTAAACACTATCACACTTCTGTTTCAGTATTGTAGTGACCATACAGCACTATGTGCTTATCTATACACTGTTCTAGAAGAATCCACTCACTACATTAAAACACTAATCAGCAGATGTACAATAAGTAGTACATCACCAGAGATAAGCCAGTTATTGTGTACTGTGACATCACCACCATGGATGCACTGTATTTACAATGTGGTGCACTATGGGACATCAGTGATGTCATGAGTGATGTCACTGACCATGTCATGAGTGATGTAGTATGTGACGTCATCAGCAGTGCATTGCGGGCGCGCGAGTTATAGTTAGCTGAACTAACTATAACGGAGGAATTTCAATGGTTTTGTATGAATGAAATGTCCAGCTGACTATAACATGTGTGAAACCTATGTTTTTTTCAGTGAAAAAAAAAAAAATATATATATATATATATATATATATATATATATATATATATATAGATAGATATATAAATATATATATATATATATATATATATATATATATATATATATATATATATATATATATATATATATATATATATATATATATATATATATATATATATATATGTCGCTCGAAACCCTCCTCAGTTTGACAAGAAAGAGGCAGCACTCGCAGACCAAGAGTTTATCCAGGTGATTTATTCTTATGGGAACAGAAAAAGCACAGACGCGTTTCGGCGTTAGCCTTCGTCAGTGTGTCACTTGTTGATTAACAAACATCCCATTAAATGAAAAAGTGATCAGGCATTAACACAAACATAGGACTTCACCCCTGTGTGCCACAATGGGCGCCATCTTGGAAAGGTGTTATGTCCAAGCAGGGATATAATATCATACATTCGTAGGTTGTCACGTTTGAATTAAGCCGTGGATCGGCTAGTGTCCTATGATAAATTGTGCAATGCCATACATACACACAAATAAACTAGCTGAACTAACTATAACGGGGGAATTTCAATGGTTTTGTATGAGTGAAATGTCCAGCTGACTATAACATGTGTGAAACCTTTGTTTTTTTCAGTGAAAAAAAATTATATATATATATATACATATATATATACATATATATATATATATATATATATATATATATATATATATATATATATATATATATATATATATATATATATATATATATATATATATATATATAAACCACCACACTCCTCTGCAAGAAAGGAACATGACGCAATGTCTTGACGGTCCCGCCTGAGTTTATTTCAGAAGGCTATGTCGGACGCGATTCGCCTGGACCAGCAGGCTTGTTCATTAACATTTGTTTTGTCAAAAGGACCGCCATTTTATGCTGTGCATGTGATACAATCATGTGAGGACTACAAATGCTACAAATGATCGCAATCAACAAAAGACTTGTAGTTTTTTGTATACCGACATGCACTTAATTACAGGTTTCAACTCTTTAAACCTGTAATTAAGTGTGTTCTAATTGTCGATAATTTTTGTTCATCTATATTCTGTTTTGACATGAATATGACAATTGAGAATATTGTAATCTCTTTAATAAATTTGGCATATACGTGTAGACCTCGCTCTTTGGCAAGAATCCATGTCGGTATACAAAACACTACGAGTCTTTTGTTGATTGCGATCATTTGTAGTCCACACATCTTGTATCTCATATGCAAGAAGCGCAAGCTTACTGTTTTGACGCCACACCTGGGAACCAATGTCTCAATATAGTGAGGGCATAGGGGTAGGTATCTGCAATTGTAGATACCTGTTTAAGCGGTCTAGTGCCTTGATTCAAAGATCCCACCTCGTGCAATACTAAAGGACTAGTGCCTTGCTGTGCAGTTCCCATTCTCGTAGAGTGCAGGTAGCATTTTATCGCTGTGTGTGTGTATATATATATATATATATATATATATATATATATATGCTACTGTGCAACAAATTACGCGTGCACTCCTCTCATCAAAATCACGCCAAAAATCCAACTATCTGCTCCAAAGAAGTTTCTTTATTGCATTTGTGTATATATATATATATATATTCACTGAAAAAAACATAGGTTTCACACAAGTTATAGTTACCTGGAAATTTTACTGACATAAAACCATTGAAATTCCACGTTATAGTTAGTTGGACTCACTATAACTTGCGCGCCTGTAATGCACTGCTGATGACGTCACATATTACATCACTCATGACATGGTCAGTGACATCACTCATGACATCACTGATGACACCATCCAGTGAATGTGTGTGTTTCTGAAAAATAAATATGTTTTACATATGTATATGTAAAGGTCGATGGAAGAATAAATGTTTAAATAAGTGTCTAAATGGATGTTTTTTTTTTAAATGATTGGTTAACTAGCTTATTAAGTGTATCTTAGTGAATACATATATTAGCGAGTAATGTTTAAATATCTAAATATATGTATCAGTGTTTCATTTTGTGTATAAGTGGCTGCATGGGTACGTGAGTAGCTACATGTGTGTGTATATGGGTTATTAGATGTTTTTTTTAGTATCTTTATAATTGTCTGTTTGATTTGGTGGGGGTGTTACTTAGCACATAGATGCATCAATGACTGACTCACTGTTTGTATGTGTTTTGAAGACAGCATGTGTGCCGGACTGTATGGGTGAATGAGTGTGTATATGTATGTGTTAGTAAGTGAATGACTGTCTCACTAGTGTCTTTATCAGTAACTACATATGTTTTAATCTAGTATATGTGAGTATTGATGTATATAAGTGAGTATATGTGAGAGTGAGAGATTGAAAGAGTTCTTGTTTTAATAAGTATGTGTTTCTATAAGTGATTGTTTAAGAGAGTAAGTATGTGTAAGTTTCCTTAGAAGGAAGGTGGTAGTGTGTGTATAGCTGTATATGCAAAAAAATGGATGTTCAATAGTTTATTTGCATGTGTGAGCAACTTTTGGAAGACTGTCGGTGTGTTAACAGATGTAAAGGTGTCTCACTACATATGATAAGTGAGTATATGTATGAATGACTATATAGAACTGTTGGTGAATGAGTGGATGTGTATATAAATGGTGGAATTACTGAATTGGTTGTTGTAACTGGTATAGGTATCTCCATTTTTTTGTAAATGTTAGTTTCTATTTTTGAATATGTGTTTCAAGGGTTACATTACACTGAAAGGAGGTCTGTCACTCTGTCACAAGGATGGAGTCATCAGTGATGTCATGAGTGATATCACTGACCATGTCATGAGTGATGTAATATGTGACATCATCAGCAGTGCATTGCAGGCGCGCAAGTTATAGTGAGTCCAACTAACTATAACGTGGAATTTCAATGGTTTTATGTCAGTAAAATTTCCAGGTAACTATAACTGGTGTGAAACCTATGTTTTTTTCAGTGAATTTAATAGGTTTTTTAAATGCTAATTCCTAACTATAACTGGTGTGAAACCTATGTTTTTTTCAGTGAATTTCATAGGTTTTTTAAATGCTAATTCCTAACTATAAGTCTCACTTTATAAGTAAGACTGTTAACGCTCTAGTTGTTCTTTAGAACACTCTGGTACATTCTATCATTGGGCTATAGTTGGGCTACATATGGCTGATATTTGTGCTACATTTGTTTTTTTGTCTCTGGTGGCCATTTTTGGGCTACATTGGGCTACATTGGGCTACATTGGGCTACTTTTGGGCTTCATTTGGGCTCTAACATATATATATAGCCCAATGTAGCACAATATATATTTTTTTCAAAGTTAATTTTCGTAAAAACCACTTGAGTATAGCAAAGGCACATCGGGCTACCAGTCCCTACAATTTTTCCCATTTTTTTTATTTATTTATTTTTTTTTGCCTCGGAGCACTCCCGTTGCGCGCCCCGGTGAGCGCCCCGGTGAGCGCCCCGGAGAGCGTACTCGTTTGAAGCGCTCGGGTGCGCGAACCGGGAAGCGTCCCGTTAGCGCCAATGTCGCGAACGAAAACATGATCGCGACGTATCGCGTAGCCGCGTCCGCGTGATACGCACAGCGTAAATGCACCCGGAAGCATTCGACGCGCTTACGTGACGCGCCCCTGGGGGCGCCCCGGGGCGCGTAGCGTAAGCGCGTCGGTCATGTGACCTGAAAATAACACTTTTGATTGGTTCACAACAGTTTTGTTTTCCAAATGATGAAAGACCTCACCTTTTTTCCTCATTTTCACTTTGTTGTTTGAGTGAAGAAGACCTGCATTCTGTGAGAAATGGCTTCACTAGTAGCAGCTGCAGGTGCATCTGCACCACCACCACCTCCACCACCACCACAAGGACCACCACAAGACCACATTGGTGGTCATGAAGAAGAGGAGGACGAAGAGGAGCAGGAGGAGAGGCAATACCTGCCTGAGGACAATCCCCCATACAGACCCTAGGAACATTTTATTTGGGAGTTTTTTAAGATGCCCAGGGGTGCCAAAAAAGTAAATGCAGCAAAGGTGACTTGCCTCATCTGTGACCAAGAACTGTCAAGAGGGAACCCAAACAAGAAATTTTCGTTTGGGAACCACACTATGATAAGGCATATGCAGAGGAAGTGTAGTGTAGTTCCTAGTTTCCCACTAGGCCCTGCGCATTGGAATAACATAAACAGTAGTATCGACGTGGAACTGCAGATATTCCAGGCCTCCACTGACTATGCTAAACTTAATTGGGTGTGTTACCAACTAGCTCAGAGGTCACTGGAAACTTTCTTCTCTGCATGGGAAGTGATCAGCTTCCCTGGCACAGACAAGAAGGGATTCAGTTTTCCAACAACCGTGCAACATGACAACTTTGCTCCTCAGATCAAGAGTCAATCTCTAGGGTCGTGTGAAACAATAGACAGGTATTTCACTCAGTCAGTTTAGTGCAGTTTACTTTCACGAGATGTAGAGAATAGAGAGACGGGCGTTTGTCAATAAAGGGTTAACATTTATTGAACAGTCTTTCTTCTCGTACAAGAGAAATGTATTGCCACAATTGCAAGACTTGTTATTATAAAAAGTACGTACAGTAAGATAAGGATTGCAAAATAATACTGTAAAAGCATTGATATGGTTTCTTAGCCATACAATGGTTTAAAAGTAATAAAACATATATACATTCATATATACATTAGGCTAACATACTCAACTGGTGCTTCTAACTAAGCCTACCCCAGTGTGCCTGACCTAAGCCTAACACGTGGAAGGGGAGTAAGTAAGTAGCTTTAAGTTAAGTTGGTTTTGCCAAGGTTTGCTTCAAGAATTCTCATCTAAGGGTTTAGTCAACACCATACCTCTGAATAGAATGATGGAGGTCTGGTATCTCCTTCAGGGGGCAATCTCGATATCCCAGTCACCCGCGAGGGTAGACCGGAAACGCCGGAGCTGGATTTCTCTGCAGGAGAAAGGCAGCGGCTCTTCTTCAGCGCGTCGAGGAAGGAGGGGGGACAGCGTCCGCGGGCAGCTGGAATCTGCTGGATGTCTTCGCAGAGGGACGGCTGTTCAGCTCCTAAGCGTACTGTACCATCGTTCGCGCTTTAGCAGCGATAATGGTATCAGTAGCTTCACCACCACAGGGACAGCAGGCTGCAGCGACAGGGTGCTAGAGTCACCAACACGGGGTCTTGCAGACAGCTAGCAACAGCAACAGTAGCTCATTGCTTAAGGCAACGTTGGTAATATTTATACCTGACAGGTGCCGGGTTTGACGCAAGTTTGCTGGACATAAGACGTCAATTAAAGATGTCACTAGGAAGTGATAGTTATCAGTTGCTCATTAGAGTTCCATTACTAATCAAAACACAGCAAGCGGGGATTTCCAGGTTTGCTGAGTTTTTATCTTGTTGAAGAACTCGGAGTGTTAATCTAGGAATATCAGATAGTGACTTCTGCTCTGTCATATCACTAATTGGTCGCAAATGAAGTGGCAGAGAACTATGCTGGAATGTGGCTCTGTTCGTGTGAGGCCAGAGATGACTTTTCTGAAAATCGCACTTGAACGGTTATGCCAATATAGGGAATAAATGGATTTATAGCCGAATAGGGGCATAAGGTCACAGTATCGATCAGGAACCTAGATAAACACGCAACAACCACTCCACGTATTCATGTCCATCAAATTACTAAAACTAAAGCAATTATATGCATGTGTAACATTGCCCACCCCAAAATACATAAAATGCATTCGAAATAGGCGTACTTGTAATACATGAAATTTAGGTACTGTACGTTTTTTGAAGCATAGAAATCATTCAAAAAATTATTGCATATGAAATCAATGAACGATTATGCGAAAAGAATTACACATGAAGTATCTCTGACAGAAGAAGGGCGAGATAAATCATCACATATAAATGCATTGTAAGAACATGTGCTAGAGGCTGATGTAATGTTGTTATGTCTCTAGATGTGTTTAGAAATAGAAGTGTGAAGCTTCTGTTCTTTAAGAATAGTTTTTACGTTAAGCAAAGAATTGTTCGTGCCAAAAAAGGGTGAATATTAAAAAAATTGTCCAAATCAAAAGAATTAATGCTTGAACGGGGAAATAGAGTTCCAAAGCTTTTTGCAGTTTTTGTTGATCAAAACTGAAGGCCGAATTCAGAGTTCATGGGAACGCTGTGAGTCGGAAAGCTTCTCAAAAGTTATTGTTTCTGTACGGGTGAGAACATCGTATCAGACAGGCTCTCAAAAAATTGGTCTACAAAATCAGGTGACAGTTCAACCAAATTTGATAGCGTTGTAACTTGGCAGGTGTGAGAATGATTGCTGTCATCGTAGTCAGGAGCAGCAATGCTCACAGAAGGTCGTACCTGGGTGATGTTGCTTTTGTCGCTTGCTCCACTATTACCACCTAGTCGTAGCACAGGAGTCTCCACAAATGCCGTCATCAGGATTGGTAGCCGCTGGGGACAACACAATGCGTGAGCCGTTATTGGACTGAAAAAAGTATCGACGTCCATTGGTACTGCTGATGGAAGTGAAAGACAGATGTCCAACACGCATTCATCGCCGCAAAGCATACATCTTAGTACTGGTAAGATACAGTTCTGCCATATAGGTCTGAATGAAATGAACCAGGTCATGTTTAGATCTCTCAGCCTGGCCAATCCAAGGACGTTAGTTATCCTGTCCCGGTAGCGCATTGCTAGGATTGTCTCTTCCATTCCCATGGGAGCTATGTCTGAGTTTCGGCTTGCCATAACGAAGCAGGAGGGTCAAAAATAAAATCCCTGCTACAAGTCCCAAAAATAATGGTATTCCGCCAAAAAACGAGTGAACAAAATTAGGAACGATTCCCAAAATTGCCTGGAAGGGTGTTAGCAGTCCCGTAAAGACTGTCTTAAATATGCCTGGGATGCTTGTGGCACTAGACATGTTAAGGAGTTGGTCGAGCATTTGTACGAAATGCACGGGGCAATTTGTTGATAAAAGGTCATGAACTTCAGTAGCTGTCCTTGCAACTAGAACATCATACTTCTCTTTTGATGACGTTATAGGCACTGTTGTCTGTAAAAGTACAGATTTCATTTTGCTTAAAGTATCAATTCGTATAGAATAGAGATTCAGACGAGGCCAGATGGGAGTCACTGTGTCTGCAGGCCCACTCGGAAACAATGCTTGCATACAGCATTTGACCATGGATGTTACTCTTACTAGATAACTTTTCCCTGGCACGAGGCCACAACATCTGTGATCCGTTCTAAGAATGTAACTCCCGTTTGCGAGTTGCATAAAGAAGGGCTCTATCTGAGTTGCAGGTGTGACTAGCTGGTGGCATGAAAGGTTGTTAGAATTTCCATCACATGCTCCGTGTAAATTAATACCCTGACACAAAAGTATACCGCTTAGTGAATGTTTACAGTTGTCACCACTAAGAAATACATTTTTGTCGCTGTCACTATAGCAAGAATGAGTGTATGGTAATTTCCATTCAGATTTTACATATCCTTTACCCAATTGTTCATACTGGCCACTTTTTAAATCGGAAAGTTGTTATCGGAATGGTGATAATTCCGTGTATTATCCATTCAATGACAGGACTCTCTGACATTGTCAATGGTAATCTCTCGAGTTTTTCGATGCTCAGGATTGTATAGTCTGCTCCTTTCTGTGCCAAACTGATCTGTTTATCAGTAAGGTTAAAAATGGAAAATAATGACGTTGTGTTGATTAAACGCCAAGGCACATAGCCTGAACGAAGATTTTGCAGCGTCCAGCCTAATTCTATAATAGAGCGTAATTGAGATTGGCCATGTTGTAACATTAGCAAGTCTCTGTCTATCACATCAAAGGCAGATGATACAATATTGTCCAACGAATATATTCTGGAAGACAGAGTCATTAACCCATTGTCTACTACAGAAAGTGATTTCTCCAAATTAATATGATCAATTTCTCGTATTTTTTCAGCAGTTTCAATTTGTTTGACTTTCCAAGCCTCGTTGTAAGCAGCATAGATACTGGTCGCTATGAAACGCTTTTGACGCTGTTTGCGTGGTCCAAGAATGAAATCGCGCAAATCAGCACCATCTTTTAGTAAAGACAAGTGTTGCTTAATTTCAGCCAGTGTGGATGTTGTTAGCCATTCAAGGCAGAGTTTCCCTACACTGTAAGTTGTTATTATCCCTGGATGTTGTCTCTGGGAGTATCTCGAGTCTAATCTGGTCATAGTTAACCACTGTGTTTTATTCAGGAATCTATCTTGACAGCTGTTTGTGTCAGTAGGCCAGATTAACCACTTTTTCGAATCAGGATGTGTTCTGTTGAAATGTAAAATTTGTGACACGTCTAACTCAATATCTGCAGTTGCATTTTCAGGTATTGGCTTTGGTATAGACGGTGTTTTAAGGTCTTTGATCTTAGCTAGGCCAAGACAAGATGTTTTTTGAGTGAATTTAAAAAGTTTTTTAAATGCTAATTCCTAACTATATAGGGCCTGAAACCTATGTTTTTTCAGTGAATTTCAAAGGTTTTTTAAATGCTAATTCCTACTATATAAGGCCTGAAACTTATGTTTTTTTCAGTGAATTTGCAAGGTTTTTAAATGCTAATTCCTAACTATATAAGGCCTGAAACCTATGTTTTTTTCAGTGAATTTCAAAGGTTTTTTAATGCTAATTCCTAACTATATAAGACCTGAAAGCCCCCCAGGAATCTCCAGTATGCGCCAGGGGACTGCATTGCAGAGAGGTGTAATGAAGCCACGCCCCTTTTTACACCTCTCTGCAACGCAGCCCCCGTGCATGTTTGAAAAGGGGGAACTAATTCCCCTTGCATACTGGGGGCCCCTGGGGGCCAACTAGCCCACCTGGAACCTCCAGTATGTGCCAGGGGGCTGCATTGCAGGGGTGTAACGAGGCTATGCCCCTTGTTACTCCTCTCTGAAACGCAGCCCCCTGGTGCATTTGCAGAGGGGGAACTAATTCCCCTTGCATACTGGGGGTCCCTGGGAGCCAACCAGCCCACCAGGAGCCTCCAGTATGCACCAGGGGGCTGCTTTGCAGAGAGGTGTAATGAGGCCACACCCTATTTTACACCTCTCTCAAACGCGGCCCCCGTGCATGTTTGAAGAGGGGGAACTAATTCCCCTTGCATACTGGGGGTCCCTGGGGCCAACTAGCCCACCTGGAACCTCCAGTATGCTCCAGGGGGCTGCATTGCACAGAGGTTTAATTAGGTTATGTCCCTTTTTACACCTCTCTGCAACGCAGGCCACTGGCGCGTTTGCAGAGGGGGGACTAATTCCCCTTGCATACTGGGGGTCCCTGGGTCATATCTTCCCAAACGCCGATATTCCGAACAATTGAAAATGACTTTTCTTGAGAAACATTTGGATTTGGATTATCGTGTCCTATACTTTGGAATTTTTGAAAGAATGACTTTGATGATGCTATAAATTACTCAAGTCTGCCTGAATTGTGTGGGTAAAATTGATACCTAGTCACTTTGAATAAGAATGTACTTACGTCTCGTCTAAAATTTGGAAGAAATATCTAGTTATATGACAACAGGATACCGACATAACTTGAAGGAAATAAGAACGCCCTGAAGAAGTTCTGTTGTACAGAACGAAACGCGTCGGCAGGCTGTGGTACATAAACTTAAGGAAAATAAAAGCATTTGAATATACACCAAGATTCAGCACTTCAATAAGGACTCTAAGTGATATGATTTGATTGGACTTATTGTGCAAGTGGTGCTGTGCCAAACTTTGGAATATTCTCCACTACTCTCTACTACTCCACTACTCTCTAATACTCACTCTCTACTACTCATTCTCTACTACTCTACTACTCTCTACTACTCTCCCTCTACTACTCACTATCTACTACTCTCTACTACTCACTCTCTACTACTCTCTACTCTCTACTACTCACTCTCTACTACTCTCTCTCTACTACTCACTCTTTACTACTCACTCTCTACTACTCTCTACTACTCACTATCTACTTCTCACTCTCTACTACTCACTCTCTACTACTCTCTCTACCACTCTCTACTACTCACTCTCTACTACTCACTCTACTACTCACTCTATACTACTCTCTACTACTCACTCTCTACTACTCTCTCTCTACTACTCTCCACCACTCACTCTACTACTCACTCTCTACCACTCTCTACTATTCTCTCTATCTTGCTACTCACTCTCTACTACTCTCTACTACTCACTCTCTACTACTCTCTACAACTCACTCTTTACTACTCTCTACTACTCACTCTCTACTGCTCTCTACTACTCACTCTACTACTTACTCTCTACTACTCTCTAATACTCACTCTCTACTACTCACTCTCTACTACTCTCTACTACTCACTCTACTACTCTCTACTACTCACTCTCTGCTACTCTCTCTACTGCTCTCTACTACTCTCTACTACTCACTCTCTACTCTCTATACTCACTTTCTACTCTCTACCTCTCTACCTCTCTCTACTTCGCTCTCTACTAGTCTCTACCTCTCTACCTCTACCTCTCTACCTCTACACCTCTACCTCTCTCTACACGCCTAAATATACACATATATATATGCATATATATGCATATGCATTTATATATATGTATGTGTATATATATATTTATATATACATAAATATATAAACATATATAGTCTGCATATCTATATAAATACAAATATAAATGCATGCATACATATACATATATGCATACATATGCATGTTATTTACATGAAAGTTTTAAAAACACTAATAAAAGCAAAGCTAAAAAGCCACCCCATTACAAACAGAATGGAATTATTTAAACGAGGGCGAGATCTATTGCATTTCAATGCTTATTTACTTTGGATCCATCAAGAAGGCATTCAGATGTGTCACACATTTGCCATAAATTCTGAATGTTAGCACTCTATTTGCTCATTAGATCACTGTAGTAAAGCTACTGCTCACCAGGGAAGTCTGCTGCTGGTGTTCAAAGTGCATGTTTCAGTCTGAATGTCAGAATTTTTTTTATGAAATAGAAGAGGATTTGAGAAGTCACTCAAAATGTGCCCTAATTTTTCTTTCTGCAGCACTAATCATACTTTCTATGGCAAAATATACCCCCTCATTTTGTTCCTTTTTAAATTGAATTTATTTAAGAGTTACCACTTCATTCCAATCAAGATGGCTTCTGGTGTGCCATACTTTTGTCATAAGTAAGACTGTTAGCGCTCTAGTTGTTCTTTAGAACACTCTGGGACATTCTGTCATTGGGCTATACTTGGGCTACATCTGGGTGATATTTGGGCTACATTTGGGCTATTTTGTCTCTGGTGGCCATCTTGGGAGACTGCATGTCAGAATTGTTTTAATGAAAAAGAAGAGGATTTGAGAAGTCACTCAAAATGTGCCCACATTTTTCTTTCTGCAGCACTAATCATACTTTCTATGGCAAAATATACCCCCTCATTTTGTTCCTTTTTAAATTAAATGTTTTAAGAGTTACCACTTTATTCCAATCAAGATAGCTTCATGTGTGCCATACCTTTGTAATAAGTAGGACTGTTAGCGCTCTAGTTGTTCTTTAGAACACTCTAGGAGGCTGCAGTAGAACACAAAGGAATCAACTGACAGTCTCTGTCCTTGTTGTATGTACATGTTTTACTGAGAATGTCAGACTTCATTCACACATGACTGAGAAAGATAATGTGAATTTACAGAAAATATGCTTTCAGTTTAGCTTATAGATCCCCTTCCAAACCACTGTGGGAAAAGCATGAGATAATAGTTTTCTTTCAAACATTGTTGTGTATTCATACACGTGGAAATCCTCGCGCTTGTCTCGCGCTTGTATTTCTTTTCAATTGTATCTCGTGGATTGTTATTACTTGAAATGTACATGTCTCGCTACACAGCGAAGTTTGTTAATGTACCATTCCATGTTATACAGTTACTGTTAAGCAGTTACCGCTGATGTCCAGAGCCTTCGGATGTGTTCCAGGGAGTGCTTCCTTATTTTCCAATAAACTTACTTTTATTACCAACGCTTCAGTGAACATTGATTCAACAATTTGGCGACGAGGGACGGAGCATTTACGGACCATTTGGAAGCATTTCCTGGTTTATTTCACATCTAAATCTTATTTACATGAGCATCTGATAACGTTACTGAATACTGACGGAATCTTCAGTACCTTCAAGTTGAACGGAAATCGACTACAAATACGTTGGACGGGGACCAACTAATTGTGGTTTGACATCCATTTACTTAATCTTTTCTACATACCTCAATACGTCTTTTCTACAGCTCTCCACCGCGCTCTGTGTGCGCGAACATCGTCTTCATATCTTCAGTACTGACGTGTGGATGATTTTGGGCGGAAGAGATTGGTGTACTTCCTTGAGACGCTACTCTCCGGTTGTTCATTAATGAAAAGTAAAGAGGTGACTTCATTTTTTTTCTCCGTTTGTTAACCAAAAACAGTTTTAAACGGTAAAATACATCTTATTACCTACGGAGTGGGAGCAGAAGACAGAGAGGTGATTTCTTCATTTTTTTTGCTTTATTCAATTACAAAATACCGAGTGAAAACAGGAAAACATCATACTTCTTCAGGAATCGTTTGACTATTTATTCTTCTTCCACAACTATTCACAAATACTATATTTCTTCATTGAAATTACTCAAATAGTACTGATGAACATATATTTAACGTATTTTCTTATTTATTTATTGATTTGATTGATTTGAGTGCAAGATACACAAATTGTTAATACTGAGTGTTAGTTAAGTTTCTCATTCTTTTCCATTATGTGTGCACAAGGCTACACTCTTTCTCCACCACAAAGTTATTGGTCAGCAGGTGGTTCTCCTTGTATGCCTTGGATTGAATGGAAGGCTTATTTCTTAAATTATATTGAAACTTTAGATGCCAACGGGAAGATGAAAGCTCCAGAAAAGAAAGGTATTTTTTTGCATTGCTTGGGACCAGAAGGACTAAAAGCCTTTAATCAATTGCCTGTATCACAAGCCAGTGGTGATATGAATGTTTTTGATAAGGCTATATATGATTTTGACAAATATTGTTCTCCTAAAGTATGTATAGGAATTTCTAGATATAAGTTTTTCCAGAGAAAACAGTTAAGTGAGGAATCTGTTGACAATTTTGTGTCTTCTCTAAAAACCTAGCATTAGATTGTAAATTTGGTAATTTACAAGAAGATCTTATTAGAGATCAGGTTATTATGCACTCCAGTAATGAAACTATACAAGAAAGATTATGGATCAATGGTGATGAAAATTTAGATTTTGTTGTATCCATTGTAAGAAAAGCAGAACTTTCCTGTAGGAGTGCGCAACAAGTTAAAGGCAAAGAAGTTTCTGTTAGTAAAGATATTGTTTCAAAGATTAATCAAAAATATGATAATAAAAATAGGTATTCTTCTAAAAAGAAACAAATATTTTCCTCCAAAGGAAATTCTGAGGACTTCAAAGGTAACTTAAAGTGTTTTAGATGCAACAGCAAATCACACTTAGCAAATAACAAAATTTGTCCAGGTTTAAAACAGAAATGTTCAAATTGTGGTTTAATGGGACATTTTACTTCTGCTTGCAGAAGGGGTAAAGTTAACCAAAAAGTGAAATGTATTGAACAAAGTGACAATAGTGATGATGAAGATCTCACAAATGACTCTAACAACTGTTCTTTTGTTCTAAACATAAAAGAATCCGTGATTTTGAATGTAAATGACACTACTATTAAGAAAAAGCCATTATGTGATATGGTTATTGGAGGTGTAAAGATCAACATGTATGCTGATTCTGGATCACCTTATTCTATAGTGTGTGAATCTGTCTGGAAAAAAATGTTTGTGCCAAGACTGGGTAGCCACTTAGAGAAAAGTGACATCAACCCTGAAGGGTATTCTGGTGAAAGGATAGATATTTTAGGGTTCAGAACCTTAGTTTTCAGATTTAAAAACAGAAAGTGTATTGCAAAGTTATATGTTTCAAAAAAGGGTCCTTCAGTGCTTAGCTGGTTTGACTTTGGTAAACTTGACATCATACTGAACCCTAATAGTCCCAATCCTGTGATGTTAATTGATGAACAGAATGGAATTTCTTCTCTGATGTTAAATAAGTTCCCTAATGTTTTTTCGAAAGGCATTGGGAGGTTAACCAATTTTAAACATGAAATTCGTTTAAAAGAAAATGCTTGTCCTAAGGTACACAAAGCTAGAAATGTTCCCTTTGCCGTTAGAGATGAAGTAAAAAATGAATTAGACGCTTTAGTGGAAGGGGGCATAATAGATAGAATTGAATCGTCTGAATGGGTTTCGCCCATAGTGGTTGCTAGACGAGCCAATGGCAAGGTAAGACTCTGCATTGACCTTCGCCATCTCAACAAAAATATTGTTGTAGATCAATTTCCCCTTCCCCGCATTTCTGAAATGTTATCTGTGGTTGGTGGTTCAAAGTTTTTTTCAACCATCGATTTATCTGCGGATTACCACCAGATAGAGCTGAGAAAAGTAAAGACTTAACTGCATTTATTACACCATTTGGGTGTTTCAGATTCAACAGGATGCCTTTTGGTTTGGCGTCTGCAGCGGCTATTTTTCAGAGAGTTATGCAGGACATTTTAAAGGACTGCAAAAATGCCATCTGTTTTCAAGATGACATTTTGGTATTTAATGATGACAAAGATAAGCACATTGCTGCTTTAGAAGAGGTTTTAGGTGCACTGAATGTACATGGCCTTACCATTAAGTATGAGAAATGTAAATTTGGTGTTCATTCTGTAAATTACTTGGGCCATGAACTCTGTGAAGAAGGTATCAAACCAAAACCCTCTCTTTTAGAAGCAATTGAGTCTGCTCCTCATCCTCAGTCTAAGGATGATGTAAAATCCTTTTTAGGGTTAGTTGAGTTCTACGCCAGGTATGTGCCTGATTTTTCATGTAGGACATATAACATCAGACAGTTGATTAAGAATAGAGTTGCTTTTGAATGGACTAATGAATGTGAGAAGGAATTTTGTGATGTGAAGAGTGCTATTTGTTCCGCGAATGCACTTTCTTGTTTTGATCCGTCTTTACAAAATGTCATTACCACCGATGCTAGCTCTAAGGGTCTGGGGGCTGTGTTTACTCGAAAAACTAAAGAAGGAAAAGAAGTCATTATTGCACATGCTTCTAGGGCTCTTACTCCTGCTGAAGAAAAATATTCCACAATAGAAAGGGAGACTTTAGCGTGCATTTGGGCTTTGGAACATTTCAGAGTGTTTGTTTGGGGTAAGGAGTGTGTACTGAGGAGTGATCATAAACCATTGGTACGTCTTCTCACCACTGAAAGGATGTTGAGAGCTTCAGCCCGCATTACACGCATGTCCATGCGTTTACAAGATTTTATTTATGATATACAATATGTACCTGGTAAGGAAAATGTATCTGCTGATTTTTTGTCAAGGATGCCTTTACCCATTCAAGAAGATTTGCACAATGAGTGGGATGATTTCCATATTGCCATGATTCATGATGAGGGTCCCATTTCTATTGATCAGACTCTGTGGAGGGAGAAATTTGAGGATGATGAGGTCTTAAAAAATGTGGCAAGTTACATTACTGGTGTTTGGCCTGATAAAAAGTATCTTGATTCAGAGTTGAAGAGTTTCTGGGAGGTGAGATCAGAACTTTCATGTTGTGAAAATATCATTAAAAGAGGTGAGCGTATTGTTCCACCGGCAGGTGTGAGGAAAGTTATAGTCTTGCAAGGCCATGAAGGTCATAGTGGCATGGTCAGAACTAAACAACTAGTCAAGCATTTATTTTGGTGGCCTGGCATGGATGTGTTTATTGAACGACTAGTTAGGAACTGTGTTGTTTGCACAAATTCTGACAAGTCATTAGTTACTCTTAAACCCAATATGGGTGTGCACACTATCCCTGACAATCCATGGGAGACCATTGCTATAGACATTATGGGTCCTATTGGTTGTGATTCTAAGTATGTCATTGCGGCTATTGATGTTTTCTCTAAATGGCCTATTATCAAAATTGTTCATAAAATGGATACTGATTCGGTTTTATGTTTCCTGGATAAAGTTTTCATTGAAGAAGGACTACCAGTAAGGATTATATCTGATAATGGAGTTCAATTCAATTCAAAGAAGGCTAATGATTATTTTTCAAGGCTTGGCATCGCCCATTCCACTACTTCTTTATATAATCCAAGTGGGAATGGAGTAATAGAGAGATTCAATAGAGTTCTGAAGGGTGCTATACAGTCTGTTGGTAATGATGATAAGAAATGGGAGGTTGAAATTTTTAAGAAAGTCTGGATGTACAGAACAACCATGAATTCCATGACTGGTTATTCCCCTTTTGAAATCATGAGAGGAAGAATTCCTAGAACTAAGGTGAATCCGTCATGGTTAGTGAAATCAACTTCCTCTAATGTGGATTTAAGAAAGGTTAAAGAGAACCTTACTCGTACCCATTGTTCCAATAAGAAGTACTTTGATGAGAAATTCGGCTCAAAAACAGATCCTAAAGTAGAAATTGGTATGATGGTTAAGGTCAAAAAACCCTGGAAGGTCAAGAAAGGTGAAAGTTCGTTTATGGGTCCTTTTGAAGTTATTGAAATCTTAAAAAACTCAGTAAGATTATCAGACAATAAAGTTTGGAATCTCAGTAGAATTGCTATTCTCAAGGCTGATAGGAATGTTTATTGTAAAGAACCTACTTTGAAACATTCTGATTTCTCATATTTGGATGAGGATTTGAGTGGAGATGCTGTTTGTGGTGACATGGCTGTAACACCCTGTTGTTCCAGTAGTAGTAACATCAATCAGGATATGGGTGTCCAATCTCTTCCTCAATCCCAATCTATCCACAGCGATAATGTTTCTTTACAGAAAAGAACTACAAGGAAACCAAAGTGGTTGTCAGATTTTGTTGCTTACATGATGGGAACATTTTAAGTTCAGCTTGGTTTTTTTTCTTCTCTTTTCATTTTTTTCTCTTTTGTTTCATTTTATAAGGGAGGAAGGTGTGTTGTGTATTCATACACGTGGAAATCCTCGCGCTTGTCTCACGCTTGTATTTCTTTTCAATTGTATCTCGTGGATTGTTATTACTTGAAATGTACATGTCTCGCTACACAGCGAAGTTTGTTAATGTACCATTCCATGTTATACAGTTACTGTTAAGCAGTTACCACTGATGTCCAGAGCCTTCGGATGTGTTCCAGGGAGTGCTTCCTTATTTTCCAATAAACTTACTTTTATTACCAATGCTTCAGTGAACATTGATTCAACAAACATGATTCATGATTCATGATTCAGAAGGCTTTTTCACATGGTAAAATCACATTAGAACACACCACAATTCCTAAAATGAGTATGGTACCATCAACAAATGATTTATAATGTAACTATTATCTACAATGCTTTTTAATGAGGTGCTATCATGTATATTGGTCCCAAGATGGCTGCCAACACTTCTTGGATGAAGTGCTGACAGCCAATCAGATCTCACGATGAGATGTGTGGTTAGGCTCCGCCCAGATATATATGTGTTTTTGAAGTTAATTTTCATAAAAACCACTGGAGCAATTTTCACCAAATATAGAAAAGGCACTTCTGCGTACCAGTCCCTACAATTTTGCAAAATGTTTTGGTGTAATTCCATTCAGCGGTTCAAGCTGAAGCCTTGTCTATTCGTCCTATGGAAATTAACATGGGGAAAACACGTTTTGGGACCCCCCTTTTTTCTCGGCCCCCGCATGATGAATCCCCCGAAACTTCCAGGGAAGAAGCGGAGCTGGCCTAAATTTTGGAAAATGACACGTAAATTCCTCAACCGGCACCAAAGTTATTCCCAATAGAATGTTGCGGATTTCCTATGGTAGCTAGGTCCTAACTATATATACCTACTGGCTATCGCAAGTAGGTAATATATATGATGTGATCAAGGCTGTGGGGCAGCCGAAACGCGTCATGGCGAACTAGCTTG
The DNA here is from genome assembly GCF_964263255.1 of Lissotriton vulgaris. Classification (NCBI taxonomy): domain Eukaryota; kingdom Metazoa; phylum Chordata; class Amphibia; order Caudata; family Salamandridae; genus Lissotriton; species Lissotriton vulgaris. The sequence continues at coordinate 1,153,063,439 of NC_141687.1, read as the reverse complement.
GTGGCTATAAAGAATACTACGCACCTACTTGGATCTACGCTAGTTTATTTCTTGGAATGAAAAACAACATGCAAGAAAACACTATATAGCACATATACAGCATAACCAACTATTTATAAATTAGGAAGACCGAGCAGCGGTAACTATGACAGAGGAAACAGTGAAGGGGCGAGAGGCAGCCTCGTTGGAACTCTTTTCAAACTTGCCCAAAATCACTCAGAAAGGCGCTGCTGCTGCAGCGGGAACATCGGGGGTTACACAAACCAGTCCCCCTTCAAGTGAAACACAAATAAAGACTCTGAGGAAACGCTTGGAGAAAGTTATGAAAAACGAGGTAACCAAGTGGTGGGAGCATAATTCCCTCACAATGTATATAGCGGATGGACGTATTCCACGGGGGTTGCGAATTTTACTAGCCCCAAGCTACGAGAAACCCCATCCAGAAATGTTGAGAGAATGGGGGCATAGTAATTTGGATGCTTCTTGCAATCTAGTATTGATTTTGATAAAATATGCAGAGATTGACCGCATGCAGCTGCTTAAAGAGATGGAAGAAATCAATGGGGAGTTACAAAAACTTGAACCCAATGAACTTATAACAACAACAAGAAAGGAGGTTCAAGACAGGGTTAATAAGCACGAGGACAAAATTAAAATTCTCAAAGCGTGGAAATTTGCGTGCGATAAAGATGATTATGAACACGGAAAAATTTACACATTCGCGCGCAAATTTGACAATGCCAAACAGCTCAAAATGAATGAGAAATCGGCTCCAGCATCAGGGGCAACTGGGCCAGTACCAGCAGGCAAAGATCCTCGGTGCCAAACCTCTGAACAAATTCAAAGTATTAGTGACTCAATTTCAATCTCCAGCAGCAACACCAGTATTTATTCGGATGAGGATGCAACATTAAGGGGTGAGGATGCAGGACCTCCAATGGTACTAGACTTAGGCGAAGAGGTTGATTTTTTAGTCAACGCTTGGCTACAGTCCTTACGCCCGCGAAACCAACAAAAACAGCAGAAAAAAGGGCCAGAATCAACCGCCGCAGGAAAGAGCGCCGCAACAAACACAAACTTAAGCAACAACAAAAAGAAAACATTTTGGCGCAACAACAAAAAGTGAATGCAAAAACAATTGTCAATTTGTCTTCAGCAACACTCACCGCGGCGGAACAACAATTACTTAGTCTTGGCCTCACATTCTGCCCCTTAACAGATTTCAACTATGCGGTGACTAGGATAGATGTGTTTCGTTACATCCGAAAACTCGAACTATGCACGTTTTTCAAAGTCAAAAAAGGTCCAAATAGCGAAGAAACAACATCGGTGGAAAACACCTCGTCAGCCCTTCAGGCAGGTGACATCAGAGGCTTACTAACTCTTGTACAATTGGGTGAGGGCAACGCTGATACAAATTCTGACATTTCTACACAGGAAGAATTAAGGGAGGCTTCAATTCAACAAACAGGAGCAGGATCTAGTCCTTTCAAACCATCATCGAATTTTATGCCCATCATGCCCAGGGATGCCATAGACTCATTTCATGATGTAGTGACTGCTGACCTCAAAAAACTATATCACCAGGTGAAACATCGAAGAAGGGTAAAGCAAGAACAAGAAACTCAATATTGGGATCTGGTAAACAAATTAAAAAATGATCATCAGAACGTGGTATGCAGCTCAGACAAAGGAGGCAACATTGTTATTTGGCCCCAAACGCAATATGTTGCAGAAGGAACAAGGCAACTTTCAGATGCTGCATGCTACGCCAAAACGTGTTTAAAGCAATATGACTTGTCTAGAGACAAATTAAGAAAACTTCTATTCCGATATAGACGCAAGGGTTTGATCTCGAATCAGGTATTCAAGTTTTTACACGTGGAATTACCAGTAATGTCCAGATTCTACCTCATACCTAAAGTCCCCAAAAAAGTATCACCTGTTCCAGGACGGCCGATTATTTCGGCAATTAACAGTGTGGGGGAACATCTTGCTCAATACACAGACTATTTTTTGGAACCCCTGGTCAAGAGTTTGCCCACATACATCAAGGACACATGGCATTTCTTGGACAAAATTCAAAGTGTAACATGGACTGAAAACTCTTTGTTAATAACATTAGACATTGAGGCTCTCTACACAAGTATAGGAGGGGGGCTGTCTGTGTGGTGTTCTTGGTGGTTTATCGGCCACCTTGGGCGTCGCCTGACTTCCCTACCCTCTTCGTAAGATTGGTCCAGGACCTGTGTACAAGATACGACCAAATAGTCATCGTTGGAGAATTCAACTATCACTGGGAAAAGTCCCCTAAAGAAGGACAAGCACTACAGATAGAGGAGGCGGTCTCCTCCTTAGGTCTTGTCCAACAGGTCACGGGACCAACACATGAGAAAGGTCATGTGCTCGACCTAGTTTGGACTACCATGCCAGCCCAGGGCATCACGGAAATTCTTCCTTGTGCCTGGTCTGATCATTTTCTAATAAAGGGTAGACTTACATTGAGGGGCCATATGTCCAAACCTGAGGAGGGCTGGAAAACGGCCCGAAAATGGAGAAACCTTGATGGGGAAAAACTGGTCCACCTCCTAAAACACCATCCTTCAGACATAGAGCCAGATGCCAACGCTGATGCCTTATGTAGACATCTCCAGCATAAACTGGGGAGTGCCATTGATGTGGTGGCGCCTCTTCGCAGGATGAAGAAGGTGGCGAGAGGAGCTGGGGCGCCTTGGTATAATGATTCCCTCAGAGAGATGAAACGCGGGGTGAGGAAGAAAGAGCGGGCATGGCGTAAAAAGTATGACGCCATCTCCAAACAAGAATATACCTCATCCTTAGCCCAGTACAAACTAGCCATACAATCAAGGAAGGCTGCTTTCTTTGAGGAAAGAATAACCACTGCTAGAAATCCACAAAAAGAAATCTTCCGGGTCCTGGCGGAGCTCAGAGTGAACAAGGAGCAAAGTCCGAGTTCACCCAGGAGGACTGTCAGAGGTTCCAGGACTTCTTCGTAAAGAAGATATCCGACATCCTGGATGAAATTGCAGTAACTGCACACCTCGAATGTCCGCACATACCGGACTCCACTGGTCCACTAAACATCCTGCCTCTAGCTGAGTTATCCCTTATTTCAAAACAGGAATTGCTCAAAATCACAGGCCGAGTCAAATCAGGCTCCTTGGTAGACCCTTGCCCGCCTGATATATTCAAGATGGCAATGCCAGGAATAGAGGAAGAGGTCCTGCACCTATTGAACACCTCTCTTCGTTCAGGACAGATCCCTTCAGCTTTTAAAGAGGCTCGCTTGATCCCCTTACTGAAAAAACCTGGAGCGGATACAAAATGTCTGAAGAATTTTCGGCCTATCTCCCAGCTGCCTTTTTTGGCGAAGGTAATTGAGCAGCATGTGCTAGCTCTACTGTCAGGCCATTTAGAGAGCAACAACCTGCTGGAGACCAATCAGGCAGGGTTCCGTGCGAACCACAGCACGGAACTAGTGATGCTATCCATTTTGGATGAGCTTAGGATGCGAGCTGATGTAAAAACACAGAGCGCCTTGGTACTATTGGATCTCTCCGCGGCGTTTGACACCGTGTGCCATAAACAGCTTCTGTCGCGGCTGAGATCCTTTGGTGTCGTGGGCACAGCACATGCATGGCTCACATCATTTCTGCAAGGGAGGACACAACGAGTACAGCTGGGGGATTTACTTTCTACCCCTGCTCCGATCACCTGCGGGGTCCCCCAGGGATCTGCCTTGTCCCCACTACTTTTTAATATCTACTTGCAGCCACTAATTGCTCTCCTGAATAGGATGGACTGCCTAGTATACAACTATGCCGATGACACACAGATAATCATCCGGCTGGATGATGGTCCAGGAGCATCCACCAGGCTACAAGACATATTGAAAGCCACTGTCAATTGGATGTCTGAGAACTCCTTAAAAGTTAACCCGGATAAGACGGAAGTACTACCCATTTCCATCTCGGGTAACCCCTGGAGTGATAAATTCTGGCCTAGGGAGCTGGGTGTCCCCCCAAAGCCGGCAGTTGCAGTTAAAAGCCTAGGCCTATATGTGGATAAGAAATTATCCATGGAAAAACAAGTTACCACCGTAGTAGGCACCAGTATAGGCTTGCTAAGACAACTTAGAAAGATCGCTGCCCTACTCTCCTTTTCCACCCTGAGGCACGTAGTCTCAGCCACTATTCTGGCTAGGCTGGACTACGGGAACTCCCTTTATCTGGGTTTGCCACAGCGGCTGCTGGACAAACTACAGGGAGTCATGAACGATGCAGCTAGGCTGATATTTAAAAAACCTAGAAATGCCCATGCCTCTCCCCTGATGCAGGAGTTACACTGGCTGCCAGTTCGCCAGCGAATCATTTTCAAAGGAATGTGCATTGCTCACAAGGCTTTGTATGGAAAAGCTCCAAAATACCTGAAATCCCGACTATCCCCCTACATACCGGGTAGGACTTTGCGTTCGTCGGATGCTACTCTTCTGTCCCAGCCCCGCTTCAAATTGACCACGGTGGGGGGCCGTGCTTTCTCCAACACGATCCCAGCTTTATGGAACAAATTGGATCCAGAGCTTAGGAAGGAGAGCAATCTACTTTCCTTCAGAAAGAAACTTAAAACCGTACTATTTAAACAAGCCTGGAGCAGGTCTTAGGTGCACAGCTGGTTTCCAAGTGAATTTAACATCTATCATGTAAATCTGGTCAGACCGCGCTTAGAGACCCCTGTGGTTATAACGCGCCATACAAATTAAAATAAATAAATAAATAAATAAATATAGAACATCACACAGGTCTCAGGGCTCTCGAATATTTCGTAAGTACTAGATCAGCAGATTGTTATAATCACAATAAGATGCTGGTGGAGCTAGTGTCATGGAGCCTATATAACAACTACTTCATGTTTGGTAGAGATGTCTATCTTCAAAAGAGGGGTGTGGCCATGGGGGCCTGTTTCTCCCCTAGCTATGCGTGCTTGCACGTAGGCTATTGGGAGAGGCAGGTCCTCATGGGTGAGCACCAAGATATCTTTTCGGAGCATGTTTACATGTGGGTCCGTTTTATAGATTATGTTTTTTTAATCTGGAGAGGAGACAAAGCCAGTGCCTTAAACTTTGTTGAAAGACTTAACATCAATGATTACAATCTGAAGTTTACACACCACATAAGCACAAATTCAGTAGAATTTATTGATGTTAAAGTATGTGTAAAATCTGACAAGTTGGCAACCATCCTCCACAGAAAGGAAACCGCGGGCAATTCCACCCTGCACGCGAGTAGTGCCCACCCATGGCACACAATTGAAAATATCCCCTATGGGGAACTGCTCCATTTAAAAAGAATCTGCAGCTCTACAGAAGAGTTGGAAAAGTGTATAGCAGAGGCCCTTACAAGATTTAAAGTGAGAGGGTATAATGATCAAACTCTCACCAGGGCTGTCAATAAAAAAAAAATCACAAAGCAGGGAATCACTTTTTAATCAAAACACCCAGACCTCGGCCATTAGTGATGATCCTGAAAATTCTGCTATTAGATTTATTACATCTTTTAGTTGCCAGGACAGGAAGATTAGGTCCATTCTGACTAAAAGTTGGCCTATCCTCCAAACAGATGGTGTCCTGGCTTCTGATCTACCTCATAATCCTAAAATCACGTTTAGGAGGGGACCCTCCTTACGTAGTCATGTTTCCAACTCTTTTCCTGAATTACCTAAAACTAAATCCTGGCTTCCCCCCGACTTGGGTTCTTTAAGTGCTCAAGTTGTCGGGCGTGTAAATTTGGTGTCAACACTAGCACCTACATGACCCCATTCAGTCCTACACCTTTAAAGATCAAAGGTAACTACAATTGCAGGACAGAATATGCTGTATATGTCCTGACTTGTACATGCTGCCTGAGGTACGTTGGGAGTACTCGGCTGGCAGTACATGCCAGGATATTGCAGCATCTTCGGGCGATTGTCAATAATGACAATGCGTATCCAGTTGCAAGGCACTTCAAAAGCATGCATAACAACAACTTGGAGTATCTCAGTTATTTTGTCTTAACATCTGTGCCCCAACCTCGCAGGGGAGGGGACAGAGATAAGATGCTACGCCAACTAGAATCAAGAATGATACTAGAACTGGATACCAAGGTGCCTAATTGATTCAACACCACAGAGGATTTGTACCACTTTTTATAGGGCAGACCAAATCCATCGTGTCAATGATGATTAATATCCTTATTTGAAAAGTTATACTTCTTCCAACTGAGTTAACTGCCTCACACAGATTAAAATTTACTTCAAATTTAATTTTAAGTTATTTCCTTTTGCTGTCCCTTCTAACATATGTAAAATATACTTTGAAGAAAGAAAATCATAGAAAAAAATATGTTGTTTTGTCATTTCACCCTTATTTTTCTTTGACCTGTTGAAAATGTTGATATGAATTTATTTTGAACCTCTTTACAATATTAGTTTGGTATCCACTATTTGAGGTGTTAGGGGCACTAATAGATTGAAGTTGATACTAACTGGACGTGGGCGTTACATTTGAGAACAGAGGGGCTGCCATCAATAGTTGATGTCCCCAATTTAATATGATTAGCAAAAGAGGGGTTGCCATTATTTCCAGTGGTCCCCGCAGGATTGTAAATTAGACTCAAGGTCTCATCAGTATAATATTTATTAACAATTTTTGCACAGAGTGTGTGTTTACATTGCGTGAAATTGCACATCACCAATGAAACAGTTTTTAGAATAACAATTTATTTTTGTATTCAAAATGTTTTTAAGTACTTAAAATATGCTTTTTAACTAGAACTGTCTTATTTATATTTAGAGTGATGTTTACATATTGCGATAATTTGCACACTACATGCTTTGAGATCATTATACTGTTCTGACCGTGCTTAAGCATTTATGCAGAAACTTTCTTGTCTTACACAATGAATTTATTCAGTCATAATTGTAATTTCATATGAATTGAATATGATTAATGGGCATCTGACCTCCCCACTACTCATTTATGCCATACATACGCAACAGTAGTATTTCTTCTATGTTTAAATGCATCACATGGTGTACACCAGCAGTTAAAAATACAGGCATTGTGGGTAATCCGTTGAGTGTGAACAAGGGCATCCGCCCGAAACGCGTCAGTTTTGCTTCTGCTCAGTTTGCCTCAATAAAATTCCAATTTGCCTTATCTTGGATTTGTTTGGTCATCTGTTCTGGTTCCTGGAGCTGGGCTACAGTTTGACTACTTGTGCATATATATACATCTATCCATACTAATATAATAAAGAGAGAGCCCAAACTTTTGAGGCGGGTAATCTCAGGAACCACAGCACTAATCACAACACCCAATACAGCGTTGGAAAGGGCAGTTGCAGCAGAAGGACATAGGCTATGCAGACGCCCACCATATACATTCAAAAGGTAAAAGAACGGTGCCAGCAAAGTAGTCCCTTGTGCGTGTGTCTGCGCTGTGCTGTGGGCGTTTGCTAGGGGTGTGACAAACGCTGGGGGCGTGTGGTACGTTCCGCCCTTCATGCCATGTCTCATATTGTGTGCTAATCCCACCCTGCACCCCTTATCATAACCCACCCTTACTCCGTAAAATACCCATTAAACACTAACCCATCTTAACTCTATAAATATACCCTGTACCCCAAAACCCAAACCTACCCCTAAACCCTAAAAATGCCCCTGTACTCCAAAACCCAAACCTAGCCCTAAACCCTATAAATACCCCCTGTATCTCAAAACCCAAACCTACCCCTGAACCCTAAAAATACCCCTGTACCCCAAAACCCAAACCTAGCCCTGAACCCTTAAAATACCCCTGTACCCCAAAACTCAAACCTACCCCTGAACCCTAAAAATACCCCTATACCCCAAAACCCAAACCTAGCCCTGAACCCTATAACTACCCCTGTACCCCATAACCTAAAACTATATATGAACCCTTAAAATACCCAAACACCCCAAAATATATACCTCAGTACCCCAAAACATATACCCCGATACCCATACTTACCTTATCCAAACATTTAAAAAACATGCTTTTACCATTTATGCATTTACAACGAATTTCGTTGTAAATGCATGCGTGGTAAAAGCATATAAAATGTAATGCCATGCGTTATAATGGCATTGCGAAGTCATGGTACTTTCGTAATGAAAGTATGCGGAGTGATGCTATGCGGAAAGAAAGTTGCGGAATATTGGGTGTTTACCCTCCCCCGGTGAGTACATTGGTGGCACGGCGTCCCACATCTCCAGCAACATACTCATATTTTTTCACCACCCATTTGAAAAATGCACAGGTCTCTCTCATTGATGGCCAGCACCGACATACACTTTTAGGCACACCTCCCGCCACAAGTTCTAGAATTGTGAACTTTAGAGCTGGGGAGCTACGTTCGAATCTCGGCATCAGCTCAACATCCTGTGATTCCAGGCAAATCGCTTTGTCTTCCCGTGCCTACCACAAATGAATGTGTTCTTCTGTAATGTAAATTGTGCTCATGCCAGGTTGTCGAATTCGCGCTATATAATATTGCAAGGAAAAATAAAGTAGGGAAACTCGAGTTCACACTCTACTGAACGGGCACTCTTAAGTGCATCAGCAGTCCACTGTGAATCAGAGCGTTTCACAGGCCTGTCACAGATAAGAAATGCTATCTAAACGAAATCCTACAAAACAATATACTACTGGCCGGCAGCAATTCATACCCGGACAACGTCGGGACGGGCTGCTAGTATATATATATATATTTTCATTTGTGTAGTTCAATTTATCACCGGAGCACAATTAATCAATGTATTTAAACACAGTTGTTTGAGCAGCGAGGTTATGTAAGCAAGGCTACACGTTAGCCGAAACGCGTCATCCTGCCGGACATCTCGCACCAGTTATAATTAAATAAAGTCACTGCAGCCAGCAGTGTATGCTGATTTTGGAGTCCGTGTCTTTCTCCGTTGGTGGTTACAAACGCCGGAGCGGTAATTGTATATATATATATATATATATGAACCACGTGACTCCTCTGGATTTCTCAGTGTTTCCAGCGCCTGCTCAGCACACCAGCAAACAGAAGGGAGACGGACCACGTAACATCAGCATATCGTTATTTTATTCGGTACACAGAAAGCAGCTACGCGTTTCTGGCAAGGTATGCCCTTGTTCACGCTGCAACATGTACATAAGACTCAATGCTTTTTTAAATGCAGTTTCAAAAAGTGACCACCCCTTCACAGTGACGTAGTGAGTCATGTGACTTAATGAATAGTGAAAACATACTACCATAGTGTATATAATTCATCTTACGGTAACATACCGCAACAATAAATCACTGGTTAAATCCATAATCAGACAGTAATAGACAAATAAGATACATAACTGGTTAAATCCATAGTCATATATGTACATTTTTAGGTAGTCAATATATAAAGACAATTTACATCACATATTATCTAAATCTGACAAAACCTCATTTCTTGGGAGAATATTGACAAGCTACTAACGCTGAGAAACTCCCACATCAACAAATGTACAAGTAGTCTGTCTGATCTCATAACCATGGCAGTTTTGATAAAGTGCTAAGTGAAGGTTAAAAATAAAGTGCAAAGTTATGAAAAATACGCGAGAGAGAAAGCTGTACGAGATAAAGTGCAATACCATTCATTAACACAAGGACGAAAGGATATATCTAAGCACATCTTAGTCTCATATGGGTATACCTGATTACCACAGCATTCTATGTGCATGATTCGTACCTTAATAATAATAAATAGTATAAATAGTTAAAACCTTACGCAATCCAATAAATACACCTAAATTTGTGATAATCAATTGATGATATATATACAAAAGATTAAATGTCATATATATACACCTGTATTAGCTAATGTAAAAACCCACAAAATTTTATATATGGTGATTTCATATCTCTATCTAAGATATCCTTCGTAGAGAACAATGTAGAAAAATAGAAAAATACAAATGTATATAGATATAAACATATAAAAAATATATATATATATGCAATATCTACATCTTCTTATTTACAACAAGGAAAGAATTCATCAGATTATTTACACAAAGCAGTAAATAATATTTTCAGACCCGCCCTCAACCTCGAAATAGGGAACCTAACTAAGAGGGAGGAAAAGGTAATGGGTGCGGGTCTGGGGAAATATGCAGGTAATAAAGATGGAAGAACAATGCAAAATATTACAAAAAGTGATGCATCTCATCAATATTGTTCAATCCGTTCGGCCAACGTGTATCTAGCTCTAGTATCATCCTTGTCTCCAGCTGTCTTAAAAGTGATTCCCTGTCTCCTCCTCTTTTCAGGGGTGGTATAGCACCGATCACAAAGTACTTTAAACATGATAAATCTTTGTTGTGTGCTCTTTTAAAATGCTGGGCCACCGGATAGGCAGGGTCACTGTGCAAAATCGCGCGCAAATGTTGTAGAATCCTGATGTGTACCTGCAGCTTGGTACTGCCAACATATTGTAAACCGCAGGTACACGTCAGGACATACACGGCAAAGTCTGTTTTGCAATTAAAATTGCCTGTAATCTTTTTTGGCTCTGTAGCAAAAGGAGTTAAGTATTGAGAGGTGTTAATGCCAAATCTACAAGTGCTGCAGCTGGAGCATTTGAAAAAACCTCTTGAAGGTTTTAACCAAGGGGTTTTAGTTTTCAATTCAGGGGCAGGTTTGTCCAAAGCGGACCCCATACTTTTCGCCCGTCTGAAAGTGATGATAGGATTGGCTGGCAACCTGGTATTCAATATGTGGTCACTTAATACTATAGGCCAATTCTTTTTAAAAATTGCCTTTAATTTCCTATCCTCGCTGCTAAAAGCTGTGATCATCCTTGGGCCATCTTGTTGGGTATCAGGATTTTTGCTACTTTCTGACTGTGTCTGAAGAGAAGGAAATAGACTCTCTCTAGATCTAAGTTCTGATTTTTCCACTGCTTCCCTGAGAATTTTATCAGAATAACCCCTGACTTTTAGTCGTGCTAACAACTCCTCTAAACATTGTTTGTAGTCAGAAGGGGAACTGCAGATTCTTTTGAGTCTTAATATCTCTCCATAGGGTATCCCCATGATGGTATGTTTGGGGTGCATACTGGCAGCGTGTAAAGTCATGTTGCCAGCAGTGGACTTCCTATGGAGTGTAGTACTAAGCTTGGCATCAGACACATAGATCTCTACGTCCAAAAATTGCATCCTGATCTGGCTGATGTTAACGGAAAACTTTAGATTCATGGAGTTATCATTCATATCCTCTATAAACAACAAAGCTTCTTTTTTGGACCCTCTCCACACCATGAATATGTCATCTATATACCTCAGATAACAAACAACATGTTCCCTCATGGTGATGGAGTGTAAAGCGGTGAGGACCTGCTCCTCCCACCAGCCTACGTGTAAATACGCATAGCTGGGGGAGAAACAGGCCCCCATCGCCACCCCTCTCATTTGTCTATAAATGTCCTTGCCAAATGTGAAGAAATTATTATGTAGACACCAATGAATTAGTCCCAATATGACCTTATTATGCTCATAGAAAGCCATGGGTTTCTTGTCCAAGAAATATTTGATTGCATTCATGCCTTGTTCGTGGTTGATACTCGTGTATAACGATTCAACGTCCAACGAGATCAGCCACATATTGTCTTCCCAATCAATACAGGCAATCTTGTCCAAGAAATCACTGGTGTCCCGATATAGCTATCAAGTTTTTTGACAATATCTTGGAGAAAGAAGTCAATATATTGGCCAACGTTTTCGCCCATGCTTTTAATGGCAGAAACAATTGGCCTCCCCGGTACTGGTGTAACTCCTTTATGCACCTTCGGCATCAAATACAGAGATGGCATTATTGGAAATTCTGTGTTCATAAATTTGTATTCCTCTGTGGAAATCAGTCCTTCTCTCTTCCATTGGGATAGCAACCGTTGTAGTTCACTCTTGGCATAGAGGTATTCTTTCTGGCTAGAGACTTTGTAACACAAGGGATCTGAAAGTTGTCGTTTGGCCTCTAAAATGTAATCTTACTTGGGCCAAATCACTAGGTTACCACCCTTGTCAGATTTTTTTATTACTATTTCATGATTTTCTCCAAGTTTCTTTATTAGTTTGCCATATTCTTTTCTCATAAATGTAACTTTCCTTTTCGATTTGGAATTGGTTTGCTTGTATAATTTCTTGATGTCATTTATTACACAGTCATGGAAGACGTTGATAGCGTCTTTGGGTGTTACGGGAACAAATTTGGACTTGCTTTTGAACGGACTGAGGCCCGCTCCCTTTTGCAAGACCGATATCCTACTGAGTCTTGCCTGAGTAGAAGCGTCTAAATCTGCCTCAGTGTCATTGGTGGAGGTATTTAGATCATTCGCATCCAAGAAAGTATGTACATCCGAAGCCGATAACATATTCAAGTTGTCAATAATTGATTCCTCAGATGTATCATTATCATTAGATGAGTCTTTGATGGTTTTGAGCGCAAAATGTTTCTTTAGTTTTAATTTTCTTATGAAAAAGAACAGATCGACTCGGGTCATTGTGTAATTAAAACTCTGAACAGGACAAAAATAAAAGCCTAACGATAGCAGTTGTTTCTCAGCTTTGGTTAGTGTTACATTTGAAAGGTCAATTATCGTATTATCATTTAGCGGCGTCTCACCCATGGTTTCTTCTTTCTGGTTTGCGTTTGGGCGCCGTTATATATATACATATATATCCATACTAATATAATAAAGGGAGAGCCCAAACCTTTGAGGCGGGTAATCTCAGGAACCACAGCACCAATCACAACACACAATACAGCGCCCACCATATACATTTAAAAGGTAAAAGAACTGTGCCAGCAAAGTAGTCCCTTGTGGGCGTGTCTGCGTTGTGCTGTGGGCGTGTGCTGGGGGCATGACAACGCTGGGGGGGTGTGGTACGTTCTGCCCTTCATGCCATGTCTCATATCGTGTGCTAATCCCACCCTGCTACCTTAAAATACCCCTGCACCCCATAATCATAACCCACTCTTACTCCTTAAAATACCCCAACACCCTTAAACACTAACCCATCTTAACCCTATAAATTTACCCTGTACCCCAAAACCCAAACCTATCCCTAAACCCTAAAAATACTCCTGTACCACTAAACCCAAACCTAGCCCTGAACCCTATAAATACCCCTGTACCTCAAAACCAAAACCTACCCCTGAACCCTAAAAATACCACTGTACCCCAAAACCCAAACCTACCCCTGAACCCTAAAATACCCATGTACCCCAAAACCCAAACCTAGCCCTGAACCCTTAAAATACCCCTGTACCTCAAAAGCCAAACCTACCCAGGAACCCTAAAAATACCCCTGTACCCCAAAACCTAAACCTAGCCCTGAACCCTAAACATAACCCTGTACCCCAAACCCACACCTACCCCTGAACCCTAAAATACCCCTGTACTCCAAAACCCAAACCTAGCCCTGAACCCAAAAAATACCCCTGTACCCCAAAACCCAAACCTAGCCCCGAACACTTAAAATACCCCTGTACCCCAAAACCCAAACCTACCCCTGAACCCTGAAAATACCCCTATACCCCAAAACCCAAACCTAGCCCTGAACCCTAAAAATACCCCTGTACCCCAAAACCCATAACTATCCCTAAACCCTAAAACTACCCCTGTACCCCATAACCCAAAACTATATCTGAACCCTTAAAATACCCAAACACCCCAAAACATACACCTCAGTACCCCAAAACATATACCCCTATACCAATACTTACCTTATCCAAACATTAAAAAAACATGCGTTTACCATTCATACATTTACAACAAATTTCATTGTAAATATATGCGTGGTAAAAGCATATAAAATGTAATGCCATGCGTTATAATGGCATTGCGGAGTCATGGTACTTTCGTAATGAAAGTATGCAGAGTGATGGTATGCGGAAAGAAAGTTGCAGCATAATGAGTGTTTACCCTCCCCCGGTAAGTGCATTGGTTGCACGGCGGCCCACATCCCCAGCAACATACTCATATTTTTTAACCACCCATTTGAAAAATGCACAGGTCTCTCTCATTGATGGCCAGCACTGACATACACTTTTAGACACACCTCCCGCCACAAGTTCTAGAATTGCGAACTTTCGAGCTGGGGAGCTAAGTTTGAATCTCGGCATCAGCTCAACATCCTGTGATTCCAGGCAAATTGGTTTGTCTCCCAGTGCCTCCCACAAATGAATGTGTTTTTCTGTAATGTAAATTGTGCTCATGCCATGTTGTTGAGTTCGCGCTATATAATATTGCAAGGAAAAATAAAGTAGGGAAACTCGAGTTCACACACTACTGAATGCACACTCTTAAGTGCATCAGCAGTGCACTGCGAATCGGAGCGTTTCACAGGCCTGTCACAGATAAGAAATGCTATCTAGACGAACTCCTACAAAACAATATACTACTGGCCGGCAGCAATTCATACCTGGACAACGTCGGGACGGGCTGCTAGTATATATATATATATATATATATATATATATATATATATATATACTGGCAATATCAAAGTGCAGTCGCGCACACAGCAGGATCACGGACACAACGTAAGCTGGTTGCCGATTTTGAAAAGCTTTCTTATTTAAACCATAAGGTGAAAGGTACAAGTCACAAGTCGTGTTTCGGACACGGACTGTGTCCTTGGTCACTCAAGATATTATTGAACAACCAGGAAATTTAAACTCACAGGCACATCCTAGTCATGTGATCGGCAGGAAAATAGACAAGAAAGAAATACTTCAATCCGCACAATGAGGGAACCTCTATATCTGCATGCATAGCTATTTCCCCTGTAGTTTAACAATCTATGCAGATAATAATACATTATTTTTTTAAACACACATGGCAGTATGTTATCCAGTATAGAATGAACCCAACTGATAATAGTTATATAAAAACATGTGCAAATACGCTGTTTTTAGTATGACATGATACAAATACAAGACTCTGCCTGCAAAATATATATAACCATGTCATATCACTGTGCAAATACGCTAATATCAACAATCAAAATTTGCCTAGCATAGTAACGGTAAGTTTCAATTCTATTAAGGACACGGAGGCGAGGATTATGCTTTTCTCTCTTCGCTGTTTTATTCGAAAGTAACCGCATAGCAGGCAGAAAAGCAATGAACATGGAAAAAAATATCACATATATACCTAACATCGGGCTAATAAGAACATCAGAAAAAATCAGAACACATTAGGGAACTACATATCCCATCAGTCCATGCTCATAGTCCTTCTATAGTGTCCACAATCCTTAAGATAGGGCGTCCATCTTGTGGTCTCTTTCTCTTTCTTCGCGTGAGACACGCCACATCATCAACGATCCTGCTTTGCGCCATCATTACCTAGCAGGAAAAACACAACAGCGTGAGCGTTGCCATTCCGCTAGAAAGAATAAGACCAAACTGTAAGAACAACACTCGTCACGAGAACAAGTCTTAATGATCACATTTAAAAAATAAACTGATTACATACACCAATACGGGGAGGGATCTCCGCAGTGTGGGTGGGATAATCCTCGCCTCCGTGTCCTTAATAAAATTGAAACTTACCGTTACTATGCTAGGCAAATTTCGATTCTATGTCAGGACCGGAGGCTTCAGATTAAGCTTGTTCAAAGCCTATTAACCACCAAACTTGCAATATCCACCACAGGCTTGAAGTAAAACCGCTTGAAAATGGAATCCAAGGACCAATCCGCCACACGCATCAGGTCCTCAAAACGTGCTCCCAAGGAGAAAGCCTTTGAGGCCATAGCGCCTCTAGCTGAATGAGCTCCAAATTGTTTAGTATCAATGCCAGCTTCTTGGAGCACCCACCGCACCCAACGGGCGATGGTGGGGGAAGACACCGCCTTGTGCGGTTTTCGTAGCGCAATTAAGAGTTGCCTCTCGCCCGGAGGGCGAAATTCCACTGTAACGTCCTCGTATGTCTTCAAACACTGCACAACACAAAGCTTGGGAACGTCCACAAAGGCCGGATACGAGATAGACCTCATAGCGGACTTTGTACGGCGCCCAACAGTGAAAGTAACCCCCTCTGGGGAAAACATCCGTGCAGAAATATCCAAGGCACGCACATCAGAATCCCTACGACAGGACACCAAACACAAAAGCATAGCCAATTTAGCCGATAACTCTTTCAGTGAAAGATACTGGTTGTGCTGCCCGGAAAGAAAAAGGTTTAGAACCACATTCACGTCCCACAAGACTGAATATCTCGGCTCCGGGGGTAAAGAAAGACGTACACCCCGAAAAAGCCTGCAAACCAAGGGATGTTCCCCGACGGGGGCCCCATCCAACGGTTCGTGCGCTGCCGAGATTGCTGAACGCATTGCGTTAATGGTCCTATAAGCCAGCCCATCCACCGCCAACTCCGCTAGGAAATTTAAGATGGGTACGACACCTGCGACCAGGGGATCCAGGTCCCGTCGAAGACACCAACGAACCCACCTGGACCATGCTGAGCGGTACCTCTTTGTGGTACTGTCAGCCCAAGCTTTAGACAAGAAGGACTCAGCCGAGCCCGAAAGTCCTGGGAGCGACCAGCGTCTCCGGAAAGCCGCCACGCCATGAGGCGGAGAGGATCCTGCATGATGAGGTGATGAGGCTCCCCGTCCGGGTAGAGAAGGAGACGAGGAAACCAGGGGAGCAGGATTGGAGAATCCCAAGAAAGTTCCATAAGAACTGGAAACCAAACTTGCGACCTCTACCAGGGCGTCACCAACACCATGTCCGCTTTTTGGTGGCGAAGATGGGCCGCCGACCTCACCACCATCGAAAACGGAGGGAAAGCGTAAGGCTTTTCCCAACTCCAGTCTTGGAGGAACGCATCAATGGCCTCCGCCAGAGGATCCGGTCTCCAACTTAAGAACCTCGGTAACTGGAAATCAAGGCGGGACGCAAACAGATCCACGAGAACGCGCCTCACATGGTCTCTAACCAGTGAAACACCCGCGCATCCAACTTCCAGAGACTCGAATCCCACAGGTACCTTGAATGCCAATCCGCCACCTGATTGGCCTGGCCCGGGAGGTACTCCGCCGTCACCAAGACCTGATGGGCTAGGCAGTAATCCCCAAAATCCTTTGCCAGACCTGCCAAGGCCCGCGACCGAGGGCAGCCCAGGTGGTTGACATAGCGGACTGCTGAGATGTTGTCCATCCGTAAAAGCACGCATGACTTCGCCGAGTCCTTGGTCCAACAACAGACCGCGAAAGAGCCCGCCAGGAGCGCTAGACAGTTGATATGGAGTTATTGCTCCTCTAACGACCAACCGCCGCCTGTGGAGAAATACCCGCAGCAGGCGCCCCAGCCCGTCCTGCTGGCGTCCGACTCTATTATCAAATCCGGAACCGACCCGAAAATTGCCCGGCCGTTCCACGCCTCCATATGGGAGAGCCACCAGTACATCTCTCCTTTCACTTCCTCCGACAGAGCAACCAAGTGCTCATAAGTCAGGCCCCTTCTGAGGTGGTATACCTTGAGGCGTTGGAGGGCCCGATAATGAAGCGGCCCCGGAAAGATTGCCTGAATCGAGGACGATAGAAGCCCTACTACCCTGGCAATCTGGCGTAGGGACGTGTGAGACTTGGCGATCGTCTGACAAAGCATGTGCCGGATTTTGGCCCTCTTCCGTGAAGGAAGGCTCCGAGACGCCCGCACTGAGTCCACAACGTAACCCAGGAACACCATCCTCTGGGAGGGTGCGAAGACGGACTTGTCCTTGTTGACGATGAAACCCAGACCCTGCAACAAAGAAATTGTCTGGTCGAGTTGAAGCACCAACTTGTTGGGACATTGGGCCATAAGCAGGATGTCGTCCAGATCGACAATCATCCGAATGCCTCGACTCCGAAGGACTTCCACTGCCGGGCGTAGCAGTTTGGTGAAACACCAGGGAGCCGAGGAAAGTCCGAACGGAAGGGCTGTGAACTCAAAAATCTGGTCCCACCAGAGAAACTGCAGGAACCGACGATGAGGCGGATGTATGGGAACTACCAGATAAGCATCCTTGAGGTCCAAACGGACCATCCAGTCGTTGGGCAGAAGCCCGTCTCTCAGGAGGTGTATACCCTCCATCTTGAAGTGGTTGTACACCAACCAGCCGTTGAACTCCCGGAGGTTTATTACAGGCCACTTGCCCCCATCTGTCTTTTTTCGACTAGGAAAACATTGCTGAGGAAACCGGAGGGGTGTCTCGTTGATCGGCAAATGGCCCCTTTGCGTAACAACTCCGAGACCTCTTTGTCGATCAACCGGGCATCTTCCCGGGAGAAAAGAATCGGGTGCGGGGCGTTCCACTGGTAGGGGCGATCGTAATATTCTATATGGAAACCCCGCACAGTCTGAAGAACCCAGGCGTCCCTCGTGATGGCCGACCAGGCCTCCAGGAAACAAGCCAACCGCCCACCTATCAGCACTCGGTCCGCAGGGATTACACTCACCGTGGGAACTATTTTTTCCTGCATCGTTCCTGAAGCCGCCTCTTCCTCAAAAGCATTGGCCTTTGGTGGGATAAAAGTTGTTATAGTTGGCCGAGGAGTTGTATTGGCCTCTGCCGGAGCCTTGCCCCTTATTGGGTTGAGTCTTGCCGCCACGGCCGGTCGTGAGGCCCCTACCACCACCGTCCCCCCTAGAAAAAAGCTGCTGGAACACCCTTTTGATGGTGGATTGGGCCTTGTCTAGGGAGGAGAAAGTGGAAACAAACTTCCCCAGTTTCTTTATGAATGGATCGCCAAACAGGCCGCCTTGTGCCACCGCCCCTGCCTCCGAAGAGGCCAGATCAGCTAACTTGGGGTCTAATTTAATGAGCAGAGAGCGCCGGCATTCGGTAGAAAGCGCACAGTTGGCGTTGCCCAAGAAAATGACTGCCCTCTGTGCCCAACTAGATAGAACAATGTATGTAGCCAGGGATCGCGAGATCACAAGGACTCAAGTGTGCACTAACTAAAAGATGTATCTTTCAAGATTTTACATTTGACATAATTTTAATTCAAAAATGTTTTATAACTTATTTCATTTTAGGTTCAAATGAATAAAGTAAAGTTCATTGCAATATATACATAAACAATACACAATTATTGCCTTTTCTCACATATTTTTTCACTGATCAATTGGTACACAACACAGTTATATACACAACCCAATGCATTTCGGGGTTTGCACCCCTTCGTCAGGGGCCTATAAAAGAAGAAAGGAAAAGGAAACCTAATTAGTTTCGATGCGTTTAAAGAAATAGTCTATGTTAAAGCGGCTGATGTTGAATTATCTTACCTAACTAACTGGTTGGAGAATAGATTACGTGTGTTAAGGAGTTCCTGTAGAGTCTGAAAAAATTATAAATTACTTGAGTGCATATACTGAAAGCTTGCAAAAAGCACAGTGTTTGGTAAGTATATTTATACATCGTTACCTTGGCTTCCAGTAGTTGAAAAAACTATCTGTGGGTAATTACAAAAGAAATCTAATCAGAAGGACTGTCACTGTATCTGTCTTTAGCAGACCACAAAGGTTTGTTTACCATTTAAATTAACAAACGCTCACCTGTGGATCAGTGACGATTTAACTGTGACGTTGAAGGAATCTAATAAAAATAAATATAAAAGTAAAGACCATGAAAGGCCTGTCTTTTATACAAAAATTACCATCCATTCCAAATATAGGGGAAAGCTTGTTTACCTGCGAGCCTTTTACCAGATTCCCAGGGTCTTGCTAATATTCCGCATTCTCCCGCACTAAATGAAAATAAGCAAAACGCATTTCACGTTTAGTATTTGGTTATTAAAACCGACACTCCTCTTAGTGAAAGTATCTCCCTAGTAATTACGCTTACCGGAGACTAGAAAGAAGTAGCGTTGTAACGGCATCTTCCCTCGTTGAATACTGGGGAACCTGTAGTCCTTTGCTTATGTTAGTGCAACGGACCGATCACGTTATCGAGGACGGACTTAAGCTCAAGCGTGTGGGCGCCATATTTGAAGGGGGTTATATGTAACTAGTTTATTCCGAATGCAAAATTACCGACTCTCCTCTTAGTGAAAGTGCCTCCCTAATAATCACGCTTACCGGAGAGTAGAAAGAAGTAGCGTTGTAACGGCGTCTTCCCTCGTTGAATACTCAAGAACCTCTAGTCCTTTGCTTATGTTAATGCAACGGACCCGATCACGTTATCGAGAATGGACTAAAGCTCAAGCGTGTGGGCGCCATATTAGAAGGGGGTTATTCGTAACTAGTTTATTCCGAATGCATGGTATCCAAATATCTAGTGATATGTAGAGCCACTCATAGATAACTAATCTTGAGTTAATAAACAAATTCGTTGTTTAAGAAAACTAATGACAGAAAAGAGAGACAGTAACGCAGAAAAGAGCAAAAAGGGAAAACATTATAAATATCAACATAATTCCATACATTGCGCATTTTTATATCTACAATGAAGTTGTAACTGTAAATCAATAGTTAGTATCTGATTTTCAATAAATGTAACACGTATACTCTCACTTTCATGCGAGATTGGCCAACATACCTAGAGGATACTTCACACTTTTTAAGAAGCGTGACTTCATTGGATTTACAAACCGAAGAAAGTTTGGCATTATGCACAATAGATGTTGTGTCGCTTTACACATCGATTCCTCACCAAATGGGCCTTGAAGCCATAGAATGGGCACTACTGCGAATGTATATACCTCCAGAAACAAAGTATCTAATTATGCAATTACTGGAGTTCTGTTTACACAACAGTTACTTCGTATGGCAAACTGAGTTCTTCACACAATTAAGCGGAACAGCCATGGGTTTCCCAGGGGCGTGTATTTACGCAAATATCTTCATGGCGAAATTTGAACTGGAGTACATCTTAGAAGATATAACGTGGCAAACTGGCCTTCTGTACTATAAAAGGTACATTGACGACATCTTCCTGGTCTGGAAGAAACCAACAGAAGATCTTAAGCGCAACATACAAAGTCTAAATTTAATCAACCCGAGGATCAAATTTACAAGCCAAATCAGCACCACCACACTTCCTTTCTTGGACGTGCAAGTAAAAATTGAAGGGAATAAGATGAGTACAGAACTCTATAAGAAACCAACTGATAAAAACACAGCACTTCAGTATGGAAGCTTCCATCCCACTACTCTAAAGAACAATCTCCCAGTGTCTCAGTTCATGAGAATAAAAAGGATAGCATCGGATGATGCTCAATGTGCCAAGAGTCTTGAAAAACAGAAGCAATGCTATCTTAACAGAGGGTATCCGGAAAAGTTAATTGACATGCAAATGGAAAGGGTAAAAACAATTCCTAGAACGGAATTACTACAAAAAAAGACCAAAGAGTTGAAAAAGAGAATGGTATTCGTATCAAAGTATTCGACAGCAACAAGAGAAATTAAAAAGACGATATTTAAAAGATGGGACATTTTGCAAATGGAGAGTGATTTTGACCACCTTTATGAACAGAAACCGCTTTTTGCATACTCAAGGTCAAGAAACATAAAAGAATTACTGAGTAGACCAGATGATATGGTATTAGAAGCATCCAGTCCTAGAGGCACAACTAAATGCTACAACTGCAAAAACTGCAATAATGTAATCACTGGTAGCAAACTATCTCATCCCAAAACAGGAGAACAGATAGGGCTTAGACACTCGGCAAATTGCAATGCGGAGCATGTAGTATACTCTATAAAATGCCCATGTGGACTATTGTATGTCGGCAAAACCGACAGGAAGATGAAAATACGCTTAGCAGAGCATAAGAGTAGAATCCGTAACAAAAACATAACCTCGCCCCTGGCCAGGCACTGGATTGAGAAAAACCATACTATAGCGCAAGTTTGTTTTCAGATCATTGAACAAATTCCACAGCGCTTAGGGTTGGACAATGCCAAAATTTTACTCAGGAGAGAAATATATTGGATTTGGAAATTACAAACGATAGTCCCTGATGGGCTCAATGATAAACTGGACATGATATGCTTTCTTTAACTTCAGGCCAGTATCAGTAGCTGATATTTTGAGGGTTGTCATTAGCATAGTGGCACTTAGCATTGGTGAGAGTATACGTGTTACATTTATTGAAAATCAGATACTAACTATTGATTTACAGTTACAACTTCATTGTAGATATAAAAATGCGCAATGTATGGAATTATGTTGATATTTATAATGTTTTCCCTTTTTGCTCTTTTCTGCGTTACTGTCTCTCTTTTCTGTCATTAGTTTTCTTAAACAACGAATTTGTTTATTAACTCAAGATTAGTTATCTATGAGTGGCTCTACATATCACTAGATATTTGGATACCATGCATTCGGAATAAACTAGTTACGAATAACCCCCTTCTAATATGGCGCCCACACGCTTGAGCTTTAGTCCATTCTCGATAACGTGATCGGGTCCGTTGCATTAACATAAGCAAAGGACTAGAGGTTCTTGAGTATTCAACGAGGGAAGACGCCGTTACAACGCTACTTCTTTCTACTCTTCGGTAAGCGTGATTATTAGGGAGGCACTTTCACTAAGAGGAGAGTCAGTAATTTTGCATTCGGAATAAACTAGTTACATATAACCCCCTTCAAATATGGCGCCCACACGCTTGAGCTTAAGTCCGTCCTCGATAACGTGATCGGTCCGTTGCACTAACATAAGCAAAGGACTACAGGTTCCCCAGTATTCAACGAGGGAAGACGCCGTTACAACGCTACTTCTTTCTAGTCTCCGGTAAGCGTAATTACTAGGGAGATACTTTCACTAAGAGGAGTGTCGGTTTTAATAACCAAATACTAAACGTGAAATGTGTTTTGCTTATTTTCATTTAGTGCGGGAGAATGCGGAATATTAGCGAGACCCTGGGAATCTGGTAAAAGGCTCGCAGGTAAACAAGCTTTCCCGTATATTTGGAATGGATGGTAATTTTTGTATAAAAGACAGGCCTTTCATGGTCTTTATATTTATTTTTATTAGATTCCTTCAACGTCACAGTTAAATCGTCACTGATCCACAGGTGAGCGTTTGTTAATTTAAATGGTAAACAAACCTTTGTGGTCTGCTAAAGACAGATACAGTGACAGTCCTTCTGATTAGATTTCTTTTGTAATTACCCACAGATAGTTTTTTCAACTACTGGAAGCCAAGGTAACGATGTATAAATATACTTACCAAACACTGTGCTTTTTGCAAGCTTTCAGTATATGCACTCAAGTAATTTATAATTTTTTCAGACTCTACAGGAACTCCTTAACACACGTAATCTATTCTCCAACCAGTTAGTTAGGTAAGATAATTCAACATCAGCCGCTTTAACATAGACTATTTCTTTAAACGCATCGAAACTAATTAGGTTTCCTTTTCCTTTCTTCTTTTATAGGCCCCTGACGAAGGGGTGCAAATCCCGAAATGCATTGGGTTGTGTATATAACTGTGTTGTGTACCAATTGATCAGTGAAAAAATATGTGAGAAAAGGCAATAATTGTGTATTGTTTATGTATATATTGCAATGAACTTTACTTTATTCATTTGAACCTAAAATGAAATAAGTTATAAAACATTTTTGAATTAAAATTATGTCAAATGTAAAATCTTGAAAGATACATCTTTTAGTTAGTGCGCACTTGAGTCCTTGTGATCTCGCGATCCCTGGCTACATACATTGATTTAGGGTGTTGGCAGGCACCAATCTAGTGCAGCACACATACCGTACAAGTGATCTATTTTGATTAACAGAGTGCAATACCACCAACCATTCACAACTAGATAGAACGTCTGGGACTATGGTAGAGCCCGACGCCTTGGCCTACTCCGCCATATCGAGGATCTTCGTCAGGGGGCCTATAGTATCCAAAAGTTTATCCTGGCATGACCGCCAAGAGCGGTCGATGCCCTTGCGAGGATCCTTCACAAATTTTGCCATAAAGGTGGCCATCTTCCCGTTAAGCTCCGGAGTCATGGCCACCTTCCCTTCCAGTGTAGGACATGGACATTCTCCCCTCAGGCAACTACGTGCCTCTTTCTCTAGAGACTTGCGGAGGCGCCCCGCCACGAACTTCGCGACATTGTCGCCCGGCGTCCAGGCGGCCGACCTCGGGTGGATTATATCGTCCGGGACAGCATACCTGAGGCGTCCTGAGGCAACTCGGTCCAGGTACCGGACGGGCGCCAAGACCGAACCGAATCCTCGTCGTCATCGGTGTCCGCAGGGGAGAACCCTCCCGGGGAGGAAGGGGCTGTCCCCGTGTTCACCGAAGGGCCTGGGGCCAGGAGTGAAGCCGGGGCAGGGTCAGTCGCCTTAGCCAAAAACGCATCCCTTAGGCGTTCAAAGGCGTCCTTATCCACACCCGGCGCACCCCCCAAGCCACCGTCCATACAGACCTTCTTGGGTGCTGGTGGTTCCCCTCCAAGGGGGTCTGGGAAACCACAGGTGAACTCAGTGGCGCAGGAGCTAGCTTCGCGCACTCCTCTGCTATACGGGCCGAGAGCCTATCCTCCATAGGCCCCACTATCTCCTGCACACACCTATAGATGAATTGATCCACCGCATCATAAAATTCAGCATCCCCCAAATACTGATGGGTCTCCTCCTCCTCCACATAATATCTCTCTGCCATGCTTGCCACTCTGCTATACTGCGGAAAAGGAGAAGTTCACGACTGGCACTAGGGACCAGGGGTATGGACTAACCGAAGGCTAGCAAAGGTTTTTTGTCACTGGCGAACCAGGGTGTATAGAGGCAGCACTCCACCCACAGCACGCAGACCCTCATAGTAAAGACCGGGTCGATGCCGCCCCGCTGCACGCTCCGTCAAGGTAAACGCTGGCCAGTGGACTAACCGCCAATAGTGCTGGGAAGGTACGGCCCAAAGGCGTAAATTGCGGTAATCCGCTAGTACAGACCCGTCAAGGGCGTAAACCAAAATGGGGCAATACAACCCAACAGGGCGTCAAGGTGAGACGGCAGAGGAAGGCTCCGGCTTGACTCCCCTCCTCAGCGCGGCTCCCGTCTGACAGGGAACCGCGCAGAGGAGAACGAGACCCGACGGCTCCCTCTAGTGGCAAGGAGGCAGCGCCGCAACTCTCGGGGACAGTCGCGTCAGGGGCGAAACGTCCCCGCGACAACAAATAAGGGCTCTGAAAGATAAAAATGTACACCTAAATATCAAACCAAGAGCCCCCAAGCAAATCTACAAACACACAGTGCTTAGAACCAAAACACCCCCACAGTTACAAGAACGAGTGAGAGCATAGGAATAAAGCACTTAACTGGCTGCGAAGCAGCGAACAAAGAGAAAGAGACAACAAGATGGATGCCCTACCTTAAGGATTGTGGACACTATAGAAGGACTATGAGCATGGACTGATGGGATATGTAGTTCCCTAATGTGTTCTGATTTTTTCTGATGTTCTTATTAGCCCGATGTTGGGTATAACTATATATGTGATATTTTTTTCCATGTTCATTGCTTTTCTGGCTGCTATGCGGTTACTTTCGAATAAAACAGCGAAGAGAGAAAAGCATAATCTGAAGCCTCCGGTCCTGACATAGAATTGCATGTGAAAAAACGCTAATGTAAACAATTGGTTAAAAAGCATTGACCCCTCAGGTCCATAAAAGCTAATGTAAACAACTGAATGTGCAAAAACGCTATTGTAGACAATTCATTCAGGATAATATTCTCATCTTCTATGCAAAAGCGAGCATATACAGTACATGGAAAATAACGCATAAGATATATAGAAACATTGTCTTATATCAACAGGTCTTCGTAATTGGCAGTTGGAGTCATTCCCTCGAAAGTGCTCAAAACGCGATGTGTACATTCAATAGCCATAAAAAATACCAAATATTCTATACTATATCCTGCCTGCACGTTGGCAGAAAAGTGCCCTTTAGTATTTGAGGATAAAAAATTATAGTAAATGTAAAAAAAACCAGTGTTTAAAAAATGAAAGAAAATTCCCTTACCAAAAAATGTGCTAAAGTGTGAGAAAGGCAGCAGATGCCATATTGGGTTGGAATCTGTTGGCACAAATGCAATGTCAATTTCATAGTTCTAATACTAAAAAAATGATAAACATGCTTATAAAAGTGTCACTCCAACCCAACACATAGCTGATCATAAACCCCTGGACAAAACAAAAATACCCAAAGAAACATTCATAGCTAGGTGGTACAGTCAGCAACAAAATATAGTCCATCAATTCAATAATACTCATCTAGGAAAGCGCATATAGCTCCAAATATGGCCAATCTCCAAGCAATCTATAGGGGAGACATAAATATAGAAAAACCAATAAGTGGCAGCCGCTATATTAGAGAAAATTGTATAGATCATCCCCTGTATTTAACCTGGATGGAAACTTGGTGTCCAGCTCTATAATATATTTGGATTCTAATTGACGCAGTGATTTTTCACGATTCCCTCCTCTCTTGTTAGGGGGTACTGCATCAATTACAAAATATTGTAGACATTTGAGATTATTTTCATGCTCAGCTTTAAAATGTCTAGCCACTGGATATGCTGGATCCGAGTTAACAATTGCACGCAGGTGCTTTAATATGCGCATATGCACTGGCAACTTAGTACTCCCAATGTAGCATAAGTCACAACTGCACCTCAGTACATATACAGCATGGTCAGTTCTACATGTGTAATGTTCTCTTAATGTATATTCAGAATCAGAGAATGGTGTTCGATGTGTGGAGGTTTTAATACCGAATTTGCATGCTCTGCATGAGCTACATTTGGTGAAACCTTTTCTAGTAGTGTGCCAATTTGTATACTTAGTATTCACAGCACTGTTTTGACCAAATCATTTCGCATAGGACTCCTAACTTTACTACTCCTAAACTGAAAAAATCCTAACTTTAAGACTTTCGGTATTCAAAGAAGGCATTTAGGAGTCCTAAAGTTAGGACTCCTAACTTCTGTGAATACCGAAATGAGGAAGTGTCTTCTGTGAATACCAAAATGGTAGTGAGTTTAGGATATTGTCTTAAGTTAGTTCTGGGAATCGGGGCCATTGTTGACAATAAATTATCCACCAGTGGATAGCTGGTCATGTGCCCATGTTAAATAGTTGCAATACAATGAAATACAAAACAACTGTTTTTCACCTTTCACTGTAAATATGATATAAATGTTCACACAAAAAAACACAAGTATTATTATTAACCATAGCACTTTAAGTCAGTGACGTTAACTGATTGTCATATGAATCCAAGACTGTGGAAACTTCAAAGGAGAGATGTTTTCTATTTTCAATAACTTGTGTGAAATACACCTTTAAAAAGCGGTATGAGGTGAAGGCGGGTCATATGACCAAGAACAACTCGTTGTTCGAAACACGTTATCCCTCGACTTTGTGACAGCCAAATTAAAGAAATTTGGAACGAACTATGGGCTCGCCTGAAGTCTTTGTACCTGGATTCTGTGTTCTCATATAAATATATATATATATATATATATATATATATATATATATATATATATATATATTACCTAGTTTCCATAGGAAATCCGCAACATTCTATTGGGAATAACTTTGGCGGCGGTTGATGACCAACGAATTTCGTTGTAAATATATGCGTGGAAAAAGCATATAAAATGTAATGCCATGCGTTATAATGGCATTGCGGAGTCATGGTACTTTCGTAATGAAAGTATGCAGAGTGATGGTATGAGGAAAGAAAGTTGCAGAATAATGGGTGTTTACCCTCCCCCGGTAAGTACATTGGTGGCACGGCGGCCCACATCCCCAGCAACATACTCATATTTTTTCACCACCCATTTGAAAAATGCACAGGTCTCTCTCATTGATGGCCAGCACCGACATACACTTTTAGACACACCTCCTGCCACAAGTTCTAGAATTGTAAACTTTAGAGCTGGGGAGCTACGTTCGAATCTCGGCATCAGCTCAACATCCTGTGATTCCAGGC
Source organism: Lissotriton vulgaris (assembly GCF_964263255.1). Taxonomy (NCBI): domain Eukaryota; kingdom Metazoa; phylum Chordata; class Amphibia; order Caudata; family Salamandridae; genus Lissotriton; species Lissotriton vulgaris. Next base: position 1,153,035,392 of record NC_141687.1, on the reverse strand, counting down.
AAATCGCTTTGTCTTCCCGTGCCTACCACAAATGATTGTGTTCTTCTGTAATGTAAATTGTGCTCATGCCATGTTGTTGAGTTCGAGCTATATAATATTGCAAGGAAAAATAAAGTAGGGAAACTCGAGTTTACACACTACTGAATGCGCACTCTTAAGTGCATCAGCAGTGCACTGCGAATCAGAGCATTTCACAGGCCTGTCACAGATAAGAAATGCTATCTAAACGAAATCCTACAAAACAATATACTACTTGCCGGCAGCAATTCATACCCGGACAACGTCGGGACGGGCTGCTAGTATATATATATACTGGCAATATCCAAGTGCAGTCGCGCACACAGCAGGATCACGGACACAACGTAAGCTGGTTGTCAATTTTGAAAAGCTTTCTTATTTAAACCATAAGGTGAAAGGTACAAGTCACAAGTAGTGTTTCGGACACGGACTGTGTCCTTGGTCACTCAGGATATTATTGAACAACCAGGAAATTTAAACTCACAGGCACATCCTAGTCACGTGATCGGGAGGAAAATAGACAAGAAAGAAATACTTCAATCCGCACAATGAGGGAACCTCTATATGTGCATGCATGGCTATTTACCCTGTAGTTTAACAATCTATGCAGCTATTAATACATTATTTTTTAAGACACACATGGCAGTATGTTATCCAGTAAAGAATGAACCCAACTGATAATAGTTATATAAAAACATGTGCAAATACGCAGTTTTTGGTATGACATGATACAAATACCAGACTCTGCCTGCAAAATATATATATCCACGTCATATCACTGTGCAAATACGCCAATATCAACAATTGCATGTGCAAAAACGCTAATGTAAACAATTGGTTAAAAAGCATTGACCCCTCAGGCCCAAAAAAACTAATGTAAACAACTGAATGTGCAAAAACGCTATTGTAGACAATTCATTCAGGATAATTTTATCATCTTCTATGCAAAAGCGAGCATATACAGTACACGGAAAATAATGCATAAGATATATAGAAACAGGTTTTCGTAATTGGCAGTTGGAGTCATTCCTTCGAAAGTGCTCAAAACGCCATGTGTACATTCAATAGCCATAAAAAATACCAAATATTCTATACTATATCCTGCCTGCACGTTGGCAGAAAAGTGCCTTTTAGTATTTGAGGATAAAAAATTATAGTGAATGTAAAAAAACAGGGTTTAAAAAATAAAAGAAGATTCCCTAACCAAAAAATGTGCTAAAGTGTGAGAAAGGCAGCAGATGACATGTTGGGTTGGAACCCGTTGGCACAGATGCTATGTCAATTTCATAGTTCTAATACTAAAAATGATAAACATGCATATAAAAGTGTCACTCCAACCCAACACATAGCTGATCACAAACCCTTGGACGAATCAAAAATACCCAAAGAAACATTCATAGCTAGGTGGCACAGTCAGCAACAAAATATAGTCCATCAATTCAATAATACTCATCTAGGAAAGCGCATATAGCTCCAAATATGGCCAATCTCCAAGCAATCTATAGGGGAGACATAAATATAGAAAAACCAATAAGTGGCAGCCGCTATATTAGAGAAAATTGTATAGATCATCCCCTGTATTTAACCTGGATGGAAACTTGGTGTCCAGCTCTATAATATATTTTGATTCAAATTGACGCAGTGATTTTTCACGATTCCCTCCTCTCTTGTTTGGGGGTACTGCATCAATTACAAAATATTGTAGACATTTGAGATTATTTTCATGCTCAGCTTTAAAATGTCTAGCGACTGGATATGCTGCATCCGGGTTAACAATTGCACGCAGGTGCTTTAATATACGCATATGCACTGGCAACTTAGTGCTCCCAATGTAGCATAAGTCGCAACTGCACCTCAGTACATATACAGCATGATCAGTTCTACATGTGTAATGTTCTCTTAATGTATATTCAGAATCAGAGAATTGTGTTCGATGTGTGGAGGTATTAATACCGAATTTGCATGCTCTGCATGAGGTACATTTGGTGAAACCTTTTCTAGTAGTGAGCCAATTTGTAGACTTAGAGGGGCATATTATCAAGGGGGTTTATCTCCACTTTTTTGGCTTTAAAAGCCAAGAAAGGGGAGATTTAATTATCTCCCTATTACCTAGCTGTTGCTAACACCAGTTAGCGACAGCTAGTAGGAGATAGCGACCATCTTGGGCCCCACTTTGCATGTCAGTGATATTTATCACTAATGACATGCAAAGTGGGCGTGTCAAGATGTTAGCGACTGGAAACAGTCGCTAATATCGCTATCTCCTATTACCAACTTTTGGAGATATTCGCGCTAAGTGCGAATATCTCCAAAAGCTAACACCTGCCCTGACCAGTTCTTAGCCATTTTATCCAATGGGAGATGGATAACATGGCTAAGAGCATTAGCTCGTTAATGCATGAATATCGCTGACATTTCAGCGATATTCATGCATTGCGGCTGATTTTTATCGCATTTGCGATAAACCTTGGTAATACCAAGGTTTATCTGCGATAAAAATCGCTGCAGCTCAGCTGTAAATATTTGTCTCTAACCAAGCAATAGCGATAATTATCGCTATTGCTTGGTAATATGCCCCCTTATTCTCAGCACTGTTTTTGACCAAATCATTTCGCATAGAATAGGCTTTGCAAAAAGTGACTGTCGGATGCTGTGGGAGCACCTTCTTAAGAGTCAGATCAGTCAAAATTATTGGCTATTCTTTTTTGATGATAGCAGTGATGACCTTCGCTTGCTTACTGTATGTAGTGATCAATCTAAACTCGCCTCCCTCAGCAATAGTTTTCTGATTAGTGTCGGAGATGCATGCTCTGACTCTCTCAGGATCAAGTAATGCTGCTCTATCGTTCTTATTGGCTTTTCTCCTGGCCACGTCCAACTTCTTGGAATCGTACCCTCTGGCTATTAGCCTCTCCTTCACCTCTTCCTGATGTAAATCACGGATTGCCTCAGTACTGCAAGCTCTGTGAGTTTGCAGAAATTCGCTGTATGGAATGCTGGCAATGGTGTAACGGGAATGGAAACTCTTGCCATGCAGTACCGAGTTGCCTGGTGTAGGCTTTCTTTAGAGGCTAGTGATGATTATATAAAACATTTTAAAAAAACAAAAGTCATAGCTGACCTAACTATATGCTGTACCCATGCCATGCATTGCTTATGACCTCACATATTACATAGGAGTCCTAACTTTACTACTCCTAAACTGAGAAAAATCCTTACGTTAAGACTTTCGGTATTCACAGAAGGCATTTAGGAGTCTTAAAGTTAGGACTCCTAACTTTACTACTCCTAAACTGTAAAAAATCCTAACTTTAAGACTTTCGGTATTCACTGAAGGCATTTAGGAGTCTTAAAGTTAGGACTCCTAACTTCTGTGAATACCGAAATGAGTAAGTGTCTTCTGTGAATACCAAAATGGTAGTGAGTTTAGGATTTTGTCTTAAGTTAGTTCTGGGAATCGGGGCCGTTGTTGACAATAAATTATCCACCAGTGGATAGCTGGTTATGTGCCCATGTTAAATAGTTGCAATACAATGAAATACAAAACGTCTATATAGTGAGGATGTTTATGAGGTGTTACTGTTTATGTCCAGAACTTTGCTCAAGGTTTGGATGCATTGCAGATTGCAGAATAATGTAGAATACACACGTGTACCACTTAAGCATAGCTTTTCTCACACTGGGTTTGTAAGCATGATTCTAAGATTGTATGCCACTGATCCCATCCCAGGAATTTGTGTAGTTTATTTTACAAAACGACTAAAGGTTGTCCATTGTGCCTCGCATAAGGTGTATTTCAGTGGTAAATGTATATCTGTCAACATCTTGACTTAAAATTGTAGGTCATGTGAAGTCTTTAAGAGGGTAATTGAATTAAGGTGAATAGAAACTTGACCACAGGTGTAGTATGTTCAATTACCTCAAGTCTACAACCCTTATAGGGTGCTGTCACAAGGATTAATATTCTGTCATCATTGATGTAATGAATGACGTCATTTAAGATGTTATCAATGACATAATTTGCCATAGTATGAGTGGTGTAATATGTGAGATCATAAACAGTGCATGGCTGGGAACAGATTATAAACAATAACTGGCAAATTTCAGTGGTGTTTTGTTTTTTAAATGTTAGTTTTTATGTTTTGCCAATATCAAACTACAACAACACTTTAACCTTTGGTTTCTTCTGTGATTTCTAGGTTCTTTTTCATATTAGATAACATCATATTACCACACCTACCTCTAACTTCATAATATTGATTCTTTTTTTCAATTAATTTCTGATTTTGTTTAATGAAAGGTAATATCTTATTATGATACCTAACTATTGTGTGACTTTAATCTGGTTTATTTCAGTGATGTTCTAGAATTTCTTTAACATGAGGCTAGAATAGCATAACTTCAACCTTTGTTTGTTCTATGAATTTCTGGGGTGTTTTGATCATATTCACCTAACTTCCCTGCTGAGCATAGCTTTAGGCCATGCTCAGCAGTGTGTTGCCCACAGGGAATGGCCTCTGGCTAGGCCCTACCCCAATGTTCGTTTGACAGTGCGCAGTGGGGGATAGCTATAGAGGTCTGGCCAGTATCCAGGCCTTGCAACCAACGCTCGGGGGTGGCCAATACCTCTCCTCGCATGGCCACAGGTCATGCACAACAGGTGGTTGGCCACAGGGCTGGCCTCCTGCCAGTCCTGTGCCCAAACCACGTGGGTATCCGACTTCCCAGCCCACGTCCAAAGGCCAATCGCTACCTCGGGCTGGCCACAGGGTCTAGCCTGAGGCCAGGTCCTAAAGTCAACCCCCAAGCCCTATGTGGTGTTTGGCTTCAACATCATGAGATTTTAATCTTTATTTGCTCCATGGGAATTTCTATGTTTTTTGCATGGGTGTGTTCATCATTAATTTCCGAGTTCAATGGGAGTGTCTTTCGTAAGCCACCTAGGCGGAAGTGTACAATTAGATGTTGTACTCTAAATTAACTAATGCTTGCCATAATATTAAAACAGAGAGGCACAAAAAATGTGTTGTCAGAATTTTGAAAACCTCTCTTGGAAAGCAAGTCATGCATATTCATGAAGATAAATATGTATGGCACTGTTGTGAACAGAAGTTAGTCCAGTCCAAGTAGTTTTCATGTAGGTTTATTGAAGATTGGATGTTACAGGGTTGAGCCCCCTCAGGAACAGCCTTCCTGCTGCTCAGCCCATACACCAACTGACATCCTCACTCATCCAGTCACCTTTCACACTAACATTCCACTCTACAGTCATACTGGCTGAGCAGCAGGTATAATACATCTCCCTTTCCCAAATGAGAATCAATTCCAAAGGATCACAAAATAAATGGTGCATGCAAAAGATGACAATAAAGTAATAACATGCTCACGGGGCATCAAAGCAAAAATCAATGTCATACATGTACAGATGACGATATAAATGTATAAAAGATAACAAAAAATAAATATTAGGAAGAAGTAAACACACCACGCAAACAAGCAATTCTACACACACCACTTCTCCCTTTCCACTATGCAAAAACAAATCATACGCTCCCTTAAACTAAACCAAGATAACACACATGCTACCACGCCACACAACACAAATTAAACCCCAAAACCAAATCAAGCTGGCTGGCCAGGCCAACAAGAGGAAGAAAGTGTATAGACTAGAAAACGTGGTGGGAAACCATCCTAAGACCTTAGAAGCTGTGGAAGATCATTCCACAGGAAACAAACAACAGAAACATTGCACCACACCCTTACCCGTAGTAAGGGTGGTAAGTGTGGCATATAAGTCCACACAGAACCTGAAACGGAACAAAATGGTTCCAGATACAACATCATAGTAAAGAAAAGTCAAAAACACTTCCCCCAACGCAAGTCAGGGTGGAATGTGTGGGAAACACACCACACAAACACAATGTATGCGTAGAACGTCACAACCAAAAAATTCTAGCACTTCCCCCAACAAAAGATGGGGTGGGATGTGTAGAAAATACTCTATACGGAACCTATGCAGGCGCATAACATGTCACTCAACAACTTAAGCACTTCCCCCAAGAAAAGATGGGGCGGAATGTGTGGGAAACACTCCACACAGAAGATATGCAAGCGCAACACTCAACGACATCAGCACTCAGAAGGAATGGAACACTCCATGCAGAACATGTGCAACACTGTAGGGTAGACGATGCACGAACGTACCCCCCCAGGTGAAACAATAACAAGGAGTAAAAGACCCCTGAACGTAGTGCCCTAAGTAAAATACATCACAGGGTACTTAAATGCAAACAATCCCCATACATGCCCAAAGAAAAGAGTGTACAAAACACAACAACGTTGATCAGAAAATTAAAACACAACATGTGGGCTGCAAATAATAGGACATTAGCCCCCAGTAACACTCTGGAACACCGGTGAGCGACCTCTCACCCGAAACCCATTTGACATGCAGAAAAACACGACTCAGAAAAATGAGTTGAGAGTGTAGCAAGAAGTAAAACTAGCACTATTTGATAAGATGAAATTATACCTCTGCATTTACAGGTAATAACGTTCCACAAAAATCATCAGACCAGCGCTTCCTTAACAAGTCACAAGCTACCAAACTGGAAGGCTGGAAGGTATAGTAGTCGACAAAAGATGGAAAATATTGATTAAAAAAACACAAACTCTGAGTTCCAGGCAAAGAACAACAATTACACGCTCCGAATGCCACAGGTAGTTCAGTAAGATCACCGCAACGTGCACTTTGTGCAGCGCAAGAGCAGAATAATGAGGGTGGCGGTCCAACAACTAAAAAAACAAAAGTGCACATCCTGTGGTTCTGTGAAAACGGGCCTCGTTATGTAAGGTCATGGTTCCATCACGATTTTGGTGATGTCGAACCGTATTTAGCGAATGCGGCTAATGTGGGGTGGATTTGTCACGTTAGTTAGTGAGTTCACCATGTATTTGGAGATTTCGTCTCGAACATGGGTTCCATTTTGTTTTGGAGCCTCCATTTTGTATTGCCATCACGCAGGCAGACGAGTATGGTCGAGCGAACGAAGCGGCCTGGCGTTCATGTGTTGGTATACATTAACAGGGTCTTTCTAGACTCCTAGGTGCATTGCAAGGATCTGATTCTTTCACCTGAAGCTGACCCTGCCGAGTCAATTTCCCTGGTTTGATCGTTGCCTGAGATTGCCAATCATTGTTCAGGACATCGTTAACTTTTAGTCTCCTTACACATGCCTTATCTTGCTCACTATCAGGCATTGTTTCCTTTTCTATGCTCTTTACTACATGCATTGTGCTTTTCAATTATGGGTTTGTCCTGCTTGTGGAGACTGGATTTGGGACATTCCAAATGATTAACTTTGGGTTGGGATGTTGCAAACTGAGCTTTTTCGTCATGTGATACTTTGTTTGAGAATGTACCTCATTGGTCAGATCTTTGTGCAGTGGGAGTATGTTGTAAATGTGAATATTGTGTATAAAAGGAGTTGTCTTGCTCTACGAATTTGAGCAGTCTCCTGAAATACTTCCATGCTGTATTTCAAGGATCACTGTTACTGGCTGCAGCTAATAAACTTGGTCTCTGACGCCATCCAGAAGTATTCTGTTTCTCTGTAAACCAAGTCAGGTGAATCTGAAGACTTTGGGCGTGCCCCTGGCGCCGCTGGGTTCTAAAAACCCGGTTCTTCAGTTGGCGCCCAACGTAGGGCGACTTCAGCTGTACCGGTCCAAGCCCAAAGATTGCGAGGAGCTTCGTGAGGAAATTCTGGAACAGGGCCCCCACTTCATGGACCCGGCATGTCAATGTGGACTGAAGGTTTTTGCTGTGAGGCTTCCCCTTTCCGACTGCTACGAAGGACTGCTGCCCTGACTGTCGCCCTGTCTTGGACCCTTTTGTGATGATTTGTAGAGCGAGATGATAGACGGTCTTCTGGTGGCGTGACAAGACATTTTGGTTAAGTATAAGTGGGTCGCTCCCATGACTTGGTTTTGTTTCTTGTGGTCTTTGATTTGGTTTGTGCAAATACCAAAGCCGAGGGGCTCGTACATTTGCGAGTATATCGCGTTAGATAATCCCTTGAAGTTTGAAGCTAGATTAGTGAGCGAAGATGCCTGGTCTTAGCAAACGTAGGAATTTGTTTGTTTGTAGTTGCAACAGAGATTCCCGATTGGAGGACTCGTGTCCGATACCTCCGGTTGGAACTCCGACTTATGAGCTCTATTCAAAGCATGGAGTGGGTCCCATTACGTATAATGAAGTATGGGTCCGCTATACACGTAAAGATGGTGTTTTAAAATGGCTACAACATGGTAGTTTCGAATCAGATGTTTTAGATAATTTGGAAGTTGAGCTATTTAGGAAGAAAGTCCGGCCGGCGATGTTTGACTCTTTCCGCCTCTGGCGTAAGGAAGCCAAACAGAGAGAAATTAAGCAAGCTAAAAGAGATAGGAAAGAGAAGAATATGTCAATAATGCAAGCTGCTAGGCAGTTTAAAGAAGATGAAGAAGATCGTGCGATTGAGGTGTCAGATAGACAACGTTGCATGGCCATTGATAAGTGTTATCCGGCCTTGGCACCTCTCGTCCCGAATGTGACTAAGGACCCTGAAAAGGATCCTTTGATGTCGCATTTGTTGAGTTCACCACCCTCTTATGTGCAGAGTGCTACGGCACCTCCGCAACCCCCAGTTGTGCAACCCCCAGTTGTTCAACCTCCTGCTGTTGCTCAGCCACCCGTTCTTCCACAGTTGGTTCTCCCGCCTCTGGCACAGACTTCTCTAGGGCCGCCAGCTTTGCCTACAGCTTTGCCTTCTACTCCTTTGATTTCTACTCCTTTGCCTTTAACTTCCTTTTCTACTGACCCTATGTCTTTGTCGTCTCAGAATACTTTGTCTCCTGTCCTCATGTCGACTTCTTCTCCTTCTACTCGACAACGAATGTCTGAAACTGTCACTAGCCTTTTGTCTCCTCTTTTTGGGTCGTTTAATATGACCCCAGTTTCGGTGAGGAAACAAACGCGTAGTCAGCTCCCTAGTTCTGACGAGCGGACTGTGTTAGATCTCCTTGCTCGTAGATGGGTTTTGAATGCTTCCAGGTATGACCTGCAAGCGGTTATGGATGTTTTCCTACAGTGGGAAGCGCCAAAACAAAGGTATGTTTTTGATGTTATGTGTACTTTCCTTCGTGAAGAGTGGGACAATGCTAAATTGGGTCCGATTCCATCGGAGATACTTAATGTTCAGTCTGACTTTGCTAAAGGGACGACAGTGGGTCCCGATGTTGAAGAAGCGGTAGGGATGCTTCTTGCGTTTAGGTGTAGACTTCCTTCTCAGCTGTTGTTTGAACCTGATCCTTCTGTTAGGAGAAAAGTTAAGCAGTACCTGATGAGAGAGGTTCCTCCTGTATGGAGAGAGGAAGTTATGGCTAATGCCAATCAGGGTATTCAAGGAGTACCGGCTCATTTTCAGCGTGTTTGGGTGCATGTTCCTTGGAAGAGAGCTGAAGTTTTGGCTCTTAAACAGACTCTACCAGACCCCCGTAAGAATCCTGCAGGCTATTATAAAGGGCTGTCCCAGACAGTTGATGCGTGTGTGATGAATTTAGCTGATATAGATATGTTGTTGGGGAATGTAGTCCCTCAACCCTTGTGGGCGAAGATCCATCACGAGAATCATGCAGTAGAGTTAGGAGATACATGGGTTAATATTACTGCTGCAGATGGTCGTCAAGGTGGAGGGGCTAAACCTGAGCCTTTAGTTACAGAACTCCCTGGTAGGATTATTACTTTAATGAAGACTTTGATGCCTCCTATGCGAGCGAATTGGGATAAGTTAACAGCATGTAAGCAGAAGAAAGACGAAAGTGTGTCTGATTTCTTCACTAGGTTTGAAGAAACATTCATCGATCATAGTGGTCAAGATTTGAGTACGGAAGGTGGCCAAAGGTTGTTTGTGGATAAGTTTGTCTATAATTTACTCCCCGAGCTCTGTAAGAAGTTGAAGGACTCTGAGAGTTCATGGGCTGTTTCTTCTTTGGCCCAGATATTGGCTACTGCACAATATTACGAGAATAGAGATAAAGATGAGAAAGATAAAGCAGAGAAGAAGACTAAAGAATTAAAGACGAAGGTTCTTTTGCAGCAGGCGTATCCGTCTCGTTTTAATCAGAGTGAGTTTCAGCAACCTTCACAGTTTCAGAGAGTGTTGCGGAAGCCCGAGTCTTTTCCGCAGCGAATTCCAGTAGGCCCTAATCAGTGTGCTTATTGTAAGGAAGAGGGCCACTTCAAGCATAGTTGTCCGATTCTGCTACAACGTGCGAGTGGTGTGTCTGGTGTGAGAGGTCGTGGTGTTCAGCAAGCACCTAGTGGTAGAGGACGTGGTGTGTTCCCCAGGAGTGGACGTTCCTTTCCCCCACTGAATTCTATGAATTGTTTTGATCAACAGAATGTTGTGTCTGGTCAGTCGGCTCAATATTATGCTGATGATAACTATGTTGAGAGTGAGAATGCTGATTTTAATGATAGCTAGGACAGCCATAGACAAAGAGAGGGAGTAGTGTCAGTTCCAGTAGACCAGAGTGGACCTTATGTTGAAGTGATTACATCAGGTGTGTCAGAGCCTTTTCTGTTGGATACTGGTTCGGCGAAGAGTTCTATCATGCACTCTAAACTCCCTGGCGCACCTTTGTCTGGCTTGACGAATGTTTCGGTAGGTTTTTCTGGTGCCCCAGTTTGTAACCCGGTTTCTTGTCCTTTGTCTTTTTCCGTTGGGCCTTATGAATTGGAAGCACCTCTGATTTTAACGACAGGTTGTGGTGAGAATCTATTGGGTTTGGACTTATTGAAGAGATTGAATGCAACTTTTTCTACTTCGGCAGTACATCTTACATTGGGTAAGAGAGTAATTTCTCCGATGTATTTGTCTAAAGATAGGCTTCCACTGGAATTGCGTTCTCTCCCTGATACTCTTTGGGCTACGGGTCCAAATGATGTTGGCCTTTTGCAGGTTGCACCATACGTTGTTACCCTCAAGGCGAATGCTAAGTTGCCTCGCATTCCACAATACCGAAAATCGAGTGATGGTGAGAGAGCTCTTTTAGCGATTATCTATGATTTGGTTGAGAAAGATGTGATTGAAGAAACAAGAGGTAATGTGTGTAACAGTCCTGTTTTGCCTGTCCTTAAGCGTACTGACTCTTCTCAGCCACCTGTGTATCGGTTTGTGATCGACCTTCGTGAGGTTAACAAGATTGTTGTTCCACAGTTTCCTGTTGTCCCGGACATTACTGCTTTATTAACTATGATTCCAGCTTTGGCTTCCTGGTTTTCTGTGATTGGCCTGAAGAATGCTTTCTTTAGTATTCCGATTGCTGAAGAGAGTAGAGATATTTTTCCTTCTCTTTAGGAGGCCGAAGCTTCCGGTTCAAGCGTGCTCCTCAAGGTTATTTTGAAAGTCCATCCATCTATAGTCAAGCGCTAAAGACTCAGCTTGATTCTTTTGCTTTGCCTTCTGGTGCGGCTCTTATCCAGTACGTGGATGATTTGTTGGTTGCTGCTGATGATGAAGAGCTTTGTAAAGAAGTTACGCTTTCTTGGTTGCGACATTTGTCTGACCTCCATCATAAAGTGTCGCTTTTGAAGTTGCAGTATTGTCGCCAAGAAGTGACCTACTTAGGTCATCTCTTGTCAAATGAGGGAAGACGATTGACCCCAGAACGTATACAAGCGATTGCGCAAATGACTGTACTATCCACACAGAGAGAAGTGCGTGCTTTCTCGGGTAGCTCTTCGTATTGTAGGCAGTGGATTCCGAATTTTTCCTTATTGGCGAAACCTTTGTTGGCACTTACTCTTAAGGATACACCGAATCCTCTTCCTTGGTTTGACGAATGTCAGAAGAGTTTTTCTGAATTGCGCGATGCGTTGTGTTCTGCGCCGGTGTTGGGTACCCCCGACTACAGTAAGCCTTTTATGCTGTATGTGCACGAGAGAGAAGGATGTGCGTTGTCAGTGTTGACACAACAGTTTGGAGACAAGCAACGCCCATGTGCGTATTTCTCTGCTACGTTTGATCCGGTAGCTAAAGCATTGCCGAGTTGTTTGAGAGCTACAGCGGCAGCGGCTGTTTCTATCCGACAGTCTGCTGGTCTGGTATTGGATAATACGTTGATTGTGATGGTCCCACATGCGGTGGATACCTTATTGAATAAGACAAAGACTCAGCATTTGACCAGTGCACGTTTGTCAGGTTATGAGTTGACCCTTTTGGCGAGTCATGTGCACATAAAACGATGCAACACGCTGAATCCAGCTATGTTGTTGCCGATTTCTGTAGAGACAGATGTTCAGGAACAGCATGATTGTCTTCTTCGGACAGAGGAAGAAACGAAGGGTAGAATTGATCTGAAAGATACTCCTCTTTCGAATTCTGATGGTACCTTATGGGTAGACGGTTCATGCTTTAAGCTCCCGAATGGCGATACGACTGCGGCGTATGCGGTTACGACTTTGCACACGATTGTTGAAGCTGCACGTATTCCACAGAATTCAGCTCAAGCAGCAGTAGGGTGACCAACTGTCCGTAAATTTCACGGACAGTCCATAATTTGGACCTCAAGTCCGTTGTTCGTGAGGAAACCTTTTTCGGACGCCTTTTGTCCTTAATTTTTGCCTTCACAGGGAGCAGCACTGCTCCCCTGTGAGAGGCCTCACCTTCCTGATGGGGCGCCTCACGCTCCTCCTTGAGCAAAAGAGCAGCCCCACCTCGCCCATTGTCATTCTGTATGGGGCTGATGATTGCCACATACAGAATGTCAATGGAGCAGTCTGGGCAGGTAAATCATGTGGCGGCCTCCTCATGCCTCGGTGTACAGCAGGGCGTTCTATAAAATAAAAGGCAAAACGCTAATGCTGCAACTTTAGCAATGTAAGAAACCAGTTTATACAAAGAAGCCTGTAAAATAAGTTAAAAAGAACGGGTTATCGTTCTTTCACTGTCTCATCATTTTTTAACTGAAGTATTTTCAATATTATATCCAACAAAGCCATGGTTGCTGCTTTTTTTTTATTTTAAGCAACTAACAACCATTGACAAAGTCAAAAGTCCTGGCTTTTGTTGGTGTAATGATACTTGATGTATTATATATCTGGATGCAATGACAGAAACAACATAATACCAGTCGGGCGGAACACTACGCTAGCGCTGATTTTTAGCCCAGGTGTTTTAAACTACGCCCTTAATTACATAGAACACCCCCTTTGAAGAGACCCCCCCAGTTTTTTTACACCACTTCAAGCCCTGGAAACAACACCATTTCACAATCTCCTTACATCCTGGCACTGTGCATCATGTGTGACTCATAACTTCTACATTTTCAGACTGCCTATGTGCAGGGGCATAGTGAACTTTCCCCCACCCCACCCTACCTCTTGCTTTAGGAACTACAGCGAGGGTGAAGTTTTTCATGGGCCTCTTCTGTCTGCAATTCTGTAGACAAAGGCTCAGCTCATAATGTGAAAAGGTGGGTGAGTAAATAAGTGAAGGAACGTGTGAATGGCTAGATGGATGACTGAAAGGATGAATGGATGAATGAAAGGGTGAATGGATAGATAAAAGAAAGGATGGATGGATGAGTGGAAGTATGGATGAGGGAAAAGGTAAATAGATGGATGTATGGGTGGAAGGGTAGATGGATGGGTTAAAGGGTGGATGGGTGTATGAATGGGTGGATAGATGAGTGAAAGGATGGATGGATTGAATTGATAAGTGAAATGGTGAATGTGTGGATGGATGAGTAAAAGGGGTAGATGGACAAAAGGATGAATAGATGAGTGAAGAAGTGAAAGGGTGGATGGATGAGAGAACGGATGGATGGATGAGTGAAAGGATGGATGAGTAGTAGGATCAATGGATGGAATAAATGAATGGATGAGTAGATGGATGGGTGGATGATGGATGGATGGATGGATAAGTGAAAGGGGGATGGAGAGAGAAAGGGAGGATGAATGACTGAAAGGGTGAATGGGTAGAAGGATAAGTGACTGGGTGGATGGATGAGTAAGTGAATGGATGGCTGGATGGGTGCAAGGGTAAATGGCTGGATGGATGATGGAATAGATAGATGGGTGAAAGAGTGGATGGATGACTGTACGGATGGATGGGGTTAAAGGATGGATAGATGAATAATGGATGGATGACTGAAAGGGTGGATAGAGGGATGGATGAGTGTAATGATGGATGGAAGGATATATGGTGGATAGGTTTGCAAATGGTTGAATATGTTTGGATATAAATGGGCACATAGATGAAAGGACAGAATGAATGGTGAAAGACTTAATAATAGATAAAAGAATGATTACACCTTGTAGCACCCATTATCTTAAGTAGCATTTCCTATACATTGACTTTCACGTTAATATGAGTCATTGTCTCTATATAATGTGTGTGATGTAACGCACTCCGACACCCTGCCCTACATAATTGGGATGAATAACACTATAAGAGAAATTAAATACACATGAGAGACGGTCTAAGTGAAAATGGGGGGCACCATTGAAGGGTGATAGCAAGGCAGGACTGGCCGGACCGGGCATCGGGTGTTTCCCTGGGAGGCTGGAAAGGGGGGGGGAGCAGTTTTGTTACTGGGGGCTGGCACTGCAAAGTTCCTTATATATCCAGTATTTTTCAATCAAGAATAAAAGCGGCTTCACTTATATTCAGGTGTGGTTCACCATTGTCTGGTGATTAATGTACCTGCTGGAGCGAGATGCGAATTTTGAATTGTCTAAGGCAGCAAGCTGCAGCCATACTGAAAAACCGTGAAGTGCACGATTGTCTCAACCTAATATAAACCTATTTTGACTTGTACTTACATATATACTATTGCGCAACCACCTCTGACGTATCTGTAAAACTTACCTTTTGTCCCTAAGTTTTGTCTTGAATTTTGACCTTTTGTCCTGAATTTTTGTCCTGAATTTTGACCCTTTGTCTTGAATTTTTGAACTCACTGTCCTGAATTTGCACCTATGCCAGTTGGTCACCCTAAGCAGCAGAGTTGATTGCACTAACGAGAGCGTGTGTGTTGTCGAAAGGAAAGAGAGTGACTGTGTATACTGATAGCCAATATGCGTTTGGTGTTGCTCATAGTTTTGGACGTTTGTGGAGGGAGAAGGATTCCTTACTATCCATGGTACGAAGATTCAGAATGAACAGTTGGTGAATGAACTTCTTGAGTCACTTACGTTGCCGACACAAGTTGCGATTGTGAAATGCAGTGCACATAAGAAGGTTATGGATGATGTTGGTCGTGGTAATGCGTTTGCGGATGAAGTAGCGAGAGAAACGGCGAAAGACGTGACGAGTCGAATGTATGTTGCAGGCCCTGCTAGATGGATTCCGGAAAGAGGAATGTGTGAAGATACAATAGAGAGTGTGAGATCGATTCAGGCTGAAGCTACTGAGAAAGAATTGAGTTTGTGGAGAGAGACTACGGGAATGTTGGATTCAACTGGCTGTGGGATTGAGTTGTCAGAACACCAGCGATGGTTGTTGCCTGATGCGTATGTGCTTTCAGTGGTTACAATGGCACATGGAATCGCTCACATCAGTGTGAAAGGGATATTGTAAGTTGTTGGCTCCAGTATGGCAGAATGCTGGAATTCCTAAATGTGCTGAGAATCTGGTGAGAAATTGTATGGTTTGTTTGATGCACAATCCTGGTAAGTGAACCCCAACTCCAGCAGGTCATTTTGCTCCTCCGACGTATCAGTTTGAGGTTCTACAGTTGGACTTTATTCATATGGAGAGATGCAACAACCTAAAATACGTCCTTGTGGTTGTCTGCGCCTTTTCAATATGGATAGAGGCTTACCCTCTAAAGCACAGCTTTCCAAACTTTTCATGTTGGTGACACACCTTTTTGTGAAAAAATATTCAGGGACACGGTAACGTGAGCAAGCGAACCCAAACCACCTAAGGGGCGTCAGACCTCACACCCCACACCCCCCCGACACACACCCCACACCCCCCCACACACACAACCCCACACATACACACACCCACAACCACACACACCCACACACCCACAACCCCACACACCCACACACACCCCACACACCCCCACACAGACACCCCACACAAGCACAAACCCACACACACACACACACACACCCCCCACACACACAACCCCACACATACACACACCCACAACCACAATCACCCACACACCCACAACCCCACACACCCACACACACCCCACCCACCCCCACACAGACACCCCACACAAGCACAACCCCACACCCCCACTCACACAACCCCACACACAAAAAAATGCAAGTGTCCGTCTGTAACACAACTGGTGCGTATGTAAAGCGCTCTGATACCTTTGGCTCTAGTTTGCTCAACAAAAAAAGTTTGGCATAAGCTGCGGGGTAAAGCTTAAAGGATGTTTTTTACCATTATTTATCAACGTAATTGCTTTCTTAGAATTACTCCACTTGGCTACACTGAGGTCGATTGGTCTCAAACTATGTTCACTTAAGAATTGCCTGTTTTAGTACTTTGAAGCCCTGGAACATTTTGTGTTTGGCCCTCTTTCTGCTTTAACTACCTAAAATGCCTCCCATGAAGAAAGTGTTAAGCTTCCTCTACCTGGCTTCAATTTTACTATTTTCACAAATACCACCCCCAGTGCAAGATCGTTAATATGGGCACACTTGTAAATATGTACTTCACTTGACCAAAAACAAAAGGTTCACAGTAAAGAAAATGGAAATGGTGTCTCTCTGAAAATAGCATTTTGTTGACCTCTAGTTGAATACGGAAAAGCTGCACAACACCGAGTTAGAAACTTTAAAAAACAAAACGTTGGTTTAACAACATTAGCCTTTTTTCATCTGTGTTCCAGTTATTGATTTCTTTACTGCTCCTTCCGTATATCTTTCATCCCTAATTCTTTCTCCCTTTTATTTTATTTTTTTTCTTTCCTCACTCCACTTCTCCCTTCCGGTCCCTTATGCCCTTCTTTCACTTCACTTCCCTTCCCTTCCTTACTTTCTTCCTCATTTTCATTATTTACAGTACACGATTTTCACAGTGTTCTCAAATCTAGCTGGATTGACAAAATGAAGTAAATGCACCAGCTCACCTCGCCTCATGCACTATGTTGAGATAACAATCAGCACACTGGCAAAGGGGCATAAAGCAGAGAGGGTCCCGATTGGGCAGTGTCTGTCATCTAGTTTGGAAGTGGCGTGCATGGCACAGGAAACAATCAGTGTCCTGCCGCCCCCTGACCCAATAAACTCTGTTGTGTTAAGTAGAAAAGGTGTCAGATCCACATGAGCAGCTGATCTCCAAGACCAGCCTATGCAAGTGAGACCCCGTTTTTCTGTGCTCAAATAAATGATAAAGGCTGCCGCTCAGACCGGCATGCCTAGGTGCTTGCTGCATTGCATATCCTGGGTAATGGTTCCTTTCTACGGACCAGTGGCATGATGGCAAACCGGTTCCAAGAGCTTTCATCAGCACCTGCGACGCACATACGAGTGTCGCAGGGTTCGCCATGGCGTCTCCCAGATTACAGGCACTGCCCCTCACAGCACTGCTGTAGACCCTCTTCCCACCTCTGCTCGGAGCTATGGAGCTCTGAACATGTTTCATTAGAGCACCCAGGTAGATGGCACATCAGCAGATACTTCACACTCGTTCGATCATTTTTCTGCTGCAACAGATGACTGCTTAATAGTGCCTCACGGCCGCCGCCCCAAAGATAGTGCCGCCTGGGGTGGACCGCCCCCACCCCCAACCCCCCTCCCCCTAGCTACGCCTGCAGGTGATCGCGCTGCCACTAAAAAACGAACGTATGTATTTGGACTCGCCTGACTCCGAGTCTCACAGTGGCCATGAGCAGCGCCGTAGCACTCTGGGGGGAGGGAGAAGTGCTACGGCGCCATCTCGCGACACAGTAACGTGTCGCGCCACACAGTTTGGAAAGCTGTGCTCTAAAGGATAATACTGCCTTATCTACAGCTAAGGTCTTGTTAAAGGAGTTCTTCCCTAGATTTGGTTTGCCGAGAATGGTATGGAGTGACAACGGAAGTGAATTTGTGGGTCAAATTATGAAGAAAGTGTGTGCAGGTTTGGGGATAAGGCAGAGATTTCATGCTTCGAATCACCCCCAGTCAGCTGGTTTGGTTGAATGCTACAATGGCACCCTTAAGTTGAAGTTGGCTAAGATACAAGCGAGCTCTGGCCTAGCATGGCCCGATGCTTTGCCGTTGGCACTTTTGTCAACGAGGACGACAGTGCATTCTCGTATGGGACTTAGTCCATATGAAGTTGTGTTTGGTCGCCCGGCGAACGTTTGGGGTGTGCCGCGGCCAAAGAAGTATAGTGACATTGAGTACCCTATGTTGGTTGATTATTTATATGATCTGACTGCTAAATTGCATGTTCATCACCAACAGGTGCACGATACCTTACCTTCAGCTTCTGTGGATCCAGGTCAGTCCATCCGACCTGGCGACTGGCAAATGGTCCGGAACTTCCAAAGGACGAAGAACCTCGAGCCGAGGTGGATCGGTCCATTCCAAGTCCTTTTAGTGACTCGAACAGCCGTCACAGAAAAATTGGGTGCATGCCACCCACACCAAGAAGCTTCCACTTCCCTTGCCATATGACCGATGCATCGCTGATGGTGTTGCCGATTTAGAAAGCGAGAGAGTTGTGGAGTTTGTCCCCTTTAGTGATGCGCATCTGAAATGGACTCAGTCTGAACGTGAGGATGAGGAAGTTTTGCAAGAAGCTGTGCCTCCGTCGATGAGACTCGACACTACAAATCCAGAGACATTGTTCCAGGATCAGACTGTGTCTGGTAAAGAACGCTATAATTTGCAAAGCACAAAGGACAAATAAAGAGTACAAGTTTTTTGGTGCTTTTGGTGAAATATACTCTATCAGACAAGAGACTTTTTTTTGTTTTTTTCTTTTTCGAACCGCCATCCGGGTTCAGCTGTAGGGTCGCAGAATAAAGACTTAAGGTTGTGAGCTGTGTGGACGCAAGGTCAACGGTTCTGGTTTGTTCTAGGGCGTTCCCTAGACTTACAGACGCACACTTGAGTGAAGAAAAACAACTGCAGCGAACAGCGCGGTTAGAGGATGGAGTCTTTTGTAATGGATAGAGTTGTTGAAAAAATGAATTTTAAGATGAGATTGTGTACATTGGTTCGTAACAAATGTTTTATTATACTGTGTTCTTTTGTGCTTTTAAGTATCACATTGGCTTGTGTGGGTTGGATTGTAAATGCTACACCATTGATTTCTGCACCCACCATCCAACCTATGCTTTCTTCTACTACTGTTTCTTTACACCAATTCTATGCGTTGCCTGAACATGGACAGACACGAAGATCGGAGTTCATAAACAACTCATTTATACAGCTCCTGCATCAGCATCAGTTGGTAGTCAATACTACATATTGTTGGGTATGTGGTCTTATGCCCCATACGACAGATAGAGGTATGCCATATCTGGTTTTGCCCTTTTCTTCCAATGGGTTTGTATGGGCTTTTCAGACTATGTTCATTTATGCGAATGAGGTATACCCTATTCGTTCCATGAGAGACAACCTGAGCAATAGTGCCTTGATAAAGGGAATAGTAGATATGATCAGAGATATCGATGCATACAATGCTATCCCTAAGGATGAAGCGCAGGCATATATTGGTTGGAATGTCACTGGGTGTAGCACTAGTTTGACAGAGAAGGAGAGACGGAAAAGGTCTCCCCCGATTTGGATCATACCCCATCGAGGCCACTTTTGTTTACGTGGTAATGGTCGAAATCCGAGAGCTCAGTTAGGTGAGAGTGTATGTGCTCAAACCTTCGTTTTTGCATCCCAGACTTCTCCTCCGTTTGTGCCAGCTAAAAGTACATATTTTGTATGCCACGACAGAGCCTACACATGGTTGCCACCTGATTTTTCAGGCACATGTTATGTGGCGTTTTTGCTTCCCCCTACATACACGGCTTCCATGGATTATCACAGAACAAGATATGTTAGAGGTGTCTTTGATCAGGAAGATACCGCAGTACAGGAAGTAGGAGATTTTTTCAAGGGCTTCCTACCCTTTTGTGGTCCTATGGCCAATAGTAGACACATACGACAGCTTACGAGAGTGGTTGAGGCCACTATAAATGAAACTGCAGTTGCTCTCAGCAATATTACAGTGTTGCGTTGGATGTTATACTTGCAGATAGAGGAGGGGTATGCAAATTGATCCAATCTAGTTGTTGTGTTTATATACCAGCTAATGCCCCGACAGTGTACCAAGCCATTTCCAGATTGCATAAGGTTTCTGAGTCTATTCATGTAGACGAAGGAAAATGGTTGTTGATTGGATGGTTTTGGGAACTGTTGTCTAAATGGGGATGGAAAGTATTGATTTTCCTTGGTATGGCTCTAGCTATTCTCTTCTCTTGTTGCCTTTGAATGAATGAATGAATGAATGAAATGTGATTTGTAACCACGCAACTAAGCCCAGTGGGCGTCAAGGCGCCTAGCTCAATATATAGCTGAGTCAACCACGTAACTGGAACTTACTGGTAAGCTTTAATGAAACACCAGGTTTGAGGGTTTTCCTAAAGAGTTCAAGTGAGGGCTGAGATTTGATCTCCAAAGGAAGTGAGTTCCATAGTTGGGGTGCCAAGATGAAGAATGCCCTACTTCCCCATCTAACCTTCCTAGAACGGGGGACTACCAGTTGATTCAGCTCTGAGGAGCGAAGACATCTGCTGGGTACGTGGCGGGTAAGCAGAGACCCAAGAGCATCAGAAGGGCCTGCATGAGGGCACTGTAGGTAAGGCAGAGGAGTTTAAAAGACACCCTAAAAGGGATAGGGAGCCAATGAAGGCTCTTCCTTGCCATAGTAGCAGACGTGAGCCAGGGAAGGGCCAGCACGAATCGTGCAGCAGCGTTCTGCACCACCTGCAGACGCTGCAGAAGACCCTTGTTGGCCCCAGCGTAGAGAGAGTTGCAATAATCAAGCCTGGAGCCAACAAGAGCAGTCACAGTCTGCTTGCGTGCGTGGGGGGAGAGATAATGAAGGATTCTTTTGAGGGTCCTGATGACACCCCAACAGGTGGCGACTGTCCTGTATACCTGAAGCTCCATAGAGAGCGAGGTGTCGAAGATGACGCCGAGATTCCTGGCAGATTGGGTGGGAGTGGGGCAGGTGCCAAGAGATGAGGGCCACCACTCGCCTGACCAAACGTCCTGGTCCTTACCAAAGACCAGGACCTCTGTTTTGTCGCCGTTCAACTTTAGGGAGTTAAGAATCATTCACTCTGCAACAAGCTGCATGCAGGACCTAAAGTTGGACGCAGATGTACTCACAGAGTGGGCCAGGGACACCATAATCTGCATGTCATCGGCGTACGACACCACCTCCATCCCCTGTGATCTTACTAATCTCGCAAGGGGGGCCAAACGCCGCCGTAAGGTCCAACAGCACTAACACGGTGGTTCGGCCAAGATCTACTTTTCGGCGAATGTTATCTACCACCTTAGTCAAAGCAGACTCCGTGTTGTGGAACTTCCTGAAGCCATGTTGGGACCCGTCCAAAAACCCAGAGGAGTCCAAGAAGGTGGATAAGTGGGAGTTCATGTGGGCTTCCAGCATCTTTGCAGGGGCCGGCAAAAGGGATATTGGTCTGAAGTTCTTAAGAAGGCCAGGGTCCAATGAGGGCTTCTTAAGAAGAGGCTTCACTATCGCCTTCTTCCAGACCATAGGAAAGGTGCCCTGATCCATAGCCCCGTTCATTATTTCCAACATGGGGGGTAGAATGATATGATCCTTTGCATCCAGTGTGCTCCCACCATTTGTGGTCTTTGTGCTACTACGTGTGTGCGGAGACCTGTCTCAAGAGAAGTAGAAAGTAATAGGATGATGCTCCAGCAACACCTTGATGATCTGATGAAGATTGATATAGACCTAGATTCAGATTAACGTGAGTTTAGGTGATTGCCTACGTAATGGCAAAAGGAGGGTCTGTGGTTCTGTGAAAACGGGCCTCGTTATGTAAGGTCATGGTTCCGTCACAATTTTGGTGATGTCGAACCGTATTTACCGAATGCGGCTAATGTGGAGTGAATTTGTCACGTTAGTTAGCGAGTTCACTATGTATTATGAGATTTCGTCTCGAACATGGGTTCCATTTTGTTTTGGAGCCTCCATTTTGTGTTGCCATCACGCAGGCCGATGAGTAAGGTCGCATGAGCGAAGCGGCCTGGCCTTCATGTGTTGGTATACCTTAACAGGGTCTTTCTTGACTCTGAGGTGAATTGCAAGGATCTGATTCTTTCACCTGAAGCTGACCCTGCAGAGTCAATTTCCCTGGTTTGATCGTTGTCTGAGATTACCAATCATTGTTCAGGACATCGTTAACTTTTAGTCTCCTCACACATGCCTTATCTTGCTCACTATCAGACATTGTTTCCTTTTCTATGCTCTTTACTACATGCATTGTGCTTTTCAATTATGGGTTTGTCCTGCTTGTGGAGATTGGATTTGGGACATTCCAAATGATTAACTTTGGGTTGGGATGTTGCAAACTGAGCTTTTTCGTCATGTGATACTTTGTTTGAGAATGTACTTCATTGGTCAGATCTTTGCGCAGTGGGAGTATGTTGTAAATGTGAAGATTGTGTTTAAAAGGAGATGTGTTGCTCTACGAATTTGAGCAGTCTCCTGAAATACTTCCATGCTGTATTTCGAGGATCACTGTTACTGGCTGCAGCTAATAAACTTGGTCTCTGACGCCACCCAGAAGTATTCCGTGTCTCAGTAAACCAAGACAGGTGAATCCAAAGACTTTGGGCGTGCCCCTGGCGCCGCTGGGTTCTAAAAACCTGGTTCTTGAATCCCCTGACCAGTACATCATCAACACGGCAAACCTGGTATGACTGTATCTCCCTTAAGCATTTAACGAAGTACTGCATAGCCAGAGCTACAACCACTATGCCAGAAAAGTACCACAATAACATTTGTGAAAGGAGAAAAAAAACAGCACCAACATATCTGCTGTGCTGTTCCGCTGAAGATAATGACGAGATGGTACAGGGATGATTTGCCGATAAACTGCTGCATACGTACTGAAAACAAAACTGGTGAGAACATCCGTCAGTCAGGTCCAGGAAACTGCATCTGCCTCAATTAGCAAAGAACAAGATGGAGGCTCGCAGTTTAACTTAGAGCCGGGTGGCCCAAGGCACGTGAGAGCATCTCAGCAAGGAACAACTGCACGAGCAGAAGAGAGACTCGCGCAGGAGGCAACTGATGGGGAGAGACCGTTGAGGCATGTAAGTCAACAACATCAAAAGTTTAAAAGAAGCACAAGTAGAGAGCGAGAGACTAGACAGGGGTAAACACTGCACTAGTCCACAACATGCAGCCGGTTGAAGTAAAAGAAAACGTAAGTGGGTTAAAACTCCATACGAAAAATGCCTCTTGTGTCATGAACTACGGGGACACCTCAAAACAGTAGCTCCACTGGGCACGAACACATGTAGCTCCATTTGACACGTACAAGTAGCTCCACTTGGCATAAACACAGGAGCTTCGCTGCTCACCATACAGGAACTGCCGAAACTCCCCACACTCTATGCTCCTTGCGCCAAGGACACCGAGAACTAACCTCTCTAGGTTCTTCTCTTGGCACAAAACCCGCAGACAGCACACCGTACACAGCGAAGAGGCCCAATATGACACACAGGATGCCCAAATAAAGCCTGCAGCAGACCGGTAGTGGATCAAATGTGGAGCGCTTGAAACACCTCTTTAATTCCCAAGGTCCCTCAACAAGTAAAACACTTCCAGGGCTGCAGTAGTCAGGTAGAAAGTCCAACAGGGAATGGCACACTAGGGTGGGGGTGACACACGTAAAGGTCACTGGTGGGGCTAGGAGTTTCAGGTAGTTGTGCCAAACTTAGTTACAGGAATAGTTTCTTCAAATTACCCTTCTTCAGTTACAGGTATTTTAGTCTGAAAATAGCAGTCCATTATAGTTGAACACGCAGGTTCTTTGATGAAAATCGTCGCCAAAATGATGTGAACAGAAATGAGTCCAGTCTAAGTAGTTTTCATGTAGGTTTATTGAAGATCAGATGTTACAGGGTTGAGCCCCACCTGGAGCAGCCTTCCTGCTGCTCAGCCCATACACCAACTGACATCCTCACTCATCCAACATTCCACAGTCACCTTTCACACTAACATTCCACTCCACAGTCACACTGGCTGCACAGCAGGTATAACACATCTCCCTTTCTTTATACAAATGAGAATCAATTCCAAAAGCATCACAAAATAAATGGTGCATGCAAAAGATGCCAATAAAGTAATAACATGCTCACGGGGCATCAAAGCAAAAAGCAATGTCATACATGTACAGATGATGATATACATGTATAAAAGATAACAAAAAATAAATATTAGGAAGAAGTAAACACACCAAGCAAACCAGCAATTCTACATACACCACTTCTCCCTTTCCACTATGCAAAAACAAATCATACACTCCCTTAAACCAAACCAAGATAACACACATGTTACCACGCCACACAACACAAATTAAACCCCAAAACCAAATCAAGCTGGCTGGCCAGCCAACAAGAGGAAGAAAGTGTATAGACTAGAAGACGTGATGGGAAACCATTATAAGACCTTAGAAGCTGTGGAAGATCATTCCACAGAAAACAAACAACAGAAACATTGCACTACACCCTTACCCGTAGTAAGGGTGGTAAGTGTGGCATATAAGTCCACACAGAACCTGAAACGGAACAAAATGGTTGCAGATACAACATCATAGTAAAGAAACATTCCACTCCGCAGTCACACTGGCTGAGCAGCAGGTAAAACAGGCACTTCTTTCAATGATATATAAATGTCAATCGTACATTAATCTGCTAATTTTAAAAATTGTATTGTGTAAAAGTCAAAACTGATTTTAATTTGTGTGCACCTAACCTCTGGGCTGAGTTATAGCTCGGGGGTCACTCACCCTCGCTAATCCCGCCCCGGTCCGCCGCGTCCATTCTGGGCGTTTGTTGCGGAGGGCGAGGAGGAGCCCTGCACTTCCGGGTTCTGTGGGGTCAGGTCAGCGCTCTAGCTGCCACGCCTCTCTCTATAAATGTGCATGGGAAAGCGGACGTGCAGCGGACGCGTGCAGCGGGCGCGACGAAGGCGCGACGAAGTATCGCCTAAGTCAAGCCCGTCTGCGCCCGTCCGCGGCCGAACGGGGCCTGGGGCCACGACCCCTGCCCATTCCGCGCCTTCCTACATACAATATGATAGACAACAACTGCTAGATTTGTGCCCCTCTAATTTGGGAATGTGCTGGCACACGATGGAAGCACTAACTCTTCATAACTGCCCCACATGCCCCTTTAAATTTCTAAGAGAACCAGCTAGTGAGGCTGACAGAGGAAGGGTCATTGGAGGCTTGCTAAATTGTAGATCTTTAAGCAAACACAACACTCAGTTATGGGATCTCCTCCTGGATGAGAGGATGGATGTTCTCTTCCTGACGGAAACATGGCTCAGTGAACATTCAGACCCTGATATAATTGAAGCTATCCCGCCATGCTACTCTCTTAACAGACTAGACAGGAAGGGCGGGAGGGGTGGAGGAATCGCCATTGCCGTAAAGACCCCGCTTGAATGCTCTCTGGTGCCCCTACAAATAGGCAACTCAGAGGCCGGCCTGTTCACTCTCAAATTGGGACCCCAGCTTACTGTATCGGGAATCCTGGTATATAGACTCCCCGGGAATCTGAAGGAATTTAAACCCAATCTAGAGAAGGCTATAGCTCACCTAGCCATCAGAAAAAGTAGACTTTTGATACTAGGCGATTTTAATATCCACCTGGAAGATGAACTATCCAAGGAAGCTACAGACCTAAAGCAAGACTTGCTGGCCCTACAAATAGAACTAAAAAATAAGGCCCCCACCCATATACATGGACACTTATTAGACCCTGTTTTCAGCAGCTGGAATGGTGTAAGCGTGAATCAGCCCGTTCCTGTTCCCTGGTCGGACCACTTCTTAATCCCTTTCAAAATCCACTGCCCGAATATAGATATTCACAGAGGAGAAAAAAACAGCTATCCAAGACGTAAATGGAAGCACTTCTCACTAAACACTTTTAGTCAACTACTAGAGTTAGGAGGTCCACCAGGAGGTGATGATTGCGAAAGTGCAAATAGCAATCTTGAGAAGCGTATTTTAGACGCGCTAAATGAGTCAGCCCCGATGTGTCCATCAAAGACTAAAACCCGAGATAAAAAGTCTGCCCCTTGGTTTACGTCTGAGTTGCAGAAGGCCAAATCAGGATGCAAAAAACTAGAGCGCAAATTGACGGTTGATTTTTGCCCTCAAATTAAGAACACGTACAAGGAGGCACAGAGAAAATATAAAATCACACTTCGAAGAACTAAGGCTGTACATTATAAA
Source organism: Lissotriton vulgaris (assembly GCF_964263255.1). Classification (NCBI taxonomy): domain Eukaryota; kingdom Metazoa; phylum Chordata; class Amphibia; order Caudata; family Salamandridae; genus Lissotriton; species Lissotriton vulgaris. The sequence goes on along the minus strand of NC_141687.1, from coordinate 1,153,008,863 downwards.
AGTCGTATTGAGGAGGCAGAAAATTCCTCGCGAGAATTATTTAAAATTTTTAAAGAAATCTCTGTAGTAACTAATAGTAACACTCCAGAAAAAGATTCAGTCGAGGAATGCAACAGAATAGCTAACTACTTCACTGGAAAGGTCCAAGATATCTACACCATATTCTCAGGCGACATAATCTGCGGACGAGACTTTGAGGAAAATGTAGGAGCAGGCAGGGTAGAGAACTGTCTCAGAACCTTTTCGGTACCCCCTACAGAGATGCTCACCAACATCTGTCGGAGTATCAAATCGGGTTCACCTAGAGACCCTGCACCTCCACGGGTGTTGGGGGAAAGTATCTCGGTGCTAGAACCTTATATCAGGCATGTACTTCAAATCTCTTTTGCCTCCGGTACTCTCCCTGCTGACTGGAAGAAAGCAATAATTCTTCCTATCAAAAAGAAACCAAACGTTAGTTTGGAAGTGCTTGAAAACTTGAGACCCATTTCACTACTGCCCTACATGTCCAAAGTGGCAGAGAAAGTGGCCAATATACAACTTATGGCTCACCTGGAGAATACCAGCCTCCTACACCTCTCTCAATCAGGCTTTCGTACGGGCTTCTCCACTGAGACGGCCCTACTTAGAGCAACTGAGACCCTGCGGCAAAAGGCGGACTCCGGACATACCATGGCACTGATAATGCTTGACCTCAGTGCAGCATTTGACACTGTAGCCCACTCCATCCTGCTACAGTGTCTAAACAAAGCAGGGTTCACGGAGTCCGCGCTAAGCTGGCTTAAAGCGTTCCTTACTGACCGCAGTTTTCAGGTCCAAAGGGGCTCCTTTAAATCCTCTGCCATTGCACTTGAACAAGGGGTGCCTCGGGGCTCGGCTTTGAGTCCTAGCTTGTTCAATCTTTATATGGCCCCCTTGGCAGAAGTGGTGCAAGCGTTTGGAGTGGAGTTAGTCTCCTACGCTGACGACACCCAACTGCTGATCTCTCTGTCCCAAGCCCCTGACACAGCTGCATCCAACTTCAAGGCCTGTATGCAGGCCTTAGCAGGTTGGATGAATTCACACTGTCTAAAGCTCAATGGCTCTAAGACTGAGGTCGTGGTGATTGGAGGTAACAACTCCAGATGGACTGGGGACTGGTGGCCGACATGCTTGGGCCCCACGCCCAATCCCAGCAAGGAGGCAAAGAACTTGGGAATATGGGTTGATCCCAAACTGTCCTATTGGGGCCATGTGAATCGCTTAGTGGGAAAATGTTTTGGTATACTGAAAACCCTCAACCGCACATTGGATTTACTCCCGCTGGAGGCCCGACGAACCATGGCCCAAGCCCTAATCATGTCCCGCATGGACTACGGCAATGTGCTGCTTTTAGGCACCACGGAAAAAACCTAAGACGAATGCAAGTCCTCCAGAATACTGCTGCTCGGTTAGTGTTGAGACTCCCCAAAAGAGCAGCGTCCCAACCAGCTCTGGCGTCGCTACATTGGCTTCCAGTCAGAAAGAGAGTGTTGTATAAAGCACTCTTAATCTGCCACAGGATTGTTTGGCATAAAGCTCCATCCTATCTCTCTGACCTGGTACAGATCTATGAACCTACCAGAGCACTACGCTCAATAGGAGCTGGGCTACTAAAAATTCCCCATGTCAAAAGAGCAAAAATGGGTGGACGCTCTTTCAGACTGCTGGCAGCCGCCAACTGGAACAAACTCCCGATCAGCTTAAGGCTAGAAGGATCTGAAATTAAGTTCAGAAAAATCCTTAAGACCCACCTGCATAATAACTAATTCCTCCTAACTGAACGCTGGATCCTTGCCCGCTTCTGTGACTTTCTTTCTCCGTAGAGCGGGGACACGCCGAGATGGCGTCACCAGGCGCTTTATAAATCCCTTTATTATTAAGAACTAAAGCAATGATTCATACAAACAAATGCCATAATAGGGATAATAAAACTGTTTAAGTTAAATTACCCCTTCTATTAAAGGAATTTTTAAAACAAGACCAAAATGTAAAGTGCCTCTGTAGTTTATGCTCTGTAAATATCTTGATTCCAATACACCAGAACTGTCCCTATGTGAAATGTACCATCAATAGAAAACCCACATCTTGCCTTATTGATACTGGTGATAGTCAACCAGCCCTAAAAAAAAGTTAGAATTTCCCTCCTTGTGTCTCTCAGACTTGTTCATTGATGCAATTGGAATTGCAAATATCTGTGTCACCACAGCTCCTATCTTCATAACCCTGGACCTATCATAGATTAACATTCATTTCTTTTTAATCCCACCTCTCCGGTGAGCCTACTGGGGAGACACATTTTAGGGTAAAATAAACTGTACAGTCTACTGCACAAGAGATGGTGTTTATCTGACTGTGACAAACAACAATGAAAAATGAAACCCTGGCTGTCTTATTATGTAAGACCACTAACTGTACTGATAATGTTGATTGTATTACTAATATACCATAATCTTTTGCTGAAATACTTGATGAGGTGCCTCATACTTTGTCGTCTAGACACATAAAGGATATTGGATGAGTATTGTCTACCGAGCCTGTACAATTACAATACTTCACATGAGAAACTGCCCTGCATTCCTCCAATACTTGCTAATCCCTGAGGCAGAAGAAAGGATCAAACCTATTTTTAGCACTTCACTAAAACAAGGAGTCACAGTGTCTGCTGTAGGTGTAGGTGTGTGCACCTCCCCTGTTCAATGAAAAAAACCTGGCAAAGAAATATACTGATTGGTGCAAGAACTGAGCGCTCTTGCTGCAATGATTCCTAGTTTTTCTTTTATTCCCAATCCAGTACCTATACTATCTTGTATTCTAGCCACTGTCAAATGATTTAAAGAGGGAGATCTTTGTTCAGACTTTTTCTCTAGTCCTATACACCCTGACAGTCAGTGCCTTTGTACATTCTTAGTCTCAAGGGCCAGCTAAGGTGGCAAGGGGTTACCAAGTCACTGCCCATCGTTTCGCAAGCACTCAAGAAAGATCTGGACATCTTTGTCTTCCCAGTAGGATCTGCTGTATTCAGTATGTAAATGACTTGTTGGCTGCATCTGACTCCTTGTATCAATTCCAGGCGAACTCCCGGCATCTCCTTACTGAGGTAGCTAACAAGGGCAAATGGCTTATAAAGGAAAAATGACAATTCTGGCTTCTACTTGTTTTCTATCTAGGTCATGAAATCTCAGTGGTGGGGATTGGTGGAGAGCTATCTGTCCACACAGTGTATTGAAGTTATCTGTTAGTTAAATAGACCAGTTATAGTCTCTTAGGCACATATATTATTGAGAATTGCGAGTTATTACAGAGAATGATGGAAAATATGAATATTGTTAAACCCCTCCAAAATGACATAAAGAAAGACACACCAAAATGCTTACATTGGACCAAGGAAGTAGAACAGATTTTAGTGTGTTTGAAACAAGCAACGCTTACCTAATTATAATAAACCATTCACTATAGCATAAACAATATGGATTTGCACCAATGGGTGTTAGTGCTAGATTACAGAGAGCAGAAGAAATATTTGACCTATCGCTGATCTACCCTCAATGCAGTTGTGGCTGCTGCAATTTCACCTTGTTTAGGAGCCATGGTGACTGCCACACTCCCTTCTAAACGTTTCTGAAAATATTGCCCTCGGCTCCACCCTTGTAGTTACTGGACCATGCCCTGGTTGCCCTTTTCCCACCACTAAAACCCAACATTTTGCATGGTAAGTCTATCATGGTATGACTTTTTTGATGGCCTCTTCACACCTTACCCTAGTTCAATGTCCAGTCCTAAACCCCACCTATTTGCAGCTCACTGCTCAGTACAGTGAGCTCCGTGAGTTCCTCATGTTAGCTGCCCATCTCACTAAGCACCATATTGATCACAGTGATACACCAATTCCCAAGTTTGATATTTTTTATTATGCTGATTAAGCTTCGGCGGAATTTGCAAATTCGCGATACTCGAATTTGCGTGACTTCGTAATCACGATTCGCAAAAATCTGCCAAATTCCGCGAGCTTGCGAATTTTTTTTGCGAGTTCGCGAGATTTTTTTTACCAGTTCGGGAACGAGAACTTGCGCATGCGGTCGCAACGGTCGCAAACATGTTGTTTCCACTTAACCAGCCTGCTCGCTATGCCTTTTTCCTGTTTCAGGTCGCAATGACGTGTTCGCGTTCGCAATTTCCTGTTTCGGGTCGCAATGACGTGTTCGCGATCGCGACGTCGCTCGGCCAGCTACCAAAATCTCGCAGCGCAAGCGAACAGGGAGGTAAACTTATCAGCAAATGCAGAATCATGGTAAGTCAATGCCGCGCGCGCGAGATTGTATTTTTGAAGCGCGAACAAGTAAAAAAAATCCGCCAACTCGCGAATTGCGGATTTTGGAGCAATTTCGCGCGATTGGCGGATCGTAAAATTGCCAAAAAGTTGCACAGTCCGCGAGCGGAACTAATTTTCCGCACATAATGCTGATGGATCATGACTCAAAAATAAGTATGGTGCAATTGTGGCCAATTATGCCATATGTACACTGTGGGAAGTTGTTCAAAGAAAAAGATTACCTCAAGTTTGTTCCACTCAAGTCCCTTAATCGACTGCTCTTACCCTTGCTTTGGTTCTTGCTGCCTGAAACATAGTTTATATAGTTACTGGCTCAAAATATGCCTTAAGAGTACCACCTGATTTTAGGTTCTTCTTGATACAACAGGATTTCCTCACTTAAGTGGGGATTCTGATTAAAAATGGGACTTATGCTAAAGGATTACTTGATGCTCTTATAATATCAGCGGAACTTGCAGAAGCGGTCAGTGGTGGGAGTAGCTGCCGGGCGTTGACGTGGGAAGGGGGAGGGGCAGGGGGGGTGGATAAACATATAAATAAATAAAACGAATTTCATTGCGTGCACTGCATCGCAAATAGGGATGCAGTGCGCACAACGAAATTTGTTTTATTTATTTATATGTTTACTTATCTGTAATCCTCCATAATCCATAAATTACAACCCACACACCCTGCCCCTCCCCCTACCCATGTCACCGCCCGACAGCTAGTCCCACCACAGACCACTACTGGGAACTTGTGATTGTTAAGTTCAATGCACATTGTTCTCTGAAGGAATGTGTACGGGAAAGGCTTTTGCTGATCTAACTGACAAAATATATGCTTTGTCACCAAGTTCTGAAGTCAATTTGCATCCTTTTGAGACTTTTAATGCCTTTTATGCCAACTCTAAAAGAGTTAGCTGAATTACAAGAATTTTCCTCTGCAACAGATAAGCACGCTTGGATTGCACAGTTCGATATGGCAGATATTTCCCTTGAGAGTGTCACAGTCAGAGATGTAGTCTTAATGCAGCGTACATTAGTTTTTAAAGCAAAATAGTCACAAAACTCACATCTCGTTTCACCATAATACTAAACGTTGAAAGGAAAATGGCATGCCTTACCAGTTAGACTAGGGAAGATTTACATGTGCGAGGTCAAAGGAAAATGAGGAAACTTTCCTAACTATGCAAAAGGCTTAAGTTGTGAATTTTATTAAACATTGCTTGGATTAATACTTTGCATGACCCAAGTGAGGCCTGGTGTTTTTCTGGCACTGCTTTCTCTCCCACAGAGAGGAATACCAGCCTACCTGGAACTTTCTCACTTTTCACACTACCCGTTCTGCCTCCGACCGTGGTGACCCACGCATTTTTTATCTGCCTTTTAGGACCGGTTAACTTCTTATGTTTGCAGTTGTAAGGAAGCCAGAATCCAACATGGCGCGAAGCTGAATCAGAATTCCGTATTTGTTTCTCAGCACGTGGTGAGAACTTGGACTCAGCCCGAGCCAGAGGGAAAATAGGCAGGGCGTGGGGAATCCATTCCCGGCTATTAATCATACACCGGCTGGTGACGTAGACCGGAGACTGCCTGGGGTGAGGACCGCTCTCGAGCCCGTCTGGTTAGGTGATTACTTGGTTTTCGGTGTCTGCAATGCCCTGGCGCGTTGAGGGTGCATCTTTCGCTTGCTACCGACTCCTCTTCAGTCCTCGGATGGTGTTTCTTGCAGTGGCGAACCCTTCCATGAACTGATATTTTTAAATGGCACTTCTGAGCTTCCCTGGTGCCACTTCTGAACTTCCCTGGTTATCCTGGTGATGGCCGTACTTTTGTGAGGGTACTGATGCTGGTGGTACTGATGGTTCTGATGATAGTAGTGCTGGTGATGGTGGTACTGGTTGTGGTGGTAGTGGTGGTACTGGTGGTATATTGATAATGGTAGTGGTGATACTGGTGGTATATTGTTAATGGTAGTGGTGGGACTGGTGGTGGTGGTAGTGGTGCTACTGGTGATATATTGATAATGGCAGTGGTGGTACTAGTGGTATATTGATAATGGTAGTGGTGGTACTGGTGATATATTGTTAATGGTAGTGGTGGTACTGGTGGTGGTGGTAGTGGTGCTACTGGTGATATATTGATAATGGCAGTGGTGGTACTAGTGGTATATTGATAATGGTAGTGGTGGTACTGGTGGTATATTGTTAATGGTAGTGGTGGGACTGGTGGTGGTGGTAGTGGTGCTACTGGTGATATATTGATAATGATAGTGGTGGTACTGGTGGTATATTGTTAATGGTAGTGGTGGTACTGGTGGTGGTGGTAGTGGTGCTACTGGTGATATATTGATAATGGTAGTGGTGGTACTGGTGGTATATTGATAATGGTAGTGGTGGTACTGATGTTGGTAGTGGTGATGCAGGTAGTGATAGTAGTGGTGGTGGTCGTACTGGTGGCGGTGATGGTATTGATAGTGGTGCGACTTGTGGAACTGATTGTGGTGATACTAATGATGGTGATAGTGATGGTGATGGTACTGGTAGTGGTATTGGTGATACTAGTTTTGTTAGTGATGCTGGTGGCACTGGTGACAATTATGGTGGTGCAGGTATTGTGGTCTTGGTGGTTTTCCATGTCTGGAGAAACAAACACACACACACTTCGGAAGGCAGGCAGCTTGTTTGGAGTTGTCTTATCAATGATCAGGCTGTTGAATTATAAGATGGGGCAGGGAGGAAGCTGCTGCAGAGAAAGCTCCACCTAGATACAGTTAGTTTTCCTTTGTTTTGGGGAAAAAACACAAGTGTTTTCGGTCCCCTTGGAAAGCTTCTTTTCTCTTGAGTTGTTTTGTGAGACTTTCCAACATGACGAAGAGAGAAAGAGTGACCAATACATTTGTATAAAACGTTCTATTTCTTTGTTCGTAAGACATGCAGTATAAATGACATTTATTTAAAAAAACATAGGACCTCTTCTAAAACACTATATCCCACCAATAAATGAAACAATGATAAATATTCTGTGCTGCAATAACCCAGGGGCCTATGTCCTCACTTACAGGTGCCAGGGGAACATATGAAATACAGTACGATGGCACAGCTAAGGCAATGTAACTACTTTGGAAGTGGAGTAACACCATTTCTGCCCAGTCAAATACATGTGATGTGCATAAAAAAACAAAAATGGTTTTATACCTATTCTAAGTGTAGCTGTCTGCTAAGAAGAATCTTTATTAAAATAATGTGAGAAGGTTTATTTATTTTTAAATTAAACATATCTATTGAAAATTATTTCCAAGTTTAATTGGAGGCATTGTTTCTATTTTTTATGTTTATGTTAATGGCATATGCTTGCAAACACCTTTGCACCAGCTTCCTGAGGCTAGACCTATTGACTTTGCTAATTATTGCTAATCATTTGTATTTGTTGTCATAAAAAATTAATTATTTCATCTCCTTGCTTATTGTGCTGTAGTTCTCTAAAGGTTCCTTCCATTCACAGTAAGTTTTCCTGTTTTAGAGATCTGTATCTCCCTCCAAATTGCAGTTACACAGAACTTTGCCTCATCACCCATCCTACAATGACCACCAGAGCCAGAGTGCCCTTGATTGTATTGGAACTCACTTACCACCTGCTACACCAGGTTGTCAAGTCTGTTGGACAGGATCGGCAGGAAGCTGTGATGAGATTTCCTGGTTGGGCCTGATAAATACAATATTTATTAGTATGTCACTGTCACAACCACGTTCTCGGGGCCATGGGGGATGCAAGAGTTACTGGGTCCAACTGAGGTGGTTGAGGTCTTTTACCCTTGATGTCCCTGGGCCCAGCCTTCAATGGATCCTGCTCAACTGGGTTAAAGCGCCCCCTTTTGCAGGTGACTCTCAGCTGGGTAGAATGGCTCTAGCAGGGAAGGATCCCTTCTTGGAAGCTCAGATACAGTTCCGTGAACAGAACTCATCATTCAACATGCGGGCAGGGCAGCAATGAAACAATATCCAGCCTCTACACATGCAAAGGTACCTGGCATTCAAAAAGCAGTAACACAATCCGCTTTAGGTCTGGGGCCTAGTAGTTGCAGGTCAATCCTTGTCCTCCCACCTCTGAGGCAATGAGTTCAGTGTTATTTCCCATTCACTAATGCTGCATCCAGAGAATGTAAACTAATAGGCTGTTCTCAAGAGTTCTTCCTTTGGACTTTGAAAATAAGTTACATTTTTAGAGTCTAGGGTTTAGCAGCGTCAAGGGTGGTATGTCCCTTGGGGCCCAAAGGCACAGCTCTCAGCTTACCTGCTCCAGCTGCAAAGTACCCTGCGGCGTTGCACCGCAGTCAAGTTCTGGATTGACTGAGTGGGGCCGCCTGCAGTCACACATAGCAGCACCTGGCAGACACAGGCTCGCTTCCTGAGCCATGCCACCTTCAGCGGTCAGATGGATGAGGAGCTTTGACTCCAGTGTTCTCGCGGTAAGTCCTTTCTCTATCGGCAGGAAGTGAGGGTTGGTCTTTTTGCTCCAACAGGGTTCCATGGGGGCAATCCACAAAATGCAGATGAGTTCCACCTTGGTAAGAACAGTTTCCCGGCCCCACATGATGACCAAACTTCTTGGCTTTGGTTTCTCCGGTGGCCAATCCTGGCATATGCGGTCGCCACTCCAGCCTGCACACTTCAGTCACACTGGCCTCACATGGATAGTCACAGTGGCTCCTCCTGGCATACGGGGTCACCAAAATATAACAAGGAGGGACTGGGAGCGTGTCTAAGGTTGAGCATACATATTCCCCATAATCATGTGTACTCACAAGTGCAATGCAGTTTCTGTATAGTCTCAGAAAAAAGGGAGAAAAGTCAGAAGCTGGAAAAGGCTGGGCAAGCAGATCGGGGGATCTGATTGCTCTGAGGCAATACCCTACACTGTAAAGGTGTCTTGTTGTGATTGGGTACTTTATTTAAACTTTACATCTACAATGACAATCATTTGTAGATTAGGTTTACATGGTCCTGATGAATTGCCCAGATCAACTGTGACCATCTAAGACAAGAAATATGTTGACCCGTGTTTTTACCACTCAGTGAGCTGTACATGATCATTGTCTGCACCACAGCTATTCATTGTTTTTACTCATAACTAGATAACCTGCTCATTATACTCCTGAGGGATTTCTCCTAGTCATTTTAAAACCACATAGTCACCAATCTAGACACACTGCACCTCCAAACACACTTCCTCACAATGTCTTATTTCCAAAAGATCTCCGGTAAAGAGCCCCATTGAGGGGCCTATTGGGTTTTGCAGTGCTGGCCCAACAAGGATCTGCCCAATGAAAAAGCATGACAACCATTTCGGTGTGTGAGGGCTCTTTCTTCGGAGCAATCAGATCCTGCTGATCGGCTTGCCCAGCCTTTTCCAACCTACGGCTTTGCTCTCTTTTTTCTGAGAATATATAGGAACTGCATACGCCTTGTTGATACATATTCAGGGTCGCCAAACCACTTCAGCACACAGGCAACGGCCTGATCAGTGCAGGAATGGGTTCCTCCCACTACAGCTTTAAACCTTGCAATGGTAGCCCCTCCTAGTATATGGGGTCACCCCGCTAAGTGAGGACATAGGTAATAGCTCAATGGGTGCAGGGAACGGGTTTCTCCCACCATATTCCTCTAACTCATGGCATCCCCTCCTGGCATTTGGGGTAAGGGCTAGATTCCTCACACCTTGTACTGAGAGTCCTCATGCCAGGGCTCTCTTCTGAACCTCACTCCCTCCAATGCTCTCCTCTTCCTCATGGCATGCCTGCATTGGTGAGCAGGCAGGCGCTAGTGCTCAGGTTCCAGGGGCAGGTGATCTTGGCTTCCCAGTGTGATGTCCACCTCACCCAGCAGGGAGCCTAGCAGGCAGAGCCTCTAACCCCGGTCACAGGCAGAAGTCTTGCAGAGCTTACCCTCCTCACACAGCCTGGCTGGCTGCTCAGCAGATGTCAAAGTCTGGGGTCTCAGACTTCCCTACTTATAGTTCTTTTCCATACACAAAAATGGGATTTAGGTTCTAAACATTTAAAGTTTTATGTTGGGATTATGTTTCTTTGAAATGGACATCTCTCCTCTTTCTTCTTCCTCCTGAAGGATGTCTGTCACAGCAGACAGATGTCTGAAGCTGATTAACCCATAACAAGAGTCATGGGAATGACAAGAGTTCACACCTGGATATCAGCCACAGTGATTTGTGCATTAAAGGTTAATCCTAAGCCCTCTGTCCTACCCTTTATAATTTTCTTATCAGCCTCTCCCTCTTCCTGAAATGTGTCCAGGCCCTTTTCATTATGATCTGTCACTGAATCAAAGAGCCCTCTGAAGAGCACAGGGAGAGCCTGGCTCCTCTTGTCCAGTGCTTTTCCCACCCAGCTTACAGTAATGCAGCAATACACAATTCTGTCTGTGGGGATTCCACTCCTCCTCATGTTCTTACCAGTCAGGCTGGGGCTTCCCAAAATAGAATACAAGGCCCTCTGTGTTATGTACTATTCCATGCACTTCTGCACTCATGGCATATACAGAGCACACTCACTGCCTAGTACCGCTGTCCTCATGTATTAAGCTACCACCAGCATTCCCACATGCAGCACACACACCCAGTTTGCACGCACTGTCCAATCAATTAATCAATCAAGGGTTTGTAGAGTGCAACTACTCACCTGAAAGGGTCTCAAGGCGCTAAGGCGGCAGGTGCGCAGCACCTGGATGTTCCTGGTGATTCGTCAAAGAGCCAGGTCTTGAGGTCCTTCAGGAACTTGGAGAGTGTAGGTATCTGTCAGAGGTGTAGAGGGAGAGTGTTCCATACCTTGCCTGTGAGGAAGGAGAAGGAGCGACTTCCTGTTCTGGGCTTCCTGATACGCTGTACCATCACAAGAGAGAGCTGAGCTGAGCGGAGGGATCTTTGGGGTGCATGGAACGAGAGGCGGTGGTTCATGAAGGTAGGTCCAGTGTTGTGGATGGCTTTGTGAGAGTGGGTGAGAAGCTTGAAGGTGATTCTCTTCTTGATGGGGAGCCACTGCAATGTCTGTAGGTGTTGGCTGATGTGGCAGTGGCACTGTAGGTTGAGGACTAGTCTAGCAGCGGTGTTCTGGATGTTCTGGAGTTTGCTGGTGAGTTCTTGTTGATCCCAGGGTAAAGTGTGTTGCTGTAGCCCAGTCTGCTGCTGATGAGGGCGCAGGTGATGGTTTTCTGTGTTTGAGAGGAATCCAGTTGACCGTCTTTCAGAGGAGGCAGAGGGTGTGCTAGCAGGAAGGCAGAGGATGTGGTGACAGCGTTGATCTGGCAGTCCATTTTGAGTTTGCAGTCCAGGATGATTCCGAGATGACATGTGCAGTCCATGGGGGAGGTAGGGTTCCTGAGGGTGGGGGGCCACCAGGTGTCATTGCAGGCATCAAGGTGTGGGCCCATGATGAGTACTTCGGTTTTGTCCATGTTGAGTTGTAGGCAGCTGTTCTTCTACCAACTGGCGACTGCTTCCAGTCCTTCTTGAAAGTTGTGTTTAGAGATATTAGGTTCATTGGAAAGGGAAAGGATGAGTTGGGTGTTGTCAGCGTACAACACGATGTTGAGTCTGTGTGGACTGACGATAGATGCAAGCGGAGCCATGTAGATGTTGAACAGGGTGGGACTGATGGAGGGACTCCGCAGGTGGTTGGAGTAGGTTTCGAGAGGAAAGGAGGGAGTCTAACCCGCTAGGTTCTGCCGGAGAAGAATGAGCGGATCCAGTAGAGGGCCTTGTTCCAGATATCTGCCTCGTGGAATCTGCAGGCTACGGTGCAGTGAGAGACTGTGTTGAAGGCCACGTAGAGATCCAGGAGGGTGAGGGCCACAGTCTCTCCTCTGTCGAGGAGGGAGCAGATGTCATCTGTCGCAGCGAGAAGGGCGGTGCAGTAATGCGGTCTCTCTGTACTGCATCAGAGTGTCTTATTTTTCAAAAACACTTCCTGCCAACACACACACATTTACTATATGCACACTGTGCCATGCTTCACGCTAAGTGCAGAGCATTCCATGCGGACCCTCATGCACTCAGCATGTTTTCATCATGCTTGCATTTCCACATCAACATGATGTAGGCAAAGGGTGCAGCGGACCTTTTATAAAAAAAAAAGGTGAATAAGCCTTTAGGCCTCATTCCAGTGACACAGGGTAAAAAGGACCTGTTCAGTACTTCTGATCACTACATGGTACGCTGCCACCACCATGCTTGCGCTGTCTAACTCCTGGTGAAGGTGGTAGCCTTCCACCACTATAAGGGTAAGCCTTTAGACGCCCCTCCTGGACCAGTAAGACCACAATCCATGAGACAGCCTTATGTCATGGTGGACATGCATGATTCCATGTTCACAAATTTGCTGTGTTCCATCTTTGGGGTTTCACGAGTAACATTCCAAATCTATTACTGATTGCTCTGTGGAAAACACAGATTTCTTAATTTCCTACAGATTTTTCAACAAAAATCAGTATTCAGAATCCAGACAACAATACAATTGGGCACTCCAGGCAGGGTACATGTCTATTGCCATGCATAGGACTTTTCTGTCCCAACAATCACAAAAATAGCAGTACTTCTCCCAAAAACATGGCACATAGTTACAGAACTGGTGCACAAGACCATGATGGACTTACGTGTCGATGGTTGTGTACACAATAGTTGGTGTGTGATGGTGAGCTATACAGTAACTTGTACCAAAACAAGCAATATAGAACATTTTCCCACAGATCATTGTGTTACAATCATCCAAAATGGATGCTCGAATATGATCAACAGCGGGAAGAACACTGTATATTGTGATTTGAGGCGCCTCAGGAAATATACTGGAAAGGATCCAACTACGATTATTTTTTTCACTAGAAAGGAGTCTAACTCTGAGAATAATTTTTCTTCTATGTGGATAACCTTGTGTATATTCTCAATAGTGAGCAATAAGTGCATTATGTAATTTCCTTTTTTTCTTTCGCTTATGCTGACCATATAGATTTCTTCCAAAGTTGAGTTAGTTAGAGCAGAACTGTGGCACAGTAGCTGTGAACCCGATTGTGTGCTACATGTGCTGTACTAAAAACGTTCACCATACGACTTACTGAAACTTGACAGTAAACCATTGCAAGGTAAAGACATACAGGGTAATTTACGCTTGTAACAGATGGTGAAAATGGTTATCCCATGAGAAAAAGCATTAGGAAATTCCACTTTTTTACCGTACACCCACTCTCAGATAGCATACATTTATTAACCTGTAGTTCTCACAGGAAGAATACATGCTAAATGAGAAAAAACTGTCCGATAATGCCAACCTTAGGAGGTGAGGTGTGTGAAATTAGCGTAATTTTCATGTGAGTGATTATGAGAAATTTTGGAAAAGTTACACATTATTACGTAAAATGCAAAACTGGCATTCTGAGCTACAATTTTGCACTAAATGCATCCTCATGTCCATTTTTAGATGTGACTCATTAGACGTAAAATAAGATCGCTAACAAATAACCAAGCACCCTGAACCACTGCCCCTTGTGTTCCTTCAATCATGTTGTTTCCATGTGTTTACTGTACATTTTTCAAGGAACTGTCCATATTCATGTGACATGGCATACTAGTGTAATTTGGGGAATAAAAATTCAGTATGTGTGTGGTTAAGAAGTGTGGGAGTTCTCGCTTCTGCCCACAGCAACCACTGAACCCCGTTTCTTGGACCCACCCACCAACTCAGATAACTAGCTACTTTCAGTTTTTTGCAAGCTTTGGTCACTGAGGGGCATTTTTACCCAATATTCACGCAGTGCAGCACTGCACAACACAGCAGTCGTCTTGCTGTGCTGTGCTGTGTGATAGGGAAAGAGCAGGAATGCACCTTACCTAACAATATACTGAGCATTCCTGTCATTTTCTAGCACTAGCGCACAATGTGCCGCCCGTGCCAAAGCAGGCACACTTGCACCATGCTGCAAGGGTGTCTGCATTGTAAGCAGGATTGTTTTTGTGCAGGAAGAGACACTCTCCTGCACAAAAACAATCCATTGAGGCAATTTCCTCTTTCTATGTGTGCTGCGAAGAGAAATAAAGATATTCCTCCTCGTTACACCTCCCCTGGTGAGGCATAGCATTTTGATGCATTCTCATGTCTCCCAGTTATGGTATATCTGGCAATGCGGCAAAATCAATAGGTGGATGCATGGCAACACCAACGCTCCACCCATGGAATGCCTTCCTGGGGCAGAGTAACACAATGCAGCAATTTGCGCTGCGTTGTATCACTCTAGATTTAACAAGCCACACAAGGTGGCCTTGTCTGGCTTGACAAATCAAACGTAACACTTACGCCACTATTGCGCCCTGTTGTGAGTCGCAAGAATGATCCATCCATTTGATACATTTGCCCCTGAATTTATCACAGCTGAGGTGCAAGTGAACGAACAAAGCCTCACTTACGAAAGTGGGGTGGAGAGACGAGGGTAGCATCAAGAAAGCACTATGGCCCTCATTATGAGCGGCCGAACCTGAAGACAATTGTTATAGCACCTCTTAAAATCTGATACCATGGGGTCGGACATTTAAAAGACTTTATAATTATCACCTATTAAAAGTTGTGCCCTTTACAATGAGTTTTGTGCAACAAAATGGGCATGTACTGATATTTACTGGGCATTTTCCCCCAGTAAATTTCATCCAGTTTCACCTGCCGAAACTGACCTGGGCAAAACTGTGAGGCATGTGCAAACTACCACAAACCTTGTAATTCCGATTGTTGGGAAAACAGCGGCTTCCACAGGAATGGGACAAGAACGGACCACTCATAAGGAATGCTGTAATGTTTGAGAACGCAGTCATCAGAGGCACAGACATACACCTACTGATGTTATTTGCCATGCACTCTACTCAATTAGCATTGTGAAATCCTGCAAGCAGTGTATTTGGTGAGATAACATCAGCTGCCTAATGGGGAGGCTGTGATCCAAGTACACATAAAACAGAAGCATATTTTACAACTCACTTCTGCAAGCTTCGACATTGAATCATGAAGAATTTCCTTCTCTCCCCTTGGAAGGGGAAATTTCTACTTAATAAACATATACCTACTTCCTCCTGTTGTTCACTGAGCGTTTCCCGATTTATACTGCAGTGGTGCCCCTAAAGAGCCTTAAAAAGACATTGGGCATATTATCAAGAAAAGTGTAGGCGCTTTTTCGGCACATATCGCAGAAAAAGCGGCGATTTTACTATTGCACTATTAACAAGGACTCGCTAACAAGCATTAGCGCTTGTTACCTTGAGTTAGCAGGCTTTTTTTTGCCACTTTGCATGTCAGTAATATTTATCTCAAATGACATGCAAAGTGGGCGTTCCTTCACACAACTCCATGACAAACACTCGCTAGCTAAGACAGCTTCGGGATATTAACAAGGCTGCACCGGACCCGCTTTGCGAGGATGAAAGCCACGCTAAGCCCACTTTATCGCAGGTTTTTCACTCCTGCTAAAAATACGACTTGGACATCTTTTATATGGGAGGTGGATTGCAAGGATAAGTCCAAACCTGCCTATTAGCAAAGTTTTCAGTATCGCAGGAAAATTATCGCTTTTTTTCTCACAATAAAGCATGTTCTCACGGCTATGGCTGGATTTCATATCGTCTTGGAGCAAAGCGTTGTTAATACCGCGCACCCACAGCGATGAAATCCAGCGATAGCTGGCGATAATAAAAAACGCGCTAAGCTCGCTTTGCAATAATTATCACAATCTGTTGATAATATGCCTCATAAAGGCTAAAACCCCAATGCAAGACCTGAGGAGTTGTACTCTTATCTATGATTAATCCTTGCGTGGGGTTAACTCGCCACAGCTCATATGCACGCCCACAGCCTCACTACTCTTAAAAAAAAAACATTAAAGCCTTCTTGTTTTAAATTCTAAATTGCCACTGTTATGATTTATGCAAATCTCAGCTCTGCATCTGCCTACAAGCAACTCAACTGTTAAGCGCTATGCAAAACCTAAAAAAGAAAAAACAAAAACAAAAATCCAGGTTGTGTGATGCCACAGGGTCCTTTCGTAAAGACACTCGCCTCTTGGGATGTTTTCATTCTCTTGACAGAACAATCCACCTCACACGATGGCCCAAAATCACAAAGTGATTTGCCACCTCACACCATGGCCCAAAATCACAAAGTGATTTGCAGCCCTAAATGTATTCTTGTAGAGGAAAATGACTCAATTTATACCTGTCAGGAATTCAATGAAGATTCCTGAAATATGTAAATCAATATCACTAGTGCGGAATTCTTTGCTACTACTAGTGTAGAGAAATCTTCAGTAGTAAACTGAAAGACACAAAAAAGATGAGGAGTTTGGTTGGTGTATGCCCACAAGCCAGTCAGTTTCATGCCCCTTACAGAGTGAGAAAGGATCAATTCCAAACTTGAAGGGGTGCTGGGGGAGGGGATTCTCAGGAGTGGAACTGTTTCTTCGTGGAGAAAAAAAAAGAAAAGAAATATGATCCGCAACTCCACATAGAGCTGTATTTCCAAAGGGGGCGGGGGATATACAAAATCTACCATTCCACACTGTACAAATGGAAGTCTGGGGACATGTCATGTGCTCAGCAGTATGTCTGGAAACGGGTGCCTGATGCAGGTTTCTAGGCGCACTTCAGGAAATGTTAGAGAATTTCAGACAGTAGTAAATCTGTTCCTGGTCATAGGAGTATTACCACACGTGCAAATGTACTCTTTTTTTTGCACATCTGGATCCTTATGCATAGGATTACTATGTTAGAATATGGGGACTCGTTTTACATTGTGGCCCCTTACTGATCCCGAGTTTGAAAATAATCGAATATCAGTAATTACGACCAGAAACAGGTTTCAAATGGCAGCTAGGCGAATGCACTAAAAATAAGCAAAGCTACAAAATGATTCCATGTTCACAAATTTGCTGTGTTCCATCTTTGGGGTTTCACGAGTTACATTCCAAATCTATTACTGATTGCTCTGTGGAAAACACAGAATTCTTAATTTACTACAGATTTTGCAAACTTCTGGTAAATTCGGAGCCCTTAGGAAATCCCCTGCATATTTGAATCCCTTCTTGAATAACCATAAAAAAATGAAAACGTGCAAAAGGATGAAAAAAGGAATGAGAGTGACTGAACAAAGCAAAGGGCTTCCAGGCTGCCCTGCAGTGGCAACGACTTGGGGTATGTAAAAGTAACATTAACAAACCTCATAACCTGGAGAGAATGCAAAATGTGTCAGTTTGCACAAACATGCTATGAATGAGCTTGCAGGGGAATTTTCAGACAAAAATTAAGTTTCTGGGTACATTTTCTGTAACAAGCCCTACTTTTGGTTAAATTCATCACGACTGTTTCGACCTTATTCAAGTTTGTGAACTATGAGTTGTTTAAAAATCACTTTAAAAAGTTGCCAACTTCACATACTCAGACTATCAACATTGTCTATCAACACTGCTGGCACTGACTAAAGTGCTACATTATTGTTGTAGCATTTCTATCGAGATGCAGTTGGTCAGAGAAGTGAGCATCTCCTTAATGAGTCTTTTAAAAGAAATTTTCATCACCCGGTTCACTCCATTATCTTTTCTTTTCCCACAACAGAATGCTGCAAGCACTTGTGACTTTTCGGCCACAATACATGGTCGGACTGGCCTATCCGGCAATCAGGCAGTGCCAGAGGGGCTGGACTGAAAAGTCTGTGTGTGGGTCGGTTTTTTGACTGCATGTGTGCCTGTTTTATGTTTGCTGGTTTTTACTGTTGACTTCTCTGATGTTACAACAAACATTGCATGCAACAAGCTCAAATCCATGCAGTCTCCCATTCCTTGCAAAACACTTATGCAGCGAGTCTTGACAAGTTCAAAACTGCCCCAAGTTGCAAAGAATGACCACTTTTTTAGCTATCTTTTTATTTCCAGTACTTTTTTATTGAGAAAGATTTTTATATATACAAGGTACAGTATACAGGGGAACAGTCTAGGCCGCCCCGGGGGGCAAAACGTTTGACCACATTATAAGCCGGTAGGGTTACATACGGCCTTTTGTCTGCATGCCCGCAACATTCGTATGTTCGGTGTGTGGTGTTGTTATCGGCTCGTATCCGTGCCCCCCTTTAACGAGGAAAGGAAAGTAGGAAATGAAAAGAGAAGTATGAGAAGGGTGGGTCGGACACAATTTACAAGTGATGGTGGAATTGGCCAGGCTTTCCCGCCTGCATTGCTTGTGGATGCTCTGCACCCCTTGGCAGGCGGCCTAGGGGGGTTTGTGTGAGGACAGGTAGTTGTCTAAGGAGAGCCACATTTCGCCCCTTGTGTAGGTTTTTGATGTTTGGTTTGCGGTTATGGCATCTGCCCCCCGTAGGAAGGTGATCCAGTTGAACCAAACCTTGAAGGATGCTTTCCCTGTGTCCTTCCGGTTATTTAGGACTGTCTTGACCGCTGCTGTGAGTAGGAGATCAATCAGCTCTCTGTCTTCTTTGGATTGGATTGACGGTGCCATGAAGGCCGTGGCCAACCCGTGGAAGTCTAGCTGTATTGAGAGGCCTAGGGCGTTGTTTATAAAGTCGCCTATTCTATTCCAGAAGCTTTTGACCTTAGGGCAGTGGAAGATTAGATGTGCCAGGTCCCCTTTATGTTTGTTACCATTCCAGCATACGTCACTATCTCGTATCCCTATTGTCGCTAGGCGGGAGGGGGTCCAGTATGTCTTGTGTAGGAGCCAGAATTTAGTTTGGGCTAGGGTGGTGGTGACTTTCTTGTGTGATGCTGACGTCCAGAGGTTAGATGTTTCCCTCTCAGTGAGACGTCTGCGGAGGAGTGACTCCCAGTATTCTAAGGCCTTGTTGTTGAGTTTGGATGTTCCTGGGCTTAGGAGCTTGTAGAGATGGGACGTTTGGTGCCCGACCTTATTTAGGTTCACTGCATATTGCAGGATTGGGGGGGGTGACTTTGTTAAGTTCTGCCTTTGTGACTGCCACCTTGATTTTGAGGAAGTTGTAGAGCTCGATGTCTTCTAGTTTGTGCGTGTGTCTCATGGCGTCGAAGGTGGTGTGTGTGCTTTGGTTACTTAGTTGGTTGGGAGTGGAGATGCCGTGTTTATACCAGGAGACCATGTCAAGCGTTTTGTCACGGTATTTTATTTTAGGGTTAAACCATATCGATTCCCACTTGGTGTTCTTTATGCTAGTGTCCATTTTTTTGTCAACTTTGAGAAGGGCGTTCCTGGTGTTCTTAAGTATGGGATTGTTGTCAATCTCGGGGTGTTTGCTCGCTGTAAGTAGGGCTAATGGGTCAAAGCAGTTTAGGATTCTTTTCTCCAGTGAGAGCCATGCTGGTGTGTATTCTTGTTCTGGGATTAACCAGTACAGTCCCTGTTTGGCTATACATGCTGTTTGGAATGTTTTGAAATTTGTTACTTTTAGCCCTCCCAGGCTTTTGTTTAGTCCGAGTTTTTGTAGGCTAATTCTGGGTCTCTTGTCCCTCCACAGGAATTTATTTATTAGCTTGTCTAGGCGTCTGCGGAAGTCTTCTGTGTTGATCAGTAGGAGCATGTTGAGCATGTAGTTCACCATGGAGGTTAGCATCATTTTGATAGTTTCCACTCTGCCCCACAAGGTGGTGAATCTAGGTGACCACGTCTCTAGTCTCCCTTTCAGTTTGTTCAGTAGTGTCATTTCGTTGTGGTCTAGCGTCGTCTTGAGATCCCTCCCGAAGTGTAGGCCAAAGTATTTTAGGAAGTTTTTCTGCCATGCCAGCCCCGAGTTCCCTAGCACTTGTTTGGTTGTGTGTACGTTTAACGGCTTGCATTCCGATTTATCTTTGTTAAGTTTGTACCCTGAGGCCTGTGCGTACTCTTCTATGGTCGACATGAGCGCGGCTATTGACAGGCCCAGGTTTTCAGTGGTGATGAGGATGTCATCTGCGTATGCTGCTAGCTTAACTGTGTCCCCCCAATTAGGATTCCTCTAATGTCCTCGTTGTTCCTAATCATGGTTAGGAGTGGCTCTAGGGCTAGTAGGAAGAGGGCTGGGGAGAGCGGGCAGCCTTGTCTTGTGCCTCTTTCTAGGGTCAGTGGGTCAGACGTCCCGCCTTTCACTACTACGCAGGCTGTTGGTTCGTTGTAGAGCGCAAGCACCATCTTCTTGAAGTTGGTACTCAGACTGAATTACTGCATGCAGCTGTCCAGGAAGGGCCATGACACTCTGTCGAAGGCTTTTTCTGTGTCCAGAGTGATCATGACGGCTGCATTGGTGCTGGTGGAGGCGTGGTTTATTAGGTGGCATAGGAGTCTAGTGTTGTCGTGGGACATCCTATTTTCGAGGTAGCCCACCTGTGAGCAGTGTATGAGTTTGGGCAGGAGCAGGTTTAGTCTTGTCGCTAAGATTTTCGCGTAGATCTTACAGTCTACGTTTATTAGGGAGATTGGTCGGTAGTTCTTGTGGTGTTGCGGGTCTTTACCTTCTTTTGGGATCCCTATGATATTGGCTTCCGTCATTGAGGGTGTCATTTTCCCTTTTTGGATGCAGCTTGAGAACACTTCTACCATTGTTGGTTTGACTAAGGGTAGGAATTGCTTGTAGAATCTCGCTGTGTAGCTGTCTGGTCCTGGGGCTTTGTTCTCTTTAAGGCTCATTACTGCCTTCTCGATTTCATCACCTGTGATGTCTAGATCTAGTGTCGCTCTCTGCGCGTCTGTGAGTGTGGGCATTGGGGTCATATCGAGGAGCTTGGCTCCGCCATCCTTGCTGAGGTTCTGGTCCTCTCTGTACAATTCCTCGAAAAATTATTTGAAAACCCTAAGGATTTCTCTGTTCGCGGTTTGTGATTTGTCCTTGGAGTCTGTCACTGCGGCTACCGCATGTTGCCTTTGCTTGCTTTTAAGATAGTAGGCAAGTGCTTTCCCAGCTCTGTTGGCAGTACAGAGATTGATGGCCTTATATTTGTTCAGCCAGGATCCTGCTCTTTCACTAAGGATTTTGTTCAGCTCGTATTTCTTTTTTGTTAGTGTTGTGAGAGTGTTCCTGTCTCCTCGGTTGGCTATGTGGCCTGTCTCTAGGTCTTTTATCTCTTTCTTGAGCTCTGTGTCCTTTTTGTTTCTTTCTTTGCTAATTCTCCCGTTGATGGCGAGTAGTTTCCCCCTGATGGTGGCTTTCAGGGCGTCCCAGAGGATGCCCCTATCGGTTTCTGGGTTGTCATGAAGTTTAAGGTAGTCTCTCAAGGAGTCCTCTATCTCTGTCGTGGTAGTCTTGTTTCTAAGGAGTTCATCATTGAGCCTCCATCTGCGCGTGATTTTTTCGTTGTGTCTACCCGATAGTATGAGGCTGATGTGTGAGTGGTCCGAGATTGACCTTGGTGCGATTTCTGTTTGATCTATGAGGTGAGTGTGTGATTCCGAGATTAGGATGTAGTCGATCCGACTGTAGGAGTTGTGGGGGTGTGAGTAGAAGGTGTAGTCTCTGCCGTCTGGGTTTTGTAATCTCCATGGATCCCTGAGTCCGAGCCTGGCACACATGTTTTGGAGAATGTTTCTCTTCTGTGGGTTGTGGCTGGGTCTTTGTGGGTGTCTATCTGTAGCTTGGTCTAGCACTTGGTTTAGGTCTCCCGCGACTATTAGGAGGTCATCTTGTGGGAGTTTACTCAGCTTGTCCTCTACCCTGGTCCAGAAAGCCCTGTCTTCTGTGTTCGGACCATATATATTGGCTATGTGTACTGTCTCCTCCCCCCTGCTCAGGCTAGTTATTAGGACTCTCCCTTCTTCATCAGCATAGGAGTCACGCAGAGATAGTTTGGCCTTTTTGTTTATCACTGTGATAACCCCTCTCTTCTTATGGCTCGCTGGTGAGCCTATTGACTGGTCTATCCAGTTTGTCTTGAGTCGGTTTGTGTCTTCAGCAGAGAGTTTAGTCTCTTGGAGGACACACACGTCGCTTTTTAATTTGGCTAGGTACTCTAAGACCTTCCTCCTTTTAACCGGATGGTTGAGTGCTTTAACATTGAAGGAGACTACTTTAATATTGGCTAAGAACTGACCTTGTTGGTTGTGTGTCATCATGTGTGTTGCGTGTCACGCTTGTTTCGTGTTACCCTGTTTGCTTTTCTTTGTGCTGGTGTGGGGTTAGATGTCTCTTTAGTCCTTACTTTTACCTCTTTTTTGCGGCGATGTGGCCTGTCCAAGTTGTTTGGTGGTTGTTTGTGTGCGTCCCCAGGTAGTAGGTAGGTGATAAGTAGAAAAGGAAAGAAGAATAGAGAAGTCAGAAAAGAAAGCCCATATAGCTGCACCCGAAGTCCCCTCATCCCACCCATTCCCCCTCCCTCGCCTCCCCCCTCCCCCTCTGCTTGCTGAGTGGGTGTGTGACAGCAAAGTTCCCTGCTCCAAATCCCAGAGGCTTAGTGTTGAGTTCACCCCCAGTTCTGTCATGACGGGTCCTGTTAGGGCGGGTTGGTATAACATAAACGATATATGTGAGGCTTTATCAGTTCTACATGGTGCGTGTTCATCCGGCTACTCGCATTTGGCAGTAGGTGCTCTGTGAAGTAGATTTGTTGTGGGTGCGCCAACATGAAGGATATCTGTGAGTTTTAACATTTCTCCACGGTGTGCGCTCCTCCGTCTTCCCGTGTCCGGCTGAAAGGTGCCATGTGAGGTAGGTTTGTTGTGGATCGTCCAGAGGTAGAAAGGTATGAGGTAGATCAGTATAGAGGTAGCACTGTTCTTTAGTGTTCTGAGTCAGGCATACGCTCTCTTTGGAGTTTAGTCCGACTTCGCTGCATTGTCCGGTGATGCACTTCTCTTTGCCGCTCCAAGGTTCTTCGCCTCCATGTCCTCTGCTGGCGGGCCCTGGATGTATTTTCTTAGTTCGCTTGGATCGTCGAAAATCAGTGTTCTCCAGTTGTCTGAGATTTTGAACCGCGCTGGGCCTGCAAAGCTGAAGGTGATGTTTTTTCTGCGAAGTGTGTCTCTTAGTGATAGGAAGCCCTTCCTGGTTTCCACCGTTTGTCTTGAGAAGTCCTGTGTGAGGACTATTTTGAGATGTGTAAGGCTGTACAGATGCCAACGTGTGGACTCGGTATCCTCACAGAGATGTGATCAGGGAACAGAGTTCCTGCATATTTCAATGAACTCCCCAGGGTTTGAGGACTGTTGCAAGTAAACGCAGTCCATTCTTTTTGGCAATAAAATAAGAAGCAATACATTACAGATATGTAAAAATGTTTTTGTTTATCTTTATCCCTCAACATTTGAAATCATTTTCACATTTGTCCAACGATTTGAGTTCCTGTAACGAACAGCGTTGGTCAAAAGTTATTACGAACTAGCCCAAATATGCAGCTGTACCAGGTACATTATAGTCATGCAGCTAAGCTCATCCAGAAAACATGGCCTATGAGTTGGATGGTGGCACACACTGGCTGTTATGAGTATTCCTTCCTACCTCAAACTCTAATTTGTCTCTCAATTTTGGGTGAAGTCTACCAGACAGTGCAGCTGTTGGTAAACTCAAAGTAGTCTTACATCCCATGTATTGCTTACCTATGGTTGGCTTTATTGTCACTGTATTTTTGCTTGCTTCTTTTTTAATAACTTACCTTCCTCTTCTTGTGTTTTCCCTCCCCTGCAGCATAGGCTCTTTACAGTCCTTTTGCTTACCTTCGACTTTTCGCATTTAAACAACTACTTTTTTTTTGGTATGCATTCAGCACTCCATGAGTGTGCATGTGTTGCTAGTTCTCTCCCTTGTATACAGTTTCATCCCTCCAATACCCCCACCCACACTCTATATTGCTCCCAACACTTCCCAGAGTGTCTGTAAAAGCACAACAATAGGGATATTTTTGTTGGGGTGCCCCTGAAACGTAGGTTGAAGCCACAGAACCATTCTGTGGGCTTAATTTGTTAATCACTCAACAGGCCTCTTACTTTGGTTAGCACCAGACTGGCCATCCTGCATCTCCATTTCTGAGGCCTGTTTTTAACCCACACATTGTGCATCCATGTAAGTAACAACAGGCATTAAAGGGCCTTTACAAAAATGAATCTGCTTCACAAGTCCACTATTAAGGTCTCTAATGTAGTGAAGCCCTACAAAACATTGTAACTTCCTTCTCTTGCCCCAAGGCCATACTCCTTTTAGCCAGAGTCAAACTAGATCCATTTAAGATCGGCCAGCTACTAATCCCTTCTCCAATGGACTCTTCATCCTGGCCAACATTAAGAACTAGAGGATAAGTTCAAGTTCAAGTTCAAAACAACTTTATTTCGATTCATAACGAATCATAAAAAGCACATAGACACAAAATACATAATTAAGGGGTACAGTTACATAAGATTGCAGTCACTGTTAAAATAGAGCAATTAAAATATTTACTTTTTTTTTTTAAAAGCAGCAATTTTTCAATAGTTCCATAGGGTGTTGTCAAGACTGTTAAATTATCTGTTTCTACTAGAGGATAAGCATTGTTGCGTTGGTGACTGCTCCATGCGCAGTTCTATATTTAGCCGTATGGTGTACTGAAGCGTAGGAATGCCCTTTTTAAAGGACATCATTTGGTGCTAGGTTACTGTATTCTAGTTTAGCACCTTAAAGCATTTTTTAGTAGCAATTAGATTTATACAATTTCTAAATGAATTAAAAAAATTATGACAGCTTTTGGCAATTATTTTTGCTACAAGTTATCTCTAAGTTTGGAATATTTTTGAAGATTGCACTTCATTTCGACCCAAGGTACTGCCAGCTAAATGCTGATTGGAGTTCAGCCAGAATGCACAAAGATTGGTGCCGGTAGGGAGAGCATGTGGTCTGATGGCAAGAGCTGCCGACTTTGGTGCTGGAAACCAAGGTTGGAGCCTCGGAGTCGCATCCACATCTGTGTTTCTTGGCAAATCACCTAATCTCCCCATGCCTACCAAAAGAAAATGAATGTGTTGTTGTGTAACGTAATAGGTGCTTATGTACAGCGCTCCAATACCTTTGGGTCGAGTTCGCTCTACATAAATATGCAAAAAAAACAACAACAAAAAACAACTAAACTAGGGTGACCAGATTGTGCGACCCAAAAATCGGGACATTTAGTAAAAATAGAAGAAAGACTAAAATGTGCGTCAATAACGTGGCAAAGAATGACAGCCCTAAGATAAACGAGCCCATTTCAAAAGGGACACTGTAAGAGCTAATAAATAAATGGGTGAAGTGGGGACTTGCCTTGAATCAAAAACCTTTATATAAAGGTAAGACTGAAAATGGCTAGTCTCGTGCCTGCGGTGGTCTCTTGGGACTGCACTAAGGGATATGCCAGTCTAGCGAATGTTGCTCACTACATTCCGCGTACTTGCACAGCTCTGATATCGGGAGGCTAAATCCCACAAGGCAGGCGCCATCTTGGGTTATTCCACGACACTTCGGGCTATCTCACTGATGCCACCAAAATGTCCCTGAGAACAGGACTTTAAGTGGGCCGGGTCTCACCAGTGCTGAGCACCAGCAGTTTTTATAGGAGGCCTCTAAACGGTTCTCTATCGGGCTCTGTTTTGTGCCCTGGCACAGGCGGACTGTTTTTTTTCCAGGCTGCATTGACAGCAGGCACATTGATGTACACGTGCTCACACACCTCACCTCTCACTGGTGGAGAAGTTAGGGCATGACATCATGCCAGGTGAGCGTTGTGGGGAAGGGAAGGGAAATGCTTTAAAGAGAGCCATTTTCTCTCTGGATTTCCCTACTCTTTTTAAAACTCAGGAGCAGCTACATTATCATGGTGTCACCAGGTTTTAAGCGAGAGCTTTGTCAATATTATACACAAGCCATAGTTCCTGCTAATTTATCTTATGCAACTAACAACCATTGACAAAGCCAATAGTCCTAACTTGTAGGTATGATGTTACTTGTTCTATCATATATCTGAATTTGATGACAGAACCAGCAAAGAACAAGTCGGGGGCACACTATGCTAATCACAGATCTTTTACTTACGTGTTTTAAGCCACTCCCTTAATTACATTGGCCACGCCCTTTTGAGAGACCCCTCAGTTTTTTCTTCTCACCTGAAGCCCTGCCTGAGAAGAAACGCGCTAAACGTGGCAGTGAGAAGGAGAATCGGTAACAGGAAACTTGGTGCAACAATTCTTAGCCTCTCAGAGGGTGAGTAAGAAGAATGGTTTCGGCTGATGGTTGAAAGAGGGTCTTCTGATAGAGTGGTATTTTAAGCAATCTGGTCTGAAACAAAGAAAGAGGGCATGAAAGTCCGAGGATATAAAGAGTGCCTCGGGAATGGAAGAGGGGCAACAGGGCACATATACATCCTTCAATCACAAAATCAATGGGATTTTCACTCTTAGTGTTGCAGACCTATCTGACTCAACATGTATACATTTCAAAGCATATTTTTAGATTATGGAAAGCACAGGATGATGCTGGGCTTCTCTATGAATCACTGTGCTTGTAGTATTTAATGTTCTGCATTCCGGCC
Source organism: Lissotriton vulgaris (assembly GCF_964263255.1). Taxonomy (NCBI): domain Eukaryota; kingdom Metazoa; phylum Chordata; class Amphibia; order Caudata; family Salamandridae; genus Lissotriton; species Lissotriton vulgaris. The sequence continues at coordinate 1,152,982,023 of NC_141687.1, read as the reverse complement.
TCGTGGGTGGCTGCAACAGGGCACAAGGCCAAAGCACCACGAAAGAAACAAGGATTAGATTGTTTGCCTGCTGTGCAGGAGATAACATTGAGAAGAGCGGGTCAGTATCCACCTGGGTCTTTGGTGTGCTTCTCTTTGAGTAAAATGCCCTTACTCTGTGCTATTTGCCAACAGTTCTTATCGTATCAGAGCAATCTGTAATGGCAGCTGCACTCTGTCTACATCTGGGCATAGAGCAGTATGTAGAAGAAGCAACAGATTTGGTGTTTACCACCCAAAAGATTTCTGCTTATATGTTTTTGGTCAATTAGGGCCTGATCAAGAGTTTAACGGACTGGTTACTCCATCACAAATGTGACAGATATCTCTTCTGCCTTATTGCAAGAACAGTATATCCTATGGCATGTGCAATACGATGGACGGGGTCAGGCGCGCAACACCCATTGGAATCAAAGGGCCAAAGGGCTCCAGCCCCCCCCCCCCCGTCGTGAGTGGCAGCCCAGGCTCAGACAGCTCCCGGGCACACACACAGCCGCACCCAAGCACTTCACAGGTCTTTAAAAGACCATGTGCATGTTAATGAGGCTTTGTTGTTGTCTTGCCCCGTCCAAGAGCCCCTGCCACTCCACTCAACCTATTGCTTACAGTTTCAGCCCCCCCTCCGAAATTATTTCTTATATCCCCCCCCCCAAAAAAAATGTCGCTCTAGTTGCGACTCTGGACGGGGTATATGTCACATTCATGTGGAGTAATCGTCTGTCGAAAAACTGAACCAGACCCTTAGGGAGACAAACTGCAACTCTTGGAAGGAGAAAGGGGAATGGGCAAACCTAAAAATCTTCGCTTGCTCCAATGAGGTAGAGCTTTTCATGTTTCAGGCATGCTTGACACATGACAGATTCTGCTTGAGCCATACTGGTCATTTAAAGGTATAAGCCTATCAGGAATTCTTGTCAGTAATTTTCCACCAGCCCCACTGGTTTTTCAGAAACATAGTTTATTTGGATGGAAATGTTCCCTGCATGCCTTTGGCCCCGGCAGATGTACCACCTCTTGTAAACCATTTCGATTTTTGCTGCAGTAAACATGACAATCATGCATTTTCATTGCTGGTCTCCCATATATATCCAATGAGTTCACAGAGGTAATATGGGGCACATGAAGCACATCCTTCATGGGGAGAGTGACTACTGACCTCTTACTGGGACAGGAGAGCCCAGCTGAGGTGTCACAATTGATGTATGGGGGAAGGATCTACCTTTTTAACTGTCACCTTTAGGGGAGAAATCCCTACTGGCCTTTCCTGTTATAAGGTCTGCCTGGCTCATATAACCAGACAATATACGTAGAATATGGATAAAGAATGTGTGTTCACTGTGCATGCTCTATGTAGGGTTAGTGAGTGTGCATGTGCACTTGACCATCTGCATGCAGGAATCCATTTGGGATTCCACTGTGTGGATAGCAACTCAATGCAGAGGCCTCGGGTGAGGGGATACATGCATTTTGTTTAACCAGAGAGCAGGCCCTGTGCCATTAGTGAACTTTGCCCCAGAGATGTAAACTCTGGCTGGACTCCAGCTTCTAGAACGTAGATGTGGGATTTCCTCTGCTTTGTTATTTGAGATTAGGTCCTTGAACCTTTCCTTCTCTTCTCATAGAAGTGTCACTGTAGTAACTTTTCTGTGTTTGGTACGAGGACATACCACATCCTTCATTTGGAAGTTTAGCTTCATGATCCATGTTTGTGCACATCCAGGTCTATTCCTTCTTCTAGCAGCATCTGTGCCACTAAGGCTGTGGATGAATCAGCCTTAGACTAATAAACCTAAAGGTTAGAGCTACCTACAACCAACATAGGGTAGAGCTTCTATGGAAGACCCTCTTGGCATGTCCTGATCATGCAAAGTACATGAAGAATATGTTTAGAGGAGTTCCATAAACTTTGAACTTTGCACAGGGCTGATTGTTCAGTAATTCTCACGTCCAGGGGTAGGAGGCAATACCAGTGTGCATTAGAAAAATAAAAGAAATCTCACAGCTCAGACCTTTGATTGCCAATTCCCCTTCATGTTGAGACCAAACTTGGGGGTCGATTAGGATGGCGGACGGAAGGACGACCGCCGGCCTGGAGTAGGCGGAAAATGCCTTTTTTCAGTCCGCCAGCCGCGGCCAGTCCATCCGCCATATTAGGATGGGAAGCACTGTCAAATTTCCGTATGCCGCGGAAGAACAAGCACCGCCGCGTAAATACACCCGACCCCGCGGCGGAACTAACCAACCAGAGACACCGCCCTACGCAATGACAGCGGAGAGGCCAAACATTGCAGAGAGATACCCACCACAGGCTGATCGCCGTCATGGACCCAGCTCTGCACGCATTTCCGATCCTCTTCGTGCTCCACCACCAGCAAGTCATGGAAGGTCCACCACGACGATACAGGTACGCAAACACACCAATCGCTGTCGGAAGGGGAGTACCTGCTGGGGCTGTGACGTGGGGAGAGGGGGTGCATGTTGGGGAAACAGCATTTACGATAAAACCAATATATCAACAATGCAAGGAGACAACCAGGAATGACACTGAGAAACCACTACACATGAATAACTTGCTTTATTGCACATATTAGTAAATGACTCCTAGAGTAGGCAGGAGCATGGGCACCGGCTTGAACAGAAAAGGTGCATCTGAGGTAGCACATGTGAGGGCACACTGCAGTATCATAACAGCAACAGGGCAGTGTTCCTAACAGAGCAGGTACATCAGAGGCAGCACATGAGAGGGCACAATGCAGTATTATAACAGCAACAGGGCAGTGATCCTAACAGAGCAGGTGCATCAGAGGCAGCACATGAGAGGGGCACAGAGCATCAACAGTCCATGGCAAGCCACAGAGCAGGTACATCTGAGGCAGCACATGAGAGGGGTTAAGTGCATCAACAGTCCATGGCACAGAGCAGGTACATCAGAGGCAGCACATGAGAGGGGCTAAGTGCATCAACAGTCCATAGCAAGGCACAGAGCAGGTACATCTGAGGCAGCACATGAGAGGGGTTAAGTGCATCAACAGTCCATGGCACAGAGCAGGTACATCTGAGGCAGCACACGAGAGGGGCACAGAGCATCAACAGTCCATGGCAGGGCACAGAGCAGGTACATCAGAGGCAGCACATGAGAGGGGTTAAGTGCATCAACAGTCCATGGCAAGACACAGAGCAGGTACATCAGAGACAGCACATCAGAGGGCACAATGCAGTATCATAACAGCAACAGGGCAGTGTTCTTAAGAGGGCAGGTACATCAGAGGCAGCACATGAGAGGGGTTAAGTGCATCAACAGTCCATGGCACAGAGCAGGTACATCAGAGGCAGCACATGAGAGGGGCTAAGTGCATCAACAGTCCATGGCAAGGCACAGAGCAGGTACATCAGAGGCAGCACATGAGAGGGCACAATGCAGCATCCTAACAGCAACAGGGCAATGTTCATAACAGAACAGGTACATCAGAGGCAGCACAAGGACGTGTGTCAAGCACCCCGTCCCATGGACATCAATAATGCAAGGGTGGTTACAATGGACTATCTACACACCAAGTACAATGACATGTGAGTGATGGGAACTACACCTCACAGCACAGAATCTGGTGGACTGCTCGACCTAGTATCCTCGGACACAGTGGCATGATCTGATACCGGATTGGGAGATACAGCCATAGCTCTAGTGACTGACACATGAGCCATAGACCCAGACACACTGCCAGCACCAGAAACAGGAGTGTGAGACACAGCCACAGCTCTAGTGACTGACACATGAGCCATAGACCCAGACACACTGCCAGCACCAGAAACAGGAGTGTGAGACACAGCCACAGCTCTAGTGACTGACACATGAGCCATAGACCCAGACACACTGCAAGGACCAGAAACAGGAGTGTGAGACACAGCCACAGCTCTAGTGACTGACACATGAGCCAAAGACCCAGACACACTGCCAGCACCAGAAACAGGAGTGTGAGACACAGCAACAGATGTAGTGACTGACACATGAGCCATAGAACCAGACACACTGCCAGCACCAGATACAGGAGTGTGAGACACAGCCACAGCTCTAGTGACTGACACATGAGCCATATACCCAGACACACTGCCAGGACATGTCCCTGTACAGTGACCAACAAATACCATGACAGCATCTGAGACATGAGAGTGGCGGACCCACACATTGGCAGTACTTGAAACAGGAGAGGGCACAACTGACACAGTGCTACTACATGAGGCATGACAGCGAACAACAGACACAGTGGCACTATCTGACACATGAGAGTGAACTGCAGCTGACCCACTAGGACCACTGAAATGATGAGCTACACGGCTGTATGGTCCAGGAGGCAGGCTGGCTCTGGGAGCTGGGGACAGCTGTACTGGAGTGACATTGGGGTGGGCAGGTGTCACTGGTGTGTGTCTCCGTTTCTTTGGGATATGGAAGGGCACACTGGACATGACTGGACTGGTAAGTGGTGTGGCCTCATCAGAAACATCACCCATCAAAGGTGGATCATGTGCTGGTGTGGGTCTGCTCTCTGGGGACGTGCTGGACCCTGCTTGGCGTTTGCTGTGGCCCTGCCTTCTGCCCTCTGCATCATGTGTAATGGGGGATGCAACAACAGTGTACTCCTTCCTATGCTTCAGCGGCGTGTGGATGGGAGTAGAGGTATGGGGGGACTCCACCGCTGACACATGTGTTTTATGTTCCTTCACCAACATCAGCCTCAGGGCATGCAGGGGTGATGTATGCCTGTCCTTGGTGAAGCTTGTGTCCATGGGATAACGCTTGGCCCTGGGAGGTGCCTTGGCCATAGGAGGTGTCCTGTCTCTGGAATGTGCCTGATCCGTGGGCGGTGCCCTGTCCCTGGGAGTTGGCTTGTCCTTTGTAGTGTCCCTGTCCATTGTAGTGTCCCTTTCCTTTGTAGTGTCCTTGTCCTTGGGAGTGTCCCTGGCCTGGGGAGGTGCCCTTTCCTTTGAAGTGTCCTTGTCCTTGGGAGTGTCCCTGGCCTTGGGAGGTGCCCTTTCCTTGGTAGTGTCCTTGTCCTTGGGAGAATCCCTGGCCTTGGTAGGTGTCCTTTCCTTTGTAGTGTCCTTGTCCTTGGGAGTATCCCTGGCCTGGGGAGGTGCCCTTTCCTTTGCAGTGTCCTCGTCTTTGGGAGTGTCCCTGGCCTTGGGAGGTGCCCTTTCCTTGGTAGTGTCCTTGTCCTTGGGAATATCCCTGGCCTTGGTAGGTGTCCTTTCCTTTGTAGTGTCCTTGTCCTTGGGAGTATCCCTGGCCTTGGTAGGTGTCCTTTCCTTTGCAGTATCCTTGTCCTTGGGAGTGTCCCTGGCCTTGGGAGGTGCCCTTTCATTTGTAGTGTCCTTGTCCTTGGGAGTGTCCCTGGCCTTGGGAGGTGCCCTTTCCTTTGCAGTGTCCTTGTCCTTGGGAGTGTCCCTGGCCTTGGGAGGTGCCCTTTCCTTTGCAGTGTCCTTGTCCTTGGGAGTGTCCCTGTCCTTGGGAGGTGCCCTTTCCTTTGCAGTGTCCTTGTCCTTCCTATGAAACTTCTTCTATCCCCCATTCACTTTACAAATCCTAAATCACTTACCCTTCTTTTGCACTCCTTCCCTGGGACAACCTACACGTTTACATTTATATGAATTTATAACTGTGATTTATTGCATTCAATCTAGATGCAATGAATTAAATTGTCTCTAGTTCTTTTGAATCAGGTCTGTTGCATTACCTTTCTCTGAATGGTGCATTTATTAGCTAGAGCTTGACTGTGAGATATGCTCTGAAATTGTCTGTGATCAACTAATTATGTACTGATTAAGCATGGGCGAATTTTGCGCATCTGGCATTCGCAAATTTGCGTATTTGCGAACTCGCAATCCGCAAAATCCGAGAATTTTCGCGAATTTGCGGATTTTTTTGTGTTCGCAAGGGTGTCTGCAAGTTCGCGAGGGTTTTGTACCAGTTCGCAATTGCGAACTTACTTGTCGGCGCGCAACGGTCGCGACTATGTTTTTTCTACGTCTGGTTCATCATCACAGGTTCCCAGCACCCTCTGTTTCACCACTGCCACCCTCTGTTTCACCCATGCCACCCTCTGGTGCATCAATGCCACCCTCTGGTTCATCATCACTGTAGATTATGGGGGGGGAAGCAAGCACACCTGCCCTGCTTCAACTGACATGAATTAATTTGGGGTTGATTTATTAATGAGTCACTGTTTTAAAATTCCAGTCTGGCACATGCTTCCTTATCTGTAATTTGCTTTATGTTGCAGTGCATTTTTTTTTTCCAGGACCTTTGTGGCCTACTTGTAGCTATTCTATGAGCCTGTTGTGAGGGTCCGAGCAGGGTCATACAATTGTTGCAACTAGCAACTGAACTCTGGAGGGTCCCCAGTCAGGAAGCACTACAGGGAATGGTTACTAATGATGAGTTTGAAGTTGAACTTTTGCACCTGCTGAGTGCTTTCAGTTTTGCAAAACTCGTTTTTCTGCAGAACAGCAACTGTAATGCCCCAAACAAACATAGGCAACTGAACTCTGGAGGGGCCCCTCAGGAAGTACTACAGGGAATGGTTACTAATGATGAGTGAACTTTTGCACCTGCTGAGTGCTTTCAGTTATGCAAAACTCGTTTTTCTGCAGAACAGCAACTGTAATGCCCCAAACAAACTTACTTGTGAAAGTTGATTTCTAATCCAAAAGTGATCCAAAGAAAGTCAAAATGCCTCAAATCCAAAAAAGTGCAGGCAAATGTCAACCTGAGGTATTCTGATAAAAATCATCATTTTCAGAAGGTCTATGCTGCTTGCTAGTGGATTTCTTGTGCAGAATTGCAAATTTTGTAATTTCGCGAGTGTGAGATTGTTGCTGCCTGCTGCACCTACATGTTCGCAATTGCGAACTCTCGCGATGCATCGCCAAACTCCCGCGGGATCCCGCAGCAAGATCCAAAATGGCACAGCACTCGCAAAATATCGCGAAAAACAACTCAGCAAACGCTGAATGACGGTAAGTGAACGTCGCAAAATTGTATCACCAAGAAAAAAAAATCCACTGCGTGCGAATTTGCGGATTTTCGGTAAATTCACGAGCGTTCGCGGATTGCGAATTTACCGAAAATCCGCAAAATCCGCTAGCGGAACGGATTTTCCGCCCATGCTTAGTATTGATTGACTCTGTTAGATTAAATAATAGGTCAAGGACCACTGTCTTCAATACCTCAATATACCCAGGTCCACGTCTTTTGGGTTACCCGATTTTCTTAATGTGTATTGAGATAAGCAAGTGTATCCTCATGAAGATTGATCCTAAATCTGCAGAGTTAGAAAATAAAAAGGCTGTTGTGGAGGCCAAGGGTCTTTTATCTGAAGAGGATTTTGGGAAGGACATGGCAAAGAATGTTAGTGCATTTACTTCTATACAATAAGTGCAGAGAGATAATCATAAGGTTTTTGGCAGGGCTGAGAAAGTGCCGAGTCGGCTTCCTGGCTTAGAGTATGGAATCATAAGAGCTTCATTCTCACAAGACTTCAGACCCTCCAGTGGAGTTTACAAACAGGCTTTTTATCCCCAGAAACAAAGAGGAACATGAAGGGGTGGAAGAAGTGTGAGAGGATTGCACGGTATGTTTGCAAAAAGGCCCTTTATGTACCCTTTATGTTAAAGTTTAGAGGCAGACATGCTCACTTTGTGCACATCGGAGGGAAATAATGTCAGATCAATGGGGGATTCAGACAGTGCAGGGTTATGAAATAGAGTTTGTAGAAGAGCCTATGCAAGTGAGTTTCCCAATAAGATTTACAGAAGAATGGACGAAACTGGTAGATCAGGAGGTGGATGCTCTGTTACAGAAGGCAGCAGTAGAGAGATGCTTTAAGTTCTCAAAGGGGTTTGTAAATAATATCTTTTTGGCAAAGAAAAAGGACAAAGGGATGAGATCTTTAATAAATCTAAGAGAACTTAACTATTTCATTTAATACAATTGTTTCAAAATGGAGGGAATGTATCTGCTAAGAGCACTTTTGAGAAAGGGAGACTGGTTGGCTCATCTGTATTTCAATGATGCCTATTTAACAATTCCTATTTGTCAGAAAGACAGGGATTATTTAAAGTTTCAGTGGAAAGGAAAGATGTGGAGGTTCACTTGTCTCCCATTCTGGTAGACATCGGTACCATAGTGCTACATCAAGATGATGAAAACAGTAATGACATGTTTTAGATCAAGAGGTGTGCGTCTGAATATTTACTTGACTGATGTTTTAAGAATGGCAAAGACAAGAGACTTAGCTTTAGAACAGACAGAGTTAGCAGTCCACATTCTAAAGGATTTGGGCTTTGTGGTAAGCAGAGACAAGTCTTGCTAGGTACCGAGTCAGGATACAATTTGTTTAGGATTCCACTTACAAATATTGGACTGTATGTTGAGGTTACCAGCAGAGAAGGCGAAGACAATTTGCAGGGAGAGCAGTTTTATATCTCTAAGGTAGTTTGCAAGAGTGCTGGGTTTACTTTCAGCCTCAATTCAGGCAATTTTTCTGGTTCTACTTCATTATCGATCTCTGTACAGACTAAAGTCTCAACCTCTCAAGAGGGGATTGTAGTACTCCAAAACAATTCAGCTGAGTTTGGACGTGAGGGAAGAGTTGGAATGGTAGAAGGAGAATATGGATGCATGAAATTGGAAAGCAATATTATTTAGCAAAGTTCACAATTTAGTAATAAAATCAGATGCCACTCAAAGCTGGGGAGTGAGATGTGGTCTGAAAACAACAGGAGGGAAATGATCACTTCAGGAGAGGGAGAAGCATATCAATTATCTAGAGTTGTTGGCAGGGTTGTTTGCAGTGTAAAGTTTTGTAGGAACAGTGTGAAGTGCTGTGTTGTTTGAGGGTGGACAATGTGTCAGCGGTGAGGTATGTGAATCGGTTGGGAGGTCCTCAGTTAAAGGCGCTGACTGAATTGGCAAACAATTTTTGGCAATTTTTGCCTAGATCAGAACAACATGGTTCAGGCTCAGCATATTCTGGGGCTCAGAAATTACAAAGCAGATTGGAATTTGAGGATTCTGTGGGATTTGAGTGTTTGGATGTTAAATAGGGAGTGTAGGAGTGTAGGGTCTGCTTCCTATGGTCACCCCCACTTTTTGCTGTGATACTCTGTTTTTTCGACTTTAGTGTGGCTGTGGACCTTCTAATCAGACCCACAGCTCAGCTGTTTTCTCTCTAAATTCATACCATGTACTTTAGGTACCTACCTAATTGGTTATTGGGTTACCTTGGTGAGCCCCTGTATAGTGTACCATAGGTACCCAAGGCATAGGTGCATCCAAGGCCTACCAGGGGCTGCAGCATGTATTATGCCACCCCTGGCCAGCCATCCAAACTGACACCACAGGCTGAACACTCAGCTGGGGCAAGGTGGTGCAATCACCCCTTGCTTAGATATAGTGTTCTTATATCTACCCTTATACATAAACACATAGATACCTATAAGTCACTCCTATGGCAGGCCTTGACAATCCTGAAGGCAGAGTGCTTGGTTTTATGTGAGATGGTGCTCTAGCATGAGCTGAGCCTGTCTGCAGCTTTCGGAACCATGTCCTTATAGCTGTTCTATGATATAGCCATACCATATACTCTTAAGTGCATTATAATCCTCGTGGTTAATGCTAACTTTGGTTTGGTTTATAAAAACATGTTGTGTAAGATGTCAAACACTTTGGCATACTACCCCACACGCCAGTCCTGGTGGAGAAGACATGTAGTTACTGCGTTACCCGGTTTAAGTTAAACAGAGCCTCAGCATCACAAAATGGATGCTGCTGCCACAGACACGAGTCTGACCTCCTGCTGCTGGACGAAACTCCGGCAGGGGAGGCCTGGACAATAGGTTTCCTGTTAAGGGAGGTGCTAGCACCTCCCCAGTCAGCTTGTAGTGGATTGGGGCAGGGTGGGTTCATTGGAAACTGCTGTTTCCAGACACTGCCTGGGGCACACAAGGTGCTCCATGCATAGCCCGGTTCAAACCAGTTGCTGGGGCACTCCAGCCCCAGTTCTGGTGCGAAACTGGACAAAGAGAAAGGGGTGTAACAACCCCCTTCTCAGGTTCCACCCATAGGAGGGACCTAGCAGGTAAGCCAGCCCCTTAGTTTGGTATAAAGTTAGGAGCTGTGTCTAGAGACATTAGATTATCCTGGAAAGAAACTCTGAAATGAACTCTTGGACCTTCAAGGTTCCATTTCGACTGGAAGACTGAAGACATCTCCCTTGTGGTCAAGGAGTGACCACCCTGTGCAAACAGGCACCATCAGTAACTTGCCAGTTTGCTTTGTCGACGCTACCGCCGGAACCCGAAGACTTAGCGACACAAAATCTGGACTTCCAGACTTCTCTGACTCCGGCCCACATCCACAGCAAAGCCGAGACCCGTGGCGGACACGAGAGATGTGGGATAATATATCCTGGACTACCTGCATCTTGCTACCTGTGCAGCTTTTGAGGCACCCTCGAAGTTGTGCATTAGGGTTTGAGAAGCCCCAGACCTGAGCAGCATTTGCATCGAAGCACAGCCCTCCACACTCCACGAGTGCCGCGTGGGGCCTGTGCCTGCATTTCAGCTCAACATGTCTTTGCGGTTGCTAGCCCGTTGGCTAGTGGCCCCTCTGAAGACATCCTTTTGAAACAACACCACTTTCCTGGTTGCTCCGGGCTTGCTCCTGCTTCCCTGCAAAGGAGAAGCGCCCCAGACCTTGCTGGTCTGAACAGAAGCCAATCTTCTAATCCTGCATGGATTTAATTTGCCAAGGTTTGTTCCGTCCAATCCAAATACCGACACAGCCAACAGCTAGATCCATTGTGGGACAGCTCGACTTCAGCTCCTGGTTGTCGTCGATGCCTCCTGGACCTCGTGGCTGCGGAGACAAGCTTCACCTCTTCACCTGATTGCACCTCGACATCGCCTGCTTCCTTCCTATTTCCTTCCTGGTCACTGGCTAGTGACCCAGACTCTGTCCACTCTGCTTTCAGGTTCTTCACTGCTCTGATCCACCCTTGGATCCATCCGGACACTTTCCTCCTGGTCGCTTGCAGCACTTTCTTGCAGCTCTCCATAGGATTCATAGACGAAACCCGACACGAAAGAACACCTATGCACCCGGCTTCCCTGGGTGAGGTAACTCGAGTCCTCCGGTGCTCCCATGGGTAGTAACTATCCAAGTGTCCTAGTTTAACTGGGTTTTCCCTTAGTCCACCTGGAAGTGTCCGAAATCTACTATTTTGTAACTTTTACGTTCCCATTGAAACTCTATGGTAACCCGCATGTGTGTTTAGACACTGCACACGCATCCTGTGGGACTTCTACTTCCTAACCTTTGGTTGTTCAGTGTAGCCCCAGCTATTTCCTAGGCCCTAGGCCTACTCACCTTTCCTGAAGTGGTTCTTATACCACTTACTTAGTATATGGTTCGTGAGGCCCCTAGGGCAGAACTGTATTTGTGAAACTTATAGTATGCTTATTGAGTAACTTGTGCTGTAACTTGAATTCTGACCTCATAAAGAGTGCAGAGGGGTTGTGTTAGTAATAAATACATATATATTTTATATATACCTTGTGTGGTGTCCTTTCATTTGATATTCAAGGGACTATTATTGGTAAAACAGCTGGCTTCACATGCTCTCTGAAGTTTTAGCCTAAGACTGCTTTGTCCATACTACCACTAGGATAGCTGGTCTATAAGGTTGACTTTACAACCATCACCACAAGGGTTGTTTGGACTGGTGCAAGGTGCCCACTAGAATAGTGGACATCATATACCAGGCCAACTTCTCACAGGGAGTGTTCAGGGCATTCGAGATGAAATTAGGACCTTTTCAGATGGATTATTTTGCGAGCAGATTGAATGCTCCACTGCCAAATGTTTGCAGTTGGAAAGCAGACCCGGAGGCAAGTTCCGTAGATGCATTTCTACAGGTTTGGGGCCAGGGACGCCATAATGCCTTTCCACCTTTTTCTTTGATTCAGAGAGTATTGGTGAAGGTGAGAAAGGAGTGGACAGACCTGTTTCTAGTAGCTCTGTTTTAGCCCACTCAGGTGTAGTTTCCCAGATGTGATGAGCTTGTTGATGGACAATCTGGTGCTTCTAGCAGGTGGTGAGAGGTTGTTGGTGAATCCAGCAGGAAAATGTCACAATTTAGTACAGAAAGATCAGATGAAGTTAGTGACATGAATGATTTCAGGCAACTATGGCAAGTCTCATGATTATCATCAGAAGCTTCTAAACTCATCAAAGGTTCTTGGGCTCCGAGGACATGGAAAAGGTGAGTTTGTTGGTGTACCGAAAGGGGTTTCAGTTTCATAGCAGCACCTGTGGCAAATGTGGTAAAGTATTTAGCAGAAGTATGTTTAGGAGGAAGATCATATAGTTAGGTGAAGTGAGTTTGTGAATGGGATACCATTAAGTCAGGTGGATGTGAAAAGATTGATTAGAAGTGTGCAGTTGGAAGTGCCACCAGGGCCAAGGTACGCATCTTTATGAGATATGGATAATGTTCTTAATGAATAGTTTGTATGGATTGCGAATGAATTCTTGAACATAAAGGATATTCCATTGAAGGTCACCATGCTTATTTGTTTAGTCTCATTTTGAAGAGTAACAATGTGAGGGCTTTAGAGGACTCTACTAGGTGTTATGTGCCGGAAGGTGTTTGCTTCTATAATAATAAGAGAACAAAATGTATGTAATGTAAAATTTTATATCCATATATTAAGGAGATTCACAGGTTGTGTGTTGTAAAATGTTTGAAGGAGTATGAGAAAAGAACAGAGAGTTTAAAAGATTAGAGGGAATATCTCATTTCATTCAGATATCCCCATAAGGTGTTGTCATCTCCAACCTTGGCAAGGTGGGTCAAAATAGTTATGACAAAATGAGGAATAGATATTTCAAAGTTTGGGGCACATTCGGCAAGAGGTTGAAAGCTTATATGGTGGGTGGAATTCTTTCAAGGATTCTTGCGGCAGCAGATTGGTCTTCAGATTCAACGTTTAAAAAGCTTTTTTTAGCCAATTGAAAGTGCATCTGTGAATGTTGTGGCAAGACTTTGAAAATTCATAACATTGGCCTCTGTGCCTTGCCATAAAATTCAGATATTCCACAGCCTGGGTGAGAAAAAAATCATGGTTTTATTAAAGACACTGAGGCTAACATTATCCCTCCCAAAAAAACACCCTAAATAATTTTTGTTTTGAATTACCGGTAATATACAAGAAGAATTTGAGGATGATTATTAACAAGGATCAAGGAAGTTTTGGCACTGTTAGTTTGGTGCAAACAGTTATGGGGTAATGTGGCAGTATGATCTCATATTATTTCACACACCTCATATCTGTTTGGGCAAAGGTTTCATCTCATTAGTACTAGTTTAACACCTGACTTCAGTAAACCACAATGAAAAGGTGATCGCTTAATATAAGTAAAAGGTCTGTCACTGTCCTGTGGCATCAAGTGCTGCATATTTTTTTTAAATAACGATTCATCCATTTGAGTTAGAAACAGTTCTTTTTCTCTACATCTGTACGTTAGGCAACAAATGTATTATGTGGCAAGAGGATGTATTATGCGGAAACTGACACAGCCACCAAATTGCATCATCTCAGTGGCCCAGTGTACAAGGAAAAGTATTGGATTGACAGGGACTCTGGTGTGTCACAAAAAAATTCAAAAGCCTCACTTGCAACCTCTCGGTACTGAATGGGAGCACAGGAAAGCTCAATATGGATTTGCTCTCTGGCACACCCCTTATATATTATTTACACATCTACAAGCATTCCAAGATAATTTTTTTACAACGTAATGACAACCCCTGGAGAGATGGGAAGTTCTTGAAGCCATCATCAAAGAAATAAATCTGTGTTTGAGATGAGGATAGATAAAGAAAACAGCATTTTGGGAGAGATCTGTTGTTGAGGTCTCACCTTGAGGAACTGAATGAATGCAAGAGTTGAAGAGAGATGGTCGCAAATGCCATCAACTTAGACTGTGATAATTGCGTACGGTTTTGGATGTGATTGGAATCCGGGGACTTCAATACTATTTTGTCACGGCTGAGCTGTATATTAGTGGCACAGTCATCCAAGCAACTTTGGGTGTCTTGTAATGTCTCAGGAACCCAGAAGTGCCTGGAGAGCATAGGAGTCAAGAGGGAGGCAAACAGTGGTGGCTTCCATCATAGCCATGCCCACACCCACAAGCGGAATGATTAGGAAACATGCCCATGTAAGCTAAAGGAAGGAGAACATGGTGAGAGTGGGTGCAACTTACTAGATATGAAACATTTTGGGAGATGACCCATTTAAAGGAGAGTCTTCTCTTGCAAGTGAAGCCTTTTTGGGGTGCTGAAGGTAGAGTGCTATATCAAACCTTATTAGTAACAAATGTAATATCCTAGGATTAATCATGGCATAGTTAGCCAAGATTTTGCACAGTGCCATTCCCTTTGTGCTACATATGTGCAATGTTAATCACAAAAATGTGAAACATTCAGATCTGTGTCCAGAAAGCACTGCCATACTTGTGTTCCCTTTTTGGGAAAGCAAGATATTGAAACAGACATTGGCTGATATGTGACTGGACGTTCCCCAGCCTTTGGGTTTCTTCAAAGGTATAGTCCTGAAAGACAGTTCCTTTACCTGTACGCAAGCCTTTATCTTCCAAGTGACTTTTGATAGTGCTGCTTTTCTTGGATCATGCTGTAGAACAGTGAAGGTTTTGGATCCAACGTCTGCCCAGCCCGGATCTCAACAACAGGGAAAACAGAACAAGGTGGCTGGACAGGGAAGTTTAACAAAAACAAATTTCAGTCACGTAGTCAATATATACCACGTGACCACCGGGTAAGAATCCCAAAGTAAATTTATTTTCTTTTGGCTAAAGTTCAGAATTCAAAGGCACGGGCACAAACAAAACAACTGTTACGACAGTGAATTCATGATAACAATATCTACAAATATACAAATTTTACAAATATACAACACTTACAAAGATGAATCAAGCAAGACAAGTGAGCAGGACACACCAAAACAATACAAAATTCAGTGAACAACATCAATTGTCAATATATAGAGTGAAAAAACTTTCAAGTGTAAAGCAAATATGTGATCAGCCAATAAGAATATGAGACCATGGGACAGGCGGAGGAGATGGAATGAAATGCCTGCCTGTCAACCAATCCTGTGGTTAATTGTTTATAGCGGGTTTGCACAACTAGGATCCAGGGTGATTGATGAAATTCTATCCTAGGGGCACCCTTGGGGTTTGCCACAGGGTGGAAGTGTCGACGCGTTTCGAACCAGCGTTATTACAGGTTCTCTTCAGGACAGGGACTGGGGGCTGTAATTCTGTAAAAGATATACAGAGGGGGTGTCAGATGTTTCTAACATGATACTGTTACAAGTTACTCTGACTCCAGGGAACAAAAAGTAATTACCTGCACAATGGCATAGGAATAGCCGTGGTGTCGGTTAGACTCAACCAGGGAAAATTTCTGAAAGAACAAGTGAAAGTGGGCTTAGCGCGGTGGCAGACCAGGGAAGAGGGGGTGATACAGAAATGGTGGTGGCACGTAGTGTGAGCTGTTATTAGGTTCCTACCTGTGCTTCTTTAACTTGTGGGAGCGCAAACTCGTCTTAGCAACTTTGACCCTGGACTGTATGTTTTCTATGATCCCCCAGTTCCCTCACAGAGACGGTTCAACATGTGAGCTATCTCCGACTTCGATCGTGCTCCGCGTCGCGGGCACTTCACCTCCAGCCTAATCCCTGGTTGAAGCACAGGTAGGAAGCTAATAACAGCTCACACTACGTGCCACCACCATTTCTGTATCACCCCCTCTTCCCTGGTCTGCCACCGCGCTAACCCCACTTTCACTTGTTCTTTCAGAAATTTTCCCTGGTTGAGTCTAACCGACACCACGGCTATTCCTATGCCATTGTGCAGGTAATTACTTTTTGTTCCCTGGAGTCAGAGTAACTTGTAACAGTATCATGTTAGAAACATCTGACACCCCCTCTGTATATCTTTTACAGAATTACAGCCCCCAGTCCCTGTCCTGAAGAGAACCTGTAATAACGCTGGTTCGAAACGCGTCGACACTTCCACCCTGTGGCAAACCCCAAGGGTGCCCCTAGGATAGAATTTCATCAATCACCCTGGATCCTAGTTGTGCAAACCCGCTATAAACAATTAACCACAGGATTGGTTGACAGGCAGGCATTTCATTCCATCTCCTCCGCCTGTCCCATGGTCTCATATTCTTATGGACTGGTCACATATTTGCTTTACACTTGAAAGTTTTTTCACTGTATATAATGACAATTGATGTTGTTCACTGCATTTTGTATTGTTTTGGTGTGTCCTGCTCACTTGTCTTGCTTGATTCATCTTTGTAAGTGTTGTATATTTGTAAAATTTGTATATTTGTAGATATTGTTATCATGAATTCACTGTCGTAGCAGTTGTTTTGTTTGTGCCCGTGCCTTTGAATTCTGAACTTTAGCCAAAAGAAAATAAATTTACTTTGGGGTTCTTACCCGGTGGTCACGTGGTATATATTGACTACGTGACTGAAATTTGTTTTTGTTAAACTTCCCTGTCCAGCCACCTTGTTCTGTTTTCCCTCTTTCTTGGATCATGGACATTTCGTATAAGATTAATATATTTATGGACAATACTATGATATGGTTATCTGCAATTTCAGAAAGCATGATTTGTCATTGGCATGGCTCAGACTATGTGAGCCCTTTATTTGCTTCCCTGTGATGTTTTCCTACAATCATTTGTGCAAGATAGTGTAGTAGTGGTTTATAGACTTTGGACCCACCTCCAATCCCAGTACAGAAGCAAGAAACCTCTGGATCATGGTTGAAAAGGTCACCACCACTTGCTTCCACATCCTGAGGATGCTGAAAAAGACAAGTGTTTACCCAACAACACTAGGAAAACCGTCACTCAACCCCTCATCACCAGCACCCTCTACAGAGGAATAATCAACCGTTGGGATGCAAATGTACTCTGCATGGTGCATCCCTACCCTGAGAGCCCAACTGTACTGATGTCTGGATCCCTAATGAGGATTAATTTAAGTTTATGAAAGCGTCACCCTAGGGGAGACATCCCCTCAGTGCACATCTATATTCTCCAGGTGAGTGGAGTAATCCCATCCAACAACACTTTAAACCATATATGATTAGTTAATGGAATGTATTCTTTCTTCTTCATAAATTATTTGGGTTCCCATTAGACAAGTGAACTTTGTGTTGGTTCCACAAATCAGAAAAAATCACATGGGTTAATATCAAATTTGGGGTCCCAATTGGTCAGTCCCAATATATTTTGGGCTTTAAGTGCCCTTCGTCGGGGGGAATATTAAAATGATTCTAGCGCCCAGGGATAGAAGTGCTCAGTCCGCAGCTGAGGGGCACTTCCTACTGGGAAGTGTTCAGTCGTGAGGGGGTTGAAGTGTATCTCCAGTGGGTGAAGGACAACTTCTCATGGGGAGGGTAGGGGTGTCTTTTCAGGCCAGGGTGGCGGGATGTCAGGCTCCTCCAGGGATCTCCCAACCCTGGCCCCTTCCCTACTTCCCCCACACCCTGTATGTATGTTGTCATAGGCAAACATGGATCATGTATGTGCGCCCTGACTATGTCTGTGTCTCAGATTGTTATGTTGTTGGACCGGGAAGGGCGCTGTTAGACCCATCAGCCTTAGGGTCATCTTGTCCCCAACTTTTTACCTTGAACCTCCATTTTTGCTAGTCTCATTTTTGCTGATCTTTTAATACATGTAATCAACTGCTAGGGTAGGCCACGAACAGCCCAGAGGGCAGGGTGCAATATATGTAAAATACTTTTAGGTTTTACATGTTCTGATAGTGAAAAACTCTGAAAATAATTTTTCACAACTGCAAGGCCTACCTCTCTCATAGGATAACATTGGAGTTACCTTATTACATTTATAAGCTGCATTTCCCAAATGCAGCAGGTAAGCAGTTCATGTTTAGTGTGTTTGGAATTGTAATGAAACATCCTAACTTATGGTAAAGTCGAATTTTTAATTACAGGTTTGAAAACTTAACTTTTAGAAAGTTGGCATTTTTCTGTTTTAACCATTAAGTGCCTGTTGCCTGTCCCTGGGTTGTATGACTGGGTGTAGCTGACAGTTAGGCTTTGTGTATTCCTCCTAAACAGTCACACACAATAGAGGGCTTAGGTGAGTCTCGGTGGCCATCCCTGGCTAGATGGAATGACAGATCAGGGCACAGGCCTTTTAGACTAGAATAGGCTATGTCCTGCCTCTACACAAAGGCTGCAGAGTGTACCCCCTGTGGTTCGTCTGTAGACAGGACAGGGAAGGCAGGATGCCTGGGATCTTCAAGGGGAATTTCTAGCAGCTTCTCCTAACTTCTAGAGGAAGGGTACCAGGTACAAATATTGGACCTCAGACCCCACTTATGCAGTATCCTTCTGGACCTGTGAATACTCTGCCAGGAAGAAGGACCCGTGTGCTGAAAGGGATGCCACACTTCTGGACTGCTGCTCTGCTATGCTGACCTGCTGACTGATGCCCTCTTGCTTGGATGAGAAGGGCTGGACCTGCATCTGTTTGAACCACTGCCCCAGAGAAGGGTTCCACTGCCCTCAACAAGTTTTTAAATTTCTTATATGCAACCAAAGAACTACCCTCATAGTGGTGGAAGGCTACTCCCTTGTAATGTAATGTGGATTTGTAGAGCACACAGCTTGTCAGCCATGAGAGTATATCCAGATGCTGAGTAGATGTGGGCTCTGCAAGATGGATCAGTTGAAGAGACAGGTTTTCAGTTTATTACAAAATACATAAATGAGGCAGCTGTCATGATGTGCTGGGGGAGGTCCTTCCAGAACATGGCTGCCAGGTAAGAGAAGGCCCTTCCTCCTGTCCTCCTTCAATGGATTTTAGGTTTTAGGCAAGCGTGAGTGATGCAGATCAGAAGTTCCTAGTTGGTAGGTGGAAGTGTAGATGCTGGTTGAGGTAGGTGGGAACTTAGTTGCGAAGTGCCTTGTAGGCAGGGTTGAGCATCTTGAACTGCCAGTGTTTCTGAATGGGGAGCCAGTGGTGTTTTTAGAGATGAGGTGTGATGTGCGTGCAGCAAGGAAGGTTGAGGATTAGTGTGCGTTGGCATTTTGGATGGTGTGCAGCTTGTGTAGCAGGTGTGCAAAGATGTAGAAGTGGAGGGCATTATTGTAGTCCAGTCTGCTTATGATGAGGGCCTGGGTGACCATCTTTCTGGTGTCAGGAGGGAGTCATTTGATATTGTTCCTGAGAATGCAAAGTATGTGAAAGCAGGCGGGGTGACGGCGTTTCTCTGATGTCTCACGGTGAGGTTGGTGTCCAGGATGGCACCCTGGTTTCTGGCATGGTTGGAGAGAGAGGGGATGGGGCCTAGTACCGTGGGCCATCAGATGTAGTCCTAGGGTGAGTTATTGTTGCCAAATATCAGTACTTCTGTCTTATCAACATTGAGTTTGAGGTAGTTGTTTCTCGTCCATTTCACGTTGGCCATGCAAAAAATTGAAATTACTTTTGCTGGTGTCTTCTGAGAGAGATAGAATGAGTTGGGTATTGCCGGTGTAAGAGATGATGTTGAGTCCATGCATTCAAATGATGCTTGCTAGAGGAGTCATGTAAAAACTAAAGAGAGTGGGACTGAGTGAAGAGCCTTCGGAACTCCTCGGCAGAGGTCTTTGGTCTTTATGAGGTGAACAGAGGGAGCTTGACCCCTTGTGTTCTTCCGGTCAGAAAGAAGGCTATCCACTTGAGTGTTGGGCCTTGGATTCCAGTTCCTTGGAGTCTGGATATGAGTGTGTTGTGGATGACTATGTCAAAGGCAGTGTCGAGGTCCAGGGGAATAAGTGCAGCAGTGTGGACTTGATCTAGTATGTTGCGAATGTCGTCTGAAGCTGTGATAAGCGCCATCTCAGTATTGTGGGTGTTGTGGAAACTTGATTGCGAGCTGTGCAGGAGTTCATGCTGTTGAAGATAGTGAGAGAACTGATAGTGAGGTCCTTTTCTATGACTTTAGCTGGGATGGGGAGCAGGGAGTTGGTCGTTGCTGAGAACTTCGGGGTCTGAGGATGGTTTCTTGAGGAGCAGGGTAACCACTGCATGTTTCCAGGCTTGCTGGAAAGTAGCTGTAGTGATGGAGGTGTTAATGACGGTTGTGAGTGCCATGATTATTGTCGGTTTCCCTAGGTTGAAGAACTGGTAGAGACATGGGCATGTGGAGACCCCCGAGAGGATGGATGCCATTATAGCAGCTGCGTCTTCGTTGGTCAACACGGTCCACTCAGTGAGTGGGGTGACCTTAGTAGGGTAGGTAGGAGATGAGATAGAATGTGGCTGAGGGTAGAAGTTCCTATAGATTTGAGATATTTTGTTTAGGAAGAAGTTAGAGAGTTGGTTGTAGAGTCCTTATAACAGGGTGATGGAGTTGGAGGTGGCTGCCAGATGAGTGAATTCCTTAACAATGGTGAACAGTTCTTTGGGCTCGATTCACAGAACTAACTTAAGACAAAATCCTAAACTTACTACCATTTCGGTATTCACAGAAGGCACTTACTCATTTTGGTATTCACAGAAGGCACTTACTCATTTCGGTATTCACAGAATTTAGGAGTCCTAACTTTAGGACTCCTAAATGCCTTCTGTACACTCCTGCTCTGGGGTTATTAAAGCTTGACTGCCGCAAACTAGAGAGAGCGTGGAGGAAGGACCATTCTCAGTCTAGGAAAGACTAATAAAGGTCCGCAATGAGGCTCTATAAATCAGAGATTAAAATGGCGCAAACCTCCTTCTATGAAGGTAAAATTAGTGCTGCAGCAAATGCGCCTAGAGAAATCTTTAGGATAGCTAAGTCCCTCATTTCAGCTCCGGCTGAGCGTCCTTCTGTTGAAGGGGCACAAGACCGCTGTAATGAGCTAGCTGCTTTTTTTTCCAAGAAAATCTCGACCATATATTCATCTTTTAGTAATCCTACAGTCAATACCCCCTCCGTCCCTCCTAGGCCAGCTGACTCCTCGGTTCCTTGCAAACTGGACACAATTCCGCTTCTTGATGCCGCCAGCCTGGATAGATTAATCTCCAAAGTTTCTTCTGGCTCCCCCAATGACCCGGCACCCCCCCGGATCCTTGTCAAGGCACTGGACGTTATTCGTCCTGTGATCCTGGAAGCTTTAAACACCTCCATTGTGTCCAGGTCGGTCCCACTTGCTTGGAAGTGTGCCATGGTGAGGGCGCTTCTCAAGAAACCCTCCCTGGACCAGAACAACCTGTCCAACTACCGCCCCATTTTGTTGCTTCCCTGGTTGAGTAAACTGCTGGAGAGGCACACCAACAATATCTTAACAGACTATTTGGAGTCCAACTGTCTGTTGCGTGCCTCCCAGACAGGTTTTCACCCTCAACATGGCACAGAAACTGCCATGTTGGCGGTCACAGAGGAAGCAAGAACGACTTTGGATCGGAGAGGAAAGGTGGCCATTATCCTGTTAGACCTTAGTGCCACGTTCGACACGGTGAACCATGCCACGCTAGTATACCGACTGGCGGGCATGGGCGTGTCGGGCGCAGCTCTGGACTGGCTCACCTCCTTTTTGAGTGAGCGCTTTTTCCGGGTCTTTGAGGGTGAAACAGTCTCTCCTAAACATCCTCTCAGGTGTGGGGTCCCTCGGGGCTCCTCCCTGAGCCCGACCCTCTTTAACGCCTACATGGAACCTCTGGACAGGATAGTCAATCCCTTTGGTGTGCGTATAGTCACCTACGCGGATGATACGCAGCTGGTGGTCTCGTTAGACCACGCAGATGGATCATCCAACACCTTAGGCCCCTGTCTAGAGGCTGTTGCCAGTTGGATGCAAGCTTCCTGTCTCAAGCTTAACGCGGAGAAGACAGACATCACTCTCCTTGGAAATCCCTCCCCGTCTGCTCTTGCACCCGTCTGGCCACCATGTCTTGGCGCTCCTCCTGCGCCCAAGTCCCAGATAAAGAGCCTCGGGATCTGGCTTGACACTGCCCTTGATTTCTCTGTCCAGGCAACTAAGACTGCTGCCACTTGCTTCGGACTAATGAGGATGCTCCGGCGGGTGCTCCCTTTGCTCCCTTTCCAGGCGAGGAGGATCATGGTCCAGGCCCTCATTCTCTCTCGCCTGGATTACGGGAACGCTCTCTACCTGGGAGCACCAGCTTCGGTCCTTCAGAGGCTCCAGGTCACACAAAACAGTGCGGCCCGCCTATTGTTCAATCTGTCCCGTCGGCAGTCGGCGAGGAAGGCCCTGAAGGACCTTCATTGGCTCCCAATGGCTGCCAGAGTGCAGTTCAAAGCTCTGTGCATTATGCACAAATCCTTCCACTGTGTAGGCCCAGCGATTCTGCACCCGCTGGTTATGCCTTATGTTCCAACACGCCCCCTTCGGTCTGGTACCCTGCAGCTGGCCACCTCCTCTAAAATTAACAAAGCCCGTTGGGGTGGCCGCTCTTTTTCTCATTCGGCGACCAGACTCTGGAATGCCCTCCCCTTTGCCATCCGGGGTAACAGCAACCTCCTCTCGTTCAGAAAGGCCCTAAAAACGCATTTGTTTGCTAAATCTCTCTGATCTGCCCCGAGCCTGCGCTAACACCATTTTATCTTCAAGCGCTGCGAGGCCCCAGGGCGGTTATGCGCTATACAAATGCAATTTTTCATTTCATTTCATTTCATTCTGTGAATACCAAAAGTCTTAAAGTTAGGATTTTTCTCAGTTTAGGAGTAGTAAAGTTAGGAGTCTTCACTTTAGGAATCCTAAATGCCTTCTGTTAATACCGAAAGTCTTAAAGTTAGGATTTTTCTCAGTTTAGGAGTAGTAAAGTTAGGACTCCTAACTTTACTACTCCTAAACTGAGAAAAATCCTACCTTTAAGACTTTCGGTATTCACAGAAGGCATTTAGGAGTCCTAAGGACTCCTAACTTTACTACTTCTAAACTGAGAAAAATCCTAACTTTAAGACTTTCGGTAATCACAGAAGGCATTTAGGAGTCCTAAACTTAGGACTCTATGGGCCAGATGTAGGAGCCCTATTACCGGTCGGAAACGGCCGATTTCGACGTTTCCGACCGGTATTAGGGTTTTCAGATGTAGGGGGCTGGAAAATACAGAATCGGTATATTTACCGATTCGGTAAAATTACAGATTTGGTAAATTACCGAATCGGTAAATATACAGATTCAGTAATTACAAATGTAGGTGGCACAGTTTACAGTGCCACAGGCCCTTAAGAGTCGGTATTTTACCACACAATCCTATTGTGTGGTAAAATACCGAATTCAGGTGTGCTTGCACATCTGTGCATGCACACCTGTGCAATGTGACACACAGACATGCCCTTAGGGCATATCTGTGTGCCACATGGCACACATGCCTGTATTTAGGGTGCTAGAGGGTGTCAAAGAGACACCCCCTGCACCCTTGCTGGAATCGGCATTTACCAAATCGGTAAATACCGATTCGGTAATCCCCATTGATTCCTATGGGCTTCAATGCCCATAGGAATCAATGGGCATTACTGAATCGGTATTTACAGAATCGGTAAATACCGAATCTTAACGATTCGGTATTTACCGATTCTGTAATACCTGCATCCCCCCCTCTATTTTACCACTTTGTAAATACCGAATCAGTAAAATTCGGTATTTAAGAAGTGGTAAAATAAAATTACCTACATCTAGGCCCTAATTTCTGTGAATACCGAAATGAGTAAGTGCATTCTGTGAAAACCAAAATTAGTAAGTGCCTTCTGTGAATACCAAAATAGTAGTAAGTTTAGGATTTTGTGTTCAGTTAGTTCTGTGAATCGGGCCCTTTGTATTTGTTGTTGCTGGCTTCAATCCTCTGGGTCATTGCCTACTTCTTTGTCTCTTTCAGTTTGTTGTGGTAGCTCCTGAATGAGGCCTTGAAGACTTTCTTGGAGGCAGGCTCTTGTGACAGTCTCTATTTTCTTTTGAACTGTTTGCATCACCTCTTGTACTCTCTGAGTGGGTCAGTGTACTAGCATGTTTGTTTGTTTGTCCTCTTCAGATTGACGTTTATGAGGGTGCAAGGAGGTTGCTGCTGGTGGAGATCTAGATACTGAAACAGTCTATACTTCACCAGGAGTTAAGCAGAACTGAAGTAGTGCTGGCAGCATACCGTGTAGTGATCAGTAGGAGCGAAGCTGTGTGCTTAACTCATCCTTGGCTTACATCAGGTTGGTGTGAAGTGCTTCCCACAACTGTGTGTTTAACTTACCCTTGACCTACACCAGATTGGTGTGAAGTGCTGCACAGTGCAGAGGTGGTGTATCTGAGCTGGCCGTCTGTGTACCTGGCAAAGGTACAATACATTGATAATGCAGTACTGAGTAGTAAGTGCATGTTGAATGCCTGCACTGGATGTGAGTGCTACAGTGCCTGAAGGTTGTAGAACTGTGCAGTGTGTGCAGGACAGACACATGTGCTGGGTGTATGTGTACCTGGGAGTAGAACAATACATGAAGGGTGCAATGTGTGCATGTTAAATGTATATGCTGGGTGCCTATGAGTAGTACAACATGAAGGGTACAGTGCATGCATGTTAACTGCATAAGCTGGATGGATGTGTGCCTATGAGTGGCATAATACACAAAGGATACAGTGCTGGGCAGTGCACGCATGGTAAGTGTAAGTGCTGGATGTATGTTTGCCTATGAATGGTACAGTATGTGGAGGGTACAGTACTGAGCAGTGCGTGTCTGTTGTATAAATGTATTGAGTATATGTGTGCCTGTGGATGGTAAAATAATTGGAGGGCTCTGGTTTCCATTTTAGGAGACCCATGACTGCAAGGTCAATCATTGAGAAAAAGTCAAGAGGATCACCTTAGTCATATGTCTTTATAGCCGCATTCATGTAAGCTGGGAGGTGCACACCCTTTCCAGGGAAGAGCGAGGCTTCCTATGTACTCTTCAAAGGGTGCTCTTTTATTAAGTGAGAGGTCAAAAGGAAGGGGCCTGGGCATATTTCCGGAAGGGGCTAATAAAGGAATCATAAAGAGTAGGACTGTGGGCCGTGGGCTAAATTTTTGAAGCACATATCACTGTGACTGACATCCAGTTGTTAACTCTAGTCACTCCCATGGCCTGTGTTGTGGGACTATCATATTTGTAAACATTCCTGCATTGACAGGCTCCTTTTCCAGAGGAAAAAGGAGCTGGGGAGTTATTGGAAGGAAAACAGCCCGGGTGCCAGCTGCCTCTACATTAGGGGGACTCCAGGCAGGTCAACAGCACAGGCCCCATCTCTCCTTCCTGATTGTACACCCAATGCTGATTCTGTAGGATATATCTCTAAAACTGACCCATGAATTCCTGCCATGGGTGGAATGAGACCCCTCCCTAAAATATTACTTTGGAAAGTAGCCGGCCTATGGGCAAAGCTTAATATACCTGAGTGGCTAAATATTGTTAGGAGCTATGATATTATCCGGTTTCAGGAAACTTGGGAAATATCTACCTCACTAGTGGATAACTTTCAATGTTTCAGTGTTCCAGCAATTCCATCACGATGTGGGTGCACTTCAGGGGGGTTGGCAAAATGGAGAAGGGTTGCCTTAGAGGAACATGTTAGATTATTGGAGACTGTGGATAGTAATTATCAAGCAATAGTGTTAATGATTGGTGTGAATTTGCATATTATGCATTTTTATAATAATGATGTTATTGGGATCCCAAATACAATGTTTCCCCACTATATACATTTATTTCTAAAATGCTAGCTGATTTGGCACAATCAG
Organism: Lissotriton vulgaris; assembly: GCF_964263255.1. NCBI lineage: Eukaryota > Metazoa > Chordata > Amphibia > Caudata > Salamandridae > Lissotriton > Lissotriton vulgaris. Next base: position 1,152,956,108 of record NC_141687.1, on the reverse strand, counting down.
GGCATACCGCATAACTTTGTTTGGCGGGGACTAAAATGTTTGTCTCCCTCAGTTGAATGTAACATGTGGATTGTTGACCCTTTCTGGTTTGATTTCCAATAGTAATCCACGAGATGTGGAGTCAGCTTCATTTCTTACTCTGCTTGACTTGGTTAATGTTTTAGTAGTTATTAGGCTAAGTGAGTGTACAATCCCCACTTTTCATGGCAGAGGTAGTTCCTCTATACTTGATTATATTTATGTCACTCGTAGCTTGGAGAATTTACTTGCTCATGGTTCAGTGGTCACTTCCATCTTTAGCGATCATAAACCTATCGAGATTTCATTATTTATTTGTTTGAAGGATAGGTTTAGGGTGGATGTTGGAGGTCGCAATATACAACCCTCAACCGATAATTTGTGATTGGTTTGGAGACTAGGGGACCCTATTCATTTTTTAAAGAAAATATTTAGAGTAAATCAGAGGGCAGTGGAGCAGTGTCTAACTATAGAGGCCAATGATGGTTTAGTGGTGGGTGCCTATTTCACATTATGTAATAGAGTCAAGACGTCTCTATGGAAGCTAATGCAACCTTTGCAGAACTCCCCTAGATGGTTTAACACTAAGGGGCTTATTACGATGTCAGTCGGAGTTGCCTCCGACCAACACCGCCTGGGTCTCGGGCCGACTGACCTCTGGTCGGCAGTTCTGACTGCCTGATTATGATGCGACCAAGCACTGTTCGGTCTGATACTCACCTTTCTCTATGGGAGCCTGTGTTTTCATGAACAACAAAGACATTCAGGAGGGCCAGAGGGATGTTTATAGACCAGCCTAGGTTAAATCCCCTGACTCGGATTCGGCTTGAGGCAACGACGGACAGAGCGGGGTCTCACATACCCTGAGCCAGGTCCAGGAGAGGTGAGGTCTGTCCCCCGGGCACACTGGATGTTACATACACCACGTGGCCTGTGGAGTACTATCAGACAATGGATAGTTGTATCCTTTTGACTGCATAATAACTTCACTTAAAATTTCTTTTACGCATTTTACACTGTTTATAATACATGCAGTAGCATATATGAGATAGAACAGAGGCCCTGAAGAAAGCCTAGGGTCCCTTTTCTCATTAAGGCTGAAACATGTTGGCCCCCATGCAGGTATTTGGTTGAACTGCAGATACATATTATTGCACTGTTCTTGATTTTAATAGGAGGAGAACCCTCTTAATAAAGGCTTTTTGTGGTTTCTCGATCCTTTTTAATACACTTCACCACACAATTTACTTTTGTTGAACTGCACTTGATCCCATCAGATCAGAGTCACTTGGTCCTAAAGTGATTGCGGGTCGGAATCCCGGCTGGATAAAGGGTACGATCGAGGTCTCAATGATCTAGAGACACGAGACCCTTAAGGATGACCAAGTGATAGTATTGATCATCACGAGTACTTTTGATGGGAATCCTAGATGATATTCCTCTGCAATCACTGATGGTCCTTTGTTTGACATTTCCTGTCCCTTATAAATTACTAGTCAGTTTTGACTCTGTCTTGATGTATTTATAAAAACATTAAGACTTTCTTCTAAGAGGTTCCTAATACCCTCGTTTTAGACCCCTAGGTTTGTTTGTTGTATAGCCTGTGTTTTCAGCCATAAACCAGCAGGAATACCAGCTCCGGTAAAAAATAGGGGGTGTGTGCAAAAACCTGCACCCTGTGGCAGCCACCCCTTGGTGCCTGCCACACAGTGCATGGATTTATAGGGGTGCACCCTAGGTACCCCTTCGGCCACCAACTGTAGGCTGCAGAGGCAAGACCCCCAAAGTGGCTTTCCGTCAGCCTTTCCGTTTCGGAAAGGCAAGCATGGAAAGGCTTTGGGAAACCGGCATTGTAATTCCAATGGTGGAAACGCTGTCCAGCTGGGATTACAGTGCGGTTCTGGCTGGCAGCAAGACTCTGAGAGACGGTCAGAACCACGTCAGAATGTCTGACCTGTTCACCATCCGACCGACAACATCGTCATTTGGCAGTCGGACCGCAAACCTTCCGTGTCAGTTGGAAAGCCTCTGACCATGGTCAGAAAGTTTCTGACTAGCAGTCGGAGGCTTTCCGAATTACATCATAATCGGCCCCTGAGTGTTTAGCAGCAAATCTGGCATTGAGGGCAGCTTTGGCCTCTAAACCGAGGGAGCTGGCCCTAGCGCTGCAAATGCATAAGCAATATAAAGAAATCACCTCCAAAAGACAGCAGGAAGTAATTATGAGTCAATGGGAGATACTAGTACAGGCATTGGTGTTGAATCCCTGCATATCCTTCTGGCTCATTATATCTATGAAGAAGTGCAAAAACAGGCCCCTCAGTACCATCTAATGTCACATCCATAGCAAACTATGTGAAGAACACTTTAGTAAAATATATGCTCCACCTCCAATGTCGATAACTTTTGACATAGATCTTTTCTTTGTTAAACAGTATCAGGTAACCTTGACGGAAGTGGAAGAAGCTATTAATCAAAGTGCTGGAGGAAAGGCACCATGGCCTAATGTGTCCCCATCGACTTGATGAAAAGCAATACTATTTATTACTCTTTACGAATGTTTTTAACAATCTTGTAGATTCTCCACTTCCAGTATCATGGGGCACATCAATTATTGTACCCTTTTTTAGGAAAGGTGACAGATTAGCTCCAAACTTTTATCGCCCTATGTCTTTAATTGATACCACTGTTAACATTTTGGGGAGAACTATCTATAACAGGACTAGAGAATGGTCTGCTGATGAGTCTGTGCTCTACCCCTGTTAGCATGGGATCAGGCACAAAGTGGGAACTATTGAGCAGTGTCTCAACCTTAACCTGGTTTTTGGAAAGTATACAGTTGCTAAAACATCTCTCTACTTAGCGTTTATGGACCTGTCATCAGCCTACGACTGTGTGAATCAGACAAAATTGGGGTCTTTGTTTATAGGTGGTGGTTTGGATATTGTTTTAGTACAGTTTTTTGCCACATCTACATAATGATATGAGGGCACGTGTATGTATCGGTATGCAAGGTGAGATATCTGGAGATGTAGGCATACATCTGAGAGTAGGACAAGGATGCATATTGGCTCCCCTTTTATGTATTCTTTATATTAATGAGCGTCATCCTTTTTAGTGCAGTCAACACAAGATGTACCAAAAATGATGGGGAAAGCCATCACCGACATTATTATATGCCGATGACGCAGTACTTATGGCACATGCCCAGAGGGCACTACGTCATCTAGTGCAGGCTTTTGTGGACTTCATGGCCTCACTCGATCTGCAGACAAACTTTACAAAATCTCATATTATGAAAACACACAAGTTTGACAATGGACCGAAAGCAACCAATAGGTATCAATTGCAAAAAATCACCAATTTAGAGTCAAGCAATACTAAGTAATCCTGTGTGCAATTCTCCAAAGTACCACCTGTCCAAGAGTACTCCTCTATTACTAGGGGAAACAAAATGAAAAAACTATATCAGAGCTTCACCACTTTTCAGAAGAGTTCAAATTCCTGTGAATAGTAAATGTTAAACGAAGCAATGAAGCAGTTGTGTAAAGAACTCGTTTTTCTCTTCTTTATTAATTCATTCTTTTAAGACAAACAGCCAACGCGTTTCGTCCTTAGGCACGGGACTTCTTTCTTCAGGGCATTGAAGACTCTATATAGACCAATAGGTGTAAATAAATGTGGTAGTAACCTTGAACATCTGTATGGTTTAGTAAAGGTGGCAGTCGCACCAATGTTGAGCGAACAGATGATCCAAATGAATAAGGAGAAAAAATCCAAATGTTCATCCAAATTCTTTGTATGTTTTAGAGATAGGCAGGAGTTGTTATAATAAGCGTGGTATGATAGCCACAACGGTGTGCTGTTAATTAGCAATCTGCGCTCCCTTGGACATATCCAGAGCTTGACAAGTGTACTTAGTGATACGCTGTGACGTCTTATGGCCACATTCTCCTCGCAGTTTGAGTTGTAGGGCGGCAGGAGAACGCCTAACAACATGTGGCGAGACACTTCGTATCACTAAGTACACTCTTCCATATCTCGGTGTGATTTTCTCGGCGATCTTGGTCGGCTAATACTGCACACCACAAAATTTGCAATGGTTCTTTGTGTAGCCTTCCCCAACCTGCGGGGGGTGGCTCCCTAAAGCCTCCTCTGCAAATTTACAAGGCGCAATGCGTACCCACCCATCGATATGTATGCCGCCCAGGTTGGGGGCTTTTCTAATTGTAAGGCTATACAATTTGAGGAAAATAGATTCTGCAGAAAACATTTGTCTGTTACCATTTCGGTCAATCAATGCTCAATTTTACCTTGTTCTGCAAATTTTATGTAAAGTATACAAGGTTGTTTTCCATCCCAGTTTTCAAAGAAGTATTTTTAAAGTATTGGTCAATGTAGGCCCCCTCTCAGACTTCTAATGACCTTCTCCAACGCTGAAATTGTCTTGTATGTCAGGGCTTTTTTAAAATCTGTTGTGCAAGCTCGTATGTCCATGTGGTCTTAAAATTATTTTAACATATGTTGTTATGTTTTAGCTTTAACTATTGCTTTCCTATTATTCGGTATAATGAATTATATTTGATGTAATGTTTTATGTGCTTTTATGAATGTCATTATACTTCCAAATAAAGATAGTTATTGATTAAGTCAATGGGAAATAACCATGACTGCTAACCTGAGAAGTGAGTGGGCCAAGGAACCAACAAAGAATCACTAGAGCCCCAACTCCAGGGAAGGGCTGTGTAATTGTTTGTGGATCTCGTATTTTCCTTTGTGCGAATAGTGGTAGAAAAGAAATACTTTTTTTTAAATAAAAGTATATGGCTGGACAATGATTTATTACTGCTGCTGCACACATGTTGAGTTGTGAGCGTTTTTTCTCTATTCTGTATATACCTCAACACCGACAGAGACTTGGATTGCTTGGACCATTCATACCAGACAGTCAAATGAAGAAGGGATACTTGGCTCAGTTAGTAAGTGGCCCTAGGAAATCAGGAGTAAAAAACCTGAACTGCCACTGTTGGCCCAAGTAGCCTCTGCCTACCCTGTGGAACTCTGAAAGGTGTTCTGACACCAACCCACTCACAAAAAGTCTTCTGACCGTACAGAATACAGCTGCAGAACTGGGCCCTTATTTATGAGGCCTTGCGTCAGTTTTGCGCCGCTGGTGCGTCGCTTTTTGTGACGCACCAGCGGCGTGAAATATGCGCCTTGTTGCGCCATATTTAAAAAGTGCGCATCTAGGTATATGCGTCACTTTTTACACCCCTGCGCCACATTATACCTGCGTCAGGTATAATGTATGCAGAGGGGGCGTTCCCCCGCAAAAAGCCTCGTAATAGTGACGCAGTGAAATCTATGAGATTTCACTGCGTCACTTTTAGGATGCTGTTGCGTAAAAATCTTGCGCCTGCCTCACAGCAGGCGTAAGACTGACGCAAGCCCTTTCACATGGGGCTTTCCCCATGTGAAAGGACGCATTGCTTGAGTTGCGTCACTTTTGTGACACACTCCAGCAATGCGTCACTTTTGCGCTTACAGATACGTCAGAAATACTGACGCATCTGTAAGTCCTTGCGACATGATGCGTCATACATTAAATATGACGCATCATTGGTGTCGCAAGGAGTGCGCAGTGAAAAGTGACGCATCGCTGTTTTCACGCAGCGATGCGTCACTTTTCATAAATGAGGCCCTTGGTCCTCAAAGTCCCACACTGGTCTCATGTCGCACCACACCTAAGGGAATTGGCTCCACACCACACTGGCTCCCTATACACACTGCATGACCGGTTCAAGCTCCTCACAGACACATACAAAGCACTACACAACATGGGCCCTAGCTACCGGAACAGCCATGTATGATTCAACCAACCCATTAGGCCCCTCTGATATCTCACTAGCCACGTATTACACAAAAGCAGAGTAGGAGGTTGTGCCTTCTCACACATCACTCCTAAAGCGTGGCACAGCCTCCCACACCACATTAACGTTTCATCACTTCTTGAATTCAGCAAGAAACTGAAGACCTGGCTTTTCGAGAAGGGCCTCTCGAGGCAAGCTACACATCCCTGCAAAGTGCCAGAATACCCTCACAGGTGATAGGATGCTATAAAAATTTACATAAAATAGGGGCATATTATCAAAGGGGTTTATCTCTGCTTTTTTGGCTTTAAAAGCCAAGAAAGCGGATATAAAATTATCTCCCTATTACCTAGCTGTCGCTAACACCAGTTAGCGACAGCTAGTAAGAGATAGCGACCATCTTGGGCCCCACTTTGCAAGTCAGTGATATTTATCACTAATGACAACCAAAGTGGGCGTGCCAAGATGTTAGCAACTGGAAACTGTCCCTAACATCGCTATCTCCTATTACCAACTTTTGGAGATATTCGCGCTAAGCGCGAATATCTCCAAAAGCTAACACCTGCCCTGAGCAGTTCTTAGCCATGTTATCCAATGGGAGGTGGATAACATGGCTAAGAGCATTAGCTCGGTAATACATGAATATCGCTGACTTTTCATTGATATTCATGCATTGCAGACGATTTTTATCGCATTTGCGATAAACCTTGGTAATACCAAGGTTTATTTGCGATAAAAAATCGCCGCAGCTCAGCGGTAAATTTTTGTCTCTAACCAAGCAATAGCGATAATTATCGCTATTGCTTGGTAATATGCCCCCATATTTTGTTACTTCGCTTAGTATTGTTGTGTGTTGGTTAATGTGAAAGTAAAATTGGCTTGATCCTGCTAAATAACTTTGAAGTGTATTAAGTGCATGGATGGGTGCACCAAAGGACTTTACCGGTTTTCGTTTGGTTGGGTGCTTGATTACCTGTTGTTGCTCACAAGGAAAAACAAGTCTACCTGCTTCAATACACCCTGTAAACAAAATATAAAGAAAACATATCTGGAAGACCAGTCCATTCTTATTTTTCATTTTATTACAAAGTAAAGGATTTGTATATAAAATATTTCCATAGGTTAAATAAATATGGGCAAGCTCACCGCATAACTTGCAATAAATTATTAAATTCTGTTAATTTACATATAAATAGATAAAAACAGTAGCATTCAACACCGCTGGACAGGGGGTGCTCGCGAGAAGCACAGCAGTGGACTGTGTACGTTAAAAAAATGTGCAAAGTTTTAGAGGACATTTTTTGCTTGTCAGTTACAAAGGTTCAGTCATCTCTTCATTAACCCCCACCCATACTCCCTTCCAGACAAACTTTTGGGAAGGCAGCACTAGAAGTTTCATTATAGATGTGCCCTAAAACAAAATTACAAACCAGTGCTGAGAGTGGCTTAATGGCTCCCTTGGTACCAGTGAAAACTTCACAGGCTCATTGACCTATAGGGAAAGCAGGAACGTTCTCTCATAGGGCTGGGTCAAATATGATGGTCCTATCCAAGCGTTACACAGCTTGACATATCTGGGGACCTTGGGCAAATCAAGTAATTGTGTTCGATTTCTCATGTATGTGTGCAGTGGGATTACTTGGACACCGACTCATCACATCACTAGTAATGTTACTATGAGAAAAGCTCCATATTGGTTCTTGCTCTTGTACTGGGTAGGGTATCTGCCCATCGAGAGGCTGGCCTTTAGAATGTGTGTGTAAAGTGACAGAGAACGTTCCTTTCTTCCCTTCTTTACCTAAGTTCGGCCATGTTTGGATGCTTTTAACTTCAGAAAATAACTGAATGCTCCAGAGATATGAGCGTTGTCATACTCACTCGAACATTTGTCACTCACAAGTCCCTGGATTGGATACATTTTACCATAAAATGCACTACGAGGCACTCAGAAACCTCTCTGAGGTCTCGGATTTCTGAGGTTTATACTTCTAGCAGCAATTTGGAAGCAGGTACTTCCTTCTAATCTTCCCACCTAGCCCCCCTCCCCCCCCACAGCCCTCCCCGGCCTACTCACCTTCCTCTCAACAGACAAACATACTTTATGTTATCATACAAAAATGCAGTCTACATCAGTGCTGTGTGTCCTTAGTGCCAGGAGACACTGGTGATCAACCCCACCCCCTCATGTCTCTTTACCCCACCCCCTAAGTGCCACACTGCATGAGTGACAACCAGAAGTAGAGATATGGCTATCCTGTGGTTTACCCCCTCCAACCACCACCAGAAGCACTTTGAATGGTTGTGCTTTTAAAAGGCATTGAAATGTGTGCACAGTCACCCACATGTCAGGCATCACCTGATATGTGACTGACACTGCCCCAACCCCACAGGACGTTCAGAGACAGCAGATAGTCTTCAGCCAGATTGGTCTGTACCATGACCACCCAACCCATAGTCAAGAAAACAAGCTTCAGTTGAATGCATTTCCTGAATTAGGATCTGACTGGGCAGCATATCACATGGTTCTTGTTCAAAGAAAAAAAACAGAGGAAATGCAATGAATTGCACAAACAAGACATAGTCCAAAAGTCCAGTATTCCTTCCTTTGCATCAGTAAAAAATAGGTTCTTGGCTCACAAAGCCATCTTGGCAGCCACCAGTCTTTAATGTTTGTTGAGTCAAAACAGACATGGAAGCTTAAGGGTCCTTGGTGGCTAATAACCACTGCACTGGCACACCAAGACTGGGAAATCCACCTGCTCCGTCCACGTGCTGAAGGCGGACCACCATTTGCTGTGAGTCTTTAAATCACAATACTTGGCTCTCGAGGTAGCATCCTAGATGAACCTATTTTTTTTCTGAGATGCAAGAAATTTTTGACTAATGCCAGTGCATTGATATAGCGTGAGAGAACCAGTCTTTGTTTGCTACACCACCAAAGTCACAATTCCTCATTCGGAGGGGTGGTAGTACTTTTGGAGCTAGCAAAGACAAAGATATTTTTAGAATCCTTTGTTCCAATTCCAAATTTGGTCAAATACACAATGTAGTGAAAAAACAGATATTTCCATTTTCTAAAACGCTCCCTGCCACACAGATTGCTCTGAAAATGAGTTCTTCCCATGAACCCATTGGGACATCCTGGTGATGTCCACCAAATGCCTGGTCCTCAACCTGCAGATCTTTAATGAGTCAAAGAGGCTGTTGCTTCTCAGTGGGGATCTGTGTCCTACTCTCCACTGTCACACGTGCCGTCACAGTGCAGGTAATCAGTAGCGGCTGGCTGATCCACCACTCTCGCGCTTCTTCTGCTTGCCTTCCTGGCTCGTGTTGTGTTCAGGGCTGCTTTCCCTTCTCGTTGCCTGCATGCTCCTATGAAGTCCCAGGCGGAATGCAGAACATTTAGCGTAAAAGGGGGTGTTTTCGGCACCTCCTATCTTCTCTTCTTCCACACACTGTTCCTCCATGGCAGCTCGCTGAGGGATCGCCTCCTTACATTGTGTCGCCATCTTGCGTGCACAGAATTGGAAAAAGCAACATCCCTGAAAAAAAGAAGATTCAAAAGGTCAGTGTATGTTCTTCAGTGGAACAATCAGTCTTAAATCCCTCAAACAGATGTGGGATCCATTGGTCAGTTTGTTTCCTTCATGCCATCTCTACTCTTCTAGGGGCTACATCATCTAGGGGCTACATCACTTCAAAGTTGAGTAGATTTCAGCAATCATCATATAGTCTATGCCAATCATCTAGTGGGTCAAAGGTTAAGCTATTTAATATCCTGATAGGTTCAAATCGGATTGGTTACTGACAGTGTGTGGCAGATTGGCGTGCCTGTACCAAGACTGTCAGATCACTGTCCATAAACCTCCTCTAAAGGCAACACATTTGCCCCCACAGTGATTTATTGAAGAAACAGCCCCAGGGACCCACGTGTAACTCCTCGCTAAAGCCACCCTAGAGACAGGACACCAATGTAAGGAATGAAATCTGCAGAGAACTGCAAGAAGGCAATGGAAGAGGGATCGACTATAATTTGCCAGAATACCTTACCTATGTCCTAGCTTGGTTGAGGAGGGTATATTGTTGGCGTCTTAGGAAGGGGAGCACCCTCAGCGTGGCCTTTCCTAAAGTCTAGGTTTGATTCCTCATCAAGGACTTGCCTAAGATCTAGGTATGGTGTTTGACTAAAGCTTTCCCTGAGTGCTAGGCTTAGTTCTCAGAAAGGCCAATTCTCGGTCCTGGGAAAGTTCTTTTCTTAGGTGTAAGCTTGGTTTCTGAGCAAGGTTATCCCTGCGACTTAGCCTTGGTCACTGAGGCAGGTATTGCCTACGGACTAGGATCGGCTCCTTCAGCCCTCCATGGGGGGGACCAAACCATACATTTCAGAATGTCTTGTCTAGGGATTTTACTCGACTCCTCTGGAAAACCTTGCAAGGAGCCTTATATGTGGCTCCTTTGGAAGGCCCACCGATGCTTAGGCCTTGCTCTATTTCCGGGGCACAGATAGCGCTTCTGCTGCACTCCCTTGTTTGCCGCTCGTCCTTCTCCCCTTGCCCTTCAGGAGTTATGAAGGTTTTACACGGACTGCAGCCAGTTGCCTCTTACTCTCCCACCCGACCAACTCATCTGGGGCATTTCTGTGCCAAGTCCCTGGCTTCAGCACAGACACTCTGCTCCATCGACCTCAGGAAGCTCACCTTAGAACTCTCAGGAGCTTTGCTCCCCCACCCTGCAGCGTGTCTCGTCTTCCCGCGGTCTCTGCCTTTTCCTTGGGCTCTGCAGTGTTCGTGACGCCGCTGGAGAATGAAAAACACAACATGTGAGCTAATGCGAGCTTCGGGCCTCGCAGCAACCAGAGAATCCAACAACAACATGCAACCCGGTGCCAAAAGCTGCCACGGTTAACTGTCAGGGAAAGGTTACGCTTTATAGCTGCGGTGCTTTACAGCGTGTTTATGGCTCTGGTATTTTCATGGCATAATCAAAATTGCCTTTTATTTCGACACCTCTCCACCCGTGGGAGCTTGTACAGGAGAAAAACACTTAGCTGAAAGGAATGCAATTTACAGCGATAAAGTCATCCTCTGCCACACCCTGGCACGGCATCACCTGCAGCCGGCTGGTGCCAGGCCTCTGCCCCGCAGGCGGATCCCTCTAACTGCAGGCAGGAGCCATCCCTGGGAGGAAGGGTTCATTCCGGGCGAGGGGGGGGCGGTCTGAACTGCTGATGGGGTACGCCTTGCAATATCCAAAACAGTGAGTGATTGAGGCGCTGGGCAAACTAGCAAACCGGCCCAGAACAGAAGAGCTAGTTAAAGTCAGTGCAGCCTAGCTCAAGGTGAAAGCATCACCCTGGATTACGTAAACAGCAGCTGACGCTGGCAACGTGAAGTCTGTGCACGCTGCAGGACCGGCATGCCTTGGGTGTACTATCTCGTGGCACAGCACTGCTCCCAGGTCCCTGTCTCACTAGTGCTAATGGACGCCTATACATTATACAATAATAACATACAACTCAAAAACGGGAGATATAGTGAGAAACGTTAGAAAGAAAATAAGAAATAGCTTGAGAGAAAGACAAAAAAAGAAAGAAAACTTGGAAAAAGTATAAAAAAAGAAACACAAATAGGAGGTATGAATCAGCAAGTGCAAGTGAGTTAAGGCAGTCAACGGTACAGGGAAAGTGGCAGTCTGAACGCTAAAAAAAAAAAAAAGACGTGAGAGAACCAGAAAATGGGACTTAAAGAAATGAGACGAGAACAATATCGCATAGAATGAAAATATAAGGGGTCCATAGCGAGAAAGGGCAGACTGAAAGAAAGCGACAGAGCGGAAAATGAGAAAAGAAAGAGAGGTTTAAAACAAGAGAGTGGAGCAATTTCCCTGTTGAGATAGGTAGCCACAAGTACTCACCTGTGGCAAAACGCAGAGCACGTGGTGTCGTCGGCGCTGGCGCATGCGCACCTCTTGAGGGCGCGCTTGCGGCGCTTCGTCGGGTTGCCCAGGCCGTATGGACTGGTCTGCCTGTGGAAACACAAGTAGAGGGAGGGACATGAGAAAACCGGACCAGATCCCATAATCGAATGCATTGATCCTATGCAGTCATGCGAATATCCACCAGGCCTGCAGCCATAAACCCTGCTCAAGCCCTGCACCCCTGCCAATTAAACTCTGCCCTCCTTTCAAAGCCGTTTATGACACCAATCAAAATCTCTGTACAGCACTGGCCCAGAAACAGAGAAGAGTCCTTGGCCGCTCACCCCAGCCCCTCTGTCACGAACTGTCACTTATTTGTCTAGCGGTTCATACCAGTAAGTCAAGTTTACAAGTGTAGGTCGCCATTTAACTCCCCGGCAAAGGTGAAGATAGAGCAGGCCAGGTACCTTTGAATACCAACCCTGGTTTTAAAATACCAAACTGCAAGCATACTCGGTACCGTATGTTAATAAAGCGGCTCAAAGCCTAGTCATAAGTATAATACAATATAAATGCAGTGCAATCCAATAGAAAGTATTTAGCATTTCCGTAAAAATACTGTTTTTAGATGTCGATACAATACTTTTAGATGTTGCTACAAACTGTCAGAATTTGAATAAACTATGATTGACAATATCAGTCCTGATATCTTCAACCCTCTTATTCAAATAACGTGATATAATCTGAACCAAGCGCATACATATTTTGATTGTATAATATATTTATATGAAATTTAAATGATACAATCTGTTGACCCCACCTTATAGCCACACCACCGCACTTCTCAGAATCGTTGAGGCAAGACACTGTGAGTATGCAAATGTACAATGTTCTAGCGGCTCGTTTCAGGGGTCACCCCTAGGCGCTATTTGCTGACCCATAGTCTCACCGCAGATAGCCTGTGTATTTGTTTTTGTACTGTGAGGAATCGATTCATTTTAAATATTTAGCAGGGCAATTACATTTTGAGAAACTGACGAAGTTTTGCCATTTGGTCTGAAATCGAAAGTAGATTGAAAAGTCCGTGTTTTTCTTCTGCAAAAAAAAAACAGATTCCGCCGGCTCTCTTGGCTGCGGCCCTGATTCAGCACCCGCTCGCAGTCCAGGCATTTTAATCTCCACTCTGAGTCACGCGAACACACAAAAAGATGCCTTGACGCTGAGACACGCCGGGATTTAAAAATAGACTCCCCTTCTGAAGAAAGAGCGCGTCTCCTCCCTCCAGCCGGTGACAGCAACCGCTCTGAGCTAATATTTGCGCTCTTCTGGACGCGGCCTGTAGTAAACATCGCCCAACCTCCGAGTAATCCCCTCCCTGCGCCGCTGCTAGGCAGGGCGCACTAATAACTAGCCTGCTGACAGCGACATAAAAGAGCTGCTCACGGACCCGATTAAATTACTTTATTACTATCATTAATTCGTGTCTGGGCACCTCTGTACCGAACTGTCCTAGAAAAAAAAGAACCCAGCAGTGCGGGAGGAGGAATGCGCTACTATGGAGAAATGCAGGGGTTTAGACAGCAGGTAGGTGGAGTTGCTCAGTGAGCTAAGTGCATGCGGAGGATAAGATTAAATCCGAATTGGGAGCAGTCTTTTGCTATGTAAAATGCAGTTGTGTGTAAAGGACACGTACTAACTAAAAATAGCAAATCCCATTACTTTGAAACTCTTTCAGGTGCAAGTTGATGGAACCCAGCACTACGTAATTGCTGCATACTTTCTGTGCCTGGAAATAAGTTACGTTTCTGCTTTGAGTGTGTTTTTGTTTTGTCTGCCCGCAGAGCACATTCCGAACAGCAGGTGGCAGGATGTACCAGGAAGTTTTGCAGAGTCACGCTGCACATACGTATTGGAGGCTTTGCATTCTACAAAGTCCTCCGTTTAGCAATGACAGGTTTGGCGGGTAAGAATATCACAAGCCCAGAACCAACCTCGTTTTTTTTTTTAAAGTAAAAACCTTTGGAAACTGGAATGCAAGTGCTTGAATGAGAGAGCATTTACAAAACAAGATCACGCGATGTCTGCTAGACAAACACCTAAAACAGACTGAGTGGAGTGGTTGGTGGTTAAACGAAACTAGTAGGAAGGGACTAGGCACAATTTTAGGATGGGGTCAAAGCTGTTCTTTAAAGGCACGTGGTGTCTGGGAGAGGTGTGGCACACCTCAAGTGCAAGTTGGGGGCCCAGGGAAGGGTTGCAACAGCCCACTCACATATACTAAATCAGGCCGCACAAGGCTCTCTTCCTTCGCATGACGATGGAGCGAGAACTTAATAGGAAAACAGGTGATGTACACAACTTGGCTTTTTGTACTTTTTAAAGCATGTGGTGTTTTCTGGCGTAATAGTTCCGAAGTTCCATGACACAACATTTAAACTGCTAAGTAAATGAAAATTAGGGAATGTGTCCACAAGAGAGAATGATTGGGGGTAGAGGGTGTGGGGGAGGGGGTCATTTTGTATACTCTATAACTGGTTCCTTGCCAAACCGGTACGTGGATTTGTTATCCCTCCCTCCAAAAGACAACGTTCTCCCCTTTATCCTGTTTTATTCTAAATTATTTTTTGCAATGAGTTACATGTTTGATATTTTTAAATACCTCGGCTCTGATCTTTATTCCTTTCTGTCTCTGTTAGCTATTCCTATGATTGTTTGCTTAAGCTGTCAGAGATCTGAAAAGCGAGCCTTGGGCTCAACCTGGCTGCCAAAGCTTGCGCTCGGAGCTGCATTTGATAGGTCGGTTTTCCTCGGTGGGTTACTCCATATTGTGCGAGTTTTGCCAGAGCACTTTAATAGTCTTTAGCCATTCCCCATCCATTGTCTTCCTTCCAGTTGGGTATTTTCTTTTGAACCAATAGGTATGTATGTCCCATAAAAACCCTACGTTTAGTGAATGTTTAAAGCGCAGCTGACTGCCTATTGGGGACGTATTATATTAATCGTCCAATTTGAAAACGTTAGACCACAAAACGTTGTGGTCTGTTCAAAAGAGCACCCAGAAAAAACGCATCCCTTCAAAGTTGAGTTTTTTTACACGCTGATGCAATTTTGCAGAAAACAAAGGCTGGTTTGTACCCAGAATGCATTTGATTGAATTGTGTTTGCATTGGCTTGGAATATCATTGCTAACAAGCAAACAGAGGAATTTGGAGCAGTCTGCGGTTTGCAACCCTTGCTCGGGCATTAATGGGGAAACAGGTGGGCTGTTGGTTTGTTTTCTCTTTATTGTGAGCCCAAGTGGGTCTCCTGCCTGGCGCTGGTGCTTATCCTGCCAGCAGCTCCCTTTTTAAGCCCTGGCACCGAACATTGAACACAAGTAAGACGGAAGCAAACTGGAGCCCACATAGGACCTATGTGTTATGTTGTATACACCTGTACAGCGCTTTGCTCGTATTTCTATCGTAATATAGCGCTTTCGGACATGTTAGCTCGCTAAGACTTTGTATTAAGAACCTTTGGATGGTACAACGAGTTTTCCTTGTATACTAAAACCATCAGCTGTCGCAGTGCGCTTTGGGAAGGGGTTGCAGAACCATGCACTTCAGGAGGGGGTAGGCACGGGGGCGCTGGCACTCACCCAGGGGTGTTGACCCAGATGATGTCCAGGTGGCAGAAGTAGATGCATTCCTTGTCCAGCCAGTTGTTGCAGGAACACCTCTTGGTGCGCAGGTGTCTCGCGCCGCCGGCGGGGTCCGTGTCCGCTTCCGGGAAGGGGCTCCCTTTACCTGTGCAAGGGAAGAAGGAGGCACAGGTCACGTGATGCGGTCTAGACCCTCGCCAGGCCGTCAGTGCAAGGGACGTGAAGCGTGAGGGGAGGCATCTTACGCACGGAAATCCACGCAGCGCACAGAAGACAGTGATAACGCATAGAAAGACGGAAATCTAAATACTCGACATGGTTGTTCCCCGAGTCCAATCAACCTGGACGCCTTCTTACGTGCACATCAGGCAACATGGCACTTCATAAGGGGACACAGCTTAAAGTATTGCACATTAACACAACACACCACCCGCTCTTCTATAAAAGCGTACCTTCACCCACTTTTAGTATCAGTAAAAAATAGACCGGGTCTCACCAAATGTTCTCGCCCATGTCAAAATATGTTTCTATCAATGAGCACCACGCGCTAAGCCAGCCCCCCTCCCCCCCCACCCACAACGTTTATCTGCACCCGCTTTAGTGCATTTTATATTAATGCACTCAAACATAAGCACAAATAGGTCAGTATAGGTTGAGTGCGTGCGGATGCAGTCGCCACATTCACGAATAGCCCCAGCCGCCGCTCTGCAGGTGCACAAACTCACTTTCCCCCTAAACTAAGGATCATGTCTCCATTTATACACTTGTTCACTCCGCTTCGGTTGTGTGCACCGCTATAAAAAATGCATTGCACAAACAGTCTTTATCGGCTTACAGTCTAATGTGTTTTTTTCTCCATAGGATTTTTCAATGAATACACACATTGCTCAACTCAGTGTTTTAAATACAAGAGTATAAAAAACTCAATAAATGGGCAAACATAAAATTGAGAACACCGATGGTTGAATTGTACTCAATCCATGTGGCATTTCATAATTGACCCCTTTTTTTTATCACTGTCACAAAGCAAACATGCGCACTAATCCCGGCTTTCCCTATTGAGCACATTGTGTGATCCTTCGCAAACCGCGCGGTACTCCTACCTTTAAATCCCCTATTCTGCAAAATCTGGCCGTAGAAACTGACTTAAAACGGTAGAAAGTGCTCACCAAAAATGGATGTATACAAGTGGCACCTGTAGGAGTGACTGAGGCGTGACTTTAACCTGCCATGCTACTGACTTCTAGATCTTCGGGCCATTCAGGGGAGCAGTCTGTCGAACTCAGTTTGCAAATTACAAGCTTAAAGCAAAACGAAACCTTTGCTAAAGGTGCAAACACCCCGCGGAGCCACTTTAAATGATCACAGATAAACAAAATACATTACACTGCAACAGTATTTGACTGCATATACAGTACACTTAGAAAGACTTGGCTTTACATAAATACATTGTCCGTAGTCTTAAAACTAACGCGATTTCCATAGTGTTTTACTGGTGAACCAGCATTCGGGAAGTATCTATCTATCTATCTATCTATCATGTTATATAACCCACTCACCCTCATTGCCATTTCAACATATGTAAAGATATGCATTGATCCCATGTATAATAGCTGTTCCAGGGCTGCTGCTGCTCGCACCCCAACATGTATCTGTAGAAGGCGCACTAATGTTCCTGGCACCCCTTAACCTATGGAAATATGTTTGCCTTCAGTGCCACTGGCTAGCACCTGTGCATCTGTGTATGCAGTCTATGCCCGCTATGTACTTATCCATACGTGCCATGTATGCTTGCGGTGCATCTGCGCACAGCAGCACCACATGGTTGGTATGTATGCATGCAGTGCCCCTGTCACCTACTCATTGAGGTCATGTATGCATGTAGCACCTCCAAAACCATTAAACATAGCCACTATGTATGAACGCACGCGGTGCTCCTGTCCCGGCCCAGACTACCGTATACATGACATGTATATGCATGCAATGCCCTGGCTCCCAACACCCTTCTTCATGCATGCCATGTGTGCATAAAGAGTCCCGGCGCCAGCCACCCCTCCAAAGGATACATGATTCGATCCTGCTCCCAAAATCCCCCATGAACGAGGCATGTATGCAAGAAGTGCCATTGAAGCTCACCTCCTTCCAGCACGATGCAGAGCACCACGGCGATGGAGAGAACGCAGGCCGGTCTGTGCTCCATGTCCTGTGGCTCGGGTAATCCTGGGGGAAAGTGCAAGTACAGAGTCCTCTGGGCGCGCGGAGCTACTAATGCTCTGTGGCGATCCTGGCACGCGCTGGGTTTTTAAAGGCCGCCGGCTGGGTCCCGCCTCCTGCGCTGGCCACGCCCACCCGCGCGTGGCGAAGGTTTTGCATTCCGAGGCTCGAGACCGGGCTATGCACTGCCTGCTCCTGAGAAATGTGTGCCACCGGCGGCGACTCCCTGCTCTGAGCTGGCACACGCCAGGGGGGCACCGGACGTAAAAACCATCGCCTCTAACTAGGACAAACCCATTACATTCATCGACTACTGGTGTCTCTAAAGGGACAGCAGGGCCGGGATAGATAGAGTCAGTCAGTGCCTCTGAGAGGCTGAGAGGGCAGCCGAAGACGCAATCAAATTGCAGACTAATGCCTCTAAAATGTCAGTAGGGCCGGAGCACGGCAAGGGCCTCTGAACAGCTGCTAGAGCTGGGGAAGATTGTCACATAGGGGCCAGTGGCACTAAAACGCCTATGGGGTTGGGTTAAAGGCAGTGCCTCTGAGGTCCTTTTAGGACTGGGGCAGACTCCGCCGCATGCAGACTAGTGTCTGTACCAGGCTGCCGCAATCCCCAGGTACATGCCACATGTGCTGCTCCAGGTCAGGTTTTTTTCTTTGAAGTCTGGGACTTGTAGTCCTGTTTTATAATGAAATAAACAAGACTACAAGTCCAAGAATTTGAGAAAAAAAACTAGACTGGAGCAGCACTTCACGAATGGACCTGGTAATATTGGTAGTTATGTAAAAAACGCCTCTAGGCATGTGGTAAAGCCAGTGATTTTCTGGCACATAGAGACTAGTGACTCTGAAACGCCACCGGTACTATGGTAAAGACAGAGTCAGTCACATAGCCGCCCACTGTCGCCAGAAGGTTCAATGGGGCTGAGGTGGTGTCAGTGGGTCCATTGTCTGGTCTATCTGGGGCAGAGTGAATGTCCTCACAGTCTAGCGTCTCTGAAACGCCACCAGGCCAGGAATGGAATAGTCAGTGCCTCATAAATGTACAACTGGAAGTGCAACCAATACTGGAGAGTCTAAGGGGATATTTACAACAGAAGTGGCAGAGTGAGGCGTTAGCCTCCTTGGCTTAACAACACGTTCCGCCACTTCAGAAACGCAGGGCGGCACCATATTTACTAAAATATGGCACGGTCTTTCGTTTCCCCCTGCGCTGGTGCTACACTTAGCAGTGTAGCGCCAACCCAGACACCCTTGCACCAAGGGTGTCGTGCAAGGGTGTCTGTGTGCAGGGGAAGATTGCTTATGTACAGGAAGGTCCCCCTTCCTGCACATAAACAATCTTGAAATGTTGTTTTGTCACTTCTATGTGTACTGCCCAATGCATGGAAGTTACAAAATGTAATTTCCTTTTTGAAGATTGATTGAAAGGCCTGTGTAGCTGGGTGGAATCAAGGAACAAGTGTCTTTGAAAGATTCTTATGACTCAGGCAGGGTGACTCAGATTTCAGGCCAGTCCTCCTGATGCATGGGAGGTGCAGGGGCTCACTTGAGTGCCTGGCATTGCAATGCCAGGGACGAGGCAGACTCCAGCATGACGCCAGTGGACTCGACTATTTCCACCTATGGAAGATTATGTCAGAGGTCGTTTTCCCTGGAAGGGTTACGATCCCACAACCTAGCAAGGAAGATAGCTGGATAGGTTAATGCAATCCCTTTCGAGGTGGGTGGGCAGCGTGCTGGTCATAGATAGAAAACTAATATCTTTGATGCCAGTAGAGCTAGGGCATAGTCAGTCGCATGACACACACTTGTCTCTGAAAGGTGTAATGCTAGATAGACAGAGGACGTGCCCCTAAAATGCCAGTGTAGAATGACACAGTCATTGCGCTCTGCCTGTCCAGCAAGGCTGCAACAGAGTCAGACACATGACTGATTAATTCCCCCTAAAAGGCTTAGCAGGGCCTGGGTAGTCATGTAAGAGGGCAGTGCCTCTAAAAAGCCAATAGGGTTGGGGAAGTGTCAGTTAAGTGTCAGGCCCAGCTCTAGACGTCTGACATGGAGGACTGCAGATGGCTGGATCCAGTCTAGGGGAAAATCAACCCTTGAGAGCAGAACATATATTGACTTCCAGAGCCCTGCAGGCTGAACGCAACGCACCTATAGCTTTAAGACGGTTATATATATATATATATATATATATATATATATATATATATATATATATATATATATATATATATATATATATATATATATATATATATATATATATGTATGTGTGTGTGTGTGTGTGTGTGCGTGCGTGCGTGCTTGCGTGTGTGTGTGTGATTCATCCATCCAGGAATGAGTGAGACATTACTTTTTCCCACGATGTGAAACTATTTTTACTTGCAGCAAAGCACATGGTAATTATTCTTTTCGATATAGCACAGGTGCCACTGGCTCTCCAGACAACCAGTGATTTAAATGAGCAGGTGCTGTCCTGTGCTCAGTGCTTACACTTATTTTGTTAGAAACGGGGAGTACCCGCAGTTCTCAGCACTGCTGCAATACATTTAATGGGAGGGTCCCGGAACTTCTCAAGAGCAAAACGGTACTCTACACAGTGAGTACCTGCACGTATATTTCCATTTAAAGCATCCTTCGAGAACACTCCTTTTCAACCGCTGCACAATAAGTGAACATGTTTAAAAGGCCTGGAAGAAATGGGCGCACGACACGTAATGGTGGTTCGTGCGCAAAATACAACTGGTCACGATTCGCTCTTAATTCTACAAGGAACAGCTGTAAATGAAGACTCCATAAAACGAGCTGCGCTGAGATGAAAAATAAGACGCACAGTCAAGATCTTTTTTTTTAATTTTAGGCTGCAACTAAAAATATATATATTTCCATTCGAGTGAAAAACTCACTTTAAAAGTTTAATTTGGTTATTCCCATAGTCGGAGTTCTTGTCTGGGGTGGAAGTGGGCGTCTGCGATTAAATCCTCAAATGTGCTGTTTGCCACAAGTTAAGTGAGTGCGGTGGTGGGACGGGGTATAATTTACGCAGCCAGCGCGTGCCCAGCAATTCTCTAAATCAAACCAGCGAATGAAGTCCTTTGTCGTGAACCACCTGCAGTGGGTGGAGAATTACTTCAGAGAATGGGGGGAGGAGGAGGGGGCTCTGTGCAGACAGCCTGCGAGAAATAAAAGGCGCACATCTTTTTTATACTTATCTTTAAAAGCATGGACTGAGTGTTTTTTTTACTGGAATAAGCGGATCATCGACGAATGGCATTTACAGAATCGCCGAGCGTACAGTTTCACTACGCACTGAGGGGCATATTACCAACAACTAGCGATAATTTTTGTCTCTAACTTGTTTAGAGACAAAAATTATCGCCGCACATCGGCGATTTTTATCGCAGATAAACCTTGCTATTAACAAGGTTTATCGCAAATGCGATAAAAAACGGCCGAAATGCATGAATATCGCTGAAAAGTCAGCGATATTCATGCATTATCGAGCTAATGCTCTTAGCCATGTTATCCACCTCCCATTGGATAACATGGCTAAGAACTGCTCAGGGCAGGTGTTAGCTTTTGGAGATATTCCCGCTTAGCGCGAATATCTCCAAAAGTTGGTAATAGGAGATAGCGATGTTAGCAACTGTTTTCAGTCTCTAACATCTTGGCACGCCCACTTTGCATCTCATTAGTGATAAATATCACTGACATGCAAAGTGGGGCCCAAGATGGTCGCTATCTCCTACTAGCTGTCGCTAACTGGTGTTAGCGACAGCTTGGTAATAGGGAGATAATTTTATCTCCGCTTTCTTGGCTTTTAAAGCCAAAAAAGCGGAGATAAACCCCCTTGATAATATGCCCCTGAGTGTCTCTGTGAGTATAACCAACCGCCCACTGTATAGGGAACACCCCAAATCCGCCGTGTTCGTGCAAGCCTTCGACAGCTATTAAGTGGAATGACACAGATTCGGGCTGGGTAGTCGGACCCGGCCCATGTTTTCTTGAACAGACCCCGACGCAATGTTTAAAGAGGTTTCAACACAGAACCATCCCTCCTGCCTTTATTTAAGATTGCCCGTAGTTTCCACAAACTTTGCACAACCTACCTCGCCCAATTATATCTCACAACATAGAGATTATGTGACTCAAAGCGCTCTGTGGGTGGCCGTGAAGCTTTGCAGAAATTTAAAAACAACTCTAAAAGCACCACACCATAGTTTAAAGACTGTCAAGTATCTATTATGTTTGCCCCCTTCCGCTGTAATAGTAATCTGGACAACTTGACAAAAGCGCGTGATCTTGGGACCATCTTCCTTAGGCAGTACTTAGAAACATGGCAGCCGCTAATTTAAGCTCTATATGACAGATGTTTTATAAATTGATAACATTGTGTGATCCTGGGCAAGTCTTTTATTCTACCCGACGTGAAATGTCATTCGATATCCCACGTGTCACATTTAGAGTTCTGGCAAGCGGGTTAAGTGCTTGTATTAAGCGCTACATACATAAACGTGTCCAATGTGAGGGTATTGTGGGGCATATTATCAAGGGGGTTTATCTCCGCTTTTTTGGCTTTAAAAGCCAAGAAAGCGGAGATAAAATTATCTCCCTATTACCAAGCTGTCGCTAACACCAGTTAGCGACAGCTAGTAGGAGATAGCGACCATCTTGGGCCCCACTTTGCATGTCAGTGATATTTATCACTAATGAGATGCAAAGTGGGCGTGCCAAGATGTTAGAGACTGAAAACAGTCGCTAACATCGCTATCTCCTATTACCAACTTTTGGAGATATTCGCGCTAAGCGGGAATATCTCCAAAAGCTAACACCTGCCCTGAGCAGTTCTTAGCCATGTTATCCAATGGGAGGTGGATAACTTGGCTAAGAGCATTTGCTCGATAATGCATGAATATCGCTGACTTTTCAGCGATATTCATGCATTTCGGCCGTTTTTTATCGCATTTGCGATAAACCTTGTTAATAGCAAGGTTTATCTGCGATAAAAATCGCCGATGTGCGGCGATAATTTTTGTCTCTAAACAAGTTAGAGACAAAAATTATCGCTAGTTGTTGGTAATATGCCTCCTAGTTATCCAAGGAAGTTACTTCACCATTATGAAATCTGTGACTGTGCGTTGCGTGAAAGGGAGTGAACAGAAATTCTATAGCTACTAAGATACTATAGCATTTGGCTCTCTCGTTGCCTGGTTCACTTGTAACACCTATCACCAGCAGCCCTGACCCTGAACTCAAGGTGCTGGCATTGTGGTTAGGATTGTTTTGTGCTGGAAGGGATACCTCCCTGCACAAAAACAAATTCTTCTTTGCATGTGTGCTGCAAGAAATCAATCAATCAGGGATTTGTGAAGCACGATACTCACCTGTGAGGGTCTTAAGGCGCTGGTGTTGGGTCGTGCAGAGTGCAGTACATATGCAAAAGGAACTAACCAGGAGAAAGAAAGCTATTTCTTTATGTTATGCCAGGGTCTGGAAGGCGCATCATTTTTGTGCAAATCCAGGTTTACTGACTGTAGTATATCTAGGTTTGCGTCAAAATGCATAGGTGGATGCATGTGACCGCCAAAGCTTCAACCATGTAACACCTTCCTGATGTATGGCAGCATAATGCAGTGCAAGGTGCAGTGTTGTGCTACTTTGTAGGTGAAAAGTGACGCAAGGCCATGCAAATAATGATTGCTTGGCCTTGTGAACGTCGCTCAGACACTTGAGCTGTCTTGCTTGGACTTGAGTGACGCAAGGACAACACAAGTGTGTAGTAGATGTGTCTCTAACTTTCCAGATCAAAGCTTTATCCGTGCTGGAAAGTAGGCTTAAAGTAGCACAAATAGGGCCCGATTCACAGAACTAACTTAAGACAAAATCCTAAACTTACTACCATTTTGGTATTCACAGAAGGCACTTACTCATTTTGGTATTCACAGAAGTTAGGACTCCTAACTTCAGGACTCCTCAGCGACGGCTCGTGGAGGGAGTTACGGTGGGGCAGGAGGGCGGGGAGGGGGATGGGCAGGGCGGAGGTTGCTAAAAACCGGCATATGGATAATTGCAGGTAAGTAAACAATGTAATTAATAAAACGAATTTCGTAGCTCGCACTACATTGCATTTTGCGATGCAAGGCGCACTACGAAATTCGTTTTATTAATTACATTGTTTACTTACCTGCAATTATCCATATGCCGGTTTTTAGCAACCTCCACCCTGCCCCTCCCCCTCCCCACCCTCCTGCCCCACCGTAACTCCCTCCACGAGCTGTCGCTGGGACTCCTAAATGCCTTCTGTGAATATAGCATTTTTTTTTGTGTGTGAATGAGAGGCAACAGTGATTTAGTTCAAATTAGAGCTGTACTATCAAAGTGACGAGGAAAGTCTTTTGTAGATATTCTTCTTTTATTTTCAGTCGTGTTATTTGGTATGCACAGAACAGAACCAGCCAACGCATTTCGCCCAAAGGATGGGCTTCTTCTGGGCTGTGGAAGCATACTATAATGTGTACGTATCAGTATTTTAGTTAAAAGTACATACCGGAATACCACATACAGGTTGCTCCGATAGTTCAAGAAGAACAAGAGGAAAAAAAGGAGAGAGAGAGAGAGAGAGAAGAAAGGAAAGGGAGGTGAACGTGTATAGATTGAGGGTGGAAAAGAGAGTTGTGCAAGTGACCCTAACCATGTAGTTGGCGCAGCTATTTTGGAGTGTGAGAGAGACCCATCAGTGTCTCAGCTAATGCCGAGCAAACCTTGTGAGTTTTATAAAAAAAATGTTTTTTTTGTATTGTGAAAGTGATCCCTATAGAAAAGGGGGATGTGAAGGTGATGAAGTGATAGCTCTATTGGAGGTGTTCATAGGCACTGCTCATGTTGTATTAGTCCACACCCCGGCGTTATAGACCGAGACGTTTGCTCATGCCACATGCAAGTAAATATGCATCAACTTCCTTACCACAGGTATTTGAATAATACATGTGAATCGTCACGGGTTGGACATTGAAGTCATAATAAATAAACAGTCTGAAAGAATGTATTTAGATACCTGTCAGATACTATACTTTTATAGAGAAAGAAACATTATTTATGTTTCAAGATGTATGTAAACATACCTTAGTAAACTTGCGCATACTCCACTGTTGGAGAGTAAAATGTTTTGAAAGAAGAGACCTAGAATAAAGTAAGGGGAAACTGGGCATCAGGCAGTATCCGGATATGTATGTGCTAATGTCTAATACCTAAATATACTAATCTTACATTGCTATGTTTTCTATGATCTTTTAGCAGCAGTTAATGTGATGTGGGCAACAGACTTTATTCATCTCGTGATTAGTTCTAGGTGGTGCTGTCCACTAGAACCCAGCTGCTTGCATTTCACAAAAATGCCTTCTGTGAATACTGAAAGTCTTAAAGTTAGGATTTTTCTCAGTTTAGGAGTAGTAAAGTTAGGAGCCCTAACTTTACTACTCCTAAACTGAGAAAAATCATAACTGTAAGACTTTCAGTATTCACAGAAGGCACTTAGGTGTCCTAAAGTTAGGAGTCCTAACTTTACTACTCCTAAACTGAGAAAAATACTAACTTTAAGACTTTCAGTATTCACAGAAGGCATTTAGGAGTCCTAAAGTTAGGACGCCTAACTTCTGTGAATACCGAAATGAGTAAGTGACTTCTGTGAATACCAAAATGAGTAAGTGCCTTTTGTGAATACCAATATGGTAGTAAGTTTAGGATTTTGTCTTAAGTTAGTTCTGTGAATCGGGCCCATAGTGTTTTATGCTACCTGCAACAAGGGGGCACCCGATGGCTGTTGCATGAGTCTTCCCACTCTACCACCCATGGTTTTTGACACACAACCCTCTCTACTAAAATTCCATTTTGTACAAGAAGCATAGCCTTCAAGTACAAAGAATGTGATAGATATTATCCACACACACATTTGCACCAAGGTGCAAACGTTTGTGCAGGTGATAGGCAGCATTAAAGAACGCTAGCACTGAGGAAGAGAGCAGAGGCACCATATCTTAGTAGATATGCCCCTGGTTTGCTCTCTCCGCTTTGAGTAGCACAAACTCAGCAACTCTAGTTGCATGCACTGGATTGCTCCAGTAAATTTACTTTAGATTGTCACTGAGGTGAGCTCCCCCCCCACACACAGACTTCCAGCTGAGGGTCTTTGGTTGAACCCAGTGGAAAGATGCTTATTTCACAATTTCTTCTCAGGTTGCCCTCTGGCCATAGTACATGTGGTGGCCTTGTAATCTTTACAGATGGAGCTAATGAATTTGAATTTTATTCTCTTTGCCTTTGGAATTCAGTACACGTCTTCAAGTTCTAGGATGATATGATTTGATGTCTTTAACTTAAAAGAAAATCTGACTGTTTGCAGACTAGTCAAGTCAATACGCTTCATTCGATTTCACCTTTAGAAAATCATAAAAACATAAAATACTGCACAATAAAAATATCATCTCAAATCGAAATTGTTATAAAGATATATACAATACAAAAGAGGGATAAAATACTCCACAAAAATTAGATTACGATCTTATAGAGTCTTTCTGCAATTGATCATGGCCCATAAAAAGCTTAACACAATTCGGCAGATGTACGGGGACGTAAATTACAACATTTTGAGCCCTCAGCAATTGATAAATAAAATGCTTCATCTGGACATTGTAAAATTTACAAAATAAAACAATGTGTATAGTACTTCGGGGCGACATATTATCACAGGGTCAGTTGGCTAAATTTGGAGACCAATCGTTTGCATTAGGTAAGGGAGTCAGACGATTAAATATATCCATTCTAAAAAAGTTAATACAAATCTGTCAGTCCGAATGTACTTGTTTAAGATAAGGTTGCATGGCATATTTGATCAGCATCACTGTGTTTCTAAGTATGCTTGGTTTAAAAAATTATGTGGACAGCCTTAGATTCTCAAGAAATAATAGGGGAAATGCTTTTAGTTCCTTTTTATTAATACATTTCAGGGATTCGGGATGGTCGAAATATTCTGGGTGTCCCAGATCTCCTGTAAAACATTTAATGTATTTAAACCACGGAATTTAAAGTGTGAAAAGGGATTTAAGACAGTCCTTTATAATTTAGCAGTTTATTCTGGTATGCTTTGATGACCAGGTCTTATGCCAGAGCAAAATTGGCTGGATCTAAGCTATGTCTGCTAAAAGTGAATCCCTAATTCAACGTGGCATATGTGTGAGGAGCTGCTGTTGGGTATAGAGAAGAAATACCTTAACAATGTGTTTACCGCAGTTTGGAAGGTATGACAGTCAATATGCCCCAAAAGTTCTGCCCCATACAGGGCAGCGTACAGACTCTGATTTATATATGGTTAGTGTAGTAAATAGAGCCAGGATACCAAGTAGAAGTCTGTAGCTTTATTGGGACAGACAGCTTGAACAACCACCTTCAGCAGGAGCCCAGTAGAGAATGGCTCATCAGTGCATAGAATGTTACAGTGGAAATGTAAGATAACAATTCTAACAGAGAATGCAGAACGGAGAATGCAGAACAAGCATAACATGGATTACTACACACCTTCCCCCCTTTGAAAAAAACAAAAAAAACAAAAAAAAAATCAGAGGAAAAAGAAACAGGGAGTGAGGGAAGAAATAAAATTCAACAACAATAATCAAGTAACTTTACAGGAATTTGTTTAACACGAGAACTTTTCCTGGGACCAGGTTCAGGAGAATTATTCCCATGAGTAGTAGGACCAGGGGGAACAGGTCCACTCACTTGAACACAGGAATTGTCAACATTGCTAGCAATGGGAGAAAGAGGAACATAATTCTCATTGACCGGTGTAACCGGAACAGATGTGGAGGGAACACACTGAGAGGAAATGTTGCTCACAGGAACAGACACACTTGTATTCTGACACTCCGGTATGAAAGTGTCAACCATGGGAGAATAAGTTGTAGGATCATCCAGAATGGGATTGATGGGTGGAGAAGAAGGCAAGAGATTCGGGTTCCTACACAGAGAAATTCTCCTGAAATTCCACACTTTCCCCCCTTCAACGCGAACAGCTTTGGAGAAAATTTCAACGACCTTGCAAGGATCAGACCATTTGTTCCACCTGTTACCAACAGATCTGCCAAACTTGACACGAACAAAATCACCGACACTGATTTTCTTACTACGATTGCCAGAAGACAAGGCACAGCCTTTCATTTTCTCTTGATATCTCGACACTCTATCCCTAACTTCATCAGGGTCAAAAGAAGAACCAACAGGAAATTTAACTTTTAACCACCAGGGAAGCAGTTTCGAACCAGGTTTCCTACCTCTAAGCATCTCAAAAGGAGAAAGACCTGTGACAGAGTTAGGGGAGGTACGATAGGATAAGAGAGTAGCACATATGGTTTTCTTCCAATCAAGGTTACTCTTAACTGCCAACTGGATAGACTCCTTGATAACCCTGTTCAAGCGTTCTGTCTGGCCATTGGCCTGGGGATTATAATTGGACACCCTTTTGTGGACTATGCCACATCTCTCAAGGAAAGATACAAACTCCTTACTGACGAATTGCGGACCGTTATCAGACACGATCTCGGCTGGAATACCTTCTCTACAAAAGACTTCGTCTAGAAATTGGACAACCTGTGTAGAACCAATCTTGTCAACAATCTTGAGCTCAGGCCATTTGGAAAAATAATCGATGAGAACTAAGGCAAAAACTTCTTTGTTTGAAGACAAAGACAGAGGACCAATGATATCGATACCTAGTTTTTTCCAGGGACAGTCAACAAACTCAATGGGAGAAATGTCTGTAGACAAAGGTTTTACAGTTTTGTCGCTGTTGGCACATGGAGAACAGGAACTTACCCACCTATCAACCATCCGGTCAATGCCAGGCCACCAGTAGAATTCACGGATACGTCTTTTGGTACTGGACATGCCCATATGGCCCTCATGTGCCATTGAAACAATTTTTTCTCTTAGAGAAGAAGGGGGAACAATTTTGTCGCTACGAGACACAAAACCCTGATTAAACATAAGTTCATCCTTAACTTTAAAGAAAGAAAGAATGTCACCAGATAAGTGCCTTTCTTGAGGCCAACCATGCTGTAAATAATCTACCACACCGGATAAACAGGTGTCATTACACATTGCTTCTCTCCAAGCAGCCTCAGAAATACCCGTGGATAAACCTGTACTATTGCATTCATTTACATCATCAATGTTAAAAACCACATCAAAGTCAGAGTCAGAAAAATGAGGCCAAATAGAATTGACAAGGGGTAACCTGGACATACAATCGGCATGTACGTTTAAGCGACCAGGGATATATTCTACAATGCACTGGAACTCTTGAAGTTTGGCAGCCAAACGGGCCAAACGCGCGGTTAAAGTTCTGCCACCACCAGCTGCTAACATATGTATTAAAGGCTTGTGGTCAGTTCTTAATCGAAAACTGGTACCCCAAATGAACTGTCTAAAGTGCTCACACGCCCAGGTACAAGCCAGAAGTTCCTTTTCTATGGTAGAATAATTATATTCAGCACCACGCAGTGTCCTGGAGGCGTAAGAAACTACACATTCAGCACCATCATCTTTCTGGATTAGAACAGCACCCAAACCAGTATTGCTAGCATCCACACATACTATGCATTCTTTACCCAGGTTAAAAGGTTTGAGGAAAGGAGCATTAGCTACTTCTTGTTTCATGGTGTCAAACGCAAACTGCTGGTCCAAACTGCGGGTCGTAAATATTTAATTTGCCGTCTTAATTTCTATGCAGGTAAGTACTTAATCAATAATAACTCAATCGGAAAGAAAGAAACAGAGTCCGTGGTGTTAGAGTTCTTAGGGGTTTTATTCCTTAAAAAGGAATCGTTCCGGAACTGGATATCAGGTTCCTGGCACCACAAAGGGTCCAGGAAGGGTTAGAGCAATATTTTATTGACAATACATAGCTTATATACTTAATTTACACCATAGAAACCAATATAGGAGGCGTAACAGCTGAGAGAAGACAAGATAACAGCATCCACGAGTTACTAGTACGTAATCAGAAGGCGTGGACTAGGCGTGAACTAGAGGTGTGCGCTCGAAACGTCACAGATAGGTGTCACATGGGGGTGGCACTAAACAGAAATGTTGCAATGTCAGCGGAAATCAGAGGCTTGGATGCGCGCGCAGCTGCATGACGTGTGATTGACGTGAAACTGGAGGGTGCAGGGGGCTTGACATTTACACTGACGGAAAGAGACAGAAGTCTGGCATGTCAGATCAGCTTGTACTTCTATCATATCTGATATCTGATGTTTGGGGACCATATTATCTGAACGGAAAAGGTCTCTGGGGCAGAAGCTATTCTATACTGACTGTGAGTGCGTGTATAAGCGCCTAAGTGTCTGCATGAGAAGCGTGGGGGCATGGGCCTTCCATGGGAGCATGGTAACAGAGGCTATGAATTACTTGCACGGAGACAGGCCGGCCCTTTGGCTCTGCAGCTGGGGGATGTTTACTTAAACTAGTAGGCAGGAATGTATTTTTCGAGGAGCGGAACAGATAATTTGAAGGTTGTAGTCAGTCTTGGCAGGCAGCAGGCTGAGCTAAGCGCGGTGGGCCGCGCTGGAAGTAAGTCAGAGTTCACGGGTACAGAGACAGCCTGGGCTGAGGCTTTCAGAGTCAGAAGCCAGAAAAAAGGCTCGATGGCAGAAATTCAGGGCCTACTTGGCCAGAGCTGAAAAACGTGTAAAGTATACTACAAAAAGACGTTGGCATAGCATACTTAGGAACGGACTATTCAACCCATTCAGGGTGGGTCTGAAAGAGGACATGTTAACGTTGGACGCAAATGTATTTGCGTCTTCATAGCTGGCACAGGAGGGAAGTTACATGCACTTTAAGCTGGTACATGGAGACGGTGGGGTACACGCTAGGGAACACAACTTGACCATAAAATGTATATTTCCTCATTCCCTCCTTGTTCCCTATGGACCCTTCATGATATATCGATCCTCATGAATCGATCAGTTTGTTCTTGTAACATCATTTGCTCTTCTTTCTTTCTTTCACGTCTTGAAAGAAAACTGGAATGTTCAATGCATGATGTGGCGCACAGTCCACAAATCGCTGGCCCACACTGTAAGCACAGGCAGCAACTGAATACTAGGACTAGGCCAATGCCTAGGAAGGATAGGATCTTCCATCCCCAAGCGGTTAACGTTGTCCAGAACCAACCGGACCAAGTCCAGGTGCCTGGATTCTGATGTATCAGATTAGCAATTTTATGAAGACGTGTAAGAGCTTTGTATACAGATGGCGCGTTTTCTGGAATGAAAACACAGCAACTTGACCCGATGACCTTACAGGCTCCACCTCTATCTGCCAAGATGACGTCAATAACAAGACGATTCTGAAGGACAACAACCCGCATGGCGGACTGCTCTTCGGTTAGGTTACCTAGGGGGGAGGCAGTTTCATTCACTACTGCTTCAAGTGTTCTAGTTAATCTGCGTATTAGTTTACTATTTTGGACAGGGCCTAAAAAGAAAAAGAATCCTTTATTGAAATCGGTGTATTGTTCCCATGCCGTTTCTGTGTAGTCGACAAGCGGGAGATCTCTTCTGAGTCTATTCTTTACTAGATTTGTATTTCTGTGATAATCAGGAGGAGCTAGAAAAACAGGTGGCAGAAGGAATGCAATATAACAGGTACCATCCCAATCTGGAGGTAAGCGTATGTATGCGGTATGACCACAAACAAAATAGGAATGACGGATAGCTTTAAAGGACGATTTACCATGATCACTGAATTTGACCACAGTAGTACATTTACTATGACCTAAGTGTACTGAACCTTTCTTTCTGACACATAATTCACCAGTGACTGGTAATACTGACATAGCGGGCAGAACTGGTGCAGCTTCAGATTCAACAGTAAGAATCATAAGGTTAATTGTGTAGTTACTTAATCCATATACTTCATTTTCTAGATCAGTTCCTATTCTAGTGGGGAGTCCCTCCTTATCAGGGTAACAGACGTCGAGCAGGACTAAGTTCAAGTCTCCCCAAACCCAGCTCCCTTCGAAAACAGCAATATCAGGATCTAAGGAATTAATTATTTTAAACCATGCACCACAGGAGCCGTTGTGAGTGAACGGGTACGGAAAGAGGGGCAGAGCTCCCTTGTAATTCTGGTAGGGAGGGAGTCGGCCACATATCCAGCAATTTGTAGCATTATTAGTCTGATGGGAATGATGTAGCATACTAATGAATGTGTTGTTGCGCAGCGCAAGTCTGTAAGAAAGTTCATGTGGAGGTAACTCGCTAAAAGAATGTTCAGCAGAAACATTGTAAGCAGATTGTTCACGCTTGAAAATAGGGCAATAGATAGGAAGTAGTATACTTGCAACAATAATCAGAAGACTTAGAAAAAACATGATTAACAATGTCACTATACAGTGACTACGCAGTGATTTGCAATATGTACGTTTCTTGAATTGTCTCTCTCTCTCTCTATCTCGATCTAGGGGATACATGTCAGAAACTATTTAACCGATTCACCTAGGGGAGGACTTAAACAATTAAACTGTCTGACTTGCTAGATCGGAGCTTTAATCGATACTCCTCTTGGGGAGTTTTCTCTCGTTCGGAAACTTTAAAGTCACTAGGCTCGATGCAGTCTTTGGAAGGGGTGGACGAGCCTGGGTCTGGTTTCAGTTCATTGCATAGTTTGATATGGCTCGTGTGGATCCACCCCTTTCTGCCCTCCACTTTCACTGCTGTCCTCGTAGTAAGAAGGACGGTCTTCGGCGCTTTCCAGCGGTGCTCCAGCGGACTTTTCCGGTCAAAGTTCCTAATTAAGACCAGGTCGCCAGGACGGACATCATGCGGCTTTGCATCAGTGTTGTCAGGGAAGGCTGCGGCAACCTGTGAACGACATGATTGGAGTGCAGACATCAAGGAGGCAAGGTAATCTGTCAACATATTGCAATCAACATCAGTAATTTTCTTAGGAATGGGCGTCCCCCACATATTCGGTGGTCTACCAAAGACCACTTCGTACGGGGATAGTCCTGATCTCGAGTGGGCAACCATTCTCATATAGAACAGTGCCACTGGCAGGGCGACTATCCAGTCGACCCCTTTCTCTTGACATATTTTACCAAGGCGGGTCTTTAATGTCTGGTTATGCCTCTCTACAAGGCCTGCGGCTTCGGGATGTCGGACACAATGGAATTTCCATTGATATCCTAGCAGCAAGGAAACTTGCGTCATTAATTCGGATGAGAATGGCTGTCCGTTATCTGAGTACACGACACGAGGCATACCGTACCGTGGGAAGAATTCACGAACCAGCTGCCTGGCAGTGGTCGGAGCAGTGTAATCTGGGACTGGATATGCTTCGGTCCAACGGGAAAGTGCACAAACAATTACGAGGACATATTTGAATCCTCGACAACGGTCCATCTGGATATAATCCATCTGGAGGACTTCAAAAGGGTGATCGGGAGGATGAAATCCACCTTGCTCTACAGGGACGCTTTTACCTGGATTGAACTGACAACAGATCATGCAAGTACGCACTTTCTGTTTTGCTGCTGCTCGTAAGTGTTTATTGCTCCAAAGATTTTGTAAACTGTCTAACATCGCTTTCTCTCCTAGATGTGCTGGACTATGTGCTGTATTGATCATGACTTGAACCATAGAATCAGGGAGAAACCATGTAGATTTTCCCTTCGTCATCCAACCTTGATCTGTCTGGATCCCTCCTAGTTCAGTCCATTTCTTTATTTCATCTGGGGTAGCATGTGTCTGAATATCGATTACATCTAGTGTGGGATCCCTGACTGTCATACAATTTGTCGGTCCTATTGTCTTTGTCATGTCAGTTGTCTGAGTGTGAGTCAATGCTGTATGTTTTGCTGTCTGGTCTGCCAGGTCGTTACCCTGGGAAACAGAATCTGTAACTTTAGTATGTGCTTTACACTTCATGACGGATATGCCTGAAGGCATATGTATTGCTTCTAACAGTGCTTGAATGAGGGGACCGTGTTGGATCTTGGCACCATGAGAGGTCAAAAAACCTCGTTCTTGCCATAACATTCCGAAGTCGTGTACAACTCCGAACGCATAACGGGAATCAGTGTATATGTTGACATTTCTGTTCTTGGCTAGTATACAGGCTCGGGTCAGAGCAATAAGCTCTGCCGCTTGAGCGGACAGTGTGTCAATATGATGTGTTTCTTTTACTTCGGTTTCAGTGGTCACTGCATACACGGCCACTAATTCTCCTGTACTTGTTCTCATACATGAACCATCCACATAAAGTGTCAGGTCTGGATTTGTCAGTGGAACATCTGTTAAGTCTCGTCGGGGCTTTGTTACTGCATTAATGATCTCTATACAATCATGCGGGGCTGGATCTGTCATAATTGAAGGTAACAGTGTTGCGGGGTTCAGAATGCTGCAGCGTCTGATTTCTATGTGTGGCTGGAATAGCGTTAATTCGTAACCTGTCAGTCGTGCTATAGTCAAGTGCTGAGTCTGGGTTCTGTTTAAAAGAACCTCTACTGCATGTGGAACTTGTACTGTTAACTGATGGCCTAAAACAATTGAATCGCTCTGTCTGATTGCTAATGCTGTTGCTGCTACTGACTTTAAGCACGCAGGGAGTGCCTGGGCTACTGAATCCAATGTACTTGAAAAATAAGCGCAAGGCTTATGTGAACCTGCTTGGTCTTGAGTGAGGACAGACAATGCTGTGCCATCACGTTCTGTAACAAAAAGTGTAAACGGTTTACTGTAACATGGTGTCGCTAAAACTGGTGCTCGACATAATGCTTTCTTTAATTCCTCAAAGGCTTGTGTGTGTTCCTGAGTCCAAGGGAGGACAGTCGAAATCGCTGCCTCATGTGTCGTTAACTGGATGAGTGGTTTAGCTAGAAATGCATATTGAGGAATCCATTGTCTGCAGTACGAGGTGAGGCCTATAAAGGCCCGCACTTCCTTTTGTGTCTGGGGTTGTGGCATATTTACAATTAACTGAATGCGATCGGGAGTGAGCTGTCTCCCCACTTTGGACAGCAAGTGACCCAAGTACACAACTTGCTGAACACAGAATTGTAGCTTCGAAGGAGACACCTTGTGTCCCTTGTCGGCCAGGAAATGTAAAACTGTCAGTGATGCTTGTTCACATTCGGGCTCACTTCGTGCGGTGATCAGCAGATCATCGACGTATTGCAGTAAAGCGGTGTTAACTGGCATTTGAATACAATCTAGTTGTCTTTTCAGTGCTTGACTATAGATGCTGGGGCTTTCTGTGAATCCTTGAGGTGCGCGGGAAAATTTGAAACTTCGTCCATTTAAACTGAATCCGAAGAGGTATTGGCTCTCTGGATCAATAGGTACACTAAAGAAAGCGTTCTTGAGGTCAATTACAGTGAAGAACGTTGCTTCAGAATCAATAGCAGTCAATAGGGAAGAGATATCAGGGACCACAGGGTACTGTGGTACAATGCATTTATTCAGCTCTCGCAGATCAATCACCAGCCGATATACTGGCGGTGCATTGGGGTCAGTACGTTTAAAAATTGGAATGATGGGTGAATTACAGATATTGGAGTCGGTCTCTACGACTACTCCTTGGGCAATGAGCTCTTCAATGATTTCCAGTAAAGCCACTACAGCATCGGGTGGTAACTTGTATTGTCTGATTCGTGGTAAAACAACTCCTGACTTGAGTGTAACACGGTATGGTGTGATATGCATACAACCTACATCAGTTGGGCCTTTTGCCCACAGGTGATCTGGTACATTCTTCAATCTGACATCAAACTCTCGTAATACATAATGACCCTTGAAATCCCGCAGAAAGAGTCTAACTCCCTCCGGGGAACAGCATATTATAGCTCCTAGAGCCTTCAATGTTTTTATTCCTAACAGATTTTCTGGACATGATTTCGTAAGTAACAAGTCTGTAACTCGTGATAATGGACCCACAGCCAGGGGGACTGGTTCTGATACTTCATTTACAATGGGCTGTCCTGAAAAACCAAGGGAAACATTCTGTGAGCCTGAGAGGGGTGCCCCTGGGACTTCGTCATGACTTATTGTGGTGCGGCTTGCCCCTGTGTCAATTAAAAACTTTCTGTCTTTTCCCAATACTTGACTGTGTACATACGGACCTTCTTGATCTACAGGAATTTCAATAAGAGGCAAACCCAACTCCCTCTCTAGGCTGTTTCATGCGTATCGTTGGTAATCGGGGTAAGCAGCTTGGGCATACTGGTACATCTGTTGGGAAACTTGTTGAGTCGCGGCAATGGGCTGTGGCTGTGATACCGCTACTGTCTGTGCTGTATGAGATGAAGCATGCATAGGCTGCGTGTTCTGCATGGGCTGTACGTTCTGTGAGGTCTGTTGCTGGGCCTGATCTTGTCTTGGTGGATGCGGTCTCTCTTTAGTTTTACCTGTTGATATGTTATGTTTCAGAACTGGACATTCATGTAGGTAGTGACCTGGCTGCTTGCAATAGTTGCATGTCCCTTTAACGGGAGCTGCGGCATGACCTGTCTGGGTCGTACCCTTCCTGTGGCCGTCGGTAGGGACCGACTGGGCTACTAGCATTTTCATTTTCGTGTCCTTCATACGTTTCTGTTCCTGATCCTGTTCTTCTCTAATTCTGTTCTGATGGTATTGTAACATTTTTTACATCTGTGATGGCGTATTTGCTTGCCATGTACTCTCAACCTTGTATACACGGTTTTTGACTGCCAACAGGGAATTCTCAACTAACTTTGATACAAAAAGATGCGGGTATGACTCGCTACTTGGTTTAAGACCACTATTAATAATAAAACATTTCTCGAATCTTGAATAGAAGTCACTAGTATCTTCGTCGGGTTTCTGTTTACATGCTGAAATTGCATCCCAGTCTTCCTTTCTTGTTGTCAGTAATCTTGGCAAAACCTGTACTATCAAACCTGGTAATGCTTTAGTTTTCTCCCCAAGGCCTACCCCTGGGACACGTTTGTTCTCTTCGTCTTCTATTTCTGCCCATACAATCTTTTTCTCTCCCACCTCCCATTCTTTTTCCTTTAGTTTCTCGTAGATGCCTGTGGGCAGCAGGACCTTTAACATTTTCATGATATCTTCATATGTGTAATCCCCCATTAGTAACATGTCTTTAAGCTCTCTGTGAAAACCTGCAGGATCTTTATCATGGCACGGGACTAGTTTCTTCATTTCTAACAGTTCTAACTTGGTCAGAGGCGTGTGTACATACACACGTTTCAAGGTATGATCCTCACCCATAACTGGGTGCACTTCTCGTAAGGGGTTCTGACTTTCAATGCCATTCAGACGTTCCATATGATACATTTTTCGTTCTGGGGGCGGAGCGGGCACATATTCGGAGCTTATGAAAGTGTTATATCTATGTCGTTGTTCTAGAATTATTTGTATTAACTTGGTACTTAGACCTCTCCATCTATCCATGAGTAGTGCTTCTAATGTTTCGTGTAAGGGACCTGGATCAGAATGTTGGTTTCTGTATTTCGTGAGGAGGTGCTGAATCATGTATACACCTGCTAATTTCTGCTCGTCTGGGGAAAGGTTCAGGAATGTCTGCGCTACGGTGTCATCATTGTATATATCCGGATTGTCAGTCCATAATATGGCTGACCGGGCTAGTTCTTGTTCATCCATAGAATTGAGTACATGGTACCCCATTCGTTCTCGGAGCCTTTTATCAGTCTCCTGGAACTGATGTTCAGGAGAATTCGGGTTTGTTAAGGCAGAGAGAAAAACTCTCTTGCTTTCTGGACGAATGCCTTTCCTAAGGTAAGTTCCCTTACCTATATACGCTATAGTATCTGTAATCTTTTCTGGTTCTTCAGGTTCTTCTTCCCCCTCGGAGGAAGCCTTTTCTTTCTCTTCTTTGTGTATGTCTATCACTGCTTTTCTTATTTTCTTGTACATACTGGCTATGCAAGTCCCCTTGTCGTGTTTTCCTTCAGATATATTTTGACCCCACCTGTTGAGTGCATCTAATTCACCCTGATCTGTCTCAGGCATGTCTCGTTCTCTTATTAGGCTATTTATGAAAAAACGTAGTATCTGTGCTTGAATGTCAACTTTCTGATGCTCCATGGCATCCTTAATACTGTCAGGGTCTTTCCCAGTCTGAACAAACTGATATATTCTATCTAGGCGCTCCTTCATTCCTGCAAATAACAGCAGGAAATCAGTAGCAGATCGTAACCGTAGTGATGCCATCATCATTCTATCGTCTTTGCCGGGTACTGGATCATATCTGCAAACTGTAAGGTTTTCTTTGAGTATGTCGAGGCGGGGTGATTTGAACGTGAAAGGACTCTGCATATCCTTAAGGTTTAATCTGTGTGTTAATGGCGGGGTCCGAAAACCCCCGGTCGCACCTCCTGAGGCGGAAGCTTGAACATTATCTCTCTGTGGAGTCTGTATCTGAACTTAAATTTGTCTTTTAGTAGGGTCAGGTAGACGTGGTTTCGGTAGATCAACTTTAGGTGCGGGAAGTGGTGGAGGTGGAGGAATGGCCGATCGAACGGGGAAACCTGGTTGCAGTTGTGGCAGAATTTGGTCTGGAGGCGGGTTGACACCTCCGTCCCCGTCAGTAGGCGGGGCGCGAACAGGCAGATTGGTGTAAGCGGGTGCTACATCCTCTAGATAGGAATTCAGGAATATGTCTTTAGTGGTCCTATGAGTTACTTTAGTTGGAACCAATGGTGGCGGCAGATTTTTCGGTATTTCTGAAATGGCCTCAGGCGAACCCTCGGCCGCGAGATACATACCGTTTACGAGATTGTTTCGTGCACGGTCTACTTGCTCTGATTTTACTCGGATCCCTTCAGTAACTAATTCGTTTTCTTGGGCTTTATCTGATTCTTTAAGTCTGTCTTCTCTACGTAGTTCTTTTTCAGCACGCTTATGCGATTCCTTACGCCAAAACTCTATGGCGTCTTTCTGAGATTGTCTGGCTTTCTTTTTCCATAGTGCTTCCTCTACCTTCATGATGCACTCTGCATCCCATGTTCCGGTAACGGGCCATCTGTGTCTTTCGTCTAGATGTTTAGTATAATCGGCCCATAAATCTAGATATAATATGGCATCTATGCCATGCTTATGGTACATAAAATTTCCAGGAGTGTCCCTAGGGGGGATAGGAATTTCTTCCTCTAGTATCCCTTTCCTAGTTCCTATCTGCTTTAACTTGTTAAAAAACGGCATCTTGTTTACTTAGTACTGAATGCTCAATCCTTGCTACTTAATACTGAATACAGCTAGTTATACAAGAACACAATAATGCACATTAAAAACAGCCACACTCATACCACGACATTAATCACATGAAAAGACATTTGAGACATGTATAACTACCCCCTATACCGGATGTACTGCTAAACAGCACAGATACACTGCTAAGAACAGTGCAAAGACTTGAAATAACGGATGTACTGCTAAACAGTACAGATACACTGTCTAAAAACAGTGCAGACCGGACTTGTGTACCCAAACCCGTCTAGATACGTCCCAGCAATGGTACTCACCGGGAAGCACGGAAATAGAAGGCCTCGGAAAACTCGACTGGACAGGACTCGACTCGACACGTGGATACTTCGGAAAACTTCGGGAAAACTGGTGGGCCTCTTGACACCTCGGACCTTGCTTCTTTCGGCTAGGCTCTGGTCGGGATCCTCCGCACTCCTCACCGCCTCGTCTGGGTGCTGATCGCAGTCTTCGTCACCTCCGTGGGCCAGAGGGAGATACAGGAAATCCTGCCGGTACGCGTAGTTTCCTTCTAACTGATGGCAGGGGACAGAGCTTGCAACGCACCAACCGGCGCGTGGGAGGGGTCCCTATTCGGGCGCCAAAATGTCGTAAATATTTAATTTACCGTCTTAATTTCTATGCAGGTAAGTACTTAATCAATAATAACTCAATCGGAAAGAAAGAAACAGAGTCCGTGGTGTTAGAGTTCTTAGGGGTTTTATTCCTTAAAAAGGAATCGTTCTGGAACTGGATATCAGGTTCCTGGCACCACAAAGGGTCCAGGAAGGGATAGAGCAATATTTTATTGACAATACATAGCTTATATACTTAATTTACACCATAGAAACCAATATAGGAGGCGTAACAGCTGAGAGAAGACAAGATAACAGCATCCACGTGTTACTAGTACGTAATCAGAAGGCGTGGACTAGGCGTGAACTAGAGGTGTGCGCTCGAAACGTCACAGATAGGTGTCACATGGGGGTGGCACTAAACAGAAATGTTGCAATGTCAGCGGAAATCAGAGGCTTGGATGCGCGCGCAGCTGCATGACGTGTGATTGACGTGAAACTGGAGGGTGCAGGGGGCTTGACATTTACACTGACGGAAAGAGACAGAAGTCTGGCATGTCAGATCAGCTTGTACTTCTATCATATCTGATATCTGATGTTTGGGAACCATATTATCTGAACGGAAAAGGTCTCTGGGGCAGAAGCTAGTCTATACTGACTGTGAGTGCGTGTATAAGCGCCTAAGTGTCTGCATGAGAAGCGTGGGGGCATGGGCCTTCCATGGGAGCATGGTAACAGAGGCTATGAATTACTTGCACGGAGACAGGCCGGCCCTTTGGCTCTGCAGCTGGGGGATGTTTACTTAAACTAGTAGGCAGGAATGTATTTTTCGAGGAGCGGAACAGATAATTTGAAGGTTGTAGTCAGTCTTGGCAGGCAGCAGGCTGAGCTAAGCGCGGTGGGCCGCGCTGGAAGTAAGTCAGAGTTCACGGGTACAGAGACAGCCTGGGCTGAGGCTTTCAGAGTCAGAAGCCAGAAAAAAGGCTCGATGGTAGAAATTCAGGGCCTACTTGGCCAGAGCTGAAAAACGTGTAAAGTATACTACAAAAAGACGTTGGCATAGCATACTTAGGAACGGACTATTCAACCCATTCAGGGTGGGTCTGAAAGAGGACATGTTAACGTTGGACGCAAATGTATTTGCGTCTTCATAGCTGGCACAGGAGGGAAGTTACATGCACTTTAAGCTGGTACATGGAGACGGTGGGGTACACGCTAGGGAACACAACTTGACCATAAAATTTATATTTCCTCATTCCCTCCTTGTTCCCTAC
Source organism: Lissotriton vulgaris (assembly GCF_964263255.1). Lineage (NCBI taxonomy): Eukaryota > Metazoa > Chordata > Amphibia > Caudata > Salamandridae > Lissotriton > Lissotriton vulgaris. Next base: position 1,152,915,293 of record NC_141687.1, on the reverse strand, counting down.
GGACCCTTCATGATATATCGATCCTCATGAATCGATCAGTTTGTTCTTGTAACATCATTTGCTCTTCTTTCTTTCTTTCACGTCTTGAAAGAAAACTGGAATGTTCAATGCATGATGTGGCGCACAGTCCACAAATCGCTGGCCCACACTGTAAGCACAGGCAGCAACTGAATACTAGGACTAGGCCAATGCCTAGGAAGGATAGGATCTTCCATCCCCAAGCGGTTAACGTTGTCCAGAACCAACCGGACCAAGTCCAGGTGCCTGGATTCTGATGTATCAGATTAGCAATTTTATGAAGACGTGTAATAGCTTTGTATACAGATGGCGCGTTTTCTGGAATGAAAACACAGCAACTTGACCCGATGACCTTACAGGCTCCACCTCTATCTGCCAAGATGACGTCAATAACAAGACGATTCTGAAGGACAACAACCCGCATGGCGGACTGCTCTTCGGTTAGGTTACCTAGGGCGGAGGCAGTTTCATTCACTACTGCTTCAAGTGTTCTAGTTAATCTGCGTATTAGTTTACTATTTTGGACAGGGCCTAAAAAGAAAAAGAATCCTTTATTGAAATCGGTGTATTGTTCCCATGCCGTTTCTGTGTAGTCGACAAGCGGGAGATCTCTTCTGAGTCTATTCTTTACTAGATTTGTATTTCTGTGATAATCAGGAGGAGCTAGAAAAACAGGTGGCAGAAGGAATGCAATATAACAGGTACCATCCCAATCTGGAGGTAAGCGTATGTATGCGGTATGACCACAAACAAAATAGGAATGACGGATAGCTTTAAAGGACGATTTACCATGATCACTGAATTCGACCACAGTAGTACATTTACTATGACCTAAGTGTACTGAACCTTTCTTTCTGACACATAATTCACCAGTGACTGGTAATACTGACATAGCGGGCAGAACTGGTGCAGCTTCAGATTCAACAGTAAGAATCATAAGGTTAATTGTGTAGTTACTTAATCCATATACTTCATTTTCTAGATCAGTTCCTATTCTAGTGGGGAGTCCCTCCTTATCAGGGTAACAGACGTCGAGCAGGACTAAGTTCAAGTCTCCCCAAACCCAGCTCCCTTCGAAAACAGCAATATCAGGATCTAAGGAATTAATTATTTTAAACCATGCACCACAGGAGTCGTTGTGAGTGAACGGGTACGGAAAGAGGGGCAGAGCTCCCTTGTAATTCTGGTAGGGAGGGAGTCGGCCACATATCCAGCAATTTGTAGCATTATTAGTCTGATGGGAATGATGTAGCATACTAATGAATGTGTTGTTGCGCAGCGCAAGTCTGTAAGAAAGTTCATGTGGAGGTAACTCGCTAAAAGAATGTTCAGCAGAAACATTGTAAGCAGATTGTTCACGCTTGAAAATAGGGCAATAGATAGGAAGTAGTATACTTGCAACAATAATCAGAAGACTGAGAAAAAACATGATTAACAATGTCACTATACAGTGACTACGCAGTGATTTGCAATATGTACGTTTCTTGAATTGTCTCTCTCTCTCTATCTCGATCTAGGGGATACATGTCAGAAACTATTTAACCGATTCACCTAGGGGAGGACTTAAACAATTAAACTGTCTGACTTGCTAGATCGGAGCTTTAATCGATACTCCTCTTGGGGAGTTTTCTCTCGTTCGGAAACTTTAAAGTCACTAGGCTCGATGCAGTCTTTGGAAGGGGTGGACGAGCCTGGGTCTGGTTTCAGTTCATTGCATAGTTTGATATGGCTCGTGTGGATCCACCCCTTTCTGCCCTCCACTTTCACTGCTGTCCTCGTAGTAAGAAGGACGGTCTTCGGCGCTTTCCAGCGGGGCTCCAGCGGACTTTTCCGGTCAAAGTTCCTAATTAAGACCAGGTCGCCAGGACGGACATCATGCGGCTTTACATCAGTGTTGTCAGGGAAGGCTGCGGCAACCTGTGAACGACATGATTGGAGTGCAGACATCAAGGAGGCAAGGTAATCTGTCAACATATTGCAATCAACATCAGTAATTTTCTTAGGAATGGGCGTCCCCCACATATTCGGTGGTCTACCAAAGACCACTTCGTACGGGGATAGTCCTGATCTCGAGTGGGCAACCATTCTCATATAGAACAGTGCCACTGGCAGGGCGACTATCCAGTCGACCCCTTTCTCTTGACATATTTTACCAAGGCGGGTCTTTAATGTCTGGTTATGCCTCTCTACAAGGCCTGCGGCTTCGGGATGTCGGACACAATGGAATTTCCATTGATATCCTAGCAGCAAGGAAACTTGCTTCATTAATTCGGATGAGAATGGCTGTCCGTTATCTGAGTACACGACACGAGGCATGCCGTACCGTGGGAAGAATTCACGAACCAGCTGCCTGGCAGTGGTCGGAGCAGTGTAATCTGGGACTGGATATGCTTCGGTCCAACGGGAAAGTGCACAAACAATTACGAGGACATATTTGAATCCTCGACAACGGTCCATCTGGATATAATCCATCTGGAGGACTTCAAAAGGGTGATCGGGAGGATGAAATCCACCTTGCTCTACAGGGACGCTTTTACCTGGATTGAACTGACAACAGATCATGCAAGTACGCACTTTCTGTTTTGCTGCTGCTCGTAAGTGTTTATTGCTCCAAAGATTTTGTAAACTGTCTAACATCGCTTTCTCTCCTAGATGTGCTGGACTATGTGCTGTATTGATCATGACTTGAACCATAGAATCAGGGAGAAACCATGTAGATTTTCCCTTCGTCATCCAACCTTGATCTGTCTGGATCCCTCCTAGTTCAGTCCATTTCTTTATTTCATCTGGGGTAGCATGTGTCTGAATATCGATTACATCTAGTGTGGGATCCCTGACTGTCATACAATTTGTCGGTCCTATTGTCTTTGTCATGTCAGTTGTCTGAGTGTGAGTCAATGCTGTATGTTTTGCTGTCTGGTCTGCCAGGTCGTTACCCTGGGAAACAGAATCTGTAACTTTAGTATGTGCTTTACACTTCATGACGGATATGCCTGAAGGCAGATGTATTGCTTCTAACAGTGCTTGAATGAGGGGACCGTGTTGGATCTTGGCACCATGAGAGGTCAAAAAACCTCGTTCTTGCCATAACATTCCGAAGTCGTGTACAACTCCGAACGCATAACGGGAATCAGTGTATATGTTGACATTTCTGTTCTTGGCTAGTATACAGGCTCGGGTCAGAGCAATAAGCTCTGCCGCTTGAGCGGACAGTGTGTCAATACGATGTGTTTCTTTTACTTCAGTTTCAGTGGTCACTGCATACGCGGCCACTTATTCTCCTGTACTTGTTCTCATACATGAACCATCCACATAAAGTGTCAGGTCTGGATTTGTCAGTGGAACATCTGTTAAGTCTCGTCGGGGCTTTGTTACTGCATTAATGATCTCTATACAATCATGCGGGGCTGGATCTGTCATAATTGAAGGTAACAGTGTTGCGGGGTTCAGAATGCTGCAGCGTCTGATTTCTATGTGTGGCTGGAATAGCGTTAATTCGTAACCTGTCAGTCGTGCTATAGTCAAGTGCTGAGTCTGGGTTCTGTTTAAAAGAACCTCTACTGCATGTGGAACTTGTACTGTTAACTGATGGCCTAAAACAATTGAATCGCTCTGTCTGATTGCTAATGCTGTTGCTGCTACTGACTTTAAGCACGCAGGGAGTGCCTGGGCTACTGAATCCAATGTACTTGAAAAATAAGCGCAAGGCTTATGTGAACCTGCTTGGTCTTGAGTGAGGACAGACAATGCTGTGCCATCACGTTCTGTAACAAAAAGTGTAAACGGTTTACTGTAACATGGTGTCGCTAAAACTGGTGCTCGACATAATGCTTTCTTTAATTCCTCAAAGGCTTGTGTGTGTTCCTGAGTCCAAGGGAGGACAGTCGAAATCGCTGCCTCATGTGTCGTTAACTGGATGAGTGGTTTAGCTAGAAATGCATATTGAGGAATCCATTGTCTGCAGTACGAGGTGAGGCCTATAAAGGCCCGCACTTCCTTTTGTGTCTGGGGTTGTGGCATATTTACAATTAACTGAATGCGATCGGGAGTGAGCTGTCTCCCCACTTTGGACAGCAAGTGACCCAAGTACACAACTTGCTGAACACAGAATTGTAGCTTCGAAGGAGACACCTTGTGTCCCTTGTCGGCCAGGAAATGTAAAACTGTCAGTGATGCTTGTTCACATTCGGGCTCACTTCGTGCGGTGATCAGCAGATCATCGACGTATTGCAGTAAAGCGGTGTTAACTGGCATTTGAATACAATCTAGTTGTCTTTTCAGTGCTTGACTATAGATGCTGGGGCTTTCTGTGAATCCTTGAGGTGCGCGGGAACATTTGAAACTTCGTCCATTTAAACTGAATCCGAAGAGGTATTGGCTCTCTGGATCAATAGGTACACTAAAGAAAGCGTTCTTGAGGTCAATTACAGTGAAGAACGTTGCTTCAGAATCAATAGCAGTCAATAGGGAAGAGATATCAGGGACCACAGGGTACTGTGGTACAATGCATTTATTCAGCTCTCGCAGATCAATCACCAGCCGATATACTGGCGGTGCATTGGGGTCAGTACGTTTAAGAATTGGAATGATGGTTGAATTACAGATATTGGAGTCGGTCTCTACGACTATTCCTTGGGCAATGAGCTCTTCAATGATTTCCAGTAAAGCCACTACAGCATCGGGTGGTAACTTGTATTGTCTGATTCGTGGTAAAACAACTCCTGACTTGAGTGTAACACGGTATGGTGTGATATGCATACAACCTACATCAGTTGGGCCTTTTGCCCACAGGTGATCTGGTACATTCTTCAATCTAACATCAAACTCTCGTAATACATAATGACCCTTGAAATCCCGCAGAAAGAGTCTAACTCCCTCCGGGGAACAGCATATTATAGCTCCTAGAGCCTTCAATGTTTTTATTCCTAACAGATTTTCTGGACATGATTTCGTAAGTAACAAGTCTGTAACTCGTGATAATGGACCCACAGCCAGGGGGACTGGTTCTGATACTTCATTTACAATGGGCTGTCCTGAAAAACCAAGGGAAACATTCTGTGAGCCTGAGAGGGGTGCCCCTGGGACTTCGTCATGACTTATTGTGGTGCGGCTTGCCCCTGTGTCAATTAAAAACTTTCTGTCTTTTCCCAATACTTGACTGTGTACATACGGACCTTCTTGATCTACAGGAATTTCAATAAGAGGCAAACCCAACTCCCTCTCTAGGCTGTTTCATGCGTATCGTTGGTAATCGGGGTAAGCAGCTTGGGCATACTGGTACATCTGTTGGGAAACTTGTTGAGTCGCGGCAATGGGCTGTGGCTGTGATACCGCTACTGTCTGTGCTGTATGAGATGAAGCATGCATAGGCTGCGTGTTCTGCATGGGCTGTACGTTCTGTGAGGTCTGTTGCTGGGCCTGATCTTGTCTTGGTGGATGCGGTCTCTCTTTAGTTTTACCTGTTGATATGTTATGTTTCAGAACTGGACATTCATGTACGTAGTGACCTGGCTGCTTGCAATAGTTGCATGTCCCTTTAACGGGAGCTGCGGCGTGACCTGTCTGGGTCGTACCCTTCCTGTGGCCGTCGGTAGGGACCGACTGGGCTACTAGCATTTTCATTTTCGTGTCCTTCATACGTTTCTGTTCCTGATCCTGTTCTTCTCTAATTCTGTTCTGATGGTATTGTAACATTTGTAACATCTGTGATGGCGTATTTGCTTGCCATGTACTCTCAACCTTGTATACACGGTTTTTGACTGCCAACAGGGAATTCTCAACTAACTTTGATACAAAAAGATGCGGGTACGACTCGCTACTTGGTTTAAGACCACTATTAATAATAAAACATTTCTCGAATCTTGAATAGAAGTCACTAGTATCTTCGTCGGGTTTCTGTTTACATGCTGAGATTGCATCCCAGTCTTCCTTTCTTGTTGTCAGTAATCTTGGCAGAACCTGTACTATCAAACCTGGTAATGCTTTAGTTTTCTCCCCAAGGCCTACCCCTGGGACACGTTTGTTCTCTTCGTCTTCTATTTCTGCCCATACAATCTTTTTCTCTCCCACCTCCCATTCTTTTTCCTTTAGTTTCTCGTAGATGCCTGTGGGCAGCAGGACCTTTAACATTTTCATGATATCTCCATATGTGTAATCCCCCATTAGTAACATGTCTTTAAGCTCTCTGTGAAAACCTGCAGGATCTTTATCATGGCACGGGACTAGTTTCTTCATTTCTAACAGTTCTAACTTGGTCAGAGGCGTGTGTACATACACACGTTTCAAGGTATGATCCTCACCCATAACTGGGTGCACTTCTCGTAAGGGGTTCTGACTTTCAATGCCATTCAGACGTTCCATATGATACATTTTTCTTTCTGGGGGCGGAGCGGGCACATATTCGGAGCTTATGAAAGTGTTATATCTATGTCGTTGTTCTAGAATTATTTGTATTAACTTGGTACTTAGACCTCTCCATCTATCCATGAGTAGTGCTTCTAATGTTTCGTGTAAGGGACCTGGATCAGAATGTTGGTTTCTGTATTTCGTGAGGAGGTGCTGAATCATGTATACACCTGCTAATTTCTGCTCGTCTGGGGAAAGGTTCAGGAATGTCTGCGCTACGGTGTCATCATTGTATATATCCGGATTGTCAGTCCATAATATGGCTGACCGGGCTAGTTCTTGTTCATCCATAGAATTGAGTACATGGTACCCCATTCGTTCTCGGAGCCTTTTATCAGTCTCCTGGAACTGATGTTCAGGAGAATTCGGGTTTGTTAAGGCAGAGAGAAAAACTCTCTTGCTTTCTGGACGAATGCCTTTCCTAAGGTAAGTTCCCTTACCTACATACGCTATAGTATCTGTAATCTTTTCTGGTTCTTCAGGTTCTTCTTCCCCCTCGGAGGAAGCCTTTTCTTTCTCTTCTTTGTGTATGTCTATCACTGCTTTTCTTATTTTCTTGTACATACTGGCTATGCAAGTCCCCTTGTCGTGTTTTCCTTCAGATATATTTTGACCCCACCTGTTGAGTGCATCTAATTCACCCTGATCTGTCTCAGGCCTGTCTCGTTCTCTTATTAGGCTATTTATGAAAAAACGTAGTATCTGTGCTTGAATGTCAACTTTCTGATGCTCCATGGCATCCTTAATACTGTCAGGGTCTTTCCCAGTCTGAACAAACTGATATATTCTATCTAGGCGCTCCTTCATTCCTGCAAATAACAGCAGGAAATCAGTAGCAGATCGTAACCGTAGTGATGCCATCATCATTCTATCGTCTTTGCCGGGTACTGGATCATATCTGCAAACTGTAAGGTTTTCTTTGAGTATGTCGAGGCGGGGTGATTTGAACGTGAAAGGACTCTGCATATCCTTAAGGTTTAATCTGTGTGTTAATGGCGGGGTCCGAAAACCCCCGGTCGCACCTCCTGAGGCGGAAGCTTGAACATTATCTCTCTGTGGAGTCTGTATCTGAACTTAAATTTGTCTTTAGTAGGGTCAGGTAGACGTGGTTTCGGTAGATCAACTTTAGGTGCGGGAAGTGGTGGAGGTGGAGGAATGGCCGATCGAACGGGGAAACCTGGTTGCAGTTGTGGCAGAATTTGGTCTGGAGGCGGGTTGACACCTCCGTCCCCGTCAGTAGGCGGGGCGCGAACAGGCAGATTGGTGTAAGCGGGTGCTACATCCTCTAGATAGGAATTCAGGAATATGTCTTTAGTGGTCCTATGAGTTACTTTAGTTGGAACCAATGGTGGCGGCAGATTTTTCGGTATTTCTGAAATGGCCTCAGGCGAACCCTCGGCCGCGAGATACATACCGTTTACGAGATTGTTTCGTGCACGGTCTACTTGCTCTGATTTTACTCGGATCCCTTCAGTAACTAATTCGTTTTCTTGGGCTTTATCTGATTCTTTAAGTCTGTCTTCTCTACGTAGTTCTTTTTCAGCACGCTTATGCGATTCCTTACGCCAAAACTCTATGGCGTCTTTCTGAGATTGTCTGGCTTTCTTTTTCCATAGTGCTTCCTCTACTTTCATGATGCACTCGGCATCCCATGTTCCGGTAACGGGCCATCTGTGTCTTTCGTCTAGATGTTTAGTATAATCGGCCCATAAATCTAGATATAATATGGCATCTATGCCATGCTTATGGTACATAAAATTTCCAGGAGTGTCCCTAGGGGGGATAGGAATTTCTTCCTCTAGTATCCCTTTCCTAGTTCCTATCTGCTTTAACTTGTTAAAAAACGGCATCTTGTTTACTTAGTACTGAATGCTCAATCCTTGCTACTTAATACTGAATACAGCTAGTTATACAAGAACACAATAATGCACATTAAAAACAGCCACACTCATACCACGACATTAATCACATGAAAAGACATTTGAGACATGTATAACTACCCCCTATACCGGATGTACTGCTAAACAGCACAGATACACTGCTAAGAACAGTGCACAGACTTGAAATAACAGATGTACTGCTAAACAGTACAGATACACTGTCTAAAAACAGTGCAGACCGGACTTGTGTACCCAAACCCGTCTAGATACGTCCCAGCAATGGTACTCACCGGGAAGCACGGAAACAGAAGGCCTCGGAAAACTCGACTGGACAGGACTCGACTCGACACGTGGATACTTCGGAAAACTTCGGGAAAACTGGTGGGCCTCTTGACACCTCGGACCTTGCTTCTTTCGGCTAGGCTCTGGTAGGGATCCTCCGCACTCCTCACCGCCTCGTCTGGGTGCTGATCGCAGTCTTCGTCACCTCCGTGGGCCAGAGGGAGATACAGGAAATCCTGCCGGTACGCGTAGTTTCCTTCTAACTGATGGCAGGGGACAGAGCTTGCAACGCACCAACCGGCGCGTGGGGTGGGGGAGGGGTCCCTATTCGGGCACCAAAATGTCGTAAATATTTAATTTACCGTCTTAATTTCTATGCAGGTAAGTACTTAATCAATAATAACTCAATCGGAAAGAAAGAAACAGAGTCCGTGGTGTTAGAGTTCTTAGGGGTTTTATTCCTTAAAAAGGAATCGTTCCGGAACTGGATATCAGGTTCCTGGCACCACAAAGGGTCCAGGAAGGGATAGAGCAATATTTTATTGACAATACATAGCTTATATACTTAATTTACACCATAGAAACCAATATAGGAGGCGTAACAGCTGAGAGAAGACAAGATAACAGCATCCACGTGTTACTAGTACGTAATCAGAAGGCATGGACTAGGCGTGAACTAGAGGTGTGCGCTCGAAACGTCACAGATAGGTGTCACATGGGGGTGGCACTAAACAGAAATGTTGCAATGTCAGCGGAAATCAGAGGCTTGGATGCGCGCGCAGCTGCATGACGTGTGATTGACGTGAAACTGGAGGGTGCAGGGGGCTTGACATTTACACTGACGGAAAGAGACAGAAGTCTGGCATGTCAGATCAGCTTGTACTTCTATCATATCTGATATCTGATGTTTGGGAACCATATTATCTGAACGGAAAAGGTCTCTGGGGCAGAAGCTAGTCTATACTGACTGTGAGTGCGTGTATAAGCGCCTAAGTGTCTGCATGAGAAGCGTGGGGGCATGGGCCTTCCATGGGAGCATGGTAACAGAGGCTATGAATTACTTGCACGGAGACAGGCCGGCCCTTTGGCTCTGCAGCTGGGGGATGTTTACTTAAACTAGTAGGCAGGAATGTATTTTTCGAGGAGCGGAACAGATAATTTGAAGGTTGTAGTCAGTCTTGGCAGGCAGCAGGCTGAGCTAAGCGCGGTGGGCCGCGCTGGAAGTAAGTCAGAGTTCACGGGTACAGAGACAGCCTGGGTTGAGGCTTTCAGAGTCAGAAGCCAGAAAAAAGGCTCGATGGTAGAAATTCAGGGCCTACTTGGCCAGAGCTGAAAAACGTGTAAAGTATACTACAAAAAGACGTTGGCATAGCATACTTAGGAACGGACTATTCAACCCATTCAGGGTGGGTCTGAAAGAGGACATGTTAACGTTGGACGCAAATGTATTTGCGTCTTCATAGCTGGCACAGGAGGGAAGTTACATGCACTTTAAGCTGGTACATGGAGACGGTGGGGTACACGCTAGGGAACACAACTTGACCATAAAATTTATATTTCCTCATTCCCTCCTTGTTCCCTACGGACCCTTCATGATATATCGATCCTCATGAATCGATCAGTTTGTTCTTGTAACATCATTTGCTCTTCTTTCTTTCTTTCACGTCTTGAAAGAAAACTGGAATGTTCAATGCATGATGTGGCGCACAGTCCACAAATCGCTGGCCCACACTGTAAGCACAGGCAGCAACTGAATACTAGGACTAGGCCAATGCCTAGGAAGGATAGGATCTTCCATCCCCAAGCGGTTAACGTTGTCCAGAACCAACCGGACCAAGTCCAGGTGCCTGGATTCTGATGTATCAGATTAGCAATTTTATGAAGACGTGTAATAGCTTTGTATACAGATGGCGCGTTTTCTGGAATGAAAACACAGCAACTTGACCCGATGACCTTACAGGCTCCACCTCTATCTGCCAAGATGACGTCAATAACAAGACGATTCTGAAGGACAACAACCCGCATGGCGGACTGCTCTTCGGTTAGGTTACCTAGGGCGGAGGCAGTTTCATTCACTACTGCTTCAAGTGTTCTAGTTAATCTGCGTATTAGTTTACTATTTTGGACAGGGCCTAAAAAGAAAAAGAATCCTTTATTGAAATCGGTGTATTGTTCCCATGCCGTTTCTGTGTAGTCGACAAGCGGGAGATCTCTTCTGAGTCTATTCTTTACTAGATTTGTATTTCTGTGATAATCAGGAGGAGCTAGAAAAACAGGTGGCAGAAGGAATGCAATATAACAGGTACCATCCCAATCTGGAGGTAAGCGTATGTATGCGGTATGACCACAAACAAAATAGGAATGACGGATAGCTTTAAAGGACGATTTACCATGATCACTGAATTCGACCACAGTAGTACATTTACTATGACCTAAGTGTACTGAACCTTTCTTTCTGACACATAATTCACCAGTGACTGGTAATACTGACATAGCGGGCAGAACTGGTGCAGCTTCAGATTCAACAGTAAGAATCATAAGGTTAATTGTGTAGTTACTTAATCCATATACTTCATTTTCTAGATCAGTTCCTATTCTAGTGAGGAGTCCCTCCTTATCAGGGTAACAGACGTCGAGCAGGACTAAGTTCAAGTCTCCCCAAACCCAGCTCCCTTCGAAAACAGCAATATCAGGATCTAAGGAATTAATTATTTTAAACCATGCACCACAGGAGTCGTTGTGAGTGAACGGGTACGGAAAGAGGGGCAGAGCTCCCTTGTAATTCTGGTAGGGAGGGAGTCGGCCACATATCCAGCAATTTGTAGCATTATTAGTCTGATGGGAATGATGTAGCATACTAATGAATGTGTTGTTGCGCAGCGCAAGTCTGTAAGAAAGTTCATGTGGAGGTAACTCGCTAAAAGAATGTTCAGCAGAAACATTGTAAGCAGATTGTTCACGCTTGAAAATAGGGCAATAGATAGGAAGTAGTATACTTGCAACAATAATCAGAAGACTGAGAAAAAACATGATTAACAATGTCACTATACAGTGACTACGCAGTGATTTGCAATATGTACGTTTCTTGAATTGTCTCTCTCTCTCTATCTCGATCTAGGGGATACATGTCAGAAACTATTTAACCGATTCACCTAGGGGAGGACTTAAACAATTAAACTGTCTGACTTGCTAGATCGGAGCTTTAATCGATACTCCTCTTGGGGAGTTTTCTCTCGTTCGGAAACTTTAAAGTCACTAGGCTCGATGCAGTCTTTGGAAGGGGTGGACGAGCCTGGGTCTGGTTTCAGTTCATTGCATAGTTTGATATGGCTCGTGTGGATCCACCCCTTTCTGCCCTCCACTTTCACTGCTGTCCTCGTAGTAAGAAGGACGGTCTTCGGCGCTTTCCAGCGGGGCTCCAGCGGACTTTTCCGGTCAAAGTTCCTAATTAAGACCAGGTCGCCAGGACGGACATCATGCGGCTTTACATCAGTGTTGTCAGGGAAGGCTGCGGCAACCTGTGAACGACATGATTGGAGTGCAGACATCAAGGAGGCAAGGTAATCTGTCAACATATTGCAATCAACATCAGTAATTTTCTTAGGAATGGGCGTCCCCCACATATTCGGTGGTCTACCAAAGACCACTTCGTACGGGGATAGTCCTGATCTCGAGTGGGCAACCATTCTCATATAGAACAGTGCCACTGGCAGGGCGACTATCCAGTCGACCCCTTTCTCTTGACATATTTTACCAAGGCGGGTCTTTAATGTCTGGTTATGCCTCTCAACAAGGCCTGCGGCTTCGGGATGTCGGACACAATGGAATTTCCATTGATATCCTAGCAGCAAGGAAACTTGCTTCATTAATTCGGATGAGAATGGCTGTCCGTTATCTGAGTACACGACACGAGGCATGCCGTTCCGTGGGAAGAATTCACGAACCAGCTGCCTGGCAGTGGTCGGAGCAGTGTAATCTGGGACTGGATATGCTTCGGTCCAACGGGAAAGTGCACAAACAATTACGAGGACATATTTGAATCCTCGACAACGGTCCATCTGGATATAATCCATCTGGAGGACTTCAAAAGGGTGATCGGGAGGATGAAATCCACCTTGCTCTACAGGGACGCTTTTACCTGGATTGAACTGACAACAGATCATGCAAGTACGCACTTTCTGTTTTGCTGCTGCTCGTAAGTGTTTATTGCTCCAAAGATTTTGTAAACTGTCTAACATCGCTTTCTCTCCTAGATGTGCTGGACTATGTGCTGTATTGATCATGACTTGAACCATAGAATCAGGGAGAAACCATGTAGATTTTCCCTTCGTCATCCAACCTTGATCTGTCTGGATCCCTCCTAGTTCAGTCCATTTCTTTATTTCATCTGGGGTAGCATGTGTCTGAATATCGATTACATCTAGTGTGGGATCCCTGACTGTCATACAATTTGTCGGTCCTATTGTCTTTGTCATGTCAGTTGTCTGAGTGTGAGTCAATGCTGTATGTTTTGCTGTCTGGTCTGCCAGGTCGTTACCCTGGGAAACAGAATCTGTAACTTTAGTATGTGCTTTACACTTCATGACGGATATGCCTGAAGGCAGATGTATTGCTTCTAACAGTGCTTGAATGAGGGGACCGTGTTGGATCTTGGCACCATGAGAGGTCAAAAAACCTCGTTCTTGCCATAACATTCCGAAGTCGTGTACAACTCCGAACGCATAACGGGAATCAGTGTATATGTTGACATTTCTGTTCTTGGCTAGTATACAGGCTCGGGTCAGAGCAATAAGCTCTGCCGCTTGAGCGGACAGTGTGTCAATACGATGTGTTTCTTTTACTTCAGTTTCAGTGGTCACTGCATACGCGGCCACTAATTCTCCTGTACTTGTTCTCATACATGAACCATCCACATAAAGTGTCAGGTCTGGATTTGTCAGTGGAACATCTGTTAAGTCTCGTCGGGGCTTTGTTACTGCATTAATGATCTCTATACAATCATGCGGGGCTGGATCTGTCATAATTGAAGGTAACAGTGTTGCGGGGTTCAGAATGCTGCAGCGTCTGATTTCTATGTGTGGCTGGAATAGCGTTAATTCGTAACCTGTCAGTCGTGCTATAGTCAAGTGCTGAGTCTGGGTTCTGTTTAAAAGAACCTCTACTGCATGTGGAACTTGTACTGTTAACTGATGGCCTAAAACAATTGAATCGCTCTGTCTGATTGCTAATGCTGTTGCTGCTACTGACTTTAAGCACGCAGGGAGTGCCTGGGCTACTGAATCCAATGTACTTGAAAAATAAGCGCAAGGCTTATGTGAACCTGCTTGGTCTTGAGTGAGGACAGACAATGCTGTGCCATCACGTTCTGTAACAAAAAGTGTAAACGGTTTACTGTAACATGGTGTCGCTAAAACTGGTGCTCGACATAATGCTTTCTTTAATTCCTCAAAGGCTTGTGTGTGTTCCTGAGTCCAAGGGAGGACAGTCGAAATCGCTGCCTCATGTGTCGTTAACTGGATGAGTGGTTTAGCTAGAAATGCATATTGAGGAATCCATTGTCTGCAGTACGAGGTGAGGCCTATAAAGGCCCGCACTTCCTTTTGTGTCTGGGGTTGTGGCATATTTACAATTAACTGAATGCGATCGGGAGTGAGCTGTCTCCCCACTTTGGACAGCAAGTGACCCAAGTACACAACTTGCTGAACACAGAATTGTAGCTTCGAAGGAGACACCTTGTGTCCCTTGTCGGCCAGGAAATGTAAAACTGTCAGTGATGCTTGTTCACATTCGGGCTCACTTCGTGCGGTGATCAGCAGATCATCGACGTATTGCAGTAAAGCGGTGTTAACTGGCATTTGAATACAATCTAGTTGTCTTTTCAGTGCTTGACTATAGATGCTGGGGCTTTCTGTGAATCCTTGAGGTGCGCGGGAACATTTGAAACTTCGTCCATTTAAACTGAATCCGAAGAGGTATTGGCTCTCTGGATCAATAGGTACACTAAAGAAAGCGTTCTTGAGGTCAATTACAGTGAAGAACGTTGCTTCAGAATCAATAGCAGTCAATAGGGAAGAGATATCAGGGACCACAGGGTACTGTGGTACAATGCATTTATTCAGCTCTCGCAGATCAATCACCAGCCGATATACTGGCGGTGCATTGGGGTCAGTACGTTTAAGAATTGGAATGATGGTTGAATTACAGATATTGGAGTCGGTCTCTACGACTATTCCTTGGGCAATGAGCTCTTCAATGATTTCCAGTAAAGCCACTACAGCATCGGGTGGTAACTTGTATTGTCTGATTCGTGGTAAAACAACTCCTGACTTGAGTGTAACACGGTATGGTGTGATATGCATACAACCTACATCAGTTGGGCCTTTTGCCCACAGGTGATCTGGTACATTCTTCAATCTAACATCAAACTCTCGTAATACATAATGACCCTTGAAATCCCGCAGAAAGAGTCTAACTCCCTCCGGGGAACAGCATATTATAGCTCCTAGAGCCTTCAATGTTTTTATTCCTAACAGATTTTCTGGACATGATTTCGTAAGTAACAAGTCTGTAACTCGTGATAATGGACCCACAGCCAGGGGGACTGGTTCTGATACTTCATTTACAATGGGCTGTCCTGAAAAACCAAGGGAAACATTCTGTGAGCCTGAGAGGGGTGCCCCTGGGACTTCGTCATGACTTATTGTGGTGCGGCTTGCCCCTGTGTCAATTAAAAACTTTCTGTCTTTTCCCAATACTTGACTGTGTACATACGGACCTTCTTGATCTACAGGAATTTCAATAAGAGGCAAACCCAACTCCCTCTCTAGGCTGTTTCATGCGTATCGTTGGTAATCGGGGTAAGCAGCTTGGGCATACTGGTACATCTGTTGGGAAACTTGTTGAGTCGCGGCAATGGGCTGTGGCTGTGATACCGCTACTGTCTGTGCTGTATAAGATGAAGCATGCATAGGCTGCGTGTTCTGCATGGGCTGTACGTTCTGTGAGGTCTGTTGCTGGGCCTGATCTTGTCTTGGTGGATGCGGTCTCTCTTTAGTTTTACCTGTTGATATGTTATGTTTCAGAACTGGACATTCATGTACGTAGTGACCTGGCTGCTTGCAATAGTTGCATGTCCCTTTAACGGGAGCTGCGGCGTGACCTGTCTGGGTCGTACCCTTCCTGTGGCCGTCGGTAGGGACCGACTGGGCTACTAGCATTTTCATTTTCGTGTCCTTCATACGTTTCTGTTCCTGATCCTGTTCTTCTCTAATTCTGTTCTGATGGTATTGTAACATTTGTAACATCTGTGATGGCGTATTTGCTTGCCATGTACTCTCAACCTTGTATACACGGTTTTTGACTGCCAACAGGGAATTCTCAACTAACTTTGATACAAAAAGATGCGGGTACGACTCGCTACTTGGTTTAAGACCACTATTAATAATAAAACATTTCTCGAATCTTGAATAGAAGTCACTAGTATCTTCGTCGGGTTTCTGTTTACATGCTGAGATTGCATCCCAGTCTTCCTTTCTTGTTGTCAGTAATCTTGGCAGAACCTGTACTATCAAACCTGGTAATGCTTTAGTTTTCTCCCCAAGGCCTACCCCTGGGACACGTTTGTTCTCTTCGTCTTCTATTTCTGCCCATACAATCTTTTTCTCTCCCACCTCCCATTCTTTTTCCTTTAGTTTCTCGTAGATGCCCGTGGGCAGCAGGACCTTTAACATTTTCATGATATCTTCATATGTGTAATCCCCCATTAGTAACATGTCTTTAAGCTCTCTGTGAAAACCTGCAGGATCTTTATCATGGCACGGGACTAGTTTCTTCATTTCTAACAGTTCTAACTTGGTCAGAGGCGTGTGTACATACACACGTTTCAAGGTATGATCCTCACCCATAACTGGGTGCACTTCTCGTAAGGGGTTCTGACTTTCAATGCCATTCAGACGTTCCATATGATACATTTTTCTTTCTGGGGGCGGAGCGGGCACATATTCGGAGCTTATGAAAGTGTTATATCTATGTCGTTGTTGTAGAATTATTTGTATTAACTTGGTACTTAGACCTCTCCATCTATCCATGAGTAGTGCTTCTAATTTTCGTTTAAGGGACCTGGATCAGAATGTTGGTTTCTGTATTTCGTGAGGAGGTGCTAAATCATGTATACACCTGCTAATTTCTGCTCGTCTGGGGAAAGGTTCAGGAATGTCTGCGCTACGGTGTCATCATTGTATATATCCGGATTGTCAGTCCATAATATGGCTGACCGGGCTAGTTCTTGTTCATCCATAGAATTGAGTACATGGTACCCCATTCGTTCTCGGAGCCTTTTATCAGTCTCCTGGAACTGATGTTCAGGAGAATTCGGGTTTGTTAAGGCAGAGAGAAAAACTCTCTTGCTTTCTGGACGAATGCCTTTCCTAAGGTAAGTTCCCTTACCTACATACGCTATAGTATCTGTAATCTTTTCTGGTTCTTCAGGTTCTTCTTCCCCCTCGGAGGAAGCCTTTTCTTTCTCTTCTTTGTGTATGTCTATCACTGCTTTTCTTATTTTCTTGTACATACTGGCTATGCAAGTCCCCTTGTCGTGTTTTCCTTCAGATATATTTTGACCCCACCTGTTGAGTGCATCTAATTCACCCTGATCTGTCTCAGGCCTGTCTCGTTCTCTTATTAGGCTATTTATGAAAAAACGTAGTATCTGTGCTTGAATGTCAACTTTCTGATGCTCCATGGCATCCTTAATACTGTCAGGGTCTTTCCCAGTCTGAACAAACTGATATATTCTATCTAGGCGCTCCTTCATTCCTGCAAATAACAGCAGGAAATCAGTAGCAGATCGTAACCGTAGTGATGCCATCATCATTCTATCGTCTTTGCCGGGTACTGGATCATATCTGCAAACTGTAAGGTTTTCTTTGAGTATGTCGAGGCGGGGTGATTTGAACGTGAAAGGACTCTGCATATCCTTAAGGTTTAATCTGTGTGTTAATGGCGGGGTCCGAAAACCCCCGGTCGCACCTCCTGAGGCGGAAGCTTGAACATTATCTCTCTGTGGAGTCTGTATCTGAACTTAAATTTGTCTTTAGTAGGGTCAGGTAGACGTGGTTTCGGTAGATCAACTTTAGGTGCGGGAAGTGGTGGAGGTGGAGGAATGGCCGATCGAACGGGGAAACCTGGTTGCAGTTGTGGCAGAATTTGGTCTGGAGGCGGGTTGACACCTCCGTCCCCGTCAGTAGGCGGGGCGCGAACAGGCAGATTGGTGTAAGCGGGTGCTACATCCTCTAGATAGGAATTCAGGAATATGTCTTTAGTGGTCCTATGAGTTACTTTAGTTGGAACCAATGGTGGCGGCAGATTTTTCGGTATTTCTGAAATGGCCTCAGGCGAACCCTCGGCCGCGAGATACATACCGTTTACGAGATTGTTTCGTGCACGGTCTACTTGCTCTGATTTTACTCGGATCCCTTCAGTAACTAATTCGTTTTCTTGGGCTTTATCTGATTCTTTAAGTCTGTCTTCTCTACGTAGTTCTTTTTCAGCACGCTTATGCGATTCCTTACGCCAAAACTCTATGGCGTCTTTCTGAGATTGTCTGGCTTTCTTTTTCCATAGTGCTTCCTCTACTTTCATGATGCACTCGGCATCCCATGTTCCGGTAACGGGCCATCTGTGTCTTTCGTCTAGATGTTTAGTATAATCGGCCCATAAATCTAGATATAATATGGCATCTATGCCATGCTTATGGTACATAAAATTTCCAGGAGTGTCCCTAGGGGGGATAGGAATTTCTTCCTCTAGTATCCCTTTCCTAGTTCCTATCTGCTTTAACTTGTTAAAAAACGGCATCTTGTTTACTTAGTACTGAATGCTCAATCCTTGCTACTTAATACTGAATACAGCTAGTTATACAAGAACACAATAATGCACATTAAAAACAGCCACACTCATACCACGACATTAATCACATGAAAAGACATTTGAGACATGTATAACTACCCCCTATACCGGATGTACTGCTAAACAGCACAGATACACTGCTAAGAACAGTGCAAAGACTTGAAATAACGGATGTACTGCTAAACAGTACAGATACACTGTCTAAAAACAGTGCAGACCGGACTTGTGTACCCAAACCCGTCTAGATACGTCCCAGCAATGGTACTCACCGGGAAGCACGGAAACAGAAGGCCTCGGAAAACTCGACTGGACAGGACTCGACTCGACACGTGGATACTTCGGAAAACTTCGGGAAAACTGGTGGGCCTCTTGACACCTCGGACCTTGCTTCTTTCGGCTAGGCTCTGGTCGGGATCCTCCGCACTCCTCACCGCCTCGTCTGGGTGCTGATCGCAGTCTTCGTCACCTCCGTGGGCCAGAGGGAGATACAGGAAATCCTGCCGGTACGCGTAGTTTCCTTCTTACTGATGGCAGGGGACAGAGCTTGCAACGCACCAACCGGCGCGTGGGGTGGGGGAGGGGTCCCTGTTCGGGCGCCAAAATGTCGTAAATATTTAATTTACCGTCTTAATTTCTATGCAGGTAAGTACTTAATCAATAATAACTCAATCGGAAAGAAAGAAACAGAGTCCGTGGTGTTAGAGTTCTTAGGGGTTTTATTCCTTAAAAGGGAATCGTTCCGGAACTGGATATCAGGTTCCTGGCACCACAAAGGGTCCAGGAAGGGATAGAGCAATATTTTATTGACAATACATAGCTTATATACTTAATTTACACCATAGAAACCAATATAGGAGGCGTAACAGCTGAGAGAAGACAAGATAACAGCATCCACGTGTTACTAGTACGTAATCAGAAGGCGTGGACTAGGCGTGAACTAGAGGTGTGCGCTCGAAACGTCACAGATAGGTGTCACATGGGGGTGGCACTAAACAGAAATCTTGCAATGTCAGCGGAAATCAGAGGCTTGGATGCGCGCGCAGCTGCATGACGTGTGATTGACGTGAAACTGGAGGGTGCAGGGGGCTTGACATTTACACTGACGGAAAGAGACAGAAGTCTGGCATGTCAGATCAGCTTGTACTTCTATCATATCTGATATCTGATGTTTGGGAACCATATTATCTGAACGGAAAAGGTCTCTGGGGCAGAAGCTATTCTATACTGACTGTGAGTGCGTGTATAAGCGCCTAAGTGTCTGCATGAGAAGCGTGGGGGCATGGGCCTTCCATGGGAGCATGGTAACAGAGGCTATGAATTACTTGCACGGAGACAGGCCGGCCCTTTGGCTCTGCAGCTGGGGGATGTTTACTTAAACTAGTAGGCAGGAATGTATTTTTCGAGGAGCGGAACAGATAATTTGAAGGTTGTAGTCAGTCTTGGCAGGCAGCAGGCTGAGCTAAGCGCGGTGGGCCGCGCTGGAAGTAAGTCAGAGTTCACGGGTACAGAGACAGCCTGGGCTGAGGCTTTCAGAGTCAGAAGCCAGAAAAAAGGCTCGATGGCAGAAATTCAGGGCCTACTTGGCCAGAGCTGAAAAACGTGTAAAGTATACTACTAAAAGACGTTGGCATAGCATACTTAGGAACGGACTATTCAACCCATTCAGGGTGGGTCTGAAAGAGGACATGTTAACGTTGGACGCAAATGTATTTGCGTCTTCATAGCTGGCACAGGAGGGAAGTTACATGCACTTTAAGCTGGTACATGGAGACGGTGGGGTACACGCTAGGGAACACAACTTGACCATAAAATTTATATTTCCTCACTCAGAAATACCCGTGGATAAACCTGTACTATTGCATTCATTTACATCATCAATGTTAAAAACCACATCAAAGTCAGAGTCAGAAAAATGAGGCCAAATAGAATTGACAAGGGGTAACCTGGACATACAATCGGCATGTACGTTTAAGCGACCAGGGATATATTCTACAATGCACTGGAACTCTTGAAGTTTGGCAGCCAAACGGGCCAAACGCGCGGTTAAAGTTCTGCCACCACCAGCTGCTAACATATGTATTAAAGGCTTGTGGTCAGTTCTTAATCGAAAACTGGTACCCCAAATGAACTGTCTAAAGTGCTCACACGCCCAGGTACAAGCCAGAAGTTCCTTTTCTATGGTAGAATAATTATATTCAGCACCACGCAGTGTCCTGGAGGCGTAAGAAACTACACATTCAGCACCATCATCTTTCTGGATTAGAACAGCACCCAAACCAGTATTGCTAGCATCCACACATACTATGCATTCTTTACCCAGGTTAAAAGGTTTGAGGAAAGGAGCATTAGCTACTTCTTGTTTCATGGTGTCAAACGCAAACTGCTGGTCCTTGCACCAGCTGAATTTTACATCTTTCTTTAGTAAAGACCTTAAGGAGTGAACTTTGGAGGCATAATTCTGAACAAACTTGCTATAGAATTCAGTTAAACCTAAAAATGAGACTAATTGTTCCTTATTAGACGGTGCTGGAGCTTTTAAAATACTCTGTATATGGTTAAACTTAGGTTTAATACCCTCCGAAGAAATCTCATGACCAAGATATTCCACTTTGCTCTGTCTGAACTTGCATTTAGATAATTTCAGTGTTAAACCTTTTTCTTGAACAGACTTGAGAACTCTCTCTAGATTGACATTGTGCTCCTCATGATTCTTACCATAAATGAGGATATCATCCTGAAATGCAATTGCACCCAAACAACCCTCTAGCACAGTTTTCATCAGCCTTTGGAACACAGAGGCTGCGCTAGCTAAGCCGAAAGGCATGCGGCAATATTGGAACATGCCTTCCGGCGTGATGAAAGTTGTTAGGAATTTTGATTCTTCGTGTAACAATACTTGGTGGTATGCACTAGTTAAGTCCAGTGTGGAGAATACTGATGCTCCAGATAGAGTGGAAATAAGTTCATGGATGTGGGGTAGGGGATGTCTGTCAATCCAAATTTCCTTATTTAAACTCCGTAGGTCAACACATAGGCGGAGTTCGCCATTGCTTTTAAGTGACAAAACCACTGGCGAAACCCATGGAGAGGACTCAACAGGCTCAATAATCTTCTTATCTACTAAGTCAGACAGAATATCTTTCAGCTTATCACGATAAGCCAGGGGAACGTTCCTTACTCTATGGCGAACGGGTATGGCTGAGTCCTTAAGGATGATACGGTGTTTAAAATTCGCAAAGGTCCCCAAATTATCAGAAAAAATGGATGAAAACTTGTTTTTCAATTGTGTAATAAAATCGTTTTCAGGGGAGACTACATATACCGGAGGTGAAGCATTGGGGTCAAGTTTTATGCCTAGGTCATACTGATGGGGCCAACACAAGATGGAAGCTCCTTTGGAAGATACATAAACCTTCCCTTTAATGGATCTGTCCTTGAATTTGATCTCAGCCCACATGTAACCCTCAATGTTAATTTTCTTACCGGTGTACCCACCAGGATTTATATCTGGTGGTATCAACTTGGTTGAATGCCAATGTCGGTCAAAAATATTTTTCCCAATGATGGTGTACCAGGCACACGAGTCAATTAACATTGAGATTTCCTTACCATCAATGGTGATAATATCAGTGGGAAAGCCTTTGCATTCAGAGTCACCTACACGTAACAGAGTGTTAATTTCAGAAGGTTGTTCAGTATCATCAAATTCTTCATAAGACAAGAAATTTACTTTTTGAGGGGATTTGCACATTTTGCTAAAGTGGCCAGACTTTTTACACTTTATGCAAACCTTGTTCCAAGCTGGACAACCTCTGTAATTACCAACGTGGTCATTGGCACCACACCTATAGCAAATGATCTGGGATTTTTTAACGGGGAACCTATTTTCCCTACCAGAGAAATCCTTTCTGGGGGAAAAGGAACTCTTCTTAAAATTATTAAAATTTTTGACTAAAGAGACTTCAGGGATCACAACTTTCGATTTGGTGTCCTGACCTCTAATTTCGTTCACAAAAAGTTCGGACTGTTCAATGCCTTTGGCAATGTTTAGTACAGCACTAAGAGAGGAATCAGTACCCATCCAAAGTCGTTCTTGGATTTTTTTACTTTTAGTACGCATCATAATCTGGTCCCTCAAAACCTGTTCAAAATTGATGGTATCGAACGCACAAGACCCAGCCAGAGTACGTAGAGCGGCTACATAATTTTCAATAGTCTCGTCCTCTTTTTGTATTCTAGAATAAAATTTAAATATTTCCATTACAATATTAATTTTTCTGCCAAACCTAGTGCTTAATTGCTTAATAACAATATCAAAAACATTTAAATCCCCAGCACCAGTACTATCTATGGGTGGTAAGCTTTGTAATTCTTTTAGACCAGCACCACCCAGACAATTTTTTAACAGGGCTAGCTTCCTTTTGGGAGAACAACCATCCTCTTCAACAACATCGGCGTAAGCCAAAAATGTAGGGAACCAAAGATCCCATTCCACTTTAGGATCACCTGCTGTAGGTAAGAAATGTGCAGGAGAAGGAATGTTGTTAGACATTGTAAATGATTCAAAACTAGTTTCACACACAAGAAGTAAAATTACTAATTATAAAAATAATAAAAGTAGTCACCGTTGTCTGAGAAAGTTCGACAAGAAGTAAAATTACTAATTGTGAAAATAATAAAAGTAGTCACCGTTGTCTGAGAATATTAGTTCCAGTCGATTCTGAATCTTGTTGTTTTAAGGTTTTCCTTGTAAATGTCTCCTTTCTCATGAAATAGGGAAAATGAAAGAAATAACTGTGGAAAGTAGTCCGTTTTTTTTTATATGCCAACGTGGTTTAAAACGCGTTAAATTAGGGAAGTATTGAAGAGACGATCGTAATTGAAGCTTCTAGCCGATCGTGATGGTTGCCATGGAGACGCGACACAAAATGGTTGCTGGAACGCATACGCATACGTGAGAGCGTGATGCGTGCGTGATGACGAGGCGGAGATGACGAGACCAGAACAGGAGCGCTGGGAAGGAAGAAGAAGGCTCGCGTAGGAGCGCTCGTATGGCAGTAGGCTCGTGTGAATGGAAGCGCTCGTGTAAACAGAAGCGCTCGAGGAGACTGAAGCGCTCGTTGGGTGAGTTTGAAAAACAACACAAGTATGGCAACAGTTAATAAGCGGAGGAAAACTTTAGGAAAGTGGCGTTTTGTGGTACAAAGGTCGCGTTAAGCCGGCAGTCAATTACGAGGCATATTTTGTACACATAGACATCGCTAGAAAGAGCGAGATGAAAGTAAGGAGAAGGAACACAAACTGCCGCTGGTGCAATCAGGGCACAGAAAGCCAACACAGCCGCTGGTGCAATCTTGACACATATGAACAAAAGAAATACCTTAATATCCATAAAGCTGTACAGGTGAACGCTGTCAGTGTCCCATATCTTCACTGGAAAGGCTCTTGATGATTGGGTTCTTTTCTTGAATAGGAAAAAATATATATTTTTGAGGAGATCTGATGTAGAGTTGAAGATCCCATCCTCGTCGCCAAATTTATGTAGTGAATAGAGCCAGGATACCAAGTAGAAGTCTGTAGCTTTATTGGGACAGACAGCTTGAACAACCACCTTCAGCAGGAGCCCAGTAGAGAATGGCTCATCAGTGCATAGAATGTTACAGTGGAAATGTAAGATAACAATTCTAACAGAGAATGCAGAACGGAGAATGCAGAACAAGCATAACATGGATTACTACAGTTAGCATCTTGTAGGAGGGGCATCCTGTCAAGTTTCCTCGCAAAGTTAGACAAGGCTGTGATGGTTTTCACAAAATGAAGTTTCCTAGTGTTGATAGCACGTGTCCAAGAACCCTCCTTATCAAATCGGATGCCCAGATAGAAGATTGCAGTGAAACAAATCATTGGTCCGCCAATCATTATATCTCCGCACTTCGAAGAACTTTTTCCACAATTCTTGGTATAAGTTTTATGTATATTAACTAGTAAATCTAGGCCCTGCATATAAGTGACAAAGTTAGTAAGTATGCGCTGCAGTCCCAGTGGGGTATGACCCATGAGCATGGCACCATCAGCATAGAGGAGGGCCGGGATTGGTCGAGGACTGATTTGATGGAGGTCTCTACATTTATTTACTAACACAGTTTTGCAATCTCGGGAGTTTCTCTACGAGATGTATCAAGTTCTGGTGCAATCCAATCATCCGTAGGTGCAATATTATCCATTTTATAGGTGAGAGTCTACACCACAATGCATCTTTAGGATATGTAATGATTACTGTGAGAAATGTGCTTGCATGCTTTATGGGAGTGACCCACACCTGAGGCTCTGTAGATTTCAATATGCTTTATTAGGACATGCAAGGAATGTGGGCTTGGTGTAACCGGGCCTGTGCTTGCTTCATTAGGAAGACGATGAAATTAGGTGGGAATAAAGGGTATAAAGTCTTTTTTTCCTTCTCCTTGGTGGTTCAGCTTTTAATGGCTCAAAAACTCGAGATTGATGCACCAACGAGCACATACTTGGTTGCTGAAATAAAATATCCGAATTATAAATGCCTGGGCCATCTGAAGATATTTGAAGGCATGAGGAACTGTTTATCAAAGTGTGTAAATTGTGTGTATATGGTTCATAGTTGATTTGCAAGGCATATTATGATAATGAGCTATCCCCCAGATTCATCAAGAGCACATTTTGCGATTCTTTAATAGCGAAAAATACCGATTCGCTATTAAGGAATTGCAAAATGGAATGCATCAAGAAATCACTAAAAAAATAGCGATTTCTTAATATTTCTTAATTGCGACTCGCAAATTGTGAGTCGCAATTAAGGAATACCTCCCCATCCATTCCTATGGGCCTTAAGGCCCATAGGAATGAATGGGAAAACAATCTCAATTTGCGAATCGCAATTTGCGAGTCGCAAATTGAGATTGTGATTTCAAGGGTGCAGGGGTGTCCAAAGGACACCCTGGTGCACCCCTGAAATTGATTTGTGCACATATGTTACGCACACACATGCCCTTAGGGCATGTGTGTGCGCAACATGAAACTTTTGAGGAAAATTAAATTTTTGGTCATGTTATGTTCCCTAGCGCGTACCCCACCGACTCCATGTACCAGCTTAAAGTGCATGTAACTTCCCTCCTGTGCCAGCTATGAAGACGCAAATACATTTGCGTCCAACGTTAACTTGTCCTCTTTCAGATCCACCATGAATGGATTATATAGTCCGTTCCTAAGTATGCTATGCCACCGTCTTTTTGTAGTACACTTTACATGTTTTCCTGCTCTAGCAGAGTAGGCCCTGAATTTCTGCCATCGAACCTCTTTTTGGCTCCTGACTCTGACAGCCTCTGCCCAGGCTACCTCTGTACCCGTGAACTCTGACTTACTTTCAGCGCGGCCCTCGCGCTCAGCTCAGCCTGCTTTCTGCCAAGACTGACTATAACCTTCGAGTTATCTGTCCCGCTCCTCGAGAATGCATTCCTGCCTACTAGCTCCAGTAAACATCCTCCCCAGCTGCAGAGCCAAAGGGCCGACCTGTCTCAATGCAAGTAATTCATAGCCTCTGTTACCATGCTTCCATGGAAGGCCCGTGCCCCCACGCTTCACATGTAGACACTTAGGCGCTTATACACGCATCCACGGTTAGCATAGAATAGCTTCTGCCCTAGAGACCTTTCCGCCCAGATAGTATGGTTCCTAAACATCAGATATCAGATATGATAGAAGTACAAGTTGATCTGACATGCCAGACTTCTGTCTCTTTCCGTCAGTGTAAATGTCAAGTCCCCTGCACCCCTCCAATCACACGTCATGCAGCTGCGCGCGCATCCAAGCTTCCGATTTCTGCTGACATTACAACAATTCTGTTAGCACCACCCCTTGGTGCCACCCACTTGCGTCACCTATCAGTGACGTTTCTAGCACACACCTCTGGTTCACGCCTAGTTCACGCCTCTTGATTACGTACTAGTACCACGTGTATACTGTTATCTTGTCTTCTCTCAGCTGTTACGCCTCTTACATTATTACTTATGATGTGAATTAAGTATATAAGCTATGTAATATCAATAAAGTTTGCTCTATCCCTTCTGACACCCCTGTGGTGGTCAGAACATGATATCCTGGTCACGACCATTCCTTTTTAAGGAATAAAACCCCTAAGAAACTCTAACACCACGGACTCTGTCTTTTTTCATTCCGATTGAGTTATTATTGATTAAGTACTTACCTGCATAGAAATTAAGAGAGTAAATTAATTATTTACGTCATTTTGGCGCCCGAATAGGGAGCCCTCCCCCACCTCACGCGCCGGTTGGTGCGTTGCAAGCTCTGTCCCCTGCCATCAGTTAGAAGGAACCTACGCGTACTGGCAGGATTTCCTGCATCTCCCTCTGACCCAAGGAGGTGACGAAGACTGCGATCAGTGCCCAGACGAGGCGGTGAGGAGTGCGGAGGATCCCGACCAGAGCCTAGCCGAAAGAAGCAAGGTCCGAGGTGTCAAGAGGCCCACCAGGTTTCCGAAGTTTTCCGAGGTTTTCCGAGGTTTTCCGAAGTACCGAGTCGAGTCCAGTCGAGTTTTCCGAGGCCTTCTGTTTCCGTGCTTCCCGGTGAGTACCATTGCTGGGTCGTATCTAGACGGGTTTGGGTACGCAAGTCCGGTCTGCACTGTTTTTAGGCAGTGTATCTGTACTGTTTAGCAGTATATCTAGTATTCCGAATTTCTGCACTGTTACACCAGTGTATCTGTACTGTTGAGCAGTACATCCAGTATAGGGGGGGGAAAAACTTACCGCCACCATTAGTTCCAACTAAAGTAATGCATAAAACTACTAAAGACATATTCTTAAATTCTTATCTAGAGGATGTAGCACCAGCTTACACCAATCTGCCTGTTCGTGCCCTGCCTACTGACAGGGATGGGGGTGGCACTACGCCCCCAGATCATGTTCCGCCAGTACCGCGACAGACCTCCCCTGTTCCGCCAGCTCCGCCACTTCCCGCACTCAAGATTGACCTACCGAAACAAGTCCTACCTGATCCTACTAAACGACAAATTCAAGTTCAGATCCAGACTCCGCAGAGAGATAATGCCCAAGCATCCGCCTCAGGAGGTGCGACTGCGGGTCCTCGGGCCCCGCCATTAACACACAGATTCAATTTAAGGGACACGCAGAATCCTTTCACGTTCCAGTCTCCCCGTCTTGACGCATTAAAGGAAAATATGTCAGTTTGTAGATATGATCCAGTACCCGGAAAAAACGATCTAATGATATTGGCATCACTACGATTAAGATCTGCCACTGATATCTTGCTATGCTATGTAGGAATGAAGGAGCGTCTCGATAGAATATATGAGTTTATTCAGACAGGGAAAGACCCTGACAGTATCAAGGATGCCATGGATAAACAGAAAGTTGACATTCAAGCACAGATATTACGATTTTTCATAAATTGTCTAATAAGAGAACGAGACAGGCCTGAGACAGATAAAAGTGAATTAGATGCACTAACCAAGTGGGGTCAAAATATAGCCGAAGGAAAACATGACAGGGGGGCTTGCATAGCCAGTATGTACCAGAAAATTAGAAGGGCAGTGATAACGGCACACCAGAAAGGGAATGACAAAGCTTCCTCCGAGGAGGAAGAAGAACTTGCAGAACCAGGAAGGTCTACAGATACTATAGCGTATGTAGGTAAGGGAAACTACCTTAGGAAAGGCATCCGTCCGGAAAACAAGAGAGTTTTTCTCTCTGCTTTAACAAACCCGAATTCTTCTGAACATCAGTTCCAGGAAACTGATAAAAGGCTTCGAGACCGAATGGGGTACCATGTACTCAATTCTATGGATGAACAGGAACTAGCTCGGTCAGCCGTGTTATGGGCCGAAAACCCAGACATATATCATGATGATACGTTAGCACAGACATTCTTGAACCTTTCCCCAGAAGAGCAGAAAATAGCAGGTGTATACATGATTCAGCACCTCCTCATCAAGTACAGAAACCACCATTCCGACCCAGGTCCCTTACACGAAATATTAGAAGCCCTACTCATGGATAGATGGAGAGGTTTCAGCACCAAGTTAATACAAATAATTCTAGAACAACGACATAAATATAGCACCTTCATAAGCCCTGAATATGTTCCCCCCCCGCCTCCAGAAAGAAAAACGTACCACATGCAATGCCTGAGTGGCATTGAAAGTCAGAACCCCTTACGAGAAGTACACCCAGTTATGGGTGCGGATCAAGTCTTGAAGCGTGTGTATGTTCACACACCACTGACTAAGTTAGAACTGTTAGAAATGAAGAAATTAGTCCCGTGTCACGATAAAGACCCTGCAGGTTTTCACAGAGAGCTCAAAGACATGTTACTGATGGGAGATTACACGTATGATGATATCATGAAAATGTTAAAAGTACTGTTGCCCACGGGCATTTACGAGAAATTAAAAGAAAAAGATTGGGAGGTGGGGGAGGCAAAGATAGCATGGGCGGAAATAGAAGACGAAGAAAGCAAACGGATCCCAGGGTTAGGCCTTGGGGATAGGACTAAAGCACTACCCGGATTAATAGTACAGGTTTTGCCAAGATTATTGACAACTAGAAAGGAAGATTGGGACGCAATCTCGTCCTGTAAACAGAAACAAGATGAGGATACTAGTGACTTCTATTCCAGATTCGAGAAATGTTTCATTATAAATAGTGGCCTACAACCTAGTAGCGAGTCATATCCACACCTTTTTGTATCAAAATTAGTCGAGAATTCCCTACCCTTAGTTAAAAATAGAGTGTACAAAGTTGAAAGTACTTGGCAGGCAAATACGCCATCCCAGATGTTACAAATGTTACAATATCATCAGAACAGAATTAGGGAAGAACAAGATCAGGAACAGAAACGTATGAAAGACACGAAAATGAAAATGTTAGTAGCTCAGACGGTCCCAGCCGACGGTCAAAGAAAAGGTGGGGCCCAGACCAATCACTCTACAGCTCCCGTTAAAGGGACATGTAATTACTGCAAGCAGCCAGGTCACTATGTACATGAATGCCCAGTCCTGAAACATAACATCTCGACAGGTAAAACTAAAGAAAGACCGCATCCGCCTAGACACGATCAGGCCCAGCAACAGACCTCACAAAATGTACAGCCAATGCAGAACACACAGCCTATGCATGCTCCATCCCACACAGCGCAGACAGTAGCAGTACCGCAGCCACAGCCCATTGCCGCGACTCAGCAAGTTTCACAACAGATGTACCAGTATGCCCAATCTGCATATCCAGATTACCCCCGCTACACATGAAACAGCCTAGAGAGGGAAAGTGGTTTGCCTTTTATTGAAATTCCTGTAGATCAAGAAGGTCCTTATGTACACAGTCACGTATTGGGAAAAGACAGAAAGTTTTTAATTGATACAGGGGCAAGTCGCACTACAATCAGTCATAATGAAGTACCAGGGGCACCCCTCTCAGGCTCACAGAATGTTTCCCTTGGGTTTTCAGGACAGCCTATTGTAAATGAAGTATCGGAACCAGTACCATTAGCTGTGGGTCCATTATCCCGAGTTACAGATTTGTTACTTACGAAATCATGTCCAGAAAATCTGTTAGGAATTAAAACACTGAAGGCTCTAGGAGCTATAATATGCTGTTCCCCGGAGGGAGTTAGACTCTTTCTACGGGATTTCAAGGGTCATTATGTTTTACGTGAATTTGATGTCAGATTGAAAAATGTACCAGATCACTTATGGGCAAAAGGCCCAGCTGATGTAGGTTGTATGCATATCACTCCATATCGTGTTACACTCAAGACAGGAGTTGTCCTACCCAGAATCAGACAATACAAGTTACCACCCGATGCTGTAGTGGCTTTACTGAAAATCATTGAAGAGCTAATTGCCCAGGGGGTGGTCGTAGAGACCGACTCCAATATCTGTAATTCACCTATCATTCCAATTCTTAAACGTACAGACCGCAATGCACCGCCAGTATATCGGCTGGTGATTGATCTTCGAGAGCTGAACAAATGCATTGTACCGCAGTACCCTGTGGTCCCCGATATCTCCTCCCTATTGACTGCTATTGATTCAGAAGCAACGTTCTTTACTGTAATTGACATCAAGAACGCTTTCTTCAGTGTACCTATTGATCCGGAGAGCCAATATCTCTTTGGATTCAGTTTAAATGGACGAAGTTTCAAATTTTCCCGCGCACCTCAAGGATTCACAGAAAGCCCCAGCATCTATAGCCAAGCACTGAAAAGACAACTAGATTGTATCCAAATGCCAGCTAACACCGCTTTACTGCAATACGTCGATGATCTACTGATCACCGCACGAAATGAGCCCGAATGTGAGCAAGCATCATTAACAGTTTTACATTTTTTGGCCGACAAGGGACACAAGGTGTCTCCTTCGAAGCTACAGTTCTGTGTTCAGCAAGTTGTGTACTTGGGTCACTTGCTGTCCAAAGTGGGGAGACAGCTCACTCCCGATCGCATTCAGTTAATTGTAAATATGCCACGACCCCAGACACAAAAGGAAGTGCGGGCCTTCATAGGCCTCACCTCGTACTGCAGACAATGGATTCCTCAATATGCATTTCTAGCCAAACCACTCATCCAGTTAACGACGCAGGAGGCAGCAACTTCCATTGCCCTCCTTGGACTCAGGAACACACACAAGCCTTTGAGGAATTAAAGAAAGCATTATGCCAAGCACCAGTTTTAGCGACACCATGTTACAGCAAACCGTTTACACTTTTTGTTACAGAACGTGATGGTACAGCATTGTCTGTCCTCACTCAAGATCAAGCAGGTTCACATAAGCCTTGTGCTTATTTTTCAAGCACATTGGATTCAGTAGCCCAGGCACTCCCTGCGTGCTTAAAGTCAGTAGCAGCAACAGCGTTAGCAATCAGACAGAGCGATTCAATTGTTTTAGGTCATCAGTTAACAGTACAAGTCCCACATTCTGTAGAGGTTCTTTTAAACAGAACCCAAACTCAACACTTGACTATAGCACGACTGACAGGTTACGAATTGACATTATTCCAGCCACACATAGAAATCAGACGTTGCAGTATCTTGAACCCAGCAACACTGTTACCTACAGTTATGACAGATCCAGTTCCGCATGATTGCATAGAGATCATTAATGCAGTAACAAAGCCCCGACGAGATTTAACAGATGTTCCATTGACAAATCCAGACCTGACACTTTATGTGGACGGTTCATGCATGAGAACAAGTACAGGAGAGTTAGTGGCCGCGTATGCCGTGACCACTGAAACTGAAGTTAAAGAAACACATCGTATTGATACACTGTCTGCTCAAGCGGCAGAGCTCATCGCTCTGACCCGAGCCTGTATTCTAGCCAAGAACAGAAATGTCAACATATATACAGATTCCCGTTATGCGTTCGGAGTCGTACACGACTTTGGCATGCTATGGCAAGAACGAGGTTTTCTGACCTCTCATGGTGCCAAAATCCAACACGGTCCCCTCATTCAAGCACTGTTAGAAGCAATACATCTGCCTTCAGCCATATCCGTCATGAAGTGTAAAGCACATACTAAAGTCACAGATTCTGTCTCCCAGGGTAACGACCTGGCAGATCAGACAGCAAAACATACAGCACTGACTCACACTCAGACAACTGATACGACAAAGACAACAGATCCGACAAACTGTATGACAGTCAGGGATCCCACACTAGATGTTATCGACATTCAGACACATGCTACTCCAGAAGAAATAAAGAAATGGATCGAACTAGGAGGGATCCAGACAGATCAAGGTTGGATGACGAAGGGAAAATCTACATGGTTTCTTCCTGACTCTATGGTTCAAGTCATGATAAATACAGCACATAGTCCTGCACATCTAGGAGAGAAAGCGATGTTAGACAGTTTACAAAATCTCTGGAACAATAAACACTTACGAGCAGCCGCAAAACAGAAAGTGCGTACTTGCATGATCTGTTGTCAGTTCAATCCAGGTAAAAGCGTCCCTGTAGAGCAAGGTGGATTTCATCCTCCCGATCACCCTTTTGAAGTCCTCCAGATGGATTATATCCAGATGGACCGTTGTCGAGGATTTAAATATGTTCTCGTAGTTGTCTGTGCTCTGTCCCGCTGGACCGAAGCATACCCAGTCCCAGATTACACTGCTCCGACCACTGCCAAGCAGTTGGTTCGTGAATTCTTCCCACGATACGGCCTGCCTCGTGTCGTGTACTCAGATAACGGTCAGCCATTCTCATCTGCATTAATGAAAGAAGTTTCCTTATTACTGGGATACCAGTGGAAGTTCCATTGTGTCCGACATCCCGAAGCCGCAGGCCTTGTAGAAAGGCATAACCAGACACTAAAGATCCGCCTTGCCAAAATATGTCAGGAGAAAGGGGTCGACTGGATAGTCGCCCTGCCAGTGGCACTATTCTACATGAGGATGGTCGCCCATTCGAGATCAGGGCTATCCCCGTACGAGGTGGTCTTTGGCAGACCACCGAATATGTGGGGGACGCCCATTCCGAAAAAGATTACTGATGTTGATTGTAACATGTTGACAGATTACCTTGCCTCCTTGATGTCTGCACTCCAATCATGTCGTTCACAGGTTGCCGCAGCCTTCCCTGACAACACTGATGTAAAGCCACACGACGTCCGTCCTGGCGATATTGTGCTCGTCCGCAACTTCGACAGAAAAAGTCCGCTGGAGCCCCGCTGGAAGTCTCCGAAGACCGTTCTTCTCACCACCAGGACGGCCGTGAAAATAGAAGGAAGAAAGGGGTGGGTTCACACGAGTCATATAAAAAAATTCTCTGGACTGAAACCTGATCGAGACTCGTCCACCCCCACCAAAGACTGTGTCGAACAAAAAGACTTTACAGAATCTGAACGAGAAAAAACTCCTCAAGAAAGTTATCGCATGAAATTACGATCTAGCAAGTCAGACAGTTTAATTGTTTAAGTCCTCCCCTAGGTGAATCGGTTAAATAGTTTCTGACATGTATCCCCTAGATCGAGATAGAGAGAGAGAGAGAGAAGCAAAGAAACGTACATACTGTAAATCGCTTCGTAGTCACTGTATAGTGACACTATTAATCATGTTTATTCTGAGTATTTTAATTATTGTAGTCAGTATCGTTTTGCCTATCTATTACCCTATTTTCAAGCGTGAACAATCTGCCTATAATGTCTCTGCTGAACACACTTTTAGTGAGTTACCTCCACACGAGCTTTCCTACAGACTTGCGCTGCGCAACAATACATTCATTAGTATGTTACATCATTCTCATCAAACTAACAATGCTACAAATTGCTGGATATGTGGCCGACTCCCTCCCTACCAGAATTACAAGGGAGCTCTGCCCCTCTTTCCGTACCCGTTCACTCACAATGGCTCCTGTGGAGCATGGTTTAAAATAATTAACTCCTTAGATCCTGATATTGCTGTTTTCGATGGGGGCTGGGTTTGGGGAAACCTGAACTTAGTCCTGCTAGACGTCTGTTACCCAGATAAGGAGGGACTCCCCACCAGAATAGGAACTGATCTAGAAAATGAAGTGTATGGATTAGGTAATTATACAATTAGCTTCATGATTCTCACTGTTGAATCCGAAGCCACACCAGTTCTACCCATTATGTCAGTATTGCCAGTCACTGGTGAATTATGTATCAAGAAGAAAGGTTCAGTACACTTAGGTCATAGTAAATGCACTACTGTGGTCGAATTCAGTGATCATGGAAAATCGTCTTTTAAAGCTATCAGTCATTCTTACTTTGTTTGTGGTCATACCGCATACATACGTCTACCTCCAGATTGGGATGGTACCTGTTACATTGCATTCCTTCTGCCACCTGTTTTTCTAGCTCCTCCTGATTACCATAGAAATACCAATCTAGTAAAGAATAGACCCAGAAGAGATATCGCACTTGTCGACTACACAGAAACGGCATGGGAACAGTACACCGACTTTAATAAAGGATTCTTTTTCTTTTTAGGACCTGTCCAGAATAGTAAATTAATACGCAGATTAACTAGAACACTTGAAGCAGTAGTGAATGAAACTGCCTCCGCCTTAGGTAACTTAACAGAAGAACAGTCCGCCATGCGGGTTGTTGTCCTTCAGAATCGTCTTGTTATTGACGTCATCTTGGCAGATAGAGGTGGAGCCTGTAAGGTCATCGGGTCAAGTTGCTGTGTTTTCATACCACAAAACGCACCATCTGTATATCAAGCTATCACCCGTCTCCATAAAATTGCAAATCAGATACATCAGAATCCAGGCACCTGGACTTGGTCCGGTTGGTTCTGGACAACGTTAACAGCTTGGGGATGGAAAATACTATCCTTCCTAGGCATTGGCCTAGTCCTAGTATTCAGTTGCTGCCTGTGCCTGCAGTGTGGGCCAGCGATTTGTGGACTGTGTGCCACCTCTTGTATTGAACACTCCAGTTTTCTCTCAAAATGTAAACGAAAGAAAGAAGAACAAATGATGTTACAAGAACAAACTGATCGATTCATGAGGATCGATATATCATGAAGGGTCCGTAGGGAACAAGGAGGGAATGAGGAAAATTAAATTTTTGGTCATGTTATGTTCCCTAGCGCGTACCCCACCGACTCCATGTACCAGCTTAAAGTGCATGTAACTTCCCTCCTGTGCCAGCTATGAAGACGCAAATACATTTGCGTCCAACGTTAACTTGTCCTCTTTCAGATCCACCATGAATGGATTATATAGTCCGTTCCTAAGTATGCTATGCCACCGTCTTTTTGTAGTACACTTTACATGTTTTCCTGCTCTAGCAGAGTAGGCCCTGAATTTCTGCCATCGAACCTCTTTTTGGCTCCTGACTCTGACAGCCTCTGCCCAGGCTACCTCTGTACCCGTGAACTCTGACTTACTTTCAGCGCGGCCCTCGCGCTCAGCTCAGCCTGCTTTCTGCCAAGACTGACTATAACCTTCGAGTTATCTGTCCCGCTCCTCGAGAATGCATTCCTGCCTACTAGCTCCAGTAAACATCCTCCCCAGCTGCAGAGCCAAAGGGCCGACCTGTCTCAATGCAAGTAATTCATAGCCTCTGTTACCATGCTTCCATGGAAGGCCCCGTGCCCCCACGCTTCACATGTAGACACTTAGGCACTTATACACGCATCCACGGTTAGCATAGAATAGCTTCTGCCCTAGAGACCTTTCCGCCCAGATAGTATGGTTCCTAAACATCAGATATCAGATATGATAGAAGTACAAGTTGATCTGACATGCCAGACTTCTGTCTCTTTCCGTCAGTGTAAATGTCAAGTCCCCTGCACCCCTCCAATCACACGTCATGCAGCTGCGCGCGCATCCAAGCTTCCGATTTCTGCTGACATTACAACAATTCTGTTAGCACCACCCCTTGGTGCCACCCACTTGCGTCACCTATCAGTGACGTTTCTAGCACACACCTCTGGTTCACGCCTAGTTCACGCCTCTTGATTACGTACTAGTACCACGTGTATACTGTTATCTTGTCTTCTCTCAGCTGTTACGCCTCTTACATTATTACTTATGATGTGAATTAAGTATATAAGCTATGTAATATCAATAAAGTTTGCTCTATCCCTTCTGACACCCCTGTGGTGGTCAGAACATGATATCCTGGTCACGACCATTCCTTTTTAAGGAATAAAACCCCTAAGAAACTCTAACACCACGGACTCTGTCTTTTTTCATTCCGATTGAGTTATTATTGATTAAGTACTTACCTGCATAGAAATTAATTATTTACGTCACTTTGAAAAATGCACTTTAGTGCATTTTTCAAAGTTTTTGCAAATTACCATGAAGTTGTACTTCATGGTAATTTACGTGCCCTATTAGCGAATTCGCTATTTTTTAAACATTCATGCATTGCATTTAAGGAATCTCAATTTGAGATTCCTTAAATGCAATAAATCGCAATTTAGCGAATTCTCTATTTGGGATTTTTGCATTTGGGATGATGCATCCCAAATGCAAAAATACCAGTCGCAAAGGGGCAGATTCTGAGAATCTGCCCCTTTGCGAGCGGATTTTGGTTTGATGAATCTGGCCCTATGTGTTTTCAACTGCGATTATTAGAACTTAAGGTGAATTCATAAAGTTCTTAAAGGCTTTTTATAGGAATTTGTTTTTTTACCTTCCTTAATTTCAAAATAAAATGAATGAATGTAGAGAGAAAAATTGAGGAAAGTGGTGTTAGTCCTTCATATGAACTTTGCCCATTACCTCTAATCTTTACTGGCAACAATTCCCCAAAGTTACGCTGAGCTGTAATCGACATTCAAAGGGCACTTAAAATTATGTGTTGAAATGAGATAAAAACGAATGTCTAAAAACCTTAAAAAACGATTGACATTCATGTTACAAGTAATTGAAATAACTGTAATATGCAATGCACTGATAATGACTTCACATATTACATCACTCATGATAACCCAGCCAGATTCCCATGGCCTTTGGCTGCATATCAGAGGGATCACTCAAAGGTGCTCAATCGCCTAATACACATGGCCTTCAGCTGTGTTGCTCGAATATGAATTTACCTTGGCAAAATAGGAACATTTGATTTCATTAAACACTGCTGCTGGGAAAGCAGGCAACAGAGTCAGGCTCTGAAGACTGTCTCAAAGTGCATTGGGTTTGGGTGTCTTTTTACACCTTTCACAAAGTGTAATACAGCGATTTGTGCATTGTTTTTCTAACAGGAATCTGGGCCCAGTTACAGAGTCATAAATCTGGTCACTTGATAAGAAAGGTAGGTGGGCTTCAACCCTGCATGCACACAATGCTTAGCTAGTGGATACGTGCTAGTGGGTACGTGTCTAGATGTCCGACATGAGGTGCACATGATCACTGCGTCTAGTGTGTATGCTGTGTTCTGATTGTATGAATGTTCCTAACTTAGTGTGACATGTGAATTTATGGTGTTTTGAGAATGCATGCCCCTCCAGCCAAATACGTTTTATTGGAGGCCAGTCCCCTGAGACCAATGTGGTGTCATTGCCTATCTGTAGGATCGATCTGGGTTTTCCGGTTTGGCGTTTGTCTAGGTGCTACGTGTTCCCCCACCTGTGATACGTCAAAGAGTTGCTTCGGGCCTACATTGCAGGGGCCGCCTGACCACGTATTTCTGGCTTGGGGTCGAGAGGGGAGTCATATCGGGTGCATTTACTGACTACTGGGGGAGCTCAGGTAACTAAAACTACGTACTGTTGCCGCTGTTGCTGCGCTGTGAGCACCTGTGAACGTCTGTGAACGGCTGAGCCCCCTGAAAAAAAAATTGTTGAAGCCGTAAGAGCCGCAAGAGCCATGGGAGCCGCTACTCGCGCATGGTGCTGGGTGAGAGAAGCCGCTGAGACAGCTGAAAACTGCTGAAGCCGCGGCGAGCCGTAAGATCAGCAAGAGTCGCGGGAGCCGCTACCCGTGCATGGTGCCTACCCGTGCCTGGTACCGGGTGAAAGAAGCCGCGAGTAATGTGCGCAACGTGCGCAGCAAGGGCGCTACGAGCCACTGGCTACAGGCTACAGGCTACGAAAGAGTCGGTAGGCTGGTAGGCGTTGGACTGTCATCCGGGGCACGACCACAGCAGCAGCAGCAATTAGGGCTGTGGCCTCCTGCAAGTCAGCGGGAGCATATGGGAGCAGAGAGAGCTGCGGTGAGTTTCGAACTGGGGTCATAACTGTACATAACTGGATATAACTGAGGGGGGATTCCTGTTGGTGTGCCGTGGTGGGCTGCATTACGGTAGCAGTTGCATTGTGGCACACAAAGTCGTTAGGAGGAGAGACTTGCACCATCCGACTAGTGTAATTTATCATTGATCATCTTTGATCATCGATGATCGTCACTTGGTGTCCTAGAGAGCTGCCAGCTGCTTCCTGCAGGAAACGTCAGGATCACTAGAACGCCGATCCGGGCGGGTGGCTGCTGCGGAGGTTGCCCCAGCAGTGAGCAGGAACAAGTAGGAACAAGCAAGAAACAGGAACAGGAACAGCTACCGGCTACTGGTTACCGGCTACCGGTTCCAGCCTCCTGCGGCTGCTGTGGCGGTTGAGGCTGCTGTGAGGCTGCGCCGCCATACCCCCCTGCCATATCCCCTGCTGCGGCGGGATTAGGATCTGAAAAACAGGAACTTCTGGAGTAATGTACAGTGTACCGTTTAGTCCCGGGTGCCAGACGGGGGTCGGCGTGCTGCCGAATCGCCCAGGTGCCTGGAGTGGCGGTGACGGTGTGTGGGCTCTAAGAGGTACTCAGACCCCCGTCGCTTGCCCAGTCAGGATTATTGAGGAAACTTTCATGGAGTAGGGAGTGGGTAGTGGTAGTGGTGCA
The DNA here is from genome assembly GCF_964263255.1 of Lissotriton vulgaris. Taxonomy (NCBI): domain Eukaryota; kingdom Metazoa; phylum Chordata; class Amphibia; order Caudata; family Salamandridae; genus Lissotriton; species Lissotriton vulgaris. The sequence continues at coordinate 1,152,876,431 of NC_141687.1, read as the reverse complement.
CTCTGTGGGATTGACTATTTGGAAACTGTTTCGCTCTCCCTGTAATTGGTGGTGAATTTGTCAAACCTGCAGGAATTCAAGAGCCAGAGCGCACAAACTCAAGAGAGTGAAGGAGGAGGCGGTCTTTTGTGCGAAGTGGACTTTGTGTGTCTAACGATGATGAGGTCCAGTCGCCAGCGTAGGGGTCCACAAAACTCTATACAAAACTCTAAGCAAACTCAAAAGACAGAGGAGATAACAGAGATAACAGAGATAACAGAAGCTCCTACGGAAGCATCAACCCGACTGAGCAAGGATAAGGATAACGGAGAACAGGAGGGAAACATGCTAATTAATAAAAGAAGTGCCTGTACAGGGGAGAATCTGTGCACCCCAGCCGAGGAAAAAGCCTCTTCTGTCTTTCTTAGTAAAGACTCTTGTCATATGAGGTCCCCATGTGTGGCGCAGTCATCTGTAAAAAGCTACTTCTTTAAGTACCATCAAACTCAGTCAGATAATCACAAAGACAATCACAAAAAGAAGTCCTCCGAAAAGGAAGATCCTAGTGGGGGGGAGGGGAGTTAGTGAATGTTCATTGTCCTCTCCTTTGCCTTCTGTAACTACCAGATTCTCGAACCAGATGGGATCAGCTCCTAAGAGCCCCTCCAACCCAGTCGGAACGTAATCACCTCCCTCCTTAGAATGTATTTACAATGGGTATATGTATATGTATGTACATCTCGTACCTAAGGATGGGGAAAATAGCAATACACATGCATAGGTTTTCTACAATCTCCTATTCATACCAACTAATCTCACGGCCACTTAGGCCCAGACTAATCTACCCTGGGGCAGTTCTGATTATGTACCATTACACACTGATCACCCTCAGCGCTCACTCGACACGCAATTCGGCATGCCATACACACTGGGCTGCAGTCCCAGTGCTCTCTTTTTATCTGGTCCACAATCCGGCGGACCTACACACTGGTCTCTCCAGTGCTCACTTACTTACAACCCAATCCACAATCTGGTGGATCTACACACCAGTGTCCCCCCTGGTGCTCTCATTAACGCTGCTTACCAACGACGATCACTCTCCTATGAATACCTTTGGAAGGAATCTCTCATTGGCTACTCAGGAGGATACTACAATAATACGAATTAGCACAGCTTTCCAAATTGAATCATGTACCTTCTGCTCTCAGCATCAAATGGACCCTCTCTCCCTCATTATTCAGTCACCTCTTACCTGACCGGGATTTACATCCGTTCATGAAAACGATGTCTGACTAGAAGACCAGGTTACCCTGATTGAACAAGAATACAAGGCACATGTCGGTTCACTAGGAACTGGGGTATTTTATTACAATGATTATAAACACAACACTATACTATAACATATATCCTGCAAAGAAAAGTAAAAGGTTAGAATATGCACACTAAAAGAGGTGGAGCAGATGTCACCTTGTTAACGTGAAGTCGGGGTTCGGCAGTCATCTAGATTCCCTTCTCGTCTGTGCCTTGGCTCGTCTCGGAATCACACTTCAGCAGTCACGAGTACACGTCTGCACCGCTATGCTCTGTCTCCTCTGCTTCCCTCCAAGTCACTGGAACCTTTCTCCTTATTAGCTGCTGTCTCTCTCTCTGTCTCTGATCGCTCTGCGCTACTTCTCCTTCTCCTTCAATCTTTCTCAGAGAGTCTCAGCTTCATGATCTTTCTCGGACTTCAAAATGGCGACTGTCTGTCTGGAAATGATTAATGGCATTGATGCTAACGGCTAGCTGCCGCCTACAGACTGACTGACTCACAGCCTAACACTTTTGCTAATATGGAAGCTTGTCCTTTCATGGAAAGTTACGGCCAGTAACCTGCCGCCCACCAAATTCTTGTACCTCCCCGTACCAAGGACACGTTCCCAGCCAGCCGGCTTGATGTTGTGTCTTCGGAATGGAGAAAAATACAGTCTTTCGATAAGGGCCAGCCTGAGCCGGTTCTCTCCAAGCGAACAACACTTCGAAACTAAAACATTACACTTGACCTAGAAGCCTCTCAAGCTGCCGGGGCAGAAAGCAAGATGGAGTCTCTCCCGTTTGAGGCCTACAAGGCCCGAAGTAAGCATAACTCCATAGAAGGCATACTAACACTCTTGCAAAAGGACGGATTATCACTAATACTAATATATCTATCCCCTAGCTTAAGTTTATAAGCCCTGATCTAAGGAAAAGGGTACGAAAATACACTATTGTGCCTTATGAATAGGCCCTATTTATAGTTCTAATCCCTGCACTAGGAGGGTAATAGGCTGGAGTCACCGTCAATCATTCTCCCTCCAAGGAGGGCCCAAAAAGTCGGTCAGAACACCTTCCCCGCTGTGTAAAAAAGAGAAAATAAGTAGCTCAGTTAGTGACCTGACCCAAACTATGTTGCCTGAAAAAATGGATGCTGCAGTGGTTAATCAGGTCAGGAGGACAATAGGCGAAGAAGTCGTAACAGATAAAGTATTGGCACCTGTCCCCGCACCCCCGACCCATCCTTTAATTATAGTAGGTCTGTTACAGGCTCAAGCGTAAATTCCTGTCTGTGACCCTGTACCTCAGGTGGCGATTCGGTCGGCCAATGAACTAGAAATTACCAGTAAAGAGTTGTACTATAAAGGGGGTCTAGAGTGTATGATTTGTCTCCTTGTATGTCTAGGAACGAAAATAAGCATGATAATTTGTATGACCTAGGAGCTGAGGTTAGTACCGAAGTTGGAAAGTTAACTCTCAAGGCCGGACCCAGTGATCCAATTGTTGTTACAGAGGACATACTACCTAGCCTAATTAGTTGTTCAGTTAAAGGTGACAATGTTAGTTTTTTTAACCCGGACCAGTCAAGTATAATATTGGAAAACAGCCTTAATATCAATATATCATCATTCGATCAAGGTGATGGCAGTTCTGATAAGATTACTAATACATATAAACAACGTAGCTTAGACCTTATAGGGCAGTCTAAATCAGTGAATATATTGTCATTATCTAAAGCAGAGGCTCACCCCCAGATATCCCCAGGTGACCCAAAAAGGAGTGAGCTTAGCACGGAGCAGGGTTTATGGGATTGCCTTTTACACACCAAGGGCTCAATTACTAATGCGCTTAATTTCCACTCAGACAAATTGGATGTTCAGGTGGATATTTTAAACACGCTAGCATCCCATGTGGCAGGTATTGATACCAAACTCTTACATCTGACTAACTTGATTATGAAGGTGCAAGCAGATAAGGATAGTCCATTTATAACCTGTACCTGTGCACAGTTGATTGATAAGATCTCTGATTTGCCCTCAATAGTAAGTTCCATGGTGCAAGAAGTCAAACTGCTGTCGAATAGAAATGTGCAAGCTAGTAATGAAATCGTTGAACCATCAAATAATTTAAGCAGATTAATTGACGCCGATAAATTGCCACATGTAAAGGATGATAGCAATACACAAGTAACTGAGATCACTCATCCGAAAATCGAATGTGACAAAATTAATGATAGCTTGATAATGGAAGGTGTGACTAGTGATTTTTCAAGGTCAATCGATGATTCAAGTAGTACGAAATCACCATGCTCAAAACAACGCCAAGATTCAAGCGGCCCATTGAAACCAACAAACCTTTCGAAAAGGGCTAGGAAAAGGTTAAGGAAAGCTCACAGTAAAAAAGCACATGAATTAAAATCTATTAGTAAGAAATTGAGTGATGATCCTAAATTTTTGAAAGTAAGGGAATCTGAAATGAAACCATATTTCCCGATTTTTGGGCCCAATAAGAACTCGGGATTTAAGGTAAAGGTAAAACAAATAACGGAGTGTGGCATTGAAAAACTATGGGACGTAGATCCCAAATTAAGTTCTGGCCCCATAGCCGAAGTTCTAATAATAATAAAAGATAAAGCATCTGACCAATCGATAAGTGTGGAAGTCAATAGTGTGCAATCTAGTCACATTGAGAAATCAGTGGACTGTAATGGTCAAGTGGGTAGTATGAGCAATGAATTGGGGTCTGAATTAAGCCGGAAACCAAGTAATGAAGTAGGGGTAGACCAAGGTGCACAAAATAATATTGTTAATCAGAATTTAGTGAATTACATTCATCAGCAAGGTGTTAATAGAGTCGATCAAGTGGTCCTCTGTGGGACACAAGAGAGATCAATAAAGGAAGTTAAAGAGGTCAATCTGCTGACGGAAAGGCTTCCTTTGATCATTAAGGATAATTCATGCCCGCCAGTTATAATTGTGAAAGATAATATTGAGCATTTAAATTTGTCGACCGATATGAGGAAAGTAGCCTTCAGTCTCCAATACACTTCTAGAGGCCCACATGATATTTTAAACCGCAGTAACATTCTGAATTTATTACATGCTATTATAGATCTTAAAGATATGGTAACAAATGACCTGGAAGCTGTGGAGTTTAAGAAAGAAAGTGAAAATTGCGACAGGGAAATAACAGTTACAACTTGGTTAAATGTGGAAATTGCTGATAAAATAATGGCGAGCGGTAGCGTATTTGAGAAATGGGGCATTAAAGTTTGGCGAGCGCAAGCATCTTGCTACCCGACATTGCTAATTCCAAATGAACCAAAAGAGGATGATAAAAAATCAGCTATGGCTACTAAAAAATCTGATGACAAAAGAAGAACCATAGTAGAACAGGCTAGAGTTTTAAAAAATGCGTCAGGCACATCTAAGGAATTGAACTTAGCATATGGCATCAAGATAAGGAGCAGCCAACCCGGTCTGCGAACTTGTGAGGAATTCGAAGAAAGTCCCAGAGTTAGTAGATGATTGGAGTTGGCTCCCAGGAATTTTAACAAAGCATAACTTTGAAACGAAGGATTGATGTCTATCAAATCCTTTGTCTCTCTGTTCCTGGAACACCAATGGCTTAAAATCAATAATCGAAGACCAATATGTAAGTGATTGTTTGAAGGCTTTTAGTATATTAATGTTTCAGGAAACTTGGACTATGTCAAAAGAACCTTTTATAGGTTATGTTGAATATTGTAATGTCGCAACACGAGAAGCCTACTCAGGCCGCCCATGTGGTGGTCTTTCTATGTATATATCATCAAAACTGAAAGTCTCTCACTTTGAAATCGACCTTCATGTAAAATGGCTACAGTGTGTTAAGCTAATAGCAAATCACTCAATTATTCTAATAAATGTGTATTTAAGTTGCAAAAAGAAGGTTAGATCCACCCAAATTACTCAGCTATGGAGGATGGTAAAAACTTTATATTATGAGCACTTGGATTCAGTATTTATTATTTCAGGTGATTTTAATATGCACTTTGTTGCACCTAAAAAGCAGACATTTGACTTAAAATGGTTAGCTCAATGGACAGATTGTGAATTTAAAAAATACGACGTAAAGATCATGCATGACCTTGATAATACCCCGACTTTTACCAAAGCAGATAGCTCCTCTGTAATAGACTATACTATAATGTCTGAGAAATTATATAAGTTAGATAAAAGCTATGAGAATGCCCCAAGGATAGAAAGTGATCACAATCCACAAGTGATGAAGTTTGATATTGATTTAGACTATTTACCGGAAACTAAGATTATGGTAAAAGCTCCAACATCCTTTAATCTTAAAAGGTTAACATGGAATGATAAAAATGGGGTTAACATTTTGAGAATACGTGACTGTTTAATCAAGGATGCCCATGATGCTTATGATAAAGGTAAATCTATGGTTGACCTATGGGCACATTTGTGTGATGATCTGATATCGAAATCTGCTAGAAATGAGCCCTCCAATGGCATATTGCTAAAACCAAAGAAACCTGGATGGTATTCTTCCCACCTATTATATCAAAAAAGAAAGCTTAATAAAAAAATAAGATCACTGCAACGGAATAAAAATAGGCTATCGCTTCAAACTGCATCGATTAAAATTAGAGAGTTAAAACAGAGATACAAAAGGGAAATTTGGAGAGCTAAGCAAGCATTTTTTGAAACAACATGGGCAAAAGTCCATCATGCTTGTAAATCCAAAGATTTACGGTTATTCTGGAGCATTATTAATGGCATTGAGAACGGTAATAATAGAAGCAATAGTGCTAATGTTGATGAAGTGAGTTGGGTGAGCTTTTTCAATAAAAAAATAGATACCCATTGCCTAGATAATGATAAATGTTTTATTAAAAGTCCAATTGATATGCATAAAGTAATAGATAGAGGGAATGAGGGTTGTACTCCCCCTCCTCAATGTAGAGTGGATTTGGGGCCCTGGCCACTCGATTAAGTAAAAAAAGAAATAAATAAGATTAGATCCAACAGAGCACCAGGTCCAAATGTTATCTCGAATGCAATATATAAAGCTGATATAAGTAACTGGCCGGAGTTGCTAATAATTCTGTTTAATGAAGTTCTTAAAACAGGTCTTATTCCGCTATCTTGACATGGGAGTGTTATTCAACCTATATATACGAGTGGCCCACAGGATAATCCGGCTAACTATTGTTTAATTACGCTTACTGATGTAGAGGCAAAATTGTTTGCTAGTTGCCTCTTGGAAGAGCTAGAGGCTTGGGCCACAAAGGAAGATCTTATCCCTAATTTTCAAACTGGGTTTACAAAGGGAGCATCTACCCACACCAATTTGATTTTATTAACATTATTAGGTGAGAGAGCCAAAACCAGGATGCAAAGATTATATGTGTGTTTTATTGATCTAAAAGCCGTTTTTGATTCTGTGCCAGGAAATACTCTCTGGGGTAAGTTAAGGAATTGGGGTATTCCGGAATCTCTATTAAAGATGATCATACTTTTATACACAAATACCTGGGTGCAGATCAAAATTGGCGATGGAAAGCATATGACCCGTCGATTGGATACGAATGTGGGATTGAAACAAGGCTGTGTGATGGCTCCTTGCCTTTTTAATCTTTTTATGGCCGACTTGCCTGCTCATTTTAAAAATAGTAATTCACATTCGCCTTTTATTCATGATCAAGAAATCAAATACCTGCATTATGCAGATGATACTATTTTATTGAGCCAAACAGAAATAGGGTTAAAAAGGTTAATTGGCTCTTTTAATGGCTATGTCACTCAAAATGGACTAACAATGAATACAAAAAAGACAAAAATAATGACTATGGGAAAAGGGAAACAAAGGATTAAGGAGTGGAATATCAATGGCCTTTTAATTGAAAATGTGAAATCGTATAAATATCTACAGATCACGTTTGACGACGGATTGATATTTAGACAACATTTTAATAACCTTGAAGCCAGGGGCTGCTCTCTTGCACTTGCTTTCAGGAAACTAAGAGACACATTATTATGCCCTAATTATGATCATCTGATGAAGGTGATGAGAGCAAAGTTAATTCCATCAATGGACTATTGCTCAGTCATCTTTCGGGGCAAAGACGCGAAAGTGCTCGATGATATAGAAATTAGAACTTATAAAGCTGTTTTTAAAATCCCTAAATATATCAGTCGAGCAAACATAAGATTGGAATTTGGATTGAAAACCAAATTGTGGCGTGTCAATCAGCATTTCTGAAGTCCTTAATATCATAAGCCCGCTCGGAGGAAGGATCTTTAGCAAAGCTATGTTGGATCGAAATTTCAGAAGGGGAATACTCAAAAAACTGGCAGCTGTACCTAACTGAATATTTAGGTAATTTTGATTGCCCTAACTTAGAAGATGAAATGAGAAGTAAATTAGTTTAAAAAAAAGAAATGAATCAAATGGCCGCACTACTAACGATTATAGCTGACAAAGAAGAAATAAGGAAAATAAATAATTTCTGGACAATTGCTAATTCCTTTGGTAAGCTGACGCCTCAACCCTATTTAGCATATCATTTAAAACCAAGGTTTAAGAATAAATTTATGCACTTGAGGATGGGAAAATATCCCACTAAGGATGGCATACCAAAATGGGAGAAGCAATGGTCATCGAGTATTTGCAGGCTTTGTGGGCTAAGTGATGAATTAATAATTCATATAGTAACTTTATGTCCAGCTTTGGCAGACGCTCGGAAGACCATTCTAAAACCGATCTTTAATGAATTAGGAATTAGAACATGTAGACTAGCAATTACTACCTGTTTGAGTGGGGCGAATATTAAAGTTACTTATCTTTTTGTTAAGTTCATCATTATTGCAGAGAAGAAACTTAAAGGATTAGAACGGGTAAATAACTGTATTGCTATATAAAATACGTAAGGAACATAATTTAATGTTATTTGAATGCAAAGTGTTAAGCTAGCTTAAGGGACTGGGAGTATATTTTAATGTAGTTGCGCACATTGCACTTTATTACCGCCTGTACATGAAATACAGCTAAAATATGTATTTATAATTGCATCTGTCAACATAAGTCACTTTATGTAAATGCTTTAATAGTTTTTGGGTGTACCTTTCACAGCTCTGAATTGTACCATTTATAGAATAAGAAGAAACAGACTACAAATCCCAGAATCCTTAGACACCTGGATGACGCCTGTTTAAATGGCCCCAGTTATGACCACTCAACACGGCGCCTAATTCAATTGCCAAACGAAGGTTACAGACAGAGACGGCGGATGGTAAGAGCCCACTGGGAATTTCAAACAAAGTACGGTAACTAGGACGGTAATATGCAACCGCGTTTACACGCTTTCGATGATCTATTGACAGATGGACGCTTAACTACAGGCTCCGCTTCCAACTTGTGATTGACATCAAACTCGAAAAACGTGAACTTCTCGAAGGAGATTACAAAATACGCTGCAGTAAGTTGTACTACGCCCTCTTTCCCGCCCCTCCAGCTTTTCCGTTGTGATTCAAGCATTCATGGCTCCCCTCTTCCTCTTTACAGCTTTCTTCGAAGAATTCATCAAGAAACCCTGACAGGTACTACTAGTGTGTGTGTGTAAGGCCGAATGAACTGTTGAGTTTCTCGCTGGTGTGTAGAAAGTTGACTGAGTGTTTTTTATTTTTGTTTTATATTTTACAGATCCATGTCTGTTTCTGGTCCTGAGGAAAATCCCAAGAAATAATGGGATTCGAAACGCGTCGACCCCTCTAGATAGAACAATCATTTAATTTCTCCCCATGGTGACCTTGCGTCATCTGGCTGATTGAGATTTATCTAGTTTGTGCATACATTGCATTTAAATCGATCTGACCGAGTATACATTTTTCTATTCATTGTATTTTGTTTTTCATGTAGAACAGAGCTTTTGACTTTTTGCTCACTCGAATTGTATATAGTAGATGAGAGTTCTTGCCCCTTGTACATAACCCAATCACATCCCCTCACTTGTCTCAGTGTTTCCATGTAGAATGACTGTAGTATGTATGGCAAGCTTGTGAATCCTGAGTAAATAATAGTGGACAATTGTTTTTGTTGTGTTTTGTATAAAAAACCCCGCATCACCCACACTTCATTCTCACTTGAGTTTGTATTTATTGAAATTTTCTTGCCCAATTGTTGTGTTTGTTATCTAATCCTTTGTTGATGTATACAGAAAATTGAAAAAGCATTTTTTGAAAAAAGAAAAAAGAAAATATGAATTTTTTGAAGTAGAAAATAAAATTCCTTCTTATAAACATTAGGTGTGGACTGAATAATTGGTCCACGGAGCTGTGAAAGGTACACTCAGCTTCTCGTGTCTTTGATTAAATAAGACGAGCAGTACTGGCATTTGTTTTGTTTTCATACTAGTATAGGCGTAGCCTTACTGCGCTTAAGCCAAACCCTCTTTTGTTTCAAGGTTAATAGTTTTTGGGGCAATCATAAGGCATTATAGTTGGTTTTATGGATTTTTAATTATTGCGTATTGTATGAAAGTTTTGATGGAATGGTCATCTATCAACGTATTATTGGAGTATCACTTTATGATGCTAATATCGCTGTGTATAGTATATGCTTGTTTTATTCGGTTGTTTTTATCTTTCCTTGTTTGTAATGATTTTAATTATTCAACAAATAAATACTTTACTTACTTACTTACTTAATTTCACTGGTTTTGTGCGAGGGAAATGTGAACCTAACTATAACGTCCCTGTAACCTTTGTTTTTTTCAATGCATTTCTAAAGATTTTCTAAGGATTTTTTGTTTTATTTCCTAAGGATATGTAATGGCAGAACAGAGTGGGAGGAGTTTGGCTGACTCTAGAGGCAAGATGGCGCCCACGCGAGTGGACATGTAGGCTGACTGCTCCCTGCCTTACCCTGTAAGACGCTTAAAAAAACTGTAAAAACGGTGGAGGCTGAGAGGAAGAACGAACAGGAGGAAAACTGCAGAACTGGAACTTTACAGCGGCTTTGCGGTTTACATAGCGTGTAAATCCGCAAGGACATTTGACTTACTTGGGCTCTGCTTGGCTTGAGTGGACGAAGGAGACGCCGGAGGACGCCGGAGGAAACGACGACGATGGACCCGGTGGATGTTTGTTGAGCTACGAGCTCTCGCTGCAAGCCTCTACAGCAGGGGTCTTCAAACTGTGGGGCGCGACCGTGGAGCGATGCAAAGGGGGTCGCGCCTTCACAGTCATACTTCTGCCCAGGCCCAAGGGCTTCAGCCCCCCTCCTCCCTCGTCGTGCACTCAGCCCGGCTGCTGCTTCAGTGCAACTTGATCTGCTGGGGGCTCGGCTGGGCAGTGTTTGGAGTCATCTCCGGCAGGCCCGTGTTTTTCACAGGTCTTTAAAGACCATTTGCATATTTACATGCCTTTGTAAACTGGTTACAGAGGCTTAGTTTTTTTCCTGGTTTCAGTACCCCCTGGGCCCCCACTGTGCCTGTGCCTTACATTTGTACTTTACAATTACTTCTGTAGTGTGAAAATGCATTTAATGAAAAGGAATATAAAGTAGGGTTGCCAAAATAAAAATGCCTGCCTGTTTTGTTTAAAGAGCCTGCAAAGACCTCCTCTTGACACTAAATAGACCTTTAAATACAAACATATGTATGCATTAGTTATGTGACTTTTCTGTGTTTTTTTCTCTTTGTCAGTCATGAATCATTGAGGCAGCCCTAGAACACAATTAAAAGTGCTTTCTATTTATATTTGCTGTTCGAAGTATGCACATGAGTGCTGAAAATGTAGCTTTAGGTGACTGCTTATTTATGTACCGACTGGGCCATCAAAATAATCTGCTGGCAACCCTAACCATAGGACTGCAAGTTTGTTGCAGGATCAGCACATTAATTATTTCCTCCACCCTCGATCCCCTATTAATGCCGCACTAGTTTAACTTAGATCTTAAACCCTACTCCGCCGTCAATAACATGCTGAGTTACTTCAAGTGTCCGGGAATGCACCCTGCATTCAGACAACTCACTCCTCATTCTCGCCCTTCACTTTCACGCTCACCCTGCACTCACACTGATCACCATGCACTCACACAATTCACCCTGCACTCACAGTGATTAAAATGCACTTACACTGATTACCATGCACTCACACCATTCACCCGCTCACCCTGCACTCACAGTGATCACTCTGCACTCACAATGCACTTGCGCTATTCGCCCTATACCTCACCCTGGAGTCACACGAGTACACTACTCATCCTGCACTCATGTGACACTTCACTCACCTGACCCACTCACTGCTCAATATGCAACTCACTCAAACAAGCCCATCAGTAACCATGCATTTATTTGTCCCATTCTGAACTTGCATCCGCACCCAAATTCATACCCCACCTCACTCACCCTGCAGTCACTCCTCTTACCCTACTCTCGCACTGTTGCATCGCTCACCGTGCACTCACATGGGCACTCTTGTCACCCACACAGTGTGCAGAGGGTTAATGTGCCTGCTACAAAGAACGTGCACCATGCAGATCACAGAACTGAGTGTGAGTAAACTATGAATAGCGCTATAAAAAAATCAAATGTTTGTCAGAAAGGTGAATTGTTGGGAAATGGCAGCGAAGGAATTCATAGAGAAGGAGGAAACGGAGGTGGGGCACCAAAAAAGACTTTTGCACCGTGTGCGACCAGTGTTATGGCCAGCCCTGGCTGGGAATGTTAGTCCCCTCCGAATTTCTGGTCTAGTGACTCCCCTGCTTATGGCTATTATTATTATTTACATTTGTAGTGCGCTACTATTACCAAAAGATGTCCTGGGGCTAATAATCCTCTGCTGCCTGTAGGCAAATGAGAAACACACAGAAGGAGAAGGAGAACCAGCCAAATGGGGTAACCTACAGAGCATAGAGAAAGGTTTTTATATCTTCCTAAAGAATAATAGATTCTTGGTGGAGCGAAGCAAAGGAGGGTGCAAGTTCCATAACTGCGCGGCCTGCACCAAAACAGCGAGACAGACAACTCATGCCTTCTTGAATTAGGGAACAATAAGCAGAGTCCGACCTGTATGCTTGGTGAGGAGAGATGAGAGGATGCAAGAAGACAGCAAGGGAGTGAGAGAATTAGATTGAAGAGAACAGGGATGAGGAGAAATGTGAATTGCCAAAGAGAAGCGTGGACATGCAAGAAGTGAGTGTGAGCCAAAGGTGAGGGCTTCTGTTAGAACAAAGGTGAGATGTGAAAGTTGAATGGGGGGACTGGAGTGGTGTAAGATACAAATAGACAAAAATTTGAATGGAGAGACTAGGTGAATGAGAAGTGCCGAGGGGCACGGGGGTGATGGGACCAGAGATGCCATGAGATAAAGGTGAGAGGCTGTTCGAGGTGAGGGCAGTGAAAAGACAAAATGGCAAGATGTGATTAAAGGTGAATTGAGAGGTTAAATGGGGAGAGTTCAGATGTTGTAAAAAGGGGTGAAAGAAAATGGTCTGCAAAGTGAGAGAGGAATCCGGGGTTAGGAGAGGAGAGAGAAATGGAAGGGAGGGGGTGAGAGGAAAGCTGCATGGGTAAACTGCTTAGCTCTGCACTAAACTGCCAGGTTTTTAGTGACCCCTGCTTTTCCTAGTCAAGGACAAGTGAGCTTCTAATCTGGCAGCAGGTATTCCTGCGGAGTGGATGACCCTTCGCAAAGGTTGACTAGAAATCTTTCTAATGTTAATTGCTGTATTTTGTTTATAAACGGGTATTGATGGGGTGAAATCCTTTCTCAGTGTTACTGTGTGTAGAAAATGGCAAAATAATGAAGCAATACTATCCCAAAATAGGAGGCACCACATAACATCACTTACATTTTCTTCCCACACTATTTAGTCAAGCCTGTCGCGTAATTTTGTCCTCACCTGCCTCATAATTCTAGTAGCCCTGCCTACAGGTTTAGAAATGTTTGTCAGGAGGGGGTCCTTACACCTCAAAATGTTGACAGGGGGGTCTTGGCATCCAAAAGTTTGAAGACCTCTGCTCTACAGGCAGCGGCGCGGAAGCTGGGCGATTTCGCTCGCCAGAGCACTGATTATACACACCGGTGGGAACAGTTTGAGATGCGCTGCTGGCTGTGAGCATACAGTAGAGATGCAGCCGAAGGGGGTTTGCGGAAGACCGCGGGCCGCAGAAGAAAAAGGCTTAAGCAGCGGAATCGAGGTGAGCGAAAGTACTGGTGCTAACTCCCCCAACACCAATAAAACTACCAAAGTGGACGCTGAAAATACTAAATATAAGGCGGGAGGTACTGTTAAAAAGAATGGTCCACGAGTAAAGGAGGAACAAGATTTAAGAGGTGGGAATGAGGTGAGCGACAACACCGGAGCTAGCTCTCCCAAGACTCTTCAATCAGCTAAAGTGAACGCTGAAACTATTAAAAACAAGCTGGGTGGCACAGATAGAAAAACTATTCCAGCGATTGTTTCAACAATAAAGGATAAATCCAAGGGGAAAAAGGGGCTAGCTTTGCTGGATAATGGACTACAAGTACCAGCAGCAGATGCAGGAGTAGAAACGGTTCAACTTGGTGTTGTGGGGGCTAGTGAGGAGTTAGGTAACTCAAACGCATTAGTATATTCGGTTTTAAACCCACCACCCTCCTCATCTACTGAGACTACTGAGACAAATTTTGAAGGCCTAGTGCACGGCAGCAATGATGGCAATAATCATCACACAGGCATACTCACGTCAGAAGCTCAATGGCAGACACAAGATGCAGAATCAGGGAGTTTTTATTCGCTTTCAGAACCATCATCCTCATCCTGTGAGGACTTAGTTCTGCAATATGCCAAGCAAATGAATATGACAGGTGGGAGTGTGCAGAGTAGTATTTGCTTGAATGACTCTGTCGACTTTGGTGAGGGGGGCTCTCACACTGTGCGCAAAAAACCTGAACTGATAACAGCCAATGGAAGAGAACATCATATGAGCATGGAGGAGATTTTGGTACACAGTGAAGAGGATGTATCTCTGCGCCTGATATACCAGTCTATTATGTCCCTAAGGGAGGAAACAAGGGAAGAGAGTCAAAGGGTTCGGAATCTATGTTGTAAACTTCAAAACTCTGTCTGTAGGTTGGTCAAATCACAATCTGATTTTACTACTAGGTTCAATGAGGCGGAGATTCGGATATCAAATTTAGAGGACGAAATCGGGCAACAAAAGTGTATGACTTTGTGCTATAAAAGAGGACACTAAATGGAAAATGGCTGACTTTGAAAATAGAGCACGAAAAAATAACTTGCGGGTTTTACAAATACCGGAAAGAAAGGAAAGGCAGGACCCTCGTAAATTTATGGTGGATTTATTTAAAAAATTGTTTACAGAGCTTGGAAAATGGGACTGGGACAGAGAGATTGAGAGAGCGCATCGCTTTCCTTTCAAAATTCGACTACGCGCTGGACAACCTCAAGATAGACCAAGGGCATTTATAATTTCATTTAATAGCTTTTTAGCTAGAGAGGAGGTGTTCAAGTTGGCATGCCCGGATAAGAAGAGAGCAGGACCTGATTTCGAGTTCTTTGCTCGACCTGATTTGTGTAAATACACCATGGAAACTCGTTGGCAGCTGCAACAGTTAATTGGTCAATTTCAGGCTAAAGGGGCGCAGGCATACTTAATGAATCCTGCAAAGTAGAAGATTTAGGGCCAGATGTAGGATCCCTAATACCGGTCGGTAACGGCCGAATTCGGCCGTTACCGACCGGTATTAGGGTTTCCAGAAGTAGGGGGCCTATATTTTACCGATTCTGTAAAGTTACCGAATCGGTAAATTTACAGAATCGGTAAAATGCCGAATCGGTATAATTACAGATTCGGAAAAACCACATGTAGGTGTCACTCCTAAGAGTGCCACAGGCCCTTAAAAATCGGTATTTTACCACCCAATCCTATTGGGTGGAAAAATTTCACAGATTCAGCGAGTTAGAATGACAAGAAAGAAAATAATGTATTAAAACATTTTTTGTTTAACTCATTAGGTAAAGAGGTATCTAGCCGTCTGTCATTGATTGTAGCTTGTTGATGGCTTCTAAAGGGATTAAAATGTGTTCTCTAAACGTTTGTGGTCTTAATAATACTAATTAAAGGAGAAGAATAGCTGTAGAGCTCCGCAACATTCAGCCGGATCTTGTATGTGTGCAGGAGACACATTTACCGTGGGGCAAGCGCCACTTATTAAATGATTTAGGATACTCAATAGTTTTTGCTTCTCAGGAATCAGTAAAAGTTTGGTGGGTGGCGATTTTAGTCAAACCAAATACATACATGTTTAATCACAGCTTAGCTGACAAATTTGGTCGTTGGGCCATAACTGAATGTAGAGGAAATAATTGTAATTTTACTCTATGTACTATCTACGGGTCCAATTTAGATGAGGCTATAATTTTGGAAGAGTTGAACTTAGAGCTAGCGACTTGGCCAGCCCCATTGATTATCTGTCGAGATATATATATCAATCTAACTAATCAGGATCATATGGTTGGTCCTCAGGGCTATAAGGGTCGGAAGCCTCGAGTTTTTAAGACTCTGTATAATTTGTTAAAGGACCATGGCCTGGTGGATGCTTGGGGTAAATTATCCCCAACAGATCCAGGATACACATTTTATTCCTTTCCCCATAAAAAAAAGGTGAGATTAGATTATTTCTTTTTATCTTCCACTCTTATGGTGGGAGCGAGAATGCAGATATATCCTAGAATCTCGTCAGACCAAGTTCCTATCCTATTAGAGATGTTAGGATGGGGAGAGGTTTTGAGACCCAAAAAGTTTTCTTTTGATCGGAAATTATGTGTTAATGATCACTTCAGAGAATACATCACCAGGTGGTTGATGGAGTTTTTTTAATAATAACAGGAATTCAACTAGAATTGACATTATCTGGGATACATTTAAGGCCTGTTTTAGGGGCGAAGCATTGAGCTTTGGATTGTCCCACCTAAAAAACTTAAAACTGAGGTGCAGGGTTTATATGGGGATCTGCAAAGGGCAGAGGAGCAGTTGACACATGGTATAGCGCAACAGTGCAACATACAAGAGTTAGAGGAGGATGTAGCCAGGAAACGGGCTAAAATAAGGGGTATCTGGGATAAGGAGAATGCAAGGAAATTTCTGACACATAGAAAGCAATGTCATGAGTATGGGGAAACAGTAGGGAGATGTCTTACTCCTAAATTACGTATGAAGGAGGCTTAACGACGAATCTTAGCCTTAAAGGATAATTCAGGGACATTAATATCTGACGAGCAAGAGATTTGGACCATTTTTTATCAATTTTATACAGAGCTCTATACAAAGCAGAGTGGGAGTGTAGAAGTAGAAGTAGAAAGGCTGTTGCAGGTCGGGGCCTTTACAGAGATAGATCCAGAGGCAGCAGCCCAGCTCGACACCCCAATCACCACGGAAGAGTTAGAATCTGCAGTAAAAACTTTAGCATTAGGGAAAGCTGCAGGCCCTGACAGCATACCTAGAGAGATATACAAACTCTTCTTTGGTCAACTTAAAGAAATGATGTTGCTACGTTTAGAGAGGCTCAAAGGGGACAGGCACCTCAATCTTGGAAGAAGCCACCATAGTAGTTTTTGGTAAAAAGGGGAAAGACCCTGAGCTACCCAGCTCATACCGTCCTATTTCATTATTGAAATCTGATGGGAAAATATATTCCAAAATATTGGCTAATCGTCTTTCTAAGGTTATAACATCACTAGTTTCACAGAATCACCATGGATTTTTTCCTGGAAGGGGAACAGTGGCACATATTAACAAGGTGATCACCCTTTTTGATATTGCTCAAGTGGAGAAGAGACAATTAGGATTAATCTTATTAGACGCAGAAAAAGCGTTCGACCGGGTGGAGTGGGATTACCTGTGGAGCTTGATGGAATTCGTTGGATTTCGGAAAGGTTTTATGACAGCTCTGCAGGTTTTGTACGCTTCCCTGGTCGCCAGAATTGTTGTAATGGGTAGAACCTCAGAGGTAGTAAGAATTACCAGAGGGATGAGGCAGGGTTGTCCCTTCTCCCCCTTACTTTTTGAGCTATATATCAATCCTTTTGTTGAAATACTTTGTAAGAGCAGGTCGATATGACCATTTATTGTTCAAGAAGTCCCCCTCTCAGTATTTGCTTATGCAGATGACATTGCAGTGATGTCTGAAGACCCAGCCACTGCACTCTTAGAAGTTGAACGTTTGGCACTTGAATTTGGTCTGGTTTCGGGCTATAAGTTAAATATCACTATAACACAACTTGTTTGTACAGATAATGTCCTAATACAAGACTCTAGAGCTGTTGCCGAGGCCACATATTTAGGCACCAAGATGAGGACATCAATGATAGAAGTAGTAGATGCTAACTGGGGAGCATTACTCCGTAATATTAAAAAGTCACTGGATAGATTTAGACGGTTACACCCCACAGTAATAGGCAGAGAGAATGTCTTAAAGATGAATATACTTCCCAGGGTTTTATATTTATTCAGGTCTATACCACTTGAAATAACAACAACTCTACTGCAAAGCTTACAGTCACTTTATTCTAAATTTCTTTGGGCCCCTGGGAAACCCCGGAGAGCTATTAGATTTTTGACACTTCCGATTGCAAGGGGCGGTCTAGCAATACCTGATTTCACGTTTTATTATTATGTTTGTTTTCTGCAAAACAATGCTAGTATTACTGAGTGGAGAAAAAGGTGAAAACACTACAGTAGCTCCCTCAATTTTTCCAGTTAATTTTAGGATCAGAGGCAAAGTATTGCTTATTCAGAGAAATTGATGGGAGCTATTATAAAAGGACGAGGTTTAAGGTCTTGGAAGCAGCTTTTAAAGTTTGGAGGAGAATTCGCAAATTAATTTATTTAGAAGGCTTGACATATTATACTCCAATGAATGCGTGGAAGCTACGGCCCAACATATTTGGGCATAGGGTGGTTACTGGATGGAGAGACAAGAGTATTAGGCAGTTAGGAGATTTATATGGCGATGGGGGACTCTTAATCCAGTATGAAGACCTTGTCAAACAATACCAAGTGTCTCTTTCACAATTTTTTTAATATCTTCAAATGCGAGATTTCCTAAGCCACAGAAAGCTGAAATTGCGGTCTAATCCACTAATTGAGGATGTTAGATCTTATGAGAAGATAGGAGTTTTGTATAAAATACTATCTTTATATAGACTGGATGACCTGGAAAAACATAATTCACAGTGGATTGCCACAGTGGGAGAGGAAACATCATTAGAAGAGGCAATTGTTAGGTCTAATAAAGTTTTTTGTGTGCAAATCTAAAAGTAAAATTTTTCAAAACCGCATTTAACTTGTACTAAACTCCGGCACGAATGTACAAATGGGGAGATCGATATGATGGCAAATATTTATGTTGTGTAGGAGATGATGCAGACAGTCTTCATATATTTTTCAGTTCTGTTAAATTAAACAAATTTTTGCAGGATATTGGAAGCTACCTATCTAAGATGGTTAAAGCACCACTTACCATCACAGCAGCTCTAATGCTTTTAGGGGTTGGGCATGGGGTTAACAAGGGAATCTTTTCTACAAACAGCGGTATTTGGTATTTGTGGCAATGACTGTGGCACGATTATGTGCAGCTTCTGAGTGGCTCTCCCCAGAACCTCCAAGGTTTGACTCTTGGCGTATCAAAATGCTTAGTTTAGCAAATTTAGGAACAAGCTTGTATTCAATTAAAGGAACTAGGAAAAGAAAACTAGGAGAATCTATATGGGGAGTCTTCTCAGAGTTTACGACTGTAGGATGTTAAGTCTTTGATTTATTGCTTTTTTTTTCTTTTTAAGATTGTCATGTTTCCATTGCTGTGTGGTGCCCTTCTGCTGCAGTATTTTCCTGAGGAGTTAGGTGTTAGCTAAAGCACAAGGTTGTTAATGTTTGCTACGCTTTGTTCAAAGTGCTGGCTCATACCTCTCTGAGTACAGTAGCAGATTTATGGTTGCCCACTCTGCCAGCTCACAGAACTCTGTGGAATTTGTTTAAGTTGTCCGGTAACTCCGCAGAATTCCGTGGAGTGAAACTGCAAGCTCCACCAAGGCCTAACATGCACAAGCACAGACAATCCAACGCACATGCTCGGTGCGTCCATTGGGGCGTGGGGGTGTAGCCCCCCCACCTGCAGCTCCCTCGGCGTGCCGAAGGAGAACTGACATTTATGTCTGTCAGCATGATTTCGGACCGCCCACCGCGGTCCGATGTCATGTTGACAGACATGCATTGTCGGTCAGACGTCACCAGGGGCATGCAGCAGCACAAGTGCGCATGAGTGGGGAAGGAGGGCACCCTGCCCACTCAAGCGCACTACTGTCTGCTCTGTTGGCGCATGCCCATTAGGAGAGCGAGGGGTGAGGAAAGGCTCAAACCTCGGTATCCTAATGGCCAGGCGGGCAAGTAGTAACAGTGCCCTAAGCCAATCCTGGTGCTATCAGCAGCTCCAGGATTGGCTGAGAGATTGGCTGAGAGAGGTTGCCACTTGCCAGCAGTGTAGGCGCCAAGGGACCCAAAGTGGCGCGGACCTCGTTGTGTTGCCAGGACAGATGAGAGACCTGCCACGTACACTCGTCAGGTAGGATTGTTTTCTTTTATTTTAAAACTCCCCCCACCCCAGCCCTCACCCGCGCAACACCGCCCACCCCCGCGACACCCCATTACGAATTTAAGTATCAGAGGGACGTTAAGGTCGCACTCACACGGACACGCTGTGCTGAACGGTAAAGAGTGACAACCATGTGTAAATCCTGGTTAGAGAGATCCAGCATATCCTCAACCGACTGGAAGTTTAGACAAGAGCCAGAGACAGATTAATGGCACCAAAAGTCAACATGAGGCTTGTGACAGACGCCAGCTTCACAGAGGGAAACACAGTATGTTAATGCCCCCCCCCCCCCGGAGCTGCAACATAAGTTTTATAAACCCCTCCCGCCTCCCCCACTAACCCCACCACGCGCAACCCCCCCATGCAATTCCCCCCCCCAGCTGCCCGTCATCCCGCCCGAGGGCCGTGACTGCAGTGGTGTGGTGATAGATATGTGTCACATCTTGCTCCCTTTCTGGTTCATATACCACCCTTTCAGTTCAGAGGTTTGGCATCAGTCTGTGTTTACATGCCGCAGACCGCTCCTCGGAACACGAGCGCGCAGACATGGCATTGCTGAGGTATGCCAAGCCTCCAGCATTTGTGGTCAGAGTCATAGTGGAGAAGAAGTATTGAGGGCTGGCTTCAAACGGGATCCTTTACTGGGCGTACGTTAATGGGATGTGTGTAATTGTGAGCGATTTTTGTGCTAAAGTGTGGGTTTTTACCCAACAGAAGAATAATGGGGCATATTATCAAGGGGGTTTATCTCCGCTTTTTTGGCTTTAAAAGCCAAGAAAGCGGAGATAAAATTATCTCCCTATTACCAAGCTGTCGCTAACACCAGTTAGTGACAGCTAATAGGAGATAGCGACCATCTTGGGCCTTGCTTTGCATGTCAGTGATATTTATCACTAATGACATGCAAAGTGGGCGTGCCAAGATGTTAGCGACTGGAAACAGTCCCTAACATCGCTATCTCCTATTACCAACTTTTGGAGATATTCGCGCTAAGCGCGAATATCTCCAAAAGCTAACACCTGCCCTGAGCAGTTCTTAGCCATGTTATCCAATGGGAGGTGGATAACATGGCTAAGAGCATTTGCTCGATAATGCATGAATATCGCTGATTTTCAGCGATATTCATGCATTTCGGCCGTTTTTTATCGCATTTGCGATAAACCTTGTTAATAGCAAGGTTTATCTGCGATAAAAATCGCCGATGTGCGGCAATAATTTTTGTCTCTAAACAAGTTAGAGACAAAAATTATCGCTAGTTGTTGGTAATATGCCCCAATGACTTTCCCCGGCCTCAATTCTTTAATAAAATGTCAGAGGCCAGTTCACTTGATTGCTTCAGAAATCCCCACTGTTTAGTGATCTAGCGGCACCTTCAGGAGAGCCTTGAAGGGAACAACTGTAACGGGCCTTATTATCTTAAGCAGAGAATTACATTGTTATTCACTTGTGAAAAGAGGTTCGTCGGATTGCGCACTTTGTATTAGGATATGACGTGGCATTATGCGCATATTGTTCAAAGAATTTGACATTTTCATCTGCGTAGTCTGAGGTAATTTTCGAAAAAAATGATTGTCTTTTTCTTCTGCAGGCCATGATGGTAAATCACAACGTATGCGTTACTTCCCCATATTGGAATGTGTGCATTTGAAAGGCAGTAAACGGCAATGTTGTCACTCTGTACAGAGCCCATGCTATATATTTCACACTTTAGAACAGAAGCAGAATTTAAATAGATGCTGAACAAATTGAGACAGGACTGCACAGTCAGGGAGTTTCCTTCCTTAGAGCTGTCACATGACCAGTGTCTGGTGGTTCTGCTGTTGTTTGCTGCAGTTGTCTTTTAATCAGTGATAGGTCGATTAGTGTTATTGCTGGGGCCAGCGTTCTTGTCGAAGCGTTTGGCTGGTGTTCTGATTTCTTGCCTTCGCATTTCCTGGCATATTGTGAGTACATTAACTCTACATCAGCACAAAACATTTTTGCTCCCTCTGTCGCTTTGTCTTCTTCATTATGTTGAGTCTCAAGATGTCAAAGATCCAGAGGAGCACGTGCTTGTGTATGTCTGTATGTGTGTGTTATGGTATGTGAGTCTGTATGTGCGACTGTGTGCGTATATGTGCTTTTTTGTACGTGATACTTATATTATGTTTTTACAATGTGCTTAATGCATGTGTGGGTGGTCTATGAAAGTTCCTAATTTTGTCTGAAAATGTAATGAAGAAACAGGATGGGGAACTAATTTTCTGGGGATGACTCTCTTTGTTAAGTGGGAAAACTGAGATTATAATGTTAATGCATTTTAGTTTCAGCAGGACTTCACCTATGAACATACCCTCTGCAGTGGGCTCTATGTGTGTTTCAATCTCTAGTCTCTGTGCTTCTCAAATTTGCTTGAAAATGCACCCTTTACCCACTCTTTTTTCAAAATTTTCCCGAACCCCCATTAAGATGTTTGAGCTCGCTCGCTGCGCTCGCTCGTCACAGTGCACTCCGACAGAAAGTTTACACCCGACCACTTTCAAGTGTCACCAGCCTCCCCTGCCAACGCATGCAAGGATACAAAAACAGAAACACGTACATGAACTCACAAAGCACACAAGCTTCTGATGCACAGACATACGTACAAGTAAACACAGATTCGGACACTTGTGCACAAGCTCACACTGAGAGACTCAACCAGACACATGTAACTTACTCCTGCCAGTTGGCTGTCTGCCAGCATCAGCTGTGCCTGGGCAAGGTGTGCCTGCTGTTGATGGAGAACAGCCTGAGCAATAAAGATTTGCTGTTGGAGGGCTGGTGCACGGGAGAGCGCCCCAGTACACCAGCAGGCGCATCCTCCCCCATTCAGAGGTGCCTTGGTACCACACTCTTGGGAGGCACAATAAAAAGAAGTGCAGAACATGGAAACACAGTGCAATGTCCACTGTCCAAGGCGGTGAACCATAGAACACTACAGAATTCACAGTCTACACAAGTGTGAATCCTTTATTCGCATTAAACCAGTGATGCAATAACGCAGCGTAGACTTCAGTGCGCTATAAACAAACAGAAATGCACAGGAAACGAGCATTTACAATGCAATGGTCTCGGCAATATTATAGTTAGAGCTATTGGCATTGATTTTTTTTAATTCTTTTTTTTTATCCCTAAATAAATGGCATTGTCATTTTTATTGGCAATAGCTTAATTGTTTGCATATGTGAGACTTATTGCATTAGCAGAGAGAGTGTGAGGTAGTGAGATAGAGAGAGAGAGAGAGTGAGGTATTGAAATAGAGAGAGAGTGAGGTAGTGAGAAAGAGAGTGAGCTAGTGAGATAGACAGAGTGAGGTAGTGAAAGAGTGAGCTAGTGAGAGGGATGTTGTGAGGTAGTGAGATAAGCAGAGAGTGATGTTGTGAGGTATTGAGATAGAGAGAGAGGTAGTGAAAGAGAGAGTGAAAGTGAGTTAGTGAGATAGAAAGAGAGAAAGTGAAGTAGTGAGATAAAGAGCGAGTGAGGTAGGGAAGCATAAAGGCACTGGGGCACCAGGGAGCATCAGAGCACTAGGGCACTGGAGAGCGTCAGGGCACTGGGGCACCAGGGAGTGTCAGGGCACTGGGGCACCAGGGGGCATCAGGGCACTGTGGCACCAGGGAGCGTCAGGGCATGGGGCACCAGGGAGCGTGAGGCACTGGGGCACTAGGAAGCGTGAGGCACTGGGGAGCGTCAGGACACTGGGGCACCAGGGAGCATAAGGGCACTGGGGCACCAAGGAGCGTCAGGGCACTGGGGCACTAGGGAGCGTCAGGGCACTGGGGCACCAAGGAGCGTCAGGGCACGGAGGCACCAGGGAGCATCAGGGCACTGGGGAACTGGGGTGCATAAAGGCACTGGGGCACCAGGGAGCGTCAGGGCACAGGGGCACCAGGGAGCGTCAAGGCACGGTGGCAGGCAAAAGAAAACAACACAGCTCTATTTTTTATCACTCTTTAAGCATGGTACTCCCCATAGACTTGTATTCTAGTCACCACCAACTGATGTGTCAAAAGTGTACAAAGGTAAAAACAGAAGTCTGTTATTAGGCAATTAAGCATAAATGTTGAAAGATGGCGCACGAGGAGACTGGTGCTTTACTCAAGGGGTACCTGTGCTATAGCATTACAGCATACACCCACACCCCCCAGGCCCCCACAGCAAAGCTACATGGGCCTTTTCCGCATTCTTACATTTGCTGCATGAGTTTGTACGAACATTGGTAGTGCTCTTTATAAAGTTTCTACGAAGGATTATGTCTTTAAAATACACCCCCTTCATACAATGCAGCTACCAAAGAACATGAGATATGGCAACAGTTGCATGATGTTAAACGCTGTTCGACAACAAAGTATCCAAATGTGCTTCAAAGTGTTTTAGGAAATACAAGCTGCACGTAAATGTTACTGATAAAAGCTAAAAGTATAACATTGTTGCAGATATAAAAATGTTCACTCTTATACTTTAAAATGGCAGTTGCTTAAATTAAATAACAAAAGAAGACCACATGTAGTGTTAAAAAACAGCAAGTAGGTAAGATGTTGTCGTGTAGCCGTATGTTAATGTTTGGGTGCGGTGCTTCCTTCGAGCAATCAAAGGGCTGTCTGGCAAGAAGTGTATTCCATTGTGAGTGAAGAGGTGGCAATTACCTGTGAATTGAATGTGAACGCGCACGGATGCCACAGACAGTTTAAAAAAAAAAAAGCAAAGTGGCACCAAGTTGTCTGGGCATTTACTACAAAGTCGTGCGTGCAGTAAAAACAATATGCAAGTGCAGTTTAAATTTTTGTAGAAAAAAAAGCAGTATCATGCAAGCGTGTTAAATAATTTTGCAATCTTAACTTAAGGTTTGTTTTGCACGGCTTCCTAACTTACATAGAAATGATGCTAGTAAATAAATCAACATGAGCTACATATGACTTTAAAAAGCAAACAAAACTCAATAAAATTGACCGTACCCTTGCAAGCATAACAGTAGGCATAGAATTTGAAAAAGTAGCTCTGGAAGTAAGTATACGACAAATTTGGGCAAAATATTTATTTTTTATCTTACCAATATGACGCTCTGCACGTAGAGTGTAGCTGTCTAGCTGTATGGAAATTTGAAGTCGGAGCACGTCGCTGAGATTAAAAGGACTGTAAGTTTGAGTTGTTCTGATTGTTAGCAGGGAAGTGCGACTTTAAAGATAACTTACCTTAGCCATGCCCTTACACAGAAGTGAAACAAGGAGTACGCGAGCCGTGGGCCAAGGTAGACCTGTAAATGAAACAAAAAAATATATTATAGAAGCACAAAACATAACATAGCTTACTTAACTTAAAAAAGGAACAACAAAAAACATCATTATACTAGGGCAAAACACAAGATAGGTTACCTGACTCACACAAACAGCATGTGCAAAGAGCATCTGCTGCACACAGCCAACACAAGATGGACATAAGATGGGGTAGACCTAGTAATGAAAGAAAAAAAAAGGCATTAGAGATGAAGAAATGCAGCGTGAAACGCACAAAAACGCATCTGAAATACAGAGACGACCGGAGCAGGAATCACGAGATGTGGTAGACCTAAAAAAAAAAAATACTAATTACAGGAGCACAATACGTAAGATAGCTTTTAGTAAGGCGGCACGAGGCAGGCTCGACCTGGAAAACAAAAAAAGAAAATTAATTATCGGAGCTGCAACAATATAATATGTGTAACTAAATTGTCAGATCCAACGTAAAAATACATTTGAGGAGCACAAAAGATAAGATGGCTTACCTGACACGCGCAAAATGCATCACTTACAGCCCCAACACTTACGATACGGACAGGAGCTATAACAACGTGTAAAAGAAAAGTAAAAAAAAAAACTATTATACGAGCACAAAATCCAAGACGCAAACAGCAGTAAAAATACAGCAGAAACAAAAACATTATTAGATTAACATCACCACACAAAAGTTGCTCTTACCTGTAGAAATTGCCGGAAGATATCGGTAACTGACGTTTACGTGAAAAACATGCCCCACCCTGCTGTATGAAAATCAGGTACTCCCTGTATTAAAGTATTAACCGCACTTTCGTCAAACAAATACAGTACAAATATCGCAAAACATTATTAATAAAATCAATTGCAGCTATAAGGCAAGCCAATACATTATACACAATATAATACAAAGATCGACAAAAATATATAGAAAAATAGCACTTACCTGTATGTCGAAGCAACACGGGCATTGAAGTGTAGAAATCTCACAAACGGTCCACAAACAGGACATGGACAGTGAATACTTACAAAGTATTTTAAAAAAGAAAAAACATCAGAAATAATAAAATATTACATTAACATCCCCACACAAAAGTTTCTCTTACCTGTAGAACTTGCCAGAAGCTATGGGTACCTGACGTTGACGTGAAAAACGTGCCCCACCCTGTCCTATGAAAATAAGGTAATCCCCTTAATAAAGTTTTCTTCGCACTTTCGTCAAAAACATCAAATCCAAATCTCGGCAAACATTAGTAATAAATTCGATTACATCTATTAGGAAAAGCAATATATTTTACACAATATAATACAAAACACAACAAACGTAAGTAAAAAAAATAGCACTTATCTGTATGTTGCAGTAACACGGGCAGTGAAGTCTAGAAATCTCACAAACAGGATACAAACAGTGAATACTTACAACGTTTAAAAAAATGAAAAAGACATCAGAAACAAAAACATTATTACATTAATATTACCATACAAAAGTTGCTCTTACCTGTAGAACTTCCTGGAAGATATCGGTAACTGACATTTACGTGAAAAACGTACCCCACCCTCTCGTATTCAAATAAGGTACTCCCCAAAATACATTAGTAACAGCACTTTCGTCAAAAACATCAAGTAGAAATATCGCTAAACAATATTAAGAAATTCAATTGCAGCTATAAAGCAAACAAAGAAATAATACACAATCTAATACAAAGTACTACAAAATTGTAAGAGAAAAAATACTGTATTAAAAACACAACACTAATTAGCATTAAAAACATAGTGCAATAAGATAGTGAGTCATACATATGCCATTTAAAAACATACATCTACCATGTTAAAAAAGGCAAACAACATTTACTATAACAATTGTTTACAATTGTGAAAAAATGTACACCTACCTGTATCTCGCAGCATCACGGATGGACAAATAGAAATTATTTACTAATGAGAAAATATAATGTAACAAAACAGAAACGCAATCTACCAACATATAAAAATGTAACACTTACCTGTATATCTTAAACAAACATATAGCAATTATTTAATTACGAAAAAATATAATGTAACAAAACAGAAACGCAATCTCCCAACACATAATAATGTAGCACTTACCTGTGCACGTCACAGCAGCAAGGTCGGTGAAGTGTAGAAAAGTCACGGACAGTACACAAACAGGACACGGACAATGAATCTATAAAAAGCGTAAAAACCAAAACATTACATCATAAACAAAAAGATAATATTAACATCACACCAAAGTTGTTCTTACCTGCAGAACTTGCCGGAAGATATCGCCAACTGACGTTTCCGTGAAAAGCGTGCCCCACCCGCACATATTCAAATAAGGTACTCCCCGTAATGAACTCGTTACAGCACTTTCATCAAAAACATGAAATAAAAATACCTACAAACATTATTACTAAATGATCATTAAAGTAGCAGCTAGACACCACGGCCATGTTGGACCTAGAAAAAAGAGAAGCAAGATAAGATTAGCAAAAATAAAAATATGGCTTACCTCTCATATAAAAAAAAGCAACATACATACCCGTCAGCACTACTTCGTGCACAGTAGTGCATACGGCTACAGGGAGACGCCACGGGCCATGTTGGACCTAGAAAAAAGAGAAGAAACATAAGATTAGCAAAAATAAAAAGATAGCTTCCCTCGAACTGCAAAAGAACAGCCGTCAGCACAACTTCGTGCACATTAGTGCACACGGCTGCAGGGAGATGCCACGGGCCATGTTGGACCTAGAAAAAAGAGAAGAAACATAAGATTAGCAAAAATAAAAAGATAGCTTACCTCGAACTGCAAAAGAACAGCCGTCAGCACAACTTTGTGCACAGTAGTGCACACGGCTGCAGGGAGACGCCACGGGCCATGTTGGACCTAGAAAAAAGAGACGAAACATATGATTAGCAAAATCGAAAAGATAGCTTACCTCGAACTGCAAAAGCACAGCATATCGGAAACACTTCGTGCACAGCAGTGCACATCGCTGCAGGGAGACGCCACGGGCCATGTTGGACCTAGAAAAGACATAATACACATAGGATTAGCAAAAAAACCAAAATGGCTGTAAAAGAAAACAACAGCAACATACATACCTGCCAGCACAACTTCGTGCACAGTAGTGCACACAGCTGCAGGGAGACGCCACGGGCCATGTTTGACCTAGAAAAAAGAGAAGAAACATAAGATTAGCAAAAAAAAACCAAAATGGCTGTAAAAGAAAACAGCAGCAACATATATACCCGTCAGCACAACTTCGTGCACAGTAGTGCACACGGCTACAGGGAGACGCCACGGGCCATGTTGGACCTAGAAAAAAGAGACGAAACATAAGATTAGCAAAATCGAAAAGATAGCTTGCCTCGAACTGCAAAAGAACAGCCGTCAGCACAACTTCGTGCACAGTAGTGCACACGGCTGCAGGGAGACGCAACGGGCCTTGTTAGACCCAGAAAAAAAGAGACGAGAATAAACATAAAATTAGCAAAAAAAACCAAAATGGCTGTAACAGAAAACAACAGCAACTTCCAAAAAAAAAGCATACATACCGTCGGAAGGAGTACTCAGTGACTTCTTGCAGAGACGATCAGCGCAAAATGGCATTTACAAAAGGACAGCCATTTTCGGAGTTGGGGGCGTGGTTTTGTGGTTCTGAGTGACAGACAACGTCACTGTCTAAAGAACAGCAAAACGTACTCCCCCAAATCCGAAAAAGACTGGGCTAAATTAGAGTGATGCATCTCTCCTCCAATGGCAGGCCTCCGTTTAGGAAGCCAGCCAATGGAGGAGAGACGGGGCAAGGAGGCGGGTTAAACAGCACTACTAAGAGACATAAAATCTCCGAACCCAGACTGTGCAAGCGCAGCCTTTAGGTCCTCGACCTAAAAAAGCGCTTCACGTGTTTACTCTTTAAATCCCACCGGGGTGGGGAAGGGGATGGGTGCTGTGGAGTCAAGGTTAATCTTAAAGGGGATACTGTGGGTTGTCAGATCTGGGTGTTTAGGGAATACAGATATGAAATAGGGTTAAAAAAATGATAGCAGATTTAGAGGGGGTCAGAAGACAGGGCAGTGAAGAAAGCACTGGCTTAATGGCAGGGGTGGGTGGAATAAAGGGGTGACGTGGGGATAAAATATAGAGTTGGCAGATGGCAGGAGTTAATGAGGTCAGTAAGCCCAGGGGTGGAAAGAGGGAGTGGGGTGTGAAGGAAACATGAGATGCTGAGGGGACGATGCAGGGTGTTTTGGAGGGGAGTTCATAATAAAGGAAAGGTGTTCATAAAAGTGTCTGGTTGAAAAGAATAGGGCTAATTACTGAAGAGGGAGCAAAACCATCAGGGCAGAAGAACAAGAGGGGACTCAGCCAGATCATAGAAGGGAGGTGGTCAGCGCTGGGGTGTGATTAAAGCAAGGGTGGGGGTAGAACAGAAGGAAATGCAGTAGTGCGGCTCCAGTGGTAAAGCAAGGGTTGGTGGTGTGAAATAGGCAGAGATGGTGGGATCAGGGGAAGACTGGACAGGAAGTAAACATGTGGAATAAGAGGAAGGTGCGTGGGTGTGGGAAATGGCAAGAAGAAAGGTTAGTGAGGATGAAGCAAACAGGGTCTGTGGGTGTTCACAGACCTCCAAAGCACATGATCTCACATACAACTGGGGACAGTTGGGGAGTCAATGAGCAAGGACTGGGGAGATGGCACGGGCAGGCTCTCTGCCCCCAGTCCAAGTATACAAGGGGTACGCCAGTGCCTAAACTGAATGGGGAAGAGGGGCCACCCAACCCCCACCATGGGCCATTTTTGCCCCCGGTGACCCCATCCCGTGGGGCCCAGCTATTATTCAGTTGGGGAGGAGGACTGCCCGACCCCCCTTACTGGGCTGATTTCCGGCCCAGGGACCCCATCCCCTGGGGCCCAGCCATGATTCTCTGGGTTCCCTGAAGCATTCCCAGGGCACCCAGTGTACTATGGGACCGCGGGGAGGCTCAGGACCCCACTGTCTCAGCCGGCTCCCCACTTCCTGCACGAGCCGGCATTGCTACTTCACACCGCGAGCTGCTATAAATGCAATTCCTTGTGTGCAAGAGCAATGGTTTCATCTCTTTCCTTGCCCCAATGTCTGGGGCAGGGAAAGAGATAAAGCCAAATGTAATATGTGAGGTCATAAGCAGTGTATTGCAGGGGCGTGACTTATAGTTAGCTCAGCTAACTGTAACTGCTGAATTTCACTGGCTTTGTGAGTGGAACCTGAGCCTAACTATAACATCCCTGTAACCTTTGTTTTTTTCAGTTAATTTCTAAGGTTTTTTAAAATGCTAATTCCTAACTGTAACCTCCCTGTAACATTTTGTTTTTTCAGTGAATGTCTATGTTTTTTTAGGTAGTAATGGTGTTTTCAGAGTGGTGGAGAGAAGGAGTGGGCCTCTGACCAGCTCCCAGGAATCCTGCTGTGTCGGACTTACAGAACGTGCCAGTAGGGCTTTTTGTCCCTCAGCATAGAAGAGGACTTCATTCCCCAACCAGTAGTGCGCCAGGAGAAGCATTTGCAGAGTGGTGGAGAAAGGGGGCAAGGTCTCCGAAGACCTCATAGCAATCCTTCTGTGTGGGACTTACTGGAGATAACTGGAGGGGTTTTTCACCCCCAAGGGCCCTCAGATGTCAAGTGGACTTCATGACCCAACTAGTAGTGCACCAGGAGGCGTGTTTGCAGAGTGGTAGAGAAAGGAGGTACGCCGCGAAGACCTCGCAAGAATTCTGCAGTATGAGACTTATAGAAGGTAAAACAGGAGGAGTAGTTGGCCCACAAGGACATCCTTGGGGGCCAACAACTTCTCCTGTTACCTCTAGTAAGTCCAAGACAGCGTTATTGCTTAGATGTCACTCACCCTCCATTGTGTGATTTAGCCCTGGGGTGGTGGTGGCCCCCAGGGCTGGAAGGGGGCCACATAGCCCCCATATATTTTTGGGTGAAAGCCCCAGGGAGGTGGCAGCCCTGGGGCTGCGGGGGGTCCTTGATGCCCCCTGCATTATGTTAATTGAAAGCCACCAGTGAGGTGGAAACCCTTGGGGCTGTGTGGGGGGTTGTTGCAGCCACCCACTCTGTTTATAAATGAAGCCCAGGGGAGGTGGCGGTCCCCAGGGTTTTGGGGATCCACATGGCCCCTAAGCTTGATTTATAGATGAGGGGGGAGGTGACAGTCCTGGTGCTTAGGGGGGAGGCCTGTATGGCTTTCAATTTTTTTGAAGAAGCTCCTGGGAAGTGGTGGTCCCCGGGGCAATATTGAGCCCCAGGAGGGGGCACTTGTATGCGCCCCTTCGGATAATGAACGAAGCATGGGAGCCCATTCTTTTTGAAAATTATTTTTTGGGACCTCATAGGTCCCGGTGGGACCACTCCAAAAGGTCTAGGGTGTCCGGGTGTTTATACCCTGCCACCTTTTCTTTTTCGGTTACATTGTGTGGGGATCAAGGTTTTGGGCTACCATGTAACTTATTTTTAAAACTTAAATATCTCTGCAACTGCTGAACAGATTTACATCAAATCACAAAAAGCATGCTTTCTGGCCCAACACCTAGCTTTCTGGCAAATTTGGTGTAATTCCGTTCATCAAGTCAGGCTGTAGTAGTCTTCAAAAAAAGAAAAATCCTTATAGACTTAACATGGGGATAACACGTTTTGGGACCCCCTTTTTTCTTGGCCACTACCTGAGGGATCACCCAGTGACTTTCAATGCAGTACCTGAACCACTAGTTTAGAGTTTATAGTGGAGTTATTCGTATGTCATGAGTGATGTAATATGTGACGTCATCAGCAGTGCATTGCAGGCGCGTAAGTTATAGTGAGTCCAACTAACTACAACGTGGGATTTTCAATGGTTTTATGTCAGTAAAATTTCCAGCTAACTATAACTGGTGTGAAACCTATGGTTTTTTCAGTGAATTTAATAGGTTTTTTAAATGCTAATTCCCATCTATAACTGGTGTGAAACCTATGGTTTTTTCAGTGAATTTCATAGGTTTTGAAAATGCTAATTCCTAACTATATATAGGGCCTCAAACCTATGTTTTTTTCAGTGAATTTCAAAGTTTTTTTAATAGCAAATTTCTATTGCTATCAAATATAATATTTTTTATAATGAATTCTATATTGTATATTTATGTAATACTATTTTTTATATGTATATATATTTTTTTTGCCCTTGAGCGCTCCCGGTGCGCGTACCGGTGAGTGCACCGGTAAGCGCAGTCTTGCGGTGTGTCCCGGTGCGCGTACCGGTGAGCGTCCCGTTAGTGCTATTGCCGCGAACGAAAACATCATCCTGACGTATGTCCCGTTAGTGCTATTGCCGCGAACGAAAACATCATCCTGACGTATCGCGTAGCCGCGTCCCCGTGATACGCACGGCGTAAGCGCACCCGGAAGCCCCGAGCGCATACCATCGCGCTATGTAAGCACCCCGGGGCGCGCCCCGGGGCGCGTAGCGTAAGCGCGTCGGGTCATGTGACCTAAAAATAACACTTTTTATTGGTTCAGGACAGTTTTGGTTTCCAAATGATGAAAGCCCTGGTCATGTGACCTGAAAATAACACTTTTCATTGCTTCAGGACAGTTTTGTTTTCCTAATGATGAAAGCCCCCACCTTTTTTCCTCATTCTCACTTTGTACTTTGAGTGAGGAAGACCTGTTGTTTCCAGACCTATTTGTACCTATTTGTACTGAGAAATGGCTACAGTAGCAGCAGCAGCAGGAGCATCTCAGCCACCACCACCACCACCACAAGGACAACCACAACACCACAGTGGTGGAGATGAAGAAGAGGAGGAGGAGGAGGAGAGGCGCTACCTGCCAGAAGATACTACCCCCTACAAGCCAAAGGAGCACATTGTCTGGGAGTTTTTTTTAAATCCCAAGGGGCCTCAAGAAAGTTAATGCGCCAAAGGTTACTTGTCTGATCTGTGGCACTGTACTTTCCAGGGGGAACCCTGCCAAAACATATTCTTTTGGCAACAACACCATGATTCGCCACATGCAACGCCGGAACCCTAACAAACTATAGTGCGGCAGAGGTCAGAGAACTGACCAGAAACCCTCCCCAATCTTCTCCCAGCACCTCCCAAAGTACCCAACCCACTCCATCGGGACCAGAGACAAGGGAGATGGTCCCAAACATCCAAACTCAGTTTAGAAATTTCAAAATAGTTTGCATATTTTGTGGGCGTACAATTTGCTATGGTGAGCAAAGTGTTAAACTCATCAATCGTGCTGGTGACAACCACAAGTGCCCAAAGAAACCTTAATTTTTTCCTGATTTTTTTGCTCCAGTTGAGCCGTTTACAATTCCATGTTTTTTGTTTGTCCCCATAAAAATTCCCAAAAATATATAACATTGTTCATAAAAGCCAAAAAAAGTACAAAATGTTTCAAAAAACAATAAAAAAATATAAAACAACAAAAAGAATAAAACATCAGTTCTTTTTAGAACTACCTCCAATTTATAAAAAAATGCAATTTTTTTTTAAAAATCTGTCATTCTTTTTTCCCCATGGTACGCTCCTCGGTACGCTCCCCGATGCGCGTACCGGGCGCTCCCCCTGCGCAAATTGAAAAAAAAAATGTTTTTTGCCCCGTGGGGCCCTTTTATGGCACCCACATCAAACCTAGGGGGTCAGAGGGGTCTACCGTGCCCCCTTTTGGTCATTTCCCCCTTTGTTTTTGCCACTTCTTGTGTCTCGATCCTACCGAGACACAAGATGGCGGCCGCTCCGGACTGTTTGGAATGTTGACAGACACCCGAGAGCCAATCAGCTTTCCACTCGCAAACTCGCGAAGCACGCTGGAGCGCGTCCCGGTGCGCGTACCGGGGCGCGCTTATAGATATATATATTTTTTTGAACCTAAATCACTCAAAATCCACTGGAGCACATATCTTGAGACATAGGAAAGGCACATCGGGCTACCAGTCTCTACAATTTTGCCAAGTTTGGTGGAAATCCATTCAGCCGTTCGGGCTAAAAGTGAGTCCAACTGCCCTATGGAAATTAACATGGGGAAAACACGTTTTGGGACCCCCTTTTATCTCGGCCCCCGCTTGACGAATCCCCCCCAAACTTTCAGGGAAGGAGTGGAGCGCAGCGAGGCAAATTTCAGGAAAATTACCGGCAAATCCCTCAATCGACGCCAAAGTTATTCCCAATAGAATGTTTCGGTTTCCCTACAGGGAATAATCCTAACTATAACTACCTACTGGCGACCGCCAGTAGGTAATATATATATATATATATACATATATTTATATATATATATATATATATATATATATATATATATATATATATATATATATATATATATATATATATATATATATATATACACTCGCACGCACACACAAAACCACTCAGACACCAACTCACTGACTCATACAGCCACTCAGGCACTCATCTACTCACTGACCCATACACCCCTTCATACATCCACTTACAGACCAAAATATTTGTGAAGTTTCCA
Source organism: Lissotriton vulgaris (assembly GCF_964263255.1). Taxonomy (NCBI): domain Eukaryota; kingdom Metazoa; phylum Chordata; class Amphibia; order Caudata; family Salamandridae; genus Lissotriton; species Lissotriton vulgaris. The sequence goes on along the minus strand of NC_141687.1, from coordinate 1,152,841,721 downwards.
CGGCCACAGACACTACTAGGTTAAAATGCCTTATAACTTTAAAAATACCTTCCCACCTTACCTGTACTACGCAAAACAAATCATCAACACACCATAATCTCTATACCTGCTAAATGTGATTCAACACCGCTCAGTTGTTTTTGGGTTACATGCAATACAAAACAGATTTGGAAAATGCATGGGGGAAAATACATGTTTTGGAACCTCCCTTTTTCTTTGCACCCCTTGACCAATCACTGCAAAACTTGGCATCTTATGCCAATGTAGAAGAAGCTATAGGTCTTCAAAGTTTCATGGTGATTCGTTAAATGGGTGCATAGTTATTAACCGTCAAATATCCGCCATTCTATATATAACCTACTGGCAGTCCCCAGAGGGTAGTTATAGTTAGGATTTAGTTTCTATGGGAAGAAAGTTTTTTCATTTGCTAATAATCTTAGGGTTGTTTGACGAACTTTCACAAAACTTTAGAAAAGAGTTTGACTCTCACTTCAGCCACTGTCTCGAAAGTGTGGGGTGATCCATCAATTGAGACTGAGTAAAAGGGGTGGGGTCCAAAAACACATTTTCCCAATGTTAATTTCCATAGGAACTTTAGATGTCGCTAAAGCCTGAACAGAATCACACCAAATTTGGCAGAAAGGGAGCTGTTGGTCCAGAAAGTACCCTTTTTTGTAAATTGCTGTAAATTCTGTTAGTAGTTGCGGAGTAATTTAAAGAAATTTCCAAAGGTATATATACGGACCCCCTACCTATCTTGTGTTGGGATCTGAATGGCTGCCAACACTTCAACCACGAAGTGTTGGCAGCCATCTTGAGACTCGGCTTGAGCGAGTCGCAGAACAAATGTAAATAAAAAAAGAAAAGGGAACAGGGTAGAAATACCTTGACCCCCTGAGGGGGAGGGGGACCGATACAGTAATTTTTTTAACATTTCGGAGTTCTCATAAGATCCTGGCAAACTTTTTTTTTTTTTATGAAGCGCGGTCTCCCGTACTTCATTACTAATTGGCCCCTGGGTGGATCAGGTCCCTGGGGCATTTTAAAAATAGAGGAGGGTGGGCACACTGTCCCCCCTCCTAGGACTTATTGATGCCTCGTGGACCGCACCTCCTTGGGGCTTTAAATGTAATTAATGATAGGGGACCACTGGACTCCCCACAGTCTCAAGGACCGCCACCTCCCAGGGACTTTTGATAAGTTGAACGCGGGCTCCACCACAGCCCTGTGAACCACCACCTCCCTTCTGCAAAATTCAGTAAAGAAAGGGGTCCATGCAGCCCCCTCCATGAGCCATAGATGGCCCTGGGGACCGCCACCCCCAAGGCCAGCTCCTCCTATGTTCCAAGGTGCCCATCCCCAGTACAAAGCTGTTTGCTATGTCTTGGCAGTAACTTTACTGCTCACGCCAAGCCATAGCAAACTGTGCTCCACTTCCAGTAAGCAACAGCGTTAAGAATGCTCTTGGTTGCTGGAAGCGGAACAAAACTGCTTTGACTTTTTTTTAAAGCAATACTGGCTCCCACAGGAGGCGTAGAGACTGCAGGAACCCTTCGGGGCCTAAAGGTTTCTGCCAACACTTAAAAGTGGATGTCATTTGAAATATCATCAGTGGTGTCATCAGCGAAGTCAATGAACATGTCATGAATGATATAACATGCCATAAGTAGTGCATTGTGGAGCCGTATGTTATAGTTAGCTCAGATAATTATAACTACTGAATTTCACAATTTTTTACCATTGAAATCTAACCCTAAACTATAACATCCCTGTAACCTTTGTTTTTTTCTGTGAATTTGTAAAGTGTTAAAAAATTTAACCACTAACCTTTGACACTGAGTGTGTGAGTGAGTGCATGAGTGTCTCAGTAGGTTTGTAAGTGGGTGTGAGAGAGTATGAGTGGGGCTATAAGTAGGTATATTAGTGTCTGAGTGGGTCTATGAGCGGGTGTGTACCAGTCTCTGATAGGGGTTGGCAGAAAACTCTGCTCCGTGGGTGGTGTTTGCAGAGTTTTGCCACTCCACATGGAATGCAGAGTTCTGCAAAAACTCTGCCAACCCCTGTCGGAGCGGAGTTTACAGGCGCACTCACTCCTTGACTTCATTTCTGAAAAGTAATGTGCCAGGAGGCAAGTTCGAGAAAGAGGGTGGGCCTCCAATAAGGTCTGAGGTATCCCACTGTTGAGAACTTACTTGTGGTAACAATAGTGATTCTTGACCACAGCGACCCTCAGCAGCCAAGTAGATTCCATCCCCACACCAGTAGTAATCCAGGAGGAGTGTTTGCAGAGTGGTTGATAAAGGGAGCTTGGACTCCGAAAAGGGGGCAGAGAAATCCCACTGTGGGGACTTACTTATGTCAACAATAGGGGTTCTTGGCCTCAACAACCCTCAGCAGCCAAGTGGACTTCATCCCCAACCAGTAGTGTACCAGGAGGCATGTTTGCAGAATGGCTTAGAAAGTAGGCAGGGCCTTCAACAATGTCTGAGCAATCCCTCTGTGGGGGACTTACGTGTGGCAGCAATAGGGTTCTTGGCCCCCAATGACCCTCAACAGCCAAGGGGACTTCATCACCCAACCAGTAGTGCACCAGGAGGCATGTTTGCAGACTGGTTGAGTAAGTGGGCAGGTCCTCCATCAATGTCTGAGAACTACCACTGTAGGGGACTTACTTGTGGCAACAATAGGGGTTCTTGGCCCGCAACAACCCCCAATAACCCTCAGCACCCAAGGGGACTTCAGCCTCCCACCATTAGTGTGCCAGGAGGCACATTTGCAGAGTGGTTGAGAAAGGGGCTGAGCCTTCAACGAGGTCTAAGCTATCCTGCTGTGGGGGACTTACTTGTGGGTATTATTTAGCCCAGGGTAGGTGATGATCACCAGGGCTTGGGGTGTCCGCACAGCCCATATTTCTTTAGCCCCAAGGAATTGGTGGTCCCCTGGGCTTATGAAACCCATGGAGGGGGGCCATGTGTACCCCATTCCTTTTCATCAATAAAGCCCAAGGGAGATGGTGGTTCCCGGGCTCGATGAGTCATATATACATATGTATTCACTGAAAAAAACACAGATTACAGGGACATTATATTTAGGATCAGATTTCACTCCTACAAAACCAGTGAAATTTGTCAGTTATATTTACCTGAGCTAACTATAACCTTACGCCTCCACAATGCACTGGTTATTACCTCACAAATTACATCACTCATGTCATGATCAGTGACATCACTGTTGACATCACTGATGACATCATCAAGCAAGTGTAAGTGTATTTGAGAGTTTATGGATGTTAAACACATACCAACCTACTGCAAAAATTAATTTAGAATGGTAGGTGCACTACTACTAAGTTAAACTACTTCTAAAATATATCATGTGAGTTGCTGTGTGACTGTATGTATCCTTATGTGTCTGTGTGTGTGATTGGTAGCCCTGGGCATAGTTCGTGAAGTAGCGCTACTCCTAGCTACGCAAAGTGCACTTTGCACTACTCGAGCTACGCGCAGCTTCGCAAACTGCGTTGTGCACTCTGCAAGATGCTGCTCGCACTGATTGCACAGTGCCGGATGCTTCTCCGCACTGTGCAGTCAGTACAAACGGCATCTTGCACAGTGCAAGCAGTTGTTTTCTGCTGCTCAAGTAGATTTCTACTCGAGCTGCAGCTTTCTCAACGCGGACTGGTAGTTTATCATTGCGAGTGGTCGCGAACATACGCGAGCACTCGCAATGAGAAACCTGACCTCCCCGCGTTGAGAAGTTCGCTGGGAAGTTTATTTTCCATGCTCGCGATCGACAACTTGATGTTGCTGATCGCGAACAAGGAAAAAGTCTTGCCTGGATGTCATTTTGATTGCTCGCGGTCGCCAACTTGAGGTTGAGGATCGCGAGCAAGCAAAAAATGACCGCTGCACTACGCTACGTATGTTTGCACTGTGCTACGTGCAATTTGCGTAGTGCGAAGTAGCGCAAACTTCGCAAGCGTAGCGTAGTTTTTTGCCCAGGCTTAGTGATTGGCTGTATACGTAGGTGTGTGAGTTGCTTTGTGGTGAGTGAGATGCTGTGTGAGTAGCTGTTTTGGTGAGTAAGTGGGTGTGTCAGTGGCTGTATGAGTGAGTGAGGGGCGGTGTGAGTGACTCTATAGGTGGGTAGCTGGGTAAGTGGGTGTGTAGTGATTGTATGGGTGAGTGACTGTGTTCACAGGCTGTATGGGTGAGTTAGTGAATGTCTAAGTGACTGTATGTAAATAAGTGAGTGTGTTAATCGCTGTATGGGTGATTGTGTGGCTATTTGACTGGCTGTATGGGTAAGTGACTGGTTGTATGAATGGTGTATGGGTGAGTGAAGGGTTGTATGAGTGGCTGTGTAAGTGACTGCATGGGTCTTTGAATGACTCTATGGAGGAGTTAATGGATGTGTGAGTACCGCTATGAGTCTGTGAATGGGTGTGTGAGTGGTTGTGTGGGTGTTTGAATGGGAATACAAATGGTTGTATATCATGTGAGTGGGTGTGGGAATCATTCTGTGGATGATGTCATCAGTGACGTCATTTGAGATGTCATCACTGATGTCACTGACGTATCAGTGAAATAATATGTGAAGTAATAAGCAGTGCATTGCAGATGCATAAGTTATAGTTAGCTCAGGTAACTCTAATTGCCAAATTTCACTGTTTTTTTTATGAGAGGAATCTGAGTCTAACTATAAAGTCCCTGTAACCTTTCTTTTTTTTCAGTGAATTTCTAAGGTTTTGTTATTCTAATTTCTAACTATAACGTCCTTGTAACCTTTCTTTTTTCAGTGAATTTCTAAGGTTTTTCAAATTCTATTTCGTAACTATAACGTCCCTGTAACCTTTGTTTTTTTAGTTAATTTCTATGCTTTTTAAACTTGCTGTCGCTTTTTGCAGGGTGGTGGAGAAAGGGAACTAGGTCATTGATGTCCTCTCAGTGCTAACGCTCTGTGGGACTTACTGGAGGTAACAGGAGGGCTTGTTGACCCCCCAAGGACCCTTTGTGGCCAGGGGTACTTCATCCTCCAACCATCAGTGCTCCAGAAGGTGTGTTTCCAGAGTGGTGAAGAAAGGGGGCGCGGCCTCAGAAGTCCTCTCAGTAAATGCATTCTGTGGGACTTACTGGAGGTAACAGGATGGTTTGTTGGCCCCAAGGACCCTGTGGAGTGCTTCATCCCCCAACCACAACAAACGCCAGGAGGTGCATTTGAAGAGTAGTGGTAGAAGGGGGAGTGGCCTCTGAAGTCCTCTCAACAATCTCTATGGGACGTACTGGAGGTAACAGGAGTGCTTGTTCGCCCTCAATGAGGATTTGATGCCAAGGGGACTTAATTCTCAGCCGGCAGTGCATCAGCAGGCACGTTTACAGAGTGGTAGGAAAAGGGGGCATGGCTTCCGAAGTCCTCTCAGCAGTCACGCTCTGTGGGTTTTACTGGAGGTAACAGGAGGGCTTGTTGGTCCCCCATGACCCTCTGGAGCCAAAAGAAACTCAGCTCCCAACCAGAAGTGGGCCCGGAGGAGCGTTTGCAGAGTGGTGGAGAAAGGGGGCATGGCCTCCGAAGTCCTCTCTGCAAGCACACTCTATGGGGCTTCCAGGAGGTAACCGGAGGGTTTGTTGGCCTCCATGGATCCTCTGAGCCAAGGGGACTTCATTACCTAACCAGAAGTGCACCAGGAGGTGCGTTTGCAATGTAGTGGTAAAAACATTTTTTTATTTATTTTCCTTGGGCTGATTTCGGCCTGGCTTCTAGTGTGTGTGCCCTGGTCCCACCCAGGACACCACCCGTTTGTAGTAATGGGAACCGTGGTGGGGACCTCAAAGCCCCGTGGTCCCTGCTGGCTCACCTCCTCCTGCAGGCGCCATCATTGCTTTGACAGAGCTACCTCTCCGTCAAAGTAATTGTGCTCTGCTTTGAGCAAGTGAGAGCAAAATGTAAATGTATTGGCATTTATATAGCGCACTACTTACCTGTAGGGTCCCAAGGCGCTTCGACCGCTGCGAAACCCTTCCTGGCTTCCCTGAGAGATGGTCCCTTAATGGGTATGTCCAGGGTGAGACCAGGCATCCCCGGCGGTCTGGTGGGGCCGTTAGTGAAGATGAGGCAAGTTAATGCCCAGAGTTGCCGAGTGTGATCGCTGATCAGAGTGGGCACAGAGGCGAGAGAATTATCGAGTCCGCTGACCCTGGTCCAGAAACCTGCCGCGCCGGGAATCGAACCCTGGTCCCGGGCCGTCCTCTGCTCTTGGGTCTGCCGCCTCTAACCAGTGAGCCACACTACTTTGCTCCTACTTGCTCAAAGCAGAGCACAGTTTGCTATGGCATGGCAGGAGCAGTAAATCTCCTGTCAAGCAATGAGAAACAGCTATATCCCGAGGTGGGGCCCCCAGGGGACATATATTAGAAGTCAGCACTGGGGGGTGGCGGTCCCCATGACCATCAATGGCTCCAGTGGGGGGCCACGTGGCCCCCATCCATTGCGGGACACATCCCCGGGGAGTCTCTGGTCCCTGGGGCTTTGGGGTGTGCAGACCCCCACTTTCATCATTAACATTTGCCCCAGGTGGGTGGTGATCCCTAGGGCTGCGAGGGGCCACAGCCCCGGCATTAATATTACCATTAGCCCTGGGGAGGTGGTGGGCCTGGGGCTGCAAGGGGGCCATGTGGGTGTCCTAGCATTCATACATGTATAATTGAAAATGCCCCAGAGAGGTAGCGGTCCCCGGGGTTTTAGGGATCCTAGGAGAGGGACCCATATTTTGGATATGCTCCCAAGGCCTGACCCACCCGGGGGCTGATTCAAAACAAAGCGTGGGAGCCCAACCTTCTTTTATTTTCAGGCTGTAGCCGTGTCTAAAGTTGCCAATGTAAATGAACATGTAGAAACTGCGTTTTGAGACCCCCCCCCCTTTTTTCTTGTCCCCCGCTTGATGGATCACACCAACATTTTCAAGACAGCAGCTGAAGTGAGCGACAAGCTAGTTTTGAAAATTTCGTGAGGATTCATCAAATGACACTAAAATATTGGCAAATGAAAAAACACTCTTCTTATGGAAATGACATCCTAACTATAAACTGGCGATCGCAAGTCGGTTGTATACACATACATATATACATATGTATATATATCAGCTACAAGTTGAAGTATTTAATCAATTTATATTCACCAGAAGGCTCTGATGCGTTTTGATGGTAAAACCACCTTGCTCACATACATATACAAACCAGAGGCAGTTGCCACTGTGTATTAATACGTGAGTCAGAGTTTCCATCATGTTTGTATTTTGCTGTTAACTTTGCCTCCATGTGGTGAATCCTCACAAAACTATTGATAAGAAAAGTTTATTTAACTCAGCTACTTCCTGGAAAGTTTTGGGCAAAAGCTGTTGTACCGTTGCCTGTGACAACTTTGCTGTTTGCTTAACTCACCCTTAAAGTTGCAGTATTTTTTTAACAGTAACTTATTACAAGCATAATTGAAAGACGGGAGCCAGCATAATATTAACAGGCAATATGCTTTTTATTTTTACAATCTGTTCCATTCCTCGGCAGTCAGACACATTCCTTCAGTTTAGGAATTCTGGTACACCAAACCTAAACTCTTTCTTGGACAGAAACCTGGTTCAACAAGGAAAACAGGTTATTGCATTAAACCGGAACTTCTAAACTTCTGCTTAGTAATTATGAATAAATGAGTATGTTTCTTGGTTGATAAGGATGTTATCTGAAACTCGCCAATTCTACTGTAAGCATCCTAGTCTCTGTTACAATCATTACTAAAACAAGATCTTCTAGGATGACATGTACATGTGTATGTGGCGAACAGCAAAGATCTCAAGCGGTGCAGTACCAGGTCTGGTGGCTCGTCCACCCCAGATTTAATTTTCTTATTACATTTTGGGACTCATCCATCTAATATTTTACATAGCTAACACAGCTACTGGTACAAAAATGTAAAGGGGAACATATAGGTCAGCCTGAACTACTCATAGAGGTCACCATGTGTTCATATTGGTGAATGTGCTTATACTCCACACCCAAAATGTGCACATTTTGGAAATTCTTAATGTCATTGTTTGCTTATTTTGTATTTTTTTTTAAACTATGCAGTGCCTTCAAATAAATTAATTGTCTTGAGTGAATGAATGCATAAGCTCAATGATGATTCATAAACTGCATTTTGTAAATACAATAGTACTACTCACATATTACAACATGCTAATCACGAACTCACATGCAGATCTCTCAGATTCCACCACTCCAATCATTCATATGCACACGCATGCCTACGTTTCTGTTGTAAATTTTGACAAGAAGTGGGAGAATGGCTGGAAAATGGGGAACGCTTATTACTAAATGGGAACTGTATAGGGAGGAGTAAGGAGGGGGTTAGGGGTTGAACATGGGAGCTTGGGGGAAACTTGCACCCACACACACACATGAGTAAGTCCATTCCTATGACAAGCATTGGCACAGCCAATAGGTCTCACTTTTGGACCTTATAAGTATTTAGTTATGCAGCACAATATCCTTGGTGCAATAACATCAACTGTTGTAGGGCTAAACACTTATAAGGTCCCAAAGGCTAAACCTATTTGCTATGCCAATGCTTGTCATCTTACCTATTGTTAGACTTATTTTTAGGTTGATGACTTAATGTTTATCATACACACTGTAATAAAATATTGGACTATGCTCTGTTCTTGCAAACAATATAAAACATAACATGAGACAAGAAAAAAGAATGGATTTTAGAGAAATACATGTATTGTTTATGGTATTTTATTACAGTAGAAAGGCGGCATTTACTCAACCAAGTAAATGATTTGTGCCTTTGTGTAATGTTTTCCTTTCTGTTCCTAGGGCATAATTTGCAGCAGTAATGTGTGATCTCCCTTAAAATAAATTAATGTCAAAGGTTTGGTGGCCTGGGAGTAAAAAGGAAAGTTGCTCCACAGCTCCATTGGGGACCAGTAAGCTCTTACCTGTCATCAAAGAGCTGCAGACAGAAATGCAGGTGGAAGAGCGTGGATATGGAGATCTGAGTGGAACTGTTAAAGGGTGGTGGGAGGGAATCCATGGAGAAGGTAGTCATTGGGGTGTGCCCAAAAACATTGTTGCACAGGGCACCACCAGCATCAACGCCCATGAGTAAAATCATCAAATGTATGCATATGTAAAGTGCGGTGAGACAGAAAGTAGAGAAGCAGATGCAAAAAGAGTAAAATAAACCCGCTCATATTAGCACGTGTAAAGTCAAACCTTTCTCTGGGCGCATTGACGTTGCTAGAGAAGTTGCTGGGTGTGTGTGCGCTGCCATGGTGAGCAGGGCTGCCTCTGGCGCTACGGGTGGAAAGTGGAGCCACACAGAGAGGTCAAGTGCGACAGAGAGCAGGAAAACCATGAGACTGCTCATCTGTCCTTAGCTGACCACATAAAATGTGGGCGCGTGGCCACGCTGAAGAAAAGAAAGGCACGCTGCTGGCATTTTGAAGGCCAAGTGCTGTTTGCCACGCCGCATTAAAGAACCACATATTTTTTTAAAGGAGTTTGGCGAGCTGCAAAGTAAAAGAAAGGCATGCGGCTGCCATTACAAAAGCGCGGGTGCAGCGTAACAAAAAAAACAACATTTAATTACATGCTGGCAGTGGAGTGGGAGGGTATGATAGGGAGCTTGAATAACAAGCGAGCGCGCCTCGCGCTGCAAGTTAAACAAGTCGGTAATGTTGTGCGGGCGCGAACGGGAGTTGTGAGTGTGCGCGCGCGAAAGGGAAAGTGATCAGCAATAGAACATTGGAGAGGAGGAGCGAGGCGCGCGCATTTGTGCGCGTAACAGCAAGCCGGTGGCCGTCTTTGGTAGCACTTTAAAAACCCGCTTACTAAATGTCTCGGCAGACCAGTGCATTCGCTGGCTCTAGCGAGACCTAAAAAAATGGCACAACTAAAGTTACTTTGACTAAAAAGGACCCAAAATAGTAGCACATTTATTCCAGTTCAGACTTGAAGTAAATCAGCCAAGAACCTGCCACAGAAAATATGGTAAGTGGGACAAGAACATGGAGTACCCTGAGAAAGAATGTTAAAATAAATCCATTGATGTAAGGGTCTGAAAAGTATATATTTATATATATATGCATATATATATATATAGAGAGAGAGAGGGATACACATTTATCTATGCTCACGCACAAATATATTTCATTCAATGGTAAAAAAGTATATATTATTTTACCAATCAGTGAAGCACTAACACTCACCCTCAATCGATTACATTCCTGGACACCTGGAAACTTGCCACCATCATGTCCCTGCTCAAGAAATCATCCGCTGATCCAGCCACACTGTCCAACTATAGAACAATATCCCATCTACTGTTCCAAAAAAGGTCTTAGAGAAACTATTCAACTGACACCTCACAGGGCAATTTGGCAGACACCAGCTCCTCAATGTCATGCAGTCCAGAATCATGCCCATCTACAGTATAGAAACAGCACTCATTCCCACCACAGATGACATTGGCATGATTCTTGTCAGAGGAGACATGGCAGCTGTCATGTTTTCTGGACCTCTCTGCAGCATTTGACAAGGTCTGACACAACATTCTCATCAGGTGCCAGCACACGATTGGAAGCCAAGAACCCACTCTGCTGGATCTGCTCCTTGTTAGCGGATATTACACAAGTTGATAGCCTGGTATCTTACTCTTTGGAATCCTGAAAATTAATCTGAGGAGTGGCGCAAGACTCCTCACTCAGCCCCACCCTCTCGAATGCATAGATGATCTCTCTGGCCCACAACCCCAACTTTATCTCCTATGCAGATGCCACACAATTCATACTCTCCCACCTAAGCTACACCCCCAACACAGGAAAGAAGTTCACCACCTGCAGGCCCAAAGTCGATAAATAGATGAAAGCCCACTGCCTGAATCTCAACACAGACAAGACAGAAGTAGTGTTCTTCCACAAGAACACCTCACCATGAGACTTTAACTTGTGGCTGGCCAAACTAAGACTGGCAGCCACACCCAAAGCCCGTGCCAGGAACACCAGAATAATTATTGACAGCAAACTGGACATGCCCGCACAGGTCAATGCCATCTCTGCATTCTGCTTCCTCCAACACCCTGAAAAGGCTGGAGAAGATCTTCAAATGGTTCCCCAGCACAAATGGGAAAAGTGTCACTCATGCCCTAGACATCAGCAGATTGTACTATGGGAAGAACCTGTTCGCAGAAATCACCAAGCAACTCGTAAGACTAAAAAACATTCAGAACTCTGCAGCCAGACTCATCCTCAACCTCCTACAGAAAACTCACATCGCACCCCACCTCACGGAACTACACTGGCTCCCGATACACAACGTGCTTAATTCAAACTGCTCACACAAACATTCAAGGCACTACATACCTCAGGCCCCAGCTACCTGAACAGTCATATCCTATTTTGTTCCACATTTAAATTAAACATATAGACTTCATCAGGGCCGGACTGACTACCGGGCAGTTTGGAATGCTGCCGAGCTGCTGGTTGATTTTACTGCAGTGGGGGCTGATTTCGTTCATGGAGACCTTCGTGTGCTTTGAAATAATGAAAGCAAAACGAATTTTGTTTTGTACACGCAGGTTACCATCAACAAAATCAGCCCCCAGCTCAGCAGCATCCAAACTGCCCGGTAGCCAGTCCGGCCCTGGACTTCATGTACAATAATATTTAACCTAAACATAGCTTTAATATTGTTTTAAATTTTGATACACTATTAAAAATGGCCCTATACTTTACTATTGGAAGATCTCAGCCCCAGTTTCGAACACTCTGTCCCTATTTCAAAGGCGGGAAACAGGCAAGTCTACATTGTTTTTGTAGTAAATTTACAATCGAAGATGGTGAATAACCAAAAGTAGTACATTTACTACAAAGTGTAAGAGTTAATTTGCATGAGCAGATTTACTCATTTGTAAATTTACCTTTGTGAACAGGTCCTTTGTGCATGCTGCTTAAAAAGTTTAGCTAATTGCAACACAAATGTCTACTGAAGCCCCACCATTAGCCCCGCACTTCCTCCGTTGGTTGACTATTTCTCCCTTCCCTCCATAAAAAAAGTGACACACTGGCGGCACAACAGGCTTACAAATAAGCCCCTATCGGTTTGAACAATATGCTGTGCAGCATTTGTTCAACAATTATGGTGTAGCTCCAGGGAATCATTTATCATTTTTTCAGTTATTGATCATAAACAACAGACACCGACCTATGCATAATAAAAGAAGAGGTGAACTGGTAAGGGCGAACATTTGAAGACGGTGTGACAGTTCAACTCAGTTGATAAGTTTGGTTGAGAAAACCCCCATGTATGCCGTCAATGCAACTGGTGCTTCCACTCAGCTCCCAGTCTTTCCTCACCCAATTGTCGAAACATCTCAAAAGATCCCTCAGCCTGTCTGCTTCGGTAAGAAAAATGTTAACTTGCGTCAAAATGTGAATAAATGTGGAAAAGTAGGCATCTACAAGAAATCGGAAGCCACAAACCCATGCCTATAAAACTTTGTAACAAAAAACCTTCCTGTGATGAAGTGACTTGAAGCAATTGAGGAAAGAAATGGGCGCCAAGAACAGATTCATGCATACAGTTTCTTCCCTTTAAGAATGTGTTCATGCATTCAATTCCATCATTCCTGGTGCTGTTTCAGACAATAGCTGGAAAGGGTCTTATAGCATCTATCGTTTATAAACTCCTGCAAACGTTAAAACCGACTACTACTTTGAAAGTAGAATGGACTTGGGTGATAAGATTTTGGAAGACAGTGTCCAGTAGAGGATAGCACATGGTGGTCCAGAATTTGTGGCTCAACATTTCAAATAAATGTATCAAGCTTTGTAGCCCAGTCAAGACATTTCCAGACCAATCGGGTGCCCTACAAAATACATAAAATTGGCTGAAGGATATCAAGTGCCGGGCGGTGACAAAGTAACAGGTACTTTATTGTATATGAGGTATGAGTACAATTTGGATATCTAATGCTTTTCAGTGCAGGGTAGATTCATCCCCACCTACATATCTTGGACTTTTTAGTGATCACCACTCCCCTTTGTACAGGTGACAGATATGTTTTCTCATTGCAACTGAGACAAAACCAATTCTCGGCTGTTAGAAAAAGGCAGCAGATATCTCTGTTATTTCTTAGTGGATGAGGTTCTGTCATCCCAGAAAATGTGAATCCTTTTGGTTCAATTCCTGTCTTCAGGAACAGGAACTACACCCAATTATATAGTAAGTTAGGCAGGATTCCACAAAAACCTACAGCCTTCCCCCTTCTTTGGCTGACTATAATCACAGTGTCATCTGTACTCCTGGTCAAGTGGAGTGCCTGTACCGACCTTCAACATCATACTGTCTTCTGTTATATTTATTGTTCTTACCTAGGTATCTTTTCTTTTTTCTTGCTTTTTCCCTGGACACTGGTCGCCATGGCGACATTTGCCCTCTTTCTCATAAGAGGTATACATACTATTTTGATTAATCTTTAAACTGTATTACTAAACGTTATGAATTAGCCATTGAGCTCACATCTTACGATGTAGAGAACTGGCTCTTGTTTTTGTTATTATCTTGGTTTTATTTCTCATATTACCGTGGAAGTCCCTGTTTTTCTTCCTTCTCGTTTATTTCATCTTCAATTTACGAAAGTAAAAAAAGTTGATTTAAATAAAACACTGAAGTGGCAGCCGCTCTGTTAGACAAATACCTGAACATAATTTGAAGGAAAAAGCTGGGCATAATTCATTAAAAAAAAATAACCACTAAAAGGCGTGAAACTCGGTTTAAAAAGGCAAAATGTGGTTAGAAATGTTAGTAGATGCCTCGTATGGCAGTGACCTTAATTTAGAAGCACGTTCTTTCCACTGCCCTCATGTCATCACCTGCAGAAATGAGTATTTTGGGTCCCACTGTTCGTGTGATAGACAATGGAATACATAGATTCTAGAACGGAACATTCTCCAGATATGCCTGGTGTAAACAGAGCGGCTCTTTCCACTCATAGTGGCTCTTGTGTTATTGTGCTGTTTTTATATGTGGCAAGTCTTGCCTGTCCATCTCCCTAGCGATGCTTCAGCTGGAATATACTTCCTAGCTCCAGCCATCCAAGAATGTATTTCTGGTTCGTGGACTCCATTTCGAACTTGAGATCTTATAAATTTAATAAATAAATCAATTTCAAAGTTCTTGTAGGTAATAATGAAATAACATCAACTGCAAAGTGTGGCAGAGGCGAGGCATCGAAATTGATTCGGAGACCCACAGCTCCCCAGCAATTGTTCTGAATACATTTATACGTTCTAAAAGCGCAAACATTTGAAACCCTTATAGTTGATCACGTCTGCCAAAGATAGATATCTTCATAAAATGTCAAACGTCTAAAGAAACTTTTGATATTTTTGCCAGTATTCCGGTTGGCACATAACAAATCGTTTCCAATTGTTCTTGTTGCCGAAGAAGAACCGATTTCACTTTAAATATACAGCAGACAATGTAATGGTTTTGTCAATGTTTGTTTGCATTGGTATTGTTGTCAGTAAGTAATTCAGAAAACACTTTACAATTGACTGGCATCCGTGCAAACACATGTGCACTGACGAGAGAACTTTTCGGAATGGGTTTTGCCATAAAGCATTACAAGAGGATCAACCATGTGTGTGCACCCTCTGGCAGAAGAAATATAAGGGGGTTGAGGAGGGGAGGTCAGTGGCTGCCCGCCGGCATGGCTCGCGGGTGGCGGGGCGATCGCGCAGGGGTTTCGCAGATTTTTTTTTGAAAACATGAAAAAAATGAAATAAACTTACTGTTGCACCGGGTCCCGCGTCTCCCCTCCTGCTCTTCTCCGTCTCTGGCTCAGGCTCCCCTGACCAACCACAATAAATATGGTGTAACAACGCAGTGCAAATCATTACGCTGAGTTACTCTGTCCCAGGAAGGCATTCCATGGGGGTTGCGCGGGTGTTCCCACACAACACCCATTGAGTTTAATGCATTCCCAGATTGACCATTACTGGTAGGCCTAGGAAGGTGGCAATAAGCTACACCTTCCCAGGTGAGACGTAACAAGGAGAAATATCTTTGGTTCTTCTTGTTACTTTCTCTTTCTATGTGTGCTGCATTGTGCAACAAACATAGACAGAGAGATATGCTTCAGGGGGGTGTTTTTGAGCAGGACGTTGCTCCTTCCTGCACAAAAATAATCCTTCCTGCATTCAGCGGAGGACTCCTTGAACCATGGTGTAAGGGTGCCTGCATTGGGGCGAGGCAGCCAACTGTGCGTCAGTGCCGAGAAAAGGCTGGAATGTGCTGTTTTGTGATAAATACGGCAAATCCTGCCCTTTCCCTGTAACCAGTAGCGGTCGCTGGTGGGAGTAGCTGCCGGGCGGTGACCTGGGGAGGGGGAGGGGCCGGGTGGGGGATAGTAATCTATGGATTACTGAGGATTACAGGGAAGTAAACATATAACTAAATAAAACAAATTTCATTGCATGCACTGCATCGCATTTGAGGATGCAGTGCGCGCAACAAAATTTGTTTTATTTATTTATATGTGTATTTACCTGCAATCCTCCGTAATCCATAGATTACTACCCCCCACCCTGCCCCTCCCCACGTCACCGCCTGGCAGCGACTCCCACCACCGACCGCTACTGCCTGTAACGCAGTGCAGCAAGGTGACTTACTGTGTTACTTTGTGATACATTTACCCCTAAATATGCATGAATTATGCATCCTTATCATTGGTGGCCTCTCACTCATCCATTCTTTCCCTTGTCCAACAATCTCTGTTAGTTTATGTGCAGACTGACTTTATAATGTAAGATCAGTGTGCCAATACATGTGTTTTTTGTGCCTGTGAATCTTTGTATATTGGTCTATATGCATGGGTACCTGTCTGTCAGTCTGAGTGCATTACTGACTTTATGTTTTTTGGTCTAAGTGTATGTAGGGCCACTGGCTTGGAAACGTGCGGGTGAGTGTACACAGTTACCAGCAAGTCTAAACTGTTTTGGCTGTGATTTGTCATACAGTCTGGTCCATTTGGATCAACATTGAGAGGACCTGATTGCCAAAGGGTACTACCCTGAGAGTGCAGAATGTTAAACTCCCAAATTCTGTGTACATTCCAAGAAAGTGGCCTGGAGACATTAGGCATGTTGTTCAGTAATGTTGCACCTTTTCATTGGACGAACCAATAGGCAGAATACAGGTGGCATACTGGACCTGCTTTGAAGGCCACACCTATCCCTTTGAGAGATGCGTATGGTGCAATTACTGATTAGGCACACTGTCATATATTGTGCATAGTCTATTTAGACTATCAAAAGAAAGAGGGAGCGATACGATCTTGACAGCACCTTTTCTATACCACCTTTTCTGCACCTTATCTATGTTACATTATATGTTTTTATATCATGCTGTTCGATCATGTCATTCATTTCCATATCATCCTTTTTTGGCATTAATTCCCTTACCTCTTTCTATATACTAACCTTTTCTGTAGCACCTGTTACACCATCCTTTATTCTATCATCCCTTTGTACAAACCTCTTCTGTTTCATCGTTTTTTATGCCATCCATTTATTTCTTTTATTTACCCTCCTTTCCGCTGCAGCCTTTCTTACATCGATATCTTTATAAGATCCATTTCAACGCATCCTTTTCCTTTTCATAACATTTTTCTTTCAATTATACGCTTTTAAATTCCATCACTTTCTCTAGAATCATCATCTCTGTCAGATGCACACGCCACTTTTTTTCTACCTGATCCTTTTAATAACAACCTTTTATAATCAATTTGTCGGTTAAATAATTATCTCACAAGGTGGGAGGCAACTCTTTGTAACTTCTATTTATGTAAAATGTATTTATTTTTGTTTCCCGAGGTATACTAGCTAGAGTTAATTCAGGATGCGTTACTTTTCTCCTGTGCCTTTACAAGCCCAGTAGGGTTGAAGGGGAATGAGTCAGATGGGGCAATGCTTCGAAAGGGGGTGGGGGTGATCTGGGAGCAAAGATGCTGTTGATGAAGTAATCAATCGACACCCGATTGGGTTCGTAGAACCGAGGTAAGCCTGATGGCCAGATAGAGAAAGGTTTAATCACCCGCTGATCGTAGTCCCTGATTTGTCGAGGTGCCATGTTAACCCTCCTCGCCACCACCAGGAGGCCGTCCTCAATGCTGGTTTTCCCCTTTGGCCTTTTTTTGTGCTCTCGAGGTCAATAGTTTTTGAAATACTGTTACTTACCAGTAGTTCGTATTTTCACTCCTGAATATTATCTTTTGGCTTTTGCCACTGCTTTAAATGAAAATGTAGAAGTGCAGATACTCACTGAATAGAGTACCTGTTTTCTCCTGCGAAGTGCCAGTACTCTCCCATTAAATATATTGGAGAAATGCTGAGAAGTGGAAGTACTCTCCTTTTCGAATTAAAGAAGTGCCAGGTACACAGTACCGGATAGCACCTGCCCATTTAAAGCACTCGTATTTGCCAAGGCCATTCAGGCACCTCCAAATCGGAGAACTCACGCAAGTTTTGATCTCACCCCCTTAACTCCTGTTCCTGCCCCGTGCCCCCTGATGTGTAACCGAGCTACTGGTAGGAACAAGTGAGGTTACACACCCGAGGCAAGTCCACCATGCAAGGACCAAGCCTGACTGTTGCTGCCTCTGGCTGGCCCCGGGCACCACCCTTCTGTCCATGTTCTGTCCAGGCCTAAAAAATGCACTGTCAGAAGAGTCCCAGCTCGCTGAAGGAAATGAGGTGGCTATTTCCGCCATGTATTTGCCAAGTTGCGCCTCCCAAGTAGTCTGTGCGAAAACTGTGTGGACAGGAGTGTGGAAGTGACACCCCCCTTCTCCCAACCTGCGTCAGTGGACATTTTCGAGGTGGCAGTTATGGAGATTTTTTCCTTCGAAATAATGCTTCGTTTTAGGACTTAATTTGGGAGCCCTTGGCTGTCCATCGCTAGCCACCCATATGAACCTGAATAAGATTATACTTCTCTCAAATACCGGAATGAACTCTTCAAAAACATATTAAAGATTCGTCACTTGAGTGGTTAGAATTGCTGAAATTATGTTTAATCGAGATGAGGCTCATACATTGATGAATGACATCAACATATCTCCAATAGGCCAGGGTCTGGTGGCTCATGGACTAATGTGTCCACAGTAGGGGCCTGTGTTCGACCTCGGTCACAGGTTCAAATATCTGCAGTTCTACTCAGCCTTTCATCCATCTGAGGTCGACAAAATGAGTATAATTGCACTGGGTAAAAATTAAACATCTGTTATTCAGTGCTAAAATACCCGTCCGTCTGCGTTAATTTGCGCTTTGCAAACACACATTACGTTATGTAAAACTAATAATAAGGAGCGTGACTAATGAATTATTACACGATAAGTGGATATTACAGTTCTTACCCTGGGGGGAGAGGGGTTTGATGCCTCAATTATAATGCTAGAAAATTCTCCATCTTCCGTGCTGGGAAGGCTGACCTAATCTGTCAGTGTTCACTGCTCCTCCTCTTAACCACAGGAGCATCTTCCACCTATGGGTGATGTTAGAACCAGGTTGCCCCAGCAACAGGAGCGTCCTTCTGAGAGCCGTGCTGGGGCCAAAGAAGCGTGAAGTGTCACCACGCAACCTGGCCCAGACCCACTGCTAATTGGGGTGACGCAGGAGCTGAACTGATGATGGGGTGCCCAGCAGGGTCGGATTGGGATCACAATTTGGCCCGGGCACTGACAAAAAAAGTGGCCCGCCTTCACAGGGCGTGGCCCACATTCCCGGGGCAGAGGTACAGACTGGCTTAAGTGTCAGAGCGCAGCCTCAACAACATAAGAAAACCAGACAGGGAGACACTAAGGGGAATGAAATAAAAAATTTGCATCAGAAAAACTGTGTTAAAAAATACGGACATGTTTTTATAAAGTATCCTCTTTAATTATCATGTTCCCTTTGCAAAATCATAAAGCGTGAAGAGATGGTTATTTTTTGTAGTTGTTTTTCCATTTGACAGTTTTATATAGTGCAAATTCAGCCCAAGACAAAGGCTATTTGAGTTCTATTCATGAGCACCAATTACAGTACACAAGATCCGACTTTTTATTTAAGGACCTGGGCTATGAAGGGATCTGCTCAGCATCACAAGGTGTTGAGCAGCTGCTGAGACTCAAACCTGATTCCCCATCTCGCCAACTCTGGCGTCAGGCCACATATGCCTATGCACACACAAGGAATGAAAGTGGGAGGATACTGTCCTTGTGAAGGACATAGGGCCAAGGTGACAATGGCCTACAAGCTGAGCAACTAAAAAAACAGCAAGGCCCCTTTCTGTTATAAAATTATTTGAGCCCTCTAGCGCAGGAACACCTGAAAAGCAGCGAGGCCCCTGCTATTACTAACCTACTCAGCCCTCCTCAGCCCTCCAGCGCAGGAGCACATGAACAGCAGTGAGGCCCCTGCTATTAGTGAAATAATCAGCCCTCCCCTGCTCTCTACGGCCTCAGGCCAATATCATGGCAAGGGAGCACAATACACAGCTGCTGGGTCATTCATGGTAGCCAGGGCAAGGCTGAGGTGAAGATGGTACGAGTTCCAAACATCACCTGGCCCCCACCGTGAGAGCCATTCTTCCTGCCCACTATACCCTGAATGTGAAGGGCTGTGGGCAAGGTGTTAGGACAAACACTGTTTCTGTGCTGTCGGGGCCCCAGGGGGGCCGGGGTGAGGCCTAAGCAGCATCTGGCCCCCAGGGAGGCCGATTCTTGCACACAATCACCCCTCCCCAGTCCACCCTAAGCATGAATGCTGATCATCGCTGTACAGCCGCCCAACGAAGCTGCTTTCCTTTCTCTCTCTTCTGTCTCAGTGCCCTTTGTTGGGCCGTTTTTTTCCCCCCTTTCCCAGTCCACAGAGAGTGTGGACTGGGAAAGGGGCGAAAAAAAACGGCCCACAGTGGGCACTGAGACACCTGCCCTTCGGCAATGCCCAAGTGCCCGCTTTGGAATACTGCGGCAGTTACCGGACATCATCCCTGTGGTAACTGCACTATGTGCCCCCAAACCTCAAAAGTTACCCAAATTGAGATAGGCACAGATCGCCCCTGGATTCTAAAAAACTTTACTAACTGTAATAGTTCCCAGCTAATTTACCTACTCACATGCCCCTGCCAAGAACTATATGTGGGTATGACCACGAGGAAGGTGCGAACGAGGATGCTGGAGCACAAAAGTGCTTTCCGTTGTAAAAAGAGCGTTTCCAAACTGACGAAACACTTTGTTGAGTTAAACCACAGTGAAACCGAGTTCACCTGGACAGTCCTGGAGAAGCCGTTTATACCGTCACATATTGGGGACATAGCCAGACCCTGTTCATAAAGGAACAAAAATGGATATTTCGCTTATCTACAGACTCCCGGGGTTTGAATGATGAAATCCCGTGGACCATGCTATGACTAGCTGCTAGACATCTATTTTGGTCTCTCTCTGGAGCTGCACACTTAGAATCACTTTCAGGGGTATATGACTATCAATACTATACCATCTTGATTCCATAAATGTGAAATAACTTTTTCTATTAGTGCAGACAAACAACAAACTTCCTTCCATTTTTGAGCAGAGTTAGGCTCAGAGTTCTGTGTTCGGAACCGATATTATCCAGTAAGGTCCGTTCCTTTTTATATTGACATTAAGAATTGCCCCGATAACAACAATATATCTATACATAAGAAATAAAGACTTGGTACCTACATCTGGTCCCGAGTGGCGCGGGTCTGTGACTTGATTCATCATACAGACTCGCTGCCTTTTCTGAATTCACCTTCATTTCATTTGAGATGACACCTAAAATATTTAATTATGCCTGGCTACATTTCCCTTGTCTTGTAGACCAGTTTCTTCTTCCAGTTTGTTTTCTCGCATGCTAACTCGATGAGAACAAGATACAGTGTGCTAATTAATAATGACTATGTACTTATTCTCGATCTCTGGCCCGATTATTTACTCCACATAATGGCATGTTATTTCTGATCTTGGTTTATATTAATAACAGGACTACCATTTCCTGTCCTGTAGTTCAATTGTTGTTCTTGCGAAACATAATTTTAACTACAAATCCCATCACATGTAGTTCAATTTCTTCTTTGCGCGATCACTCGAACTACAACTTCCATCTGTTGTAGCTCGATCTAGATCTCGCGGTAACACGCGTTTAGAAGCATTGACGACAATACTCCGCGCAATGTAAACAAACTCCTTTCAGTGGCCGCGAGAAACTCATGAAGCGGTTCTCTAAAATGTGAGTTTTTTAAAAATGAGAGACCACCATATGCGTTCGTTTTGGCCCTTTTTTCAGCTGCTATTCCTCGCTAGAAGCGTGTCTTCATAGCGCGTGCTGATAGGGACACACAACATCAGATGCACCTATATAGGAAGCTTTACTCCTCTCAAACGTTGCCTCCCCCAACCTCAGACATAGCTCGGGGCAAAGACGGAGAGGTGAGTGTTGCCTTCGTGATATGGGGTTGAGATATCTTGGGAGCCTTAGCTTATATCACCACAGAGAGATACTTATCCACAACTTGCAGTTTCAGTGCTTGTGGGGAAGCTTAGCATTGAGACTGGCTGTCTGAAAGTAAAACTGAGGATAAGATTCATATAGGGACTCCAAACAAGTAGATAAGCTTAGTTTTGTTTTACTTACTCTTGATTTGGACTGCCTTTTTCTTTTTTTCCTATCCCCAGAGCGTGGCCTCCCTTACTCTGAGTTTGGTCCAGGTGAGGTGAGGTAATTTCCCCTGTCAATAAGGGTGAGTAAGGAACCTTTATGCTCCTTTTTTCAAATTGATTTATATTGTTATATATCCTATGCATTTACACCATTTTGCACTTTTTAGGTGATTCACACACCAGCTGACATGGAGGAATATGAAGATATATCCTTAAAAGATGTCACTGTGATTAGATTTCTTTCTTGTTTTTGAGTGTGGTTTGCACTTGCAGTAGCAAAAGTCTTTAAGAACAGAGGCCCTGATGAAAGCCAAGGGAGTTCTTTCCCCTATTTGGCAGAATCACGTTGCCCCCTAAGTAGTCATTTGTTTATACTGTGTTTTTGCTCTGTTCTGGTTTTTAAATAGAAAGAGACTCACAGCCATTAAAGCTTCCTTACTGTGTGTTCTCTATTCCTTTTTAACTTCACTTTTCCCTACACCTTCACCCTTTGCACTGCACTTTGTACCATTTGGTGATCCCACGCATGGTCAACAAGCGAATGTGGGCTTGACCCCAGTCCTGCCAGGCGGTTCTGGAAGTAGTCTCATTGACCTGGAGACACACCAGTCCGGCCCTGTGGATGACCTGATGAGAAAATCCAGATCACCAACAAGATTTTGATGGTAATCCATCTCTGGATCTTGGGTCTCACCTATTTTTTTCTGGTGGTTACATGCGTCGGATTGTTAAACTTTATACAAAAACCATTTTGTTATTCAACTAACACTCTGTAGACTTTATACTGTGTATGGTTTCGGAAACACACTAGTTTCTTGTATTACCCCCAGGTTTCTGTGTGGTTATACAAGTGCCAGCAGTGCCAATCCGCCCCAGGTGCCCAGCCACCGGGAGCCTCTCATCAAGCGGCTGCCAACAGCTGGACTGTCTGCCTCGAGAAGCGAAGCCGGAACCTCCCCAGGTAATGCTCGGGGTGAAGACCGGAGCCGGCGTGTGAGTCTCCAACTGGGAGAGCAGTGAGGAGGGATCACGGGGACAGAAATGTTTGAATGCCAGGGCAAAGTGGGCTCTGGCCCAGGGCCCCAGCCTTACAGGGGGCCCCCTGACAGAGTCATCTCCCTTTTCCAGAGTTTTGCCCCAATGACCTTGAATATTCCTTAAACAGATTGTTTTAAATACTGTTTTCCTTTAATTTATTTTTCATGTACCTGATGTGTGAGAGTCTAGTACAGCCATTTTGCATTAAATGTTGTGTTTATGTTTCATACAATATACATTAAAAAAGTTTCTTTTAGATCAAAATAAGGGTTAGCATATGAGAAATGGGAGGGCGTCACAGAGAACATTTGCAGTTGCATTGGTGAGATGCTGCTGTGTTCCAATATTGAAAACACACATAACTATCCCTGAATATTAGATGTAAACACATTTAGAGTCTTATTGATGAAAAGTGATACATCGCTGTGTCAAAACAGGGATTCTTAGTGCGCCCTCCTTGCGACATGATGGATGCGTCATATTTACTCTATGACGTATCATGTTACAAGGAGTTACAGATACGTCAGTAATTCTGACATATCTGTAGGCGCAAAATCGCTGCATTGCTGGGGTGTGTCTGAAAATAGATGCAACTCCAGCAATGTGTCCTTTCACATGGGGGCCTGCATCAGTCTTATGCCTGCTGTGAGGCAGGTGTAAGATATTGATGCAATGGCAACCTAGAAGTGGCGCACTGAGTTCTCATAGATTTCAATGCGCCACTTCTATGAGGCTTTTTGCGGGGAACACCCACCCTGCATGCATTATACCTGGTGCAGGTATAATGTAGTGCAGGGGTTTACAAAGTGACGCATCTGCCTAGATGTGTCACTTTGCAAATAGGGCGCACATGGTAAATTTTTTACGCTGCTAGGGCATCGCAAAAAGTGACGCACTGCCGGCATAACAGTGAAGCAAGGCCTCATAAATAAGGCCCTTAGAACTTGGATGGGTGTTCCTTTGAACTGTCAGGGACCTAATGAAATTAAATGAAATAGTGTATTTAATAAAGCGCGCAGCTTCTCAAACTAGAGTGTCCTGGCGCATGACAGTGGGAGGAAAACGTGCATAAAAGACCTATCATTTATTAAAAAGCCAGGTTTTTAAGTTCTTCCTGAAAGAGAGTAGGCCTGTGGTTAGTCTCAGAGACTCAGGGAGCCTATTCCTCAATTTTGCACCTAGAAAGCGGAGGGATCTGCCTCCAGTTTTAGGCATGATTGCCAGGTTGGTTTTGGAAGATCTAAAGGGTCTAGATGTTGTGTAGCGATTAACACGCTTATTTAGGTAGCCGGCTCCTAAGCTGGGGAAAGCTTTAACACCTTGGCTGCTAATGGTTTTCCCCTCCTGTGCTGCTTTGAAGGCTTTCCCATTGTTCATGACGAGCTCAGTTGGTCATAAGCACAGCTCAACCGTGCCTCATGACGAGTTGAGCTCATCATGAGCAGCGATGGGGTTAAAGAAGATGGTCATCGCTTTGAAGTCAATCCGTTCTTTTATGCGTAGCCAGTGTAGAGACTTAAGAACAAGGGGTCATACTAGATCTGGGTTTAGGTCTCAGGATGGCTCTGGCCCCGCATTTTATACCACTTGAAGGTGCTGGCTAAGGGATTTGGGAAGACCGAAGTACAAGCTTTTCAAGTGTGGCTCAGCGGTTAGAGGCGACAGACCCGGAAGCTGAGATTGGCCCGGGACCAGGGTTCAATTCCCAACGCGGCAGGGTCTTGGGTCAATGTCCGCGGGCTCGATAATTCTCACCTCGGCGCCTACTCTAACCCTGGGCCCCACTCTGCAACTCTGGGCAATAGCTTACTTAATCTTCACAACAGCCCCTTCAACGCTGGGGATGCCTGGTCTCACCTTGGGGGTGCCCAGAAGGGACCATCTCACAGGGAAAGCCAGGACGGGTTCCCCAGCGGTACACAGCGCTGGGACGCCCCAGTGTGGGAAGCTGTGCGCTTTACAAGTATACCACATTTACATTTACATTTACATAGTCAAGCTTTGATGTCACCAGATTCTGCACCACGATCTTTCTGCTCGCAAGCGGTAACAGTGGCATGATATTTTTTGCATCTGGAGTATGCCAAAGCAAGCACCAGTTAGAATTTGGATTTAAAGCGCATGGAGGGTGTCTTGTCTATGACAATTCCTAAGGTTTTGGCTTTCTCCTTTTCCGCAGGCGGGGGCGGCAGATCTTTTGGCCACCAAGAGTTCCCGTCAGGCGTTTCTGGATTAACAAAGAAAACAACTTCAGTTTTGTCAGGATTGCACTTCATCTGATTGACCTTAATCCAGTTGAAAACCTTTGTCCTTTGTGAGGTAAGACCTAATTATTGTCCCGTTAAAGTCTGTTCCTTTTTCACATGTAAAAACAGCTGAGTGTCATCAGCATAGGAAACAATTTTGACACCCTCTTCCTCTACCAGAAATGCAAGGGGGGATAGATATATATTAAAAATGGTAGGACTGAGAATGGAGCCGGAAAGTGGGAGCCAGATGTCCTAAGATCTATTTGCCAGAGGATGACATCCATATTAAGGCGGTCCCCCAGGTCGATGTTAGCAAGTCTCTCCAGGGGTCTCTCATGTAGGACCGTATCGTAGGCTGCCAACAGATCGAGCAGTATCAGAACAGCCTTGCCTCCCTGGTCAAGCTTACCCTTGAGAAACTCAGTCACTTCCAGCAGAGCCAACTCCATACTGTAGTTAGCCCTAAAACCGGATTGGGACTCATGAAGGAGCCTCCTATATTCAATGTGTTTTTGGAGGGCCTTGTTTACATGCTTCTCTAATACTTTGTAGTGGGCCGTAAGAAGGGAGGTTGGCCTGTAGTTGGCAGGGTCCGTTGGCTTGGCGTTAGCCTTTTTTATCAGTGGAAGAAGCTTAGCATGTTGCCTGAGGAAAGGGAAGCATTAAAGAGCTGGTTTACCATGGAGTTTATGGTGGGAGCTAATAGGTTCAGGATATTCGCTGGACATGGGTCGGTAGGAGAGTCAGACTTAATGCTTTGGAGAAGGGTCAGTGACTCTTCAAGCTGAAACTCTGGGAACGCTAGTAAAGATGGAGGATCCTAGAGGTGAAATTTGCTATTAGAACTAAGGTAGAAGGTCAGTTCTTCCTCTGAGATGTTAGTGAAGGCTGTTGGATCACAGAGATATTTTTGTGGAATAATTGAGCTATTTGCTTAACCCATTCTTCCGTGCATGGCCCTTCCTTTGTGATGGCTTTCGGGCAGTAAAGGATTTAACTATGCTAAAAATGTCCTTACTCTTATTTTGGGAATATTCTATCTTGGTTTAAAAGAAGTTTTTCTTGGCTGCCTTCATGAGAATGTAATGAGCTTTTAAGGTGTCTTTATACACCTTCCTGTCCTCAGGTAGATAGGATTTACGCAATTTCCGTTCCATTTTTCTGCAATTTCTTTTGCCAGATCTGCGGGAATTGTTAAACCATGGAGCTGGTGGGGCCGACCTCTTTGAGGAGCGGGAAACAACCAGTACCGCTGCACCAATGTTGGTTCGGAGCCATGAATCTATTGAGAGGGAGTCCGAGCTGGGGCAGCCAGACAGCTCCAGTGAGGAACAACCTGAAGGCGTCTGCTAACAATGGGATGGATATTTCATGGAACGTCTTGTAATTAGGGACCCTCTGCCTTGCGTTAGCCGAGGAGCTGTGGCAGACTTGGGAATCACAAATTGTAATAGGAGGTGGTCAGACCAGGTAATGGGAAGAGGTAGGCTTACTGATATATCAAAGTTGTGAAAGATTTGGTCTAGGGTATGGCCCTTCTCATGGGTGGCCGAAGAAATAGATGGAAACATGTTGCAGGCCTGCAGCGTCTCCAACAAGAAAATTGTTTGAGAATCTTTTCCATTGTCCATATGTATATTGAAATCTCCCAGAATAATGCAGTTGTTGCATTTTAAGGCCAGGGATTGATGGCTCTATTAAGTGTAGTAATACAATTTCCAGTTGCACAGCGAGGTCTATAAATCAGAAAAACAGCTATGCTATGATGGGGGATTAGGTACAGCAGAAGCCTAGGGACTCTACGCCCTCGATGTTTTCCATCGGTATGGGAGAGCAGTCTAGTTTTTGATTGTAAATTATGGCGACACCAACCCCCTTCCCACTCGTTCAGTCTCTCCTAAGAATTTTGTAATTTGTAGGGATGGCAGAGGTGATAGTAGGGTTGGAGGCTTCAGACAGCCAGGTCTCAGTGAGAAATAAAAGATCAGGCTGTTTGTCTAAAAGTAGGTCATAAATGTGTGATTCATGCTTTTGCATAGAGTGACAATTTAAAAGAGTGGCCTTTAAGTCCTCTGTTTTCTTATTGTTTTTACACTTATTGTTGCGTGGGAGGATCTTGGGTGTGAGTTTCCTGGGCTGGAGGAGAGACCATTTGCACTTATTGCATCAAAAGTCTACCTCCAATTTCGATCAGCCGCTGTACAGTGACAAAATGGTAGCCGCCTAAGGCTAAGCAGTTTTTCCCTATTGTAATATAGTAGAAGAAACTCACCGGAGAGGAACTGGGCAGGATGGCTGGCACCGGACGATCTGGGACGCTGACGGGTGCAGACTAGATTGCTTTTGGTGTGCCTTCTGCGCGCCAGTGACATGCAACCGCTGTGCATGTCCGTTTGCATTGGGAATATATGGGCTAATGCCTATGATGCTAACTGAATCGCTAATGCAGCTGAGGAAGCAAAAACTGCGTGGGAGGAAGTGAGGAGCCAGATAGAAGCCCCAGCCCTCCGTACAATCGGCCTAGCAGCCGCGGCGGACCAGGACTGGAGGAAAGGTGAGATGTGAATCAGAGCAGCTAAGGAGGTATATGCAAGAAAATCAAGTAAAGTGCAAGTGGTCGAAGGTAGGAGAAATTGTTAAAAAGCACAGAGTAATTCAGCCACACATATAAAATTTAAAAAGTATTAAAAACCTAGTAACAGGGCAGGAAACACTAAATCCTACCAATGTCAGCTGCGCGCATCTGTTTACATCGGGAATATATAGGCTAATGCCTATGATGCAAACTGGATTGCTAATGCAGCTGAGGAAGCGAAAACTACGTGGGAAACAGGGGCTCAAATGGATCATAAATTCAAAGCTGGTCGGAACAGGTGCCCCCAAAATATGTTTTGCCCAGGGTCCCCAAAATCCTTAAGATGTCCCTGCGCGGGAAAGCACCAGCTGCCTCCCGCCTCCAGGGGCATTTCGACTGTTGACATCTGTATACATTCTTGACTGTGGATGCAGTGGGGGCAGATTAGCATTTCAAGCATTTGGGCTAGCACCAGCCCCGAAAGACCTCCTAATATTCAAAACCCACAACTTGTTCCCACTGGCTTTCCCCACGCCTGGGACAAGGGTCATTCCCACCAGACCTGAGACTGACCTGATCATTGCGCAATCATTTGTCTAAGGAAACTGCCAAAACTTGACGGGCTATTACCCTCACAAAGAACACTGTTAGAAAGACACTGCAAATAAGTGTCTTGGTTTACATGAACTCCCTGTGAGTTGTCTTGCCCTTGGGGAACTCTATGTCTTAATGTATTAGAGACTGGCTTACTTTACTGCGGATGACTGAGGAATGGTTTTGCTGGCTCTATTGTTCTCCCACTAAAAGACAGTAACAGTCATCCCCAGACATTTGACGGATAGCTTTGATTTCCTATGTGTGGAGTCTTACTATTTCTTAACCTAGCACAATTTCTAGATAAGGATCACTCTACTTTCTTCCTATGCAACTGGGTATATCTGACTGTGATCTTGCCTGGAAAATGGATTTACCTGCTTTTGGACCTCACACAATTTTCGCTAAAGAGGCTTCTATTTTAATATAAAAACTGGTGTGGTGTCCCTTTTGTGTATGTTTTACTGTGTTACTGTTGGTGTGTGTTGCACAAATACTTTACACATTGCCTCTAAAGTTAAGCCTTCCTGCTTTGCGCCAAGCTACCCTGTCGGAAGCGGTGGTCCCTGCTTGGACTAGGGTGCGTACCCAAGCCAACTAGAGACCCGGGTTCTAACATTGGTGGCAACGGTGGGATAGGACTTGTGCTTGTGTAACACCACGCCGTGACTCAGTGTACACCACAACCCTACACCTGACTCCACTGAATTTTTTGTCTACCCTCTCCAATTGGCATTTTTAATTTTTTTAAAATTCTCCCTGACTGGCTGCTCTTTTTGAAAGTCCTTTTGCCTAAGTCCCATTTGATTTTCTCTACAAACGTCCGAGGCCCTACCTAGCAAGATGGAATTTGAGCTGGCCAACCTGGAAGCTTACACGGTGGCGCAACTCAAAGAATTTTGCAAGGAGAAAAGGGTGCAATTCAAGCAAAGCACCAAGAAGGCAGAGCTTCAGAAAGCCTTGAGAGCATGGGTAAGGCAGGGACCAGAGCATGTCACCACAGGAAATCTTGACTTACTGCACTTGGTGGAAAATGACAATTTGTTACCAGTTACAAGGGTACCTTCCAGGGCATACAGTAGTGTGTCAGTAAGGACCCTGTCCTCAGAGGAATTGGAGGACAGGAGAGAGGAGAGACTGCTCAGATGGGAGCTTGCCAAGATGGAGAAAGAAAAGTGGGCCATGGAGCAGGATTGCAAGGAAAAGCGACTGGCTATGAGAGAAAAAGAACTTGCCCATGAGCTCAGCCTAAAGGAACTGGAAGTTCGTGCCCTAGACATAGGGGCCAACAGCAACAAGAATGGTGGCAGCGTACCTACGGAAGCTTCACGTGAGTCCAGGGTCTTTATGCCTAAAGATGTGATGGCCAGTTTTAAGGTGGGGGATAATATTGATAAGTGGTTAGCAGCCTATGAGGTGTACCTAAGAGCCCATAGGGTCCCAGAGAGTCACTGGGGGGTGGGTCTGTACAAGTACATACCTCCAGAAGTTAGGGACACACTCCTTTGCCTAGAAAAGAAAGACCAGACCAACTATTCTGTCATGAAAGCAGCATTGCTCAAAAAATTCGGTCTTACCCCTGAGAGGTATAGGCAGAGGTTTAGGAATAGCCACAAACTTCCCACACAGAACTGGGTAGATTTCCTGGACTATGTTAGTAAAGCTTTGGAGGGCTAGGTGTGGGGCAGCAATGTGTATGACTATGAAGGGTTGTATGACTTGTTCTTAGGAGAGCACCTTCTAGAGAAATGTTTTCCAGAGCTGCACCAATACCTGGTTGACCGAAAGTTGACCAATCCTAGGAAGCTTGCGGAGGAGGCGGACACCTGGGTCAGTACCAGGGTATCCAACTAGGGTTCGGGGGGGGGACTCCCAAAGGGGTGGTTAGGGTTCCCACCAGAAGAAAGAAGGGGAGATAAAAAGAAAGAGTTCTCCAAAGGCCCCCAAAACAATTCACAATGGAAAGTGTCTGGGTCCCAGCCCCAATCTGGCCACCAAAAACCCACTTATCCTGACAAAGTTCAGCAGCCCAGAATTGTCCGGTGCTATGAGTGTGGTGAGATTGGACACTAAAAGGGAGATCCCAAGTGTCGCAAGAGAGCACCACCTCCCACTGGAGGTAAAAACCCTGGGGGGCTAGTGTAGCGCTTGGGGAGGAGCTGTCCCTAGATAATGGGAGTGAGGAGGCAGGGCTTGTCCTAGTGTCTCTGGGAGGCAGTGAAATGGATCCTAAGGTCCATGTGCCCTCCAATACTACTAAGTATAGGCAGTGGGTCACCCTCAATGGTCAGGGGGTGGAGGCCCTGAGGGACACAGGTGCCAGCATCAGTATGGTAAGGAGTCAGCTGGTGTCCCCAGAGCAAATAATTCCCGATGCATTCCACCCAGTTGTGATGACTGACAACAGGGAGGGTCACTATCCCGTAGCACAGGTTCCATTTGAGTGGGGAGGGGTTTCAGGCCTTTTAAGAGCTGGTGTGAGCCCTGCCATTCCAGTGGACTGTCTGTCTGTTAGGGAATGGCCTTGAGCACACTGCCTGAAAGGAGGTAGAGCTCAAAGCGCATGTGGAGATGCTGGGGTTACCGACTGGGTCTGTGCTACCACACGGTACATGGATGTCCGGAAAGGGAGTCAACCAGTGCTGGAGCCTGGAACAATGGGCCAGCCAGCTGCTAAAAAGGGAGGAGTCCAAGGTCGTGGGAAGCTCACCCCGGGGCGGTCACCCGGTGAGATGGATGGGGCACATGGGGAGGTTGCACCGAAGTCCACGGAGGGGAATGTTGCTCCCTTGGGTGACCTACCTACCCCTGCAGAGTGGCAGGTGGAAGGAGGGCCCACCAGGGAGGAGTTTTGTTGGGCACAGAAGGAGTGCCCCACGCTTGAGGGCAAGAGGCGACAGGCCAAAGCCCAATCAGCAGGCAATGCCTCTGCGAAGTATCATATTTACTGGAGGATGGGCTCCTTTACATTGAGCCCAAGGCTCCTGTTAATTGGTCATCCAGGGCCTTAGTGGTCCCCCAATGCTACAGGGCCTTTTATTTTGGAATTGGCTCATGAGATCCCATTGGCAGGACACTTGGGCCAAGACAAGACCTTTGCTAGGCTTGTCTCACATTTTTATTGGCCGCAGATGAGGATCTCCTCAGATACATTCTGCAGGACCTGTCAGACCTGCCAAGCTAGTGGGAAACATGGGACTAAGCTGAAGGCTCCCCTAGCACCACTACCTGTCTTTAGCACCCCCTTGGGTGGGCATCGACATTGTTGGGCCTATGGATCCGCCAACCTCTTCTGGTCACAGGTTTATCCTGGTTCTGGTGGGCCATGCCACCCGGTATCCAGAGGCTATTCCTCTGAGAACTATCATTGCACCTGCGGTGGCCTGGGCCCTGATGGAGATTATTACCAGAGTGGGTTTCCCCAAAGAGGTGATGTCCGACAGGGGCACCAATTTTATGTCTGACTACATGCAAGCCATGTGGAAGGAGAGTGGGGTTACTTATAAGTTCTCCACCCCTTACCACCCACAGACCAATGGTCTTGTTGAGAGATTTAACAAGACCTTAAAGGGCACGATCAGGAGTCTGCCTGAGGGCCTGAGGAAAAAGTGGGACATCCTCTTGCCCTGTCTGTTGTTTTCCAACAGGGAGGTACCGCAGAAGGGGGTAGGCTTCAGCCCCTTCAAGCTTTTGTACAGTCACCCTGTTAGGGGACCTCTCAGTTTAATGAAGGATGGGTGGGAGAAGACTTCCACAGCCAAATGGCTAAGTTGTGGAAGCAAGCTTTAGACAACTTAGAGGCCAGCCAGGTGGTGATGACGGAATGGTACAACCAGAATTCTCACCCTGTGGAGCTAGAACCTGGACAAAAGATGTGGGTCATGGAGCCTGGAGAGCTTAGTGCCCTCAAAGATCGCTGGCCAGGCCCTTATGAGATATTGGAGAAGAAGAGTAAGGCCACTTACCTAGTGGACCTTAATACCCCCAGGCAGCCCCACAGGGTACTACATGCCAACCGCCTCAAACCCCACCATGAGAGGCCTGAGCTCACCTTACTGAAGGTGACTGATGGGGCAGAGGAAGATGAAAGTGAACCTCTCCCGGACCTCTTTGCTTCCAACGAGAAGGACGGATAGGTTGAGGGAGGGGTCCCCTCCCCATCCTTGACTCCTGAGCAACAGAGGGACTGCCACAAGGTCCTGGGGCAGTTCTCCTCAATATTTTCCCTGGGATTACCCACCTGTGTACCCATGATGTGAACATAGGAGACAGCCTCCCTGTCAAGTCCAAGTCTTACAGGCTGTCAGATAAAATGAAGGCCAGCATCCAGAGTGAAGTCACTAGGGGCCCGATGTAGGTAAAACCCATTTACCGAATTTGAAATACCGAATTTGACCGATTCAGTATTTCAAAATCGGTAAATGGGATGTAGGTCCCAACATCTGGAATCATTACCGATTCCTTACAAATTCGGTATTTACCGATTCGGTAAATACCGAATCGGTATTTGCTATTGAATCCTATGGGCCTTTGAGGCCCATAGGATTAAAGTCAAATACCGAATCGGTATTTACCGAATCGGTAAATACCGAATTTGGCAAGGGTGCAGGGGGTGTCACTTTGACACCCTCTAGCACCCCCAAAACGGGCATGTGTGCAATGTGGCACACAGACATGCCCTAAGGGCACGTCTGTCTGTCACATGGCACATGTGTACATGCACAGATGTGCATGTACACAGGAATCGGTATTTTACCATGGATTTGTATTCCATGGTAAAATACCGATTCTGTAAGCCATGTGCTGATGGAACATTGGCTACCTACATTGCATTTTCGGTAATTTTACTGAATCGTTATCATTACCGAATCGGTAAATATTACCGATTCGGTAAATTTACTGATTCGGTAATGATAACGATTCGGTAAAATTACCGAAAATGTGCCCCTACATCTCGATAGCCCTTTACCGATCGGAAACGGCCGAAAATCGGTATTTTCGGCCGATTCCGATCGGTAAAGGGCTACCTACATCGGGCCCTGAGATGCTGCAGTTGGGGGTGATAGAGCCCTCCAACAGCCCTTGGTCCAGTCTGGTGGTTCTGGTACCAAAAGCTGCGCCACCGAGCACCACACCAGAACTTAGGTTCTGTGTGGATTACAGAGGGCTGAAGTCTGTGACCAAGACTGATGCTCATCCTATCTCTAGGGCGGATTAGCTCATTGACCAGCTGGGGGCTGCCCGATACCTGAGTACCTTTGACCTCACGTTAGGGTACTGGCAGATCGACCTAACGGAAGGAGCCAAGAGAGGTCCGCCTTTTCCACCCCAGAGGGCCACTACCAGTTATGCCCTTTGGACTGAAAAACGCTCCTGCCACCTTACAGCTGCTGGTGAACCGGGTCCTCTCCGGTTTAGAGGCCTTCTCTGATGCCTACCTGGATGACATAGCTGCCTTCAGTAGCACCTGGGAAGACCATCTGGGTCACCTCCAGGAAGTGCTTCAGGGCCAGCAGCAGGCAGGCCTGTCTATCAAAGCCAGCAAATGCCAGATAGGGCAGGGGTCGGTAGTCTACCTAGGACACTTGGTGGGCGGGGCAAGGTGCAGCCTCTACAGGCAAAGATAGCAACCATCCTGGCCTGGGAGCCCCCCAAAACACAGACTGAGGTCAGGGCATTCCTGGGACTCACAGTGTACTACCGCAGATTTGTGAAGGGTTATGGCACTAATTTGGCCCCCTTGACTGAGCTAACCTCTAAGAAACACCCTAGAACAGTGATTTGGAAAGAGGCTTGCCAAAAAGCCTTTGACTCTCTAAAGCAGGCCATGTGCACAGCTCCTGTGCTCAGGGCTCCTGACTTCTCCAAAGAGTTCATTGTCCAAATAAACGCCTCAGAGCATGGCATAGGGGCAGTACTTTCACAACTTGGACCAACCAGTGGCTTTCATCTCCAGTGGACTACTCCCCCGGGAACAGCAGTGGAGTGCTATAGAGAGATAAGCTTTTGCTGTGGTCTGGGCTGTGAAGAAGCTGAGGCCATACATGTTTGGCTCACACTTCCTGATTCAGACTGACCACCGGATCCTCAAGTGGCTTATGCAAATGAGGGGCGAAAATCCCAAATTGTTGAGGTTGTCCATTTCCCTACAGGGGATGGACTTCATGGTTGAACACAGACCCTGAGTAGACCATGCCAATTCTGACGGTCTCTCTAGGTTTTTCCACCTTAGTGATGAGAACTCCCTAGAGGTTGGGTAGTTCTCCCCACTCTCGGCTGGGGGGGATACATGTTGGACATGTCAGCCTTAGGGTGGTCTTCCCCTACCTTTTTGCCCTTTTGCGTCACATTTTTACCTTATATTTTGTTGGACTTAGGATTCTGGGTGCCTTACCACTGCTAAACAGTGCTGAGGTGCAGGTGCTCACCCTAAAACAATGTGACACTGGCATATCTGCCACAAGCCCCTGCTACAGCAGTAAGGCTTAACCCTCCATAGGCTGACATTGGGAACCCCCCTTATGGGATAATTTCTGACAGGGACCTAATAAGTCTGTCATGTTTGGTCTTGTTGGATTTGGGCGGGGAACCCTTTACGATGATATATGGGTTTGGGCACTACTACAATAGGGATCCCACTTTTTGAAAGTGGACCTTATCCTGCCTACACTTAGTCTGAGCACTGTAGACTCCCCCCTCCCCTCTGCATACTGATAGCCTGCCTGGATTGGGAGGTGGGAGTGGTGATTCACACATTCTCCCCTGGAATGGGCTGTGACCAGCTGCCCACTGCAGCCTTAACAGCCCTGTCTTTCGTCACTGTGCCAGCCAGGTCAGGGAAGGCAGGGCACATCCCAGAACTCTCTGGACTCCTTTAGAAACCCCTGCCGCCAGACCCTTCCAGAGACTTCCACCACCTTCTGGCCATTAGACTGTAGGATACAGAAGGGTGGGTCCTGGCCTCACCTCTTTGTTACACCCTGGACTAAGAAGAATCCCTGCTGGAGTGAGGACTGCTGTGCCAGGAAGGATTGCCAGTCTGAAGGAGGCTGACTGCTCCAAGGCACTGCTGCCCCTACCTACTGAGCTGCCCTACTGCCTGCTGATCCTGCCCTGCCAGGGAGACTAGAAATAACAACACCAGAAT
Organism: Lissotriton vulgaris; assembly: GCF_964263255.1. Lineage (NCBI taxonomy): Eukaryota > Metazoa > Chordata > Amphibia > Caudata > Salamandridae > Lissotriton > Lissotriton vulgaris. Next base: position 1,152,806,338 of record NC_141687.1, on the reverse strand, counting down.
GTCTCCATCCTCTATTGCTGATTGTTCCCCTGCCTGGTGGGGAATTCAGAAATACAACAACGTTTTCTTCATCTCTAAAAACTGCTCTTTGGAACTTATCCTGAAGCTCTGTGCTTGTACTCTGCACCACCGGGAACTTTAGGACTGCTTCTACAACGAAGCCCCGAGAGCTGCAATCGTCCCAGGGACTTCGAGGAAACCACTACTGCTGCCTGGAGACCCTAACTGGACAGTAAGGCGCTGTAAACTAGAAGCTCTGGGACCTGGTAATCACCGCCGCTGCCCGGGCCCCCCTGAGGCACGGAGAAGCTCTGTGAGCTGTGAGCACTGGAAGCGTTGAAAGCCCAAAATCACCGCCGCTGGCCCTAGCGGGGCGCCTCCCTGGAAGCAGTCCCACAGCACTGGTGGCCAACGGACTCCAAACTGCCCCCATGGTCACCACCGCCGCCCGGGACCTGAAGGCACGTAAAGCCTGGGAGGGCGGTGAGGAGGGATCGCGGGAAAGCACCAGCGGCCTCCCGCCTCCATTGGCATTTCGAGAGTTGACGTCTGTAAAGCATTCTTGACAGTGGGTGCAGTGGGGGCAGATTAGCATTGCGCGCATTAGGGCTGGCACCAGCCCCGAAAGACCTCCCAATATTCAAAACCCGCAACTTGTTCACACAGGCTTTCCCCACGCCTAGGACAAAGGCCATTCCCACCAGACCTGAGACTGACCTGATCATTGCGCAATTGGTTGTCTAAAGAAACTGCCAAAACTTGAAGGGCTATTACCCTCACAAAGAACACTGTTAGAAAGTCACTGAAAATAAGTGTCTTGGTTTACATGAACTCCCTGAGACTTGTCTTGCCCTTGGGGAACTCTATGTCTTAATGGATAAGAGACTGGCTTACTTTACTGCGGATGACTGAGGAATGGTTTTACTGGCTTTATTGTTCTCCTAATAAAAGACAGTAACAGCCATCCCCAGAAATTTGACGGATATCTGTGATTTCCTATGTGTGGAGTCTTACTATTTCTTAACCTTGCACAATTTTTAGATAAGGATCACTCTACTTTCTTCCTATGCAACTGGGTTTATCTGACTGTGATCTTGCCTGGAAACTGGATTTACCTGCTTTTGGACCTCGCAAGATTTTAGATAAAGATTCTTCTATTTTTATATAAAAACTGGTGTGGTGTCCCTTTTGTGTGTGTTTTACTGTGTTACTGTTGGTGTGTTGCACAAATACTTTACACATTGCCTCTGAAGTGAAGCCTTCCTGCTTTGCGCCAAGCTACCCTGTCGAAAGCGGTGGTCCCTACTTGGACTAGGGTGCATACCCCCGCCAACTAGAGACCCCAGAGGGCCACTACCAGTTATGCCCTTTGGACTGAAAAACGCTCCTGCCACCTTCCAGCTGCTGGTGAACCGGGTCCTCTCCGGTTTAGAGGCCTTCTCTGATGCCTACCTGGATGACATAGCTGCCTTCAGTAGCAACTGGGAAGACCATCTGGGTCACCTCCAGGAAGTGCTTCAGGGCCAGCAGCAGGCAGGCCTGACTATCAAAGCCAGCAAATGCCAGATAGGGCAGGGGTCGGTAGTCTACCTAGGACACTTGGTGGGCGGGGCAAGGTGCAGCCTCTACAGGCAAAGATAGCAACCATCCTGGCCTGGGAGCCCCCCAAAACACAGACTGAGGTCAGGGCATTCCTGGGACTCACAGTGTACTACCGCAGATTTGTCAAGGGTTGTGGCACTAATGTGGCCCTCTTGACTGAGCTAACCTCTAAGAAACACCCTAGAACAGTGATTTGGAAAGAGTCTTGCCAAAAAGCCTTTGACTCTCTAAAGCAGGCCATGTGCACAGCTCCTGTGCTCAGGGCTCCTGACTTCTCCAAAGAGTTCATTGTCCAAATGGACGCCTCAGAGCATGGCATAGGGGCAGTACTTTCACAACTTGGACCAACCAGTGGCTTTCATCTCCAGTGGACTACTCCCCCGGGAAAAGCAGTGGAGTGCTATAGAGATATAAGCTTTTGCTGTGGTCTGGGCTGTGAAGAAGCTGAGGCCATACATGTTTGGCTCACACTTCCTGATTCAGACTGACCACCGGACCCTCAAGTGGCTTATGCAAATGAGGGGCGAAAATCCCAAATTGTTGAGGTTGTCCATTTCCCTACAGGGGATGGACTTCATGGTGGAACACAGACCCTGAGTAGACCATGCCAATGCTGACGGTCTCTCTAGGTTTTTCCTCCTTAGTGATGAGAACTCCCTAGAGGTTGGGTAGTTCTCCCCACTCTCGGCTGGGGGGATACATGTTGGACATGTCAGCCTTAGGGTGGTCTTCCCCTACCTTTTTGCCCTTTTGCATCACATTTTTACCTTATATTTTGTTGGACTTAGGATTCTGGGTGCCTTACCACTGCTAAACAGTGCTGAGGTGCAGGTGCTCACCCTAAAACAATGTGACACTGGCATATCTGCCACAAGCCCCTGCTACTGCAGTAAGGCTTAACCCTCTGTGAGCTGTGAGCACTGGAAGCGCTGAAAGCACGAAATCACCGCCGCTGGCCCTAGCGGGATGCCTCCCTGGAAGCAGTCCCACTGCACTGGTGGCCAACGGACTCCAAACTGCCCCCATGGTCACCACCGCCGCCCGGGACCTGAAGGCACGTAAAGCCTGGGAGGGTGGTGAGGGGGGATCGCGGGAAAACACCAGCGGCCTCCCGCCTCCATTGGCATTCCGAGAGTTGACGTCTGTAAAGCATTCTTGACAGTGGGTGCAGTGGGGACAGATTAGCATTGCACGCATTAGGGCTGGCACCAGCCCCGAAAGACCTCCCAATATTCAAAACCCGCAACTTGTTCACACAGGCTTTCCCCACGCCTAGGACAAAGGCCATTCCCACCAGACCTGAGACTGACCTTATCATTGCGCAATTGGTTGTCTAAAGTAACTGCCAAAACTTGAAGGGCTATTACCCTCACAAAGAACACTGTTAGAAAGACACTGAAAATAAGTGTCGTGGTTTACATGAACTCCCTGAGACTTGTCTTGCCCTTGGGGAACTCTATGTCTTAATGGATCAGAGACTGGCTTACTTTACTGCGGATGACTGAGGAATGGTTTTACTGGCTTTATTGTTCTCCTAATAAATTGCAGTAACAGCCATCCCCAGACATTTGACGGATATCTGTGATTTCCTATGTGTGGAGTCTTACTATTTCTTAACCTTGCACAATTTTTAGATAAGGATCACTCTACTTTCTTCCTATGCAACTGGGTTTATCTGACTGTGATCTTGCCTGGAAACTGGATTTACCCGCTTTTGGACCTCGCAAGATTTTAGATAAAGATTCTTCTATTTTTATATAAAAACTGGTGTGGTGTCCCTTTTGTGTGTGTTTTACTATGTTACTGTTGGTGTGTTGCACAAATACTTTACACATTGCCTCTGAAGTGAAGCCTTCCTGCTTTGCGCCAAGCTACCCTGTCGAAAGCGGTGGTCCCTACTTGGACTAGGGTGCATACCCCCGCCAACTAGAGACCCCGGTTCTAACAGGTGACTTTTCATATCAGTTGGATTCTCCTGGTGACTGACTGATACATCTCCATGTTGAAGACCGGGATCGCTTACCCCAGTTGCCACAAAATACTGACCCTTATTCGCTTCTAAAGGTGATAGATGGATTTTGCCATGTGTTTGTTTTGCTGGAAAGGTCAGGCAGGTGGCATTCTTACACAGATATATTAGTGGACAGGGAGGTCTGCCCTGGGGCAGACCCAACTCTTCTGATGCCTGTGATGCCAGTACATCCTGTGGCTGATACTGAGATCTGGATACATCTGATTCAGAACAGGTAAAATACCAGAAATTGCGAGCCTTTCTGAAAGTTATGAGGTGGTTTCCGCTCTTAGTGGGAAGAGCAGAGCGTTCCAAACTTTCCCTGTCATAACAGCGAACACTCTACCTCCCATCCTGGCTTTCCTGAATTTAGGTACTTTAACTAGAAAAGCAGAGACAGAGTGAAGTGCTTTGAAGCAGGCATATCTCAGAACCCTGAAAATACATCTTTTCTCAATTGATAGCCAATAAAATGATCTCAGATTTTGATGTTTTTGTGCACTCTTTTTGGGATATTGGGGATGATCATTCTGAACAACCTGCAGCTTCCTTTCAGCGTATTTTGGAAGCTCCAAATATAGTGCATTGGAGTAGTCGAGCCAGCTCTTGACCAGGGCTTGAACAAGTTGTTGTTTATGCTCCTCTGGAATGAGGGGGAGAATATTTCTCAGAGTCTTCATAGTGTAACAGATGGTGGGAAAGAGTTTGGATACTTGCAGCCTGAAAGTCATTATGCTGTCAAATATAAAACCCAGATTGTGGACTTTTTCAATAGGTGAGGCGGGTATTCCTAGAGATTATGGTCACCATGAGTCTACCCATTTTCCAACCTCATGACAAATAAAAACTCTACCTGGCCTCCCAGCTGCACTTTAGAAACCAAGCAATGACCCCTCAGGCAAAAATCACTAAAACTCTTCTTCAACACCACCCATTTGCTTGTAACTTTTTCACTTGTCTTCAACCACCTATCACAAATTACCCCCCCCCCCCCAAATCCACTTCAATAAGTTCAATGCCCTGCAAGTTGGCAATACCCCACAACTTGGAAACTCTGAAAGCCCCAAAATATAATCACAGCATACAAAGTGTAAACAAAAACTATTCATACCTTGGTGAACATATCCTTTGTAAATCCTATTCAATCCTCCCCAACAAATCAGCTAGTATAGGCTTCTTAACCCTCGACCTCTTGCATTTCTCTCTAGCACAGCCATGTAAGATTCACCAACTCAATTCGCCTGCTGAATTCACATGCCTCTAAAACATCGTCGGTCCTCTGAGAAAATTCATCAACTGATTGACTCCATTGCTCCAGACACAAATTCTTGCCAAGCCTGCATATTTGCACCCTTCGTAGATGGCGCTAACAACTTTTTAACCTGTTTTAAAACTCTCATTCCCTTAACACCCAGACCTCTTGTTGAATCTCTATCTTCTGTGCATTTACTCATGATGCCAGCCCACATAATTTCGGCTACTCTGAACAAGATAAAGAATCAGCAATGTTCTCCACACTAGGCACATGCTTTGAATTGAAAGCAATGTTTAATATCTAGGCATAAACCTCTGTGGCAAAAGCAGTAAACAAATGCACTTCGCATTCCCTCTGCAGGATATAACACATCCGATTGGCAAAGCTTTGTCCACAAAAATCTCACCTTCAAAATTCCTACCCAACAACTCAAAATCCAAAGGACAAATTGGTAAAAATCTAAAAGATGTTTTGATGGCACAATTCGCCAATTCCACACCTTGTCCACAAGCACTGATTAATTGAAATGCCATAGCCACTGAAGCAAATTGCATCATAACATCCTCTTTTGCAATGAAATTATAAATGGATTGCCCATTTGCTACTGACAAATAAAGACTCATCCAAAACACTTTCACCTCCTTGTCAGAATTGTAAGCTAGCCATGCCTCCAACTTCTAGTTATTAACCAAAGTAAAAGCCCTTTTTGCAAAATTGAGGTTGCAACCTTCTTCCTCCCCTGTGTGGGAATGTGTGCAGTATGGTTGACTTCCCCAAAGACTTCACAATGGGGTGTTTTTCATCACACCTGGAGCATTTATACTTGTACCTGGGAAAAAGGCAAGAATGTCCTTACATAAAGTACAATCAAGCAAACAACAATGCAGTATTAACCTCCCCAACTTCCTTTTCTACCAAGCTGCCTTCCTAATTAGACCAATCACCTGGTGGCTACACCCATCAGTTCCTCTTCACCCTACTTGGGTGGACATAGAGATGGACCTAACCACTCCTCTCTCACCCATAAGTATACTAACAACAACACATATTAAGGGTCCTCATTCTTACCAAATAATCAAAGATTCAGGAACAGTTTCCAAAATATAAGATAAATGCATTCCTCGTGCAATCTAAGACTCTGAACTTGCCTCCATATGATTCAATCCATTATTACAACTTGATCATAACCCCTCTTTCTGGGTATGATGGGCTTCTATTTGATTACTATATTTCAAAGACATTATATCCTTGGAATATCAACTAACATTTGCCATATTAACAGCTACATTTTTATTCCGGCCTATTGATTTTCATGATTTCCAATCTCTCAAAATTGCTCTTAGGGATTTTAAAGAAACCACATAAAGCAGATTGTCTCAACTTCCTCTATACCGTAATATCTAAAAACCATAAAGTCTTGATAGTCTATAAAATATTTAAGAAATCCTCTCCAACTTTACAGACGAGAACCCAAAAACATGGGATGCATCATGCATTGAGCAAAATATAAACCCCATACCACCATTGTATTGGCCGGTTATATTGAAATGAATAGCATTAAGTATGGGCGAATTTTGCGAATCTCGCGTTCGCGAATTTTGCGGATTTGCGAACTCGCAATCCGCAAAATCCGCGAATTCTCGCAAATTTGCAGATTTTTTTTTTTTTGTGTTCGCAAGTGTTTCTGCCAGTTCGCGAGCTTTTGGTACTAGTTCGCAATTGCGAACTTACTTGTCGGCTCGCAACGGTCGCGACTATGTTGTTTCTACGTCTGGTTCATCATCACAGCCTCCCAGCACCCTCTGTTTCACCACTGCCACCCTCTCTTTGACCCATGCCACCCTCTGTTACATCAATGCCACCCTCTGGTTCATCATCACTGTAGAAGATGGGGGGGAAAAGCAAGCCCACCTGCCCTGCTTGAACTGACATGAATTAATTTGGGGTTAGTTTATTAACAACACCTGCCCTGCCCCAACTGACAATAATGAATTAGGGGCTAATTAATGTGTCACTGAATTTGAAGTTCCAGCCTGGCACCTGCTTGTCTGCTCCCTTAGCTGTAAATCAGGACCTTTGTGGCATACAGTTAAGGTCAGAGCAGGGTCACACAATAGTTGCAAGCAGGCAACCGAATTCTGGAGGGCCCCCTCAGGAAGCACTACAGGGAATCGTTACAAATCATGAGGTTGACCTTTTGCACCTGCTCATTGCTTTTGCAAAAATCGTTTTTCGGTTTTTTCGCGCTATTCGCGGGGCGCGGCGTCGTGCGAAACCGACCGCGGAAGCCGCCAATTCGTGCGAATGAGCTTTATATTTTTTTGCGGCTTGTTGTTTCGCGAGTTTTTTTGCAGTATTCGCGAGCCGCTTGCAGCGCAACACGCGAATTTACCCCAAGGTCGAGTACGGGCGCGGCCATTTTGTTTGCATGACGTATTTCCGTTTCTGCCCGCTATGTATAATCTCGCGCAGTAAGCGCATTGCAAGTACAAGTTCGCACGAGATTGCGAGGAAAATCTCGTGCGAACTTACTTTCGCGCTCGTGAATGGGCGCCGGCCATCTTGTTTTTCATTAATTTCCTGTGTCTGGGCATGGTGTTTAATCCTCTTGCTATCTTTGCCATCCTTTGCTTGTTTTCAGTTTTTTTTTAACGATTTTGCTTCTTATCTATCCCTCTCTTTTCCTAGCTGTATATTTTTGTCTTTTCTGCTATTTTTCTTTACTTTTAAACTACTTTTTTAAACTCTTTTCTTTTCTTCTTCCCTATCCTATTCCTTCTTAATTTTCTACTTCCTACCTTACCTGCCCAGACCATGGTGAACGATTCAGAAAAGGGGGTGGTGATGAACAGAGTGTCTGAATTAAGCAGACCACTCTTACCCAGTCCAAAGATCAGGGCTTGATCCATCACCGTTATTTATCTCACTGCACCATCCCAGCTCAGAACCTGGCTATATGCAAATCAGTCTGTCCCTGGCCCAGTGCATCATGGGAACAGGGCAGACTAAACTACCAAGCCAATTCTTCACCAGAAAGGAGACAAGCTACCGGGGACCGGTTTCTGGCATTTCAGCCGTCATCGGCCCGGCTTGCTTGAATCCTGATGGTGCAGTGAGAAAGGGACTCATGTCTGAGTATACCCTGCCACACCTATTGTGTCCAAGAACGATTCAGAAAAGGGGGTGGTGATGAACAGAGTGTCTGAATTAAGCAAACCACTCTTACCCAGTCCAAAGATCAGGGCTTGATCCATCACCGTTATTTATCTCACTGCACCATCCCAGCTCAGAACCTGGCTATATGCAAATCAGTCTGTCCCTGGTCCAGTGCATCATGGGAACAGGGCAGACTAAACTACCAAGCCAATTCTTCACCAGAAAGGAGACAAGCTACCGGGGACCGGTTTCTGGCATTTCAGCCGTCATCGGCCCGGCTTGCTTGAATCCTGATGGTGCCGTGAGAAAGGGACCCATGTCTGAGTATACCCTTCCACACCTATAGTGCACCATCAGGATTCAAGCAAGCCGGGCCGAAGACGGCTGAAATGCCAGAAACCGGTCCCCGGTAGCTTGTTTCCTTCCCAGTATAAGAATTGGCTTGGTAGTTTGGTCTGCCCTGTTCCCATGATGCACTGGGCCAGGGTCAGACTAATTTGCATATAGCCAAGTTCTGAGCTGGGATGGTGCAGTGAGCTAAAAAACGGTGATGGATCAAGCCCTGATCTTTGGACTGGGTAAGAGTGGTCTGCTTAATTCAGACACTCTGTTCATCACCACCCCCTTTTCTGAATCATTTTTGTCCACCATAAGCGTGGAAGGGTATACTCAGATGTGAGTCCCTAGCTCATTGCACCATCAGGATTCAAGCAAGCCGGGCCGAAGACGGCTGAAATGCCAGAAACCGGTCCCCGGTAGCTTGTTTCCTTCCCAGTATAAGAATTGGCTTGGTAGTTTGGTCTGCCCTGTTCCCATGATGCACTGGGCCAGGGTCAGACTAATTTGCATATAGCCAAGTTCTGAGCTGGGATGGTGCAGTGAGCTAAAAAACGGTGATGGATCAAACCATGATCTTTGGACTGGGTAAGAGTGGTCTGCTTAATTCAGACACTCTGTTCATCACCACCCCCTTTTCTGAATCATTTTTGTCCACCATAAGCGTGGAAGGGTAAACTCAGATGTGAGTCCCTAGCTCATTGCACCATCAGGATTCAAGCAAGCCGGGCCGAAGACGGCTGAAATGCCAGAAACCGGTCCCCGGTAGCTTGTTTCCTTCCCAGTATAAGAATTGGCTTGGTAGTTTGGTCTGCCCTGTTCCCATGATGCACTGGGCCAGGGTCAGACTAATTTGCATATAGCCAAGTTCTGAGCTGGGATGGTGCAGTGAGCTAAAAAACGGTGATGGATCAAGCCCTGATCTTTGGACTGGGTAAGAGTGGTCTGCTTAATTCAGACACTCTGTTCATCACCACCCCCTTTTCTGAATCATTTTTGTCCACCATAAGCGTGGAAGGGTATACTCAGATGTGAGTCCCTAGCTCATTGCACGATCAGGATTCAAGCAAGCCGGGCCGAAGACGGCTGAAATGCCAGAAACCGGTCCCCGGTAGCTTGTTTCCTTCCCAGTATAAGAATTGGCTTGGTAGTTTGGTCTGCCCTGTTCCCATGATGCACTGGGCCAGGGTCAGACTAATTTGCATATAGCCAAGCTCTGAGCTGGGATGGTGCAGTGAGCTAAAAAACGGTGATGGATCAAGCCCTGATCTTTGGACTGGGTAAGAGTGGTCTGCTTAATTCAGACACTCTGTTCATCACCACCCCCTTTTCTGAATCAGACCATGGTGAAGCCAGGCGCCGTGAAGCTGTCCAGGCACTTGAGGGCGGCAGCGGCGGCGGGGAGGAGGAGTCCTGGACCCCGTGCCAGGACACCATGCGGTCGATTGAGGGGGGAGCAGGTGATGCGACTGGAGATCTTCAGCCCGGAGGAAGTGGGCGCGCTGGTCTACTTCGTCCAGCGCCGCCTGCCCAGGACCATCGCGGGAGGCGGCAGGATCGCTGCCGGCGGCTACAACATCCGGGAGCGCCGGAAGCGGTGGGAGAAGGTGTGCTGGGCCATATCCCACCTCTACGGGGTCCAGCGCACCTACAGCCAGGTCACCCATCGCTGGACGGACCTCCTGGACCGGGAGCACGACCTGCTGGACCAGCTCGGCTTGGAGATCCCCGGGCTTGGTGAGTAGTAGTAGCCATTTCATCACTCACTACTATGATGTTTTCTCCTGCTCTGTGTTGTTGTATTGCAAATATTTGTTTTTTACATGGAGCAAGCCAATAATGCCGCTGATGACGATTACATTGTAGTTAAATTATATTTCAAAATCTTCTGTGCATTTCAGGTGCACTGCTCTCCTTCTCAGTGGCGTTGCTACTATGCTTATTTGTTTTCTATTTTGTGGTCTCATTGGCCTGAGTAACTATTATGTATGAGTGTACTTTACAGAACTGCGTAATGCTAGACACTAGGGGGCAGGTTACATTTACAAGCCCCTTGCGCCACGTTTACGTTGCCTTGCGTGACGCAACAGCGGCGTAAACGTGGCGCATCCCTGCGAGTCATTTACAGCATGACGCATCTAGGGAGACGCGTCACGTTATAAAGCCATGGGCCTGCACCACAATGGATGCGTTCCTAGTACGCAGGGTGGGCGGTCCGGCGGCTGTGCGCCTCGCAAAATTGCCTGCGTGAAATCTACAAGATTTAACGCAGGCACTTCTGCGACGCTGCTACGTCAATTCAATTCCTTATGCCTGCTTGAAGCAGGCGTAAGGACTGACACAGCATGTTAAGTATTGGGTGGCCCTGAGCATTACTGGAGTTGCATTGCTTTGGCGACGTGACTCCAGCGATGTGCCGCTCTTACGTGACGAGATGCGTCACGCAAGTGCCTACCCTTGCGCCAGGGCGCGCCGCATTGTAAATGAGGCGTATCTGCCGTGTCGCAAGGGTACTTTTGCGTGACGCATTTGATCTGGCGCATCTCTAGAGATGCGCCAGAACGCGTAAGGAAGTATGCCCCTAAGGGGCAGAATTGCAATTACCGTCGCATCCCTGCAAAGTAGCAGGGATGTGCCATTAATTGTGCGGCCCGCTACCACCACCAAACATGGTGCGCCGTATTTGCAATGCGGCGCACCATGGGCCCAAAACATCACCGAAGCTTTACTGCTGGAGTTGCGTCGCAACGATGGCGCAGCTCCAGCAATGCTCTGGGGTACCCTATCTCCCCAATGCTGGGTCAAGCCGTACGTCTGCTTCAAGCAGGTGCAGGGTTTGTGTGACGCATCATTGTCCTAAAGGTGACTGATTGAAATTTTGTAGATTTCCCTCAGCCACTTTTAGGATGTGTTCCAGCGCAGGAATGCCCTCCCTTGCGCCGGAACGCCCCCTGATGGCGCAGGGCTTTATAATGGGATGCATCTCCCAAATGCGTCACGTTGTTATAATATTATACGCCGCACCATGGCGCCCTTTTTTGTTTAGCTGCTGCGTCACAAAAGTCACGCAAGAACGGAGCAAAAGAGCCGCAAGGGGCTTAAATCTGCCCCTTCCTTTGTACCCCTGACAATAAGAAAAATAGTGGCGGTGGATTGATAGTTTGACTATTTAAATGACTGGTAATGTAGCAGGCAACTGTTAGTGTTGTCACTGATCTGACTGAAATCACAATGGAGTTTGTCTGTCACTTTGCGTCTTGCCTGTGGACTGCTGCCTGCCAGTCCTAGGTGAACCTTTCAGTACTTTGTTTAGTGAGTTACGTGACTTTCGAAGTCACAGGTCCGCAAATAAATGAAAACTAACCCTAATCAATATAATTTCGCGGAAATATTTTGTTATTGTTCTTTTGAAATGTTTGATTTGGTTGACATTGACAAGCAACAATCATCCATGTTTTCTGTTCTTTCTTTCATGTTGTACGTCAGCTCCCCCCAGGGGCGAGGGGAGGACACAGGAGCAGCAGGCGGCGGATACTGTTGAACAGGGCCAGTATCGGGCAGGCGAGGGCTCCTTTGCTGGCCCCAGTAAGTTTTCATTTTAGACTAGTACCTATTTTTCCTAGCGTTCCTCATTTGATTTTTTCAAAATTGTCTTTGATCTTCTTGTAGACTGTATCTAAATTCTTATCCTGCCTCTACTATGACTCCCTGTGGAATTACTGGATTATTCTTATTAGTCTGTCTGTGTAGCTAACTAAGATTGCACGGTTAGCGAAACTCCCATTCTAGTCAGCAATAGCTCTATCAACTTAGTGCAGTCCTCTGGGATTGTCCATAATGTCTTTTGAAGTGTTCTATCTGCTTTGAAAATTCCCAACTATAAAATGTGAATGACCACCAAGAAAGAATAAGATACCACCTTTTGGTTTGGATAGGAGGACAATCCATACCACTACAGTGGCGCGGACAATTCTTCTGCAGAAACAGAACTATGGACAATAAATAGTGCATTGCTTATCAATTATAATAGGCGCTGTTAGAGTTTCCACATACCTCTGTGATAACAGACTTTGAACCCCCAATGTCCTTACTGACTGACTACATAGTGTGGCACAGTCATTTACCTCCCGAATTCATCGATCATTGATCCCCAATGATGATTATTATCCAACGTAGCTGAAGAGTACGGAGTCAGAGTCAAGAAGTGTCAGAGGCACGGACTCATGCTTGCAAAAATTGCAAAACCTTTCGCTCAGTCACTCTAGTCACTCTGGACCAAAAAACACAGAGTCTCTCTAAGTTTAAAAGCTTTATTAAAAGTAAACACATTTATTAAAATGAAGTCATAATAAAAAAACGAAACGTTTAACTGAGAATGTAAAAGTGGTTAGTGCTGACGATTAATTGAAGACATTTCTTGTGGTCGAGCCGAGCTCTCACCTTGTTTCAACTTGATCTTGTTGTTAGAAGTCCATCTTCTGTCTGTGTGGAAAAAAATGGTGCGTGTTAAAAAGCCAGCCTTCATCAGTTGTGCCAAAAAGTGCTGCATTACATTGTTTTGACATGTCTTCATTCCTAGACCAAATACTAGTGAGTGGTTTATTCTAACATTCTTAAATGTACTTTGTAGGTGGAACATCTGGTGGCGGGGCCAACGCGGAGGTGGTGGTGCTCGACACGGAGGCGGAGGGCAATTCCTCAGGGGAGGATGCGGCGGTTCCAGTGCCGGCTGTGAGAGTTCAGACGGTGGTGGTGGCGGGCAGAGGTAAGCTCTTATATATTCCTTACTTATTGAGATTGAAGACGTGGCTGGGAAGGAAAGAATATGAGATGCATGGCTGGGTGAATGATGAAGCAATGATTGGTGGAAGGATAACAGCCTGGGTGGGTGACACAGAAACTGTATGTGTCCATATACCTGGATCATGCTACTATCTGACTCTTAGATAGCATATGTGTATCTAGAGCAGGGGTACTCATAGTACGGCCCGGCAAGCCTTCCTTGGCGGTGTGCAGACCTTGCAGACAATCACTGCTCCCCCGGCCCCCACAGAGCAGAGTGGAGATGCAGGGCCACAAAGAGGTGAAATAGAACAAAGCCTCTGCTCTGTGGGGCCGGGCAAGCAGTGATTGTCAGGGTGGAGATGCAGGGGCGCTACAACAAACAAAGCCTCAATAATATGTTAATGGTCTTTTAAAGACCTGTTAAGTACTTTGGTGTGGCTGTCTGTGTGTGCGCGTTGAGGAAGCTGTCTCAGCCCGGGCTGAAGGCTGACACAGACAGACACACACACAGTGAGATGACAGAGGGGGAGGGAGAGGGAGGGCAGGAGGGAGAGAGAGATGGAGAGGGAGGGCAGGAGGGAGAGCATGAGTGAGAGAGATGTATGTAAATGCTGGGTCTGGTGGCTCAGTGGATGAAGGCATCTGCTGCAGGGACCTGTGTGCAACCTCATGGTCACAAGTTTTTGTTTTGCTTTAGCCCCGCCCCCTCTGACTCCGCCCCCACCAGTGCGCACAAACTACACTGTAAATTTAGCCCCTGAGAGAAAGTTTGTGAGTACCCATGATCTAGAGAGAGTAGACGGTCAGTGGATGAACTAAGTGTAACTTTGAAGAGCATGTAACACTGCACCCGCACGTCCGTTCCAGTGTAGGAAAGGCAAGGAAAAGAAGTTTTAATTTTGTCCAAATACTACCATCAATAGTAGCAGTAGTTTGTATTGCAAGCACAGCATAGATCCGGTTATTACGGTGGCCACTCCCTACCTCTCCTAATAAGTTTAGTAGTACTCAGTCATTCATGTGTGGATGTATCACTGGTCACTCAATAAAAAGCAAAGCACCTAAAGTCATCCCATATATAAGCAAAAACATCCCATGTGAAGTGATAGATAATCAGATTATTTATCTTCTTCAATTTTCCATTTCTAGTACTCATTTGCACTGTAGGGTGAAAGTTAAATTAATTAAGCAGTAGCCCTTGAGTTGTCACAGAGTATTCTCAGTGCCACCCGTAATAGAAAAGTAAGAGCTTCACCACCTGCATGTACTGGACGGGTACAGTAACGCAACGCAAGTCTAGGTCACTCATCATGGCGTGCGTCTCTTTTTCTCGGGTGCAAGTTTACTGCGCTGGCATTATGCCGGCTTGCAGAAGATAACGTACCAATTTTCCTAAACAAGAGACAAGAAGAAGAATAAGACTGGTGTACTTTCATAGTCGACTCCAATGGAAGTCCATAGTGCTCGTAGAATTTGTTCCTTAAACTCCCACTAATGTTAGAGCAAGGATGAAGAAGTGTGAGGTTAGATAGATACTGGCCTCAATAGTTATGTAATGCGCTTGCAAGTTGCTAGTTGTACTGCAACACAAATTTCTGCTGAATGATTGAGTTAATCTTAAAGAGCATTGGTTACAGACTATGTCTTTCTTTCTTCATATAGATGCTCCTTCCAAACGAACAAGGACGAAGGAGCTGGCTAGAGCGGCCCGGCAACGGAGGATCGATGCCACTGTGGCCGAATATCGCCGGCTGGTGGCCCTGGAGGACGAAGAAAGTGTGCAGTCGACCACTACAACAACGTTGTCTGCATCGGCCTCCGTGCCCCCACGGGCTGCCACCCAGCACAGTGGTCCACCCAGACTGAGCCGGGCTGCCAAAGCCAAACGCCACCGCCGAGTAGCAAGGACAACAGCTTCCTCTCACAGCCGTTGCACCTGCAAGGCAGTGAAGGCATGCCTGAGCCGCAGTACCCTGATGGTGTCCCGCCTTCAGCAGGAGCTCCACCACTTTTCAAACGTGTTGGAGGGGCTCCGCGTAGAGCACGCCTTGCTCCGCCAGGAGCATGATGCCCTGGCCCAAAAAGTAGACAGCATCCACCCATAGTGTCCCTTGCCCCTTTTTTAGAGACTTTTGGGGGGTGGGAATTGGGAGTTGGGTTTTTGGGGACTTTTGAAGGACAATCGTTGGGGTTAGGGAGGGTCTTGCGGGAGATTATTTTGTTAGGGATATAAATATACTTTTTCAAACTTTATCTGAGCATACCTGTTTTTTACTGCTTGCCTGGTGGGGGTTTAACAGTGACTTTGTTTTCCTGAAAGTTTAGTTCCATTTTCTTCCTTTAAGTGTAAATGCCCAAATGTTTTCAACACTAAGTGCCTCTCACAGAGTAAGTGAAGTGAATTCAAGAGTCCTAGGACTTTAGTAGTACTACCGTCAGTCTCTCGTCTCTCCTCCTAATACTCCATTATACCCCCAAACCACCAAACGCTTATCTTACCTGTAATTTGTGTTTGAAAGTAGGGCTAGACCCAGGGCTGGCTCCACGGGAAACAGCGAATAAGGTTGGCAATCTTGGTCGGATAAAATTTCCTCATAGCGGTGGTACTAGTGGTGTGACACAGTGGCAGTTGCATGCCTATGAAAAAAAAGAAAATTAAATCTGGTTTGTCCTCCTGAGCAATTCAACGGTACAATAGAGAATATAGCAGGTGACAGAAGTACACTAGAACAGTGCCACATTGTAGCCTAACAAATGGTAAAGTATAACTACTAATTCGGTTGAAGTTCTTTGACATTAGCCATGGGTCTTTGTCAAGCAGAGTAAGAATATATCCTCGGATTTATTCACCAGCCTGTTGCTATCACCTTATCCTCCCCAGCAAGTGTGTGGATTTATTGCTGTAATTTAGTCACACATTAATCAAAACCACACAGCCCGGGGGAAGAGGGTTAGGGTTTGAAAAATGGATGGGTATGGGGGTTTTTGGGAAAGGTTTTGGGAGACAAGAAAAAATAGCACAGCATGGACAAACAATTGTGAACATAAACAAATCTTTGGGTACAAACCTTTCCATCAATCTGTGAAAGTGCATGCACTACTGCATGCATGTCAGTGAAAAGTAAGTAGTACTTTCGACAACTGTGGAAGAAAGAATGCGACAGTACAGGGCGTGTGTGGAATTATTGATAACTATATTCAACATAAGGTCTCTGTTGCCAGATACCTGAGAGCCTCGCTGGTCACTATAAATCCATTCACAACACTCAATGGGGTTGGTCTGGAAGGTATAGTAGATAGAAAAGGAGAAATTGCTTTTTTTCTAGGTGTCCCCTCACTCACCAGGGTTGCCCCTTGGTGACATGCTTCATCATTGGGGCCATCCCAGTCCTCTACGGGCTGGGGCGTGCTGCGACTTGCGAATTACGTAGGAGCACTTACAAATGACTATGTGTGGTGCAGATGTGATAGTGGAGTGGACTAAGTGATGTGTTAAGGGATCAATTTAGAAGCAGAGAGAGATCCAAGAAATGCAGTCACAGTCAGAGAAAAAGGCAAGGGATACTGTATCTGTATGTTGTTGTAGTTGTCCTGTTGAAAGTGGTAAGTAAGCTGCCTGCAGAAAAAAAATCCTCTTATTAGCGGCACTCCTCCATTGCAGCCGACGCTTCGTCCATCGATGTTGGTCACCAGAAGACACCCTGTAAAAAAAGCACAGCATGGACAATTGAACATAAACAAATCTTTGGGTACAAACCTATCCATCAATCTTTGAAAGTACATGCACTACTGCATGCATGTCAGTGAAAAGTAAGTAGTACTTTCGACAACTGTGGAAGAAAGAATGCGACAGTACAGGGCGTGTGTGGGTGGAATTATTGATAACTATTTTCAACATAAGGTCTCTGTTGCCAGATACCTGGGAGCCTTGCTGGTCACTATAAATCCATTCACAACACTCAATTGGGTTGGTCTGGAAAGCAATGCAGTCACAGTCAGAGAAAAACACTAAGGATACTGTATCTGTATGTTGTTGTAGTTGTCCTGTTGAATTTGAATTTGGTAAGTAAGTTGCATTCTGAAAAAAATTCCTCTTATTAGCGGCACTCCTCCATTGCAGCTGACGCTTCGTCCATCAATGTTGGTGACCAGAAGACACCCTGTCCACTGCCTGCCTGATGCTGAATTGTGGCTCGCTAATGTGAAGCCTGACTCCATCCTTTTTTCCCCATTGCAGAGACTGAAACCCGGCCTGTAATTATTCAACGAAAAACAGGAAGTGATATAATATTACAACACCACTGATAAATAAATATAAGGTATGTAGGCTGTGGAGTGCAAAAAGTCACACTTTGATTTTCCTAGTAGACAGTACAATATTTTAGAAAGTGCGCACTCTGTCTGAGTCACCTTTTGAAGGACAAATAAGTAGGGGCAAATTAATGTAGCGGATCTTTCCCCTCAAGCTAGGTGTACTGTAAACTGTGTTTTAAAACAAAATTAGATCTTCCCAGCAGTGCTCCCACGGTCCCAGACCCTTACTAAAGCCAGTCGCAAAAATGTAGAAGACCCCCAATCAAATCTCAAAAAACGAGGCCTAGCAGAAAACTGGTGACAAAACGTACTTTGAAAGTAAAAGTAGGCCCAAGTACCCCCTTACCCACCGTGGATTGCATTCAAACCACTTGCAAGCAACCAAGCAAAAGTATCCATAGCCAGCATCGCTCCAAGACTCGAAAACCCCCCCCACCCAAACACATGCAATAGAAATACTGCTAACCCTAACAAACCCTAAGTTAAGAATAGTGGCAAAGGCTTTCTTTAACTATGCCAAATCCCCCCTCTCCCACCATGGATTTTCTTCAAATGACTTGCAACCAAAATTACACATTCTCACGAGTGCTCTAAGACCCCAGAACTCAGTTGCAAAAATCTAGAAAAACATGCAATCCTGCTGCTAGGGCTAACCCTAACGAACCCTAAGTTACAAAAAGTGCCAAAAGGCTTTTCCGCGAGGATTTTGTCCCAACCACTTCTAGCCGGTATTAGACCTTCCCAGGAATGCCCCAAGACCCGCCAACCCACCGGCCAAGAAGCATAACACCCCCAAACAGGCCAAAAGCAAAATCTCATACTTGCAATATTTCTCGGCCTTCGGTCCAAACGCGCTGCGTAGCTAGGCCATAAGTCAGGGTTGCCACCACAGATTTCCTGAAAAGCAAATGCAATCAAGATTAGAGTGTCCCAGCAGTGCTCCCAGACCCCGAAACTCACCCACAAACACCAGGAAGCCCCCCTAAAAGCACCTCAAAGGCAAGCAAGTCATCAAAAACACAAACCACTTTTATCCGGTATTAGCGCTTCCCAGCAATGGCCCCAGCGCCGTCAACCCAGGAGAAAACGAGTAGAAGACCCCCAAACAGCCAAAGAGCAAAAGTACAAAAATGGGGACTTTGTCAGTTTTTCCCAAATTTCCCAAATCACTCCGCGCGCGCTCTGCAGCTAGGCCCTAACTCCCCTCTGCCACCATGGATTTGCTTCAAATC
The DNA here is from genome assembly GCF_964263255.1 of Lissotriton vulgaris. Classification (NCBI taxonomy): domain Eukaryota; kingdom Metazoa; phylum Chordata; class Amphibia; order Caudata; family Salamandridae; genus Lissotriton; species Lissotriton vulgaris. The sequence goes on along the minus strand of NC_141687.1, from coordinate 1,152,787,647 downwards.
TCTTGCAAAGTAAAGTATATATAGCCAGCAGTGCGCCTAGACCCCGAAACTCACCCACAAACACCAGGAAGCCCCCCAAACAGGCCCCCAAAAACGCTACATTGAGCAAAATGTCAGAAATAGCCAAAAAAAAATTCGGCCTGGATTTTGTCCCAACCACTTCTACCCGGTATTAGACCTTCCCAGGAATGCCCCAAGACCCGCCAACCCACCCGCCAAGAAGCATAACACCCCCAAACAGGCCAAAAGCAAAATCTCATACTTGCAATATTTCTCGGCCTTCGGTCCAAACGCGCTGCGTAGCTAGGCCATAAGTCGGGGTTGCCACCACGGATTTCCTGAAAACTAAATGCAATCAAGATTAGAGTGTCCCAGCAGTGCTCCCAGACCCCGAAACTCACCCACAAACACCAGGAAGCCCCCCAAACAGGCCCCCGAAAACGCTACATTGAGCAAAATGTCAGAAATAGCAAAAAAAATTCGGCCTGGATTTTGTCCCAACCACTTCTAGCCAGTATTAGACCTTCCCAGGAATGCCCCAAGACCCGCCAACCCATCCGCCAAGAACCATAATACCCCAAACAGGCCAAAAGCAAAATCTCATACTTGCAATATTTCTCGGCCTTCGGCCCAAACGCGCTGCGTAGCTAGGCCATAAGTCGGGGTTGCCACCACGGATTTCCTGAAAAGCAAATGCAATCAAGATTAGAGTGTCCCAGCAGTGCTCCCAGACCCCGAAACTCACCCACAAACACCAGGAAGCCCCCCAAACAGGCCCCCGAAAACGCTACATTGAGCAAAATGTCAGAAATAGCAAAAAAAAATTCGGCCTGGATTTTGTCCCAACCACTTCTAGCCGGTATTAGACCTTCCCAGGAATGCCCCAAGACCCGCCAACCCACCCGCCAAGAAGCATAACACCCCAAACAGGCCAAAAGCAAAATCTCATACTTGCAATATTTCTCGGCCTTCGGTCCAAACGCGCTGCGTAGCTAGGCCATAAGTCGGGGTTGCCACCACGGATTTCCTGAAAAGCAAATGCAATCAAGATTAGAGTGTCCCAGCAGTGCTCCCAGACCCCGAAACTCACCCACAAACACCAGGAAGCCCCCCTAAGAGCACCTCAAAGGCAAGCAAGTCAGCAAAAACACTAAAAAATGTGCGCCTCGGATTTGGTCCAAAACACTTTTATCCGGTATTAGAGCTTCCCAGCAATGGCCCCAGCGCCGTCAACCCAGGAGAAAACGAGTAGAAGACCCCCAAACAGCCAAAGAGCAAAAGTACAAAAATGGGGACTTAGTCAGTTTTTCCCAAATTTCCCAAATCACTCCACGCGCGCTCTGCAGCTAGGCCCTAACTCCCCTCTGCCACCATGGATTTGCTTCAAATCTCTTGCAAAGTAAAGTATATATAGCCAGCAGTGTGCCCAGACCCCGAAACTCACCCACAAACACCAGGAAGCCCCCCATACAGGCCCCCGAAAACGCTACATTAAGCAAAATGTCAGAAATAGCCAAAAAAAATTCGGCCTGGATTTTGTCCCAACCACTTCTAGCCAGTATTAGACCTTCCCAGGAATGCCCCAAGACCCACCAACCCACCCGCCAAGAAGCATAACACCCCCAAACAGGCCAAAAGCAAAATCTCATACTTGCAATATTTCTCGGCCTTCGGTCCAAACGCGCTGCGTAGCTAGGCCATAAGTCGGGGTTGCCACCACGGATTTCCTGAAAAGCAAATGCAATCAAGATTAGAGTGTCCCAGCAGTGCTCCCAGACCCTGAAACTCACCCACAAACACCAGGAAGCCCCCCTAAGAGCACCTCAAAGGCAAGCAAGTCAGCAAAAACACTAAAAAATTTGCGCCTCGGATTTGGTCCAAAACACTTTTATCCGGTATTAGAGCTTCCCAACAATGGTTCCAGAGCCGTCAACTCACCTGCAAAGAGGTAGAACAACACCTCCACAAGTGCTGAGTCTTTCTTCATTGGGCGTAAACCAGCCCTCTGGTTTGATGGAAATAGGAGTCTGAAGGAGGAGGATAGAGGAGCATGTTCTTCTGAACTTGTGAACCTGAGGAATGCAGACTGCGGCAACTTCAAATCAATTAGCTAACCAGTGAAGACAGTTCTGCTGATGGGCTTGTTTTTGTGATTATCTGATTCAAGTTTGAAATATATTAACTGTGCACAACAAAGAAAGACAGACACACAGGAATAAAAGTGAATAAGGACGAAAAAGAAAGTTATTGATTCGTTGTCTCATTTTCAGGGCTCAGTATCACGGTCCAGGAATGAGAATAAGGCTTCGTCATCATACTCTGCGAATTCAGGCAGGATGAGCTCAGTGTCACCTGACAGAGTAGAAATTCCCTCATCTATGTTGCTGGCCCCTTCGTCTTCACCCGGCGCGATTTCTCGTACTCTGAAATCTGATGGTATGAGGTGCTGATTCATCTTGATCATTGTTAACCTCTCCACATTTTTGGGTGAGAGGCGGCTCCGTTTGGGAGTTACAATGCCACCAGCAGCACTGAAAACACGTTCAAAAGACACGCTTGCGAGTGGGCAAGACAAGTAGTTTAAAGCCAGGTTGGTGAGCTGTGGCCACAATTCTTTTTTCCCATGCCAATACGCCAATGGGTCAGAATTAACATAGACCTCTGTTGAGTCATTCAGAGAGTCCTTCACCATCGACTCAAGGTCCTCATCCAAGGTTCCTCCACTTTGCTTAGCTCTTGCTGTGCCTCTGACCTTTTGAGAACCAAACCCACGCAGAGCTAGCCAATCCTCTTCAGCCTCCAATGTTTCTGTTGTGTCTGGTGCAGATGATCCGGTTGCCGGTGTCTTTAACGGCTGAGAGGTCACTTGTGCCACAGCCACAGGTGCAGAAGTGGATTGTTTTGACTGGGGATGGCCTGCTGATGTACTGCCATTTCCTTCGATTTTCAGCCGTTCTCTTTCAAACCTCTTGGCTGACAAGGCTAGCCAATGTTTGTACTTTGGAACATGTTCATCATCAAAAGGAAAGAATGCTTGGCCTGCCAGCGCCTTTTTGTAGCGTGGATCCAGAATAGTAGCACAAATGTAATGCTCTTCTGAGTGGATCGTTTTAAGACGTTCATCACCTTGTAGGAGCTCTAATAATTTCTCAGCCAGAAGAAAAGAGTCTTGGTTTTTTACATCTTTTTAAAACACAGAACACACCTCCTTCAGTTGGTCCTCCAGCATGTACAACAATGGGATAGCTTTTCCCAAATTACAGTCCTCCTTGCTGGCTGCACGCGTGAAGAACTCAAAAGGACGAAGCATGCGTGTCAGGCTTTGAACTATGTTCCATTGCGCCGCACCCATCCTCAGGTCCTCTGTACCCTCTGTCAAGAAATATTGATCGAGTACCGTATACTGCTCATACAGACGCTCAAGCATGTAGAAGGTTGAGTTCCAACGTGTTACCACCTCCTGGATGAGTGCTTTCACTGGCATTTGACGTTGATATAGCAGGCTTCTCAGCTGCTCCCGGGCCTTAAAAGAATGGCTGAAATGGTTGCACATTTTTCGGCAGGTGTCCAATACTCTGTACGCTGCACTGCCTTTATTACCCAAGAATTTTTGGACAACCAGGTTTATACAGTGCGCCAAACACGGCACTCTGAAATAGTCACCCTTCCTCATGGCCTTAACTATATTGGCGCCATTGTCCGTGGAAACATAACCAACCGGGCGTTTTAGTGGGGACAGCCAGTTAAGGACCTTTGTGTTAAAGACATCCAAAATGTTTTCTGCTGTGTGACGTTTCTCCAAACAAACATGGCTAGTGTTGCATGTTTCCGAGCAGCTTTAAAAACAATGTCCGTGTCAACACCTGTGTTTAGCTTTGCTTTAGCCCCTGAAAAAGAGACCCAGTCTGCAGTGATGCACATGTAATCAGCGCGTGCGCCACTGGTCTACATGTCTGTTGTCAGATGTATAGTGTGAACAGCACTCTTCTGCAAAGCTGCCCCAATCACCTTCAGAACATCTTCATGTAGTGCTGGAACCGCAACTCGGGCAAAATAGAACCGGCTAGGAACCTTCCATTTAGGGCAGAGCTCTGCCACTAATTCTAGAAAACCAACCCCTTCTACAAAAGAAAAAGGGAGAAGGTCCAGAGCTAGCATTTTAGCCAGCTTACTGTTATACAGACGCGTCAGTGGGTGGTTGCGTTCATATTGCGCTTCTGTAAACAACATCTTTTTAATGTTGCCCTGGACCAAGGATTTACGGGATGATGATGATATCTTCGACCCAGTTACGCTCGCTGATGAACTTTTCCGCATTGATGTCTCACTCTCTCCCACACTCTTAGTGTGCCTCACATGGGGTGTGCTGCTGACAGGGGTACTGGGTGTAAGTGAAGTGTTTGAATCGTCTTCTTCCTCCTCGTCATCATCAGATGAAAAATCAACGTTTTCATTACGTGCAATTCGGGCTTCCTTGATCACCTGTAGGTGCGCAAACCATTTGATAGCGTGCTGTCTCTCAAGATGACCTCTCTGGCCTCCGGTACCATAGTTGGTACCAAACTTACCACGACTAACTCGAAGCTTACAAATGCTACAAATGGCTACGTTTTCCATTTTTGGGAAAACACTAAAAAAGTCCCAAACTGGAGACTTGAAATGTCTTTGGGGGCCGGAGGAGGCGGCGATACTGGTGGTGGTGGTCCTGCTGCTAATGCCAGATGAAGTGGAGGATGTGGATTGCCGAACTTCAGTACGTTTTGCACTTTCACCACCACGAATTGAGGTCGAGGTGGGTCCCTTCTTGCGAGGAAGAAATATGGAAGCGGTAGGTGTTGGTGTACTAGTTAACTCCAAATGTAATGATTGTTGTGTTTCCATTTCCATTGCCTCCTCGTCGACATCATCATCACGCTCAGCAGCTTCTCGGGATAGGGTCAAAATGTCTCTTTGCTGCATGCCCGCTGGGCCTGCAGTGACCTTTATGATGACTGGATCGTCGTCGTGAAGGGCTTCATCAGCAGCAGTATGCGTCACTTCTTGTTGAGCCTCATCACACTCCATAGGTCTGAGTTTTTCGACGACCTTACTTTTACGCTTAGGTATCTTTGTCAGATCATGGTGTGCCTCACTCTCAGGCTGCCGTGGTGGTACACATTCGTCATCCAGATCATCACAAGGCGGTGGGCTTGAAAAAGATGTAGACACCAACCTTGATCTTTTCCTTGCTAGGGATGTGGAAGACAATGAATAATCATCAGGAGAAGTGGCTTCAAATGATACCTCGGCTTGATTGACGATTTCCTGATGTGCCCCTACTTCGGTAGGGACAACTATTGTTGGAACTTGTTGTGACCCTCCATGCACCTCTACTAGTGCATCTCCTTGTGCTGCCTCTCCTTCCACATGTACTTGGGCTTGTACTACTTCCACATGTTGTTGTTGCGGCTGTGGTTGTTCAACACTTGTCAGATGAGTTACAACAACCTGTGTTGATTCAGGGACATTGCTGCTACTTTCTTGCGATGAGCCAACATCACTGGTCGATGGTGATTGGAGAAGTACACTGACTGCCTCTGAAGCACTCAAGGGCTTTGACTTAAGTTGGCGTGGTGGTGGAGGCACTGAACCCAATGGAGCGGGGGTGCTGCTCCCAGCTTGGTCCCCAGCAGATCCTGCTGCTGCAGGCGTACTTTTTTTTTTGCTCCCAAAAAACGTGGCGGTTGGCACACCAGCCTCCTTGGTAACTTGCTTCTTCTGCTCCTTACTAGCAACTTTCTTGCTAGAGGAGCTACGGACACCTTTTTTTGGGGCCATCTTCTTCAGAGCAGGTCAGACAGCAGGCCGCAGTTGCACGAATTGTAGAGTTGTCTGAGGCCAGACGTGACGTCGCGTGACGTTATGCTGCACACACACACACCGCTGCAGGACTTCTTCCTGGCACTGGTGGTTCTCTTGAGTCTTGTGCACCTAAAAACAATGGAAGACAGAGGAACATCAGTTCAGTTATACACCCCAAAAAACGAAAATCACTGCAAAATCAGCACAATCTCATTCCATCCATGCCCTCCATGATGTTTAAGTTCAAGACAGCCCACAGAAAGACTAGCCCATGCTAGACTCAAATACCCCTGGTGAAAAGGCCACAAGTACAGCCCCAAAAAACGAAAATCACTGAAAAATCAGCACAATCCCATTCCATCCATGCCCTCCATGATGTTTAAGTTCAAGACAGCCCACAGAAAGACTAGGCCCATGCTAGACTCAAATACCCCTGGTGAAAAGGCCACAAGTACAGCCCCAAAAAACAAAAATCACTGCAAAATCAGCACAATCCCATTCCATCCATGCCCTCCATGATGTTTAAGTTCACGACAGCCCACAGAAAGACTAGGCCCATGCTAGACTCAAATACCCCTGGTGAAAAGGCCACAAGTACAGCCCCAAAAAACGAAAATCACTGAAAAATCAGCACAATCCCATTCCATCCATGCCCTCCATGATGTTTAAGTTCAAGACACCCCACAGAAAGACTAGGCCCATGCTAAACTCAAATACCCCTGGTGAAAAGGCCACAAGTACAGCCCCAAAAAACGAAAATCACTGAAAAATCAGCACAATCCCAATCCATCCATGCCCTCCATGATGTTTAAGTTCAAGACAACCCACAGAAAGACTCAGTCCACCCACCACTGAGTACCCCTGGGCAAAAGGCCCCAAAACACCCCAAAAATCGAAAATTCCAACATTTTAGTTGCAGCAACTGTAATGCCCCAAACAAACTTACTTGTAAAATTTCTAATCCAACAGTGATCCAAAGAAAGTCAAAAAGGCCTCAAATCCAAATATCCAGCAGCATCCACAAAAAGTAATCCTTCCAGCTCCAGATCCAAATGAAAAGTGACCAGGAGATGGACAAAGCACTGGGCGGAGCCTGCTGAACAGGAACAGGAAGTTGAAGACTGTGGGGAACTTCCTTCCTCCCACCCCCATCCCCCCCTCCCCAAAATGGACTCCTCGCTAAAAAAGTGCAGGCAAATGTCAACCTATAGGAGTTATTCAGATAAAAATCATCATTTCAAGAAGGTTTATGCTGCTTGCTGGTGGATTTCTTGTGCAGAATTGCAAATTTTATATTTTCGCTTGTGCGAGATTCTTGCTGCTCGCCGCATCTCAAATCTCGCAATTGCGAAGTACCGCGAGACGTGATCTCGCCGTTCTCGCGTTGACAAACTCTCGCTGTGCAAGTTGGCAAGCCGCGATGACGTAATCGCGCTCGCCAATTCCCGCGGGATCACACAGCAAGATCCAAAATGGCGCAGCACTCGCAAACTATCGAGAAAAACAACCCGGCAAACGATGATAAACGCCACGCGCCGCAAAAATTGTATCACCAACGCCGCGCGCCGCAAAAAAAATCAGCTGTGTGCGAATTTGCGGATTTTGCGGGAAATTCGCAAATCTCGCGGATTGCGAATTTCCCGAAAATCCGCAAAATCCGCGAGCGTAACGGATTTTCCGCCCATGCTTAAATAGCATTTCATCAAGTTTTGCCTCTAATCTTACAATGCAAACCATTAAAACATACAGAGCATTCAGGACTCCGGAAAGGCTGTATAAACATGGTTTCCTTTCTTCAGCTGCTCATTGGCATTACCAGCACCCCTCAGGTGATCTAGAACATTTACTATTTTGCTGCAAACACATTCTGGCTATCTGTTCAAGCAACACTCACAAACATGTTCAACAAACAAATTCCATTATCCCACACCATATTCTCCCTGGGTATACATGCAAAATCTGACTCACACTAAACTCACTGTCGCTTTGGCAGTGATTCCTCATTGACATTTTGCTTCCAATGGGCATTAAAAAATCCTTACGAATTGGTAAAATTTTACCAACATAGCACACAACACATGGTGGCGTGGATATGTTTTTTCAGGAGTGCTGATAACCTTCCCCAATCTAGTCCCATGAAGCCCCTGTTATTTGACTTAGGTTGCCACTCTATAGACGATGTGGCCCGTTTTAAAATAGTGGCTTTGTGGAGGAGAATTTAGACAATACCTGAACTGGCACTCTTTGCTAATGAAATTTTAGATGTCAGATCTGTGTTGGGCTCGGGTAACAGCCCATGGTTCAGAAAAGTAAGATCAATTCTAGAAAGCATGTGCCTGAGCAACCTGTGGTCAGACCCAAACAAACACGTCTTTCCCTCAAAAAAGGATTTCAAAGCATTATATTGGTCCTCTGTGCGACAACAACTCATTGACCAGACAGATACCGCCTCTTTGTCCGGTAGGTTCCTGGAGCACAAACTTGATCCCGCTCTAGACGAATATTGGGACACTATCACCAAGAGTAGTGACAGGAAGCTATACCACCAGTTCAGGGTTGGGTCCTTCCCTCTAAGATCTTTCACCTCCAAATGGCGAGGACAGGCTAATGAGTTTTGCCCTTGGTGTAGGGACCAAAAAGAGTCCCTTGGCCATTTCTTCTTTGTTTGTCCTGCATATACAGCCCCCCGGAGAAAATGGCTAAAACCCATCTGCAAAAATATGAGCACGAGGGTGGTAATGGAAGCCCTGCGGGTTTTGAGGGTTGATACATCCGTCCCAGTTGTTCTTGCAGTTGCAAAGTTTTTGGGTTGGTCGTGGATAGTTAGAGCAAAGTATACCTCAGAAAGCTAACTAGACGGATCCAATCATGTTTTTATATAGGTCATTGTACGTCTTAAAGTTTTATCTATGACATACATACTGTTATATGCGAAGCAATTAATATAGACAAAATCAATTCTATATTTGGAGCGACATGTCCAGCCAGACAGAGGACTTCAATTTTTTACTCAATTGAAAGTTTTATACAAAAGGAATACCTTCAACAAATCACCAGTGTGGGGCACAAGCCTGTACCCGAACACAATCAGATCAGAACAGAAGGTTGACAGAAGACAAAACAGGGCTTTTTAAGGCAAAAGCAGCGATTTCTGTAAAAGTTCAAGTGTACAGAAATATCAAGCAAGCACCATTACATATACATAACATATAAATCAAGTTTTTTTGTATAAGGTGCACAACAGGTCGACAGCGTTTCGGTCCCACCACTTAATCATGGGGACCATCATCAGGACATTTAATACATGCCTTAAGGTTGTAAGCCTCTAATGCCTAAGGAAGGGAGGAAAAGAGAAGGCATACATACATTTAATTGTGGACATGTAATTAGCAATATTTGCATTATTTTATAGGTGACTGAGTGAGTGGTGACCCTAACTATGATTAAAATTCCACAACGAGGTGTGTGAGGCGTCGAGTGGGTTTCCTGTAGGAGTAGAGTTAGCTACTCAATTCTACCTCTGTACAGAGAGTGATAGACAGAAGGACGTGATGACAATTGATCGATCGGGTACGTTGGGGGAACCAACAACCAGACTAAACAGGAGAAGTCCTGTGGGGGTGGAGATTGATACTCGATTCCGCGTAGGTACAGCCTTCTCTTTTCCTCCCTTCCTTAGGCATGGTGATTTGTTGAAGGTATTCCTTGGGTATAAAACTTTCAATTGAGTAAAAAATTGAAGACCTCTGTCTGGCTGGACATGTCGCTCCAGAATATAGAATTGATTTTGTCTAAATTCATTGCTTCGCATATACTTCTTATGCATGGGACCGCTGTTGTTTTACAAAGTATTCTCCCCGAGGTCCTATGCTGACTCACTTGGGGCCCCTTGTTGTCCTTAACATACATACTGTTATAGCATTTTTGTTACCTTGTGGAATTTTATATAACTGTTTTTTTTGTTTTTTTTAGGCTAAACTTTTTTAACATTTGTATTTATTGTGTGATATTGTGCCTTCTCTTATTGTCCCGGTAAAAATTGTTTATGGTTGACGATAGAGTTAAATTGATGATGTCTTTTATGATGAAATATTTCCAATAAAGACGTATGAACCTGAACCGTATACATAATTGTTTATTTTATGGTTCAAACTTGACATATTTTCAAAAGATTAACCAACACTTAAGTATATGCACTTCTTCTAATTCCCTTCTCTCTTTATTCTTCCTCTGCCCACTGCCCTCCCTCCCCCCTTGTACATGTACCATGTTATATGAGATAATCAGGATACACATACATTCATAAACTTGCAATCAAAATGCTATTACAATTCTGGTAACCTCTCGGTACATCTAATACCCTGCTATATTTTGTACTTGTGACAGTAAAACATTCTGAAATAAAAAATAGGCTCAACAGGAGGGAAGTGAATACTATGGAAAGAGCTTTAAATGACAGTATTCTTAAAAAGGGAAAAATAGGATAAACGGATGGCACAAGAACTAGGGTAAAAACAGAAGACCTGACAAAGCCCCCATGGTCCATCACTTGACTTGAATCTACAACTGTGAGAGAAATTTTCTCTTTTTGCTTTAAAAGTACTAGATACTGAACTTGCACTAACATGAACCAAGCTTATGTTTTCTCTTACTTGAACTGATGTTGCAGCATACCACGTGATGATTCTTGTTGTTTCCTGGCCAAATAAAGAATAGCAAGTTGTGCAGTAGACAACGTCGTGCGTTCCCAGAGGCTTCTCACCATGCTGCACGTAACAAAGGACATTCCACCTGTTTCAGGCGATCTTTTATACACTGTGTTGATTATTGTACCTGAATAAACTGTGAGAACAACTGAATTCAAAGCAACAGTATTATGAGAGACTCCTTGAATGTAATCCGTTTGAAAATGTTTCTTCTTGCTCGTTCCTCATTGGTACATATCCTAAGAACCACATACCTGCTTAGTAATCAATGAAATCCTTTATCTGAAGACCTTAAAAAGGACATACTTTTCCTTTTTAACCAGCAACCCCATTTTCACTTTTGTAAGGTGAATCTATGCTGGATTTTGCATTGAAGTTTACTGAGTTCTTTATACTTATGATCTGTATTCTTTATTGCTGACCCTGCTCATTTTGTATTTCATGTATTTTGCTTTCAACTCTCTATATAAACTCCTTAAAACTTCAACCTGTGTCTGTCATTCTTACTGAGACCATCACAGTTCTTACTTTTGAATTGAGATCGCAAAACATAGAGAAGGCTCTATTCAGGAAAAGACCAAGACCAAGTAAGGACTACACCACTGCGGGTCTGAGCTGGTAGTGGGCTCTTGGTAAGATTATGAGAAACTTGTTTGCACGCTGACACCTCTGTGAGTTAACAGCTCTGAGTGCACAAGACCAATGAGCTTGAGTTAAAACCACCTGCAGCTCTGGCAGCAGAGGACTTTGCTGGTTGGAACTAGTCAGCATAAAACAATCTAATTGGCTATAGAACTGGTTACAGCACCTCCGTGGTCCAGGCGGTTTTCACCAGAGATTCAAATTGACCCAGTCCCAACCCGATCCTGGTTCCGGAAGATGATGTAACTGAAGAAGGACGACATGGGTGTGAATAGGGATCTGTGCAGACATGAGGAATGAATGAGAAGTGAGCTGCGAGGCAGTGCATGTTGGGAACTGTAGTAGCCATATTGTGGTGGGATGCAGTGGACGGATTTTGAGAATAATCATTATGTGGATTTACTCTCGGATTTGTGGGGATGATAGTTATTGCGTTCTTGATGATATTCTTTGATTTTTTAATCCAATAAATGTATAAGTTGTTATATGTATGGCATAAAATGCAGAGAGGTACCTGAAGTTAGCTTACTGCAACACTGAACTGGTCTTCTAAAGTGAGGTGTACTGTCTGGCACTCCAAAATAGGGACTTACCATTTCAATCATGCAAGCGCATTAATCCATCTTGGTGACAGTTCAATCCTTAGTGCATTGGAGTGAGCGCACTGAGTACAGTGACTCCCGTGGGTCGAGAGTCTACTTTTGTGCGACAGTAGGCAGTCTTCCTACTGTTATAGAGATTTCTGTCTAGACGAAGCAGAGAAATGAAAAACTGAAGTGAAAAGTAGTTCAGGAAGTCCTGGGAGCATTTGGGTGTTAAGGCATTTTGGTGCCATGCAGGGATTGGCTGGTGCATGCTGTAACCGTGCTATCATAGAGTGACCTTTGACAGAAACGTGCTGTATTGGGGGGGGGGGGGGGGGCACGGGGGCATATCGTGAACACAATTGTTTTGGGAAAGTGTTAGATTGGACCGAGTGTGAATGATAAGTTGCCAGCATAGGAATTCCCTTCTCTATAAAAGAGAAAGACATGAATAAGGAAGAGAATATTTCACCCGAAGACACACCATCTAGGGAAATGGCGGCAAATAACTGGTTACACACATGCATGTGGCTTAGCCGATGGCATGAATACATGTGCAAAGACAGAGAATCATCACTCCCACTGAGCTGTTCCCAGAACAGAAAATTTGAGATGGAGGATGCACGATTTTAAACCTTCGCCCAGACCCGCCCATATTGAGGCTTTAAATCATTGGAAGCAGTAGTCAGTGAAAAGAAAATGAAGAAGTTTGCTTTAAAAATCCAGAACAGGGCTAACTCTTGGATAAGCACACAGGATAAAAAGAGCCATAAAATGAGGGGGAGAAGTAATTGAGACCACTGGGGCTCGTACCTTGATAGAGAGTGAGGAAATAGCAAAGGAGAAACCTGGGGAGAAAGCGAAATCTAAAACCCAGTCAGGAGCAGAGAGTGACAAGGAGGACACCTTCATAGTTAAGCTCCTCAGCATTAGACCACCTCCACATAATGCACTAGCTGTACTGAGTGTTACAGCTAGGACAGACAACGAAACCCATACAGAGGCTTGTGTGCCCCCAAGTTATTCAGAGACTTCCATTTCACCCCCTGTCCAGCCCTTGACAAGCACACCTCTTTTCTTGGGTGCCTAAATAAGTTCCCCTGAGAGATAGTTGCTACCACTCCCGTATGTCAGACCCCTCCAACTGTCCTCTAGGACCCCACATCAGTGCTCTGCATAATAATATTAAGCCTTCTGCAAGGAGAGGTTTTGACATGCTCCATGGTGGGAAGTTGAGTGATTATTGCAACCCTACCAGTCAATCAAACCAATCACAGGACATACTCCGCAGAGACTAAACGTAACTCAGCTGGATGCTGAGTGTGAAGAAATTGTTAAGGGTACCGTAGGGATTAATTTCTTAGGATATTATAATGAGAAAAAATTGCTCTACATGAGCAGGGAAGCTGTAAGAGTAGAATGAGCGGTACATGTGAGAATGGAAAAGGTAGCGGATGAATGCAGCATTGAGTTAACACAGAGAAAGAAACTGTGGAAGAATGTTAGGATGATGATGGGCGAGAGGGAATTGAAGTTACTGAAGTTGAGAGGATTGAAAACGCATGTGAGAGAGTTGATCGAGAACATTAGGGATTGGAGTGAGACCGAGAAGTTCAGGGAGCAGTGGCCCAAGAAGGAAAGGGTTACGATTAAATGATAGAAGGAAGGTGCCAAGGAAGATGAAGGAAAAGCTGCAGGAAAAGCAGTAAGGGAATACCCTCTAAGGGAAGGACAGGGAGGAGGATATGCATATTAGATCTCTTCCACTTTACGAATTAGCGTCCTAAATTATGGGAAAATCCCAATAAGTGCTATACACAGATAGACTAGCTTGTGACCATTGCAATGTCTTGTGGGCCTTTCGTGTGTTTCGAAACTCTGTTCGAAGTGGAGGTCACAAAAGACCTATGGGAAGAATGCAAGGCAGCAGTGGATTGCCTGACCCAAAAGCCCCCTAGGGTAGCAGTAACAAATGCATCTTCACTATTGGTAAAGACCAAATTTAAAGAAGTCATTAAAAAATTGAAAACTAAGTTTCCCCAAAGGAAATAAATTGTCCCAAGACTTTCCGAACCTCTCAAGAACCCAAAGAGTCAGTGCACGCATTCTTTGAGAGATTGATGCAGGTGTTCAGGTAGTATAGTCGACAAAATGATCCACTTGGAGATAACATTGGCAGGTTCCCGCCTCTTTAGTAGAAGGGCTATGACCCAAAATCAGCAACCAGATCATTCAAGGTGTTCTTTGCTGGCAGAGTAAACCCCTTGATGAGATTCTACAGTATGTAAAATATTGCAGTGACATGTTAGAGGCCAAGAGAAAGGGACTTAAGGAAAGACCCAAATAGCACAGAACAGAGGTATGAAGTACCCCATCAACTACCTGAAATATACCCAGTATTGGGATAAGCATGCAGGGAGTTTCCATGGCATATGGGTCACCTTTTCCCACATCTGTAACAAGGTTGGGCACTAGAAGCAGCAATATCACTACATTCCTGATCAAGCAATGATCGATGCCCAGGCTGCAAATTTTGTGGTGCAGGGAGAGCTTCCCCAATACCTAGACCCCCTATGCCAGCTCCAAAGATTCTGAAACCTTCCAGGTCACAGAGTTCCCCTCTGTCCTCTGTAGATGAAGGGAGAAAATCCCAATTTTCAACAGAGTAATACAGTTCCTCACAATTAATTTGTGTTCCCGAATTATCCAGTTCCTTTGAGGATCGATAGTTTCACAGACTTTGACTAGGCCCAATGTTGGTGCCTGAGGAGAGACGAGGAGTGTGTATTTGGTGCAGTTCTAAAAGGTGAGCAGAGTGGACTATAGATGAAGAGGTCAATGATCGTCCCATATTTTCCCTGGTAGACACTCACTTGAATGATATAACACTTGAGGTCCCAAACCTGCCACTGTCAGGAAAAGAAGTCCAAATTGTAGGCATTACAAAGCAGCAGTGCATCAACTAGATTATTGCCCCTGTCAAAGAAAAAAATAGAGATCTCAAAGAACAACACCAGTGAGAGCCAATCCCTGTAAACTTTCTGGGAAGGGAAATCCTTTGCAAACTCAACGGCATAATTTACTGTATGCAGGATGGAGTCGGGATTGTGACCTAAGCAGCAAATACAGAGTTCAAGCTGCAAACGCTGGAACCTGTTGTCAGTTTGTAAATGGTTTTTCCCAAAGAGGACCTACCCATTGATTTGAAAGAGACTATCAGAGAGAACATTTGAGATTTTATAGGGAGAGAGATTGGCTTGATTAAGGGTGCCAATCCCCTAACAATAACCCTTCGCCTCAATGCAGTTTTTCCTCAAACATGTCTTACAAAGTTACCCCAGAGGCCATTGCAGGAATCACTCCTGTAATTAAGAGCATGATAGAACATGGCATTCTAAAGGAATTCATCAGGAGTCCAGGATCTCTGAAAAATTAACCAAATTGTCATTTGATGCTATCCTGTGGTACTGAACCCTGCCGTGATTCTGTTAAAAATTCCCCCAGAAACTGAATGGTTCACGGCCATTACCCTTTGTCAAGCATTCTTCTCTTTTCACTTTCACAAAGAGAGACAGTTTCTCTTTGGGCTTTGATTCCAAGAGAAAATTTTCATGTGGTGTTGTTCTCCTCAAGGATTCACTGCAAGTCCTTCCTTTTTCAATCAGATACTTAAAGAGAAGCTGGAGTCTCTTCAGTTACCATGTAGCTCTACCCTGATCCTGTACACCGATGACCTTCTGATTGCATCAACGATCAAGGAAGCTTGTAGACAAGACAATATTGCCCTGCTCAACAACTTGGCTGAGAATGGGCATAAGGTTCCCCCCCCAAATAAATTACACTATTGTCAAAAAGAAGTCATGTACTTAGGGAATCAGATATTGAAGGGAATTAGACAAGTGTCCCATGAACGCATTGAAACAGTCCTTAAGATAAAGTACCGGACCACACAGAGAGAAGTGCGAATGTTGTTGGGCATGGTTGGCTACTGCCGACAATGGATCCCAAACTTTTCTTTTGTGACAAAGCCTTTAGTGAGGCTGACATACACTGAAGTCCATTACCCTGTAGCAAAGGATAATGTAAGTATGAAAGCCTTCCAGGGGCTCAAAAATGTACTTGGCAGCACATCCGCTCTTGAAATACCAGACTATACTAAAACATTTGTGCTCTTTTGCCATGAGGGAGATAGGTGTGGTAATCAATGCTAACACAGACCCACAGGGAAGGTAAATGCCCCACCAGGTATTTTTCAGTGACTTTTGATCTAGTAGCTGCATCATTGCCTCGTTGTCCCAAAGGGGTTGGTGTGGTAAGCCTTAGCATTCAGCAGACAGAAGGGATACTGAGGGGTCACCTACTAATTGTTATGGCCCCCCATTTGATTGAAATCCTCATGATTCACACACGCATGCAGCATTTGACACACAGCCACTTAACCTGCTATGAGAGAATCATTCTGGTGGCCCAGAATTTCTCTATCGGAAGATGTAACACAAAAATCTAAACCCTGCTTTTCTACAGCCCATTTGAGAGGGATGTGAGGGAGGAGGCTTTGACCACAACTGGGTAAGTGTTACCATGTTGTGCACAAAACTAAGAACTGACAAACTGGATGTACACCTTCCTGAATATGATCATACTCATTTGTGCTGTGTGCACTTGAAGTGGGGTCGTGGAAGTGTCATACCTGTGCATGTAAGATCTGTACAAATGGCTGAATTGATTGCTCTTACCAGAGTCTTCAGTACATGGGAAGGCTTGTCAGTTTTCATTTACACTGACAGCCAGTATGGGTTCCGGGTTGTGCAAGGCTTTGGGCTGTTGAGCATCTTCACGACCTTTATGACCTCTGCTTGGTCCCTCATCAGAAATGGGTTCTATGTCTCCAGTCTTTTGGAAACCCTACAGTTGCTGAAAGAAATTGCAGTGGTGAAGTGTATTGCACACAAGAGTGACAATGATGTTGTCATCAGAGAAAACTGGTATGCAGATGAAATCACCTGATATTGTGCTCTTGAGAAGGGGTGGGCAGAACTTGTGGAGTTTCTGTCCACGGAATTCCGTGGAGTTACCTAAAAATTCTGTTAAGATTCCATGGAGTTCCGGGCAGGGTTTATTTTGGTACGTCCTGCTGCTCGTGCTGTTTTTTAGTGACAGGAGCTTGTCCAACCATCTAAAATCAACACACACAGCACCATGCAGCCTGCCAAAGGGCACTGCTTCTTTTTCTTGCTTGAGTAGATATTCTACTCGAGCAGCATCTTTCTCAACATGAGCAGCCACTTTCTCAACGCAAGCAATCGCGACCTGCCGCAACCGCCCGCGTTGAGAAATCGGTGGTCTGGGGCTCGATTTTCTCGCTCGCCAACTTACCATTGGTGAGCCACGTATAAGTAAAAACTCTGCCACTCTTAGGTTGCCAGAGTTTTTCCGAAACTCCATGCTCCAAGTGGAGTGCCGAGTGGGCAAAACTCTGCGAACTCCGCCAGAAGAACAGAGTTTACAGCCCTCCCCTACTCTTGAGTCCAGCACCTTATACTACACGAATGAGCCATTCAATTCTGAAGGAGACGCTGGGAAAAATATGCTGTAATACACTGTACGTACTTTCAATGAGCTGAGAGAACTGAAGCACATTTCCCCAGAAATAGAGAAAGCCAAATGAGAAAAGATGGGATGTTTTTAGGGATGCCAGTGGCTTTTGTGTATTCAGTGTTGCGACCCCGGTAATTCCAGACTCAATGTTACCTGCCATGGTGTGAGAGATGCATGGTCCAACACATGTGGACAGACAGGATGGTGTCTACTTTTAAGCAGCATTGGTACAATCCCCATTTTCAATTAGAAGCAAAAATATTGTAGTGACTATGAGCCACATAGGAATGTCTGATGGCTCCTTCAACTGTCTTCAAATTGATTTTGTGGAGTTGCCCCATTGTAACCAATTGAAGTATATCCTCATGGTTGTATGGTTGTTTTCCCCCGTGTCGAAGCATATCCCACCAGGAGATGTGACAGAATCCAAACTATTGTTGCAAGAATTGCTACAGCAAGTCGCGATGCCAATTAATTTTCAATCAGGTCAAGGAAGTCATTTCAAGAAAGAGGTAATGCAGTTATTATGCACAGCACTAGGGATCGACCAAAGACCCCACTAAAGTTATGGACCAAAAGCTTTAGGCCTGATGCACTTCCTCTGGTATTGATGAGCATACAAAGCACCCCGCAAAAATGAACAGGATTGTCCCCTCACAAGGTGTTCATGGCAAGAGGTAAGTGAATTCTTTCTGTTCCTACGGCTGCAATTGTGAATATCTTGGATGATGTGGTTCTCAAGGACTGCAAGCGATTGACTGATGTGGTACGTTCTATCTCAGATCAGGTTGATGCTGCCACACCAGCTGTCTAAGAATATCAAGGGCATGATTTGATCCAGGAGTTTGGATTCACATAATGAAGCATGTCTACAGGGTTTGCCTGGAGGGGTGTTGGAGAAGCCTGTTCCAGGTGATCTTGGACACCAACACTGCTGCCAAGTGTACTGGCTTTCCGAACTGCATATGCCCCTTAGCTACCAAGAGGGTAAGATGAGAAAAGGAAGACACATAACTGCATCCACAATTTCCTTAAGCAACCCTATTTTTGAAGTTTCTGAGGCCTCCAAAGGAGAGGAAGACCAGTCTGAGGGATCACAGTCTCCCACAGCAAAGCAACAACAGGAATGAGAGTCAGGTGACGGTGTAGTCATTGCACCAGCACCTGAATTTCCATGTACAGGGCTAAAAATATGCATTCAAAGAAACTGCCGAAACGTGTGGAGAGCTGAATTAAATTTGCCCGAGGAGAAGTTGCTGGAATCAGAGAGTGGGACGCTAGAAATAATTCCACCTCTGAGAGTGATTTGGCCTCATAAGAACCAGAAATCACAACCATCTCTCAGGATCGTGACTCAAGCGAGGAAGACTGGCCAAAGACTATGACAAGCCAAAAGAGACTGTTGTCGACTAGAAACAAACCAGAGACAATACAGGAAGTTAGCGAATTAGAAGAACTAGAACTTGCCAAACAACTTGATGAAATGGATGCGAGCAATTACCTAAAACCGAGAGAAAGGTCAATCTAGAGTACTCAGGCCTGGATTGTACCTATGTTACAAAAACTGATATTCCCAATCCCTCACATTCCTCACTCCTCCCCATGGCCTCACAGGACGCGATCCGGAGGAACCTGTAAGTCCTCCTGACTCGTCGTCTCCTCTGACCGAGGGTCTTAAATTACCTTTCCCGATTGTGGCTCGGAACAGCTCTTTGCCAATGACCACAACTGAAAGTATTAGCACAGCTATCCCGTACGGCCAAAAATGTTACTCCCCCCCATTTAAGGGGACAACCTTATCTCTTTTATTCTGGAACATCGCTGGTCTTCGTTCCAAGATTAATTTACAATCATGGGCAGACACAATCAACGAGAATCACTTAGTATGCCTTCAGGAGACTTGGTTAACTGTCCCTGTTCATCTGGTGGGCTTCAAAACTTTTTTCATCCCGGCAAAGCAGGGCTTGTTTGGAAGACCCAATGGTGGTCTAGCAGTTTATGTAGTAAACAACCTTTCCTCTACAACAACAACTAGCTTAAAAGAAGAGGTTTGCTACCAAATTCTAAAAATCCACCTGAATAACAGTTTTATTTACCTTTTGGTAAATTTATATAATAACCTTCAACCACTTGAGTGTGTGAAGATACTAAATGAAATTACCACTTTTTTAACATTACAGTTGAATACACCATCGTCTCTCCCTGTATATGTTATTTGGGGTGGCGATTTTAATATTTCATTATGCTGCAATCACAGAAATGGGAACTGTGGATTGTTAGATGAAACTGATGGCCCCTGGCCCATTTTGCACACACCATCAATGGGAATTGCCTGAACGAGAGCCTCTTCTCATTGGAGATGGACTACGCAAACGAGTTGGTATACCCACAAGATGACTTCTCTCCGACATTTCATGGTAGGGGTCTGTCAAGTACAATTGATTTTATTCTTTGCTCACAGAGTATGAAGGGCCAAATAGCAAAATTTCGCACAGGATCCGATATTAGTAGTGACCACTTCCTTAATAGCGTTTTAATACAACCAAAATCTGTTTCACTACACACCAATGTTACAAGCCTGTTAACACAACAATCGTTCAAAATGGATAAAGTGAACGGCTTTTCAGTAAAGTGGGCAAAAATAGATCCTGATGTAGTAACGGAGAAAGTTCTCAAAAAAGCCTGCCTCTCTGTAAATGACTGTTTAAATCCTGATTCCTCCCCTCAAACAGTCTTGGACAGCTTTGGCAGGATTCCGGGAACAATAAAGGAGGAATTATCTCGTACGCATGTACGCAAACCATCGGCCGAGGGCTGGTTTAACTCCGGGTGTCGGAAAGCTCTCGCTAACCTCAAGGCAGCTCTCCGGAACACTGCGAGGAACATCCCTGAGATAACCAAACTAAGAAAGCTCTACAAGGCCGCAAGGGCAGAACGCAGTAAAGAAATAAAGGCGAACTTGTGGTCACAACTACATGACAGATGCCGAAGCAAAGATAGTGGCCTCTTTTGGCGAGTTGTAAAATCTCCCTTCCTGTCAGACCCATCCACAGTCCAACATCTTGATGTCGCAGTGACAGCAAAAGAGTGAGTTGCCCACTTCTCTAGAATCTTTGGCGGATGCCAAACAGAGCCCGTAGAGGGGTTTTTTATTGCAGTTACCTCATCGGACTCAAAGACCTTTCCAATTAACATCCGATTTGAGCATGGAGAGGTGGTCAGAGCCTTAAAAGCGTCAAAACCAGGCAAGGCCCCTGGCCCAGATGGGGTGCCGGTGGATATCTTCATTCATAACATCAAGCTCTGGTCCCCACTTCTTACCCAGGTACTGGCTGCGGTAACAACCACAGGTCTTATCGACTCATGGTCCACATCTATTCTCCTCCCCATTTTCAAGAAGGGCGACCGGAATGATCCGGCCTGTTACAGGCCCATCTCCCTCCTGGACTCCTTGGGAAAGGTAGCGGGGCAACTGCTGCTGGAACGTCTTCAGGAGTGGGCAGCAACTAACAACGTCATGACCGACCTTCAATATGGGTTCCAGGCGGGTCTTGGGACTGTGGTGCAGGCCCTGAATCTCGCCCATCTGATTGGGAAGTACGTGGGCACCAAAAAGGGTCACCTATTTCTTGTATACGTTGACCTCAGCACAGCTTTTGACTGTGTCCTGCACCCCAAACTTTGGGCTATGCTTGAGGAAATAGGGGTCGATCCCGCTCTCATTGCATTCTTGCGCGAACTTTATTCAGATGCAACGGCAAGAGTCAGGTTCGGGATCAATGGAGAACTTTCCCTCCCTTTCTCAATTACCAAAGGGGTTAGGCAGGGCTGTGTACTGGCTCCCTTCCTGTTCAATTTATATACTAATGGACTGGAGGCAGCTATGCTAGAAGGGAGCCAAGACCTTCCACAAATTAAACATCGCCCCATACCAACGCTGCTATACGCGGACGACTCTGTCATCTTTGCTAGGACACTGACCCAACTGCAAGTACAGCTCAACAAGTACTGTTCCTACATGGGATCCTTAGGCCTTAAGGTCAATATAAAAAAGACATTTGTAATGCACCTCGGCCCAAAAATTAAGAGCCCTAAATCTATTTTTGTTGAAAAAGCCAAGCTTGAACGAACTCCCATCTATCCTTACCTGGGCATTTTGGTGGACGATTCATTGAGCTGGCGGCAGGCTGTGGCAAGTAAAAAGTTGCTCTTCCAGAGAGTAACGGCAGCCCTGGTCACCTTTTCAAGGAAACTGGGAAAACCAGCTCCTCCTGAACTTCTTACAATGTATTACGCAAAGTGTCACAGCGTGGCAACGTACGGAGCAGGGGTCTGGGGCTATGGTCCAATAAACCCACTTCAAACTGTTGAGAACTGGTTTGTTAAGTATTTGCTGGCCCTACCACAAAGTGTCCCAACTTATGCCTCGTTATCAGAATTGGATATGGATTACATCACGGACACCATTCGCTGCCAACCCATGCTTTTGTGGCACCGCATGTGGATTAAAGAGGAGTGCCACCTAACGCGTTCAATAATTTTGGATTGTATAGACCTTGATAACTGGGAAAAAATACCTTGGCTTGTATATATAAGAAAATTCTGTCGGGACATGGGCCGTAGCAGTTTTTTCCAGGATCCACCCAGTATGGGCGACATCTCGAGGAAAGAACTAAAAAAGCTGTGCTTGTGCCACTTAAGAGCTCTTCGATGTTCGATGGAATTGGTGAAACCCGCAAACACTCAAATCGTTTCTGTTCAGAACTATCTGGGTATTCAACCTTATTTGACCTTCCATCTCAACAACTATGAAAAGTACCTTTTGACAAGGTTTCGTTTTAATTCTTTTTTCCGGCTTGTAACCTTTCCTAATTCCCAAGACTGGTCTCCTACAATCATTCCTTGTCCCTGCGATGGTTTTTCCCCTCAATCAACATTACATATTGTTTTCTTTTGTAAATATTATACTTTTCTTAGGAAGGTCTGGATCTTGCGATCAATGGGTTTAAGATCCTGTCGCCCAGCATTTTTGTGCCTGCAATCTCTTGAGTCAAGTTTTATAGCGAAGTACATAGCTAACTTTTTTAAATCTTGTATCAAATATCGACGTAATTATGAGTAATTTATACTTTAGTTAATGTTTTATAAGTAAACGTGTTTTCTTTTTCGTGTATAATATGATTGACTTGTTTGTAAAACGTTTTTACAAATGTTTATTTTTTAACTTTATTGTACTTTTTATGGTTGCAATAATAAGTGGTAACCAAATAAAAGTTTATGAAAGTGAAAAATGAAAGTATTGGGAAGGGAACAGATAATTTAAAGGAACTACCCCCAAACTTGAGTATTGATATTGCTAAGAGGGGAACTTTATGTAAGGTAAGAAAGCAGGAGGGGAATTAAACTGTTGAGGTAATGGGATGGAGTGAATGTGACTTTAGTTATTTGGTCAAAGACAGGACTTTGCTGAATTATAAGTGAGAATAAAGGGCATCTATTATATGTGTGGTGTGTCAGCTTATTTCCAGTGACCACATAACTGGTTAGGTAGTTATTATGCAGCTTTCATTTTTCACAGAATCTATCATGCTAACGAGCGGGATCCACCCCTTGATCGCTATATTAAACAAAGTAAGCGGAGCTTTAAGCAGATCCTTAGCGACTTATTTTAGTATTTACACCTTGGATAGGAGTTACATTAAACTAGGTTAGGAGTAGAAAGCTATCAATCATAGTAGACTGATTACCCACTAATACAGCAAGAGCTCTAGCAGAAATAAATAATTACCTGCTATGAGAGCTATGATCATACAGCCCCAACCTGGGATAGATTTGCTTCTCGCAAAGGAAGGTGAAGTCTGCAAGGTCATTCATACCCGGGAATCCCATGCCTATTTCCCAAAAGTATATAATCCGCTTAATAGTTATGTTGCTAACATTACAAATCTCACACATTAACTAACTGAATTGGAAGAGACAGGTGCTTGGGAAGGAATATGAGTGACCATTATTTGAGTCTATTGGTTGAGGTTTTGCTAATATATGGGAATGGCTAGGAAGAATACGTGAAGGAATACTGAAATTGCTCTTAACTCCTCTTTTGAGTATACTAATTGTCGTTGTATGTGTGCTTCTCTTCCTAATATTCGCTAAATGAATTTCGTCAGCAACGAGAGGAAGAAAAAGTAAGAGAATTGATGTGAAGGTTGAAGAGATGCCAAATGATCTTTATGAGACCAAGAAGGACTTTAGAGAATCCATGGGAGAGAGCCCAAAGCTGATGAATGGTGTAGAATAAAAAAAAGATGTAAAGGATTTATTTAAAACATTTTCAGAGGAGGGTTGTAAGAGCCATTTTATCTTTTAGCATTACATGTATTAGAAAGAGAACTTGCACTAACAGGAACTGAGCTAATGTTTTCTCCATCTTAAATTGATGTCACAGCATACCATGTGATCACTGTTGTTTCCCGGCTAAATAAAGTGTTGTAAGCTTTTCACTAAAGATCGTGAGCATACCCAGAGGCTTCCCCCCACACTGTACCTAACCAAAGACATCCCAACTGTCGCAGACTATCGTTTATACAATGTACTGATAATTGTGCTGGAATAAACTGTGAGAGCAACTGAAACAAAGTAATAGTATTATGAGAGAATTCTCAAATGTATTCTGTAGTAAAAAGTTTCTTTTTGTTTGTTCCTAATTGGTGCATATCCTGAGAACCATGTACCTGCTTAGTAATATATGAAATCCTTTGTCTAAAGTCCTAGAAAAAGACATACTTTTCTTCCGTAATAAGGAACCTCATTCCCACTTATGTAGGGCGAATCTATGCTAGATTTTGCATTGAACTTTACTGAGTTCTTTGTGTTTATTATCTGAAATTCTTTATTGCGGAACATTCTTTTTTTTAAACTAAAATTTTAAATCTCCACATTACAGTTACAAGTCACAGCAAATTAATTGTCGAGAAAAAGGAAAAACCATAATCAATTGAAAAAGACAAAAAACATAATTTAGTCAATCCACTCGGAAATAGGAGCCCAAGTTTTGTGCCCAAGTTCCCGTCTTTTACGTCCTATCAATCTATTTACAGAGGACTCCCTATTATAGATAGCTAGAATCCTTGATCTCCAAATGATAAATGTGGGAGAGTCGGGGCTAATCCACTGGGAAGTAATACATAATCGTATAATGGCCATTGCAACAAATACAAATCTAATCTCAGGTCTTGCTCTTGTATTTCCTCCCCAATTACAATCAGTGCCCAGGATTACCAATTCTGGTGTTATTGCAACTGGGATCCCGAAAACTGTATTAAAGAAAGATTCGATATCCTGAAAGAACTGAGCTAAGTTAGGGCATGAATAAAACATATATATAGAATCCATAGCCGCTAGGCCGCCTCTGCTACACTTGCCTCCCCGTGTACCCCAATACCTCCCCATTTCGTGACCTTCTGAGGAGTATAGTAAAGATCAAAATAGGCATATAATGTTGGGTACTAAGGCTTCCTATTGTTAAAGTCTCATTTGCTAAAACGATTGACTCTTCTATATTTATCCCCTCCTTCCCAAATTTTCCCTCCCAGTTAGTATTCTGACTACATAGGTCATCAGGGAAAGCTTCCAATAATATTTGATAAATGTTCTTAATTCGGGACCGTCTACTTATTGTTTCCACCAGAGATATTTTTTCCAGATTTGCTGTGGTCCATTGTTAATTCATCCCCATGAAGTTCCGAGCATGCAGGTATTTGAAAAAATCTCTTCTGTCTAACCCAAATTTTTCTTGCAAAGATGTAAATGTATCTATTTGACCATCATCATATATATCCCCCAAGACACTAATCTCGGCGCTACCCCATCTGAAAGTAATTTGATCTTGAAAGAGGAGTATACACATTTATATTAGAAACCTTAGGCCTCCGTCAGACCTTTCTCCAAAGCCCGTAAACTGCCTTGATGATTTTAAATCTTGCTTTTTTTATAGCAGTTGGGTTCTAGATTTTTAACTAAACATTGATTAGCTTCATTATCCAGTACAATTTTTTAAATAGTTGGTTTTACAGCCATAGATATTTCAGTTTTAATCCCAGTCACCAGAATCCCCATATGTTGTAGCAAGGATGCTCAATGATACATTAGAAAATTGGGAACTACCCAACCCCCTCGCTCTCTAGGGAGTGTCATCCATCTGGCCGCCCTTCTCGCTCTTTGAAATCCCCACAAAAACCTAGAGCAACCCCTTTCAATTTTTGCTAAGGATGCCGTTGAGAACTCTAGGGGAATAGTCCTAAACAAATATAAGAATTTTGGGAGGACCAGCATTTTTAAAACATTATTTCTTCCGTACATAGAAAGATGCAGGTGATCTAGTCTCTCTAATGTTGTATTGACAGTATCAATCATAGGAATAATATGTAGATCTGGTTGGTATTTGATCAACTGACGGTGAGATCTTAATCCCCAAATATGTTGCTTCAGCCCGGATTGGGAGATCAGGAGGAGGCATAGAATTAGTATGAATAATATGTGTTTTATCAATATTTAATTTATAACCCGATAAAACCCCGTATTGCTCAGCCTGATCCTTCACTGCTGGCAAAGCAGCTGTAATATCGCTAGTGAGTATCGCAATATCATCTGCGTAGGCCAATGTCTTATACTCCGTATCATTGATCTTCACTTGTTTAATATTCAGGTTTTTTCTAATTTGTGAAGAAATGGATCAATTTAGAGTGTGAACAGCAGGGTGGAACAAGGGCACCCCTGCCTTGTACCTCTGTTGATGCTAAATGATTTTGATTCCTGGCCTGACATAGGGATCTCTGATTTAGGTGATATATAGTGTCTGCACTGCTTGAATAAATTCAGGGCAAGACCCCTTCCACAGCAATACAAACCACATGAATCGCCACGAGACTGTATCAAACCCTTTTTTCTGCGTCCAACAGGACCACCCCCAACGGAGATTCCGTAGTCTTAGCCCAATCAAGAAGAGCAATCATGCGTCTTACCTGATCAGTTGTATCCCTCCCTGAGATGAACCCATGCTGGCGAATAGACACCAGAGGGGTAATAATTTTAGCTAGTCTAGAAGCTATTATTTTAGAATAGACCTTACTATCTGGGTTAATGAGAGAAACTGGCCTATACAATGATGGACTGAGTTCAGGCTTGTTTTTCTTCTTGAAGACTACTGTTGTGTTCTTCCACAAAGATTCAGGAATTTGCCCCTTTTGAGCCAGCTGGAATAACGAGACCACATCTTGTCGAAGTGCTGATCTAAATGTTCTTAAGAATTCTAAAGGGCTGCTGTCTGGGCCAACCGCCTTACAGGCTGAGAGAGAAACGACGGCACTTTCTATCTCTTCCCATGTGATTGGGACAGCAAGAATCTTATTTTGTTCAGCAGTAACCTTCCTTGTTTCAAGATCTTCAAAGAACTCAAGGAACGTCTTTTGACCTGCTGCCTCACCGGCACCTGTCTCCTCAGTATATAGTTGCTGATAAAAATTCAGGAATACCTCTAGAATTTTTGTCGGAGAATCTTGAATCTGGCCAAAATTATCTTTAATCCTACATATTCCACTGGCCACTTCCGTCTCTCTCAGCTGCTTTGCCAAGACCCTTCCAGTATTTTTAACAAACTCTTATGTTTCCACCCTGAACCGTGTATATTTAATAGCAATTCCTTCCCCAAAGTGCTGATGCATTTTAGATTTTATCACAGCTATTCGCTGAAGACACTCTTGATTGTCTTGACCTTCCCCTATTTTATTCATCAGCTCAATTTCAGTCATCCTAAGATGATCTACCCATCCACTGATCTTTTTAGGTCTCGCCTGTCAATGCGCTTGCGCATTGAGCTTGCGAGAATATAGGGGCTTAACGAGAGCTTAACCATCGGGCGATTTAATGCTGTGCCCGTGAAAAGCAAGCTCAATGCGCAAGCGCATTGACCTAAAAAGCGCGTGCACATCAAAGCCAGCCATCTGTTCCCCAGCTTGGTGCATCCAGCAGCTGTTCAAAGGTATCCGCTCCGCCCCCTGCTGCATCAAAGGCTTTCATTTCGCGGCCGCGTTTTTTACTTTCATTTCGCGGGCGCGTTTTTTTTTTCTGTCCCTGTTGTGCCGTCCGACTTGTCTAGCATAAGTAAGTCATACCTTGACCTTACTTTTTCACCCCCGATTATAAGTGTATAAAGCCTTTCCTGCCGAGCGTTTACATTTTATTTTTTTCTGCGCCCGCCCGCCACTCTCCTTGTGCCTTTGCGAGAATTAGCTCACCAGCTCTAGCCCTAGCCCTTTGGCTTACAAGCTTACGGCCACGCTCATATACGCTCATACCCTTAGACTTCGGCAAGTTTCTGCTGTTGTATGTCGCTTCAAAGGGCGCTACCTGACTCCAGTCCCCGTTTCTCTTTGTGCCTCTTCTCCTCCCGTCTTTCTTCTAACAATCGCCTACCTTTCTCTTTATTTTTCTAGTTGCATTTACCTCATCTAATGGACCTTGGTAAGTCACGCATGTTTACTTTATCTTATGTTTGGCTGACCCACAGTATCACCCAATAACGGCACTTTCTGTTGGTCCACGGCTGCATTTTTTACTTTCATATCGCGGATGCTTTTTTTTTCTGCCCCTGTTGTGCCCGACTTGTTATGCATGGAGAGATTTAGTGATTTGCCCAGATTCACAGGATCTTGACCCTCCCGCCGAGACTCAAACTCTGTTCCCCAGCTTCAAAAGCGACCGCTCTAGCCGTTATGCCACATCCTGTCTTGGCGGCCGTGTCTCGCATTTCCCCGCCCCCTCCTCACAGCAATGCCAAGAGCATGTTATGCTAGCACATTCTCGCCTACTTGCTCTGCCACACGTGGTTGGTGTCTGTTGGCTGTACTCCATGTAAGCTAAATATGGACCGACCTGTACAAATGTAGTAAGCGAGTTTGACCAGGTTGTTTCCGATTTGGAATTGTTATACACTTTTAGACTTGTTTTTGACTATATAGTTACAATGTTGTGTGGCACAAACACTCGCTCCTATTATCTTGCACTGCATAGAGTATCATATGTAATTTCAGTTTTTCCACCGAGCTAAAATAATGTGTCCAACACTTGTTTTTTGCTGTTCTGGAAATAGTTTTCCCTGTTCATTTCATGCTGGTGTGATACAGCCTCCCCGTGTAGTAAAGCCTGCGAAACCCTTTCTCACTTGCTGGTCCTAACAACTCATTCTTTGGCGGCCCTGGGAGCTTCGAGTCATGCTACAGTTATGTGAGCTCTGATGGACCTTTGCCAACTGTTCATCTGTTATACTTTGACTGTGGGTAATTATTTCTGTCCTCTGGCACGACGCTGCAAACCCTACAGTTGTCCAACACAGGATATTGTTTTATGTTTAAAAACATTGGATCTGGAGCGCCTATGATCGTGATACCATTTTAATAGCGAATATTTTTGAAATAACTAAAGACGGCAGACACAACATTAAGCTCAGGTGCTGGACACATTTATTCAGCACCACCACAGCATCACTCAGCACCACCACATTAGCACTCAGCACCACCACATTATCACTCAGCACCACCACATCACCACTCAGCACCACCACAGCATCACTCAGCACCACCACAGCATCACTCAGCACCACCACAGCACCACTCAGCACCACCACAGCACCCACCAGCACCACCACAGCACCACTCAGCACCACCACAGCACCACTCAGTGCCACCACAAAACCACCACAGCACAACCACAGCACCTCTCAGCACCACCACAGCATCACTCAGCAACACCACATCATCACTCAGCACCACCCCAGCATCACTCAGCACCACTCACCATCACCACATCATCACTCAGCATCACTCAGAACCACCACAGCACCACTCAGCATCAATCACCACATCATCACTCAGCGCTACCCCAGCATCACTCAGCATCACCACATTAACAGCGCCACCACAGAACCACCACAGCACCACCACAGCACCTCTCAGCACCACCACAGCATCACTCGGAAACACCACGGCATCACTCAGCACCACCCTAGCATCACTCAGCACCACTCACCATCACCACATCATCACTCAGCATCACTCAGCACCACCACAGCACCACTCAGCATCACCACATCATCACTCAGCACTACCCCAGCATCACTCAGCACCACCACATTATCACTCAGCACCACCACATTATCACTCAGCGCCACCCCAGCACCACTCAGTGCCACCCCAGCATCCCTCAGCACCACCACAGCATCACTCAGCGTAACCACAGCATCACTCAGCGCAACCACAGAATCACTCAGCGCAACCACAGCATCACTCTGCGCAACCACAGCATCACTCAGCAGTACCACAGCATCACTGGTTCAAATATGTTCTTTCAATGTTTCAAGTTGTTTTCAAGCTTTCAAGCTTTATTACAAATCACAAAAGATGTTAATATTTCACTTCTGTTCTTGGATTTTCGTCACAATAAAAAACACTGAACATAATCTTCACAAAAGTTATTTACAAAAGTTTAAGCTTTTGCCATTACAAATTAAAGAAATTATTTAAGTATTAATTTTTAAAAACAACTAAAAGCCATTGTTATTTGTAATATCAATACATCAAAGTCACGTAAATACAAAACATGTTGCATTACAAATGCTATAGGTGTCACATTTGCGAAAGTTATAACTATTGGCATTGTAAATGACAAAGCTATAAATTTAGCTATTTTAAAAAACAACACATACATTTTTAAAAAATGTCATGTAGAAGACCAATAGCTCAAACTTTCCTAATGCGAGACCTACTGCATTTCCAATGCTTGTTCTGTTTGGCCTTCTGCCGATATATAGAAAAGCTAAGAGTCTCCCGGTGCAAAGCTGCTTTGAATGCATCCCAAACAATAGTTTCAGAGGAAGTGCCTCTATTAATTCCAAAGAATTCCATTATGCATTAGGACATATGCCTGTTCAAGGAGCAATTTCCTTTCAAAAAACCACTTCCCTTGAACCCTGAAGAGGCCACTTAGTGGAAGCTCAATGGGCAGTGGATTGTGGTCCAAAATGATCCAAGGGGAAATATCAATGCTGGCTCCCTCCGCAATTTGATGGGACATAGAAAAATTGTTCAGACAGACAGATTTGTTATGGGGGGCTGAGTAAAAGGTGTACCCTGGGACCCCAGTCAGTGTCTGACCCAGCAATCAACTAGTCCATGTTCCCTCACTACTCCCTGCAGAGCTTTGAACGTCCTGACTTTCCTTCCTTGATATGGCGCATTACAGAGAAAATCAAAATTACTATCCAAATGGATATTAACCCCTTCCATGCTCATGACGAGCTCAGCTCGTCATGAGGCACAGTGGAGCTGTGCTTATGACGAGCTGAGCTCGTCATGAACAATGGTATTCAAAGAATGTCAGCACAGGAGGGGAAAAGTCACAGCAGCCAAGGTGTTAAAATCTCCACAGAGAACTACCGGATATTTCCATAGGGCCATTTCGATGTTGAGATGGTCTAAGATCTCTGGGTCGTCCAGATTAGATCCATACAGTGAGAAAATTGTCAATGGGGTTTCATTAATTACAAACTCCAAAATCACCCACGTCCCCATTTATCCTCCTTAATTCGTTGACACATACCAATACCTCTCTTAGCTAGGAAGGCCACCCCCCTAGTGGTATAACCTTGATGAGTACAAGCCAATATATCTAGGCCCAAACCTCTCAAGCATCCGTTTTCCCCACGGTATGTGGGTCTCTTGCATACATAAGATATCTATTTGCATAAATTGTATGATTTTAGCCAATACATCTCTTTTCTTTCTATCATTCAAGCCGCATATGTTCTAAGAGAAAATGCAAATTTTATCCTTTCTACCCATCATTCTTATTGACAATTGATTCTCCCCTCAGCCTAGAGAAATGGTTCAGACAATACAAGTAGACTCCACGAGTCAGATCAAAAAGTACTCTCATATTAACACAAAAAAATGCCATGACTCTAAGTCACTAGGACCTGTATTAAATCATCAGGGTACCTAAGACTGAGATTGATCAGTAGCTGTCTTTGATTTATATATCTCATGGAAAAAAGTCCAGTAAAATCAGAACAAACAGTGTTACCACACTAACACGTTATATACAATAAATGAAAAAATGAGAAAAAATGAGAGAAACCAGGATTTTGTGTTATCTGAAGGTTGTTATTCAAATCAAGTAGGGTACATACATGGATATGATTTAGATATTCAAGGTACTAGTTGTATCT
Source organism: Lissotriton vulgaris (assembly GCF_964263255.1). NCBI lineage: Eukaryota > Metazoa > Chordata > Amphibia > Caudata > Salamandridae > Lissotriton > Lissotriton vulgaris. The sequence continues at coordinate 1,152,755,998 of NC_141687.1, read as the reverse complement.
TCCTTTGACATATCTAAACTTTAAGTCCAGACTGCTCAAACATATAAATCAATGATTTCAACTCAATAATCAGAAGAAAATCAAAGTATGGCAAAAGCTCAAAGTATGCAGAGATGGACTGAAGTAGTCGACGTTTCGGTCTTTTTGAAGGTTTTCACAAGACCATCATCAGGACAGAAAGGTTCTATATACAATTGATGACCCTTTATATTTATTGAATGTACGTCTATTTAGATTTGAGACGACCGCAACACTTTAAATCGTGGCGTTGATTGGGGGCAAAGAATGAGAAGGCATCCAGCGAGTCCGGTAAAGCCTTTACCGGACTCGCTGGATGCCTTCTCTGATGCGGTCACATCGAACACTCTAAAAATATACAAGTGTATTGGAAATCGACCGAATCTGGATTCACTGTTGAAAATCATAGACAGCATCCCTATATATAACAAGAGTGATATTTTGGCATAAAAGAATCATTCTTTGCCCCCAATCAACGCAACGATTTAAAGTGTTGCGGTCGTCTCAAATCTAAATAGACGTACATTCAATAAATATAAAGGGTCATCAATTGTATATAGAACCTTTCTGTCCTGATGATGGTCTTGTGAAAACCTTCAAAAAGACCGAAACGTCGACTACTTCAGTCCATCTCTGCATACTTTGAGCTTTTGCCATACTTTGATTTTCTTCTGATTATTGAGTTGAAATCATTGATTTATATGTTTGAGCAGTCTGGACTTAAAGTTTAGATATGTCAAAGGAAGATACAACTAGTACCTTGAATATCTAAATCATATCCATGTATGTACCCTACTTGATTTGAATAACAACCTTCAGATAACACAAATTCCTGGTTTCTCTCATTTTTTCTCATTTTTTCATTTATTGTATATAACGTGTTAGTGTGGTAACACTGTTTGTTCTGATTTTACTGGACTTTTTTCCATGAGATATATAAATCAAAGACAGCTACTGATCAATCTCAGTCTTAGGTACCCTGATGATTTAATACAGTCCTAATGGTGCTGTAAAATAGACAATCAACAAAACCCCTTGCTGGCCAATTCTCTTTTTAATCAACCTTGCCCGAGCCCGCAAGGGTATATTGGGTTGCTCACCTACATATTCAATGACTCTAAGTGGCAAACTCTAGCTGTATAGCCCTCTTGACCACCCTTAACCCACCACCACCACCCCTTCCCCCACCCTCTCCCCTCTCCCCTCCAACAAATCTCCCCCACCCCTTCCCTCCCCTGCTACCTATCTTATGAGGCTTAGGGACCAGCAGTCCCTGGTGATGGAGAGCTGTGCCATCACCCCCCTCCTCAAGACTGACCCTCCCCCCGCTACGACATCATAAACAATTCCAAGAAAAAAGAAAAAGGGCCAGGGTATCAGAGGAATCCTCCAAAAAAGCTAAAGATAAAAGAAACAGTAGAGTATGAGGGATAGGAGGAAATCCTTAATCAAGCTTTACATTATCCACTGGAAATCATCCCCTTATTCATCACAACGTTGCTGAGAACTTTTAACCCCCCTGCGTATTTTAGATCATTTGTAAATATTATTTTGCTAAAACCTCAGATAGGAAAAATTGTGTCTGCCCCTGAAAAACTACTTTCAACATAGCGGGATTATGCAAAAACACTTGTCCCCTTTTGGCTTGGAATAATGGGATTAATTGGTGAAGCTGCCATATTTTCTCAACTGTAGCAGGGCAGAAGTCTGTCCTTACAAAGAAATCGCATCCCCCTTCCCCTTCTTTTTCTGTCTGGCCTAGCCAAATCGTACAGTGCCTCTTGGGACAAACAATTATTCAAGCAGATAAGGATGGCCCATGGTCTTTCAATGCCTTGTCCCCATTTTTTCTGTTGGAAAGGAAACTAATGAGCTCTTTGCAATTCCGTTTTCCAGTCCCAATGTAGTTCTGGGAAGGCCTCATCAAAAAGTTCAATCACAAATTGGCGAATATCCCCCTCCTTATCCCCAAAATCCGTTGATTATTCCTCCTGGAATGATTCTCGAGATCCATCACCTTCCATAAGGTATCCTCCTTCAAGGATTTCAGGGACTCAGTGATGGTTCTCTGGATAGCCAACTCGTCCTCTAATGTGGAAATTCTTGTCTCTGCCGATCCTAGCTGCAAACTCTGAGCAAGTCTTTGACACCCTGCGTATTGAGTTTTGTAGTTTTCTGCATGCACCTGATTGCGGAGACTTTCCAGACGAGACTCCTCACGATGGGCCATTATTGACTAATAGATGGTAGATAGTGTGATTTCTTCGGGGGTGCCTGACTTTGGCCTCTGTGTTTCTGTTACTCCAGTCACGTCCTTGCTCCCCCCCAAGTTAGGGGACAATGAGTAGCCCCAGACCATAGAGCCGGCTGACCACAGATTTTTATCTGACGGGGCAGCCGCATGTTCCGTTTGCTTGCGCGACATTCCGGGAGTATGAGAGGATTTATCTTCGAGTTCTTCCTCTTCTTAGTGCAAGCTGCCAGTATCACTCTCCTCTCCAGCCCAATCTTTACCAGGACTTTCATCCCCCGAGGAGTTCGACTGGTCTGACAGTGAATAGAATTTTTCCAGAGTCTCCATTTTCACCGCACTTTGAGGTTCCTGTGCCCCCTTTTGCAGACCGTCAGCTCTCACGGCAGTATAGCTCCCACATGCCTGAATCACTGTGGCTTCTTCTAAACACTTATCCTGGGGAACTCCCATAAGGCCATTTTCTTGATGTTCCATAACATTTTCCAGTATAATATCCGGCGATCCGGCATTACCCTCAGTGATTTCATAATTATCTCTATGTTTGTTGGGCTCATCGGTTTGATCTTTAAGGATGTAAACCCCTCCCTTTACCTTTGACTTGAGGCTCAAACCATTAACACCGCCCTGAGGAGAAAGATCGGTACCTGGAACAAGCCCTTGTGTGAGTCCCTCCAGAATCGCTGAAGCTTTCCCAGATGTAGCGGGCATTGCTACAATGTTGCTATCAACATTGTTGCCTGTCAAGCAATCGCCTAGTGTCTTGCCTCTTAAAGCCTGCACTTTGAACAATGCAGGCACTCTCTGGTGACCCCTCCCTGCAGCTCCGCCCTTGCCCGAGAGAGAGCGGCGTGTATCATCCTTTGCAGTGTCGTCCTGGACTGCTTTCCAGGAATTCCTGCACACCCGGCACCAACGGGGAGACCCCGGGTCTTCGCTCCTCTGGCAGATGTCTTAGGCGGCATTGCAGCGATTATGCAGGAGAGCTGGGCTTTGACTGCTGCCGGATGTAAAGAGAAAGCACAGGCCAATCTTGAGGGCAGAGGTAAGCCACAGAACCAGGGCCTTAAGCGCCAAATCATTCCCTCTGCCGTATCCCTTCATACTACTCCAAAATCTGATATACTGCACATAGACAGTTTGCACCTTTGTCCAAATAGGGACCCTTCTTCCTAGTCAGGGTACGGGGGATACACTTCTTAAATAACCCCTGCCCACCCCCTTGGAATCTTGGCACGAGCAGACAGGCTTATTATGCACACACAAAGTCATACACTGAAAACACTACAAATGGGCACCACACTAGTTTAGAAAAATAAGTAATCTGTATCTAAAAGAAAGGAGACCAAAACAACAAAAAAACCAATACAGTAATGAAAATATGACTTTTAAAAGGTAGAAACAGTTCTGTTCATAGCAAGCTATAGATGTGACACGTTCAACACAAAGTACCTTGGATTCATCAAAATCAAAAGCAAGAACAGCTGCAGGGAAGGTGATGCGTCGGTTCCTTATGTGCAGGGAAGGTGATGCTTTGGTTCCTTACTCCAAGGGAGGTGATGCGTCGGTTCATTACTGTCACTCCGGGCAGTAATGCATCGGTTCCTTACTGAAGGAGAGGGGATGCGTTGGTTTCGTTCTGTGCGGGGAGGTGTTGCGTTGGTTTCTTACTGCGGCCCTGGTGTTCTTGTAGACTTGGCTCCCCAGTGCGATATGTGCGGATCGGGGATGTGTTGGTTCTCAATGCAGCAGAGGCTGCAGCGGCGGCGATGGCGCTGTATTTATTTCTTCAGCTGCAGTCCCACCATGAATTGGTTCCTGCAGCCACACAGCAGGGCCTGTGTCGGAATCGGTGCGGTGATCTTGCCCTTCGTAGATCAGTACACTCGATGTGGCGTGTGGCGCTTTCTCTAGCCGTGGGCAGGCGCTGCATCGGTTTCTTTGGCGATGTGTCCTAAACAGGTGCGACTGCGTCAGGCTTCTCCTTGTTACGTTACTTTTCCAGCTCCCAACAGCATGAACAAACTCCAGAGGCCCAAAACAGCCACAGGCACATCTGGCAGGTCAGAACACTAAGCAAGGGAGTTCAGGGTAGCTGGGGGTGAAGTCTTTGTGTCTCTGAGACTTCAAAACAGGAGGCAAGCTCTACTTCAAGCACTTCGAAATCTTACTCAAGCAGAGGACACAGCACACAGCAAAGTCTTTGTCCTTTCCTTGGCAGAAACAGCCACTGCAGGCCAACCCCAGACAGCACACAGCAAAGGAGCAGTACTTCTCTCAGTTTCTCCAGCTCTTCTCCTTGGCAAAGGTTCCTCTTGAATCCCAGAAGTAATCTAAAGTTCAGGGGCCTGGGCCCCTCTCTGGATAGCACAAAATTATTTGTTCTCTAGTGGCACAGAAACTCTGAGCCCAGCCAAAACCAGATCTGTCCTCTCTGGTGCAGCTTCCTGGCAGGAGGTGGAGACAGCATTGTCCAAGGCAGACCAGGCCCACTCAGATGTGAAATAAATCTCCTCCGCTGATTTAGCAAATTTTTTTTTTTTAAAGGAGGGAGGTAAAAAAATGCACGGATTAGTTAACACTAGTGAAAAACCTGAAAACAATTTAGGCCACTTTTGCTCGGGCCCCCTGTCCCGATCAATATGCATATATTAATGGGCCAGCCCAGGGAGAGAAAAGGAGTGACACCTCTGTCTGTTGATAAAAGGGAGGTAATGGACGCCCATCAATCTCCAGCAAGGCAACTCAGGCACCCACTATAGCCGCAGGCTGCATCTAAACAACGCAGAAACTGCCCACATGGGCCCCCAGGCTGCTCAAAAAAGCAGCCCAAGGCAGGAGTTCGGATACCGCCCACCTCGGGCATTGCCCGAGGGTCTGCGTTACCAATCCGACCCTGTCTAAACCTGAGAATGTCACAGCTCTTACTATCGAATTGAAATCATGAAAAACAGAGACGGGTCCATTTTGGGAGCACCAAAGTCCATATAAGAACTACACCGCTCCCGGTGCGAGCTGTTAGAGCGCTCCTGGTAAGATTATGAGAAACTCGTTTGAGTGCTGACACCTCTGTGAAGTAATAGCTCCGAGTACACATGACCGAATAGCTTGAGTTAAAACCGCCTTCATGAACTTGCGGTAGAAAGAATCTCATTGGGAGGGAGAGAGGGAAGCAAGCACTACCGACTACCATTTTGTGTGTGTAAAAGGCCGCTTTATTGAAAAAGGTGCACATCACATAATTACCAAACTGGCAAACCGCCTTACAAAACTAAAACCTCTCTAAACATCGAGTTACCTGACCCCCTTTTTGTTTTTCTCCCTCCACCTCTACGATCCCACATGATAATATCCCTCCACCCAGCAACGTAACAATATATAACAGCATTATATCCTATGAATATCCAGCGTGGCTGATCATAGTGGTGGCAGCACTGTGAGATTCCGCTGGGGAAAGAAAGGCAGACTGCGAGTTTACTCTTCTGCCTACTCGCTCTCCTGCATTCATCTTTTAGCGCTTTTAAAAACCGAATTGGCACTTTTACATCTAATTGTTTAGTAAATTCTGATGTATGTATTTTTAATACTTTGGACCCGTTTTTAACCTTTGTGCTGTTTTCCCGGTTCCCCTGCGCCCCGTTCCACCGCGGCTGCTCTGTGCCGATTGTTGTGGAGGGCCAGGTCGGGCGGCGCCATCTTGAGTGAGGTCCGGTCCCTGGCTGGTCGGGAGGTAGCGGTCCAGCTCGGGGAGGGGCTTGGGGGTTAAATAGAATCTGTGCTTCCCTGACCCTCGTGGCTGATCATAGTGGTGGCAGCACTGTGAGATTCCGCTGGGGAAAGAAAGGCAGACTGCGAGTTTACTCTTCTGCCTACTCGCTCTCCTGCATTCATCTTTTAGCGCTTTTAAAAACCGAATTGGCACTTTTACATCTAATTGTTTAGTAAATTCTGATGTATGTATTTTTAATACTTTGGACCCGTTTTTAACCTTTGTGCTGTTTTCCCGGTTCCCCTGCGCCCCTTTCCACCGCGGCTGCTCTGTGCCGATTGTTGTGGAGGGCCAGGTCGGGCGGCGCCATCTTGAGTGAGGTCCGGTCCCTGGCTGGTCGGGAGGTAGCGGTCCAGCTCGGGGAGGGGCTTGGGGGTTAAATATTGGTTCCTCATAGGGCGCGCAGCGGCCGCGCGCAGCGGGCGCGCCGTCTTCGCGCCGAAGGAGCGCCAAAGGAGGGCCCGTCTGTGCCCGTCCGTGCCCCGGACGGGCCCAGGGCCAGCCATTCTGCCCGACTTCCTGCAGGGACGGCAAGCCTTGAGAAACGTATGTATTCTCGCCACGATCTTGTGAAGCTTGCCTCCCCCTGTTTAGGATTGCCATGTCCACGTGTAGATCTTGGTGGAACTTGGGCTGAGTGCCCCAGTTGTGGCTTCCTCCCCCAACCTGTCTTACCCCCACGCCTGGTCAGGAACGCCGGTGTTGCTACCATTAGGGCGGGACTGATTAACGCTAGATCGATGGTTAAACACGCTGCGGATATTTTCGATCTTCTGGTGGATGGCCAGCTGGATGTGCTGTTCGTCACGGAGACGTGGATGTCCAGCACCTCCGCTCCGAGTGTGGAACTTGCTGTCCCTAGAGGCTTTAAGATTGCGAGGGTAGACAGACCTTTGGGGAGAGGGGGCGGACTGGCTGTCATTTACAGGGAGGGGTGGTCCTTTGCTGCTGAGCCTCCGATTGCGGGCGTTGATGGCGAGGTTCTTCACTTTGCTGTAAAACTATCCCCGCACTTCACCTTAGGTGGTTCTATGATCTATAGGCCCCCTGGCCAGGCCAATCATTTCCTTGACTCCTTAGAAGAATATATAGTGCCGCGGGCCTTAAGTTTCCCTAGATTCCTTTTGGTCGGCGACCTCAATATTCATGTAGATACCCCTGAGTCACCGGATGCCCGCAGGCTCGGCGAAATTCTTACCCTGGCGCAGCTCAATCAATGGGTTACTGTTCCAACTCATGAGGGAGGTCATCTGCTTGATTTGGTCTGTTCCAATTTCCCGATTCAATCTGTGACAGTGGAAAAAACAACTTGGTCTGACCATGACTTGGTCAGGTTTGAATGGTTATCTGAGGAACCTGGTCCCACGCCCACCATCTGTCACGCCCAAAAGATTAATTTGCCCGTGTTTAGACAGGCCCTGTCCAGAGCTCGCCCGAATACTACGGAGCTTCTGGACAGGGCGGTCGGCGAATTCAACGAGTGGGTGCGGCAGGCGGCCTCTGCTTCCACCAAACGTTCAACTGTGTCGAGGGTACGACACTCCCCCTCCCAACCATGGTTCTCTCCTGAACTGAGGGTGATGAAACTTGGCTGTAAAAAATTAGAACGTGCGTGGAGATGCAGCTATAGCCCAGAGGCCAAAGCTGCTCTACGTCTAGCACAGAAAAGTTATTATGCAGCCATCAAGGGAGCAAAGGGGAACTATTACGCAGGGCGTATTGCAAAAGCAGATAACAATAGCAGAGAGATCTTCGCTATTGTTAAGAGCTTTGTTGCGCCTGTAGCTGATGCAGTCGCTCTTCCATCCTCTGCGCAATGGTGCGAGGATTTGTCCACCTTTTTTATTAGTAAAATAGCGAGGATTCAGCAGGACCTTATGGCGGCCATGTCTGCTGACTGTGTAGTGACCGACATGTGTCCCCTACTTTGTCCCTATTCTGGACAACAGCTTCTGAACTTTGGCCAAGTTACTGAGGGTGATATTCTCCCCCTCTTGCAATCTCTGAAATCGGGTTCTCCTGCTGATCCGTGCCCGGCTCGGGTGCTTTCGGAGGTGGCGGATTTGGTCTGTTCTGAGATCACTCAGATAGTGAACCTCTCCTTGGCTTCAGGGGAGGTGCCGCTTGGGTGGAAACAAGCCAAACTTCTGCCGCTTCTGAAGAAGCCAGGATTGGACGCGTCGGTTCCTGGGAACTATCGTCCAATATCTCTTTTGCCAGCACTTACGAAAGTTTGTGAGAAGGTGGTGCTTCAACAATTGGAGAATTTCGTTGAATCTTCCAATGCCCTCCATCCTGCCCAATCGGGCTTCAGAGCTACTTATAGCACTGAGACAGCGCTAGTGGAGATGACTGAGGCGATTCGGGACTGTTTGGACGGTGGCGGTAGAGCGGTCCTAATTTTATTGGACCTCTCTGCCGCGTTCGATACCGTCCCTTACGAACTCCTTCTCGCTAGGCTGTCTTCTATCGGCATTGGGGGAACGGTGCTGTCCTGGCTGTCCTCGTTTCTCTCCGACAGGTCCCAGCAGGTCTGGATGCCCCCCCATGCTTCGAATCCTAAACCTCTTCTCACGGGGGTTCCCCAGGGCTCCACTCTTAGCCCCTTACTGTTCAATGTTTATATCACCCCCCTGGTTTATCTAGCGGAACAGTATGGGGCTAAGATAATTGGGTATGCGGATGATACCCAACTGTTGTTCACCTGGCCTGACGATAAATTGGACCCATCAGTAGTTCATCGGTGTCTGTCCTCTGTATTTCGCTGGCTGACTCAGGCTCAGCTGAAGTGCAATGAGGACAAGTCGGAGGTGCTCTTTTACGGTTCCTTCCCCCCTCTGTTTAAGAACACACTGTGGCCCCCTAACATCCCTAGCCCGAAAGAGATGGGAAGACCGGCAAAAAACCTGGGCATCTGGTTTGCAGAGGACCTCAGATTTGAGGAGCATATAAAAAAGTTGGCAGGCACCTGCTTTGCCACACTGAAAATGCTCCGCAAGTTTTTTCCTCTGCTCCCTAAAGAGGCTAAGGAGACGGTTGCCCGAGCTCTTATACTGGCAAGGCTGGACTACGTGAATGCTTTGTTCAGCGGTATTCCGGCCTACCTGGTGAAGCGCCTGCAAATCATCCAGTACGCGGCCGTCCGTCTGATTTTTAACATCCCCAGATGGAAGAGCGTGCGTGCTGAGATGAGCACTATTCACTGGCTCCCGGTTGCGCAGCGCATCTTGTTTAAATCTCTGGTGCTGGCGTTTAGAGCCATTCACGATCAAGGCCCCATCTATCTGAGAAAGAGATTTATTTGTTATGTGCCAACTCGCTCTCTCAGATCTTCCACGCAGCTGAAACTGTACCTTCCCCGCTTCAAACGCGCCAGACTTGGTGGCCAGTCAATCTCGGTGATTGTGGCCAGGGCTTGGAACGCTCTACCTCTTCATCTGCGTTCCTCCCAAACTGTGGCGTTATTCAAGAAAAATCTAAAAACACACCTATTCAAGAGTTTAATATAAGTTGTTTTCTCTGTGGTTCTGTTTCCTGCCTTTCCCCTTGCGCCAGGATACTCTCAAGTAACGGAGCGCGCTACAAAATAGTTTATACATACATACATACATACAAATGTTTCCCCTACCTCTTAAATCCTAAAACCTCACAATACCTACATTCCTATCTGTCCTATTGCAACTGTAACCAAACTATCCTCTAATGTAACCCCTTAACTGTTTACCCTTTCCCCGCTCCCATTCCCCAAGTCCCCAAACTTAACGTCAAAATACCGAACTCCCGCCAAACTTGGCCAACATCCCAAACAAACTCCGCCTGCACCTGCTTCCAGCGACAACATACAATATATCCCCACCCTGTGCGCCTGTCCCAATTCCGCACCCTTCATAAAATTTTTATCCCCCAAAGGAAATACCCCATGGGAAACAACCCCCTGCCAAAATGACAACCCCCAGGGAGGGCGGGAGGGGCCAAAATAAACTACACACCGCTCCCAGCCACCAGGTTTCAATACCTAAAATGGTGGCTGGGGAACGCGGGAAGCCCCTTTTATCCTTGGGCTACAAAACATGTAATTGGGCTGCTTTTGGGCTATACCCATGCAGCCCAAAATGGCAAAATGGCCGCACCCATGTCTCGCTCCCTCCCCCTCCCAAAACTGCCCGGGGGCAGACCTCGCGTCTCGGCTGCCCCCAAACCCCCCTTGGGAGGGCGAGAGGGAGGCAAGCACTACCGACTACATTTTGTGTGTGTAAAAGGCCGCTTTATTGAAACAGGTGCACATCACATTATTACCAAACTGGCAAATGCCTTACAAAACTAAAACCTCTCTAAACATCGAGTTACCTGACCCCCTTTTTGTTTTTCTCCGTCCATTCCTACGATCCCACATGATAATATCCCTCCACCCCGCAACATACCAATATAGAACAGCATTATATCCTATGAATATCCAAATTTCTCCCCTACCTCTTGGTACCTCACATTACCTACATTCCTATCTGTCCTATTGCAACTGTAACCAAACTACCCTCTAATGTAACCCCCAAACTGTTTACCCTTTCCCCGCTCCCGTTCCCCAAGTCCCCAAACTTAACGACAAAATACCGAACTCCCGCCAAACTTGGCCAACATCCCAAACAAACTCAGCCACCCAGGGAAAGGTGGATTGCAGGTGAAAACACTGTGTCCCCCTTTCCCTGCCCCCCCCCGACTCCGTTCCACGCAGCGAATCAGCTCCAACACTGAAAAACAGGGTCCTATTCACGGCGCACGCCTAACAAACGGGCCAACACCTCTCGGAGCTTCAACAGGCACAAATCCATCACAATCCTCGAGAGGTGTACCCCATCACCCCTGAACATTTCCGGTGCATCATAGTGAATATCCCTGTGCCAAATCCTCGCAAACCCCAAATGCAAACAGAAATGCACCATTCCCACGTTTATCTTCTTCCACGCCTTGTCTACCGTCTGCGGCCGACTCGCCCCGCGCCACACCCTTCGCGGCACCAGTTACATCCACAACACCGAACAACCGGCCCAGAGTCTCCACAATTCTGCCAAATCCCACCTCATCGCCCTCATTAACACAAGGCCAGTCTCCCGCACCATATTGTTCTCCCCCAAGTGGAGAACCAACACATCTGGGCACCGCTCCCCTTGCAAAATACCATTCAATGTAGACATGAGTTTCTTACAGCGCATGCCCCCCCCTCCCCATCCACACCACCTGAAACAAAGCAGGATTAAAGCCCAAGTTCTCCCCAAAATAACTATCCTGGGCCTGCAACTTCGCTCTCTTCACAAATGAATGGCCCACAATCCAAATCAACATTCCCTGCGCAGCAGGACCCGCCACTGAACCTGAAACGAAAAACAAATGTAAGTAAATGTGTCCCCCCAACATCCTCCGCGTGCCTTACGCCAACTCTGAGCTACGCACATACCGCCGGTAGCAAGCCGAGGACCACCTCCCCAAGCGCATGATGGCCCCTCGCCCGCAACCTCGCCGATGCGCTTCCGACGCCGCCCCAAATTCAGAAAGAGTGAGTGCCATTCTGTCTGCCCTTGACCCCCAACCTACCCAGCGCCTTCCTCAGCACCCCCAGCATCTGCGGCCCCGTTGCCCGGGTTCCATCTGCATGCTGAAACACCAAACCGTCCCCCCGCCGTACATCATTCCAGGACCACCCCCAGCGCACCGAGCACGCCAGACCCCCCCTCCTGCAATGTCACCCAGGCCCCTGCACAACGCTGGTCCGTTTTAGACTGCCGCAGCCAAATGCACACTTCTCGGTGCCCCAACCGCACCTCTGCCCACCCCAGATCCTGGCCGATTCTCCCGCCCACCATTTCAGACACCCGAAAGGCCCCCGCAAACATCCACACCATCAGTGTCGCAAACAAGTACGTTTCCCGCTCATCCATACACACCAAAGGCAACACCTCCACCACTCTCCTTAACAGCTTCTCTGACAATGGCCGCCGCAGCACCCCTGCCCGCCCACACTCCTGGGCCCATCCCTCCAACATCCTTGACCCAAGCTCCCCCGCGGAAGGTGCGTAGCCCCAACACAGCTTTCCCATGAATGATATCCCTGCTAACTTGCAAGTTATGGTCACCCTCCGGCGACCCCTATCTATCAAGGAGAGCATAAATCGGACCACATCTTCCCTTCTTTCAGCTCCCGGCGGCCTCCACCGCGCCCCGGACGCCAAAAACTCCCCCCATGCAGCCACATACATTGTCCTGGTCGAGTCCGCCAACGATCCTAGAAGCAGCTGTAACATCCGGTGTTGCCCACTCGCCACAGCTGTGTCGGCATGGGCGTCGGGTCCCTCTCTGCGTACTCGGTCAACCCACGGAATCTCCCCCACTGCGAACGAGACAAGGCATCCGCAATGTCATTGTCGATTCCCGGGACGTGCACCGCGCAAAAAGCAATGTCATGCCGCAAGCAGCCAAATCACAAACACGCGCAACAGCTTCAACACCTGCTCGTCCCTGGCTGACTGCCGATTCACCACCTGTACCACAGCCATATTGTCCACATGGAAAGTCACTCGTCGGTGTGCAAGCACCTCCCCCCACAGCCAAATCGCCACCACCAAAGGGAAAAGCTCCAGAAAAGCAATGCTCCGGCACCCTCCGCGCCACTCTAGGGGCCAACTCTCAGCACACCATTTCCCGTTCCAGTACAAACCGAAACCGTCGCTGCCCGCCAAATCTGAGAAAATCTGCACATCCCAAACCATGTCCCGTCCTGCTGTAAGGGCACACCGTTGAACTGGTTCAAGAAAAACCGCCACATCCGCAGATCCTCCCACACGCCTGCCGATAAGTGCACATGGTGGTGTGGAGGTCTGTTGCCCACCAGCGCCCTACCCAAACGCCTACAGAATGTCCTCCCCACGCATACCACTCTGCATGCAAAATGTAGGTATCCCAACAGCACCTGAATGTCCAGGACTGCCACCTTGTGCTTTGCCACCATCACTTCCAGCAATCCCAATGTCTGCTGCTTTTTGTCCGCCGGCAACCTTGCCTCCATCGGCACTGAGTCAAGCTCAATGCCCAAGAACGACAGTGCCGTGCCTGGCCCCACTGTCTTTTCCGGTGCTAAAGGCACCCCTAGGTCCTCCATGAGCTCCTGAAACCTGTCCAGCGCCAACTGGCAGTCCGTGGAGTCTGGGGTCCCGACCAAGAAAAAGTCATCCAGGTAGCACGTAACTCCCAGGTGACCCGTGTGTTCCGTAAAAAAACATTGGAGGAACGTGCTAAAACATTCAAAAAGGGCACAAGACATCAAGCAGCCCATCGGCAGAGCCTTGTCCACATACAAGCAGCCGCAAAACTGGATCCCCAGTAGGCACCAGTCGCCTGGGTGGACCGGCAACAGCCATAAAGCCGATTTGATATCGCACTTGGCCATTTGCGCGCCGGGGACTGCCTTCACCACCAAAAGCATGCCGCCTCGAGCGAGGAGTACGACACCGTGGCCTCATTTTCATCAATGAAGTCGTTCACTGACCCCCCTTCCGGCCATGACAAATGTTGGATGAGGCGAAACTGCCCCGCCTCCTTCTTGGGCACAACTCCAATGGGGGACACTATCAAGTGTTCCAACGGCCAATCCGAAAACGGATTGCTGTCGTGTGGGGCCCCAGCAACGTACCACTGGGTGTCCGTACCTACCGCAACCCGAGCATTCGTGCTTAAAACGGCAATGCTCCCTGGCACATGCGCCTCTGTTAAAATCCCAACAGGCACCCGCCGCTCCGAGCTGGCTCTTGGCCCCTGCCCCCACCCCCCAACGGGTGGGGCGCCCCTGAAAGGGCTGGTACACTATCGGCAAACCGCTGGCGGTAAAGATAGCCTTCCCCGACCCCGCCAGCCCCATAGTGTGCTGCCAGAGGTCACAATCCAGTTCCCCCCACTTGGCCTCCGGATCCCATGCCATCCGTGCCCAAAACTCCTCATCGTACTGTGCCCATGCGTAACCCCCCCATCCCGTGATCTGCGCCTTCCGTATAACATCCATGTACTTAAACATGGACACTGAGCGCTCAGGGAATTTCTCGCAATAGACACTCGCGAAAATTAAAAACGTTGCCGTCCAGTTCTCAATCGTTAAGGGCACCCTCGGCCGCTTCTGCTTATATTCCTCCTCCTTTGACCCTTCCTTCGATCTGACCTCACGGTGTAGCAATTTCAACAGCTCAACATATTCCCCTTTCCATATCTTTTCCTTGGTGGGCGCCATTAAATGCGCCCCCAGCGGCTTCGCGACCCCCATATAAGGGAGCCGCTTTATCTTCAACTCCTTGCTCTCTACCTTCTCCACACCGTTGTCTGCCGCTGCCCCCGCTGTACCCCCTGAGGTCCCGGGCATCCCCCCGGCTGCCGGCCCTGACTCCCCCGGTGTACCTTTCCCCGCAGGTGCCAACTAAACCTCCTCTGAACCCACACCCTTATCCGCCACATACTTGCCTTTGCACAATCGATCCCCCCCCCACTCCCCCATCCCCCACCCCCACTGACACCATGCATGTCGCATTGCCTTTACCTGGCACCAACGCCTCCCCGTGGCGCTCCACGCCTCTCCGCTCCATCGCTGACCAGTCCCTGGCTTGTGTCCGGGCCGCTGCCGCACCCAGGCCCCGTGACACCTGCAAAAAAGAGCTCACACCATTAACTGACCCCCGTCCGCCCTCGCCATCCCGTAACTCCCCTTCCTCCAAACTCTCCTCATCACCTTCATATAGTTCTACCCCTGCCCCATCTATACACCTGGCGAGCCAGCGGAGGCGCCGACTGTACCCTACCAGCGGCCCGCTCCCCTTCTCTACCACCAGACCATACAAAACAGTCCTCTTCCATGTTGTTCTCCGTCCACCGCTGGACCCCAAGTCGTGGGGGCCCTGTGGGGTGATGGGCCAGCGAGCACGCCAGGGGTCTTCGTGTGCCAGCCATGTCGTGTTCCCTCGCTGTCTCCGAGCCTGCTGCAAGAAGCACGGCCCTCCCATCACCTTGGCGCCGTTCCGCCGCACCAAGCCTGGCCAAGTCTGCAGCCCCGCGCCGATAATCCCCCTGCAATAAAAACTGTACTGCTGTTGTGCTGGGTCCCTGCCACTGCGCGGCCCCCCCACCCTCCTGCCCCCTGTCCCGCGTCCCCACGACCTCCCCCACATCCTCCTCCTCGCTCCATGCCAGTTCCCCAACCCCAGACCCCCCTATCTCCGGGGAACACTTCACCACCTCCCTTGCACCCCGACCCTCCGCCTGCCCAACCCGTGGCGCCACCACCTCCCCCCCTACCCTGCCCCCTGTCGCACCCTGAGCCTCTCTAAACCCCTCCCCCAGGAATCAAAGACATCCAGGCCCTCCCAATCCTGATCGCCGTCCCCCGCCTCTATTAATAATGGGGAGACCCAACCGCTCCCACCCAGCTCCTCTCTCCACCCGACCCCCCAAATCACCCACCCGCTGCCCCCTTGCCCCCCCAATCCCCTGCCTCACTCCCCCCTGTGCCCCCCTTCTATTCTCTGGCCTTGCCTCCTTCCTGCCCTCCCCCCCATCAAGCTGTCCCCTTGTCTGGCCGGAGAGGGGCTCCCCCTCCTCACCCTCAGCTGTGTCCCGCCTACCTGCCCTCTTTCTGGGGGCCCTGCCCTCTTCTGTGTCCTCTTGCCCCCCGCCCGGTGCCTGCTATGACACTCATCCCGCCCTCCCCCCCTTTGCCCCGCTCCCCCACGGCCTTCCGCTCCGGCTGCCGCCTAACCGCCGAGTCCCTGCCCTTCTGAGGGATCTCCCCGCCGTCAGCCGACGTGCTGGGGAGATCCTGCGCGTCACCGTGCTGCCCCGGCTCATTACCTGGGGCCTTCTCTACATGCGGCAGGCCTTTGTGCTCCGCTGCTTTTATAATATTGCGGCGCTCCTGCAGCGAGGCGCTTTTCACTGCGCGCTTTACCCCCGGCGGCTGCCTCTAGCACTCTAAAATCCCCATGTGCAGCCATCCTATCGTCCGATGAACCGACCACGCAGTAAACGCTCAGAAACACTGACAAACAAACTCCACGCTAGACAAATGCCAAATAAACTACACACCGCTCCCAGCCACCAGGTTTCAATACCTAAAATGGTGGCTGGGGAACGCGGGAAGCGCCTTATAACCTTGGGCTACAAAACATGTAATTGGGCTGCTTTTGGGCTATACCCATGCAGCCCAAAACGGCAAAATGGCCGCGCCCATGTCTCGCTCCCTCCCAAAACTGCCCGGGGGCAGACCTGGCGGCTCAGCTGCCCCCCAAACCCCCGCCCCCCGTCCAAAGCAGGTCCATCTCAAAGCACCCTGGATTGTCCAGTAAAGTCCCTCAAAGAAGGAGGTGCGTACCTTAAATGCTTAAATGAAAAACTCAAGATGCACCCATTTTGCTGGCCACACAGATGAGTCCATGCTGAACATCCCTGCACTTGTACAGACAGTGTGGTATACAAGGACCTCATCGAGTTCCAAGTCAGATAGATCTTGACTGCTCGTTGCATCACGCTTTAAACTCACCCACTTTTGAATTCAAGAAGTGTTTGACAATCAGACTTTCCTGTGACAAGAGACAGGCCTCTTCTGGATCAGACTTTACCATACTCCACCACTCGATCTGCTTCTTTCATATTGCTTCCCTGCTCTGAGGCACTCGCAAGGCACGCAGTGCATCCCATCACGGCATGACGTACGCGGTGAGTCACGAGGACTTACAGCGTATTCAGCGCCTTGACAGAATGTATATTTGTCAACAGTCACGTTGCTGAGGATGTCTCATCAGGCGGGTGACGGTGCAGGTTTCAAAGCAGCAGGAGCAGCGAGAGTTTAGAGAGAGTCCATTAGAGAGAGAAACGCGAGAGCAAGGAGAAACTGGGGATTCGGAGTGTTCAAAAGTGCCCAGGATCTATTTGTTGTTGTAGGGGCATCACCGTCGTAGTTCTGTGCACAGCAAAGAAACACAAAGATGAGTCTGTGATTTTTTTCCTCCAAAATGTCCCTTTTGGCACATATACATGTATTAATTACCCTGTGATGAGGTAAATAACTCTTAACATGAAGACTCAGTAATTAACACTCCAAATTCAACGTTTTGGCGTTTTTACAGACATTTCCACTGTTAAATAATTATCAAACAACTTGAAGTTCCGACCCCAATGCAAGTTTTGTCCTTCACCTAAGAAGTTTCCGAGGTAATGCATACCATGAGGATAGGGCAATTTCAGGAAATTAAAAACAAACGCATAGAACGCGTCATAAAAAGGCCTCAGGTGATCCTTTTTTAATCTATTTGCTGCCTAGCCATTGAATAAACATTGCTGCCTATTAAAAATGGAATTACTTTCCGTTCCTAGACCATCATTTCTAATGTTGTTTTCTAGCCCACCAATCTCATACTTATTTATTTATTTTTGAAGATGTATGTAGCGTAGATAAGTACCAAAAGGATGTCTGGGCGCCTTATATAGGGGCAGATACTTAAGCATACAAGTAGTTTACATAAATACTGTTTCATTGCATAGAAGACCTTACACAGTAGCATTGGTAAATATAGAATATCACAAAAGTACGTATTCCTAACAGAGCTTTATAATTTTTACCATGAAGATGCGTGATGATTAACTAAAAAGACATGGACAGGCAGTCATTTTTACTTCAAACACGGCTGCCATAATCATACCAACAGTGAATAGAAATGGTGGCAGTCAATCGGCATTCTAGTTTTAATTGAAATCTGGGCACTTCATTGTATTCTCCATGTCGATCTTATCCTGACCCCCATTCTAGGATAACTATCTACTCTAAAAAGCAGTGTCTTGTGCAGAAAATATTCAGCAAGGGTCCACGAGGACTGGCTCAAAGCCATCTTTTCAGATGTTACCATTGAATGCATTTGCATATATAGGAAGTAAATGGCAATCATTTGCATGATCAGTGGTTAACCTGAACGTCTGTCAGTGATCTAGCTGAGATGTATTATTTGTGCACACCCCTGCTCTAATGAATGTGAATGTCTTGATGGTGCACTTCTTCCCTCTTTTGTTAAGGTGAACCCATGTCCAGATCATTGGACTGCTCCCTCCCTCAAACACCTCAGCGTGAAGCAAGGGGCAATGGATCTGCCCGCTTCATCGCTTAGATCTCTTGCACAATGAGTGAAGACATTTTTACTGATTTCATGTGCACATCAAATCAAAAAGAAGTACTATTTAGTGGCAAGTACTGGTGAGCCAATACTTTATTTATCCAGTTGTTTATTTTGTCCATTCTTTATTCTGTTCATTAAATGTTCAGTCATATTTAAACACAGTGGCGGCTCCTCGAGGGAGTGCTGCAGGGCTGTGAGGCGGGGGAGGGTCAGGGTGGGGGTAGTAAACTCCAGACAACGTCGTTAGGTTACTGTGCAGCTTCAGTAATTGAAACCCAACATTACCTTTTCTTTGCGGCATTTGGATCCTGACTTTTAGCTTTGTCAATTCTTGCTTTGTTTTGTCATGGTTTTTGTAAATCGGTATTTTAAGGAGCTGTTCGGCTCTTGTCAATGTAAAAAATAAAATTGTCTCTAAGCAAAATCATTTTGTTGGTCTCAAAAAGCACACTTTGCCATAGCAGACTTTGGTACTGAAAGGATCTACTATGTACTCTTTGTGAAAGGAAAGAATGTTGTCAGTCACAGTGAAGTGACCCATTGCCCCATGCTGTAGTAGGCAGAAGAAAACTGGGAATGACACAACCATTGACTATAGGACAAAGCCCTCTGACTGAAAGCTTTTATAATTCTATTATATAAAAGCTTGGTAAAAATCAAAAGTTCTAGACCAGGTGTCTATAATACGTAGCTCGAGAGCTAGACAAAAGTCTGCCCTTGCAAAACACGTTTGATGGCTCAGCTTCAATTTCATCAGGCACTTGGAGGAATCTCATGTCGATAAGTTCTCTCTGGTATTCCGGCTGGTCATCATGCCTGAAATGCTTGAGTGGTCAATCCCAGAATGGTCACTAGAGTAATGTTAATGGATATGATCACAGTTTTACAGTGATAAAATTAGGTATTAGCTTAGAACGATTTTCCTTGAGAAGAAGTTGCTTGCACTGTAGAAATGGTTGGAGGTCCTTGGTTTAAGCTAATGCCACACCCAAGAAAAGAAATAAGCATTGGCAAAGCCAATCAGTCTGGCGTTTGCTGCCAGTCTTTTTGCTTTGTCAGTGCTTGCTTTGTTTTGCCATTGTTTTTATAAAACATGTAGGAGCTGCCGAGCTCTTGCAAACAGAATATTTTTTAGAAAAAAACAATACTTTTGGTCTTATATATCACACATCTCCATAGTTGTCCATGGTACTGAAAGGAGCTAATTTGTGTGCGAATGTTTCTTGTGAAAGGGGTAGAATGCCATAACTCACAATGAACATAGCCAGTGACTGAAGTGGACTGGCCCATGCTGCAGGCTATAGTGGAAAAAATGTGAATGTCAAAACAAAAGACCAATGATTGGAAAGGGCTGGCAGAAAATCCCTATCATTGAGTACAACATAGTTATAATTTTACTAAAATGTAACAGTATTGACTAATGCCAGACCTAAAAGTATCATCATAACAGCTTGCCCAGGCCAGACCTAATTTCTTTGCTAACGCTTCGAAATGTCGATAGTAAACAAAACCATCTTTTTTTGTAGGATTTCCTTTCACAGGGGCGGTTCCTCCCTTTGAGCGTTGGGGCCATGCCCCACTCATATTTTGGCCCCTGAGCTCCCTTTTATGTGCACATATTATATTTTGTTTTATTTAAAAAAGAAACACTTTGCCTGCATTCCTTTCATGCACCCGCAGCAGTCAGCCTTCAGCCGCAGGCGGCAGCAAAGTGGGTGGGGTTTCATTGTGATATGGAAACCACACAGCAGAGCAAGGCACCAAGGTCCAAATTACGCATGTCGGATTGGCCGGCTATCTTCCTCCGGCCAGCCAGACATGCGAACGAGAGTCCTCTCTTCACCTGCACATCAGGGACTGGAGGTTGATCAAAACTGCAACCCCTGGTCTCCTAATGAGCGGCAAGTGTGCCCGCTCGAGCCAATCCTGGTGCAGCTCTAATGCTGTAGCAGTGTCTGGATTGGTTGAGAGACGCCGGCAGTGTGCCATTTGTTTCCCATTACTTTTAGTTTGTGCAAGCCTTTTTGGACATGGGTGGCGCCACTGTGTGGCTGTATGCAAGGCAGAATGTCTTTCACAATACTTCCTTGTGAGAGAGCTCACGAGTCTCAAGAGGAGAATGGACCTATACTGTAGGACCGACAGAGTAATCCAAGAGGAGATGGAGGAAATAGGAGCCGGTTGGTAAGTCCACTAGCTCAATATAACTATTCCCTGGGATCCAAACCAGACATCTGCTGCTCTTTCCTTCGTCCCCTTTTGGTGCCGAACAGTACCTGTACTCCATGTCATGTTAGAATGTACAGTGTATTCTACGCTTTCACGTGCTTTTGGTTTCGTGCTTTACTAGCAGTTTAGTGTATTTACTGTAGTGTAGACTGCCTCGTGCACTCCCAGGGCCCGGAAGCGATCAAGAGCTTCTCGGCGCTTCCCGTCAGCCCAGCACCGGGCACCTGTGCTATGAGTCATCACCAGGGGATGTAACTGGATGAGTTTTCTGTAAATGACACGGCTGGGCCTCCAGAGACTGTCACATACAGGAGGCCGCCAGAGCCAAAGATGGTACAGATTCCATAGACAGTTACCTACCATTTAGTAAAGATGTCAGCCTTAAAGATGTGAACGTATTCTGCACAACCTATTCTGTCCCCATGTGAGGCCCCTGGTTCACCCCACCGTAAACTAACACTGCGGTAGTGCCCATGTGGATGGACCAGAATGCTTTAAAATAAGAATTTTAAATGATGTTTAACTATTCAGAATATGGTTCCCCCACTAAATAGAACACCTGTACGCATACTGACTGTCTTAACAGTGATTTATGCTTGCCCAGAAATTCGAAGAAGCCTCCTTTAGTGTTTTTTCTCTTCCCTTGCTAGTTATCAGATGTTCTGCCCTGGCTCCAGTGATTGATGCTTGCCTAGAGATTCGATGTCTCATTTAGTTTGTATTTTTGGCCGCATCTTTCTGGATCTCTTGGGACTCCTAATATTTGATTTCACAGCAAAGCAATGAAAGTTAGCCTGTTCAAACTGTTGCCATTGAATCCCTCTGCAAATGTGTATGTCCGTGACGGAGGAGGGTGTCCATTGTTACTGGTGCGTCAAATGTCATGACTATAATATGTAATCAATGTGCGTTTGCTATGAACTTAGGGCTTTAATTGTTTTAGAAAGTTGGACCGCAAAAATTAACTCATATTTCCCTATCCTAATCCACCTCTAATCGTTTTTGGGTTCTGGAGTAGCCCAGATTAGAATCCCAATACAACAAGTTAATGAAACATCCTTGCTGCAGGTAGTAAGCCCTTTCAGCCAATTCCAAGAGGCAAATAGGTTCTTCCCAATAGAAGCATATTACTTTTCCCAGTCCTGCTTGCCATCAGCACAGTCCAGAGGAAAACATTTGTAAATGGTCAACTGAAATATGCACACTGGAAACCATATTTACCCTTGCCAAAATGTTTAAACTTTTCTCAAATTTACTCGAAAATGCGCCATTTGCCCACTCTTTATGGCAGTACTGCACGCTTTCACTACAGCGGCCGCATACTTTTTTAGGGCGAGGCCTGCGCCACTTCATCAGAAGTGGGCGGAGTTTCGAAGCCCTCTTGTAAGGGCTTGCAGAAAAGCAGTTGAAAAATGCCAAGCATTCCATTATGCGTGAGAATTTTCATGGTGTTTTTGTGGCATATGCTTTGCAATAGGTCCTGGCAAGGCTGTGTTATAGTAAGGCAGCACGCCATAGGCCGTAGGAATTTCTCAATGTAGACTTCCTCCATATTCTGTGCGGTTACGCGCAGGGGAGCGCAATTAATTATCAATTACAGCTGTCAGGGGGCCCCAGTAATGGAATCCAGATGTTCTGGGCGCATTCACCAGTCTGCAGTGAGTGGCGCGTGTTCGTGCTTGTTCTGTGTCCTCCTTCTACCAAAGACATTACTCGTGTTTCCTCTTTTCATGCAGATCTGGTTTTCTTTACTGACTACAGCTGTGTTTATATAGACGGTGGCTTCAGTTGTGCAGCAGGTGCAGTGGCACCAGTGCGGTGTAGCTATCATTAGTGGAGCAGGGGCAGTGGCACCAGTGTGGTGTAGCTATTATTAGTGCAGCAGGTGCAGTGGTACCAGTGTGTGGTAGCTACCATTGTGCAGCAGGTGCACTGGCACCAGTGTGGTGTAGCTATCATTAGTGGAGCAGGGGCAGTGGCACCAGTGTGGTGTAGCTATTATAAGTGCAGCAGGTGCAGTGGTACCAGTGTGTGGTAGCTACCACTGTGCAGCAGGTGCAGTGGCACCAGTGTGGTGTAGCTATCATTAGTGCAGCAGGTGCAGTGGTACCAGTGTATGGTAGCTACCATTGTGCAGCAGGTGCAGTGGCACCAGTGTGGTGTAGCTATCATTAGTGGAGCAGGGGCAGTGGCGCCGGTGTGGTGTAGCTATTATTAGTGCAGCAGGTGCAGTGGTACCAGTGTGTGGTAGCAACCATTGGTGGAGCAGGTGCAGTGGTAGTGTTGCTTAGCTATGATTGTGCAGCAGGTGCAGTTGCATCAGTGTGTTGGAGCTGCCGTTGTGTAGCAGGTGCAGTGTTATCTGTGTTACTTAGCTATGATTGTGCAGCAGGTGCAGTGGCACCAGTATGGCGTAGCTATCATTGGTGCAGCCTGTGCAGTGGTTACCGGTGTGTGGTAGCTACCATTGGTGGAGCAGGTGCAGTGGTAGTGTTGCTTAGCTATGATTGTGCAGCAGGTGCAGTGGCACCAGTGTGTGGCGTAGTTACCATTTGTGGAGCAGGTGCAGTGTTATCAGTGTCATTTAGCTATGATTGCGCAGCAGGTGTAGTACCACCAGTGTGCCATAACTACCATTGTGCAGCAGGTGCAGTGGCACCAGTGTGGCATAGCTACACTTGTGCAGCAGGTGCAGTTGCACCAGTGTGGCATAGCTACCATTGTGCAGGAGGTGCCGTGGCACCACTGTGGCATAGCTACCATTGTGCAGCAGGTGCAGTGGCACCAGTGTGGTGCAAGTATCTCTGGTGGAGTAGGTGTGGTGGCACCAGTGTGGCATAGCTACACTTGTGTAGCAGGTGCAGTTGCACCAGTGTGGCATAGCTACCCTTGTGCAGGAGGTACAGTGGCACCACTGTGGCATAGCTACCATTGTGCAGCAGGTGCAGTGGCACCAGTGTGGCATAGCTATCATTGGTGCAGCATGTGCAGTGATACCGGTGTGTGGTAGCTACCATTGGTGGAGCAGGTGCAGTGGTAGTGTTGTTTAGCTATGATTGGGCAGCAGGTGCAGTGGCACCAATGTGTGGTAGCTGCCGTTGTGTAGAAGGTGCAGTGTTATCAGTGTTACTTAGCTATGATTGTGCAGCAGGTGCAGTTGCACCAGTGTGGCATAGCTACACTTGTGCAGCAGGTGCAGTTGCACCAGTCTGGCAGAGCTACCCTTGTGCAGGAGGTGCAGTGGCACCACTGTGGCATAGCTACCCTTGTGCAGCAGGGGCAGTGGCACCAGTGTGGTGTAAGTATATTTGGTGGAGCAGGTGCAGTGGTACCAGTGTGGCATAGGCGTAGAGACCATTGGTGGAGCAGGTGCTGTGGTACCAGTGTGGTGTAAGTATCTTTGGTGGAGCAGGTGCAGTGGCACCAGTGTGGCATAGCTACACTTGTGCAGCAGGTGCAGTTGCACCACTGTGGCATAGCTACCCTTGTGCAGGAGGTGCAGTGGCACCACTGTGGCATAGCTACCATTGGGCAGCAGGCGCAGTGGCACCAGTGTGGTGTAAGTATCTTTGGTGAAACAGGTGCAGTGGTACCAGTGTGTGGTAGCTACCATTGGTGGATCAGGTGCAGTGGTAGTGTTGCTTAGCTATGATTGTGCAGCAGGTGCAGTGGCATCAGTGTGTGGTAGCTGCCGTTGTGTAGCAGGTGCAGTGTTATCAGTGTTAGTTAGCTATGATTGTGCAGCAGGTGCAGTAGCACCAGTGTGGCGTAGCTATCATTGGTGCAGCATGTGCAGTGGTACCGGTGTGTGGTAGCTACCATTGGTGGAGCAGGTGCAGTGGTAGTGTTGCTTAGCTATGATTGTGCAGCAGGTGCAGTGGCACCAGTGTGTGGCATAGTTACCATTCGTGGAGCAGGTGCGGTGTTATCAGTGTTACTTAGCTATGATTGCGCAGCAGGTGTAGTACCACCAGTGTGGCGTAGCTACCATTGTATAGCAGGTGCAGTGCCACCAGTGTGGCATAGGTACACTTGTGCAGCAGGTGCAGTTGCACCAGTGTGGCATAGCTACCCTTGTGCAGGAGGTGCAGTGGCACCACTGTGGCATAGCTACCATTGTGCAGCAGGTGCAGTGGCACCAGTGTGGTGTAAGTATCTTTCGTGGAGCAGGTGCAGTGGCACCAGTGTGGCATAGCTACACTTGTGTAGCAGGTGCAGTTGCACCACTGTGGCATAGCTACCCTTGTGCAGGAGGTGCAGTGGCACCACTGTGGCATAGCTACCATTTTGCAGCAGGTGTAGTGGCACCAGTGTGGTGTAAGTATCTTTGGTGGAGCAGGTGCAGTGGTACCAGCACTGGCACCAGTGTGGTATAGCTATCATTACTGGAGCAGGTGCAGTGGCACCAGTGTAGGGTAGCTACCATTGTGCAGCAGGTGCAGTGGTACTAGTGTGGTATAGTTATCATTAGTGGAGCAGGTGCAGTGGCACCAGTGTGGTATAGCTATCATTAGTGCAGCTGGTGCAGTTGCACCAGTGTGGTGTAGCAGGTGCAGGGGCAACAGTGCAGTGTAGGTACCATTGTTCAGCAGGTGCAGTGGCACCAGTGTGGTGTAGGTACCATTGCTGCAGTAGGTGCAGTGGCACCAGTGTGGCGTAGGTACCATTGCTGCAGCAGGTGCAGTGGCACCAGTGTGGTGTAGCTATCATTGTTGCAGCAGGTACAGTGGCACCAGTGTGGCGTAGCTACCATTGCTGCAGCAGGTGCAGTGGCACCAGTGTGCCACATTGGTGTAACACACTTACTACCACACACTCACTACCACACACTCACCCCCACAGACTCACCCCCACAGACTCACCACCACACACTCACCACTACACACACAACCACACACACAACAACACACCACCAGCCGTCAGTGCACGCTTTCACCAGGGCCAAACACCACCAGACATCAATGCACGCTTTCACGAACCACAAACACCACCAGGCGTACAACACCAGCCGTCAGTGCATGCTTTTACAAGGCGCACTCACCAGCAACCATCAGTGCACGCTTTCACCAAACACACACACCATCAGCCATCTGTGCACGCTTTTACCAACCACACACCCACCAGCCGTCAGTGCACCCTTACACCAGGCACACACACCTCCAGCCGGCAGTGCACTCTTTTACCAAGCACACACACCACCAGCCATCAGTGCACAATTTCTACAGGCAGTCACACACACCACGAGCCATCAGTGCACGCATCAATTGTTAACTCATCCACAATTAACCATTGTAGCAATCTCAGTATGGTACACTTTACTTTTAAACATATTCATGTAAAGCACAGCATGCCACCATTGCTACAATTCCAATCTAACCCACATAATTCCACTACACAACACATGCACACATTCCATAACACATGGCGAAAAGACATTGCCATTTACAATGCCATTAGCTCAAACTCAAATAAATCCGAGCCCGATTGCATTTCCAATGCTTGTATTTTTCATGTGAATAACGCTATTCTCGCTCGCTATAGGGCTCGCCATAGGGCACTCCTCCCAGAACTTTTATGCCCCAGCACTTTAAAAATTTCACGAGCCACCACTGTCCTTTCACATGAAACAGACATGCATGTGGACGTGCGGGCGCCGAGCTGTAAATGGTACGTTCCAGAGAGGTGAGTGAGAAAAGTTGAATCTTTGACCATTACCATAAAACGGTAACAGACAAACGCGTGATGCAACAAATAAAAGAAATTGAAAACAAGTGGCTGCCTTATTGTGTAACAAAAATAACCTTTTTGACAATCGGCACAACATTTTAAGCTGCTTTATTATAATTTAGTTATGGATAGCAGAGCACCCCTTCACCAGGATCTGCGTTCATACGAATTGTCACCCACAAGCGTACAAAATGTAACTTCTAAACAAGCATTGGAAATGCAATAGGTCTCGCACCATTGGAGTTAGTGCTTTTAGAATTGTTTATGGGTTTTTTTTGTAAATGTTTAGCATTTTTGTTTCCTGTAGCCAATGCTAAAGAATTACAAATAAAAAAAGCCATAAACATTTCTTAAAGCTCTAACTGAAATGGTCTGAGACCTATTGCACTGTGTGAGGGTGAGGGGTTGAGGGTGAGTGAGGGTGAGGGTGGGTGAGGGTGAGTGAGGGTGAGGGGTTGAGGGTGAGTGAGGGTGAGGGGTTGAGGGTGAGTGAGAGTGAGGGTGAGTGAGGGTGAGGGTGAGTGAGGGTGAGGGTGAGGGGTTGAGGTTGAGGGTGAGGTGTTGAGGGTGAGTGAGGGTGAGGGTGAGTGAGGTGTTGAGGGTGAGTGAGGGTGAGGGTGAGTTAGGGTGAGGGGTTGAGGGTGAGTGAGAGTAGTTGAGGCTGAGTGAGGGTGAGTGAGAGTGAGGGTGAGTGAGGGGTTGAGGGTGAAGGTTTGAGGGTGAGGGTGAGGGGTTGAGGGTGAGTGAGGGTGAGGGGTTGAGGGAGGGTGAGTGTGGGTGAGGGTGAGTGAGGGTGAGGGTGAGTGAGGGTGAGTGAGGGTGAGGAGTTGAGGGTGAGTGAGGGTGAGCGTGAGTGAGTGTGAGGGGTTGAGGGTGAGTGAGGGTGAGGGTGAGTGAGGGTGAGGCTGAGGTGTTGAGGGTGAGTGAGGGTGAGTGAGAGGTTGAGGGTGAAGGGTTGAGGGTGTGAGGGTGATTCACTTTTTCTCCACTAAGTTCGGTGATTCATTGGGGGGGGCGTGGCTAGCCGAGCTGCGAGATGGCCGCCATGTGAGCGAGCTCCGCCGACCGGGGGATTAATCCTCTTAATTTATCCTGCAATACAAGCTGTAACTGGCGTGCTGTTCACTCTACACGGTGGGGTAAGCTTTGGTGGCCACACGAACGAAAAACAACGGAGCGAAAAGTGTCCCGCTGGGCGAGATCCGGAGGAAGGTGGGACCCGATTGGGAGACACTGAACCAGCCGCAGCCGAGCACCATTATCTCGCTGCTAAAATCGAGCCCGAGGCGGAAAGCGAGACTGAAGGCCGCAGCTGTGGGAAACTGCGGAGAACGAACCAAAGCACGCAAAGGTGCCTGGGGCTGGCGGACCGCGCTGCCTCGAGCGCCAGATCTACACATTGCAAGTACACAATTGCTGCGAGAGGGGGCTGTTTAAATATAACTTTTAGATGCTGGCGCCTGAGCCTTTACCCTATACAAAATGGCGGCACCCCGCAGATTAGTCTCCTGAAGCTGGCTGCCTGATGGAGTGGAGAGCGGGCGGGCAGAGAGAGTGCCTGTGAGCTCCGGGTGCCCGTAACATCTGCTGATGTGACTGACTTTGAAGTGTTGCGCTCACTCACGTGCCAAGAAAATCTTGCAAACACTTTCCCCACCGTGCCACGGTACGTCACAGCCCTCAGGCTCAGGTCGACAACACAAGCATTCCTTGAAGCTGAAAAGGGACAAGAATGTGCTCGATCCGGCGACAAGGCCACATCAGGAGGATGGCTCCAGCACAAGTCAGCACCAACAAGTACATCGGCACCGAAAGCTACCAAACAAACTTTAACCCCGCATTGGCTCCGAAGAAACACTTGGGATCGAGCATCTCTGAATCGAAGCAGGCCTTGGTTCCGAGGACATAAAAACAACATGGCCAAACTTCTGGACACCTGTGGGTACAAAGACACACAGACGACGTGGCTCCTCCTGTCACAGACATAGACTCACCAGTTTCGACAAATGCGACGCGGCAGGCAGGGGAGGGGGCGGAGCGGGGGTGTGGGAGGAGTGCGGGAACAGACGGCGAGGGGAGGAGAGTAGGAGGAGGAGTAGGGGAGGCACGGCCTAGCGGCCGTGCAATCAAGAAGTGAGGGGGCGGGAAAGTTGGCAAGGCAGGCGGCTGGGGGCATGTGCACGCGCTTTTAAGCTCAATGCGCATGCGCATTAAGCTTAAAAGTCACGGGCACTGCAAGGAATCGCAACGATTCCTTGCAAGTTGGACAAAGAGTGGATAAGCCCCCATAGTCTCGCTTGCTCGATGCGCATGCGCATCAACAGGCGAGACCTAAAAAAGGCTGTGAATAACTTTGTGTCGCTTGAAACGTAACCATACTCTGAAAACTTCATTAAAAACCGACAGGCCCGGACTGAAGATGCATAACAAAAAAGATGATTAACAAAATAAGGATTTTCGTGAACATGTCTCCACCCTCATTCTAAATGGGCAGGGGATGCTTCATCAGTAGTCCGCCCCTGGATTTACGAATACCATGCATAGCTGTAATTCCAGAATTCACGAATACTACATCCTTCCGCGTGCGATCCCGAGTGACCCTGCAGAAATGGGGGATTTCCATAGAACCGGATTTAAGGCACAAGGGGCATATTACCAAGCAATAGTGATAATTATCGCTATTGCTTGGTTAGCGTGAAAAAATTAACGCTGAGCTGCGGCGATTTTTATCGCAGGTAAACCTTGGTATTACCAAGGTTTATCGCAAATGCGATAAAAATCGGCCGCAATGCATGAATATCACTGAAAAGTCAGCGATATTCATGCATTAGCGAGCTAATGCTCTTAGCCATGTTATCCACCTCCCATTGGATAACATGGCTAAGAACTGCTCAGGGCAGGTGTTAGCTTTTGAAGATATTCGCGCTTAGCGCGAATATCTCCAAAAGTTGGTAATAGGAGATAGCGATGTTAGCGACTGTTTCCAGTCACTAACATCTTGGCACGCCCACTTTGCATGTCATTAGTGATAAATATCACTGACATGCAAAGTGGGGCCCAAGATGGTCGCTATCTCCTACTAGCTGTCGCTAACTGGTGTTAGCGACAGCTAGGTAATAGGGAGATAATTTTATCTCCGCTTTCTTGGCTTTTAAAGCCAAAAAAGCGGAGATAAACCCCCTTGATAATATGCCCCCAGATCTCCCTTGTAATTTTCCTTTTGTCCAGGGAAGTAGCGATCAAAAGGGTGACATATTCATTCGCACAGAAGTCGGATTGTGGCTGTACTTTACTGCCCAACAGGTGGACAGGGTCTCATGCTCTCTGTTTTTTGCAGCAGGACCATGGCGCCTATGCTACACCGCTCCGCAGGTTGCTGTTTTCCTACTGAACACTTATGCCACCTGTCACCCTGGAGAGGGCCTATGTCACCTTGAGTGTGGTAGTCACATATCTCTTGAAATTTCCAGTTCACCTGATAATTCCAGTCAAAATTACTCGCCACTTGATGAGAGGTTTCTTCTGCTTTGAAAAAGTTTGATTTTTAGCATTCACAATATTTTTCCATGCACTCTACACAGTTGACAATACCGACAAATGTACTCCTTAAATGTCAGGTGCAAGTGTGTCTTCTGGGTTTCACGTTTAGCAGGAGTAGTGGAAGAGATTTCTCCACAGGGAAAAAGTATATTCATAACGAAGAAAAAATCGGCATAAAAATAAATTTCAAACACCACATCCCAAAACCAGAAGGTCACCCACTGGTGTTCTGTCTGAGGTGGGATTGTGAGGTATAATTCTGAAATATCCTCTGGTGGATGTTCTGTCTGATAGAGGCTCGGAAGGAGTACTCCTGCAGTGCCTCTTCGTGCACTTTGTGTCCCGTGTAAACTTAAGGTTAAGTATGTCACTCCTGGAAATGTGCGAAAATAATGGATTTTCTGGATTGAAACCTGGGCCCTTGGTGAAACGAGTACTACCACTGCACCATTGCCCTGCTTATGAGTTGGGGGATGAATTCCGATATGTGTAGTAACTGATATCACGTCACACATTGAGATACCAAGGACTCTGGTATCTGCAATGTTCACCTGTTATACTTTGACAGACAAAAGCATATATTAAATATTGATAGATGTGGAAATCGGTGCAATAAAAAGCACTAGTTATTCCTCATTTTATAAAAATTAATTAAAAAAAAAAGGCTAGAGAGAGGGCGTTTTTATTGCACCTGTGGTGTCGGTATTTACGTGGTGCTGTAAAGGCTTCTCTTAATCTCAGCCCTGTCAGTGTGCAGGCCAGTATGAGGGCTTCTGTCTCACACTCCAGCATCCTGAGTGAATAGGTGTAACCCGCTTAGGACGCTTTTTGTCCCTGTGATATCCGTTGACTGATGAGGCCGTCAGTCAGATGGACCATGTCCAGGACAGACTGGGCGTCTTCCAGGTCGGCAGGGTTGTCACATATTTTACAGACCTCAACACGTCCTCGCCTTCTTTGGTTGTTGCTAGGCAGGCACAATATTTGCACCTGAGATGAGGTCAAGTGAGCAGGATGTCCAGGTGGTAGAAAGGATTCGGTTCTCCATTCAGCCTGACCTTTCTTTCCTCTCATCCCGTCTCCGCCCGCGGCAGTTGTCCCTCACGGCGGCAGGCAGACACTCCTTTTTAGGCCTTTGTGCAGCCAACAATGCAGTGACCATTTGCAATGTGGGGCGGCGTGCACGTCATTAAGGTGATCTTACCATGGGAAATGGAAGGTGCTGGTGGCAACTTCCTGTCACGCCTTCCATCACTGTGATGATGATGAAAAAACTGACATCCGCTCTATCAGGGCACAAGTGCTGAAGGTGGCGTATACATTCACAGACATGCGTACGATGGGTTTGGTTTAGGTGCATTTGTCTACCTCCCAACATTTTATGACAGCCAAAAAAGGCTGAGAGTCTGACCTATCACTCAATCACTCCTTAACGTTTGACCGTACATTTTTCTGATTTCCTCCAGGACCTTGCATTTGGAAGAGGTGTGGCGCAGCGGCCAGGACGGCTGACTCTGGAATACGTGGGCCCACTGTTCGGGCGCTTGCAGCTGGTTAGCCCAGCACCATGTGACTCTGGGCAATAGCTCGCTTAATCTTCTCGACAGCCCCCCAGCGCCTTGACACCCTTAGGGGTAGTTGTTAGTGCTTTACAAAGACCGGGATTTGTTGACTTCCATTCCTTTATTTGTTTGGCTTCTTGACCCTCATTTCTTTCCTCCCATCCTCATTCGAATTGTGCATTCTCCATTTAGAAGATTCTCAAAATCGCTCTCGTACCCCATAGTAGTCTTATGGCACTATACAAGTAAGTAACGATCAAACAAAGGTACTTTTTAACTCTTTATAACCCCAAAACAGCAGATGCCCGCTTCTTATAAAGAGGCCTTATGACAGGCAGTTGTCTTCAAGTCGAAATGCAGCCGCAAGCTGCATCAGAGGGAGCAGAGGGAGAGGTCGAACTTTGAAAGCTTAAAATCCCCCCATCACCCCCAGGATGTTGCACAAGGAGTGCCATTAGGAGATGTTCGGGTTTGACCGCAGCCCCAGCAATTGTACAGCGGCAAATATTGGCAGGTGAAAATTGAAGTAATTGTTTATGGAAAAGTGCGGGGTAAATTGCAAGACGTGGAATTTGGTGTAGAAAAAAATCTATTCTAGAAAAGTAATTCCTCATGGCTACAGAGTAAATTCTAAATCAGAGGTGCTTCGTAGGACTAAGAAATACTGCTTCCCAATCTGCACTGCTCGTAAGCAGTGTTCCCTCTAAGTTTTTAGGTCTCGGCCTGGCAATGCGCTTTTGCATTGCTGGCAGAGATTATAGTAAATGCAAAAGAACAGTCTACAAACGGCGGATTTGCCACAGTTCATGTGTCTATGCGCATGCACAAACCAGCTACGTCACAAACCACCATTTTTCTGTCAGTGCCTCACATCACACTTCAAAGGCTCCGCTCCCCGCCCCCCCGCCTGCACATCGCACTCTCCTACTTCCCCTCCCACGGCCGCTCTTCCCATTCACGCGCTCTGCAGGTCACCATTTGCCAGCATGCGGCTGCTAGCCCGTTCATCCCTTTCACTCCCCCTCTCCTACTTTCCCTCCCACCTCCCAAACAGCATAGAGCCACAAAGACTTTCACACGCTGCTACTACTATGTGCATTTTGTATCCTACTCCATTCCTTGTTTTCATTCATAGAAGCAGCATGAACCATGGGGCTGAAACACATGCAATGTTGCAAAAATAATTTTAATACTGCTTTGAAGTTTACATTTTTTACCACAGCCTTCTTCATCCCTCTGTTTCCACCGCCTGTTTGCTGCCAAACTCGTCTCCTCTCTTCTCTGTCTCTTCAGGTACTTCCTCCCTCCCCCTTTGCTGCCTGTTTTCTCCTGCTCCTATCTCTTCTCTTCCTGTCCTCTCCTCATTGTTTTAAGTCCCCCTTTCCGGCACCCTTCTTATTCCTTACAAGTTCACCCGCACCCCCAACCTCTTCTGCAGCCTGTCCCACACTACTCTGTTGCAGCCTGTGCCTTCTTTCTCTGTCGCCTGTTTCCCGCCCCCTTTTCAGCAGCCTGCACCACTCTCTGCACTCCTGTTTCTGCAAGTTGTACCCACGTTATTCTCAATGTGCCGCCCGCGCCCTCATTGTTTCCACAGTGGTTCTTTTCTTTCCTCATTACATGCCAGCACCTTTTAATACATCAGCACGAGGTGTGCGCCGCTAAAAAAAAGGCCTATAAAATACTCCATTCACAGGGCTTTAAGTGGGATGAAAAAAACTGGGGGGTGTCTCTCAATGTGGCGTGGTCTATATAATTGAAGGCGTGGCTTAAAACACCTAAGCTAAAACCTGTTCTTACTATAGTGTGCTGTCCGACTTTTATTTTGCTGTTTCTGTCATTGCACCCAGAAATGTAATACAGCAAGTAATATTATACCTAACAGCCAGGACTATTGGCTTTGTCAATGGTTGTTACTACTGCCCTGTGAACGCTCGTGCCCTTGTGCCGCAATTGCTTTCCACCCTTGACATGGGCTCCCCTCCCCCAACGCTCACCGCCACAACCCCAGCCTGCTACTGCAATTACATGCTCCGACACCAATGATCAGTGTGGCAGGGTAAAGCGCGCTATCGGTTTCCGTGACTTTGCTGCAGGTTAGAGTATTCTTCATGAACAAAACATGCATTAAGTAGATATGCATGCCATCAAATAAACCATACATTTCTCATACACAGAGCAGAATTACTGGCCACTGGGTCATGAGGCACGGATCTTTGGAGTAGTCAGTCTATGAAGGTGACATTCGTCGTAGTGCCCTTTTGTGTGCTCCTATCTCTCTCCACAGTTGTCTTGTGTGGCCACTTCATATTCTCTTCTTACTTCATTCCTTCGTCTCCTAATGCTTTACGTCAAACTCCGTTTTGTACATGTATATTTTTTCCCACCAAGTCTATTCACAGTTTTGCCCCGGTCGGTTAGTGAGTCCGACACTGACCAATCTTGTATTTTGTTTTGTAGTTTTTATAAAGCGCAAATGCGACCTACAGGTTTAGGATTGCTTTACATGAGCACCAGTTATATTATGTAAGGACAGATTCATATTTATGTAGGGAGCTCTGACTATTCCGCCACATCCTCTCCAAATGAATCTTTTGTACCACTACTGTAATAGCGTGCTGCACACCTTCACTTTGGTATCTACTGCAGGTAAAAGTTGGGCGGGGTCAGATTGGGCCCTTTAGTGAATTACATACCTAAAACAGTAGACTTGTCTTCAAACAACCCGGGGCAGTTTTGAACATGTTTGAGACCGCATGCATGTATGCTTGGTGCAGCCAATGATTGTGGTAATATCAGGGGAAACAGCCTTTATAACGAAGGGTGAATAACGAGATGCCTTTACAATGAACACTAAGAGGAAAGGGGTCCCAGTTGAAGAGGAGTGATTAAAAATACAAACAAGTCAAATGAACAAAAAATGCGTCTATAATGTTTTATTCACATTATAGGATGAACCAACAAATATAGTTTCAAACATTGTGGTTATATTGGTGCCCCTGGAGGTAAGGAGGATGTGAAATCGTGAGGGTAGTGTAGGTAGGGAATAGTGACAATAAAAACAAGTATATATCAAAAGTTTGCACAAGTTCAATAATCAATGTATAGCAAAACGGTCATAGTTCAAACCAATAATTCATGATACACATGCCCCATATTCCATAGTATACAGAAGTAGTGGGTAAGGAGAGGCTGTGTCTTAAACCGGGGATTATGTTGACTTTTCGACCCCAAGTAAGGCAGGAATCAATGGAATCCTTGCGTCAGGGTCTTCATCAGGACGGAAGGGGGGATGGGGCTAGCAACCTGAATTAATCAGTGCTTACTGGTCAATGGTCGGGATGGGTCTGCAGAGAGAGCGATACTTCTTTGAAGATTAAATCCGGAGACCCTGGGGATCACTCTACGTATCGAATAGCGTGGAGAAATTCAGAGCGTCCCCGTTCCAGTTGCATACATCCGCGTTAGTCAGGAATCGTAACCGATGAATGATTAATCCGGCGTCTTTGCGGGAGCCTCGAGGTGACGCCGGATTAATCATTCATCGGTTACAATTCCTGACTAACGCAGATGTATGCAATTGATACGGGTTGCTCTGAATTTCTCCACGCTATTCGATACGTAGAGTGATCCCCAGTGCCCACGTCTCCGGATCTATCTTCCCTATCTTACCGGGACGCCAGATTTAATCTTAAAAGAAGTATCGCTCTCTCTGCGGATCCATCCCGACCATTGACCAGTAAGCACTGATTAATTCAGGTTGCTAGCCCCATCCCCCGCTTCCGTCCTGATGAAGACCCTGATGCAAGGATTCCATTGATTCCTGCCTTACTTGGGGTCGAAACGTCGACACAATCCCCGGTTTAAGACACAGCCTCTCCTTACCCACTACTTCTGTATACTATGGAATATGGGGCATGTGTATCATGAATTATTGGTTTGAACTATGACCGTTTTGCTATACATTGATTATTGAACTTGTGCAAACTTTTGATATATACTTGTTTTTATTGTCACTATACCCTACCTACACTACCTTCACGATTTCACATCCTCCTTACCTCCAGGGGCACCAATATAACCACAATGTTTAAAACTATATTTGTTGGTTCATCCTATAATGTGAATAAAACATTATAGACGCATTTTTTGTTCATTTGACTTAATTGTTTGTATTTTTAATCACTCCTCTTCAACTGGGACCCCTTTCCTCTTAGTGCTGATACTACCCAGGTCCAAGTGACTTATTTTGGGTCTACCCCCTTTTGATACCAGCCTTTACAATGAAGGCATTACGACAATGTCTTCATGATACTTGTTTTTAACATGCTTTCAGTTTAGGAAGTTTCGGTACTAAAATGTACTTTTAGCTGTGTACTTCTAACAATGACCTACTTCATGATTTCGGACCAGTAATGTGAGTGAGACATCCTGTCCAAAATAAACATGCACACCCTCAGCGAATGACTGCAGCAGCATTTGGATGGTGACGGCCGGTTTGGCTTGGTGGTGAGTGTAAAACAGTGTAAAGTAGTGGCCCCACGGTACTTTCACCACTCTCTTATCCCCCTACTATCACTAGCCGCTCCCAGCTCTTCCACACTAGCAGATCCACAATACCCACAACAGCCATATCCCTCACAAACTAGCAGTCTTACACAACCAACAACACTTACACATTCCTCATAGAGTAGCAGTCTCCCACTAACAGCACTCTCACACATTCACACTACATACAACACTCGCACACCCTTCATAGACTAACAGTCACACACGCCTCCCAATTTAACAGTCCTGCACTACCGGAAGCACTCTCACAGCACTAACATCCTCTCACTCCCCTCACATGCTGGAAGTCAGACAGTACCAGAAACACTGTCACACATCTCGCAGACCAGCAGTGAAGCCAAACGGTCCAGCACAGGCACTGTATCTAAAGCGCCACCCTCGGGTCGGTATTCCTAATGCCTCGGTATGGTAAAGCGCTGACACAAACTACGCAGAATGCACATTGGCGCAGTTCGTAAAGCGCTAATATTACCCACGAGCCAGAATGAAAACCCACTCCCGTCTGACCCGTGGTCCCCAGCTTGTGGTTGCTGTGATACATTTCAGTTTTTGGCACAGCATGGCGACTTCTCTTATGTCACTGGCTGGTTTTATTTAATGCAATTTAATATAGCGCAAACATTACCTGAAGGTGTCAACAACACACATTGAGGTTTTGTAATTCTCGAGCCTGACTCCATTTTGTTCTGTGCCACCATTTTGTGTTACCCTCACGTAGGCCTGTGAAGGTAGCCTGGCGAACAAAGTGGCCTGGCCTTCTTAGTTCATGTATACATTAACTAGGTTTCTTTTTGACTCTGAAATGAACTGTAAGAAACTGACCTCTTCACCTTAAACTGACCTCGCGAAGCCAATTTCCCTGAGCGATGTTTGTCTGAGATGGCCAATCAATGTTCAGGACATCGTTAACTTTAGTTTCCTTGCACATGCCTTATCTTGTTCAGCATCTGTTACTGTTTCTTTTTTTCATGTTTCTTCATTACATGGGTTATGCTTTCAATTATAGGTTTGTCCGGCTTGTGGG
This sequence comes from Lissotriton vulgaris, assembly GCF_964263255.1. Lineage (NCBI taxonomy): Eukaryota > Metazoa > Chordata > Amphibia > Caudata > Salamandridae > Lissotriton > Lissotriton vulgaris. The sequence continues at coordinate 1,152,719,121 of NC_141687.1, read as the reverse complement.
GATTGAATTTGGGACATTCCTAATAATTAACTTTTGGGTTGGGATACTGTAAATTGAGTTTTTGTTATGTGATACTTTGTTTGAAAATGTACCTTATTGGCTAGAATTTTGTGCAGTGGGTGTACATTTATAATGTGAATATTGGGTATAAAAGGAGACGTCTCGCCTTAGTAAAATGAGCAGTCTCCTGAGAATTTACACCGTGATGTATTTCTAGGATCACTGTTACTAGCTGCAGCTAATAAACTTGGTCTCTGATGCCATCGAGAAGTATTCTGTGTCTCTGTATACCAAGACAGGTGAACTTGAAGATCTTAGGCGTGCCCCTGACGCCGCTGGGTTAAACCCCGGTTCTTCAACTGGCGCCCAACGTGGGGCGACTTCAGCGGTACTGGTCAAAGCCTGAAGATTGTGAGGAGCCCCGTGAGGAAATTCTGGAGGACGACCGCCACTTCATCGACCCCTGCATGCCGACGTGGACCGAAGGTTTTTTTCTGTGAGGCTTCCCCTTTCCGACGGCTGCGAAAGACTGCTGCCCTGATTGTCGCCCTGTCTTGGACCCTCTTGTGATGATGTGCAAGGCGAGATGTTAGACGGTCTTCTGGTGGCGTGACAGATATTTTGGTTAAGTATAAGTGGGTCGCTCCCACGACTTAGTTTTGTTTCTTGGTTTTGATTCGGCCATTGCAATAGTTGATGCCGAGGGGTTCGTATATTTGCGAGTGTATCATTTTTGATAACTCCTTGAAGTTTGAAGCAAGACTAGTGAGCTAAAAGATGCCTGGTTTTAGCAAATTTAGGAAATGGTTTTGTTGTAGTTGTAATAGGAATTCCCAATTAGAGGACTCGTGTCCGATACCTCCGGTTGGAACTCCAATTTATGAGCTCTATTCAAAGCATGGTGTAGGTCCCATTACCTTTAATGAAGTATGGGTCCGTTATACAAGGAAAGATGGTGTTTTACAATGGCCCCAACATGGTAGTTTTGAATCAGATGTTTTAGATAACCTAGAAATTGTGCTATTTAAGAAGAAAGCCCGGCCGGCGATGTTTGACTCTTTCCGCCTTTGGCGTAAGGAAGCCAAACAGCAAGAAATTAAGCAAGCTAAGAGAGATAGGAAGGAAAGGAATATATCGGTAATGCAAGCTGCTAGGCAGTTTAAGGAAGATGAAGAAGATTGTGCGATTGAAGTGTCAGATAGACAACATTGCATGGCCATTGACAAATGTTACCTGGCTTTGCCAGCCCCCCTTTCAAATGTGACTGAAGACCCTGAAAAGGATCCTTTGATGTCACATTTACTGAGATTACCACCCCATTATGTGCAGGGTGCTACTGCACCTCTGTTACCTCCAGTTGTTGCACCCCTTGTTGTCGTTCAACCCCCTGTTGTTGTTCAGCCACCCGTTGCTTCACAGGTGGTTATTTCTCCCCCGGCGCAGCACCCTGCAGGGCCGCCAGCCTTGCAACCAGCCTTGCCTCAAACTCCTTTGCCTTATACTCCTTTATCTTCGACTTCTCTTATTTCTGACCCTACGTCTCTGTCGCCTCAAAACACTTTGTCTCCTGACCTCATGTCAACTTCTTCTCCTTCTGCTCTGTCACTAGTCTTTTGTCTCCTTTCTTTAGGTCACTGAATATGACCCCTGTTTCTGAACGTAAGCAGAGACGTAGTCAGCTCCGTGGTCCCGAAGAGCGGGCAGTGTTAGATCTCCTTGCTCGTAGATGGGTTTTGAATACCTCCAAGTACAGTCCACAAGTGGTTATGGATATCTTCCTACAGTGGGAGGCACCAAAACAAAGGTATGTTTTTGATGTCATGTGTACCTTCCTTCGTCAGGAGTGGGAAGATAATAAGTTGGGTTCAATTCCACTGAAATTGCTTAATGTTCAGTCTTAATTTGCTAAAGGGACGATAGTGGGTTCCGATGTTGAGGAAGCGGTAGAGACACTACTCACTTTTAGGTCTAGACTTCCACCTCAGTCATTGTTCGAACCTGACCCTTCTGTTAGAAGAAAAGTGAAGCAGTATCCTATGAGAGAGGTTCCCCCTGTATGGAGAGAGGCAGTTGTGGCTGATGCCGCTCATGGTATTGCGGCTGCACCGGATCATTTTCAGCGAGTGTGGGTGCATGTCCCTTGGAAGAGAGCTGAGGTCCTGGCTCTTAAGCAGACCTTGCCTGACCCCCGTAAAAATCCTGCTGGTTATTACAAGGAGTTGTCTCAGACAGTTGATGCGTGTGTTATGAATTTAGCTGACATAGATATGTTGATGGGTAATGTAGTTCCTCAACCCTTGTGGGCGAATATCCGTCACGAGGATCACGCTCCAGAGTTAGGAGATACGTGGGTTAATATTACTGCTGCAGATGGTCGGCAGGTAGGAGGTGCCAAACCTGAATCCTTAGTTGCAGAACTACCTGGTAGGATTATTAATTTAATGAAAACTATGATGCCTCCTCTGCGGGTGAATTGGGACAAGTTAGCAGCATGCAAACAAAAGAAAGACGAGAGTGTGTCTGATTTCTTCACTAGGTTTGAGGAAACATTCATTGATCATAGTGGTCAGAACATGAGTACAGAAGGTGGTCAGAGGTTGCTTGTAGATAAGTTAGTTTTTAATTTACTTCCTGAACTTTCTAATAAGTTAAAGGACTCTGAGAGTTCATGGGCTGTTTCTTCTTCGGCCCAGATATTAGCTACTGCACAACAGTATGAGAATAGAGATAAAGATGAGAAGGATAAAGTAGAGAAGAAGACTAGAGAATTAAAAACGAAAGTTCTTCTGCAGCAGGCTTATCCGCTTCGCCCTAATCAGCGTCAGTTTCAGCAACCCCCACAGTTTCAGAAACTATTGCAGAAGTCTAAGTATTTTGCTTCGCGACTCCCGCTAGGCCCTAATCCATGTGCTTATTGTAAAGAAGAAGGTCACTTCAAGAATAGTTGCCCGATCTTGCTACAGCGTGCGAATGGTATGTCTGGTCTGAGAGGTCGTGGTGGTTTCCAACAAGTACCTAGGGGTAGGGGACATGGTATGTTTCCCCAGAATGAACTTTCCTTTTCCCCTAGGAATTCTATGAATTATTTTGACCAACAGAATGTTCCGACCGTCCAGTCCGCTCAGTACTACACTGATGATTATTATGTTGGAAGTGAGAGTGCTGGTTTTAATGATAGTTAGGACAGCCATGGACAAAGGGAGGGAGTAGTGTCAGTTCCAATAGACCAGAGTGGACCTTATGTTGAAGTGATTACATCAGGTGTGGCAGAACCTTTTCTTTGGATACTGGTGCAGCAAAGAGTTCTATCATGCACTCTAAACTCCCTGGCGCATCTTTGTCTGGCTTGACCAATGTTTCAGTAGGATTTTCTGGCGCCCCAGTTCGTAACCCGGTTTCTTGTCCTTTGCCCCTTTCTACTGGTCCCTGTGAATTAGAGGCTCCCCTTATTCTAACAACTGGCTGTGGCGAGAATCTGTTGGGTTTGGACTTGTTGAAAAGATTGCATGCAAAATTACATTGTTCTCCTTCGGGAGTACATCTTACGGTGGGTAAGAAACTGATTTCCCCGATGTATCTGTCTAAGGATTTCCTTCCACTGGAACTGCGTTCTCTCCCTGATACACTTTGGGCTACAGGTCCCAATGATGTTGGTCTCTTGCAGATTCCACCCTACGTTGTTACCCTTAAGTCGAATGCTAAATTACCTCGCATTCCTCAGTATAAAATTTCCAGTGATAGTGAAAGAGCTCTTTTAGCGATTATCTATGATTTGGTTGAGAAAGGTGTGGTTGAAGAAACGAGAGGTATTATGTGTAACAGTCCTGTTCTGCCTGTCCTTAAGCGTACTGACTCTTCTCAGCCACCTGTGTATCGGTTTGTGATCGACCTTCGAGAGGTCAATAAGATTGTTTTGCCACAGTCTCCTGTTGTCCCGGACATTACTGCTTTATTGACTATGATCCCTGCCTCAGCTGCTTGGTTTTCTGTTATTGATCTGAAGAACGCTCTCTTCAGTATTCCGATTGCTGAGGAAAGTAGGGATATTTTTGGCTTCTCTTTAGGAGGCCGCAGTTTCCGGTTTAAGCGTGCTCCTGAAGGTTATTGTGAGAGTCCCTTCATTTATAGTCAGGTTATGAAAACTCAGCTTGATACTCTTGCATTGCCTTCTGGTGCTACTCTTATCCAGTATGTTGATGATCTGTTGGTTGCTGCTGATGATGAAGAGATTTGTAAAGAAGTTACTCTTTCTTTGTTGCGACACCTGTCTGACCTTCATCATAAAGTGTCACCTTCGAAGCTGCAGTATTGCCGCCAAGAAGTGACCTACTTAGGTTATCTCTTGTCGAAGGAGGGAAGACGATTGACCCCAGAGCGTATTCAAGCGATTGCCCAAATGACTGTGCCATGCACACAGAGAGAGGTGCGTGCCTTCTTAGGTATCACCTCATATTGTAGACAGTGGATTCCAAATTTTTCTTTGCTAGCGAAACCTTTGTTGGCACTTACTCTTAAGGACATACCACACCCTCTTCCTTGGTCTGACGAATGCCAGAAGAGTTTTTCTGAATTGCGTGATGCATTGTGTTCTGCTCCGGTGTTGGGTACCCACGACTCCAGTAAACATTTTACACTTTATGTGCACAAGAGAGAAGGTTGTGCATTGTCAGTGTTGACGCAACAATTTGGAGACAAGCAGCGCCCATGTGCGTATTTTTCAGCTACTTTAGATTCGGTAGCTAGGGCGTTGCCTAGTTGTCTAAGAGCTACAGCGGCAGCGGCTGTTTCTATCCGATAGTCTGCTGGTTTGGTATTGGATAATACATTGATTGTGATGGTCCCACATGCAGTGGATACCCTATTGAATAGAACAAAGACTTAACATCTTACCAGTGCGGGTTTGTCAGGTTATGAGTTGACGCTTTTGGCTAGCCATGTGCACATCAAGCGGTGCAGCACATTGAATCCAGCTACATTGTTGCCGATTTTTGTAGAGATAGATGCTCAGGAACAGCATGACTGTTTTCTCCGGACAGAGGAGAAAACGAAGGGTAGAGTTGATCTGAAAGACACTCCTCTTTCAAATCCTGATGGTACCCTATGGGTAGATGGTTCGTGCTTTAAGCTTCCAAATGTTGAGACGACTGCAGCATATGCTGTCACAACTTTGCACACGATTGTTGAAACAGCACGTATTGCACAGAATTCAGCGCAAGCAGCGGAGTTGATAGCATTGACTAGAGTGTGTGTGTTGTCAAAAGGAAAGAGAGTGAATGTTTATACTGATAGCCAATACGCATTTGGCGTGGCTCACAGTTTTGGTCGCTTGTGGAAAGAGAGAGGATTTCTTACTTCCCATGGTACGAAAATTCAGCATGGACAATTAGTGAGTGAACTTCTTGAATCACTTACCTTGCCGACCCAAATTGCGATAGTGAAGTGTAGTGCGCATAAGAAGGTTACGGATGATGTGGGTCAAGGGAATGCTTTTGCAGATGAAGTAGCGAGAGAAACGGCGAAAGATGTGACGAGTCGGATGTATGTTGCAGGTCCTGCCAGATGGGTTGTGGAAGGAGGAATGTGTGAAGATACAACAGAAAGTGTGAAGATGATTCAGGCAGAAGCTACTGAGAAAGAATTGAGTATGTGGAGAGAGAGTACGGGAATGTTGGATTCAGCAGGCTGTTGGGTTGAGTTGTCAGAGCACCAGCGATGGTTGTTACCGGATGCAGAGGTGCTTCCGGTGGTTACTGTGGCTCATGGGTTGGCTCACATTAGTTCAAAAGGGATATGTAAGTTGTTGGCTCCGGTATGGCAGAATGGTGAAATTCCTAGGTGTGTTGAGAATTTGGTTAAACACTACATGATTTGCTTGATGCATAATCCTGGAAAGGGAACCCCAACTCCAGCGGGTCATTTTGCTCCTCTAACGTATCCGTTCGAGGTGCTGCAGATAGACTACATTCATATGGAAAGATGCAATAACTTGAAGTATGTCCTTGTAGTTGTTTGTGCCTTTTCCAGATGGATAGAGGCCTACCCCCTAAAGGATAATACTGCCTTGTCTACAGCCAAGGTTTTGCTCAAAGAATTCTTTCCCAGATATGGCTTGCCGAGGATGGTATGGAATGATAATGGAAGTGAATTTGTGGGTCAGATTATGAAGAAAAAATGTACGGGTCTGGGTATTAAACAGAAATTTCACGCTGTGAATCACCCCCAGTCAGCAGGCCTGGTCGAGTGCTATAATGGCACTCTGAAGCTGAAGTTGGCCAAGGTGCAACCGAGCTCTGGTCTTACATGGACCGATGCCTTACCATTGGCACTTTTGTCCACGAGAACGACAGTACATTCTCGTGTGGGACTTAGCCCATACGAGATTGTTTTTGGACGATCAGCGAATGTCTGGGGTGTGCCAAGGCCTAAGAAAGTACAGTGATATCGAGTACCCTATGTTGGTTGACTACTCACATGATTTGACCTCTAAATTGCGTGTTCTTCACCAACAGGTCCATGACACTTTGCCTTCAGTTTCTGTTGACGCAGGCCACACGATTCAACCTGGCGACTGGATTCTAACCAGGAATTTCCAGAGGTCAAATAACTTGGAACCAAGATGGACCGGTCCATACCAAGTCCTGTTATCAACTTGGACTGCTATTAAGGTGTTCGGCAAGAAAAACTGGGTACATGGTACCCATTGCAAGAAGATACCTTTGCCCTTACTGTACGATAAGTGGGTCCGGGAAGGTGTTGCCGATTCCGAGAGTGAAAGGGTTCCGAGATTTGTACCTTTTAGCGATGCACATCTGGAATGGACTCAGTCAGAACGTGAGGATGATGAAGTCTTGCAAGAAGCTGTGCCACAGTGTTTGAGACTTGACACTACGCACCCAGAGACACTCTTTCAGGATCAAACTGTGCCTGGTAAAGAACGCTAAAACTTAAGGTCTAAAAAGGACAAATAAAATCTGTAATTTTTTTGTGAATTACACTCTTTCAGACAAGAGACTATTTTTCTTTTTCTTTTTTGAACCACCATCCGGGTTCAGCTGCAGGGTTGCGGTATAAGACTTAAGGGGTGGCCCGCGTATTGACGAAAGGTCTGCGGTTCTAGGGACATCTAGGATGCCTGGACGCACACTTGAGTGAAGAAGGAAAATTGCCGTGAGCAGCACGTTAGAGGATGGAGTCTGTTGTAACTGAAAGAGATGTTGAGAGAATAGATCTTAAGACAAGATTTTGTACATTGATACATAGCAAATGTTTTATAATGTTGTGCTTTTTGACGTTTTTAAGTATCACGTTAGCTTGTGTGGGTTGGACTGTCTATGCTACACAACAGACATCTGCACCCACCTCACAACCTATGCTTTCTTTCACTACTGTTTCTTTGCACCTTTTTTATACGTTGCCTGAACATGAACAGACAAGGAGATCAGAATTTGTCAACTCGTTCATACAGTTGTTGCATCAGCATCAGTTAGTAGTAAATACCACTAATTGTTGGGTTTGTGGTCCTATGCCTCATATGACAGATAAAGGTATGCCATATTTGTTTTTGCCTTTTTCTTTTAATGGGTCTGTGTGGGCTTTTCAGACCATGTTTGTCTATGCAAATGAGGTACGCCCCTTACGTTCCCTTAAAGATAACTCGAGCAATAGTGCCTTGATAAGTGAAATAGTAGCTATGATCCGAGATATTGATGCATATAATGCTATCCCTAAGGATGAGGTGCAGGCTTACATTGGTTGGAACGTGACTGGATATAGTACCAGCTTGACAGAGAAGGAGAGACGAAAAAGGTCTCCCCCTATTTGGATTGTACCCCCACTGATGCCATTTATGCTAGCAAGGGAATGGTCGGAATCGGAAAGCTCAGCTAGGTAAGAGTGTGTGTGCTCAACCCTATGTCTATTCATCTCGGACATCTCCGTTTGTGCCAGCTAAAGGCACATATTTTGTTTGTCATGACAGAGCCTACATATGGTTGCCACCTGATTTTTCAGGAACGTGTTATGTGGCGTTTCTGCTTCCCCCTACTTACACTACTGCTTCAGACTATCATAGAATGAGATATGGTTGAGGTGTCTTCAATCAGGAAGATACTGCAGCACACGAAGTAGGAGATTTCTTCCAGGGCTTCCTTGCAGATCGAGGAGGAGTATGTACATTGATTGGATCTAGTTGCTGTGCTTACATACCAGATAATGCCCCTACAGTATACCAAGCCATCTCTAGGTTGTATAAAATCTCTGAGTCTATCCATGTAGACGAAGGAGACTGGTCATTGATGGGATGGTTTTGGGGACTGCTGTCCAAATGGGGATGGAAGACTCTGACAGTCCTTGGTATTGTTTTAACCATCCTTTTCTCTTGTTGTCTTTGCATCCAGTGTGGACCCGCCATTTGTAGTCTTTGTGCTACTATGTGTGTTCGGAGACCTGTCCCGAGAGAAGTAGAGAATAATAAGATGATGCTACAGCAACACCTTGATGACCTAATGAATATCGATATAGACCTAGATTCAGATTAACATGATCCTTAGGTTATTGCCTACGTAATGGCAAAAGGAGAGTCTGAGGTTTTGTAATTCTCGAGTCTGACTCCATTTTGTTCTGATCCACCATTTTGTGTTGCCCTCACGTAGGCCTGTGAAGGTAGCCTGGTGAACAAAGTGGCCTGGCCTTCTTAGTTCATGTATACATTAACTAGGTTTCTTTTTGACTCTGAAATGAACTGTAAGAAACTGACCTCTTAACCTGAAACTGACCTCGCAAAGCCAATTTCCCTGATCGATCTTTGTCTGAGATTGCCAATCAATGTTCAGGACATTGTTAACTTTAGCTTCCTTGCACATGCCTTATCTTGTTCAGCATCTGTTACTGTTTCTTTTTTTCATGTTTCTTCATCACATGGGTTATGCTTTCAATTATAGGTTTGTCCGGCTTGTGGAGATTGAATTTGGGACATTCCTAATAATTAACTTTTGGGTTGGGATACTGTAAATTGAGTTTTTGTTATGTGATACTTTGTTTGAAAATGTACCTTATTGGCTAGAATTTTGTGCAGTGGGTGTACATTTATAATGTGAATATTGGGTATAAAAGGAGACGTCTCGCCTTAGTAAAATGAGCAGTCTCCTGAGAATTTACACCGTGATGTATTTCTAGGATCACTGTTACTAGCTGCAGCTAATAAACTTGGTCTCTGATGCCATCCAGAAGTATTCCGTGTCTCTGTATACCAAGACAGGTGAACTCGAAGATCTTAGGCGTGCCCCTGATGACGCTGGGTTAAACCCCAGTTCTTCAACACAACCACACACACAACCACACAGACAACCACAACCACACATACAACCAGACATACAACCAGACATACAACCACACAAACACAACCACACACACACAACCACACCGTCAGTGCACTTTTTCAACAGGCACAGACACCATCAGTCGTCAGTGCATGCTTTCATTGGGCACAAACACCACCAGCTGCCAGTGCACGCTTTTACTGGGCACAAACACCACCAGCCGTCAGTGCATGCTTCCACCAGGCACACACCACCAGACGTCAATGCATGTTTTCACCAGGCACACACACACCACCAGCCATCAGTGAACGCTTTCACCAGGCACACACACACCACCAGCATTCAGTGCACGCTTCCACCAGGCACACACACCACTAGCAGGCAGTGCACACTTCCACCAGCCGCACACCACCAGACGTCAGTGCACGCTTCCACCAGGCTCACACACACCACCAGCCGTCAGTGCACGCTTTCACCAGGCACACTCACACCACCAGCCGTCAGTGCACGCTTTCACCCGGCATACACACCACTAGCCATCAGTGCACACTTCCACCAGACATACACACCACCAACCATCAGTGCACAATTTCTACAGGCACACACGCCACCAGCCATCAGTGCACACATCATTTGTTAACACATCCACAATTAACTATTGTAGTAATCACAGTATGGCACACTTTACTTTTAAACATATTCATCTAAAGCGCAGCATACCACCATTGCTACAAAAATAAATACACATTTTTTTGGCCTACAATTTATAGACTTTTTTTCTCTCTCGCTTTCCCGCCGACTCTGTGGTTGCGTTCTTTCTATGCCCTTTTAATATTCTGCTTGCATTATTTCCCATTTTTCAATTCATCGCCATTCCCTTCTTTTCTTTTTCCCTCTCTAACCGTCTCTCCGCTTTCTCTTCCGATGCCCTTCCACTTTCACCCCATCTCGTGCTCAGCATTCTGTTCTCTCTCCTTTCTCTTTCTGAAACTTCCCCTCGCATCACCCCTTCCCTACTTCTCTCAATTCAGGTCTTTCACGTTCTGCTTTCTCTTCATTTCACCGTTATCGTCCATCTCTTTCTCTCCTCGCCTTGATCTTCATATTACTTTCCCTCACACTCGTCCCATTCTTTGCATTCTATTGACTCTACCTTATATTAACGTTAATCCCCACTTTCCCGTGTCTTAGTCCCTCCCATCCCTTTCACTCTTCTCTCGACAGTTTGACCTATTCTTTTCTTTTACCCGTCTCTTCCCTTCGCTTTCGACTTTCTTTCCCTCTCTTTTGCCTTTTCCCTTTTTGTGAATTTCCCTAATCTCTTCATATAATCATTTCCTGTCCTGTCTTTGTCTCTTTTCATTTTATCCCTATATCATTATCCTGCACTTTTTTCCACTTTCACATTTCTCGATCACATTTGACTGAATTTAACCACTTCTTTCCTTTTCGACATCCGTCTTTTCACACTTCCTCGTTCTTTTCCATTCACTTTTCCTTTAGTCTTTTTCCTATTTTGTAATGTATTCCTCTCTCTCTTCCTCTGTCTCCCCCTTCACATCTCTAACTTCGCTGTACTTTATGACATTCTCTTGCAGCACCTTTCCTCCTTCTCTCATTTTGAGATCTTTTCGCCTCGCTTATCTTTTCAGCTCCTACTTATCCTCCTATCTCTTCCTTCTTCTCTTGGTGTCTTGTCTTCCGAACTACATTCTCCAGTTACCCCTCTGTGACTCACTTCTCGTCGCTTCCCTTATATGTTCATATTTTATCTGCCCTTCTCCTTATTTCTCGTGACTTCAAATCTACCCTTCCTGTCATTTATCATTTTTTTCCGCTTTCTTTCTCTTTAGGTCTTGCTGAGATAACGCGCATGCGTTTGCAGGGAATTGTAAAAGGGCATTCAAAAATGCTACCAAGCAGGCAGATTGCCTACAGTGCATGTGTGACGTGTGCATGCACATCCAACGGCAGCCTGTGAGCCTCTCTACACACTCAGACGTCAAAGGAATTCTCACACTACAAAGGAATTCGCTCCCCCGTCCCCCTCCACACAATGCCAAGAGCTTGTTGTTTACACACAACACCCCAGCTGCTTTTGATCCGGAATAAACGTAAAATCTGTAGTGTGAGTGAACAGGCCACTGATCTGTTTACACTTTGTTCCAAGCACATACTTTAAGACGTTTTCAATGTATGGTAATGTGAAGATATATTCTCGCATTTTCTTAGTGAATTAAGGAAGGGTAATGAATAAGTCATCTTAGATAAAGGACGTACTTAACTCTCTCTACACCCTCCTCTATCTACACCCCCCTCTCTCTACACCCCTCTCTCTCTACAACCCTCTCTCTCTACACCCCTCTCTCTCTACAGCCCTCTCTCTAGACACACCCCTCTCTCTACACCCCCCTCTCTACACCCCTCTCTCTACACCCCCTCGCTCTCTACCCTACTCTTTCGACACCCCCTCTCTGTCTACACCCCTCTCTCTACACCCCCTCGCTCTCTACACCCCTCTCTCTACACCCCCTCGCTCTCTACACCCCTCTCTCTACACCCCCCTCGCTCTCTAACCCACTCTCTCTACACCCCTCTCTCCCTAACCCACTCTCTCTACACCCCTCTCTCTACACCCCTCTCTCTCTACACCCCTCTCTCTACACCCCTCTCTCTCTACACCCCCTCGCTCTCTACCCCACTCTCTCTACACCCCCTTGCTCTCTACACCTCCCTCGCTCTCTACCCCACTCGCTATCTACACCCCTCTCTCCACACCCCTCTCTCACCACACCCCCCTCTCGCAACAACCCCCTCTCTACATCCCCCTCTCTACACCCCCCTCTCCACCCCCCTCTCTAAACCCCCCTCTCTAAACCCCCCTTTCTCTATACCCCATCTCTCTACACCCCCCTCTCTCTACATCCCCCCTCTCTACACCACTCTCTCTCTATCCCTCTCTCTCTATACCCCTCTCTCTCTCTACACCCCTTTCTCTCTACACACCCCTCTTTCTACACACCCCTCTTTCTACACCCCTCTTTCTACACCCCTCTCTCTACACCCCCTCTCTCTACACCCCCCTCTCTCTAAACCCCCTCTCTCTACACCCCCCTCTCTCTACACACCACTCTCTCTACACCCCACTCTCTCTCTACACCCCACTCTCTCTACACCCCTCTCTCTCTACATCTCTCTCTACATCCATCTCTCTCTCTAAACCCCTCTCTCTACCTCTCTCTCTACACCTCCATCTATCTATCGCCCTCACTCTATCTATCTATCTATCTATCTATCTATCTATCTATCTATCTATCTATCTATCTATCTATCTATCTATCTATCTATCTATCTATCTATCTATCTATCTATCTATCTATCTATCTATCTATCTATCTATCTATTGTTTGCCCTCACTCTGTCTATCTATCTCCCTCACTCTATCTGTCTATCTATCGCCCTCACTCTATCTATCGCCCTCACTCTAACTATCGCCCTCCCTCACTCTATCTATCGCCCTCCCTCCTTCTATTTATCGCCCTCCCTCCTTCTATCTATCGCCCTCCCTTTATCTACCACCCTCCCTCTATCGCCCTCCCTCTATCTATCTATCGTCCTCCCTCTATCTATCTATCACCCTCCCTCTATCTATCGCCCTCACTCTATCTATCGCATCACTACAGCATCACTCAGCACCACCACAACATCACTATGCGCTACCACAGCATCACTGAACACCACAGCATCAATCGTCGCCACCACAACATCACTCAGCGCCACCAAGGCATCAATCTGTGCAACCATTCAACAACAAGTGGTTCAAATATGTTCTCTCAATTTTTCATTCTTTTTACACAAATGTCACAAAAAGAAGTTAATATTTTACTTTTGTTCTTGGATTATCGTCACAATAAAATACACTGAACATAATCTTCATTTACAAAAGTTTAAGCTATTGCCATTATAAATTACAATAACTTCCATTTAAGTATTAATTATTTAAAAAAATTAAAAACCATCTTATTTGTAATATCAATACATCTAAGTCACATATTACAGTACAAATGCTATAGGTGTCACATTTGCGAAAGTTAAAACTATTGGTATTGTCAATGACAAAGCTATTAATTTCGCTATTTTCAAAACCAACATATTAATAAAAAAATTGACATTTACAAAACCAATAGCTCAAACTTTCCTAATGCCAGACCTATTGCATTGCAAATGCTTGTTTTCTTCTGTGTGAGTACGCTAAATGAATTCAACAACTCACTTTGCAAGAGATCACGGTGCATGAGCTACAAAACTCATTAGGTTCTGCCACTTCATATTAAATGTAAAATATTCATTTGGACTATTTCTTGGTTTCATGTAATAATCACCTTTAAGTCAGATGTTCTAATATATTTGTATTTTACACTTAAATGCTTGTACCAGAAATCCATGAAGTTTACTCCACTAGCGACTGCACTCAACACATGCAGAAATATCAGAGCTTAAATTTTTGTACCATTAAGTGAATTTAATTTGGATAGCGTGGGAGAGAATTCAACAGATATCTCAAGTTTGCCCAGGTCTGTCATGAGTAGCTGATTCAGTCACATTTTTTTTCCTTGTCATTGCATAGCTCACAGTTTTATGCACCACAGTTTTTCCACCACATTATCAAAATAAGACTACCAGTGCTAGAATGCAAAGTGACAAAAATGATTGGACGAACTGGCCATGCTTGACACTGCAAAACCAAAGGGGATGATGGATGCAGTGTTGAACATTGTAAGCACTCACCCCCAGTCAACTGATCTGGTTTTAATCCATTATCATACTTTAGCTCACTCCGCCACCCCAGTTCAGACATATCCATATGCAAATCAGTCTGACCCTGTGACTGATGGGAACAGTCCAGCCCGAACTGCCAAGCCATGTCTTCCCTGGACCAGAAACAAGCATCCTGGGACCGGTTTCTGGCTAATTAACTGTCATCAGCCAGGCTAGCTTGAATCCAGTGGCAAAGTGAGCAAAGGACCCATGTCTGGGCATACCCTGCCAACTTAGGGCGAACAAAGCAAAACCAAAGGGGATGATGGACGGAGTGTTGAACATTGCCAGCACTCACACCCAGTGCTTGACACTGGACAGCCGGAGATGAGCTAGCCATAACTGACACTGAACAGCATGAGATGAGCTAGTCATGTCTGACAATGTGAACGACAGGAGATGAGCTAGCCATGCCTAACATTGGCCAGCAGGAGATGAACTAGCCATTCCTCACAATGGACAACAGAGATGAGCTAGCCAAGCCTCACATTAGAGAACTGGAGAGTTACACACACCACAGCACTAGCATGAGAACTGGCACTTGAATTGTTTGCTATCTCGTTCACTAGTCTACGCGTGTTATATTAAACATTCTTAAATTACATTAAACATGTGCAGCACAGTCCACTTCAACCGTTTTCCATTCTTTATGTCCTGGTTTTCTTTAATTGCAGTATTACTTAATAATGGATTCAAAGAGTAAAGTTGCAAAAAGAGGTATGGATAACTTTAGGGGTATATTCACAAGAACGTGTGATAACTACCGAAAGAGTAGCATAAAGCAAATTTCAACATCACAGCCCATCGTGGGAAAATAACCCAGTGACAACGTGGAATTCACAACACGGAGGTAGCCTGCAATAGTCTGCCGAAACCGCGGACAATTTCCGAGATACAACCACCTCGATGGCGACAAAAACACACACCACAACACCAAAAAACCTGTGATGGGCCCAAGCGCGATGAGGAAACCAGCGATAAGCAGCGCCAGGCCTGCAACACACACCTGGCAGGTGGGAAAAATCACCATAAAAGTAGAAAAAATACACAAACTGACCAACACCAAAGCAATATGGAGGCAGCCGGAGCAGGCGCAGAAGACGAGCGCAACCCCACAAGCACCCCGGATGACCAGCCTGGGACCTCAGGGACATGCAAGGGCAAGGACAAGACGAAGAGGAAGACGAAGTTCAGTCTGCAGGCGAACAGGATCATGGTCACGGAGGTGAGGGAAACCATCAACAAATGTTTGTCACCTCCAACGTGTCATTGGGCACTAAAAATGGGATATGGCGGGACATTGTGGACAAGGTGAATGCCGTTGGCGAGCCCAAGAAGACAACAGACGAGGTCAAGAGGTGATGGAATGACATCAAGCGGCGGACCAAGGAGAAACTCTCCGCCAGCCGGAAGGCAGCAATGCAGACTGGAGGTGGGGGCCCAGCGTCACAGCTCGAGCTGGATGACATGGATGAGCTGGTGGTGACAGTCATTAGTGTGGTGACTATGGCCGAAGTCCGGGATCAGACACTGCTCGACAGGACACAATGCAATCGCAACAGGGTGAGTGACCACCAGGTACTGGGGGGACTGGTGGAGGGGGCCCCAATGGCACACATGCACAATCAAGCAGAGCACAGTGCACACACACAACTACTGTGGGACCCCGCCTAGGTATACAGACTGTCACAAAGTCATGCTGTCTAAATGCCAACATGTACCATGCGGCTACATACATGTGGACACATCGTAATACACCATCTCCCCTTCACATTGCAGGGGTACCGTCAACACCTCCTGTGGAGCAGTCCCAGCCACTATTAACTGATGATGAGGACGACGACATAATTGACCTCATCAGTCACTCACCTCCAGGATCAGAGCAGGCCAGCTGCATCAAGGAGGCCCCACCCACTACCCAAATCACCCAGCAGGAAGCACCCACAGCCCATACATACCCCCAAGACCCCTTGAACAACACTTGGCCTTCCAACACCGTGTGCTGGAGTGCCAGGGGGAAACCGCAGAGCAGGTGCGGGAGGGCTTCGGCAACATGGAAACCAAACTTGACGCCATCCTTGGGTGTGTAGGCCCGCTCCCTGACTGACATCACTGGAGTCATGACGCAGAGAGAAGAACACCTGTTCACTCAGAGTGGCTCCAGCAATACCGGCCGTGAGCTGCCACAGATGCAGCAGCTCATGGAGGACATGGTGCGGATGGAGGCAGAAATAATGGCAGCCACCGCTGCACATCAGCGGAATGTAGCTGGGATCTACCATGCCCTGCAGATCCTCATCATGGCATTGCTGCCACAAAGCGTGGCGATGTTGAATGCTCCAGCCCCCACACCATCCACATCTCCGTAACCTGGTGTGGCAATGCCTCCCTGTGCGGCAGGCCTATCCACTCCGGCACCTGATGTGTCAGTGACACACAGTTCGGTCGACAAACCACCTCCAGCACCTGAGGTATCAGTAGCATACAGTGCAGCTGACAAATCACCACTGGCACCTGAGGTGTCAGTGGCACACAGTGCAGCTGACAAACCACCTCCAGCACCTGAGGTGTCAGTGCCTCACAGTGTGACAGGTAGACCACCTCATAATTTACGAACACAAAAGTCCTAAGCTTAGAGCAATGTTTCACAACAATGTTATATAGACCACAATAGGCTGCTATATACTTTTCCTTTGCCCAGCCGGGCAAGGGATTTATTATAAAATATATCAAGTGTTTAGAACTTAGAATACATTTTAACAGCAAACATTTTTGTTGCAGTAAAGCACAATCCTGTACCGTACTAAAAGGTAAGAAGAGATTGGGGACTTTGATGCGAAACAGTGCCCAGTTTGCTCACTTTTCTTTGCCTTAAGAAACTTTCCTTTCTACTATACCTTTTTCCCCAATCTCTTCTTACCTTTTAGTACGGTACAGGATTGTGCTTTACTGCAACAAAAATGTTTGCTGTTAAAATGTATTCTAAGTTCTAAACACTTGATATATTTTATAATAAATCCCTTGCCCGGCTGGGCAAAGGAAAAGTATATAGCAGCCTATTGTGGTCTATATAACATTGTTGCGAAACATTGCTCTAAGCTTAGGACCTTTGT
This sequence comes from Lissotriton vulgaris, assembly GCF_964263255.1. Classification (NCBI taxonomy): domain Eukaryota; kingdom Metazoa; phylum Chordata; class Amphibia; order Caudata; family Salamandridae; genus Lissotriton; species Lissotriton vulgaris. The sequence goes on along the minus strand of NC_141687.1, from coordinate 1,152,701,873 downwards.
GTTCGTAAATTAACTGATACCCATGGTCCATAGCTACCTATTGGGTCCCCCTTGTTTTATAAAAAAAAAAGGTAGACCACCTCCGGCACCTGAGGTGTCAGGGCCTCATAGTGTGGCAGGTGGACCACCTCCGGCACCTGAAGTGGCAGTGCCTCACAGTGTGGCAGGTAGACCAGCTCCGGCACCTGAGGTGTCAGTGCCTTACAGTGTGGCAGGTAGACCACCTCCGACACCTGAGGTGTCAGTGCCTCACAGTGCCGCAGCCGGTACAGCAACACCCCCAGGTGGGGCAGGGCACATTTCCGGGGACGAGGACGTGGATGTGGAAGAAGGGCTCAGTAGAATTCATTTCCGCCAGCCTGGCCAGTTCCTGGTTGGTCCCGGAAATGGCCTCATGACCTTCCACCGACCCCCGATTCACTCAGATGCACTCAACTTGGATAGCGACATGGACCGCCACATCCTGTTTGATAACTAATGACATGGCGACCAGACTGCAGACTTCACCCCTCCTCTTCCGCAGTACTTGCCTTCCACAGATGGACTCTGGCTGGCCCTCCATGGGCCCATATTGTGTAGCATGCTCGGCATTGCCCTGTCCGCTCCAGCTGCAGAACTGGATGTGCAATAAACATCCAGTGATGCACTGCTGTGTCATTTCATTCCTCAATCATGTATGTATGTGTGGATGAATGTAGGGACAGTGATTTCACTTGCGTCAATGATGCACATCCTGTGGGATGGCAGTCAGAGGGTGCAACATGGCAATTTGTGTCACGGTCCCATGGACACCACAAGAGGGACACACGCAGCAGCCACTTTCTTGTCTGGACATGGACTGAACCACGCCCAGTGCCAACGAGTCATTCTTGCCAGCCCTGCCCTGTATCGGCGTACGGCAGGCCAGCCCACTCCGCTCACACTCCCTGGGGGGACCTCGTTGCTACCCGTCCAGACGTACTCGCTGGTGGTGTGCAGGTCACTGGTCTAGTTGTCAGCATGTCACAGCCACCCCGTGAGGGCAGGTTTACACACACACACCACACCCATCTGGCACAGGCCTCACAGGCCATGTGACCCAGCAAATATAGGGGGCCGACGACGTCACATACCCTTCTGCCGGTGACGACTGGATGGCGGACCCGAGGCCTTAAGGCCGGCACGTTCCTGCCACCACTTGGCGTTGATTGGGTTTTCACAGGGTTTGTGGCAGTCGCTGCATTGCGGCCGGCACAGGCACCCCGCCACAGGACACTGACTGGAGTTGGGCAGGGTTTGTGGCAGACGCTGCATTGCGGTTGGCATAGGCACCCCGCCATGAGACGCTGACTGGGGTTGGACAGGGTTTGTGGCAATCACTGCGTTGCGGCCTGCACAGGCACCCTGCCAAGGGACACTGGCTGGGGTTGGACAAAGGTTGTGGCAGACGCTGCATTGCGGCCAGCACAGACACCCCGCCACAGGACTGTGTCTTAGGGTGCACTGAGTCATTGGCGCCTTGAGATGCTGAGCGGGTTTGAAGCCTTCAATGATGGCCCATCCTGGTGGTCCGGACTGCTCAGGATTTGTGTGACTTGCTGAACCGCAGTGTAGGCCGCACTAGCATCCTGCGCAGGCCTACCGCAACGTGGCCTCGCTACCGGGGTCACAGCATTAGGGGCACCCATCGGGCTGAGCGGCTGTGCAGGCTGTGATGTTGCCGGGTGCCCTGGTTCATACAATGCCATGGTGTAATATAGTCCCAGCACCAGACGTGTAACCTGGTGGCCAGCACAGGGTGGATGCATGGTGCAGAGGGTGCCATGTCTGCGGAACCCAGCCTTGTGGCTTGCAGCGACACATGGTGGGACCTGCAGTCTACACACTGGTGGCAGAAGGTGCTTAGTGAGGCCTGGGTGTGCTTGGGTGGACATGCTCCGGTCGGTGGCGGGAGGGGCTGAGGTGCCTCTGCCTGGGTGTGCATGGGCGGGCGGGCGATGTCTTGTGCAAGTGTGTGTACTGTGCCAGTCATGTTTCTGGACTCTGTTTCAGATGACAGCGTTGTCTCAGATGCTATACGTACCGGCAAGTGGTTGGAGACACACCGGTGGCAGCAGGTGAGCAGTGTGGGCTGCGTGCGCAGGGTCGTCTCTCTCTCTCTCCCCTTCTCTTCTTCTCTCCTTCTCTCTGTCTCCCCCTCTCTTTTTCTCTCTCCCCCTCTCATCTTCTCTCTCTCCCCTCTCTTCTTCTCTCTCTCTCTCTCCCCTCTCTTCTTCTCTCTCTGTCTCCTCTCTCTTCTTCTCTCTCGCTCTCTCTTCTTCTCTCTCTATTTCTCTCTCCTCTCTCTCTCTCTCTCTCTCTTCTATATCGCCTTCTTCACTCTCTCTCTCTTCTCTCTCTCTCTCTCGATCACTCCCTCTTTTCTTCTCTCCTTCGCTCTCCCTCTGTCCTCTGATGTGCCAGGACACTCCTTCTCATCATGTTTTTTGTCTTGCAGGCTGTGACCTACGGAATGTGTCGAGGGGAGCTGCCATATGTCTTAATTTCATTTCTGTGTTGTTTCAATAAAGTTTAATTGTTTTCTTCCATAGTGAATGTGTGATGGCCATTTCTGCGCCGACACAAGCATGTCACGAGTTGTGATTGTGCGACATCAGGGGGAATATTTGTTACATGTTTAAGTGTTGCTATTGTGGCATGTCGTTGCCTGGGGGGGGTGCAGGGGGGTCCTGGGTGTGGTTGCGGTGGGTGTTGTGGCCCTCTTGGGTGTCCGGTGGGCATAATCATTTGCTCCATGGCATCTGTTGGCCGTTCGATGTCACCCTGGGCTGGGCTCCCTATTGTGGTGCAGGCTGCCGTCCGACTACACCAGGTCAGAACAGGTGTAAAATTCCTGCTGCTAACACGCCTTATTGCGTGTTTTGTGTTCTTATTGCCGATCTTGCTGGCCGTTGTGAATGTTGAGGTGTGGTGTTGTTGCGGCTTTTTGGACGGGAACGCCTACTCTGCATCTCATTAGCGATAGTTGCGGGGGTCCCCTGTGGCAATGTTTTTTGCTGCTACTATCGCAAGAAAACTGGTGCTGTGGGCTGTTAGAAGCAGCTTGTCAATCCGTAGGTAAATTTATCACGTCTTTGGCTGCAATAAAGTGCCAATAATTTGGCGATACCTCTTTGTGAATATGCCCCTTAGTGTATTCACAATGCACCACTAAAGTAAATACAGCATGCATTTCAACCCGCACAGACACAATAAACAAATATACATTAGAAACCCTTCATGTGACTGAGGCAGCAACATGTGTCCATTAGCAAAAAACTCAGCACTGGAGAGTGTTGTTTTCTAACTAAGCATACTGCTAAATAAGAACCGGCGTTGTGAATCTCACACTAAAAGCTGGGCTGCACTTTTTAGTTAGAAACCATGCTGGCTTGTGGTGATAAGGTAAGTTCAATGCGCCCTGTGACCAGCAGACACTTCTTTAGAACTTTATCATGACTCGGGCCAGATGTAGGTAGGCAAATACCGGTTGGTAACGGCCGAAATTCGATAATTTCGGCTGTTACCGACCGGTATTTGGAAAATGAGATGTAGAGCCACCTAAAATACAGATTAGGTAATTTTACCGAATCTGTAAATTTACTGATTCGGTAAAATTACCAAATCTGTATTTTGCGATGTAGGTAGCACTGTAATCAGTGCTACAGGGCATTAAGAATTCGTCATTTACCACCAACTAGAAGTTGGTGGTAAATAATGAAAAGCCCTCAAAAGCATTTTTTTTGCTTTTCAAACACTGCCATGTTACAGACATAAATGCCCTTAGGGCATTAATGTCTGCAACATGTGCACCCATACACAATTGAGGGGTGCAACAAGGTGTCAAAGTGACACCCTGCCACCCTTCAATATTTCCCCTAATTACCGAATTGTTTTTTACTGATTCCGTAATTGACATTCATTCCTATGGGGTAAATACCGATTCGGTAATTACCAAATCTTACCGATTCGGTAATTGCAAAAGAGAAATTACCTACATCCCATTTACCTACTCTTAAATACCGAATCAGTATGATTCGGTATTTAAGAGTAGGTAAATCGAGATTACCTACATCTGGCCCTCAGTGAGGTAGCAGGGCTGCAAAAAGCCCAAATTGAAGCAAGGAATTGGGGCGTCCCTACACAGAGGTTAAAAGTAAGAAAAAAAAACGCCGTAACTGGGGTACACTGCAACCCATACACTGAACGTCAGGAGGATAAATGAATGAGTGGACCCACCAGGATTCAAACCTATGACTATAGGCGCAAACAGGTATTATTGTAGTAGAAACATCACTACACTGAGCTTCCATGACCATCAATCTAGCTTGACTTGTATTTTTTGTGTGGCAAAAAGGCATTTTAGATTTGTTGTTAAAAATTTTGCAGCTTGGCGTGCTGGGTTTGTGGTGTTCAACTGCCCTCAAAAACGAAGCATCTGGTATATAGACAGGGAAATATTTTTATTCTGTAGTCCCTCTGCTGAAATTATGTTTCGTGTTTTTACCTTAAAGAAACATTGCTTGGCAACACCACATCTCAGAGTCGAAAACATACAGAACTTGAAGACACAATTTTGTTCCAACTTCGCAGAACACAAATAAGTCAAATATTTAGAAGACTGTAGAAAAATGGGTTACTGATTTTGGCGGGGGTGGAACCCTGCCCAAGCAGCAACCACAATTCTCATCAGAATGAAAGACAAGCCAACTCCAAATTAGCCTGTGTGCATCCCTTTGGTAGCTTGGCATAAAGCAGTCAGGCTTAATTTAGAGGCAATGTGTAAAGCGTACGGTAATATAGTAATAAAGTGAAAACACGACACAAGAACAATCCTACACCAATATTTAAAAAATAGTAAAATTTCAGTAATTATTTGACACTAAAAGGAAAAAAATCCAATTAGTAGAACCAGAGATATGCATGTTTTTTTAAATTTATTTCTGATCACAGAATGCAATACATACAGAGCTAAACGCCTACAACCCATCCTGGGCGGGCTTCACTGTAACTTAACCCCTTCCATGCTCATGACGAGCTCAGCTAGTCATGAGGCACAGTTGAGCTGTGCTGATGACGAGCTGAGCTCGTCATGAATATAGGAGAATTCCACTATCCAGCACAGGGGAAAAATAACCACAGCAGCGATGTGGTTAAACAACACATGTCCTGCAAAATGAATAATTAGGAATAGAAAAAGTAAAAGCGTACATGGCGTCTTTTTAGCAGGTCGCGCTTCTGGCGTACATAGCTCCGCTCTGTGCACAGACTTGGAAAAACAGTACTTTTTAAAAACTTTTTCGCCCCCCCCGACCTCCCCCCGAACACCCATTCCACCCCCCCAACTTCCCCCATTGGTACTCCTAGTGTCTGTTGTTGTGTGCTAGTGCGTGTATCGCGCCCTACGCTCTTCCCGCCCAAAACCTTGGGACGGAGGGGGGGGGGCGTGTCCGTACTGTTGCCACCCGAAACCGAGCCACTGTAGTGTTGTGTCCTCTCCGCAACAACGCTATTCTAGTTGTAGGTCCCCGTCGGGTGTATCGGAGTGTCCCTCCCACTCTGGGACTGCGGGTTCCTCATCAGTGTCTTGGGCATTCAAGTAAGTTTGATATAAGGCCCAGAAGTTTTTGGGCCTGCTCCTAGGAGGGAGTAGTTCGCCATACAGTTCGGATTGTGTGTTGCAATACATCATGTCGTTGGACCATCTCTTCAGCGTGGGGAGCGGGCCCCTCATCCAACACATTGCCACCACTCTCTTTGCTAGGAGCATGCCCATGCCCAACAGTTTTCTCACCACCACCGGTACTGCCCTCGTGTATCCCAGAAGGGCTAGGGCAGGGTCAATGGTCAGCTCCAGCTCCACTATTGTGCTCATATCGGCAAAGACTCTGTGCCAGAAACGCTGCACTCCCGGGCACGCCCAGGCCACATGTAAAAAGTCTGCCACAGGAGCGTGGCATCTCTCGCATTCCGGGGTGTCGCGGAGCCCATACCTATGCAGCCTCTCCGGCGTATAATACACACGCTGAAGGTATTTAAAGTGGACCAGACGATGTCGTCCGTTTAAGGAAATTTTTCTGGTGGCCACACAGCAGTAAGCCCACATGTCGTCTTGGATCTGCATACCGAGGTCGGCCTGCCAGGCCAAACGCACTTTGGTGTAGTGTGACGCAGTGTGTTCATGTCCTATTTTGTAGAGTTTGGTAATAAGCTTCTGGGGTGCCTCCGTAGCAATGACATATGCCAGCTCCGGAACTTTCGGTGGCTCCTGCAGGTCAGGCCCCAGTAATTCCTGGAAGGCGCTTCGCACTGTGTGGAATTGGAAGCGCTGGAGCAGCGAAGGATGTGCTCCACCCCTTGTGAGCTGCTCCCACGTCTTGACTGTCCCACGCTCAAATAAATCTCCCATTTTGTGGGCACCGAGGTCTCGGAGAGCCTTGCAGACCCCCGCTTCCGCCAACGTTGGTAGCCAAAGCGCCCATGGAATAGGCATGCTCTGTGCATACAGCAGTTCTTTGTCCTGTTTCCGCAGCAGTGAGTGCCATGCGTGATTGGTAGTAAGCAGGAAGTCTAACGTCCCCACTCTGCGGTCCATGGGGCCACATATAGTCGCAGGAAGGGGTACCGGGTCCGCGAACAGTCTTTCCAGTGTCACGTGTGGGATGTCCGGACTGCCGTGGATCCACGTGTGTAGATGGGCTGCTTGCGCGACCCTATAGTACGTTCCAAATTTGGCGCTGCTAGTCCCCCCTGTTCATACGGCAACATGAGGGTCTCCCATTTCACTCTAGGTTGCTTTCCCCCCCAGGCTAGGCGAATGAGGAGTTTAGTTAAGGTGGCGAAAAAGGAGTTAGATAACACGACTGGGATATTATTGAAGAGGAACAGGAACCGGGGGAAAACCACCATTTTGATTATAGCTATGCGCCCCATCAGGGACAATGGCAGCCTGCACCAGACCTCAACATTGTCGGACAGCCTGCTATACGCTACACCACAATTCTCTCTAAACATGACGTCCGGGTCGGTGTGAAGCATGATTCCCAAGTAGCGTATTGGGTCCGTCGACCACTGTAGCGGGTAGTCCATGTCAAAAGGAGCGGTAACAGGAGTGAGGGGGAATGCCACTGATTTGGGCCAGTTCACTCGTAGCCCAGATAAAGCTCCGAAGCGGACCACTTCCTTCAAGACCGAGGAGAGATTGTTAGCCGGGTCCCGCACATACAGTAAGGTGTCGTCCGCGTAAGTGGATATCCCTATCTTGTAAGTAGGGTAATTAATAGCCTCATAGGAGTGGTCCTCTCTGATTGCACAGGCCAGTGGTTCCGCCACCAGGGCGTAGAGTAGTGGCGAAAGCGGACAGCCCTGCCTTGTGCCCCTGCTAATCTCAAACGGTTCGGAGACAGTGTCGCCCAAGCGGATTCGGGCCGTAGGCCTATAATAAAGCGCCCACAGAAGCTGTAGGAAGAGATCGCCCAGTCCTAGTTTCTTAAGGACCCTGCTAAGGAATGGCCACTCCACAGAGTCAAACGCCTTCTCCATATCGAGAAATACCGCGATGGCCTTGGGGTCCTGCCGGGTGTGCTGGATGGCCCCCATAACCGTACGTATATTATATGTGAGGGTACATGACGGAATGAAGCCGGCCTGTTCCGGTGCTACTAGTTCTGGGGCGACCATAGCCAGACGGGCTGCCAACACCTTTGCATACAGCTTAGCATCCACATTCAGGAGGGACAGTGGGCGGTAAGAACTCACTTGGGTGTGTGGCTTACCCGGTTTTAGTATTGTGACAATGATGGCCTCTCTCATGGAGGGCGGCATGGTACCTTCTTCGCAAATATCATCGAATAGCGACGATAGTTGCGGTATGAGCTTATCTTTAAATGCTTTATAGAAACCCACTGTCAGGCCGTCTGCCCCGGGTGCACTGTCAGATCTCATGCTATCCAGCGCGTCCGATATCTCATCCTGTTGTATTGGGGATATAAGGAAGTCTCTCTGCCAGTCCTCAAGGAATGGCATTTTAATGTAGCTTAAATAGTGATCGATCTTGTCTTTTTCCCCAGATATTTTGGTGGTGTACAAGTCCCTGTAAAAGTCCCTGACCTCTGTGAGTATCTCCCCCTCCTCCGTGAGTATGTCACCTGCACCCGTTTGCAATTCTGTGACTATTGGTCGTCTCCTGGCCCCTTTCATGAGTTTGGCTAGTAGGGAGCCAGGTCGCTCCCCCTCCCCGTACAATCTTGCTGTTGCGTACTTGCCCAGGTGACGGACCTCTCTGTCTGCCTCTTCTTGAAATTCCTTCAGAAGCTCCTGCAGAGTCCCAGCTCCCTCTGTTAGTATGCCCACCACTTGTTGCCTCTCTATTTCAGCAATTTGCCCCTCTAAGTGTGTCAGTCGCTGTCTAATGGTTTTTAGAACGCCGGAGTGTTTGGTCATAGCTACCCCCCGAATGAAAACTTTGAACGCCTCCCACACCGTGCGAACGCTGTCAACTGATCCAATATTCGTTTCAAAGTAATTGTCAATTTCCTCACCTAGGTCACCTAGGGGGCATTAGAACTTACCTGAAACGAGGATGGGGGAGGAGGGCAAGCCCTCACTCTTGCCGCCACCGCCAGGAGTCCAGTCCAGCAGCCTACAGCGCCGCCGCTCCGGGACTACACATCCCGGCGGCCCTAGCGGCGGCGCTGCTACACACGCACCAGGACAGCGCCAGGAGGCGCCTTAAGGAGAGCTCTGCTCGGCGGAGCGCGGGGGGCATTAGAACTTACCTGAAACGAGGAGGGGGGAGGAGAGCAAGCCCTCACTCTTGCCGCCACCGCCAGGAGTCCAGTCCAGCAGCCTACAGTGCCGCCGCTCCGGGACTACACATCCCGGCGGCCCTAGCGGCGGCGCTGCTACACACGCACCAGGACAGCGCCAGGAGGCGCCTTAAGGAGAGCTCTGCTCCGCTCCACGGGACGCGAGCGGGACGCCGGGCTAAGCCCGGGCAAAGGGCGGGCCCTCTGTGGCCCTCAGAGGCACAAAGAGGCCGGGACGGGCCACCACCCTTACTATTCCTTTTCATCAAAGAGGTACTGTGATTCCCCTTACCATTTCTATCAGCCCACTGTTTGCTATTTTGCATCATACCATGTCTATCTGGGAGGAGCTTAATGCCATGTGTGGAACTCAATATATCCCTGACCTTTTACCCTCCATAAGCACAGACACCAACCCAGAGGTTTTTAACGCCACCCTGCAGATGTCACCTCTGTGTGTTAACAAACTCCAATCTCCACTCATAGCACTACCGGGTGGGCAGAACACCAAAAGAAAGACCAATGATGCCATCATCAACGGGAAGCCAGCCAAAACTCCAAAACTATGCCCCAGTCCCTCTCAGCACCACTCCAATGTCAGCTTTGTGTCGGGGGATATGGAGCATAGAAAAATTGAAAACTCCCCATCATTCCCACAACCAACTTTATTGGCCCAGCTCGAGCACCTATTAACCTCCCTAATTTCACCATTGGTGGAAAAAATCAACGATCTGGGGGACAGGATATCTAACATTGAACTGATAGTTAAAACACATATTCCATCAGGAACCAAACCAGCATCATCAGACCCTCCGATCCCCCTCATTGCTCTGGAAAAACCCATACTGAATTCCCGCAGGAATGCGCACTCTCAAACTATATCGTTGGTACAAACAAACCACATTGAGGCAAAAATTGAACCTATTAGAATGCCACGAATAAACCTACCCCCCGAAGCCGCCCCCTATGTGACCGTTGTCTCCGGGATTCCACCACTAACTCACGGAAAAGTTGAAACACGCCATGACTTACTATATAAGGCCATGTTTTGGTTACAGACTAACAGACCTCTGCCACCTGACCTAGATGGGGGTATCTTAAGTGTTAGGAGGGTGGGGTGGTTGGGCACTTTGCCAAAAAACATTCCAGGGGACTTGGTCCTAATTAGGTTCAAGCAAAGGAAAACAGCCCCTTACTTACGATCCTCCAAGTATAAAGAGGGGGATGGCCCAATTCGTATCTGGGACTTACATGACTTTTATCCAAGCTTTCCATCCACCCAGATATCAAGAACACAAGGGCCAACGTAAAAATGTTGTTTCTTCTTTCATAAGAATTTCGCATCATATTTTTTTTCTAGCTATGAAAAGTTTTTGGTTTCCCTGAACCCCTTTTCTCTTTTTTTAAAAAATAATGCCGTTTTAAACTTTATTAGATCAGCTTTGGTGATCAGAAATAGATATTGATGGAATTTGGTTTTAGAAAAATTTTGTAAACATGTATTGTGATTTTATGGTCGATTAATTCCAATGTCTTTTTAAAAATTGTCTATGTTTACTTTTATGGTTTCTTCATGAAATCGAAATAAAGTTTTGAAATTGAAACTGAAACACCTAGGTCACCCCCGAACGTCTCGTCCAGCAATGAATACGGGGGGAAACGCCACGTGAATGGCGGGATCCTTAGTTTGGGGGAGCTGAGTGTCAATAGTAGCGGGGAGTGGTCGGACAGCGTGCGGGGTAGCACCTCACAGCCACGGACCATCTCTAATAGGGCATGTGTGGCCATCCAATAGTCTATCCTGGTGTGGATATCGTGGTAAGCGGAGTAGTGGGTGTAACCCCCCCTTGTCTATGTGCCTCTCCCTCCATACGTCCAGCAACCCCAGTCGCACCATCTCTGCCTGCATTTGCAACGCCGCTGTCGCCGGGCGTCTAGGCGGACCCGCTGATCTGTCCAGTTCAGTATCAAATATCAAGTTGAAGTCTCCCCCCCCATAACATCTTGGTGGTGTTCATTTCTACACAATGTCCTGCCACAGCGGCATAGAAATCAGGCGAGTCATAGTTAGGGCCGTACACATTCATGACCACCAAATCGTGTCCCTTACCCACACATCTACTCAAAACAAATCTTCCCTCCGGGTCAGCGCACAGTGGCGTGAGGTGAAGTCCGGTTCTCGGGTTGACCCATGTGAGGACCCCCCGTGCATGTGTGGTGAAGCCCACGTGTGTACTGTTGCCTTGGAGCCCCTTGTAAGAGAGCATCCTACTGTTGTTGGGAAGGTGTGTCTCTTGCAGCAGAGCCAAGTCTATTTGGTGTCTTTGTAGATAGTGGAGGACCCTGAGCAATTTGCGATAATCGTTAAGGCCCCTGACGTTCCATGTCAGTGCTCTGAGGGACTCAGTGTTTACAGTCGAGTTCCTCGGACGAGTATTAGCCATAGTCAATGCAGTGCGTCATATCGTGGACACCCAGAACACGTGGAAACCGCGTACCACCCACCAGCAAAGTAATTGTTCGGAGTACAACTGTGTCCCCCCTACCCAAGCCCCCCATTCCTGAACTCCCTCATCCCCCCCTCCCACAGCCAACCGTCCCCAACCTGGTCCGACCGAGTTCCCTGTTTCCTCCCCCTCCCACCCCCTCCAAACTGCAACTCATTGAAATCCCCAACCTAGACCCACTGTGGGTCGTATCTGCTGACAGCGCTAGGGCAGAGGTAGCCTATGAAGTCTCGCTACCGGCCGTCTCCTGCGGCCAACTATAGGCAGTTACCTGTAATTGCCCCTTTGCCATCACCCCCCATGCAAATTTGACAGTGGCCATTGATCGCCTAAGCAGCAAAGCGGCAGTGGCCCTCCCCGCCCCCCGCCCCGAAGAGCACACCCCAGCAAATCGGTTCTCTCTGAGTTGTCTATGTTCAAATGTCTAGCCAGGGCACCTTCCAACGTGTTCATCTCCTCGTGTACATGTCTCACCCCAGGATAACGTGCCGGGACCCTCCGACTGGGCGTAAACGAGGCACCATCAGAGTCACCCGTTCCTCCAGGGGCTCGCCATGTTAGTAGTCTCACCAGTGCAGCGGTCCAGCCTGTAGAGTCCTTCTCCGGATCAGTCCTGCTCCTCCAGGTCGTTGTTGCCTCCCGTCGCCCCCGACTGGGGCCCCGGGCTCCCACGTCGCTCCCTAGCCCACACCTTCAGGGATTTTTGTAGCTCCTTAGGGTCAGTGAAAAAGTGAGAATGGCCTTGCCTGTTGATGCGGAGTCGTGCCGGGTACAGCATGGCGTAGTCCAAGCCAAGTTCACGTAGCTGCTGTTTGTACGGGGCAAAGCGCCGTCTCTCCTCCTGGACTTTGGCGGTGAAATCTGGGTATAGCGAAATATCCATCCCCTTGTACTGCAGTTTCCCTTTTTCGCGGGCTGTTTTCAGGGCCGCATCCCTGTCCCTGTAATTAAGTAATTTTGCTATGATTGGTCTGGGGTTGGCGCCCGGGGGGGACGCGGACCAAGAGTTCGGTGAGCACGTTCAACGATGAACATTGGCGAGAAGTTGCTCTCCCCCAAAAGTGTCACCAGGAGTTTTTCGACAAACAGTTCCATTTAACCCGTTTGGGTCATCTCCGCCACTCCTGTAATGCGTATGTTGGAGCGCCTAGAGTGGGCCTCCAAGTCCTCGGATTTGTCCTGGATGACCTGCAGTAATCTGCTGAATTGCTTTTGGTCCCTGTCCCACTCTGTTTGCGCCTCCTCGGCCTCAGTCAGACGGCGCTCCGCCATATCTAGCCTCTCTGCGTGCTTGTCCACTCTCTCGGACATGCGGTCCATCCGATAGGACAGCGCGTCGATTTTAGTGCCGATGGCCGACATACCATCCTGGAGGCCCTTTTCCATCGTGGTTAGCATCTCCTTGATTTCTGCGCAGAGAGAGGCCCCCGGCTCTCCTCTAGTGGACGTCGAGAGCGGTGCTTTAGGTTCTGGCTCCTTCTGCCGCCGCTGGTCGAAGGACAGCTTCGGCTGTGTTCTGTCCCCCTTTCCCATATCTGCCGCTGTGGAGGACTTAGTCGTTCCAGTCCGGCGTGCTCCCTTGATCTTCCTCTAGTCACGCAGTCCACCAATCTGTGCGCTATGTCCACGAGTGGTCCGCCGGGTGGGGCGGCTCTCCCCAAGTGTCCGAGCCGCTGGCGGTGCAGGCCCTGCGCGGTCCCAAGCGTGGTGGGTCAACTAGTCGCCCAGTCGGCCGCTCCTCTTGGCGTTATAGATCCGATCGGATGCAAGGCCCCGATGCGGGGGACTCCCCGCAGGCAGTCCCTTGTGTGGGTCACTGTGTGCTGTCTCGCTTGAAATGCACCCGGGGAGACTCCGGGCCCAAGCCGCGACCGGCGCGGAATGGCCGCTCCGCCACGTGGCCTCCTCAGTGTCCCCGCGTAGCCGTCACCACTCCAAACCTTCCACGCGGTCCAGACCAGCGCCGACCTCCCTTTGGCCTCTCCTGTGTATGGGGGCAGCAGCGGGGTGATCAAGTCTTGGGTTCCGGAGAGCTCCGGGTGCCGGGCCCCTCTCCAGCCGCACGTCGGATGACGCAGTGCGGATCTCCAGGTAGGAAAGTCCGGTGCTTTTGGGCCCAGCCACACGCCCGCGGCAGGAGTCCACCAAGCTTGGATAACAGGCGCGCTCCTTGCTGAAATTCTCACCAGGGCTGTGTCGAGGCGTGGGGGGAAGATCCCCACTAGATTCGTCTCGAAGGCCACGTCTTAAGTAGGATTATTTAAGGATTTTGTTGGGTGATTGCGAGGAGCTCCGCTCTTACGCGTCCGCCATCGACTCCGGCTAGCTACGCCCCCCCCAGAGATATGCATTTTTAAAAGTTTTATGGAATTCAATTGCTAAGAAGCAAAATGCATAAACCACAGTTATCTGGGCGCAGTCCACGTCACAAGTTCAGACTAACATGATAGAGTGCAGGTCGCTCCTGGACTGAGTTTAGGCTACTGAAAAGTACCTTGTGGCCTGGGAGTCGGGTGTGAAGTTTTGGCACCAAGCTGCGCGGGTTGAGGAGTCATTGATGAGGAGGTGCGATGCAAGGAGTTTTTCACACTAGGACGTGTAAAACGTAAAAGTACATGTCCAACTTTTTAAATAAACTGCACCCTGTCCCTTGGGCTGTTTAAGGCCTACACTAGGGCTAATTTATATGTATTTAAAAGCAGGTGCAGCCGGCACAGGAAAGAGTGGTGGGGTGGAACGTGGACGGGCAGGGCGTGGGGGGGGGGGTGAAAGTCGACAGATGACGGGATAGGTAATATTAAATTAAAAAATAAATAAAACTACTTACCTTGCGCTTACACTAGCCCGTCGTCTGTTGACTATCAGAACATTGGAAACACACATTTTGCAGTCACAGACCCTGTGATCTTACAAATCACAGGGTTTGTTAAAAATGATTGGGGCACTCGTCCCTAGGAGTGCAAAAACCTAAAGTGATGTGATTTCCAAATACACAGTTTTTAAACAAAATGTGTTAGTTACTACAATCATTATGCATACGGGCAATCTATAGTAAATGTTTATGGTTCAAATGAAATCTAGATGGATATAATGAGAGAGGTTTATGAATTGATATTTTTGTGCATTATTAACAAAGAGAAGAATGCATTTTCACAGTTAATTTTACATGTATAAACTGAGTCAGTGACATTTATTTTGTTAAATAGTCCACATATTAATGCAAACACTATATTGTCTATAATGGAATTCATCTCTGTCACTCATCCTGCTTACTCTCCTTCCCCCTTCTCTACTTGCAAACTCTGCAGCACACAAACTGTTATTCTGCTCTCAATGAACTTGTCCACTTTTCACCATGACTTGAAACATTGAAAAAGTCCTTCCGTTGGATCACTGTGTTCCATTCATTCACAAAAAGGCATTACTTTCATGGAGCTAGTTATGTTCTAGCATCTCCAAACAACATCAGCTTAGCGGGTGTTGAATAATTATTCATGTTGTGCATTAGTGCTTAGGTTTTAAGGCAATGTGATGTTAAGTTTTTCATGTGCTCTGATTTGCTGATGAAATGCTTTATTTGCTCACACAACAAGTCTGTGGTTTCTGTATTTCATATGCTAAAATAATGTATGAAACCCCTTGATTTTGCTGGTAAGCCACAAGATTTCCCTGATGACCTAGATGCTGTTTGGGATGCTGTCTGTTTCTATCTTGATATTGCTGCCCATTTGAGAATTCCACTCATTTCTGATTTTTTTTGCATTCTCTGTATAACTCTGCACTGAAACTCTTGTGACATTGGCTCTGTACCACGTTATTTATTCAGTTCTGTGATAAAAACCTTGATCTTTCATTGGTCTAGAACTTAGTTATTGGGTCGGTCCACTTAATCCACCTCATTTAATTAATGAGTTATATTTTTGATTTTTAATATTTTGGAAGTTGCTTTAACTTGGGGACACATTACCTCATGAAATTGAGTTGTAACAACAACTTCTATCCTTTGAAATGTGGTAAATCTGATTGGAGTAAATTTTAGGATGTCCAGAGTTTGGGGTACATCATTTTGGGTATACACCGGTTACAACGCATCTTTTACTCCGCACTACCATTACAACGCGACTTTTACAACGCATACCATTACAACGCATTGCGCTGGGGGGCACTCTAGGATAGGGAATAAGTATAATTTACTATCCAACACCTTCCCTAGGGTCCACGGGGACTGGAGTTAGAATAGTAAATTATACTTACCACTATCCAGCACCTCAAAGCGCTATGCGTTGTAATGGTATGCGTTGTAATGGTCGCGTTGTAACGGTAGGTAGTTGTAATAGTATGCGTTGTAACATGGTACATCCATCATTTTGCTCCCACAGTTTCACCAGGGTTGATTGCATTCAAGAAACAGGGGCAAAAAGCCCATTTAAAAAAACTATCTCTTCTTAAAACTCAGTGGTGAAGAATGAGTACATTGTTATGGGGTCCTGATCTCCCTACTAAAAAGCTTATCAAAAACAATTCCTCACTTTCCCTCTTACCCCTGATGAATGAGATATGCATCCCTCATGACCAAAGTTGTGTGGAACTATTGCGGAAAGGAAATAGACAAGTAAACACCAGATGACTCAGTGAATGCCACACTGGAGATTTGTTGAGTAAGCAAGAACTATGATAAGAAACAGAAAAATATATGTGAAAGACAATATTGACAAAGGCTGCGCTAACACCATACTTCGAGTAAACCATCCCCCATACTTAGCTGGTCACCACCCCTAAGCTAGTGGTATGGACTTTGTGTCCACAGCAGGCATTTAAAGTTTCTATAGACTGCAAAGCCCAAGGAGACATAATCATTCAAACAACATTATGAATGTCTGTTATTGGTGATTGTTAGAGATGCTGACCTGGTGAAAGAGAACTGTTTTTTTTCTCCATAGACAGGCCCCTTCAAAACATGAAAATCCACCTTCAGCATCTCTAGTGAAGATTGACGTTTACCTTTATATAGTCTCTCGGAGAATGAGATCACCTACTTTTCAGAGGTTTGCAATTCTGACACGTATCCAATGAATTAGATATATAATATATGATTTTTTTGTGCTCTGGTAAACAGAAAATATATAATTATGTGTTGTTTATAATCACTGTTGTTCAATACATGAATAGGAATGACTTTATTATCTTTTGGTATTGACATATATCACATGTTTTGGTTAGTTCTTTCTCCAGTTGCACGAAGAGTGCAAAATGTTGACTATGTACGATAGTTTGGGTATTGACTGTATTCTTGAAATAAAGTTGTTCTTTAAAAAAATGCCAAAAAAATGGAGGACTGCCTCTTGGTACCTAAAAACGACACTACTGGGGAGGAACAGGACAAAAGGCACTTTATGTAGGGTTGTGCAAAATGTTTCTTATGCAAGTTTAATATCACACAGTCTTAAGAAGGTTCTGATAGCTGGGCTGCTGGTAGTTCACTGGGTGTCATATTTCACTCACAACAAATAATATCTGGGGGTCAAAGAGAAAAGAAAGTTTGACAGTAAGAGCCACTATACCCAATGCACACAGAACAGTGTCAGTGAGAAGTAATAGTTAGTAAATGGTCAAGTCGAGACTCAAGAGTACAAGGAGAAAAATTTATTGTTCCCATCAGAAGCCACACTGTACCGCCCTTGTTATCATCATATGGGATCTCCTTACCCAGGAGACAAGACGGCCGGTAAGCATTACCGTGACCGAAATGTAATATGAGAGCAGAACAGCAGAATGTGGTAGTGGCTAATGAAAAAAGCAGTGTATGGTGATTGGAGTGGAAAAGTGAAGGGTACTAAAATTAGGTGAATGGGTGGAAAAAATAAATTTTATTGGTAACCCCCAAACCCTAAGGTTAAAAGGCAGGTGTGGGTGCAGGTTTTAAATAATAACCGGCCGTCTTGTCTCCTGGGTAAGGAGATCCCATATGATGATAACATGGGAACAATACATTTTTCTCCTTGTACTCTTGAGTCTCGACTTGACCATTTACTAACTATTACTTCTCACTGACACTGTTCTGTGTGCATTGGGTATAGTGGCTCTTACTGTCAAACTTTCTTTTCTCTTTGACCCCCAGATATTATTTGTTGTGATATATTGAGCTAGGGGCTTATATCTGGTTGGTCGGTAAACTTGCCCTTAGACCCTCCCCACTTGTTGTTGAACATATTTCACTCACGCCTATCTCCATCATGTAATTTTCTTTAAGACTTCTTTTGGATCCTAAGTATCTTGTGAGAGCTCTGAACCTGAATGTGTGATGTTTCTATTTCTTCAAGTCCATTTAGGGAACTCTGGAGCACTTTGCACATGAGTCCATGCATTGGCATATTTCTACTCACAACTGACTCACTAGTGGATACCACATGAAAAAAGCATAATTTTAGAAGATTTTCTGAGAATTACCAGCAGTAGGCAAGGAAAGACTATGAACTATGGAGACTCCTAATTTTATATATGTGTTAATTATATATATGTGTTAATTTCTTTTCACAGTACTATGTCAGTGTGCAACGGAGGACGCAGAACTAGCATAAAGTGTGGGGAAGGTGATAGATAATAAGTTGACAGGACAGCCCATCTTCAAGTTAGTGTTCAGATACTGCTTAAAGATAAATCTCGTGGAGCACCTCTAGAAGTGGTGAAGAGCGAGAAGTTTTGGCAGCGTGCAGAGAAGAAAGCTGAATTCTTCAGCTTGGAGAATGGTGTTCCAAAGATAGACTCCTTGGTAGATCAAGCTTGTGCTGTCAGTGCTACACTTCCCTTCATAGAGAAGGCTTTTTACCGAGCCCTGGGCAAAATGGTAGTTTACAAGTTGTGTGCTTCTGCTCCGCTAGCAACAAGGTTGTTTTTCAGATCGTTCTCTGCGGGTGCAAGCTCCCATCACACCAACTAACTTAATACCAAATTGTATCAGGGATCAATTGGCCGGACAAATTCTTTATGTGTACACAAAGATCCTGGAGACCTGGAAAATAATTAATTTGAGAAAATTAAAGTGTGCCCACGGTCAAAAAATAGAAGAGTGAACCAGTGATCTTTCCATTCAAGCGTCCCTAGAACAGACATAACATCTGTAAACTGATGAAACCACCTTTAAGAAAATTTCTAGTATAAATTTCGTGCCAGATGTATGACCCTGTTAAGCAGTCACAAAAGGAAAATTGGGCCTTTTGCGACCCCTAAAAATGATTGTGGCATGTACAAACTCTATTTTGTAAGTCAATAACCTATTACCTATTCACAAAATAGGGTTTGCGATTCGATGTTAGGAGGGGAAATGCCAAGGGAGTCCCTTCCGAATAGCGAGTCGCACTGGTATGTACCATTGTTTTGCAATCCCAAATGCAAAACAATCGCAGTTACCACCTACTTCATGTAGGTGGTAAGCCAGTAGGAAACGGGAAGAGGTCTCTAGGGGACCCCTTCCCCTTTGTGCTGGCCAGCAGAAATATTTTTTAAGAGCAGGCAGTAGTCCCACGGACCACTGCCTACTCTTAAAAATGAAACAGAAACATTTCATTTTTCTTTTTTAAATGCATCCCATTTTCCTTTAAGGAAAACAGACTGCAATAAAAAAAGCAGCTTGATTTGAAAGCAGTCAAAGACATGGTGGCCTGAAGGCCCCAGCACTCCACCATCACTGTGAGTGCTGGCTAGTCACAATGGGTCTCAAATTGTAACATTTCTGATGAATATTGATGAGGCAGGTTATTTGAGACCCCACTATATGTGTCTGAGACACATTAGTACATTCCTTTTTGTGAGTTGCAAATTGCGAGTCGCCAAAAATTACAATTTGTGACCTGCAAAATGGAATGGTCATTCATCTGGCCCTTAGACCTTTATGATTAATTAATAATAAGGACCTATTGTTGTCTTTTTATTCTTAACTAAAGTAATCTTCATAAAACACTATGGGGCATATTTACAGGGGGATATCTCCACCAGAACGTCACTTTTAGAGACCTTCTGGTAGCAATAACCCCTTCCCTTTATTTACAAAGCAGCGTTAAGCCACCTAACGTGGCTTAAAGTTGCCATGTAAGTTAGACCCCTTTTCACACTTCACTTTGCTAGAAAGGGGTGTGCAATGGGTGTTGCAGTTCCACCTCAAAACTCATCGCTTTTTAACGCTGCCCCATATTTACAAGGGTGGGGCAGAGCCAAAAACTAAGACCAGGAAAAACCGGGTCTTAGACTGGTGATACGTGGAGAAATTATTAATTTTTCATCGTTTTTCACTCTCGCCATGTGTGCTGCAGCACACATAGAAAGAACAAATTGCCTTTCAAGATTGCTTATGTGTAGGAAGGTGCCCCTTCCTGCACATAAACAATTGCCCCTGCAGCGCAAGCACCCTTGCAACGTGACGCTAAGCAGCTTTATTAGCACCAGCTAGGTGAAACAAAGGAGTGTGCCATATGTTGTAAATATCCCCTTTTCTGTCATAGGTTCTGGTTTCTTAATTTATTTTAGCAATTTTTCTGCATGATGCTTTCCCCATATTTTTAAAATTTATGTTCGTTCAAAATATTCTTTCAAACACAAAACACAATATATGAGAATTATGTATGAGACTAGGATATATGAGAATTATATATGAGACTTGATTGATTCTCTTTGAGCTGAAATTCCAGCCAATAGTTCAAAATGTTGACAGAATTTTACATGTGCAATAAATGCTATGATTACATTGTCTTTCTCTGGGATAAAAATAGATTTAGGATTCTGAATCTCTAAGGGCCCTATTTGAAGGTTTTTTTTTAGTTGTATGCCTCCTTCCTATGTATAGGGTGAAGCATTATGAGTAATAATTACTAGGAATAACAGGACAACTTCCTAATCAGATAGTGTAAATAAGTAATTTAATGCTAAGGGTGAGTCACTCTTGATTAGAAAACGGTATGGCTAAATATGGCCCCAAGAAGCTGACCCTTTGATTATGTATATCGTATACTGTTGCATTGTGATTTTCTATTACTTATCTTACCTGCCCTCTAATATATACCCCGGTACGAAGAATTCATGAACCATCTGAATTAATTGAAAGTAAAACTATGGGCTTTATTTGTGATTATATTAACTAATGAATTTTATAGTGTTATAACTGTAAGACTCTCTTTAAAAATGAATTTTAAATTATGTTTGTAAATGTAATTTTTCAACTTTTATGATTCTTTTGTTTTGAATCAAATAAAGTTTTTGAAATGAAAAAATGGAGTCATCCATTTTGGAGAAGGTTTAGAGTTTACAGCATATTATTTGAAAGGTTTCTAACACAATGTAGATTTTGCGATGGTTGGATTTTCATATTTCAATTTCTTCTTCAGACAGATTTATTGGGAACCTTTCCATTTAGAGCATGTTCTCTTACCCATGTTCCTCCCAGTTTTCGTCCATTATCTCTCTAGAGATCAGCGGTGCCTCCTCTGCTATAGCGGAGGACCTATGCCCCCCACCCCTGCTGAGAGCCAGCTGAGGGAAACGGGAAAAATAAAATGATAATACATTTGCCCCGCCTTCTGAGAGCCAGGTGAAGGAAACAGAAAAAATAAAATGATAATAAGAGCGCTGAGCTCTAGAAGGATGGTTGGCGCATGCACCATCATATGGAAAATACCTACTCTTTCTTCTCAGCAGCCCACCACTCTTATGCAACAACTGATTTCTTCTTGACAACACAGTGCTTAGTCGCATCCCTTCAGGGTGCCGACATCAGTGTTGCCATCCTTTTGGATAACTCCCTGATATACATAATATTCCATATACCTAATCTATCCCACCAAAGCTGCTTCTGGTGCCTTACCCTCAAACTTCTTACATACTGTTACTGAAATCACAGAAGCAATTGGGTTTTCTTAGAGACCAATGATACCCCAGGGACAGCAATAGCGATGTACGTTGTTACAACGCATGCTTTTACCACGCATGCCTTTACAATGCAGGTTTTTCAACGCAAGTTGTTACAATGACTTGCGTTGGGGGGTGCTGGATAGTGAATAGTTTAATTTACTATTCCAACTCCAGTCCCCGTGGATAGTAGGGAAGGTGTTGGGTAGTAAATTAAACTATTACCAATCCTAGAGCGCCCCCCAGCGCAAGTCGTTGTAATGACTTGCGTTGAAAAACCTGCGTTGTAAAGGTACTGCGTGGTAAAAGTTTCGTTGTAAAGGATGTTTCCCCAGCAATAGCATTGTTATGGGACACTCTGAAGACAGTGATTCGAGGTAACTTTATGACAATCACTGCTCGCCTCGGTTGTGAGTGGCGCGACAAACAGACTGTTTTGGAGAGGAAGGTGAGGGAACTAGAAGACACACATAAACAAATGGGCTCCTATCAAGCATGCTGACAACTCACTGTGGTGAAGAAACAGCTTAAAGCTTTGAAAATGGACAGGACAGAATATGCCCTTTTATAAACCAAACAGAAATATTATACAGGGGAAAACAAGGCAGGTCGCTTATTAGCTCACTGCCTTTAAATGCAAGTGAATAGTCAAAGGGTGGCTGAGATAGAGGGACCGCTGGGAACTAAGTTAAACAAAGATGAACAAATTGCACTAGCATTTCAACACTTTTATGCTGACCTCTACTCAGCTGTGGATTTGTTAGAGGAAGATCAAACATCCATAGAACATCTAAAGATCCACAGCATGTCCTTCAGCTAGAAAGAGAAATACAAACAGATGAAGTGTTGTCTGCGATTCCCCATCTCCAATCAGGCAAAGCCCCTGTGCAGGATGGCTACCCACCTGACTTTTATAAACAATTTGCCCCTTCCTTGGATCCTATCCTCTCACGTCCATCTAATTAATTTAGTGACACAGGCTCCGCAACAGATACTATGAAAGCGGCCACCCTTAGAGTTATACCAAAACTGGGCAATGATCCCACTCACTGTTCTTCGTACCACCCTATCTTGCTGCTAAATGTCGATGTCGATTGAAGTGTCAAACGCTTACTATCTGATATAGGCCTCTTGGTCTTTGTAGTGCTGTAATCTAACTCCAGTGAGCTGCCATTCCATTCACGTAATCATTTTGTTTCCCCAGTGGGTTGTGAACACACCAAAGCTGCTGAAAGCGCTGCTTACAATCTTCAAAGGCTGCCACCTTGCCCAAGGTCACAGCGTCGATTGGCGGAGTGACGGGACTGCACAAGAGTGCAGCAGGGCTCTCTTCGCGGCTCAGGCTGGGCCGCTAATGTCACATTCAAACAGTTGCCTGCAGTAAAGGAGCCCAATCAGGTGCGTGTTATCTTGCCATCATTTATTCAAAGAAAGCACATTTCAGCCAGCACGGTGCTTACACACGGATGCAGTCCTTCCCGACGCGTTTCGTGTCTCCTGACACTTAGTCATGGGTTCAGGGCTTGAGTGAGTTCTGGAAATGGCGAAGGCAGCACTACAAACAGCTTAATATTCATCCGCCCCAGTGGGTGTGGCCACCCCGTGGCCTCTTGGTCTTTGTAGTGCTGTAATCTAACTCCAGTGAGCTGCCATTCCATTCACGTAATCATTTTGTTTCCCCAGTGGGTTGTGAACACACCAAAGCTGCTGAAAGCGCTGCTTACAATCTTCAAAGGCTGCCACCTTGCCCAAGGTCACAGCGTCGATTGGCGGAGTGACGGGACTGCACAAGAGTGCAGCAGGGCTCTCTTCGCGGCTCAGGCTGGGCCGCTAATGTCACATTCAAACAGTTGCCTGCAGTGAAGGAGCCCAATCAGGTGCGTGTTATCTTGCCATCTTATATTCAAAGAAAGCACATTTCAGCCAGCACGGTGCTTACACACGGATGCAGTCCTTCCCAACGCGTTTCGTGTCTCCTGACACTTAGTCATGGGTTCAGGGCTTGAGTGAGTTCTGGAAATGACAAAGGCAGCACTACAAACAGCTTAATATTCATCCGCCCCAGTGGGCGTGGCCACCCCGTGGCCTCTTGGTCTTTGTAGTGCTATAATCTAACTCCAGTGAGCTGCCATTCCATTCACGTAATCATTTTGTTTCCCCAGTGGGTTGTGAACACACCAAAGCTGCTGAAAGCGCTGCTTACAATCTTCAAAGGCTGCCACCTTGCCCAAGGTCACAGCGTCGATTGGCGGAGTGACGGGACTGCACAAGAGTGCAGCAGGGCTCTCTTCGCGGCTCAGGCTGGGCCGCTAATGTCACATTCCAACAGTTGCCTGCAGTGAAGGAGCCCAATCAGGTGTGTGTTATCTTGCCATCATTTATTCAAAGAAAGCACATTTCAGCCAGTACGGTGCTTACACACGGATGCAGTCCTTCCCGACGCGTTTCGTGTCTCCTGACACTTAGTCATGGGTTCAGGGCTTGAGTGAGTTCTGGAAATGACGAAGGCAGCACTACAAACAGCTTAATATTCATCCGCCCCAGTGGGCGTGGCCACCCCGTGGCCTCTTGGTCTTTGTAGTGCTGTAATCTAACTCCAGTGAGCTGCCATTCCATTCACGTAATCATTTTGTTTCCCCAGTGGGTTGTGAACACACCAAAGCTGCTGAAAGCGCTGCTTACAATCTTCAAAGGCTGCCACCTTGCCCAAGGTCACAGCGTCGATTGGCGGAGTGACAGGACTGCACAAGAGTGCAGCAGGGCTCTCTTCGCGGCTCAGGCTGGGCCGCTAATGTCACATTCAAACAGTTGCCTGCAGTGAAGGAGCCCAATCAGGTGCGTGTTATCTTGCCATCATTTATTCAAAGAAAGCACATTTCAGCCAGCACGGTGCTTACACACGGATGCAGTCCTTCCCGACGCGTTTCGTGTCTCCTGACACTTAGTCATGGGTTCAGGGCTTAAGTGAGTTCTGGAAATGACGAAGGCAGCACTACAAACAGCTTAATATTCATCCGCCCCAGCGGGCGTGGCCACCCCGTTGCCTCTTGGTCTTTGTAGTGCTGTAATCTAACTCCAGTGAGCTGCCATTCCATTCATGTAATCATTTTGTTTCCCCAGTGGGTTGTGAACACACCAAAGCTGCTGAAAGCGCTGCTTACAATCTTCAAAGGCTGCCACCTTGCCCAAGGTCACAGCGTCGATTGGCGGAGTGACGGGACTGCACAAGAGTGCAGCAGGGCTCTCTTCGCGGCTCAGGCTGGGCCGCTAATGTCACATTCAAACAGTTGCCTGCAGTGAAGGAGCCCAATCAGGTGCGTGTTATCTTGCCATCATTTATTCAAAGAAAGCACATTTCAGCCAGCACGGTGCTTACACACGGATGCAGTCCTTCCCAACGCGTTTCGTGTCTCCTGACACTTAGTCATGGGTTCAGGGCTTGAGTGAGTTCTGGAAATGACGAAGGCAGCACTACAAACAGCTTAATATTCATCCGCCCCAGTGGGCGTGGCCACCCCGTGGCCTCTTGGTCTTTGTAGTGCTGTAATCTAACTCCAGTGAGCTGCCATTCCATTCACGTAATCATTTTGTTTCCCCAGTGGGTTGTGAACACACCAAAGCTGCTGAAAGCGCTGCTTACAATTTTCAAAGGCTGCCACCTTGCCCAAGGTCACAGCGTCGATTGGCGGAGTGACGGGACTGCACAAGAGTGCAGCAGGGCTCTCTTCGCGGCTCAGGCTGGGCCGCTAATGTCACATTCAAACAGTTGCCTGCAGTGAAGGAGCCCAATCAGGTGCGTGTTATCTTGCCATCATTTATTCAAAGAAAGCACATTTCAGCCAGCACGGTGCTTACACACGGATGCAGTCCTTCCTGACGCGTTTCGTGTCTCCTGACACTTAGTCATGGGTTCAGGGCTTGAGTGAGTTCTGGAAATGACGAAGGCAGCACTACAAACAGCTTAATATTCATCCGCCCCAGTGGGCGTGGCCACCCCGTGGCCTCTTGGTCTTTGTAGTGCTGTAATCTAACTCCAGTGAGCTGCCATTCCATTCACGTAATCATTTTGTTTCCCCAGTGGGTTGTGAACACACCAAAGCTGCTGAAAGCGCTGCTTACAATCTTCAAAGGCTGCCACCTTGCCCAAGGTCACAGCGTCGATTGGCGGAGTGACGGGACTGCACAAGAGTGCAGCAGTGCTCTCTTCGCGGCTCAGGCTGGGCCGCTAATGTCACATTCAAACAGTTGCCTGCAGTGAAGGAGCCCAATCAGGTGCGTGTTATCTTGCCATAATTTATTCAAAGAAAGCACATTTCAGCCAGCACGGTGCTTACACACGGAGAATATATATATATATATATATATATATATATATATATATCCTACTGGCGGTCGCCAGTAGGTATATATAGTTAGGACCTAGTTACCATAGGATATCCCCAACATTCTATTGGGAATAACTTTGGCGCCGATTGAGGAATCAGCGTGTAATTTTCCTTAAAATGGCTTCGCTCCGCCAAACTTGGCAAAATGGTAGGACCTGGTATGCAGATGTGCCTTTGCTATGTTTGGTGAAAATCCCTCCAGTAGTTCTTGAGAAAATTGAATTTGAAATTTTTCATTTTCAAATGGCATTTTCTATGAGACCTTTAGACACGGCTACAGCCCGAACGGCTGAACGGAATTACACCAAACTTGGCAAAATGGTAGGGACAGGTATGCAGTAGTGCCTTTTCTATATTTGGTGAAAATCCCTCCACTACTTGTTGAGAAAATTGAATTTGAGCAAATTATATATCTATATACGTTCAACATTCTATTGGGAATAACTTTGGCGCCGATTGAGGAATCTGTGTGCAATTTTCCAGAATTTTGGCCAGCTCCGCTGCGCTAATTGCCTGAAAGTTTTGGGGGGATTCGTCAAGCGGGGGCTGAAAGGGGGGTCCCAAAAAGTGTTTTCCCCATGTTAATTCCATAGGGACCTTTAGACACGGCTACAGCCCGAACGGCTGAATGGAATTAACCAAACTTGGCAAAATGGTAGGGCCTGGTATGCAGATGTGCCTTTTTTTATGTTTGGTGAAAATCCCTCCAGTAGTTCTTGAGAAAATTATATTTGAAATTTTTCAAATGGCATTTTCTATGGGACCTTTAGACACGGCTACAGCCTGAACGGCTGAACGGAATTACACCAAACTTGGCGAAATGGTAGGGACAGGTATGCAGTAGTCCCTTTTCTATATTTGGTGAAAATCCCTCCAGTAGTTGTTGAGAAAATTGAATTTGAGCAAATTATATATCTATATGCGCTCACCGTACGCGCACCATACGTGTCACTGACCATGTCATGAATGATGTAAAATGTAACATCATCAGCAGTGGATTGCAGGTGCACGAAACGTAAGGGTACACGCACGTACGCGTACGTGCTCGTACCCTTACGTGCGCGAGCGTGTTTCTGATTGGCTGGCAGTCAACTGTCAATATTTCACACTGTCCAAACTAGGAAGTGTTGGCCACCATCTTGTTTTTCAGGAGAACTGAGGCACAAGAGAGCCCAACACAAGAGTGGAAAACACGAAAAGGGGGCAGGGTAGAGACCCTCCAACCCTCTAGCCCTTCTCAGAGGGTTCCAAAAGGACCCCCAAGGGCAAACAAAAAAAAAAATCGAAAAAATCGCGGGGTACGCGCACCGTACGCGTACCCCGCGATTTAAAATAAATAAATCATTTTTTGCACTAGGTGGTCCTTCTGGGACCCCCTGAGAAGGCTAGGGGGTCAGGGGGTCTAAACCCTGCCCCCTTTTTGCGTTTTCCACTCTTGTTTTGTGCTCTCTTGTGCCTCACTTCTCCTGAGAAACAAGATGGCTGCTCAGGTGGTCCCAGAAGGATAATAACATATATAAACGTTATCCACTAATAGAATTGGCATTTACAAAACCTTTGAAATTTATTGAAAAAAAATATAGGTTTCACGCCTGATATAGTTAGGAATTAGCATTTAAAAAACCTTGCAAATTCACTGAAAAAACCATAGGTTTCACGCCTTATATAGTTAGGAATTAGCATTTAAAAAAACCTTGCAAATTTACTTAAAAAACCATAGGTTTCAGGCCTTATATAGTTAGGAATTAGCATTTAAAAAACCTTGCAAATTCATTTTAAAAAACCATAGGTTTCAGGCCTAATATAGTTAGGAATTAGCATTTTAAATACCTTGCAAATTCACTTAAAAAACCATAGGTTTCAGGCCTTATATATGTCATCAGTGATGTCAAATGAGATGTCATCAGTGATGTCATTTGAGATGTCATCAGTGATGCCATCAGTGATGTCACTGACCATGTCATGAATGATGTAATATGTGACATCATCAGCAGTGGATTGCGGGTGCGCGAAATATAGTTAGTACAACCAACTATATAGGAGCAATTTCAATGGGTTTTTAAATGCTAATTCCTAACTATATAAGGCCTGAAACCTATGGTTTTCTCAATGTGAATATATATATATATATATATATATATATATATATATATATATATATATATATATATATATATATATATATATATATATATATATATATATATATATATATATATATATATATATATATATATATATATATATATATATATATATACACATACATATACATATACATATACATATACATATACATATACATATATATATTCTAAAGGTAATCCGGCAGCAAGGCAGGCTTCACTCTACTTGAAAACACGGACACGGACCCAAATTCGGTGCAAAGTGATTTAATCGGTGTTAGTTTCCCCAGCCATCATGACGCGTTTCGCGCTACACAGAGCGCTTGATCATATATACTTTCCTCAATGCACCACAAACACATATTAATTCATCAACACAGATACAATGGAAAAAGGAAAGTGACTGGCATTTCACCCCTAAAAAGTGGTCAGACATTCAGAAACAAGCCATATCAGCACCACAGTGCTACCAACAAGGAAACACTTCTTAAATTGGTATACCCCCCAAACAGGGCCGGACTGGGAATAGAAATCGGCACTGACAAACTTATCAGCTGCCCCCTGCCCCACCCTGGGATGAGCAGGAGTGCAGATGAGCAGTTCGCGAGGGCCGGTCTCAGCAGATTTTGTTACAGGGGACTGATATTGCCACCCCCCACCCTAGCGGCCTACCGGGGAAACGCCCGATGCCCGCTATGGCCAGCCCGGCCCTGCCCCCAAATACTCAGTGCAATGGAAGGGGGGAACCCAAACTGCTGGAGAGGGTTTGGGCAAGTAGGAACACTGACGCACCTTTTGTGGCACTGCCCTAGGGTCCACAACATTTAGCGAGAAATACTAGATGCCATTGATAAAATGTATGATACTACACTTCCTAGATTCCCGAACTATGTCCTACTGGGCCTTCCCAATGCCCTGGCCTATCCCATGAAATCTGCAAAGGGCAGAGCAATTACTTGAATTTTATGTGCTGCCAAACAGACGCTCCTCGCTCGCTGTAACACAAACAAAATACCAAGTCCTACCGATTGGCTCATTAGAATCTGGGACCTTTTAGAGCTGGAGAAACTTATTGTGGTTTAGCGAGAACTGGTTACCCCAATTTGATAAACCCTGGGGTCCTTGCATATGATACCTTACAGAGGAATTACCTGCCTGTATTTCTCCTCCTGCCAACTGAACACTCTGACGATTGATTGGTTGAGCCACCCTAGCACCCGACCCCACACGACATTGCATGTGATTATACATACAATTGAGTGGATGCAGCCTTACTAATCGAAAGCCTTATATTACACTCTCCATACACTCATGATTACCCCCCTGACCTTTACCCCCTCTGCTTACGTTTTTTGTGCTCGTTTTTGGTCCTCACTGGCCTATGGATGTAGGTGAGTAATTCTGTAATGTATTTTCTTTTTCTTGTTCTATGAAAATAATAAAACAAGAATTAAAACTAAAAATTGTTGCAGCAAAAAGAAGAGGCAGGGTGAAAGAAGTTGGCTGCAATATGCAGACATGCCTTGAGAGCAATCCTGGCTTCATTTCTGGGTCAAAGCCTCACTCTATCAGTGGGTAGTCTCCTTCCATGAATCCAATACTAGCCCCACCTCCCCAAACCAACAAATCAGGACCAGGAGTCATTCCACATATAAACACAGAACACGGGTTAGTGGAAGAGTTATAAATGACACTAATGGCAAGTGCAGAAGGACACAAGTACAAAAGTAAACATTGTGCTGTAAAATCTCTTAGACGGCTCCAAACACTGTTGGACTCAACAGGAGCTTCTGCCTCTCTTTATTGCCTCTCCTTATGTAACCACTTACAACATAATAGTGTAAACAGCTGTAGGTGATGCGTGGGCAAGAACACATTTGAAGAGCTATTGGAGCCACTGTTAATTCCTTAGTAGATCGCCCTGAAGGCTAATGCTTCCATTGTTTATTTCTCCAGTAGTAATAGATAGTAAATTAGTTGTGCTGAAATAATAAGTGCAACATGTTTTGCAGGGCAATTGAAAGGGTTTCAAATAAAAGTATGCAAATAAAATGTGCATGAAAAGGTATTGTCATTGAAAGTAAAAAAACACCATCCTTCCCTTGAACCCCCCCCCCTACATCCACACATTTTAATTATGGTTATGCTATAAAGTAACATATGTTCCTCTCCCTAACCCTTCCTAATCTAACGCACTACCATTTATTAGTTGCAAAGATGGCTTTATTTTTTTCTGAAAAAAATTATACCATGAGATCTTACATTAGCCATGGCAGGAACCGGAAATGCTCATAGGTATCCCATCTAGAAGATTCCCTGATTGCCCTCAATATAGTGACATACTTCTCACATCGCTGACCAATACCATGAAGTTAATAGTCAGCCCTTTAAAAAAATACATTTTAATTGACATCACATAAGGTTAATATACATCAGTTCATAACATAAATCAAAATATATACGTATAATCATCAGAATAACTTTGACATATCCACATATTTAAAGAGAATAATCATAATCATCAACGAATGTACCTAATCTGGGACATTCCAATATTTAAATAATAGGAATTACTTTCTTTATCAATGATAGACTATATCGCAATATCCATAGAGCCCCACATTTTTGCATTCTTGACCATAGAGCCTATACCCCTAGCCTTGGCCAGGGCGAATTCAATGTCATAAGTTCCTTTAATAATAAACCACCAGTCAAAAATAGTTGGCGGCAGTGGGGAAACCCACATCCGAGCGATAGCCAGCCTAGCTGCTACCATCATGATTGAAAAAGACCGTGCCAAAGCTGGTTTATCTGCCTTATACCCTAGCATAATTTCTAAAGCCGTAAATGTAAGTCCCACTCCAAGTTTACTATAGAACACTTGACCGATAAGGTTGCAATTTCGGGCATTCTATGAACATATGTATTAATTTGCAGCCTAAATCCCACATTTAGGGCATCAGGGGCCATATGTATGAAGCCAAAAATCAGTCGCAAACGCTGCGATTCGTTAAAAATAGCGTTTGCGACTGAAAAATCGCTAATCGCAATGTATGAAGCCAAAAACGCATGCAAAATAAGGAATCGCAAATTAGCAATTCCCAAGCGTTGTGAAAATGCTAAATACAATACAATAGCGATTTCCAAATTAGTGATGAAACCTGTTAGCGAAAATCGCTAAAGTGGAAATCGCAATTTAGAAATCGCAATGGAATGTATCAACCAATCGCAAATAGCGAAATACTCAAAATCGCAAAATAAGGAATCGCAATTACCATCAAGTGGGAGCAGGTGGTAACCAGGTGCAAACTATAAATTGAAACCCAGAATGCAACACACTCCCTACCACAATGTCCGGGCTGTACATGATTTTCTGTTGGGTAAATATGAAAATTGGTGCACGCCAATGGAAAATGCTCCATGTGAATGCGATAATTTTTCTGACCAGGATTTGTCACATTTTATCTTTTTTTGCCCTTTCTTCTCGGAAGGTAGGAAAAAGTACATCAAGCCTCTGCTAAGGGAAATGGGGTTTTTACAGGTGAAACCTGCATTGTTGTTCCTACAATTAATGGAAAATCACCGAGTGATGTTTTGTGTAGCCAATTTTTTAATTGCTTCTATTCGTGCTAGACGGAAGAGATCTCATATGAGTCTAGATGGAGCTAATGTAAATGTATGTCCATACCCGGTAGTATGCTTTGATTTTTAAGTTTTGATCCATCTTTCATATATTTTCAAAAACGGGCTCATGAATTATTTAAAGACAACAATGTAATTCCTGTGCGGTAGGTCATTTTATATGTACTGCTAATGAATTTTAAAATGTACAGTATTTTTAAAGTTTTGTATGATGTTTTTATGTATTTGTATAGCATACTTTTATGATTTTTATTTAATCGAATAAAGTGATTTTTGACTTGACTTGACTTGAGTGAGAGCTCTGGCGCAGAGGAGGAGATGGCAGGAGAGGATATTCCGGTTGCGCACCACCATCTTCCAACGCACTGAGGAGGATATCTACACCCATTACAGACTGGAGGAAGACAGCATACTTGATTTGATTGAGGAACTCAGGCCCCACCTAGAACACCCCACCCGCAGGACACAAGCTGTACCCACACACATCCAGGTCCTCTGTTCACTACACCTGCTGGCCTCAGGTAGTTTCCAGGGGGTCATAGTCTCTGCAGGAGGGCTGTCACAAAGTGCCCTGTTGCGCTTTTTCCATGCGTTCCTCGACGCCATGACACATAGGGTGCAACATCACATACACTTCCCCAGCACCACACAGGAACTAGCACAGACCAAGCAGGAATTTTACAACATAGCCCAATTTCCCCACGTCATAGGATGTATAGATGGAACACATGTTGCCATTTCACCCCCCTCAAACATAGAGTATGTATTCCGGAACAGGAAATGCTACCACTCACTGAACATACAGATGGTGTGTGATGCCAAAAACATAATCACCAATATAGTGGCAAAGTACCCTGGAAGCACACATGACGCCTTCATATTCCGTCACAGTGGCCTATACCGTAGACTCTCAAGAGGGGAATTTGGAGAAGGATACCTACTAGGTAACAGCACACACTGTCAGCCCACATTTCTCATGGCCAGCATGTGCATCACAGTGACTGACCTTTAAACATTTCCACCCACAGGGGACAGTGCCTATGCAGTCCGGGATTTCATCCTGACACCCTACCTGAATCCTGCCACTGCTGGGGAGCGGCGCTACAACCGGGCACACATTTCAACAAGAGGCACCATTGAGAGAACATTTGGGATTTTGAAGAGCAGATTCAGATGCATACACAAGAGTGGAGGAGCCCTCCAATACAGCCCTGAGACGTGCTGCAAAATTGTTGTAGCTTGTGCCATGCTCCACAACATTGCAACCAGGAAAGGGATACCTATGGAGTGGGGTGACTCCGAATCCTCTGACGTGGAGGGACCTGGACCCATACACATGGAAGCTGGCGTAGCTGCTGCTGCAGCTGGCCGACAGAGGCGTGATGAGATCATGCAATACTACTTCTAGGTGAGTGAAAATTATACACTGACAACTTCTTGCTTTGCAAACGTGTTTACTACCCAATTGCAACAATTTAACACATCCAAAAAAACATTGATGAACTCTCCCAAACAAAAGCACATGATTACATCACAGTATTACAAAATCAGTCATTAGTATAGCAAGTGCTACACTGTTGCTGGCCCCATATCTCCCCTGTGTGGAATAGTCATTTTGCTGCAGTCCCTATTGTTGTGTGGCAGGCCTGGTGCTCCGGTCACTACGGCGCCTCTCAACAGTGGGTGGTGGTGTGTTTGAGCTCCGCACCGACTGTGAGTCCTCCTCACTGGGGGTAAGCACCCCGGGTCCAGCAGTACGCAGCGCACGCAGCTCATCCAGGGTGGCAGTTGACTGCACTACCACAGTGGCTATGTCCTGGATACCATGCGAGAACTCACGCTGTGTCTCTATGGCACGCCTTGCCAGCATATTGGTGGAGGAGGCCAGGCGATTAATAGCATGCGTGTAGTGGTCCATGCGGGCCATTTCTTTGCGCCTGGCTGCGCGTTCAGCTCTCAACTCTGCAGTCAGCTCCTGCACAGCCCCCCTGATTTCCTCCTGTATTCCTCTGTTCCCTGCCCTGATCTCTTTCTGAATGGCCTTCATGTGTTTCGCTTGCAGGCGGTGAACCTGAAGCATGTGCATTTCTAGGCCCGCGAACACAGATTCCTCTTGTTGGACATTGGAGCAGATGGCCGTGCGGGGTCTACGCCTGCCTCTGGACATTGGTCTGGACTCCTGCTGCTGGGGTACTGGTGCATCAGACTGCACATTTTCATTTTCATCCTCATCATCATCCATAATCCTGAATGGCCTGACATTCCTCCTACTTTGTCCCTGTGGTCGGAAAGGACTGTCCTCCCCATCTGTTTCATGACCATGGCTGCCTTCTCCTGAGGCTTGGGCTCCTGTCTCAGTTGCAGTGGCTGTAGCCTTCCCACTTGCAGGTGCTGTGGATAGAACAGCACACATTAATTTTTTTTTCATCATATGTGATGTTCAAATACATTTTTTCACAGTGTTCCCTGACTTTACTTGTGTCATTCACCTTTCCTGACCTGAACATTTGTACAATGTGAAATTCTGATGCTACATTCAACATTACAGACTATGGTGACTACATATCCCATGATGCCTTGCTGTGACTGCCTGTGTAATTGCTCTAGCCTGCCATGTGGTTCCCCTAATCCCTAGGTTGCTGCAGGGGGTGGCTGGGGGTGGTTTAGGGTGGGGAGGCATGCTTCTTACCTGGTCTTGCAGCTGGTTGTGCTGAGCTGTCGAGCACGGACATGCCCGCAACACTCTGTGGAGGCAGTGTGGCCTCTACCAGCTCCTCCAGTGGTGTAGAGTCAGGGACGTTGGAGGTTCCCCCACCGGTGAGCTGAGACTGCTCCAGCCTGGCAGCCAACTTCTCCTTGAAGCGCTGTCGCAGGTCATACCAGCGCTTCCGCACCACTTCCACTGTCCTGTGGGTGACTCCTAGGGCATTCACTTTGGCTTTGATGCCCTCCCAAATCCTTCTCTTGCTGGCTTCTGGCACCTTGTGGGAACTCCTCCCAAATAATGCTTATGGTGTGGCACCCTTTCGGTAATGAGGGTCTCTAGTTCAGCCCCTGAAAACTTGAGCTTCCTCTTCCTGCCTGCTTCCCCTTCTTGCTGCTCCTGCTGGCTTGCTGGGACATCCTGGTTTCCACCTTCTGCCATGGCTCCTGAGTTCCAAACAACACTCTCACACTCTATGTCTCTATCCTGAAGCACCATGGGAAATCTCTCACTTCCTGGATGGTGATGTCATCATAAAGCATCAGGATTGCGATTGGATGTTTCCAGAAAATCGCTAAATTGCGATTTTTCGCGTGGGAACATTGCAATTTAGCGATTTTTGGGCTGCGATCGCGCTATTTCGCGATTTGCTGGTTGCGAACCCGCTAATTTGCGATTTTTGACGTTTAAGGAATCGCTGAATTGCATCGCGCAAAAATTTAGCGATTTTGTTCGAATCGCTAAAAATTTGCGATTGGGTTGTTACATCCCGATTTGCGATTCTGATTTTGCGATTCGGTAATAATCGCTATTTCAGAATCGCAAATCGTTTTCTTGATACATATGGCCCTTAGTCTTTTCCCCTCCATGATCGCCTCCTGCCCATCTATGGATCCTTTCAGATGAATAGTACAACATACCAATTGTACGAAATTGTTGTAATTGCAGAATCACAGAATGGACTGAGTCACCAATGTTGCCCAAAGCCTGAGTAATCATACCAGATGTTATCACCAAGTTCAATGTTTGGCTCCATTGTATTGCTAGTTTTACACATCCATCTGCTTTGAAGCTAGTCAGCAACTTATACATGTTGCCTATAAGGGATTTAATTTTCTCCCCATATAGAAGATCCCAAATCAAAGATTTAGTATTCATATTCGAGTCCATATTTTCCTGTAGATAATCCCTTATCTGTAAATATTTAAACAGGGGGTTAGTAGGCAGTTTATACTGAAGTTGTAAAACTTGAATGATTTCATTCCTCTTGCCTCGTACATATCGCCCAAATATAGAATCCCATACTTAGACCACGATCTGCCTTTGTAATCTTGAAAAATTTCTGGTAACATTGGGTTCCCCCAGAGTGGGAGCTTGGTGTGAATTACTGACAAATTACTTTTTGCGGCCATAGCCCGCCATATAAAAATGCTGTCTCTAATTGTCTTAAATTTGACACGTTTGAAATAGTTTGGATCGTTAATGCGCTATTGAAAAAATAAACTATCATCACCCAAAATCAGTCAATATAGAGAATCTCTCTGATCGATCTCCAAAAGACTTCGAAAGCGCCCGACAAACGCTGACCAAAAATAAAATCTAAAGTCTGGTAAACCAAGGCCACCTTGTTTATAGGGTGATTTAAGCAAATCAATAGCCTGCCGAGTCAGCCCTCAAAGCAATCATATATAATACTGAATAGGTCAGAACCCTCCCCAAGACAAGGCAAATAACAGTCCACCTAAGTATTGCAGAAATCACATAGGTGCCACAATGCCTTAACGGTGGTGTCCAAGCACCTAGATTCATGGAATACCAACTCTAATAAGACTGATAGCAAGGGGCCAAATTAGGCTCAGAGGTATCTGTTTTTCAAATTTTATTATGTTTTTATATTCTCTTGAGTCAGAATTATTATATCATCTTACAGAATTAAATCACATATTAATATATACCTTCACCCTCTTTAATTAACAAAAAAAAACAAAGCACAGAAACCCGGAGAGATAAATATTCATAATCATAAGGCAGAGATCAGTTGCGTTCATACCACAGTCAACCCACCGATTTCTTTTTTTTTTATGTTATAATTACATCCATTGTAGTTTGGACCAAATCTTAACCACTTTTGTAACTTGTCTGGGTCCATGTGCCTTAGCTATTGCCATTTCACACTCATACGTTTGTTAAAGTATTGACCAGAATTCAGCAACTCTAGGTGTTGTAATAGAAAAATTTGCTTTCACATTGTTTTATGTAAGTTAGCATTCGAGGCACCATTTTGTATATGGTCGCCAATTTAAATCGTAATCGAAACTAATCCTTTGCTATTTATGAGAAAAGGCCTCTCTTAGGTTTTGTTTCTTCGAGGCTAAGTTCTGCTTTGCTAATGAATACACTGTTCTTATTAGTGCATATCTTTCCTTTTAGATATGGGTCTTCTCCCACTTGTCTAGTGGTGGGCACAGGGAGAGTGACCTTGAATAGTAGATAATGTGTGCCCAGCCTCAGAATCGAAACTTACTCCTCAGTAATTTACCATCCAGGTGCATCTGCTTGGAAAATTCCATTGTGGGCGTGCTTTTATTGGTTTTGAAGTGTAAATAATGTATCATTATGGTTGCTGAAGTAAGTCCCTCTGCAGCACTCCTAGCGACAGGGCAGACTGGGCTTCACTCTCAGTATACCTTAAATAAACAGTTATTGGTTTGTATTCTCTACTGTCTGACCAACTCTTCATTTGGTATGGAAGACTGAGTGGTGGTCGTGAGTGACCCTAATCGGGTCACTTCCTTCAGTTGATGCCCAAACAGAACTACTTCGGGTGATTCCCATCCCTTTCCACGGATGGGGGGGGGAGGTTGAGGCCTTCGTCGGGTAGGATGGACGGATCAGGGATCCCTGCACGAAGAGTTCCTTGTACTCCCAGCTGCCCCTTCTGTCCTGCCGGACGGTGCCTCACCCAGTGGTCATTCCGACTGTAATTCTGAATGGCAAAACCCTTGGATCTGACCGTTTGGTCTGAAGAGTCGGCAGTGCAGGATTATTTGATTTGACCTGCATATATCAGGTGAGTTTGTTTTGGTTCTTTGTGGATATGGTACCATTTTGGTTTGTATTTGGTACGCTCTAAGGACCGTTTTTTTGATAAAAGCCTTTGCAATAGCTTTGCCAGGCATAAAATATTGAATTTGTTTTCTTTTGAGAATGGCTGGTGTCAGTAAATTGTTATCTTTGTGCTGTCACTGTTGTTCTGCAGATGCTCGATTGGAAGAAGCTCAGCCGGCACGTCCAGAAGGCGCTCCGAATTTTTAAAATGTATGTGAAGCATGGTCTTAGCCCTAATATGTTTAGTACATTATGGCACAAATATACGAGGGACAATGCCGAGTTGCAGTGGCCGTTGACGGGCACTTTCGATGAACACAAGATTGAGTATTTATAAGAGCAGTTGTTTAAGAGATGAAGTAGGCAGTCTATGTTTGATTCCCTCAGAACATGGCAGAAAGAAGCTAGACAGAGGAGATTAAAGATAGAGAAAGAGGCCCGGAAAGGGAAAATGCAGATATTGACTAAAGCAAGCTGTAGCATATGATCGGGAAAAACAGGAGAAGGGAGTTGAATGTGAAAATAGGAGGTTTCGATTACACAATGATGAATCATATTTGGTCCAGGAAGAAGATGATACTTTTGTGGAAGAATTGTTATACACCTTACCCCCACCGCCATATGCCCGCAAGGGATATATCCTACTGTCCCGGTGTCCTCGCAGCTGCCTGTAACCATTGCTTCCACTGTCTCTGTGCTTGTATCTACCA
This sequence comes from Lissotriton vulgaris, assembly GCF_964263255.1. NCBI lineage: Eukaryota > Metazoa > Chordata > Amphibia > Caudata > Salamandridae > Lissotriton > Lissotriton vulgaris. The sequence goes on along the minus strand of NC_141687.1, from coordinate 1,152,663,972 downwards.
CTGTCATTTCAAGGGCTGTGGCTCCAGCTCCTCCTCCTCCTTGGTCTTTGCCGTCTGTGGCACCTGTGACTGTTAGTACCACTGCCACACCTATTGTCTCAGCATCCCTCTTGCCAGCTCTTTCTACTGCAACACAACTATCAGCGACAATAATGCCTGTTACTTCTGTTAGTTCTCCCCCTATGGTTTTTCATCCTTCAACATTAGTAAGTAGTGGGACACCGGTACGCAGGTTTGAAGGTAGGGAGTGGACGAAATTTAAAGAACGCATGGGACCGTTAGTGCGATCTGATGTGGAAGATGATGAGAAACAGGTAATAGCTAATCAGGCTGCACAGTGGGCTTGTAATCCTTTTTGAACCCTTTATACAGCGCATGCCCTTAAACACATGTTTGATTGGTCTTTGGCAACAGTACTTTAAAGTGAAAGAGCCTCAAATTTGATATGATATTAGAGACCGGGTGTATATTATTGAATTGGGGCCAGAACAAGTTTTTGCTAATATCACAACAATAATATCTTATAGGGGAAGACTACATGAGAAAAGTCCCAGGTCGGTGTCTCAGTTTCCAATGCGGGGGTCATCCTATATATCATCCAGAATTACCAGAATTAACGGATGGCCATGGTAATGATACTAAGCTGAGGGAGGCGGCCCATTTTCAGGAACAATGGGTTTATACTCTGTGGAAAAGAAGTGAAGTTTTATCTCTTAAAACTCATTTGCATGACCCTAGGAAAAATCCTACTGCATATTATAAAGAATTGACTGAAGCTGCCTCTTCCACTGTAATGACTCTTGCTGATATTGAAATGTTTTTTGCTCTGATGGTTCAGATTGATATTTGGAGGCAGGTGCACACACACGATCATGTTGCTGGGTTGGGAGGAACATGGGATGTAATTGATGGATGGGATCAGGAAAGGAAGCCAGGTGATAAACCCAGAGCTAAGATACTTGCTTTGCCTGGTTGCATTATTACTTATATGCATTCTCTTATTCCGCCGAGAAAAGTAGAATGGGATAAATTGTCGGCTTGTCAACGAAAGAAAGATGAGAGTTTGTCAGATTTTTTCACCCTGTTTGAAGACACGTTTTTTGATAACAGTGGCCAGGATTTATCTATTGAAGACGGTATTCGGTTGTTAGTTAATAGATTTATTTCCAATTTGCTTCCTGAAATTGCGACTCGATTGCAGGCTTCTGAAAGTACTTGGTCCACTTCTTCCCCTTCTGTTATTTTGAATATGGCACAGTATTATGAGCTTAGGGATAATGAGGGAAAGGAGAGGACAGAGAAAAAGCATAGGGATTTAAAGACAAAGGTGTTGTTGCAGCAGGCTTTTAGAGGGAATGGCAGAGGATGTGGTGGTCCTGCCGGACAGCTTCCAAGTACTAGTAGGCAGCTGGATACTACACCTTTGGGGCTGAATCAGTGTGCGTATTGTAAGGAGGAGGGCCACTGGTGTAGTGAGTGTCCTGTGCTCTTGCAAAAGGTAGCGCTCCCTAGAGGTTGTGGTGCTTGTAGATGGGGTCGTGGAGCTGGTAGGACTGAGAGGGCTCAGAATGCTTCAGCCTCATAGGGTCATTCTGATAATAACTACTTTGATGGACAGTACTACCATGATGATTGTAATAAGGAGTAAGTGACAGGAATGTCTTACAGCTAGGACAGTCAGGGACAGAGTGGTGGACCAGTTCCGATACCTGTAGACCATCGTGGTCTTTATGTAACAGCAGACCTGCAAGGTTCGACTAAGGAATGTTTGGTGGATACAGGTGCAACAAAAAGTTCTGTTTCTCTAAATATGGTCCCTGGGGTGGCTCTGTCTGGCCATAATAATGTTTCTGTCGGTTTTCCTGGTGTACCGGTTGTAAGCCTCATTTCAACACCCCTTGCATCGACTATTGGTCCTTTCACTGTGCATTCGCCATTTTTGTTGACATCTAATTGTGGTGAGAATTTGATGGGTTTGGATTTGTAGAAGAAATTGCATGCTATGATTTATTGTTATCCGCCAGGTGCCTATATGACAATGGCCTCAGATGTAGTTCATGCTAAACAGTGTTTGTCCAAAGATACGCCTCTTCCTGTTGAATTAGCTGATAAGACAAAAAGCACAACACCTCACCGGTGCACGTCTGACTGGCTATGAATTAACACTGTTTGATAAACACATCTCGATCAAAAGATGAGCCACTCTGAATCCAGCCACGTCACTGCCCCTCCCTTCTGAGAGAGATAAGATCGATAAACATGACTGTATCTTCCAGACGGAAGAAGAGACGAAAGGACAGGTAGACTTCACTGATGTTCCCTTATCTGACCCACAAGCAGAACTATATGTCGATGGCTCTTGTTTTAAATTACCAGATGGCACTACAACTGCTGCGTATGCTATTACCACACAGCATACAGTAGTTGAGACATCACAAATCCCTTATCAGTCGGCACAAGCTGCTGAGCTTGTTGCCTTAATACAAGCTTGCAAATTGAGTGAGCAGCTGGTTGTCAATGTTTATACTGACAGCCAATATGCCTTCTAAGTTGCGCACAAATTTGAGCGACTCTGGTCTGAGAGAGGGTTTCTTACTTCGCATGGCACTAAAATTCGGCATGGGTACCTTATATTGAGGCTTTTGTCTGCTTTGACACTCATTAAGAAATTGGCCATTATAAAGTGTAGTGCCCACCGGGAAGCTACTGATGATGTGGGTAGGGGTTATGCATTTGCAGATCAGACAGCTAAGGAATCAGCCCAGACTAAAATGAGAAGAATGTTTGTGGCAGGTCCCGCTAGGTTGGTGCCTGAAGTTACCATGTTTGAGGACACACTTGAGAATGTGAAAGAGATACAAAGTGAGGCAACAATAGAGGAGTTAATAGTATGGCAAGAAAGTAAAGCACAATTGAACGAAAAGGGATGCTGTATTGATAAATCAGGAAATCAGAGATGGATGTTGCCTGATGTATATGTTCTTCCTGTAGTCACGATGGCCCATGGCCAAGTGCATATTAGTACTAAGTGTATTTGTAAGTTGTTAGACCCTGTATGGCAGAATGACAACATTTCTAAGACAGCTGTGCATTTAGTGAAGTACTCCATGGTGTGCATGATGCACAATCCTGTAAAAGGTACTCCTACACCACCTGGTAATTTTGCACCACCCACTTTCCCTTTTGAAGTTCTTCAGATGGATTATATAGAGTTAGACATATGCAATAATTTGAAGTATGTTTTGGTGGTTGCCTGTGCATTCAGTAAATGGGTTGAGGCTTATCCTACTAAAGACAATACAGCCATTACAACTACAAAGGTACTCTTGAAGGAGTTATTTCCTCGTTTCAGCTTGCCCTGTTTAATCTGGAGTAATAACGGAAGTTATTTTAATGCCAAAGTGATTTAATTGATTTGTGATGGCTTGAGTATCAAGCAGAAATTGCATGCTGCCAGTCATCCACAGTCAGCAGGTTTGTTTGAGAAGTACAATGGTACTCTCAATCTCAAACTGGCAAAAATTCAGGAGACCACAGGGTTAGGGTGGCCAAATGCTTTACTGTTAGCTCTTTTGTCAACGAGAACAACAGCACATTCTAGTACAGGATTGTCACCATACGAGGTCGTGTATGGATGCCTGGCAAATGTCTGGGGGGTCCCACGCCCTCTGTATTGTTTTTAAATTGAGTGCCCGTTGTTGATTGACTATCTTGCTCAGTTAACTGAAAGTTTGTGTTCTATTTACCAACAGGTCCGGGAAGCCCTGCCAGCTACACCTGAGGGGAAATTTTCAGCAGGAGAAGAGTTTGGAGCCGCTGTGGAAGGGACCAGAGCAGGTTCTCCTATCTACACACACAGCAGTCAAGGTCGCTGGCCGTAAGAACTGGGCGCATGTGACTCATTGTCACCGAATACCTCTACCTTTGCCCTATGATCAATGGGTGAAGGATGGATTAGGGGACTCCTAGTGTGAGACGGTGCCCCGGTTTGTCCCCTTCAGAGACGCCAGGCTGACCTGGACAAAAACAAATGAGGAAAATGGTGAAGTGCTGAATGCAGCAGTTCCTCTGGAAATACTAGCTATCCAAACCCCCTTTTTGTAGATCCTTCTTGCCTGGAGTCACTAGGTACAATCTGAGCACTTGGCTGAGGGACGGAGCACTCAAGAAGAAGAAAGATTAGTCAGGAATGGACTGTGTAAGTCAGGGTGTACTTTGCTATCGTACCAACGGAGTTAGTTTAGGGTTATGTGAGATTTGTGCACTGTTTGAACTTTGAACAGGATAGATCAAAGTATTTCCTTGGGGGTAAACTATCCTGGTCAATGTGGGAAAACTTGCTCAGAACAGAGCAAGCTCCACCACTGGTGCTCAAGAGCGCCAACATTTTGAATGGAAAATAGGAGCCGATACCAGTGAGGTTCTGACGGACACTGGAAATTTGTATATTCTTCTTGCTGGCATTTTACCCCCTTGTTTTATCATTTGCAATGCATCCCTTTGCCAGAATGGTTGTCGATGAAGAGCAGCCAGTGATTTCCCCTGTTTACACGCGTATATTCTGGTCTACAAAGAAAAAGATAGTATGTGCTATTTTGGTGATTTTGTTGCTATTGATTCTGGGTGGGGTGTTCTGGGTTTTGGATCGTGATCAGGATGCACCGTCATCTACTAAGAATAAGGTTGCTTCTCAGGTCAGCACAAAAAGGGCAGCCCAGAGTAATGTATTTCTAGACACACATAAAAGCTTTTTTGGCAAAGGTACTGCTTGTTACCCTACTGACTCTTTTACTAGTTTATGGACAGCGTATCCATTGTCAATTGTTAATTACACTTATACTCGACCCCCTGGTTTTGGAGAAGTGCAAGGGGTATTTGGGTTTAGTTCTCCAGGCACTTTTCTATATCACAGAAAACCACGAGGCATCCAGGGTGCAACAACAACACTTATTGTGACAATTTCTATATAGAAAAACAGAATGTAACATTGGTGGGTTGGAATTACAAGGAGTTGACAGTTCCCTGAGAAGCAGGTAATTACCCTGCATGTTGTTCAATTGTCAGTTTTACTGACCTCGTTTTGTATGTCAACTGCTCAGGGATAGTTCTGCATAAGGGCACGCACTCTATGGTAGATCCAAAGGACCCTAGTACCGTTGGGTGGAATTCCAGGTACTTTTCTGTAGCTTATGATAGGCCTATTCATGCACACCCAGGTTTTTGCTTTTTATCTAATGGGACTTATTCTAATATGCGTAATGTTACAAACAATGAGGTCCTTGGGATAGTGTTGCCTTTAGGTGCACCTTGTAAGCACCCGAAGCCTAAGGTAAGATGGGTTAAAAGAACATTGACAAAGAAATTCTGTGAAGGAGTGACAGACCTCAAAGTCAATACTTATAGTAATGGTATCACTTTTGGGTATATTCTCTCCTCCATTATTACCTCTAGTGGTACTGCTATGGCCAGGGGCGAAAGAGCTAGAGAATATTTTGGATGTAAGCTGCAGATACCGTCCAACTCTATGGTACCAACTTTGCGTGTCATCACCACTGAAATGGAAAGTATGCAAATATATTCTGAGCATACTAGATATGCAGTCGATTTTATCTTGGCTAAGAGCGGTGGTGTGTGTATGTGTGTGGTAGGGATCACCAATATGGAAAAGAATATTACCCAACACATTTTAGACATCCTAGAAAATCTTAAAGGAGTGGGAACTGGAGTTGGTCACTTTTTGGTAGTTGAGTTTGGATCCTTGAAAAGGTGATTTATTGCATTGTGATTTTGATCTCTTGCTGTGTTCTAGTCCAGTGCCTCCCCTTCTGTTGCTCTTATTGTACCACCTCTCATACTCATAAGAAAAGTATATTAATTCATGACACAAATGCTGCGATTATGTTGCAGAAGGAAGTAGACAATCTGATGCAAATAGATGAGGGCATCTTCGAGACTGCTTCCCTTCTTTCACCCTCCCTTCCTGATGATGAGAATATGGAATGTGTATAAAATATGATTGTATATATTTGTTTTTTCATTTTCAATGCAGAATGGTTAGCTCATGCTAAAAGGAGGGTCTATTAGAATAGAAAAATATGCTTTCACATTGTTTTATGTAAGTTAGCATTCGCAGCACCATTTTGTATATATTCTTGCCATTTTAAATCGTAATCAAAACAAATCCTTTGCTATTTCCAAGAAAAGTCCTCTCTTAGGTTTTGTTTCTTCGAGGCTAAGTTCTGCTTTGCTAATGAATACACTGTTCTTATTAGTGCATGCCTTTCCTTTTAGATATAGGACTTCTCCCACTTGTCTAGTGGTGGGCGCAGGCAGAGTGACCTTGAATAGTAGATAATGTGTGCCTGGCCTCATAATCAAAACGTTCTCCTTTGTAATTTACTGTCCAGCTGCATCTGCTTCGAAAATTCCATGGTGGGCATGCTTTTATTGGTTTTGAAGTGTACATATTGTATTGTAATGCTTGCTGAAGTCAGTCCCTGTGCATCACTCCTAGCGACTGGGCAGACTGGGATCCACTCTGAGTGTACCTTAAATAAACAGTTAATGGTTTGTATTCTCTACTGTTTGACAGACTCTTCATTTGGTATGAAAGGCTGAGAGGTGGTCGTGAGTGGCCCAGGTGACCCTAATCGGGACACTTCCTTCATAGGTGGTATTACATCCACCCATGCCCTCGCGATGCATAAGTGCACACAAACCTTGATAATTGAGGTCAAAGAGTTAAGACTATAGTTGTCGCCCCTCTGTAAGCCAATTAATATCTCTTTGCTATTTAAGCAAAAGTTCAGTCCCATCTGTATAGATAGAAATCGGAATATACTAACCCATAATTCTTTTAGGGCTGGACATTCAATAAACATATGTACAACGTCTGCTGCATAAAGGTTGTATTTTGGGCAATATACATGTGATGAAATCATAGAGGATGTCCATTTGGAAATACATGTGTAATAAAGCATATATACTGTTTAGAATTGTTGCATTTTGAGATTAACAGATATAATTGCCTGATCAAGTATTTCCTGTGCTTCTTGTATTTCTGATCCCTTTAATGTAATTGCTAATTGCAGGTTCCATTTTGCCGCTATCTGTGCGCTATCATCTTCATCGTGCGACATAAACTCCCGATACAACATACCTATGTTGCATATTTAAGAATGATACTGCAATTTGTAAACTCCAGAGATCTCTTGATCCTTGTTAAATTCACATTTGTGAATGAGATAATCCCTGACCTGGAGATATTTAAAAACTGATCTTTGCGGTAAGCCAAATATTTCCTATAATGCAGCAAAGGATCGTACTCCCTGGCTATCATATAATTGGCCCAGATTTTGTAGTACCCTATCCCCTAAGCTTGCCCCACATTGTCATGAAAGATATTGAGGAATAGTGGATTACCCCATATTTGAGTAAGCGTGTGAAAAGCTGACAAAGAAAACTTGATACATATTTCGCACAAACTTGAACTACATCCCAAATCACCTTAAATCGTACCCTTTTAAAATAGTTAGGGTCTGTTAGCTTATGCATTGCATACCTGATATCTGGTCCTGGTGCTAATTGGTAGCCAACTGTGCACATACTGAAATAATCCCCAATCGATCAGCCCAGAATTTGGCTTATGAATGCAGCCCAAAAATAAAATTTTAAATACGACAATTTAAATCCCCCTTGCTCTTATGCTAATTTCAAGTATCTGATAGCCCGTCTGGCTTTCCTATAACCTCATACAAAACTCCTTCAATTTGCCTAAAAAAACCATCAGGTACCTGCAGCGGTATAGAATGAAGAACTTTAGGTAAAATACTCATTTTTATGATATTACATCTACCCTATATACTCAGAGGTAGTCAGTGCCATTGCCGTAGCTTGGCATTGACTATCTGTAACAGCGGCTTATAATTGAGAGCAACTAAACTTTCCACATCTTTCCCGATGATTGGAAAATGATATTGATCGGGCCACTTTTAAAAAAGCCCAACCTGGACTGCGAAAGCCCGAACAACTATAGGCCAATAGCTAGGATCCCTTTCGCCGCCAAAATTCTAGAAAAATTATTAAATAAACAATTATCCCGGTACTTACTGGACGGCAACTGGTTGGACCATTCGCAGTTCGGTTTCCGCGAAGGGCATGGAACAGAAACCGCCCTTATTACAGCGGTGGAGGAGCTTAGACAAGTACTGGACAACGGATCGAAGGCCGCCTTGATATTACTTGATTTATCGGCAGCCTTCGATACGGTTAGCCATGAGATCCTCATAACACGCCTGAAAACAGCACAATTGCATGAATCAGCATGTGCACTCATCACCTCCTATCTAGAGAACAAAACGTTCTCAATAGAATCAGGAGAAGCAAAATCTAATCAATTCAACCTACCATGTGGAGTCCCGCAGGGCTCCTCGAATAGCCCTACTCTTTTTAACTTATATGTCACCCCCCTCGCACAACTAATAAGGAACTGTGGATTCACCCCAATATCCTACGCTGACGACACCCAAATTGTGGTGTCAATAAATGAAGACGTAGAGAACACAGCAGAAAAATTTCAAATCTGCATGAAAAAAATCAGCCAATGGATGAGAATAAATTGTCTAAAACTAAATGGAGACAAAAGCGAGGTCATGATCCTAGGAGGGGACAAAAAAATTTGGTCCCATTCATGGTGGCCAAAAGAACTAGGAGGATGTCCTGAACCAACGGAAAAGGTAAAAAATCTGGGAATCACTCTAGACACTAATCTCTCCTTTGACGCCCAAGCGAATAAACTGGCATCATCACTGTGGTACATTCTAAAAATGATCAAGAAAATCCTACCCTACCTACCACTTGACTCACGAAAGACAGTGGTGACAGCATTAGCCTTGTCCAGACTGGACTATGGGAACGGCCTATATGCTGGAGCCAGGAAGAAAATTCTAATCAAACTCCAACGTCTGCAGAATGCAGCAGCCAGGCTGATATTAGGGATACCAAAATTTGAAAGAATCAGCCACAAACTTAGAGACCTACACTGGCTACCAATCGAAAAAAGAATACAATTCAAAACACTGTGCTTAGCATATAAAGCAACCAATGGAACTGGATCCCAATTTTTAAAAACTCATATAAAACTATATGAGCCAAATAGAACCCTCAGATCTGGCCAAAAGAAAATAATCGCGGTACCAAGATTCAAGAGAGCAAACTGGGGCGGAAGAAGCTTCCTGGTACATACAGCGAGAATCTGGAACCAACTACCACTAGATATAAAAACAAGTCCATCACTGAAATCATTTAGAAAGCAAGTAAAAACGTGGCTGTTCTCTGCATATCCCTAAATTAACATCTCAAGAGTCAGAGTCGAATCACAGCGCCAAGACGCCTATGGGCAATCGCACGCTTTACAAATGCACAAATCAAATCAAATCAAATCAAATCACTTTACTACTTAGCCAAGCCCCCAAATAAGTGGGAGTATCGGTGACTCCCATAACTGGCGCAGATAACGTGAGCATTTCAAAGTTAAGAATTGTTTGAGTTTTCAATAGATTTAAATTGTATCTGGAAAATTCCCCAAATATTTCTGCTTCCTTATATATACAGTGCATAGCAGTACAGGGGTTACTAGCACATACTGCAATATCATCTGCATATGCAATATTTTCAATTCGACCCCGTGTAACCTTAGTGGCTGAATGTCCTGGTTCAACATCAAATGTTTGATATAGGGTTCAATTTAAAGGGCAAACAATAATGGGGATAACAGACATCCCTGTCGTGTCCCCCTATATAGAGAAAATAAAGAGGAAAATTTGCCACTCAATACAGTTTTGCCCCTTACTCCATTGCGTAATTTCTGCACAAGTGCTATTTACTGCTCACCAATGCTGAAGGCTCCCCTGGTTGCCCAGAGTGCCTCCCAGGTTACTTCTCTGCGTCCATCATTATCATTCCCATTCATTCTCGCATTTTGCAAGAGACATCAAAAACAGAGTTAGCAGTATTGATGTGCGCTGTTCTGTCTCTTCCAGACACAAACCCATGTTGTTGTTTAGAAACAAATTTGTGCCTGAAAAGGCAAGACGCATAGCTAGGATTTTTGAAAATAGCTTTGCATCTGTATTTATCAAGGATGTTGGGCGATAAGACCCTCTATCTTCCGGTGATTTACCATTCTTAAGAAAAACAGAAATGTCACTCCCCATGATGATGTAACTTCACCACTGCTGTATATATAGTTTGTCAATTCAAGCAATTCAGGGGCTAAGATATCTAGAAATATTTTATGCAGATCGAAGGGAATAGTATCATCCACAGCTGCTTTCCTGATGCTAAATTTCTCACTGCCACCTCCACTTCATCTATCTCCACCTTTGCAGCTAGTACAGAGTATTGTGTGAAATTTAACTGGAGAATCTGACTCTCAACTATATAGCTGGCTATAACCTGTTGTTCGGTATTACCTAGTATACTATAAACCTTATGAAAAAAGCAGTAAATTGATCAACGATAAGCTGTTGGCACTTATAAGCAACTCCGTCATCTCCTGTGATGCATTGAATAGCACTGCACACTTATTATCTGATATCTGATGGGCCACAACGCGTCCTATTTTCTCGCCGTACTCCTACTGATCAATTCTATTTTTGTAGTATTTAGCCGCCACTTTCTCGGTGATCCTATGATTAGCCACTTTCCTCCTTTCCCTTAACTTAAGGTATATATATCCTGTTCATGGGGGTCGCCAACGTGAGCTGCCTGCACATGTTGCATTTCAAAATCTAAACTCTCTTTTTATATTTTACTTAGTTCCAGTTGTCTGCTTTTATTCTGATTTAAAATAAACCGGAGTGTAATCCCCCTAATAAATGCTTTCAAACAGTCCCACACCACAGATGAGGAAGCAGTACCCTTGTTAGTCTGGACAAATTTAGCTAGTATATCTTTTAGATATCGTCGATATTCCAAATTGTTAAGTAGGTGCCGCAGGAAAGAATAACAATGAGTTTCTAGCCCCACTTGAGAGGATTGCATGGTCAATATAATCGCGTTATGATCAGATATGACTTTTGGACATGGCTCCATTGTTGCCCCCTCTAGCACCTGTTCCCTGACTAACATCATGTCGATAAGAGAATATTGGTATGTGGTATAGAGTGATATGCATGGCTCGGTATTTGGGGATGTAGCATTCTCCACACATCCCTAAGCCTATGTAGCCTCTTTAGTTCTGTAATTGAGGCTCTAGTTTTACTTATACAAATACTAGGTTGTCAGTTGGTAGAATCCATTTGATAACCCATGACACAGTTAAAATCCCCCATTACTATCAGTTCCCCTTCCCAATCCAACAAAATCAAATATATCAGGCTATTGAAGTTGTCTGGGATGTGCAGGATATTCTGTCATAGCCCAACTGGTGCAGTACCTGTTGATCTTTATATGCTAGGTGAGTTTCTGTTAAGCCCAGAATATGAGGTTCATAAATTGCCAATACCTCTCAGATTAACTGCCTTTTGTGGTTTTGATTTAGTCCCGGGACATTCCAACACATAAATCTCATCCCTGAGTAGGGTTTAGATTCCCATAGCAAATTTTCTCTACCTCATTTGTCCAACTATGTCCAAACCTTCCTAACATTACTTTACTTCTTGTACATACTTTCTGATTAGTCTGACTTGTTAACCCCACTTTTCCTGAAAATGCATGAGTAATCACTTCTGTTCCTGATGAGACTCCCTACCCTCTCCCCAACACCCCCCATATCTTAGTCTTCTGGAAATATCTCCTCCCATTCCTCCCCCCTGTACAGCCCCTCGCATCTCACCCCTATAGATACTAACCAGTGAGAAAATAGAAAAATAGAATAAAAAGAGGAAGTGTCATTAACTGAAAATCTTGTCACTCAAGTAGTAGCCCTTGTTTCATTATGCCACTGACTCAGGGAATTAGAAGCTTCTGTTTCAGAATGGCATATTTGCTGGTGTCCATCTTTAACAACTTTGAGGCGTGCAGGTTCTTTCAAAAACACCTGCGCTCCAATTGCCTTGAGCAGGTCTATAAGTTGGTGCCTCTTTCACTGTTGGTTCATTGTTGCCTTGCATGGATCTGACCTGGTCCATATAGACATCAATTCGACCTTTAACGGCAACACTGGACGTGCCTTAAAGTAGATAGCTTGTCTCAGCAGAAAACTGCCCACAAAAATAAGAATAGGGCGGGCGTGCTTGACCGGACTGCTTTAGTATTAATGGCAGTCTGTGTGCCCTTTGAATCTGTGAATCAATGTCCCAACCTGACAGCTCTGGGAGTGCCTTCTGTAACAGATTCACTACAAAAGATCTGGGGTTGCTGCCTTCTCTTCCCTCTGGTATGCCAAACAGCCTTAAATTGTTACGTCGCTGTCAATTCTCCAAATCCTCCAATTTGTTCTGGTGAGAAAGTCCTCTTTGTTCCTGAACTGGTTTGACAGAAGCTGATCCAAATTCTTCCACACTGGAGCTACTTTGTTGTAATTCCGTGACATATGCCAAAAGCGAGGCCACTTTACCAGAAACATGCGAGAGAGCTTGGCGTAGCACCACATTGTCTGCCTTGACTTGTGCATAGTGCTCTAAGGCCTCCTCTCGCTGAGTCTGCAAAAATTATAAGATCGTCGAGAGGGTAGGTTCACTAGTGCCTGATGTATCTGATCCAGCACCCACTGAAAGTTCCCCAATTTCAACGATTTCAGTTCCATGAGGAGAGGTCCGAGGATAATCTTTCCCCCTGCCTACCACAGGAGTAGTATTTATGACTTTGTTTGAGCCAAAGGTTAGATTACCCCTGCTTGCTGTATAGCTCATCTCCTTATTGGACAGTGATGAGCTAATGTTTGATAGTCATGTTATCATGGCTTTAACCTCCCATTTCGAAGTGACCCACTTACTCAGGGTACTGTCTTTGGCAGTTGGATATCGCTACACTGATTAAGTCCTTTCTTTTTTACTCCTTTTGTGCCTTTAATACAAACTTGTCTCTTACTCGGAGCATTAATGTCTGTTATTTCAATGTCCTCTGGGGGCCCATTGTCTACTCCTATTTCTCCCTCCCTATTACGATCTCCATTTTTACTCAAGAGTTTCTCAGGTGCGTGGCTATATGGAGCCTCCGGTCCCGTACTTCTATCCACTGCAATAATGGCAGTGTCATCCGGAAATGAGGTCTCCAGATTTTCAAAGCTGACTTCGCTCCAGGCTCTTTCAGCTCTGTCAGCCCCTTGCTCGCTTTCTGACAGGCATGTTGCACCACTGTTTTCCATGATAGCAGGCCTCGTGTTTGTGGTAGTGGTAGTATGTTAGGTATTGTTTATAATGACATTGTTCATATTAGCTATTACCCCTCCTGAGGTAATATTGACAGGTTATCCTCAGAAATAATATTGATATTACTATTGCCATTATTGCTACGGTTCATGCTGGCATCCTGCTCGTTCTCAAGGGGGGGTATAGATTTTTTCACTCATAGATGTTGTTATCATATTGGCTAAATACGTTCCCTTATTATCCTGGACAGTGTTGTTTCAGATGGACCCCAAGACTGTATTATTTCTCTTGCACCCCCAGACTGTAGTAGCTTCATCATGGGTCGTCCAACCCGAGATTCAGTAGTTTTACCAGCCTCCTGGTATGCCTCAGCCTCAATTACCTCCGTAGATACAGCCACATTGCCACGGCCGCCACGGAATGCCGATCCTCTCGGCAGAGCCATCACTATTTTTCAGCTAAGCTCCCATGCAGAGCCGACCTGCCAACACGCTGATTAAATCTGCCTCAAGGACCTGCTTAGGGCTGTGCAGCGCTGCCAGCACTCCAGGTGCTTCTCAGGTTCTTTCTCCAGCATGCCCCCTCTCCTCTCCTCTCCTATTCGCCGGCATCTGTCATCGCCAAGTCAAGATGTGCCGTTCATCTGTAAGTTTTGCGGGGCTACGGTTCAGCTACGGGAATGGGGGGAGCTGCTCGGGAGAGCAATCACCGCGGCGGCGTCAGTCCATCTTCCTCCCTAGGCTCCAAGATATCTAAGAGGGCTGCTGCGGCACATACATGGAACGGAGAAGCGAGTGGTATAGTGGCGAAAAGGCTAAGATGGCCCAGAAGTAGATAGGAAGATACTTCAGGGTCTTCTAAAGAAAAAACCAACAGAAAGGAGCGTGGTGGGGTGGCAGCGATGGGCAGTGGCATAACAAAACTTGAGGGGGCCCACTGCAAGGTAAATAGAGGGCCCTACCTCCAGAATTAAACAGGAGCTCTCAGTTCAGAGTACTGAAGGGGGCCCTGGAATGTGGAAGCCCTCGCTACATGGGGGCTGCATGAGCCTTTGTTACACCACTAGCATTGGGGAGATGAGCGAGGTGCAATGTGTGACAAAGACCCGGAAGAGGCAGCGGACACAAAGAAGAGACTGGGAGCTGTATAGAGATGCAGCAGGAGCAAAAGGAGGAGAACAACCATTGAGGCCAGGTTCCCAATCAAGACCAGAAGGAGAAAGAGCAGGGACATCATCATGATCAGGAAGTAAAAAGCCAACACATCATACTGGTGTGTAAACCTAGATGCCTAAGGGAGGAAGGAGATGTGTTCTCGCTACGGTCCCGGAAGCGGGCTGTGGCTCCAGGCAAGTGACTTTATTAAACTGGAATAACTGGTGGCACTAATTTGGGTGGATTGATCACAAGGTTACACTGGTAAGACCTGACTGGAACAAGCAAAGGTGAGGATCATGATCCCAGCCTAGTGTGTTTACGGGAAGGATTGTTGCAGCAACCACAGTTTTTTTTCCCAGCAAACAGAATAAATCAGAGACGTCTGTCTATTGTCCTTTATGAGGGAACAAGGCCCAAAACTACCCAGGAAGAAGAGTTCACCAGGATCTGGAAGAGGACTTGGTAGGGCAGATAATCAGTGGTTGGGAAGGAGCAAAAGGCTCAGAAAGAGTCACTAACCCACGGACGGGCAACCAGGCATTCTGTTTATGAACATTACCATTAGTGTTTACACCTTACACTCTAGAGGGATCTATGATGTTACAACGCGTTATTTTACAACGCATGCTGTAACATCGCAACTTTTACAACGCAGGTTCCATTACATCGGATGCCATTACAACGCAGGATATTGCATAGCAGATGCTATTACAACGCATACCATTACATCGTAAGTATAGGTAAGTATAACTTTTTTAAAAAAATTAAGTTAATTTAATTAATTTTATTATACTAATATAATTAAAATAATTGTAAAAATGTAATTAATATAATTTATTTAAATAAGTTTAATTTAATTTTAATTTAATTAAATTAATATAATTTTATTAATTTAATTTAATAAATTTTATAATAGTAATTATTTAAATTTAATTAATTTAATTTAATTAATGTAATTGAATTAATCTTAAAATTGTAATTAATTTGATTTAATAAATTTAATTAATTATAATTTATTTATTTAATTTAATTTAATTAAAGTCGTACTTTAAAAAACAATAAACCCTAAAAATACCTCTGAACCCCAAAACCCAAACCCAGCCCTAAAACCTAAAAATACCCCTGTACCCCAAAACCTAAACCCAGCCCTAAAACCTAAAAATACCCCTGTACCCCAAAACCCAAACCCTGCCCTGAAACCTAAAAACACCCCTGTACCCCAAAACCCAAACCCTGCCCTGAAACCTAAAAACACCCCTGTACCCCAAAACTCAAACCCTGCCCTAAAACCTAAAAACACCCCTGTACCCCAAAACCCAAACCCTGCCCTAAAACCTAAAAACACCCCTGTACCCCAAAACCCAAACCCTGCCCTGAAACCCAAAAACACCCCTGTACCCCAAAACCCAAACCCTGCCCTAAAACCTAAAAACACCCCTGTACCCCAAAACCCAAACCCTGCCCTAAAACCTAAAAACACCCCTGTACCCCAAAACCCAAACCCTGCCCTGAAACCTAAAAACACCCCTGTACCCCAAAACCCAAACCCTGCCCTAAAACCTAAAAACACCCCTGTACCCCAAAACCCAAACCCTGCCCCAAAACCTAAAAACACCCCTGTACCCCAAAACCCAAACCCTGCCCTGAAACCTAAAAACGCCCCTGTACCCCAAAGCCCAAACCCTGCCCTGAAACCTAAAAACACCCCTGTACCCCAAAACCCAAACCCTGCCCTGAAACCTAAAAACACCCCTGTACCCCAAAACTCAAACCCTGCCCTAAAATCTAAAAACACCCCTGTACCCCAAAACCCAAACCCTGCCCTAAAACCTAAAAACACCCCTGTACCCCAAAACCCAAACCCTGCCCTGAAACCTAAAAACACCCCTGTACCCCAAAACCCAAACCCTGCCCTAAAACCTAAAAACACCCCTGTACCCCAAAACCCAAAACCTGCCCTGAAACCTAAAAACACCCCTGTACCCCAAAACCCAAACCCTGCCCTAAAACCTAAAAACACCCCTGTACCCCAAAACCCAAACCCTGCCCTAAAACCTAAAAACACCCCTGTACCCCAAAACCCAACCCCTGCCCTAAAACCTAAAAATACCCCTGTACCCCAAAACCCAAACCCAGCCCTAAAACCTAAAAATACCCCTATACCCCAAAACATATACTTCAGTACCCCAAAACATATACTCCTATACTCATACTTATTTTAAAAATTACTTAAATTAATATATTTAATTTATAATATTAAAAAACACAAATAAATATATTTATTTATAATTAATATTAATTAAATTAATTAAATAATATTAAATAAAATAAAAAAAATTATATACTTACCAATACTTACGATGTAATGGTATGCGTTGTAATAGCATCTGCTATGTAAAATCCTGCGTTGTAATAGCATCCGATGTAATGGAACCAGCGTTGTAAAAGCTGCGTTGTAACAGCATTACGACGTAAAAGTTGCGTTGTAACAGTAAGTTACCCTCTAGAGTGTCATGTGGCTTAGACTTAGTGCCTGACATGTTGAATTTTCAAATGTAACCTCTAGGAACAAATATCTTAATGGTGCGGTATAGCATTATGCCAACTCTCCCACCTAACATCAACTTCAAACAAACAGTCCAAACCATATTCAATACACACCTTGTTGACACCAATGCTCTGAGGACACACTTCCTGCTCACACGTTGTGCCCTCTGAAAGGCATTCCACTAGCAGTAGCAGATCTCCTCCACGTCTGGAGAAGTGCAACTATATCATCCAATCCTGAAGTGACTGCATTGCCTCCCCATCCAAGGCTGTAGCATCATCTTCAAGAACAGCTGCGTTTCCCATGAGGATACAACTAATAGCACACCGGCATGCCCAGCTTAGAAAATAACCTACTCGGTCACACAGCATCAGATGGCATCACCAGACTAGAAACAAAAACTGTAAAAACATTTAAAAAATACATACAAGACAAACCATCGCCACCTACATACAAACCCGATATCAGGAACAAAACACCCCATGAACATCAAAACTGTCCTAATCCTCCTGCAATTCAGAATTGATCTGAAGGCCCACATTACCAGAGAACGCACCATTGCTTCTTGAAAGGAAGCCCCACATAGGAATATACCAATTCATTTTAAACAATCCTAAATCTTTTCTCTGGGCTACTTCTCGTGTTGATTACCCTGCTGCTCTCTAGCTATGCTTGTGCTAAACAGACACCCATGTATAGACGCGTTTCCAGCAATCAACTGAAGTGTGAGATTTTTTTTTATAACCAACTTTGTTGATTTTTGCATACACTGACAACCAACAGAACCCAACCACCGCCACCCCGTGATCGACACGGTAGCTTATAAAGCACAAAGTCCAGGTCAATCCCAGCATCCAGTCTGTGATGTTCCCACCACCTTGTTGAGATGTTTTTAAGCAGTTTGGGATAATGCTGCAGCAAGGTCAGTTGTTAGTTGTTACTTAGGAAATGGCATAATCACACTGAAGAGCTTTCCAGGTTGAGCAATATTCTTTTAACAGTCTAAGGCATAGATAAAAAAGTATGGATTCTGAAATTTGAATGATGGCCTTTGGCCATGTCAATAATCTGAGCACTTCAAATTGGAAACTCAGGTGTCTCTTTGGGGGCATTTGGACCCTTATGATTTGCATGTTTCATTTATTTTCAAAATGTTTAAGCCTGAGCCTAGCGCCTCTGGGTGCTGTGTACAGATTCAATGAAGTCATAAGTATCACAAAACAATACAACGATAACCCAGCATACGAAAATACTAATTCAAAATAAAAATAGCATGTATAGTGGTAAAAAACTAAATGCAGGTTTTAGAGAATGAAACACTGCAAAGCTGATTCACAATATTTGAGAAAATATGGAAGTATCAGAGAAAACATTCTATGACTTCCATGTGGTTTTAGATGAGATCTTAGATGCAGTATTTACTGGACAAAGCTTACCACCATGGACCTAAAAAGTAAAAAAGGCATATGTACTAGGGCATTTTTATATGTGACCTACTG
Organism: Lissotriton vulgaris; assembly: GCF_964263255.1. Classification (NCBI taxonomy): domain Eukaryota; kingdom Metazoa; phylum Chordata; class Amphibia; order Caudata; family Salamandridae; genus Lissotriton; species Lissotriton vulgaris. The sequence goes on along the minus strand of NC_141687.1, from coordinate 1,152,645,455 downwards.
TATATAGTGCAAACACAAGGAGATGATGGACTGAGCACTGAAACTTTTCAGACACTCACCCCCCAGTTACAGATCTCGGGGGCATATTACCAAGGGCCTTATCTCCGCTTTAGCGGGAATTTTTCCCGCTAAAGCGGCGATAATTTCATCGCCCTATTACCTAGCTGTCGCTAACACCAGTTAGCGACAGCTACTAGGAGTTAGCGATCACCTTGGGGCCCACTTTGCATGCCAGCGATAATTATCGCTAATGACATGCAAGGTGGGCGTGCCAAGATGTCGCTATCTCCTATTACCTACTTTTGGAAATATTCACGCTAAGCGCGAATATCTCCAAAAGCTAACGCCTGCCCAGAGCAGTTCTTAGCCATGTTATCAAGTGGTAGGTGGATAACATGGCTAAGAGCATTAGCTTGGTAATGCATGAATATTGCGGACTTTTCAGAGATATTCATGCATTTCGGCCGATTTTTATCGCTTAGGAGATAAACCTTGATAATAGCAAGGCTTCTAAGCAATAAAAATCGGCGGAGCTCGGCTATAATATTATTGCCGCTAAGCCAACATAGCGATAATTATCGCTAGTTGTTGGTGATATGCCCCTCGGTTCATTAGCTCACTTCACCACCTCAGTTCAGACCCAGCTCCATGCAAATCAGTCTTGACTCTATGCCGCATGGGAACTGTCCAGCCCGAACTGCCAAGCTAGGTCTTCCGTGAACCAGAAACAAGCATCCGCATTTTTATCAAGAAAGGAATTTTGCTTGCCATCTAGAATATGGAAAAAAGTATCTAATGTGTTCTCTCTGTTGAGGATCATCCCCGTTTATAAATGGAGACATTTCAAGTTAGAGAACGATAGGAAATAGATTGAAGAAAGGGTGAAATGAAAGAGAGGAAAGGGAAGCAAAGTGAGAAGGACTAGCATATGTCAAAAATAGTACAAAGAATGAACCATGGGAAGTTGGAAAGGAATATAGAGGTTGAAAGAAGAAGAGGCAAAGACCAATGTGGGCAGAAATATAGATATGGAGAAAACCTTGAAATAAATAAATAACATACATATGAAGAGAGTACAAAGGAAAGGAGAATAAATGAAAGAAAAGAAAAATGAGCAGGAGGGACAGAAACTAAAAAATAAGAGCAAGATGGAAAGAAGAATGGGGAAAGCAAGATGAAAGAAAGAAACAGAAAGAAAGAGGAAAATAAGGAAAGTGGAACCGAAAAATAGACCAAAACAGTCACAAGGACAGCCATTAGATGTGAAATGTGACTGAGACAGGATTCAGGGTATGGACAGATAGACAAACTCATATAAAGCAAGAGGATGGGAAGTGGGACACAAAGGGGCATATTCACAAGGTAATATCGCCGCTGTAGCGTCACTTTTCTGCTGATAAAGCGGCTTTATTTTTATTGCAATATTCACAAGCTGTTGCTAACTACACTTTTAAATATCTCAACTTCTGTCAGCGATAAATAATGCTAATGATATGGAAGGGAGGCATTCCTTTGCAAAATATGACGTTGACCCAACTTCACAGTATTCACAAGTGGATTCCTTAATTTAAGATGACCAAAAAAGTGGCTATAACTGCCACTAGAGGCAGTTTTTTAAGGCCAGAAAATATCTGGTCTTAAAATGGAGATAATCATTGGGGCCTCATTTCAGCATTTTTGGTGCTGGACCGCGCTGCAAGCAATGTTGCTGCGCTGCACTGCCCTGCCGCAAAATTACAGGGCAGGACTGCCCACCATCAATAAGATAGTGTACATTCCTATGCCCCAGTCATGAAAAGTGTTGCAGCGCTGCGACAAGACTGCGTTGCATCACTTCTCACTACGCCCTTCTTGGAACAGCATGGATGCGCTGTACTCACTAGACAGCACTCCATGATGCAAGTAATGACAGTTACGTCAGGAATCCAGATACATCTGTCTGCGCTAAAGTCATGCATTGCTGCAGTTGTGTCACAACCAGCAATGCATGGGGCCAGCCTATCCCTGTGGCATTGCGTCACCCTCACGCCTGCCATTAGGCAGGCGGAAGGTACTGACGCAGTGCAGTTCATAAGGGGTGCCGGAATTTCGACGCTGTTGGAGATCCATCGGTGTTGGTTGGGCGCTGCGATGTCATTGTTTGGAAGCAGTGGCGGAGTGTTGGTACTGAAAGAGTTGATTAGTAAATGAGTAAATTCATTTTTATTATGCATGATTAGTCAAAACCGTTGCATACATTAAAACCCGTTTAAAATATCTGTTCATATGTAATCAAAATACTATTGTATTGCCCGCCTATTTAATTTCCGTTACTCATAAGAAGATAGAGGAGGGCAGATGTCTCTATTATTTGACCCCTTCCAGTGTGCCATGTAGTCTTTTCCCAGTGGTTCGCAATGTTGTTGTTAAGAGGGCCTGGCCCGGTAAAGGGATTCTCATCAGAGTCATTGCCTTAATTCTTAGTTTCCGTCGACAACTTGCGACGCTTCGTTAGGAAAAACCCCAACCAAATGGCTGTAATGTAGATCAAAACGGAGGCCTCCTTTTTTTCACATGTTACTATTTTAGGTGTGGTGAAAATAGGAAGAGATTTTTAGGACGTTGGCTCGGTTAGTGAGTCTTCTCCAACTTGCTTTATTTAATGGGTGTAACAGTTTGGCAAGGCTTCTGTAGTTGACTGTTCCAAGGGCGACATATGTAGATTTTCCAGTCACTTAGCTGTTATGTCGAAAAACTTTGCTAGTCGACAATTGAGCTGCACTTTCTCTGGGTTGAAACACAGCAAAGCCGCTTTTCTACGGGTCCTTACTCCATACTGGTTGAATACTTGTTTTAAAAGATTTATTCTTATGTCCCTTAGGTTGTTGCAGGTACAAATAACATGTAATAGGTCCTCCACTCCGCAGCCACAGAGGCGACAAGGCTGGTCACCGCCTTTTCTCTCCCAGGGGGGAAAAAACTGATTAATTGCACCAATCCCCAGGTGAAGTTTTAAGAATTTTTCCTTTGTGGTAGTTTTTATTCCAATTTTCAAATAAGATTGCGGTTTTAAAGCTTTGTACGTATTCAGTACTACCCATCCAGGTGATCGTTTGGATAGTGTATTTTTATCTTCTACAACTGACAGTTGTCGGCATACCTTTGTTACTGTTTTTTTAATACTGCATGTGACACTAATGCTCCAGAGGTCTGTCAGCCCTATGAGTATAATTGAGTCCTGCAAGTACTCTCTAGCTGGTGATTTTGCTGGACGGAATAGCTCACCCCAAATATGACTGTTCAGGGATCCTTCTGCTGGTTCTTTGATTTTATGCTAGCATTTTACGTATGCTCCCCTTCTTTCGATTGATTGTTTTTGTAGCCCAAACTCCAGCCGAATGTGAAAAATTGATCGATATGCAGTAGCTATTGTATTTTCCACTGCTGTTGCGTCTTTGTCCTTCATTGCTGAGCTACCGTATGTAATTGTAGGGTGAAGTTTTGCTTGCAGGACTATTATTAAGGGATCGAGTGTTAGGTCCAGCAGTTGCTTCTTTAGAGGTTTTATGGCCAAATACACCGCTCCTCTTTCCTCCGCACGGATTCTATCTGAGGTTTAAATGAGTTGTTTTTTTTCTAATATTAATCCTAGGTATTTATAGCTGGGTGCTTCATCTAAGCAATGCCCTTCCAGAAACCAATTGAAACTTTTTTCCTATGACTATTTACTGCCATTATTCTTGTCTTAGTGTAATTTATTTTCAGGGCGTTCCGTTCTGAGAAGCTGTTAGTCACGTTCAGTAGGTGTTGTAATCCAATAGGGGTTTGACTTATCAGTACCAAGTCATCGGCGTATAACAGATTAGATAAGGTTATATTTCCTAATTTCGGTGCGTGATTATTGCACTTGTTTTAGCCCTTTTGTGGTTGGGATTTCTTTTGATAGGCGGGTCCCTGCTCCTAGCTTTATCCTTATCCAAGTGTTGTGTGCAAGTTCCTTAACTGGTCCAGAAGTGGAGTTGGTATTCCCATCCCTTGAAGTTTTAGCCAGAGCTTTGTTCTGTCCACGTGGTTAAAGGTGGCTGTAAAGTCAATAAAGCAGAGGTACAGGGGATATTGCCCCTGTTTTGCGTAGTCCATTAGTAAAGTTAGGGCCATTATAATTGTTGTTGTACCCTGACCTTGTCGGAACCCGGTTTGTGTAGGTGAAATGATATGGTTGTCTGACGTCCAGGTTGTTAGGTCATTTAAAATAAGCCCCGCAAAGTATTAGCCTCGGTGTCTATGAGGGCTATCAGTTGATAGTTTTTTGGAGCAGACCTCTTCCCTTGTTTGTAAATCGGGCTTATGATTGAGCCTCTCAAGGACTGTGGAATATTAGATGTTGCTCCAAAATTCAGGATCGTGTTTGTACAGCTTTGTCGGAATGCCATTGGGGCCGGGGGCCCCTGCCCGTCTCCCCTTTGCTATTTGATTCCGAATCAAGGTAGTTTCAAGGCTATTGGGCTTCTCTTTTGTGCTTGTAACATTACCTTTGGACAAAGTTGTGCCAGATTTACTTGGTAGTCGGATGGAAATTTCAGCGAATTTTTCATCTGAGTGGAGGGGTATTTGATGTAGGATTTTCTTCGTCGAACTAATCACTCTCTCAGTGCACAGGGTGATTCTTTGAGCTGGTATAGAGTTGGTTTCATTAAAATGATGGTTGGGGTTTTTCCTAACGAAGCGTCGCAAGTTGTCGACGGAAACTAAGAATTAAGGCAATGACTCTGATGAGAATCCCTTTACCGGGCCAGGCCCTCTTAACAACAACATTGCGAACCACTGGGAAAAGACTACATGGCACACTGGAAGAGGTCAAATAATAGAGACATCTGCCCTCCTCTATCTTCTTATGAGTAACGGAAATTAAATAGGCGGGCAATACAATAGTATTTTGATTACATATGAACAGATATTTTAAACGGGTTTTAATGATGAATTTTTCCCAACTGTCTATCGGGTGTTCTGAGTTTTCCTTAGCACGGATTAGGTTATTTTTTGCTGTACTTGATACAATCTCTTAGTCGCTTGAGATTTATTGCTTCAGCTGAAACTATATTTTTATCAGCCTCCAGTAGTAGATCTGTCTTAGTTTTTAGCGTCAACCTCTGTGGCATCTGGTCACTTGCTACATTATTGCCTATTTTGAAAGTGGCTATTATTTTGAACAGAGATAAGGACATAATGGTAAAATCCAGATGGGACGATGTTTTTGCTGAATAATATGTGGGCGCTGGTGGATTGTCCTCCTTAAAGCGACCATTTACTGATCTTAAATTTAAGTGTTCCAGTTCCTGAGTTAGAAGTTTGGAACACCGCGTTTGCTTCACTATTTTTACGAGGCCTTGGGCTGGAATTCCCCATGTGTCTTGGAGTTCCTGGGTCGTGTCATTATCATAATCTCCCCCCAGGAGATACATGTTGAAATCACCGGCCAGAATGATGTGTTCGGTGTCCTCTTCCTCCAATACTCTTTTTAGTTCTTTACTCAATTCTTTAGCTGTGTTTAATTTGTATTTTGGATGTACATAAATGTTTATCATTATTACTTTTTGTGCCGTATGATCCAGGAACAGTTTTACTATTGATGCCTGAATGCAACTGGGAGGAGTCATACTGATCTTTATGGGTAAGGCTTCGTTTATTCGTGTTATTGCGAATAGGGACTGTAGGCCCCCGGATCGACGTCCGAAGCCTTTCCTCTTTATTGCCGGGATAGAGCTAGAGGTATAACCTTGTAACTCAGCTGGTTTTTCTTCCCAGGTTTACTGAATGAAAATGCTGTTGAAACGGTTTAAGTAATTTATGACTTCTTCGTCATTTAATTTGGATGCTAAACCGTTAATGTTCCAAATGCACATGGTAATCTCTTTATTTGCTGATTGTGAGTTTTGAGAATTAGACTTCCCATGTCAATTTGGGTGAGCCGATGTTATTGTTCGTTGTATGCTCTGCCAGTTGCTCCTAGGCGAAAGGCGGGTTAATGCCAATTGATCTGAAGTTGGAGAGCTGCTCCTTGCTCCTTTTAGAATTGAGGAAGACTTATTGCTTTTATTATTGGTAGCTGATCTTAAGAAGGGGGCTGGGTAAGGTTTAGGTACTGGTTTCAGGACTATCCCCCAACTTTGGAAGATGTTTAGTTCCTGTATTATTCTCCTTGCGATCTCTGGCGTTTTCCATCTGGTTTTTGTGACCTCTGTACTAGCCACAGTGCTGTTTGTCTGTAAATCAATTGACAGTAGATCCTGGGTGTTAATATTCGTGAGGTTGGGGATTGATTGCAGAAGTCTTAGTACATTTCCTCTATTTAAAATGTCTCCACAACCCCTTGATTTGTAATGGGGGGAAAAGATGATGGTGTCTATGTCTTCTTCATTATTGAGGTTATAGTTTGAATACAAAGGGAGCTCCCCATTAGTTGCTGCGTGCTCTTCTGGCCTTATATTATTGATACTGCATATCCTACAATCAGTGCTATGTTGCAGCATGAGTGTTGTCTCCTTAGATATCCCAGTAATATTCAGTGCCATTGCACCATGTTGGATGGTTGATCTAATAGGTGGTAGAACTCTTTTGATTCATCCTGCGTGTGGCTAAACTGCTTCATTATTTTGTGTTAGGCGGTTTTAGTTGGTGCCTTACTGGTTAGTAGATCCTTGCTAGGCGCGCTTGCCTTGCGATCTGGCTCCTGGTTACTCAGGAGGTTTTTATTTGTTGTTTGTTCTCTTCCAGGGGCTATACTCAGTACTTCATCTATGCCGCTCTTCCTTCTTTGGGTTATGTGTATCTCCTGGTTGCTCTGAAGGTTAATGTTTATTGCTTGTTCTCTACCTAGGCTTGTACTCCGTGCCTCATCTGTGCCACTCTTTCTTCTTTGGGTTTTATGCGAAGGGGAAGAATCTCCTAGCTGTGTCGTCAATGAGTCCCCAGATCCTTCTTCCACTACTTGTTCTGGGGTGCCTGTGAGCTAAAAAAACTGTTTTCCTTGGTATTTGGTCTGGTAAATTGTTATCTTATTCTTTCCTTTCCCTTTTTTCTTTCGCCGGGTGTTCGTTGTCAAGGAGTCTTTGGCAAATGATTTGTTTTTGTTATTCTGATCAATCTCACTCCCTATTGGGGGAGGCTCTCTTGATCGTTTTATTGTCTCCAAGACTTCTGGTTCGAATTCTTTTTCCCTGAAGTTGGGCGGTACGTCACTTGCTGTGGTCTGAGTTTCGTTTTTTGATTTCATAGTGGATAGTAAATCTCCCAGTATTGATGGTAGCATGAATAGTTTATCCACTATTGGAGCGCAAGTGCATTCTTGTTGTTGTAACCTATCCTTGAGTGACTCCTCCTGGCCTCGTTTTATTAGCCCATTCAAGTCTGCTAATTTCCGATCAGTCCCTGATGTGAAGTCAGCTAATGTTTGGAGTACTGTTAACTGAAGGTCCCTTTTGTGAGATTGATATTGCAATGCTGCAGTTGAATATTGCATTGTGCTCAGTAGTGCCGCCCAAATCGAGTCCTGGATCTAATTAGTTTTTCCTTTATTTCTGGGTTTGCACAATTTATTAGTATTTTTTGATCATGACTGTATGATGCAACTAATTCCTCTCATTAGAGAGTTGACAAGACGTCCAACGTTGGCTGCGATCCTGCTGCGAGGGGTTGCGATGATGGCGTTAACGTCTGGTGGGCAAGGTGAAGATGTGATGTATCCAATGATTGTTGGTCCAGGAGAGTCCAGTGTTGTTGCTGAAGTTTAAGTTCCCGCTTGCGGCGGTGACGTGCTCGACCATGTGTCCTGCTATATGGCCTATTGATGTGAGTTGCTGCTTGCGTCTGAAGTTGATGACCTTCCTCAGAAGGCGGAGGTGTCCTGGTCACTGGGGTTGTCCAGGTGGAACTTGAGATCACATAGTAGGATGTCGTTGGTGGATGGGAGATCCTGGGGTACAATGAGGTCAACAATGGTATATGAGAATGGGGGTCCAATGTCTGTGGGTCCTGCACATGAGTGTGCCACAGTGGATGTGCTTGGGCTTTGTCCGGGTCTGGGTGTAGAGGTGGTCCATGGTCACATTTGGGTCATTAGAATGCGTGGTCAGTCGGAGTGTGCCTCTGTAGGTGATAACAATGCCCTATCCTTGAAGGGAGTGCTACTTCTTGCTGGTGATATGCAGCCGTCAGTGATGGCGATGGTGATGTCCGGTTCGGAGCAGATGTTGGTCCTGGCAGGTAATGTGACGTCCAGGGTTGATGGCGAGGAGGGTGCTGGCGTCATAGTGGTGTAGTGTCCAAGAGGAAGGCTCCTTGGTGCTGAGCGTGGTCCAGGGGCGGACGGACGCAGACGGCCCAGGCTATGGTTTGCCTTTGGCATGGGAGACGTTCAGTACAATGCAGGCTGTACATCATTAACTATGCAACTCAAACAACACATTGTGAGGTCAGTAATTGGGTTATTTAAATTGTTTTTTGTGTGTTTGGGTATCAGATGTCGGATTTGAAATTTTGTGTATGTAATTGGTGTAAAATATGCTTTTCGGGTGTGGTTTGAAGTAAAATATGATTTTTGGGGTGTGATTTGGGGTAAAATATGAATTTGGGGGTGTGCAATCGGGTCAATTCTGAGTTTTGGGTGTGTATTGGGGGCTCAAAAAGGAATTCCTGGGTTCACGTCTGGGATTGGGGTGCAAATGTTAGTTTAGGGTTCCACTCAAAGGAGTGGGAATAGTGATGTTCATGTCTCCGCAATGCAACACCTAACCTACTCTTGCAATGTGCCTAGTATCAGTATGCATTGAAATGAAATGCAATGTTGTGTTATGCGTTGTAACTACGTATGGATGGAACGTGGACGCGAGATGTGTGTGAGGGGATGTTGCAAATATTGTAATGAGGGAAGTCTTACCTCGAAGCCGGGCCCTGTGCCTAAGTAGCTCCTGCTCCCCTGCGTCTGCTTCCAGGAACAGAAATTTGACAGCCAGGCTCCCTCCCCTGAGTCAATCACAATGCTAACATGCCTATCTAGCCTCCTTTTCAAGGGAGCAACGATGAGTGCTACTCCAGTCACGGTGTGAGCTGTCAGCTGTGCTCCTGAGGCGGGGGCATGGAGTTTGTGCCATTAGGGGTGGGCAAGCTAGCACATTAATAGAGATGTTCTGCAGTTGAGCCAAAGGTCTGGCTTAGCTGTAAGAGCCCGTGCACGAGCCTAGACAAGAAAATGTCTCACATGTCCATCATGCAACAAACATTATGTAAACATTAGATATGGATTGTGGGAGTGTGTCACTTTAGTAGAATTGATGATATCAGTGCATTGAGCGCAATTATTTGACGTGAGTTCCTAAAATGTTCCTAGGGACGTCTGCCCTGATGACATAAACCATTAGAGGCAAGCCAGGTGTCATGTGCTCCTTATGTTTGGCCTAGGGTATCATTAGATATAGTACAACATTTTCTAATATACCACTTGTCCTTTTTGAGTTCTGGAAAAGCATGCCACTTGCAGGAAAACGCTTCAACACATAGTCAGGGGTAGTATGCGCTATATAAATACAATTGCAGTTACAATCAATCATTTCTTAAACCAGAGCTGACAGGGTACTTCTGTTAGGGAGCGGGGGTCACTTGGTGGCGGGACTGACAGGGTGTGGGGATGGACAAGTACGCATCTAACATGGATTTCGTGGTCCAACATAATGTTTGTTTTTGACAAGGTGTTGGGGTTGATAAGGTACCAAAGAGCTTACGTTAGAAATAGTTATCGCCCATCATTGTGAGTATCCCCCTAAATATTCCCTATTTCGCAATGTTAATTTTTCTGCTGTCGTCGATGACCAGCTTAATACCATGTACTGCATATACTTACAAATCTTACTGACAAAGGAGTGTGTTCATCTTTAGTAGCTGTTTATGCTCCATTGGGCTGGAATGTTAACGGTTTAGTCTAGAATTCTCAAGTTTTTAAAATGTATCTCTGCCACCCAGACGTTCATTTAGTGTTGCGAAATGTGTGAATGTTCGTTCCAACTGGCAAGGTTGATAGTTCAAACTAGTTGCAGCATCTGCATAGGGCACTGACCGCATGAGACGGTTTTAATCTTATTCTTCTCAATATGCTCCTCACCTCAGGTTGTTTTAATGATACTGTGTTTGCTTTGTATGGTTCAGGCTCACCTTTTGACTGAAATACAGGTTTGATTGAAAATGAATGTAATGTACAAAATGGGGTATGGCTAGAGAGTGAATGGAGTGGACATGAATATCAGTGCTGCAATGCTTCCACATGACTTCGCAGTTCCTGGGCTGCCCCAGTCCAACCCAAATGCCTTAACAAATGGGGCAGCTACCTGTCTGAATCGTTAAAGTGAGGAGTAGAGGAAATCACCCAGCCAAAGTAGTTTAAATCTGGACCAGGGGAACATGGGCCCTGGCGAGGTGACTGCCATCGTGAATGCTGCCAGAACAGTGAGTGTGCTCCATGGGATTCCCGGATTCTGGGCCGTGCTACATGAGGGAGTGATCTGTGGAAATCAGGAAGACCACAGGAAACAGACGCAGCGGGTGTATGAGCCTCAGAAAGGGCCAGTAGAATAGCAGAGAGCCAACTGTCACGCAACAAGTGGGCACCTCACGCTGGAAGGCAACAAGCACCCACGGGAAGAGAAGGAAACAATGGCAGGGGTGCTTTGTGTCTAAATAATGAATTGCCCCTGAAGAGTGTGTGAGGCAGCCTATGAGGCACAGAGGTTGGGGAGGTCACGTTGGGCAGGGAGCAGAATCTGGGATTGACACAAACTGAGTCGGGTTGTGGAGTGCCCCTGATGTAAGACAAGCGAAGATCAATTGGGCAGCATACATTTAACAATGGCCTACCTTGTAATAGACATTACTGCACTGTTCTGCAGCTACAATACAGCCAGTACAATTCTCTTCGAGGCGGACGGACTGCACTCTGCTGCCGCTAATGGATCGATCGCCAAGTATCACCGGCTAACTCTGGTTTCACTATCGCCATCGCCCAGATATTATTGTGAGTTTTCACTGCACTTCCCAGTTATTATTGCCATGTAGCGTGGGCTTGATAATACCCCGATAACATGGCGATAATATTCAGGGTTAGGCGGCATTAACTTTTCTGCTGAAAACTGACTTTGGCAATAGTCATCGCCCGTCATTGTGAATATCCCCCCAGGGTGTTTAGGAGACTGATAACAAGGGTACGAAGACAGAGGGAGCTATAGGTATACTGAAAGAGAAGCTTTGAAAAAGGTTCATCCAATTTTCGTTTGCCATGCTTTTAAAAGGGCTTTGAACAACCCTACCGTTTAATGAAAGAGCTTTTCTATATGCTACTAAAGCATGATCTTCCTGTAGGTTTCCGATGTTTTTACCATCTTTGATAAACCTCCAGTATTTTTCAAACTCTTTCATGATCTTTTCACTAGTCCTATCTTAACCCCTTCGATGCTCATGACGAGCTCAGCTCGTCATGAGGTACACCTCCCGTACGCTCCTTGTCATGATTGCATTGTTTTCTGAGTTCTTCAGCACAGCAGGGGAATTGCTGCAGCAATGATGGTGTTAATATCTATTTCAATTTCTTGTGGCTTTTTTTCTTTTTTGGTTATTAATGTTTCTCTTCTGTGTCTCTGGGTTGCTTTCTTCAAACCTGTATCAATTATACATTTACTGGGTACATTTCTGTGTCATCTTCATACAGTGTAGTCAAAAGTTATTGCTACTGAATTGCACACTTCTGCACCATAAATTTAGAGTTGGAGTTACATATGCAGGGACAGGCAGAGAGGTGAAGGAATGGTAGACAGAGTGGCAAAGGCAGAAGTAGAGATGCAAGGCAAATGGGAAAGAAATTAAGAGAAGAAAGAGGAGTGAGAATGTACTAGCTACTAGTGAAGGTAGAGGAGGTAAGAGGGTTGAGGCAGCAGTGAAATTTAATTTGAAAAGATGGAGGAGAGAACAGTCCAGAAGAAGAATGTGAGAAGATGACTGGGTTAAAGATCACGCTGTGAAAATGAAGGGAAAGGATGAATTGGGGTGAAATAAAGAAAAAAAGGCAGAAATAGATGTAGTGCAGAGATGGAGAATGGGGAGGGGAGGAGAGGAGAGGAGAAATGGAGTAAAGGAGGAAGTGAAAAATTGGAAGGGATCACTGACATAATATAGAATGCCAAAATATCGACCTACCAAAATATTGAGGTTAAAATATAGAATGCTAAAATATCGACCTCCTATCTCCAAACAGGTAAGTACAAAATTATCGAATCAAAAATATCGATGTAAAAAATATAGTTAGTCAAAATATCAATTTTTTTAAAATGCTTTAAATTAACTAAAAATTAATGAAATAATAAATATAATGAACTTAAACATACTTAAAATACTTAAATAACCTTAAAATTAATAAATAATTAATGTAAGTAAAAAAAATATACAAATTGATTTGTTAATACATATATATATATATATATATATATATTACCTACTGGCTATCGCCAGTAGGTATATATAGTTAGGATTAATTCCCTATGGGATTTCTGAAAATTCTATGTCTAATAACTTTGGCGTTTGTGGACGGAATCGGCTGAAAGTTTCAGGAAAATGGCATATTTTGTTTCTGAGCAGCCCCTGAAACTTTGGTGGAGTTTCGTCAAGGGGGGGCTGAGAAAAAAGGGGGGTCCCAAAACGCGTTTTTCCCATTCATTTTTCCATAGGGCGGTTGGACTCACTTTTAGCTCGAACGGCTGAATGGATTTGCACGAAACTTGGCAAAATTGTAGGGACTGTTAGCCCGATGTGCCTTTGCTAGGTCTCAATATATGTGCTCCAGTAGTTTTTGAGAAATTAACGTTCAAAACAAGATATATATCTGTAACAGCGCTCCGGGCAGCGATCCGGTCCGCTTACTTTTCGCGAAACGGAACTTTGCGCGCAGAAAGCTGATTGGCTCTCCGGTGTCTGTCAACATTCTAAACAGTCCGGAGCGGCCGCCATCTTATCTCTCGGTAGGATCGAGAGAGAAGAGGTGAAAAACGAAGGGGGAATTTATTGAAAGGGTGCAAGGTATACCCCTCTTGACCCCCTAGGATTGTTGTTGGGGTTATTAAAGGGTCCCGTGGGGAAAATAAAAAAAAAATTATTTTTCACGGTAAAAGCGTTTCCCGGGCCGCGAACTGGGCCGCAAACTGGTAGCGAAACGGGAATTCGCCATTTTGTGCTTCGTTTTAATTGTTTAGAGACAAAAATTATCGCCGCACATCGGCCACAATGCATGAATATCGTTGAAAAGTCAGCGATATTCATGCATTATCCAGCAAATGCTCTTAGCCATGTTATCCACCTTCCATTGGATAACAGAAAGCTGATTGGCTCTCCGGTGTCTGTCAACATTCTAAATAGTCCGGAGCGGCCGCCATCTTATCTCTCGGTAGGATCGAGAGAGAAGAAGAGGTGAAAAACGAAGGGGGAATTTATTGAAAGGGGGCAAGGTACCCCTCTTGACCCCCTAGGAATGTTGTTGGGGTTATTAAAGGGTCCCGTGGGGAAAATAAAAAAAAAATGATTTTTCACGGTAGAAGCGCTTCACGGGCCGCGAACTGGGCCGCAAACTGGTAGCGAAACGGGAATTCGCCATTTTGTGCTTCGTTTTAATTGTTTAGAGACAAAAATTATCGCCGCACATCGGCCACAATGCATGAATATCGCTGAAAAGTCAGCGATATTCATGCATTATCCAGCAAATGCTCTTAGCCATGTTATCCACCTTCCATTGGATAACATGGCTAAAAACCGCTCTGTGCGTGAGCTTTTTTTTTTTTTTTTTTTTGCTGCGTGACGTTTGTTAACGTTCGATTCGATGGAAATCAGGAAGTGTTGAACACCATTTTGTCACTGCGAGTAAATATTTTGTTATAAATGAATCCTTATTGATAAACATTGTCTGCGCCATCTTGCGTTTTTGTCCAATGTCACAATTTTGTCGTGCACGGCAGCCATTTTAGATGCCTTGACCAGGGCCACTCTCTGCACGCCGTTGATTCTCAGCATGGCTCCCCACCCTCGCACGCATCTCCCCCACGCAATGGTCACCCCCGCTCTCTCTCTCATGCATGGGCCAAATACTTCCCCCATCTGCGCTGCTCTTCTCTGAGAATCACACCCTGTGCCCGTTCGACACCTCCCTTTCACCCTATTCACTACCGCACCCTCTGACACTTCTCTTCCTCTGTGTCCGATTGTCCAGGCCGGACCTAGGCTATCACCTAGCCCTGCGGATGTAGTTTATGGCTCCAGCTGTAGAGTATCCAGACATGCCAACCCTCCCGATTCAGGTGTGAGACTACTGATTTCAGTGCTAGTCTTTCGCTTCCCGATTCCTGCAAGGAAAAACCCGGGGGCATATTTCCAACAACTAGCGGTAATTTTTGTCTCTAACTTGTTTAGAGACAATAATTATCGCCGCACTTCGGCGAATTTTATCGCACATAAACCTTGCTATTAGCAAGGTTTATCGCAAATGCGATAAAAAACGGCCGCAATGCATGAATATCGCTGAAAAGTCAGCGATATTCATGCATTAGTCAGCAAATGCTCTTAGCCATGTTATCCACTTCCCATTGAACAAGCGCATGGTCTTTTAAAGATTTGTGAAGTACTCGGGGCGGCGGTGTGTGTGTGTCCTCTTTCAGGAGCGGGCGGGGGGGCACTGGCAGCAATTTGCAGGCCAGGCAGTGTTCAACACGTGCATCACCCTTTCTCTGCCTGCTATTGCGCTCCATGCTTCGGAAAGGTAAGAAAAAGAACGTGCATTTGAGTTTGAAATGTCCGATCTTGGAGCAGTACACTTGCAAAGCCCACACATGACAATAACCCGATTCAAGGCCCCATTCACCCGATTTTTAAAAAAAATATAGTACTCCAAGACAGTTACATTTTAAAACTTTATTAATATTTAAATATAACGAACGCAACAAAAACTGTAAATATATTTAACCATTTTTTGAAATTAACCAGAACTATAACGATAACAACAACAACAACAATAATATAACTTTTATGCCTAAATTACGCAAACATTTAGCTAATCTGCTAAAGGGGGGAGTCGCCATTTCTTTACAATAATCAATAATGAAAAATCCACATCAATAGGGTTGCCCGTTTTCTCGATGCAGCACTATAGTGCAATATACACAGCACCTGGGGTGTCAAGAGTGAACAGGTCTTTCTTTGTTCCTTAAGATGTTATCTCCGAGAATGCTGATGCATTGGTGTCTGTACACTTCTTTGTCAATTCTGTCAAGATGATAACTGCTTTATAAACAGACGATATCTTTGTTTCGTCATTAGTGTTAAGTGTGTCTGAAACTACAGTGCCCTTCTGTTTTTTTTTCTTCAGGCTCTACAGAGTTTTGTGTGTTGTTCTTTTGAGCGACAATTATTCCAGAGGTTTCAGGTTCACTTGTTTTGTTCTGCAGTGAGTTAACAGCTTTAGAGAGTTCATGTTTATTTGCTATGTCCTGCTGTTCGTGAACTGCTTCAGAGACGTCAGCCTCATTTGTTATGTTTCAGTAGATCCTGGACCTGCCCGGCCGCGCCCAAAATGGCGCCGGTGTAAATGGGACTCGTAACTGCTTGTTCTGTACTGGTTGCCCAACCTTGATATCACGAGATACATATGCAGTTTTGAAGCACATGGCGGAGGCTTGTCTGCTGTAGTGGGGCGCCCCTTTATCGTTTCAGTCGCCATTCCGCCCGCTTTTGCTACACTGTGCCTCATCCGCCATTCAGCTGTTTACCGCCCGCTCTTACGGCTACAGCGTCTCGCTCACCATGTAGTTGAGTTGCTCCCACTCTTGCGGTGCAGCGGTAGGCGGCTGCCACAGGACTCTTAAAATGGCGGCCGGCTCTTCGGATTTGGGCCTGGTCCAGTAAAATGGCCCTGGGACACCTTGGAACTCGGACGCTTGTCTGCCAGGGCTTGGGTTCCATTCTCGAAAGCGTCCCCTCAGCCTTGAAGATTGTACAAAAGTCTTGGGGGCCCTCGACTCCCGCAGGCTTCCGGTGGGAAGCGGCTGCCATGATTGCTTGCGGAATGGCCACGACGGAGCTACGAGATGGTGGTGCTCTCATGGTGACGCCAGCTTCAGTCTGAAACATCCAGAAACAAGGTGGGGCTTTCATCGTTTGGGGAAAAAAAATGTTTTAATCCAATGAAAAGTGTTATTTTCAGGTCACATGACCTAGTCTTACATAATTAGGAAAAGAAAAGTAAAATGAACCAATGAAAAGTTTTATTAACAAGTCACATGACCTGTTATGCTTACGTTACGCGCTGCGCGGCGCGCTCTGGATCGTTTCCGGGAAGCTGCGCCTTGCGCACCGGAGCACTTCCGGGTGCGCTAACGCGTCGCGTCATGTGACGTATTACGCGACAATACAGGTGCAGAATATAGTCAAAATGTCTCCACCAACCAGCGGTCGGAATTCCACCGCTTTCAGCAGTCCAAAAAGTTCGGTCAAATCTTAAGAGCGGGAGCAACTCAACTACATGGTGAGCGAGACGTTGTAGTCGCAAGAGCGAGCGGTAAACAGCTGAATGGCGGAAGAGGCACAGAGTACCAAAAGCGGGCCGAATGGCAACTAAAACGGTAAAGGGGCGCCCTACGACAGCGTGTCTTCAGGTGAAACGGATTGTGGGACAAGGTCCAGAATGAAAGATTCTTCAAAAGGGAAAAAATTCCGCCGGACCCCGGGAGCCGGCCGCCTATGCCGGGGGCGATCTCAGGCTTCACCAGGGCAACACGACTTGGGGAGGGGGCAGGAGCCAAGCGCCCCCTCTCAGTCCGCGCCATCTCACCGCCCCTCGGGGGCCTCCGTCAAGCGGTTTAGGGAGGCACCGTATCACATTGTTTTCCAATGCAGTCAGGTCCACAAATGGACCCCACTTACTTTGAATAGTGAAGCTGCAGCAGGTGCAAATAAGGTTTAAACAGTGTTACAAGAACTGCTTAGAACTCTGAAGTATGGCACTCAATAACCAGGACTTATGCCATTTATGTAAGGCAGTGACATGGAAGCAACTCAGGGACAAAAAGCATGAACGAACATTCACGTATGAAAATCTTATTTGGAGAAGGGGTAGAATCCAAACGCCCCCTGCCAGTTCGCGCCACTACACCGTATGTGGAAAATCTGAAGCCATCATTCTACAAACTCTCAACGCTTGTTATCAGTGCATGACTTTCATGCTCGATCGATTGAGCTAGCCGGATCGGGCAATAAAAAGTATAAAATAGTTATGTAAATAGTTATTTAATAAAATGTTTTATTCTGTTTCTTTGGTGGTGTGTTGTGTATATTTATAATATTTGCATAGGGTTTGCCGTTATTTTGGGCGGTGTGGGTGGCGGAGTCGAGCTGTTTTGCAGCCCTCATGGTGTGGAGCTCAATTCATTTCACTATTTTCGTATTTCTCATGAAGGGTTATTCCTAATGTTTGTATTTTACCGAGGTTAAAAAGAGATCGAATTAGTGGTCTACTGATTTTGCTCGATTACTTTTATTTTTTTACACAATTTTTCACTATCTGCAAAGACTAAACAGAGTATTGCGACTTTGTGCTTGTTTGTAAATAGAGAATGATCCAAAGAGAACCAATTGTAAAACAGTAAATGCTTGGATAATAATCAATCAAATGGAGAGACAAGCAGTTACGACGGATTACAACAGGGGTAAAGGTCTGCGTTAACTACCGTTCACTATCTGCAAAGAGAGAGTACTAGTAAGAGAAAAGAGGGGAGTGGGGGGGGGGCAGCGTTCAAAGCACATCAGCGTGCATAAACACGAAAACGTTTTTACCTATCACGTACTTGACATTTGACAGCTTTTGATGTTTGCTATTAAAAAACCATTGAAATTCACAGAAAAAACCATAGGTTATACTCCATATATAGTTAGGAATTTGCATTTACAAAACCTTGAAAATTCAATGAAAAAACCATTGGTTTTAGGCCATATATAGTTAGGGATTTGCATTTAGAAAACCTTATTTTACTCGCATAAAACCATTGAAATTCCATATATAGTTATAAGCGCTAACTATATATCACGCACCCGCAATCCACTGCTGATGATGTCACATATTACATCATTCATGACATGGTTAGTGACATCACTGATGACATCACTGATGACATCTCAAATGACATCACTGATGACATCACTGATAACATCTCATTTGACATGACTGATCACATCACTGATGATATCATTCATGTGATAATACCATGAACCTCTTCAGACTCTAATATAACCTTAGATACAATCAGTGTAAACAGACAGTCACTCATCCATGGAGTTACTCACACACCTAGTCAGTTATGCCAAAAATCAATCACACCTCCATTTTCTCAACTATACAGTTATACACACCTTACTTATTCAAACATATACTAACACATATTTACTTTACTCTCTTATACAATCTCTGATACATGTTCACAATGATCCATACAGCCACTCACACATTCACTAGCTCTTATGCACAGTTATTTATAGATGTCAACTCTCACATGTACTGTGTTTTACATATGTACTTAATTTGACATGTAGCACTGAGATATCCATTCACTCACTAATACACTCATGCACAGTCAACCGCCCATACAGCTGTTTCCACATGCAGTTTTGAATCTATACATATAGTGAATCAACTACTCACACATCTATGTACAGAGTCACACACCTCCCAGCCACCCATACACACACACTCAGTTTCCCATACAAATACTTGGACAACCAATCAATAACCCATACAGTTACTCATATAGCTACTGATCAACATATGCAGCAGTTTGTAGAACAACAGATATAATGATGCACAAATTAAAACAGTTTAGTCACTAACCCATGCACTCAGTGAGACACATTTAATCACTCACTCATACAGTCAGTCTTGCACCTACTAAATCCTTCATCCAGACACTTATACATCCACTCATTCTTCAATATGTAAAACATATTTTAACTTTACAGAAACATACAGTCACTGGATGTTGTAATCAGTGATGTCATCAGTGATGTCATTTGAGATGTCATCAGTGATGTCATCAGTGATGTCACTAACCATGTCATGAATGATGTAATATGTGACATCATCAGCAGTGGATTGCGGGTGCGCGATATATAGTTAGTGCTTATAACTATATATGGAATTTCAATGGTTTTATGCGAGTAAAATAAGTTTTTTTAAATGCTAATCCCTAACTATATATGGTCTATAACCTATGGTTTTTTCAGTGAATTTTCAAGGTTTTGTAAATGGAAATTCCTAACTATATATGGTCTATAACCTATGGTTTTTTCTGTGAATTTCATTGGTTTTTTAAAAGCTAATATCTATAGCTGTAAAATATATTCTTTATTAAGTGACGTATCACGTAGCCCGTGAGACGCCTCGTGACCGTGACGTATCGTCTCTGCAGCGCAAACCAAACCCAAAACGTAAGCGCGCCAGAACACGCTTAAAGATATATATATATTTTTTTAACCTTAATTAGACAAAATCCACACGTGCACATATCACAAACGTTCAAAAAACACAATATGTCGGACTCCCGTTACGCTGCCGGTTAGCTGCCCGGTTAACGTACCAGGAAGCACCTTTACCGCGAAAAATCGCAAATTTTTTTTTTTCACCCCCCAGGGAACTTTAATAGCCCCCTCATCAATCCTAGGGGTTCAGGAGGGGTCTGCCTTACCCCTTTCATTCATTTACACCTTTTTTTTCCACCTCTTGTCTCTCGATCCCACAGAGAGACAAGATGGCGGCCGCTCCAGACTGTTTACAATGATAACAGCCAATCAGCTTCTCCTCAGACTCCCGTTACACTGCCGATTAGCTTCCCGGTAGCTGCCCGGTTAGCTGCCCAGTTCGCGTACCAAGACGCGTCTCTACGGCGAAAAAATCGGATTTTTTTGTTTGTTTTTTTTTGGCCCCACGTGGCTTTATAATATCCCCCTCATCAATCCTAGGGGGTCAGAAGGGGTCTACCTTGCCCTCTTTCCTTCATTTCCCCCTTTGTTTTGGCCTCCTCTTGTCTCTCGATCCTACCGAGAGACAAGATGGCGGCCGCTCCGGACTGTTTACAATATTGACAGCCAATCAGCTACTCCTCAGACTCCCGTTACACTGCCGGTTAGCTTCCCGGTTAGCTGCCCGGTTAGCTGCCCGGTTCGCGTACCAAGACGCGTCTCTACGGCGAAAAAATCTGATTTTTTTTTTTTTTTTGGGTTACACTGCCGGTTAGCTTCCCGGTTAGCTGCCCGGTTAGCTGCCCGGTTCGCGTACCAAGACGCGTCTCTACGGCGAAAAAATCGGATTTTTTTTTTTTTTTTTTGGGTTACACTGCCGGTTAGCTTCCCGGTTAGCTGCCCGGTTAGCTGCCCGGTTCGCGAACCAAGACGCGTCTCTACGGCGAAAAAATCGGAATTTTTTTTTTTTTTTT
The DNA here is from genome assembly GCF_964263255.1 of Lissotriton vulgaris. NCBI lineage: Eukaryota > Metazoa > Chordata > Amphibia > Caudata > Salamandridae > Lissotriton > Lissotriton vulgaris. The sequence continues at coordinate 1,152,624,924 of NC_141687.1, read as the reverse complement.
TGGGTTACACTGACGGTTAGCTTCCCGGTTAGCTGCCCGGTTAGCTGCCCGGTTCGCGAACCAAGACGCGTCTCTACGGCGAAAAAATCGGATTTTTTTTTTTTTTTTTTTGGGCCCGGCGTGGCTCTATAATATCCCCCTCATCAATCCTAGGGGGTCAGAAGGGGTCTACCTTGCCCCCTTTCCTTCATTTCTCCCTTTGTTTTGGCCTCCTCTTGTCTCTCGATCCTACCGAGAGACAAGATGGCGGCCGCACCGGACTGTTTAGAATGTTGACAGACACCGGAGAGCCAATCAGCTTCGCTTCGCAAAGTTCCGATACGCGAAAAGTTCGCGAACCGGAGCGCTGCCCTCACACCTTGGCATGATCCCACTGATGCAACAATGTATTCTATTTTCACTGCAAACCAAAATATTTTTAAAGCCTGCAGACACCTACAAACAAGCATTTGCAATGGAAAAGGTCTCGTATTCACACAAGTTTGAGCTATTGGCATTGTAAATGACAATGTCTTTGATTTATGTTTTGGGGTTTAAAACATAAATAGAAGGTGTAGTACTGCAATCTGTGCCAAGGGTCCCTAGTGAGCATCATAAACTTTGGAGATATGGTAAATCCACCCTACCCATAATGCATTGCATGCAAGACAGTGCCATGAGTACTTTCAAATAGCTTTGTCCATATATAAAATTAGTAGCTTTGAAATGTGACAAAATAATTATATTAATTCCGGATTCAGTTAGGTTGTACTCTATGTGGGGCTGATGAAGGGACATTTATAGAAGGTCTAATATAAATGTGAGATGTGGTAGGAGCAGTACCGCAAGCTGCTCCTGTAGGTCCCTAGTGAGCAAGGCACCAGCACTGCAAGTACCGCAAGCTGCTCTTAGAGGATCAGGTTAGGCGGGTTGGCACATTGCGCTTTCTGGCCACTCAGAACCGAGATATCTACTTTCTGCAGGAATGCAGGATTCCTTTTGCCTAGTCGTACAGCCAGTTCGAACGGCAGTTGACATACAGGCCATAATTTTGGTCTGGAGGAAACGAGTACGTCATCAGGAGGGGCCATTCTGATCAAGGGGAGGCATTTCACTGTGGACAAGGTCACAAGCAGGTAAACGGCAGAGTGATGGTCGTGAACGGCTTGTAGACCGGTGAGCCCGTTAGGCTCATCAATGTCTATGCCCCCCCCTTCAGGAAAGAATGAGTGACTCGAGATGTTCAAGATGCTCAGGATGCAACTCATGACCTCCAGAACCATCCTGATGGGTGGTGATTTCATCTGTATAGTAGAGTTGGATGGACTCACTGGGTCAGACTCTGTTGGGATGGACGTGACGTTCATGCTGTTGATGGAGATGGTAGATGAGGCGTCCCTCCGGGATGTCATCAAGAGCATGGGCCGAATGCCTGGAATTTTTCCTGGAGTAGGCCGGACGGATCAGTGCGTTCATGGATCAATTTCCTATTTGCCTCCCCAATGGTAAAGCCTGGGCCTGGGCGAATCTCCACGGTCACCGTCCACTTCTCAGACCATTGAGCAGTCAGTTTCGAGGGGGAACTGGAAGTTCCCCCAGCCCAGGATCGTTGAACTTGAACTGCGTGTTGCTGGAAAAAGAGGAGCTAGTAGCGTACCACAGAGTTGCATATGTAGAGTGGAGAGACATGAAGGTCCTCCTTCACTCTGCCAGTGAGTGGTGGGAATGGGTGAAGGACAAGTTTTGGAGCTTTTTCCAGGATGCAAGCAGACTTGCTACATGGGAAAAGAAGAGGTCATTTAGGAAGCTGCATAGCAAGCTGCAGCAACTGTACAAACTCAAGCTCGGGGAATGGGACGTGAATGACGAACTGAAGGAAACCTGAACAGGGCTCACAGAGCACTTCAGGAAAGAATCCAGGAAAATCACCCTCCGGACCAAAACTAAGACTCTCGAGAAGGACGAGAAATGCAACTCGTTCTTCTTCAAGAAACTTCACTTGGAGGTTGCCCTCCAGAAATGCAACTCGTTCTTCTTCAAGAAACTTCACTTGGAGGTTGCCCTCCAATTCCCGATGCTGGTAGAGCATCGGGAATTGGAGGGCAACCTCCAAGGTGAGAAAGAGCAAGTCATGAGAGTCATACTTTTATGGCGAGCTTTACTTACTGAAGCATCTTGAAGACACTGGGTCCGGAAGGGAGAGAGGACCTGAACGTGCCCTTCACCCTGGAAGAGCTGCACTTGAACGCTATGACCTCCAAGAGAGGCAAGACGCCTAGAAATGACGGTCTCCCAGTGGAACTTTATGTCGAACTGTGGGACCTGATCGGGCCGGATTGCTGGACCTCTACGAGGAAATAGTGGGCAAGAGCAGTATGCCACAAATCTGCAAGATGGTATGATAACACTTTTGTACAAGAAGAAGGGAGAGAGAGAAGACCTCAAGAACAGGAGGCCCATCTCTCTCCTCAATGCTGACTACACAATTCTCACAAAGGTGATGGCCAACCGCCTAAAGAAGGTAGTAGCGAAGATAGTCCACCCAGACCAGACTTGTTGATAACGATTTGGCAAATCGTGGACTGCTTGGTCCAGGACATGATCGAGTATGTCAAGAGCCGCAAGGTTCCGACGGTCTTGGTCAGCCTGGATCAGGAAAGGCGTTTGACCGCGTTTCTCATGAGTTCATGGACCGGACACTCAGAGCACTGGGACTGGGAGACTTTTTCTGTGACGTGGTGAGCACAATGTATAGAGATATCTCTAGCACGGTGTTGGTTAACGGCTGGAAAACCGACCCCTTCCCCATCGTGTCAGGCATCAGGCAAAGCTGTCCGCCCTCCCCTCTTCTGTTCATCTGCGTGATTGAACTCCTCGCTGAGCGCATCAGACAGAACAGGAACGTCAAAGGAGTGATAGCCCCAGGAAGCAATGGAAAGAGCGAAGTGAAGTGTGCTCTATACATGGATGACATATCAGCCTTCTGCACAGATGGACCATCTGTGAGAGATCTGAAGAGGACTTGTATCAAGTTTGGATAGGCATCAGGAGTGAATATCAACAGTGCCAAGTTGGAAACCCAACTCTTCGGACACTGGACCCCCACCAGAGACCCACTGCCATTCCCCATCAAGCAAGACTTTCTGAAGATCCTGGGAGTCTGGTTCGGTGGAGAACGTGCATCAGAGAAGACATGGGAAATGAGACTGGTGATGACAAAACAGAAGCTGGAACTCGGGAGCCTCTGGAAACTGACGGTCAAAGGGAAGGCTTTGGTCCTGCGGAACGAGACCTGGCCAGAGTTCCAGTATGTCACCCAACTGTGGCCTTTGCAGTCCCGCACGGCCAGGGCCATCCCAAGAATGATCTTCTACTTCATCTGGAGCTCACAGATGGACAGGGTGAAGAGGGGGGTGATGTTCAAGACCCACAACAAGGGAGGCAAGGAAGCACAAGACATCGCCACCATCCTAGGAGGAATCTTCATGTGACACTGTGTGAGGGGCACCCTGAGGACAAAAGACGAGAGCCACGTGGAGGTCCCTCGGATGGGCACAGTGGGTGAGCGCCATCCTGTACAACTGGGAGACCCCATGGTTCTACAAGGAAGTGAAGACGTTTGTGAAGGAGTTCGGGCTGGTGGCTGCCGCCCCTGCGACATGGACCCTGAAGCTTATCCAAACAGATACTAGCAAAAAACATCAGTGAACCGATCGGTGCCCTCACCTCTGCCACAGCGGTCCACGTGTGGGGAAATGTCGCATCCAAGAGCCTGACCAACCTGCACAAAGACATCGCCTGGATGGCCATGCAAGGGGGACTTCCTGTGAGAGCATTCATGCTTGCAAGAGGACTCAAACAATACAAGTCCTGCTTAATAGAGTGCATCGTGGACGAGACAACATACCATCTCTTCTGGGCGTGGGTGTGTGCACAGGACTTGCTGAAGGCCCGAGGCACAGAGCTTAGGGCCTGGATACCTATGCCTGCATCACTGTGGAGTCTGTGATGTATGGTTTGTTCCCAGGGACACAAGCACTGAGTGACCTCCAGAACTGCTGGAGGCTCCTGTGCTGTTTTAAAGATGTTCTTCTGTTTTCCAGAAACCACCTGGTAGTAGGAAAGAAGGAAATATCGACCCTGGCGTACCATAAGATGATCCACATCCTCTTGCGCGATAACGCAGCACTGGACGGATCAGAAAAAGACAGCGACGTTGAAACCTTAGGACCCAAAGGGGTCCCCTTGTACCCTCATACAGGGGGGCCCTCAAAGCCTCAGGCAACGAAGATGATGACGACAGCTGAGGACCCAAGGAGTCCAGTTGCCCTTAACTGGGGGTGTTTTTTGCCCTTTTTTGCCCATGCCCAGGAATTGGTCGGTGACAGGGGAAGAGGAGAAGGCGGACGAAGACAGGTGGAGTAAATGTAGTTATCTACTGTATATATTTGACTAACATGACCTTTTTCCTTCATATGTAAAAGGTCAATAGGATAGCTTGTGCAATTGTTGTCAAGTTTGTTACCAACGACTTACGATTAAAATAGGGCTTTGTGGAAGCTGATGATTGATGTATCTGAACCAGAAACGAGGACTTAGCAAGAGTTAGGGAAAAAAAGCTGCTACTAGAAGGTCTCTAGTAAGCAAGGCATCAGCACTGCCAGAACCACAAGCTGGCCCTAGAGTACCTAGTGAGCATCATAAACTTTTGGTCACATATGGTAGTTCCATAATGCATTGCATGCAAGACAGTTCCCCCTGTACATTCAATATATACAATTAGTAGCTTTGGAATGTGACAAAATAATTATTATATTAATCCCAGATTAGGTTATACTCTATGTGGAGCTGATGAAGGGAAACTTATAGAAGGTCTAATATAGATGTGTAGGTGAAGTTGTGTAGTTCCTATAGAAAATATACAGGATCTGCACGTTTAGACAAAATACACTGTAGGATTGATGTCAGACGAACTATGATCACCCCCACCAGGTATGTTGACCCTTTTGTACCAACTATCTCACAGTGCCACTAGAATCTCTTCTTACCAAAGAGAGAATAGTTCTTGGCAACCATCGAACATGACAACCCTGATCCCTCAGGACCGTAGAAACAATATATTACCTTTTGCTCAGTCACTGGTGCTTACTTAGCCTGTCTCAGAGAAATACACAGAATAAAACAAGCTGGGCGTTTTCACTAATCATTTATTGAAGAGTTGTTATTCTGTTGTAAAATGGATGTGCTGTAACAATCGTTAGACAGTAAAAGATATAAATGATTAACAGTATTATAAAGGTAAAAGGATGGTATAGCTCTACCATCTCACTAAAGTCATGAATATATTCGAGCATATAAAATGCGTAATAAAAGTTGCGTACTCCTGCGATGCCTTCCCTAACTAGATGCACCTACTTGTATCTAGCATAGGTGTAGGTGTTAATCCAAGAATCCTTCTAGGATTTAGTCAACCCCATTACCTGAAGTGAGACGATGGGGCCCGTCCTGGTCTCGAGCTGGACACTCCGCGAGGGACGTTAGACCACTGCGAGATGGAGCGTCTGCATGCAGGAACTTCAGCATCTCTTGTCAGTGTGTCGGCCGGGAAGTCTTGGTCTCCTCTAGCTATCTTAGCAAGATGTGATGTATATATACCCTTAGGTCTCTCCAGGGGTCCTACTGTGCTGTATTACTGTGTCGGCCTAAGGATGACTTTGAGCATGAACTTTATACATAGATTTTATACAGGAGATGGTAGTCCTGCTGTGCTTCCAGGAAGCCTCATTCATAATGTGTGAGATTTCAAAATAGGGAAAACCTGCGTTCTGAATGCAGTGTAATAGCTAGGTAAAAGGTCAGTCCCTGTAAACCGTGACAAGTGTAATGTATGGAGAGAATATGGGTGAAGGGTAACAAGTTTACAGAGGCCTATAATATGGTACCTATATAGAATATAACAGTGAGGTACTGCAAGCTGCGCCTAGAGGTCCTTAATGAGCATCAAACTTTTGGTCACATATGGTACTCCCAAAATACATTGCATGCAAGACAATACCACAAGTACATTCAAATAGCTATGTCCATATATACAATTAATAGCTTTGCAATGTGACAAAACAATTATTATATTAATTCCGATTTAGAGCTGATGAAGGATAATGTATAGAAGGTCTAATATAAATGTGACATCTGTAGGTGCAGTACCGCAAGCTGCGCCTAGAGGTCCCTAGTGAGCATCAAACCTTTGGTCACATATGGTACTCCCATAATGCATTGCATGCAAGACAGTACCACAAGTACATTCAAATAGCCATGTCAGAATGCAGCACACATAGAAAAAGGAAAAAAACAAGGAGAAATGAAAAGATTTCTCCTTGTTGCGCCTCCCTAACACCACCTCTGGGGTGGCGTTGGATTCTGACACATTCCCAGGTTTACGATTTCTCATAAATCTGGGAATGCTTCAGATTCCATGAGAGTTGCATGGGAATACACGCAGAAACACCCATATTTACAAGGCCATGAAAAGCCACGTAAAGTGGTTTTTTGTGATCTTGTAAATATGCTAGGGTACATTGTGCCACCGGAACATCAAAAAAGTGACGTTCCGGTGCTGCAAGGGGCGTCATAAATGGGGCCTTGCTCCTTTGTGTGTGGTTGTTTGCATGTTCATCCCTAAACCTTTCTTTACATTCCTCTCCTTACCGCTTCCAAATCATCTCCCAATCAGTAGTAAGTATTGCTTATTTCCCAGCCACTGCCCCGGGTTCTCCCACATTTAGCAGGACTACATTTCATTTGTAAAGCGCTGGGAAAGGCTGGCTTTACTAATCCACTCAGCTAGCCACATAAAATACAGATCTGTTCTTTGCAGCAGGCTTATTAACCCTCGGTACTACTGTATGGTGAGTCAAAACTGCCACTAGACAAAACTCTGATCTTTCTGTCTAGCAGAAATATAAAGAGCTATCTTAACATTTCTATTGCTGCATGAAAGCTGAGCGCACAAGCAACTCTGCAGCAGGTGTTTTTAAATCCTACATTAATGCCAAAACACAGCCCTCTTACCCCTATGTAAGGTCACTGCCCAGGGCAGCTGCACCAGTCTCACTGCCCTAAAGCTGGCCTTGTTTTCAAGTATTTATTTATGAATGCATTCTGAAAGTGAACGGTCGAGAAAGCAATACTTTTCAAGTGTAACCTATAACAGCCACAATCTGAGCATTTGATTAGCAGGCAGCAAATCAAGAACAGTGGTTATTCACAAGTATTTACATCGCAAACGGTTGTTAATTATCCATAGTGAAATGTTCTTTTCACTATTTCTTAAGACACAAAAATTACATTTTGAACACATGCATTGCTGACAATCATTTGATATATTTTATGAACCACATTCTTTCTTGGTCGGATTTGCACCTTTGTACATGCAAACCTGATTAGCATCACCTAACCTCCCGGTCTACTTGATTACTCACATTTTGCATTTGCGAATTCCTTGATTTTCAATCAAGTCCATTCGCCACCGATTTTTTGCCACCCAGATGTAAGCTACACACAGACGGAGTAAGGTTGGTAAACAAGCAAGATGTGTGCATTACTGTTTTAAGGCATCTTTTTCAGAGTTCTAAGATGGAATACATTAAAATTTTGATAATGTAGGAAGCTATTTTGTACCCAGTGTACACTGCGGTGGTATGCGACTTTGGAGAAAAACACTTGTATGCAAAACTTGCTCTGGAGAAACTTATACCGTGAACCTATTTGATCACTGTTCTTTTAAATGAGTGACATTCTAAACATGGAAAATCCATTATGTTTCATGCCCTTCATGTAAAAGGAAAAGCTGCAGCCCACTTTTACCAGAATCACATTGGTCCAATGTTTATATTTTAATCTGCTTCTCTCTTTCCCAGTCTTTGTTTTCTTTACTGTTCTTCCTGTATCCTGGCTTTTTTGTCTCTTCTACCTTGTCATTGAGAGAGCGCAGAACAGAGTTAAAAATTGTAAGGGTGCATCATATTCACAAGTAGTCAGCACCCACATATATAGAGGACTTACTAATTGTGTTCAAATACAATGTAGGGTTAAGTACTAATGTAGTTGGTTTAGAGTTACACTAAGAGCTAATGTAATGTGCTTTAAAAATTAATAATGCTGTTTAACATAGAGATGCCGTTTTCTGTGGAGTATTTCACTAATAAGAGAGGTGTTTAATAAATCACCATTGTGCCTTTAGATTCGCTTTAATAAACTCACAGTTGTAACTTTTAAATGCGTTTGAATGGCTTAGGTAGAGAATTGTATTTTGCATTAAAGTTTGATGTTAAAGAACGTAGATGTATTGCTTATGTTAGGATGTTGTTGCACATAAACGTGCAAGAGGCCCATTTCATGAAAATCGTGTAGGCCTGCTTTTGAAATGCCTTACTTAGCATTAAATCGTAGAAATGTTTTTGGAGAAAGCTGCTTCAGCTCAAGTCAATTGCAACATTTAGAATTTGTGAGCCGATTCACATGAGTTCCTTTGCAGGTGCAGGACGAAGTAGATAGTGGAGGAGAAGGGCCCATTGTGTATGAGAGTTAGGATGCTAGGCTCAGACGTGGAGGAGTAGCCGAGGAATTCAAGGAAGCAACTTGAAGAGAAGAAGAGCCTGGGACCCAAGGACGTTTTAACGGACAAGGATGGAGAGGTGCCATAATGGAAAAATCTGGAAACCAACACCTTCTCGAGGGGCGTACCTAAAGGCGTGTCGTTCGCATTGTGGGGTTTTGTATTAGGGACAGCACCCTGAGGGTGGAGGTAGAGCAGATGGGCTGAGCAGTCAGAGAGAGAGGTTGGTTAGGCAGAGAGCTTAGCTAAGACTGAGTAGCCTGAAGATTGAGATTGAAGGAAACTGAGTGAACTCTTTTGAGAGTCACCATGGCTGACACCTTTTTCTGAATGGGACATTGTTAAGTAGGGATGTCATCTAGAGTAGTGTAGGGACAGACTAACCTGGATTTTATTCCTTTTATAAATGCTTACTAAAACTCAGGTTATAGCAATTCTTGTTAGCCTGATGATTCTTGAATTGGTACTTGTATTATTTCTGAGTCGACTGAGATTCTTCCGTAGGATTATGTTTGTATTAGTGCATGTTTACCTTTTGAATCTTTTGCTGAGATGTTTATACATCCAGTTGTTTCTGGCTTTGTAATACATTTTTGAACTCAGTTCCTAGACAGTGGTTCTTTGGGGGTACATGGGGAATTTGATGAAATTGCCTAATCATTGTTTACATAGATTTTCCTAATTCACTCTATGACAGGTAAAAAGGTCTAAACCTGTGTCCGGGATTCTGGAGAATGGTAAGCAGACTCTAGAAGTAAAATCCCGCCCCTTCAGTTGGTAGCAGAGTAGAATGGTTTCCTTCTAGAGTGAGGCCCATAGAGATCTAGTGATGAGTGTCCAGAGAACCGCGGACGGAGGATGGCGTTCCATGGAAACTGACGGAGAGTGACGGTGCGGCGGATAGCAGCAGGTCGTAAGAGAGTAAGTATTAAAAGGGTCATGCGTTGCTAGATTGCGGTTACGTTGAATTGTTGTGTTGTGTTGTATTGTCTGGCGGAGTTGAGTGCCTGTAGTGTGAAAGGAGATCAGGTTGTGAGCGCGCGCAACCGGTGGAAATCTTAGGCTCAAGGAGAGTTTAAGTGGTTCGGGTGTATCAAACACTCAGTGTAATTGTCGACCATTGTAAGGTTGTAAGGGGGTCATGAGGTACCATTGATCGCCTGCAGGACCGAGATAGGGGGAACGAATGTGTGAGTGCGTGGGTAACGGACGCTGGTCGGAAGTTACCGTGTGTTTGTAACCTATCAGTTGAGGCGATTGTCCGGTCGTGTGGTGAACAGACATTTGCCAGTTCGGTGACAATTACAGTCAGACTGTGGACGTACAGTCAAGGAAGTGGTTGCTTGGTCGGAAGTGATCATTTCAAGTGTATGATTGGGACGCATGCGTGACCGGGAGACGAGCTGAGAGAGGAGGGGAACTGCTGCGAAGCAGAGGCGAGTGACGTCAGAAAGAGCTGCGCTGGGATAGGACGGTTAGTGTGAAGCAGCGCAGGGAGTGATGGATTGGCATCGGGAAGTGAAAGAGCGCTGTAAACAAAGAAACGTTGTTGTTTTCATCATGAAATGTTTTAAAGTGTTGCAAAATTGTTTCAAAGGTGAGAAGAAGTTAGAACCTCGGGGTGGGGAGGAGGCTCCGCCCGAGGATACTCCAGCTCATTACATGGCTACGAATGTTGGGTTGCATACCATATTGTGGCTTGAGAACTGATGTAAGACGACTGACGGAAGCGAGGAACTGACCTTTCCTAGATATGGAACGTTTAAATTGGAGGTGCTGTATCAGTTAAAAGCGACTATGGCTTCTTTGCGGCCTTTGCCCAGACCAACACAGTTTGAAGCATTGAATGCGTGGATCAGGGCAGCACATGAAAAGAACAGAGATAGGAGACAAGAAAGAGTGAAAAGATCAGTTAGGGCGGTCCAAGATGCGAGATGGGATGCACTGGCTAAGAGGTGGAGAGTGCAGACCATCAAAGGGGACAGGTTGTACCCGTTGTTGGTCAATACAGGGGATGCGCAGAGAAAGAGTACTGAGAATGAGGACAGTGACAGACGACAGCCTGATAGAGAGACTGTTGTCGGAGAGACCACCTCCATATAATCCTGAGATAGAAGGAAAACCAGCATCAGCAATGGACAGGGAAGCGTCTGTCGTGGACAGCGGTGTCCCACTGGCCAGCGGTTTGGGCCCCTTAGGGAACAGGTCCGGCTCGGTGGAGGGAGAAAGGGCACCTCAAATTTCTCCAGAGGCGAGAGTAGTGGGAAGATTTACGGTACAAAATGTACAAAACGAAGAGGGTGTCGATTCTCAGAGACTGCCAGACGCTCTTAAGGTACCTGTTACCATAGGTCCCATATTATCAGTGTATAATCCAGAACAGAGACAAGGCGAGGGTCTGCCACAAGCAGACAGGAAGAGAAGTGTCAGCGAAGAAAGGAGTAATGTGGCAGACGGATGGAGCCAATTGCCACGGCCTGTGGAAAGGAGCACCCCTTTGGCAGCATCAGCAGACTCATCTAAAGAGCGAGGGGGTTTGAGAGGACCAATGGATCTGAGAGGACCACGGCCAAGGTCGCGTAGGGAATTAAGGCCAGATTTGAGAAAGTGGGAGATAGTTGTGGATACCCAGAGTGACAGGTCGAGGGATGATTTTGACCATGGAAGTCAGGAAAATAGGGGGGTGTCTCACTGCACGACTAGTGGAAGCAGGCAGGAATGGGATCGCGGGAGTGTGGAAAGTAGGGGGTGTCCCACCACGCACCTAGCGATAACAGATCGGAGTAGGACCGCGAAGGTTGGGAAAACCGAAGGGTTCCCCATAACACACCTGAAGAAGAGAGACGAGTGAGTCAGGACTGTGGCAGAGGGGACTCATATGAAGCATCTAGTCAGGGTACATTGAGGGCAGCAATAAAGACAAGGAGGATTGATGTGCACTGCTGAGCCTCAAATCGGAAGTGGAAGAAATAGTGGAAAGGACGTTGCCACTAGAGAGAATCGAACTCTACGAGCCAGATGAACTGTTGTTTGTGGCGAAGGATGTTACTCGAAGGGCTAGGACAGCTCATGTGAAATTGTCTGAGTTAGCGAACAAGTACGCTGTGGACTTGACAAGGACGAAAGCATTACAGGGTGGCCATAGGTTGCAGTACTCGGACCGAGATCTAGAAGAGAAGAGGGTGATCGGATTAAAAACCCACATCAGGGAATTGGTTGTGGGACTCCGAACATGGGTCCAATTGGACAAATGGGAAGAAAGGTGGTCAAAGAAAAAGAGTGTTAGGCGAAGCGCTACTGAGGCATCTCCGGGAGGAGGGTTGATGCATGTGGAGGCGTACCCCTTGCAGGAGGTGGCTCACGGGGGATATGTACATGTACCCTGGAGTAGGGGAGATTTGGCTGCCTTTACGAACTCATTTACGAAGTTACGTGAGAGTCCAGTGGAATGGTACAAACAGGTAGAGAGGTTTGTTAAGATCTCAAAGGTGTTGTGGATTGATCTGAATACTCTGTTTGACATTGTGGTTCTGGGAGATCTGTGGATAGCATGTAAGGTCAGTGTTGAATGGCCCACAGTGGAGCCAGAACGAGATCCTGCCACGAATGGACCCTCACCCAGGGTGATGATAAAGTATGAGCAGGTGATCACGTGGTTGAAAACTAAGGTACCACCACAGGACATCGACTGGGTGATGATAGATCGGACTAGGCAGGAACCAAAGGAGACAGTTCACGAGTACTATGAACGATTATTGCAGATATTTAAGCAGTACAGCGGATTGGATGTGATGGATCCAAAAGACATGGGACAGTTTGTGTCTAAGTTTGTCCTAGGTCTGAGGCCCGATATTTGTCTCATGATACAACAACACTTGATTTGTTGGCAGAACAAGCCCTTAGATGAGATCTTGAGGTACGCAAGGTACTGCAGTGACGAGATAGACTCTAAGTCAAAGAAGCTTAAAGATAAGCTGATGTTAGTTCAAATGCAATCGGAAGGACAGGGTCAGTCAGGAGGAGGAACCTTAGGGAGAAAATCAGGTGGTCAGAAAAGGGACAATGAGGACGGTACGAGACCGTGGATAGATCTGGCGACTCTGAAGAAGACGACCAAGTGTCATCAGTGTCACGAGATCGGGCATTGGAGGCGCGAGTGTCCCCATAACCCAGAAAATCAAGGGCAAGAAGAGGAGGAGGAGGAGGTTCAGGCTCCTCCGCTGCAGAAAGCAGCAATAGCAAAGGTTAAGATGGCCAAAGGGGAGACTTCAGCTCCTAGGGCTCCGGTTCCCCAGCCACCGAAGATCTCGACAGGGAACAAGGTTTACAAGCAGATGCCTTTCATAGTTGAAGGAGACAAGTGTTACTACTTCGATCCAGTGACAGGAAGACGCCTGAGTGGAGAGGAGGACTGTACCCTCGGGGCAGTTCTGGAGGTGGACCAGAGAGGACCATTCGTAGAGGCTGATGTGGATGGCCATCCCACCACCTTTCTGGTTGATACTGGTGCTACCCGTTCTACTGTACGGTCTGCAGTAGTCCACAACCTACCCCTTTCAGGACAGACTATCCAAGTTGTAGGCGTTGCAAACAGGAGAATGATGAACCCACTGACTGAGCCAGTCCCAGTGAAGATAGGAAGTTTCAGGGAGAAACACCAATTTGTGGTGTGTGATTCCAGTCCTATGTGTCTGTTAGGGAGGGATCTTCTGTGCAAACTCAATTGTACTATATATTATACCCCCAAGGGAGTGGAGTTGCAGACAAACGATGATGATGCTGCCTTTAAGGTTGCAAATGCGCATGTGTGCATAGAACTTTATCCTGCTTTAACTGTGGAGGAACTCCCTTGGGATTTGCGGGACACAGTCTCATAGGAAGTGTGGGACTTTACAGGAGAAGAGATCGGTTTGATTAAAGGAGTAGAGCCAGTTGAGATTCAAGTAAAACCGAATTCTGAGTTCCCAAGAACACCCCAACACCTGCATTTCCAGATCCACACCAACCCGAACACCACCCTCAGAGGCACCCTGATCTACCGACCCCCTGGACCACGCACGCAATTCAGCGAGGACATCGCCGACTTCGTCAGCCCGCATGCCCTCCCCTCCGCTGACTACATCCTCCTGGGAGACCTCAACTTCCATCTGGAGAACAACAACGACCGCAACACCAGCACCCTGCTCGACAACCTCGCCAACCTGGGACTCAAGCAACTGGTGTCCACCCCCACCCACCTCGCCGGACACACACTCGACGCAGTCTTCTCTTTCAGCACAGACATCGACTTCAGCCACGCCACAGAGCTTCAATGGACGGACCACAGCTGCGTCCACTTCACCTTCAAGAGAACGACGACCCACCACCACCAGAAACAGGCCGCCCGCAGAAGCTGGAACAAGATCACAGCAGACCAGCTCGCCACCTCCCTGAGCCAGCACCCTCCTGCCAGCTCAGCGAACCCCAGCCAGGCCGCCGACAACCTCACGAAGTGGATCAGCAACTGCGCGGACGAACTCGCCCCACTGAGGACCCCGCCTAGCAGACCCGGCAGCAAGAAGGCCCCTTGGTTCACCGACGAACTCAAGAGCTCCAAGAAGAACTGCTGAGCCCTCGAGAAAGTCTGGAGAAGGGAACCGACACCGGACAACAGGACCTCCTTCAAACTTGCCACCCGGAAGCACCACCAGCTGATCCGCGCCGCCAAGAAAACAGCTTTCAAGGACCGGCTGGACAACAACGCACACAACTGCAAGGAACTCTTCAACATCCTGAAAGAGCTTTCCAACCCCAGCGCAGGAAACATCGACATCACCCCATCGCAAGACCTCTGCAACTCCCTCGCTTCATACTTCCACAACAAGATCGCGGACATACACAACAGCTTCAACAACCAACCAACGCACACCATGACCGAACAACCACCCCCCACCACCACCCTCCACGCCTGGACCCCGATCAGCACCGAAGACACCATCCGCACGATGAACTCCATCCACTCCGGATCACCGACCGACCCCTGCCCTCACCACGTCTTCAACAAGGCCGACGCTGTCATCGCACCCCACCTGCTAGACATCATCAACACATCCTTCGACACCGCCACCTTCCCCGAGAGCTGGAAGCACGCCGAACTCAGCGCTCTACTCAAGAAACCCACAGCGGACCCCACCGAACTCAAGAATTACCGCCCCATCTCGCTCCTCCTGTTTCCAGCCAAAGTCATCGAGAAGACCGTCAACAAGCAGATGGCCGCCTTCCTCGAGACGAACGGATCCCTCGACCCCTCACAGTCCGGCTTCCGAGCCAACCACAGCACCGAGACCGCCCTCATCGCCGCCACCGATGACATCCGAGCCCTGATGGACAATGGAGAAACAGCGGCCCTCATCCTCCTAGACCTCTCCGCGGCATTCGACACGGTCTGCCACAGCACCCTAGTACGGCGCCTCAGCAACATCGGCATCCAGGACAAGGCGCTGGAATGGATCATCTCCTTCCTCGACGGAAGAACACAGAGAGTCCGCCTACCACCATACAAGTCAGAGGCCTCCGAAGTCATCTGCGGCGTCCCCCAAGGATCATCTCTGAGCCCCACCCTCTTCAACGTCTACATGAGCCCCCTCGCGGCCATCGTACGCAAACACAACCTCAGCATAATCTCCTACGCCGACGACACCCAGCTGATCCTCTCCCTGACCAACGACCCCGCCGCCGCCAGAGCCAACCTGCACGAAGGGATGAAAGAGGTAGCCGAGTGGATGACGACCAGCCGCCTGAAACTGAACTCGGACAAGACGGAGGTCCTCATCCTGGGCTCCTCACCCTCCGCCTGGGACGACTCCTGGTGGCCTCCCGCCCTGGGCACCGCACCCAAACCGACAGACCATGCGCGTAACCTGGGCGTCATCCTGGACTCCTCCCTCTCCATGACCAGGCAAGTCAACAACGTCTCCTCGGCGTGCTTCAACATCCTACGCATGCTACGGAAGATCTTCTGGTGGATCCCCACCGAGACCAGGAAGACCGTCACCCAGGCCCTCGTCACCAGCCGACTGGACTACGGCAACGCCCTCTACGCCGGCACCACCGCCAAGCTCCAGAAGAGACTCCAGCGGATCCAGAACGCCTCAGCCAGACTCATCCTCGACATCCCACGAACCAGCCACATCTCCGGACATCTGAGAGACCTTCACTGGCTCCCCGTCAACAAAAGAATCACCTTCCGCCTCCTCACCCACGCACACAAAGCCCTACACGACCAAGGCCCGAGCTACCTCAACAGCCGAGTCAACTTCTACGCTCCCAAATGCCACCTCCGATCAGCCAACCACGCCCTCGCCGCCGTCCCCCGCATCCGAAGAGCGACTACAGGAGGAAGGTCCTTCTCCTACCTGGCCGCCAAGACCTGGAACTCCCTCCCTCCCGACCTGCGCCTGACCCAAGACCACCTCTCCTTCAGGAAGAAGCTGAAGACCTGGCTGTTCGAGCAGTAGCGGCACCCCCCCCCCCCCCCTACCCCCCCCCCCCAGGGCCTTGAGACCCTACGGGTATGTAGCGCGCTTTATAAGTGTCACTGATTGATTGATTGATTGAATACAATCTGACTCCGGAAACGATTGCAGGGATAAAACCTGTGATCGAATCCATGATTAGACAGGGAATTCTGAAGGAAGTCATGGGCAGTCCATGCAACTCTCCGATCATGGGTTTGCAGAAGCCTAGCGGGAAGTTCAGGATTGTGCAGGATTTACGAAAAGTGAACAACATAGTTGTTCCATGCTGTCCAGTGGTACTGAATCCATCAGTGATACTGTTTCAGATACCGTTCCAAGCTGAGTGGTTTACTGTCATTAACTTTTGTCAGGCTTTCTTCTCGATTCCATTGCACGAGGAAAGCCAATATCTTTTTGCATTTAAGCTGGAAAATCATGTATTAACGTGGTGTCGTATCCCTCAAGGGTATACAGAGAGCCCATCGATCTTTAATCAGTTGCTGAAAAAGAATCTTGAGAATCTAGTACTGCCGCAGAACTCTATTCTCGTACAGTACATAGACGATCTCCTTGTTGCGTCAGACACAGAAGTAGCTTGTAGAATTGACACCATTGCCTTGTTGAACCATTTGGCAGAGAATGGACACAAGGTATTCCCCAGCAAATTACAGTACTGTTTGCCTGAAGTACAGTATCTGGGTCACAGGATAGAGAAGGGAAAGAGGAAAGTGTCGCCTGACAGGATTGAGGCAATCATGAAAATGATGGTGCCTTCGACCCAGAGAGAGGTTAGGATGTTCTTGAGGATGGCTGGCTACTGTCGCCAGTGGATTGCCAACTTTTCCCTGAAGGCGAAACCATTGCAGAAACTGACGCACAAGGATGTAAGTGATCCGGTACCATGGGAAAAGGACTGTATGATGGCTTTCCTTGAGCTGCGAGAGGACTTGTGTGGCGCTCTGGCTCTGGGAATGCCCGATTACACCAAATCATTTTCATTGTTCTGTTGCGAGCGAGAGGGATGTGCTTTGGCAGTTTTAACACAAGATCATGGAGGTGTCCGTAGACCAGTTGCTTACTTCTCGGCTACCTTAGATCCAGTAGCCGCAGCGTTGCCCGGATGTCTCAAATCCGTTCACGCAACAGGTGTCAGCATTGAGAGGTGTGAAAGCATTGTGATGGGTCATCCACTGACGGTACATGTTCCTCACTCAGTAGAATTGTTGATGACCAGGATCAAGACACAGCACTTGACAAATAATAGGCTCACACGCTACGAGCAGGTTATACTTGCTGCGGAGAATGTGACCCTTAAGAGGTGCTCGGTCTTGAATCCTGCTACTTTGATGCCATTACCAAATGCTTTAGACGATGATTGTGAAGACCATGATTGCCTTGATGTGACTGAACTGTGTACCAAACCCAGACCGGATATTGTTGATGAGCCATTGGTAGACCCCGAGGAAATTTTCTTTGTTGGTGGTTCATGTGTAAGAGACAATACTGGTCAGTTGAGAGCAGCTTTCGCTGTTTGTACTATTTCTGGAATAGTGGAAGTGGCTTGCCTGGAAGGAGTACACTCTGCTCAGGTGGCTGAGATAATTGCGTTGACGTGTGTCTGTTTGGCAGCCAACAAGATTCGGATTACCATATACACTGACAGCCAATGTGGGTTCGGTGTGGTTCATGACTTTGGGCAGTTGTGGTCTAAAAGGGGTTACATGACATCATCAGGTTCCCCTATCAGGAATGGAGAATTTGTCAGATTACTGCTGGAGGCTTTGCAGGGTCCAGCAGAGATAGCCATTGTGAAATGCACTGCACATAGCAAGGGTACTTACTTTGTGCCCCTGGGAAATCGTTATGCTGATGAAGTTGCACGTTACTGTGCCGAGCAAGGATACTCGTTTACTGAACAAACTGTTGAAGGGACGCAGGGGAGGACCGAGTTAAACATGATACTGGAAGTGGCTGATACCTGGGATGAGTTGAGGTGCATGCAAGAGCCGGCGTCGGACTATGAGAAAAAGGTGTGGGGGACAGCTGGTTGTGTCAAAGGAGAGTTGGATTTGTGGGTTTTGACTGATGGGAGAGCTGTGTTGCCGAATGAGCTGGTGAGTCCGATGGCACGACAGATACATGGTCCTGTACATCTGGGAAGAGATCCAATGATGCGTGTGTTCAGACAAATGTGGTATAACCCGAAATTGCGAGCGGCTGCGGAAGCGGTATGCCAGAGGTGTGTTACATGTCAACAAATGAACATTGGGAAAAGAACACCAGTCACACTGAGTCACATTGGGAGGTCTGGTGGACCCTTCAATAGGATGCAATTGGACTTCATTGAGATGCCGAGGTGTAATCGCCTCAGGTATGTCTTGGTGATCGTGTGTGTGTTTTCCAAGTTGGTTGAGGCATATCCAACAAGTAGGTGCGATACACTCACAGTAGCAAAGTTATTGTTGAGGGAGCTAGTGCCACGTTTCGGGGTTCCGACCTCTTTGGAATCAGACAGAGGGACGCATTTTAATAGTGAAATCGTGAAAATGCTCTGCTCTGCACTGAACATTGACCAGAGACTGCATTGTAGCTATCGACCAGAGGATTCTGACATAGTGGAGCAAGTAAATGGAACACTCAAGGCCCGAATGGCGAAAGTGTGCTCATCTACGTCCCTGAAATGGCCAGATGCATTGCCGTTAGTGCTAATGAGCATGCGCAGTACACCAGACAGGAGAACAGGTCACTCACCTCACGAAGTACTGATGGGGAGGGCTATGAGGCTACCCTCTGTTCCTTCGAAAGCCTTGCTGAATATCACAGATGATCTGATTCTTGACTATTGCAAGGAACTCTCTGATGTCATCCATTCTGTGTCTCTTCAGGTGCAGACTGATGAAATTCCGGTTTCTACAAACCTTTGTCACGACCTGTGTCCAGGTGACTGGGTCCTGGTGCGGAAACACGTAAGGAAAAGCTGCCTGGATGTGCGCTGGAGAGGACCATTTCAGGTTATCCTGGTGACGAACCTGCTGTGAAGTGTAGAGGATTGCCGAACTGGATCCATGATTCTCACACCCGACGAGTTCCAGCACCTCTGGAAGAAACAGCTCCTCTCGTAGATGAAAATCCAGCTGTGGGGAAGATCCACTAGAGGGGACAAGTCAAGCTGTGGGGGTGTCTGAAGAAGCTGGTAGCTCATCTGATCGAGCTGAAGGAAATCACGACGACAGCGACTCTGAGTCTACCTCTGAATGGGGAAGTTGCTGTGAAGGTGATTCGAGCACAGAGCAAGCTGAAAGTAGTGATGAGCAGGGTGTGTGAACGAGAAGCAGAAGAGTGAAAAGCGCAGAGACACGTTGGCCTGAGAGGCGGAGGCGATTGAACATAAGACTGGCTTCCGAAAGAGATCTTGCCCCTGTTTCTGAAGATTCAGACCAGGAAGAAAGTGAACAAAAAATAGAGCAAGGAGGTCCAAGAACATCAAGGGGGGTGAGAGTACCTTGTCGAAGATATGCCACTCCTGAGTGGACCTACCCTGTGACAGATGCCCGGTGTACTGAGATCAGGGAGGGTGAGGGCTGTGACAGTGACCAGTATAAACCCAAACGTTAAGTTGGATGTGGTGTTGTTGGTGCCAGGACTTGAGATCGAAGGCATACTGACACTCACCGTTCCTAATCCACCTTATCTAAGCAAGATACGTGATTTAATCCTGAATAGACTGATTTTTTCCACATTTGGTCCAGAAATACCAACTCACGAATCGATTGTGCTTCGCATGGAACTTTTGGAATACATGCTAAGTGCAGTTGGAGCAGGTGTGATCATCGATTATTAAAGACTTTTGTAAATAGCTGTTGAACTAACCTAGAGCCGAGTGGAAGAAGAAGAAATTTAGGGACTTTCCACAGAGGACGGAGAAGGGTTAGGGTTGTCTGCTGTTGATGTAAATAAAGGACTAAAAACTACAAGGGGATTTCTGTTTCCAGGTGTGGTTCGAGAGCTTTCAAAATCCAAGAAAGAGACTTTGTGTTGTTGCTGAGAACGAACTACACTGTTCTGAGACCATGGAGGCTGGAAACCCGACTCGTAGAGCTAAGTGCATAGTAGGCACACTTGTAGGAGGAGTGATACTTTTTATTTTCTTAGTAGTTATAGTTTCATATTTAGTGCCACACGAGCAGGCAGTGGAGGTTGAGGGAACACCGACACCTACCACGCCTAGCAAGAAAGAGGTCAATGTAGGAGCTGAGAAAGCTTTGCTATTATAAGAGAGTCGTAGGTTACATGCAGATCTGTCCAAAGGCAATTTTAAGCAGAATGCGTATGCAAAGTTGTTGTATGAGTACATTGATGCAATGGATGCGAAAGACTGTTATGTGTGTATGCAGTTGCCGGCTTCAGTAGATGAGGGTATTAAATACCATCACCTTCCATTAACATATGGAATTTCATGTAGTTTGCTGCTTAGCATATTTTATGGGCGAAATCATTTTGAGTATTTCTTTTCGAATTATGACGCTGTGCTTCCAGAAGTACCTGCTTATAAGCACCTGAATAAGTATGATTATTATAAGTCAGAGGACCGACTTGGACATTTTTTCATTCCAACACAAGAGTTAGACACCTCATATGCTCACCGACACAATTTGACATGTTTGCTATCAGAGACAGAGAAAAGGTTTATAGAACAAGTAGAGGACAGATACAAAAAGCAAAAACAGTTGCGAGATTCAGGGCAAGGTAAAGTTGATTGGATGGATGAAGAGAAGCAGCACATGTCAAGAGGGAGCTATGGCCCGATAGCTCTAGATGAGGTACAGAAGGGGAAGCTGTGTATTCACAGACCACAGACGTATTATGAGAATGTGTATGTGGGTCATACTACATGTGAGCACACTTTCACATTGGAGTATTACACAAAGGATTTCTTGCAGGGCGTGGTGCAGGTGATTCCTACTGTGTATTTTGTCTGCGGAAGGAATGTGTATGTGCGATTGCCGGAGAAATGGTATGGGACATGTTATCTAGCGATTATTTTTCCCAAGATATACCATACTGAGGATTTTGCTCTCTTGGAGGGAGGACACCAGACGAGAGTAAAGCGAGGTGAAAGTGCTGGTGCAATAGTTGGAGATGTGTTTGGAACAGTGATACCCATGTTGGGGTGATTTTGAATGACGTGAAGATACGGCGGTTGGCAACTGTGGTGGATGAACTGTCAATGAGTATATCTAAGTCATTAGTGCTGGTTGAGGGTGAGATGTTGTTGATAAGGACGATGGTTTTACAAAACCGTCTTGCCTTAGATGTCTTCTAGCAAAAGAGGGAGGAGTCTGTAAACTTTTGAAGGTCCAGGAATGTTGCACGTATATTCCAGACAATTCCAAGGATCTGGGGAAATATATAAGTAACATTACTGCCATTCATTATGAAATTGAGGATCTGACGCAAGAGAACGTGTGGGAGAAGGTTGGCAAAGGATTTGGAACAGTTGGAAACTGGTTTGCAAACTTGGGAAAGAGTGTCCTTGGATTTGTACTGAAACCCCTCATCATAGTTGTGGCATGTGTGATTGGGTTGTGGGGTTTGGTAAGAGTGTGCAAGTGGTACAGGTCAACTAGGTTGGAGAGATCGATGAGAGCGCAAGAGCAAAGAATGGAGAGACTGCAGGACAGTCAATATCAGAGCTTGAGAGCAATGGAGATGTTCTAGCGAGGGAAAGTGGTGACAGGCTCTGTTTAACTCGGTTCTTACCTTAGGGATGGTGTGGTGATGGTGATGACACAGGTCATCAAAGGGGGGAACTGAGAGAGCGCAGAACAGAGTTAAAAATTGTAGGGGTGCATCATATTCACAAGTAGTCAGCACCCACATATATAAAGGACTTACTAATTGTGTTCAAATATAATGTAGGGTTGAGAACTAATGTAGTTGGTATTAGAGTTACACTAAGAGCTAATGTAATGTGCTTTAAAAATTAATAATGCTGTTTAACATAGAGGTGCCGTTTGCTGTGGAGTATTTCACTAATAAGAGAGGTGTTTAATAAATCACCATTGTGCCTTTAGATTCGCTTTAATAAACTCACAGTTGTAACTTTTAAATGCGTTTGAATGGCTTAGGTAGAGAATTGTATTTTGCATTAAAGATTGATGTTAAAGAACGTAGATGTATTGCTTATGTTAGGATGTTGGTGCACATAAACGTGCAAGAGGCCCATTTCATGAAAATCGTGTAGGCCTGATTTTGAAATACCTTACTTAGCATTAAATCGTAGAAATCTTGTTGGAGAAAGCTGCTTCAGCTAAAGTCAATTGCAACATTTAGAATTTGTGAGCCGATTCACATGCGTTCCTTTGCAGGTGCAGGACGAAGTAGATAGTGGAGTAGAAGGGCCCATTGTGTATGAGAGTTAGGATGCTAGGCTCAGACGTGGAGAGTAGCCGAGGAATTCAAGGAAGCAACTTGAAGCGAAGAAGAGCCTGGGACCCAAGGATGTTTTAACAGACAAGGATGGAGAGGTGCCATAATGGAAAAATCTGGAAATCAACACCTTCTCTAGGGGCGTACCTGAAGGCGTGTCGTTCGCATTGTGGGGTTTTGTATTAGGGACAGCACCCTGAGGGTGGAGGTAGAGCAGATGGGCTGAGCAGTCAGAGAGAGAGGTTGGTTAGGCAGAGAGCTTAGCTAAGACTGAGTAGCCTGAAGATTGAGATTGAAGGAAAGTGAGTGAACTCTTTTGAGAGTCACCACTGCTGACACCTTTTTCTGAATGGGACATTGTTAAGTAGGGATGTCATCTAGAGTAGTGTAGGGACAGACTAATCTGGATTTTATTATTTTTATAAATGCTTACTAAAACTCAGGGTATAGCAATTCTTGTTAGCCTGATGATTCTTGAATTGGTACTTGTATTATTTCTGAGTCGACTGAGATTCTTCCGTAGGATTATGTTTGTATTAGTGCCTGTTTACCTTTTGAATCTTTTGCTGAGATGTTTATACATCCAGTTGTTTCTGGCTTTGTAATACATTTTTGAACTTAGTTCCTAGTCAGTGGTTCTTTGGGGGTACATGGGGAATTTGAAGAAATTGCCTAATCATTGTTTACATAGATTTTCCTAATTCACTCTATGACAGGTAAAAAGGTCTAGTCGACCTGTGTCTGGGATTCTGGAGAATGGTAAGCAGACTCTAGAAGTAAAATCCCGCCCCTTCATCATGTTACCGGAGTTCATATAGTGTAGCATTCAACTTTGCATCTTGTGGCTGAAATGGAAAGTGCAGATGTGAAAGTTTTTACTTGAATTCATGGTGCAAGGGTACAGTTTTTGTACGCACATGAGGCAGGTGGGTGGAATTCACGGAATTACAGAAGAATTCTTCAGGAGTCAGTGGAATTTAGCCAAGGTGCGTAAAATACGCAGCTCACACTGCAATTTAGCGTCAGTAGCGCGGCCTGCACTGAAAATCAGAGAGAACTGTACTGTTGGGGGCAGATTTATGTTGGACTTGCGCCACGTTTGCGTCACGCAACGGCGGCGTAAACGTAGCGCATCCCTGCGACCTATTTACAACGTGACGCATCTAGGCAGATGCGTCACGTTGTAAAGCCCTGCGCCACATGTGGGCGTTCCGGCGCAGGGTGGGCGATCCGGGGCAGGTGCGCCTCGCAAAAGTGGCTGAGTGAAATCTACTAGATTTCACCCAGTCACTTTTAGGCTAATGCTGCGTCAAAACCCTGAGCCTGCTTGAAGCAGGCGTAAGGCTTGACGCAGCATTGGACAAATAGGGCACCCTCGAGGCTTGCGGGAGCTGCGTCGCGCATGTGACGCAATTCCAGCAATGCGTTACCTTTACGTCATAAATGCGTCACGCATCTGTGCCGTTTTTGCCCCATGGTGCGCCGCATTGTAAATGCGGCGCACCATGGGTGGCGGAGCTGCAGCGCACAATAACTGGCGCATCCCTGGGAATGCACCAGTTATTGTAAATCTGCCCCTTAGTACCTAAAGGATTGGCCAAATAGTATTTAGGATGAAACACCTCGACCTACAAATTCGACCTTGGCAATCCAGATGGCGCTTGACAGGTCAGATGGACCTTTGCCCCTGTAGTACGAATGGAGCTGGAACAAAACACAAGTCATGCGTATATTATCAATTGCCAGATCCTTAATATACAGTAAATAATGAGAGGTGGAATACTTTTTTAATCAGATCAAGCACAAAAAATGTTCATGGTTAGTTGCAGCTTCAGTTCTCATTTATAATATGCTTGTCAACATGCATATTTTAACTACAATATTAATTTCAACATGTACCTTCAGCTCAGCGATGATGGAAATGTGACTGATCAGGTAACGAGTTACTGTAAACAAGTATTATTAACTATGATACTCTTAATTCCATGCATCATAATACATTATTTACATTTCTCTGTTTCCACATGGGAAAAGTGTCCCAATGAAGAATATTTTATAAAGAAGTATTTTTATGAAGAACCCACCAGAAATATTGCCCAAAAAAGAATTAAATTAACATTAATTAGTCTAGAATGGAAAACGACCTAAAATTATGTAAGAAAATACATGTATTATAATCAACACCACCAACATTAACCACAGCCCTATCCGTAACACTAAAGCTAATTCTTAGCCTTGCTTTACACAAACTGTATCCCTATATTTAAAAGTAACTCTTCATCTAACCAAACGTTTAACCATAAATCATAGCCTAAACTCATCCAATCTGTAACTATTGCCTTTTTAAACACTGTTGAACCTTACTGATAACAAGCTAAATACATTTTTTAGTGTCATTTTTAATTTCGTTACAGAGGCTTAAAAGCAAAATCTGTTATTGCTACTTCTGTTCACAATTTCTTCATAGTGGTAATTCTTCAGAAATGTTTCTTCAGATTATGTGTTCCTTAACACAAATGTAGTTTTGTGCTATTCATGTTTTCCCAAGTATTTTTATTCGAACATAAGTCAATTTTCACGTTATACTACAATGTAATAGTCAAATGTTTATGCCTTGGCAGACCTATACAGACGTTTGTCATTTTACACATGTCTTCTGATGATCCTCAAATGTGATTCTTTTTGCTAAGCACCTTACAACTTTGTACCCTCACAGAACTTCCTCATGTACTTCGCTGTTTGCATTTTTTAAATGATTGAGGGGCATATTATGAAGGGATTTATCTGCGCTTTTTTGGTTTTAAAAGCCAAGAAAGTTGAGATAAAAAGATCTCCCTATTACCTAGCTGTCGCTAACACCAGTTAGCGACAGCTAGTAGGAGATAGCGACCATCTTGAGCCCCGATTTGCATGTCAGAAAAATGTATCACTAATGACATGCAAAGTGGGCATGCCAATATGTCAGCAACTGGAAACAGTTGCTAACATCGCTATCTCCTATTACCAACTTTTGAAGATATTCTTGCTAAGCGCGAATATCTCCAAAAGCTAACACCTGCCCAGGAGCAGTTCTTAGCCATGTTATCCAATGGGAGGTGGATAACATGGCTAAAAGCATTAGCTCGGTAATGCCTGAATATCGCTGATTTTTCAGCGATATTCATGCATTATTGCCGATTTTTATCGCATTTGCGATAAACCTTGGTAATACCAAGGTTTATCTACGGTAAAAATCGCTGCAGCTCGGCGATAATTGTTTCTCGCTAAACAAGCAATAGAGATAATTGTCGCTATTGCTTGGTAATATGCCCCTATGTTCCATATCAACCTTGTCGACTAGAATCAACGCAATTCTAGTCTGCTTCCAGACACAAACATCACTGGTGTGCTTGGCATGGGACTTTATACGAAAAACTCGCATGGGGGAAAAGTACCTTGACTGACACATTACCATAGCTTCTTCACCCTCATTCAACAACCTTCTTACATGTTCACTCCCTTCCACAAAGATCATTGCCCCAGTAAATAGCCTGGACCTTCCTTCTATCAGCCACTACTTTTTTAACAGATAAGAATCAATAGTGTGATGTCCCATTAAATCACTGTTCAATTTGAAACCAAGAATTCACCCCCTCAACAACACAAAAGGTGTGACACCAGTTGTTTAATTAGGCATCGATCGCATAGGCCTCAACATATCACGAACGACGTGTTTCCAGTTGAACTAAACAATTGCCCCTGGGATGAAATAATGAGGTGCGGCGTGATTAGTACCATATTCAGATAGAAATGTCTCAATATCTTCAGAGTCTAATTGCATGGCATTATCAGTCGGAAATTGATTAGGAAAACCTTCCCTACTGAATAGTCCTTGCAAAAAATCTATAACAGTACAATTCAATGTTGTTGATAAAGTCACTGAGACATGTAATCTACTAACACCAAGGCCTATTATGAAACTTCACCCAGGACATTCGGTGGACCAGCAATGCTCAAGCTCAACTTAGACCAGGCATACATGGTAGTTTCCACTAGAATTAATGGAGACAATTTCGTAGTTTGGCTTATATCACTTGTCATGGTCTGTTATACTGCTTCTAAATACTAGAATGTCATCCTGGAAATATAAAACCCTATCCTGAGCCTGGAACATTAACCCCTTCACTGCGGCGGCTATTCCGCCGCAGTGCTAAGGGGGCGGGGCGGAAATCAGCAGGGGAGGGGTTAATCACATGAGCCTTTGAAAAACTTTGGAAGCTGATGCAAGGCTGAAAGGCATGTGTTTGTAATGGAATGCTCAAACTGGAGTGACAAATGAGGTGAGATGTTTGGAATTATCAATTAGCATTTCCTGGTGGAAAGTGGCGGATATATCAAGAATAGTAGACACCACACCCCACTTCAAAGTGCACAGCACCTCATTAATTTTGGCTAGATTTTCATGATCCACCCAAATATTATGGTTCAAATCAGATAAACTCTATGCATAATCTCAACGTCTGGTCAGCTATAAGAGCAAGAACAACCACCCAGAACCATCAATAGGTTCTATAATTTAATGATAGTACAAGCAGTTTAACTCATTCTGTGATTTACCCCTAGAAAACTGGTACATTGCGAACCCTGTAAACTACAGATTTGACGTCGTCTTTCATCACAATTTTGTGCTGAAATCCCCGCAACGTGCCAAGTTTTTTATTAAACACTTCAAGAAAATGTTGGATCAAAACACTCGCAAGAGGACACATTCATGCAACTTCCACACCCAGCATGGGATTTAGATATAAACAGGATGATTAGAGACTAAATTCCCCTTGATCATTCCACCATAATAAATTGTATCCAAACTTGGCTACACATACCACAGCCATTGGAGTTATATTCTAAAATTCAAGTTGTCTGTCAAATTCTCCTTCAACCTCAATCTTCGCACCTCCATAGGCAAACATATTTACACAAGGTCTTAATTTGACAGTTCAAAATTTCTTAAACACTTCTGACCCTATGCATGTAATTGGTGAGCCAAAATCCACCACAATTTGTGTTTTGTGCAACCACACCTAAAACTTTTTGGAATATTTTTAACTCACGTAGTATCACTTTTCCAATCACGTTTAGATTCCACTTTTGCTGTTGTATTCTTGGGATCTTTAATTAAACCCTTTTACTGACAATTGGTAATTTCATTGCACAGGGCAGCGCCACTCAGAGAAGACAATTCTTTAAGGTGGGCATCAGAATTCTCTTTTGCCATGGTGACAGAGATGCCTGGCTACAGATCTGAATTGTCAGTAGAAAACAAATATTCCTGCTGCATGTTCATTCAATTAACTAGTCAGAAATAATGTTTGTGCATGTTGCAATAATTACAGATAATGTTCAAAGTTCTTAAAGCTGAAACAAAATCATCAATCAATTGTCCTTTATTGTTGGGAATTTGTGTCTTTCCAGTACCACATTCCTACTAGGTGAACAATGTTTGTCAATTGTATATCTGTGGCATACTCATCTACAATATGCTTCTATGCTTTTTAGTGAGATATAATGCTCACTTAAATCAATGGTAACGTTTTTTAAAATAGACCTGCCTTCAGGACCTATGATGTGTGCTAATGATGCATTCTTTTATTGCTGAACCTGTCCCCCTCAAAAGAATCAAGAGGCTTTGAAAGTATTTTTCCACCATGACCACACCAACGGTAGAGGAGGCATTATAACTTTAATATAATAATATAGATGTATAGGTATAATGCAGTACTCAATAAAATCCTCAACGAAATCCTACCTCTTTTATTGGGTACCCACACAGGAATCCAAAAATCTGGGTAAGAAATACACCTTAAATGAACCTCCAAGCTCAGTAACAGACTCCAGAATTCTATGGGAATACTGACAAACTGTGTGTGTAATAATACACAAACAATGCAAACAATAGGTAGCCTGAGATTGTTTTTGCCGTACATAATATGGACAATGAAAATGCCCCAATAACTGCCTCACTTCAAGATGGCAGCACTGACTTGTCTACAGCGGTCAATGATGAAGTCAACAAAGTTTTCCCAACAAATTCTTAGTTCCAAGACTGCAACTGTGAGGGTAATGCATCGTCCAGTAGTGTCCATTAATCTGGCCAAGTAAAGTCAGGCAATGGTGTCAGGCTTTGGAACAGCACCATGTTGAGCAGGATCACATGGTCCTGCAGAAAAAACTTTGCCACGTCATGCAAGGAACGGCAGGGGTTACAAAGAGCAAAGGAAGCATCTGGCAGAAAAAATAGTGAGTCAGGCCCGTGGGTGACGCCCTGTCACAGTAGTGGCACCCGCAGATTCCCCCTGCTGGGAAGACCAGCTTTGCCAGTAGCTTTGCAACGCTGCCCAGTCACCCCTCTTGATTGCTTTAAGTGTTATTGGTGTGTCCCCCTGTACCTGATTTTGGGGAACACTAGTTTGGTAGTGGCCATTGTGGGGTGAGACTGTGATAGGGCCCATGTTGTGGGACTGTTCCCAGGCTATGAAAACTTATTAAAACTACCGAAGGCCCAGTTGTAGGAGGCCAGGTGCCCGGAAGTGTGTGTGTCAGGGGGCAGGGACCACTAGACTCTATTTGTGAGACGCCCAGATGGCTCTGTGCCCAACATAAATCCTGGCTACCATAACAGGTGTAATAGAAGTGCAAGGGTGCTGTGTTCAGGATTGTTTATGGTAACATATAGTGTGATGCTATGTTGTGGGTAACTCTGGGATAAGCCTGACTGCTCTGCCAAGCTACCAAGGGGGTGAGCAGGGGCTATCTTGGATGTGTAACTCCCTTATTCTGACTAAAATTATAGGTGCTGGCTGTCTCTGGTGCATACCTTAGACAACGAGAACTCCCATTTCTAACAGACCTTGAACTACCATGCTACGACAATCCATAGGGAGCTATTTGAGTGTCTTCCGAAGAGACCTTGGGAGGCCAAAGCAGGCACCTGCAACCAAGCCATGGGCACAAATAATATCTGATCAAGGCCGTACGTACACAATAAACAGCATGGGTCTCAACAAAGAGCCCTGTAACACTCCACACTCTGCCGGTGTATCTCTGACAAAAGGGACCCTTCGCTATCCTGGACGCTCATGCTGGCTAGGAATGAGGTTAGCCACTTTAACGCTGCCACTGTAATTCCAATTTTTCCTGACCTTTCGCATACAATTGAGTGGGAAACCTTGTCAAAGGCTGCGCTCAAGTACAAAAGAATGAACACAGCTTTTCCTCCCTGGTCCAATGTATTTTTAAGGTCCTCTGTGGCCAATAATAAGGCTGACTCTGTACTGCAAACAGTGCGGAAACCAGTCTGCGTCTGGTGCAGCAGTCTAGTGGAATACAAAACATCAGAGAGAGCCCCATATATCAATTATTCTAGGATCTTTCCGACCCCGGGAAGTAGCAAAAAGTCTCTATGTATGTTATGTTTACTAATGCAGCTTTTGTTAGAATCCTTAAAACTGGAACACACGTCAGAGTTAAGTATGGGCATAGCTATATCATCATCATTATCATCATCATAAAACTTGATTTGGTCATTACGACCATTAAAGTGCATAGGCGAACAGTACAATATATTCAATATTGCAAAATATTGTCATGTTGCGTTTTAAAGCCTACATGGATGACAGTGAAAAATAGCAGCTCACTTACTAAAATCAAAGTTAACAACAGGAAATGGGCTGGTAAAAAAATTAATTCTCACCAGATAAAGTCTAGAAGGAAATACATACAAACGCCCATGCCTGTAATTTAACAATCCAAAAGTGCATAAAAAATTGATTTAAAATATAAAAGTGCTAAGCTACTTTATCTTTGGAATGAGCGCATCTGGTAAGATCTCAAGTATAAAACAACAATCATGGTAAATAATACTTTTACCAAGACCGTGCGACATGAAGATGGAGACCTCAGTGGGAAAAAACCTTTAAAAGTACATAAAGTGCTAATGCCTAACGTTCAAAGATACAATATTACATACGTTTTTGTGTATACAGTATAAGCACTGGTTACAATTTTTGGATGGTAAACTCTATTATTGCACGGCTGAGCCTTCAAGTGTAATCAGCACTTAGAGTAGTATGTTTTGGTGTAGCATAATCCGTTTTATTGTGATTCACCTAGGCTGATACCTTAAAGAATACATTACGTATGCTCTGTGGATAAGATCTCAATAGTTTGGGCATAAATCCTGTGTTTGTTTATTTCACGAATGTCAGATTAAACTATTGTTTATTGGAGTTAAGATTGGGGTATGATCCTAGGATGTACTTTGATCATTTTTTAATACCTGACTCCTAATTAACCACATTTTCCCCCAAAATGTAGCCACTGCGCATACTACTAATGGCCTTGTATCTGTTCTGAGGATGCGCAATGCTTCTTGATGACATCAGGTTCCCAATCATCTACAGGCAGGGTCTATCCATTTAATCACGCAATTTTATATGGTGGGCATACAAAGTGGATATGTTTGGTTGTCTCTTCGGTCTTGAAGCAGCATGGACAGTGGCATGATGTGGCCAACGAGCCCCTGTTCCATGACGCTGTGAATCATTTCAAGGGGAGGCAGTCAAACCTAAATTGGATGTATAGCTTTCTCTCTTGTGGAATAGTGTTGAACTCCATTTATGGCTCACACACACTGTTAGACCTGACATCATTGGTTTGAGTCTCTCCTCCATTTTTTTCTGTTTGCCTCCACTGTTTTACGATGTTTTTGCTGGATAATGCTTTGGGCACTGTGCCACTGCTGATCAGTGCCACAGTGCAAGTGCTCCCTATGTTAAATTAATGTATCGATTGTATTCCATGTTTGGCTTATTTGGTTTACTGTCAGTCCCTAGTCTAGTGCACCAGGAGTGCCGGGGCTTGTAAATACAAATGCCGCTCGTGGGCTTGCAGCACGTGTTGTGCCACCCACAAGAGCGGCCTCGTAAAAGAATGTCTACGGGTCGGTCATTGCGAGACCTACGTGCAGTCTGGTACTGTCACGCGGACTGTGCAAGTATACCTACTTGCCAGCCCCTCAAACCTTCCCTTAACTTCATTTTAGTCACCCCTATGGTAGGCCCACGGGCAGGGTGCGTTGTACGTATAAGGTAGGACACGCCTGACCAAGTTGGCATGTCCTAATAGTGAACAACAGCCATCTTCGTTCTTCACTATTGCGAGGTAACCTGCTCTCCGTTGGTTAGAATGGGCCGCCGGGATTATTAATGCTATGATCCTAGCTGGCTCGGGGAGCATGGTGCAATGTCAAGTTTGGTATCCCTGAACTCGGGGTTTAATTATGCATCCGTTGGTGTGGATGGTTTTTGGACTCTGGGTTTGAACATAGCACTTTTAGAAAGTGTCTATTTTCTTGTCTAACCATTTCTGGTTTCTGCTGGTCTTGCGTGTGTGTGACAGGAGCTGGGTGGCTCCAGAGGTCTGGATGAGTCAGTGTGGGATGAGTGGGACATTTGCGTTGAGAGTAGGGGGAGAGTAGTTGCTGATAGCCTGCCCTGCCTGATACAATGCTGGCTCCACCTCCTGCCAAGTGACTGATGGCTCTGTGCCTGCCGTGGACGATCCTGGCCCCACCTCCTGCCAGGAGGCCGATAGCTCTGCTCCTGCCGGTGACAATGCTGGCTCCACCTCCTGCTGGGCGTCTGAGGACCCAGCCCTGCTCAGTGAATAGGCCAGGTGCTTCTGCCTGGCTCCACCCACAACAGACCCGGGATGTTGGGAAATTCCCCTGCATGGACAAAGGGATCAAAGCCGAAAAGGGGTATAAGAGAAGGACCCCTGAACTAAGAAATCAGATCACTTCTGACAAGGAACCCTGAAACCAAGGACAAGAAGCCTGCTGATTCAAGGACTTGCCTACCCCTTCTGCCAGTGTGCTGTTTGCTGGGGGGAATCCTGCAGTGCTTCTTTTTGTTTTTGCCAAGGAAACCAGGAGAGAGGAACTGTGTGTGTACTCTCACGCTTGCTAAGAAAATCTCCAAGGACTGGAAGAGTGCCAGTCTCCTGCTGAAGTCACAGGGCTAAAGGACTTCATCTGCTTAAAGTGCTATTTGCTGGAACCTGTGAATCCAGCACCTCTGAAAGAACCAGCAATCTCGACGCCGACGGACGTTGCCGAATCCAGCTCGACACCGTGAGTGACGGCTCAAGTGTCCCGCTTCCTCGACGCCGGCCGCCGGGCCTGATCGACGCCAGCAGCAACGCCAGTGAGTAGTGAGTTCGGCTCCAGCTCCAAGGGAACTCGTGTCTGCACCGCTGCTGATCGCATCGACTGCGTGCCCTCTCGACGCCGTGAGCGCTGCTCACTCTTGCAACAGCATCATCGACATCGACGACTACTGAGGCCTGATCGACTCCGAAGACGCGACGCCGGATTGCTCGACGCCGCTGATCATCGTGTGCTTCATTTTCCAAGGTACTGTGTTGTTGGGGGTCCGTGTGACTCAGGGCTCGACGTAGCGCTCCTCGCGGTTGACGCCAAACCTTTGGATTAACTTTGCCTCGACGTCGTGTAACTCCCGTGTGGGTTACATTGTTGCCAAGAACTGTGTTTCCAGGAAGAAGAATTGCTTTGATACAAAAGACTTTGTGCTAAAGAAGAAACTACCTTTGAACTATTTTCCCCTTCCAAGAGTATTCATTAAGATTGTGTACCTTTTTGTCGTTATTTGGTCTTGTGCTATGCCTTATGTAAAAATCCTTATTTTTATAATACTACTGTGTCGTGTCCATTTGTAGTGTGTTCACTTTGTTACTGTATGTGGTCATAAATGCTTAACACACAGCCTCTGAGATAAGCCTGTCTGCTCTGCCAAGCTACCAAGGGGGTGAGCAGGGGTTATCAAAGGGTGTGATCCCCTCGCCCTGACTAGAAAAGGAGTGTCCCTATTTGTCAGAAGTGCATACCTCTGCCAACTAGAGACAGCCGGCTCTAACACACACCAAGCAACTTAAACTCCAAGAATGCTATCGTAAGGCGGCTTCCTTGTGTATGTGTGATGACTCTCTCTGCCACCTAATTCCAATAATAAGACTTGACCCGCTCTCTAATAGGTAGTGAGCTGGTATCTGTCACTTCCCATAGGTTCCCCAGGCCTATTGCGGAGAGTGATATCTCTATATTACCGAACCAGCCAATTTTTTTAAAGAGATCATTCTTAAAGACATCTTCAAGGGCAATTGCACAGTGGACAAGCTCAGGTGTTTGTTTTAAACGGAGCCAAAAGAGAAGTGGGAGAAGCCTCACCTTATCCACTATTGTAATTCTGCCCATGTCTAACTGTAAAGGGTTAAGCGGGGTACTCTGGGGAAGGGAGCAAAGTGATCTTAGAAATTTGTTTTCAGCTCGAAGTAAGCCCTCCAAGTTGTCAAACCCCCAGATTTTTGCCCCATACAGGGCTGAACCAACCAGCTTCTGGTCGCATATCTGAAGTAGGGCTGCAATTGGTCTAGTTTGTGACGCCCTGTATTCTAGAATTAAAGCCACAGTTGTTTTCCTCTGCTGGAGGATACGCATAGAGATGTGCTGTTTCCATTATATTTTTTCTGTGACAGTTACACCGAGATAACCAAAGTAATCCACCCTTTCCAGTGGGATCCCACCGAGTAGCAGTTCCCCTCTAAATGGTTTGTGGGGATTCATTAGCAAGAGTTTTGTCTTCGAGGTGTTGACTTCCAATCCTCTCATTCCACAGAAAGACATAAAATGATCAAGTAGCAGTTGGAAACCACTAGGGGTTTTCGAGACCAATAGCGTCTCATCCGCAAACAGTGGGGTAGTTATTTTTATACTCCCAAATGAGGGAGCGCCAGCATGTACTTCCGCTAGATGTTTCACCACACCATTTATTAAATGCGAGAATAGGGTGGGGGCTAGAACACAGCCTTGTCTTACCCCTCTTATGACTTTTATTGGATCCAACAATTGCCCTTGATCCCCCATCGTAATCTTGCTTACCTTCCCTTGTGCATCCGTACTAGGAGTGCTAAGATGTCATGTGGGAGCCCCAGATCTTGTAGGACTTTCAAGAGCTTGGCTCTGGGGATAAGATCTAAGGCTGACTTTAAGTCGATAAGAGCAGTGTAGAGACCCCCTGCTCTATTGTTATAGTCTTCCAGGTTAGTAGAGTGAAACAAAAGACTTGGTCAATTGTACTGATTTTCCTACTGAACCCTGCTTGGTAGGGGGATAGTATGTTATTCTCCTCCATCCAATCAGTGATTTTATTAAGACGTGCACAGGCGAAAACCTTCTGCACTCCGTCTAGTAAGTAGATCGGCCTGTAATTGGAAGGTAGCAAGCGGTCCCCCTTCTAATAGACCAGAATGACCTCTGCTCCTTGCCATGATTGAGGTATAGGGGCCCGACCAGCAATTCCATTTGCTAAAGACCGGATGTAGAGGGACCAGTTAGTAATGTCAACTAGAAAGACATCTCTGGCTACTCTATCTGGACTTGATGCTTTGTTTTTAAGCATAGAATTAATACTTTGGATTATGTAGGCTGAAGAAAATAGATCATTATCAGGCTTCATATTGGTGTAATCCTTGGAGGAGCCTTCGATGTCCGTCAGACCTGATCCTGAGTAAACCTCTGAGAAATGATCAAACCAAGCAGCCTTTATAATATTATTGGTCGGTGGTCTAGGTCTTTCAGCATCTCCCCTTGTTACAAGCAACCAGAACTGCTGGGAATCCTTCCTTAGACAGGCTTCACAAATATGTCGCCATCAGTCCTCGACCCACTCCTTTTTTGCTTCCCTCTGAGCTTTTTTGTACAATCCCCTATCTAATCTTATGTTAGTTGAGTTCTTAGTTTTAATCTCATCTGCCAAATGTAACTGTGCTTCCTTGCACTTTTGGTTAAACCAGGAGTGCTACGAGCTAATTGGTGTCTTCTTGCAATGGGATCTCGGGCAGATAAAGTGGGAAGCTAACTGTTTAAAAAAGGAGGTGTGTATGTCTGTGACCACTGCAAGCTCCTCTTGCTGCTCAATTCTATTTTGGAGCTTATTGATGTTTTCTTGGAGAGTTCAGTCTTGTTGGCATCCATTACTACACACGCCCACTTTTGTCATTGGTTGCATTTGTGGGATATAGTTCCTTGAAACTGAATATTGCGCCCTAAGTAATGTTGTTTTTGCTCCAGTTCAAAATCATGGCAAGCTCAAACAGGTTATCGTCGCTGTCTGTTGTTTTTCTAACAACCATATTCTGCACTTCCGGCCACAACCTCACATCTATTAATACATAGTTGATTCAGCTTGTATTGGTAGTTCTGTTGAAGGTATTGGCTCCCATCTTGTCAGAGTTGGTGCGGCCATTAGCTGCCCTAAGCCCATACTCAAGAGTTATGGCCTGTAGCTGCAAAGCAGTTTGTGTCCATCTTCTGATCGGTGGTAAATCGATGGCGGGGGACATGCCATTGTACCTCTATCCGGTTGCTGTAAGATGCATCTAGCGACTCCAGTGACTCAAATGTAGTATTAAAATCTCCTGCTACTATAAGAGGTGATGAGAACTCTCTCTCGTCAAGGGTTTTTTCTGTGCTTGAAGGGTTGGTGAGCTTGCACCTGCCTTAACACCACAAGCGTAGACACTAAATATATCCATCATCCTGCTATTTCTGCCCCTGAGGCTTATTGCAAGTATGTTGGGGTTATTGATCCTAATCTCTTTGATAGTACATAGCAGGTCCATCTTGACCCAAGTCATCAGCCCCCCCTGAAGATCTTCCTGGTCGATTAGTAACTGTTAGTTAGAACAAGGTAACGTTCCCAGGGATAAAGACAGGTGCAGTCGCCCAAATTTCTTGTAGGATGCAGACATCAAATTGTTCAATGTATTCAATCCAGTGCAGGAGTGCTACCTTAGGTCTTTTCCCAGCCACATTCCATGTCAATATGCCAAGTGTAGATGTCAAATCTTCTAATCCTAAGCTGACAGAGTGATGATGTTCCTCCGTTATACGGCAGGTCTGTGGAAATGGGGAATTTGGTTGCTGGTCTAGGCTTGCCAATATTGAGATTCCAGTGGTAGACAGCTGTGGAATAAAGGACTCAGAACAAGGAGTCTGCAACGTGGCTGAAGAAGTGGTTGGTAGCACTCCTGTTTTCGGTATCTCTGACGCAAAATAATTGGTCTTTTCAAGGTAGCTGGTGGTCTTATAAAATGTGTTGTTAGGGCATGTCAGTCAATCATTCAGTGATAAAGATGAATTGGAACCCACCAAGGCGCCAAACCTTCTGTGTACATGTGACTGTGAGGAAATTAAAGGGTTATATTTCATCCTAATGTTAGTGGCCATGGGAGGACAGATTCTTGCCTCCAGGGCTATAAGACTGTGGACTAAGTCCACGTCTCTTAAGTGAAGTTCGATGGAATCCGTATGGGAGGCACTTTGAGATATTCTTTTTGCCCAGAGAATATCGTCCCTGATTATTGACCTGCACCCCTTTATTTTCCTGATCCAATGGATTGATTTATTGAGCAGTGAATTATGGTCCTCTTGTTTGCCCTTCGGTTGGACGTTAGGCACGTTAATCATAAAGATACTCTTGGTGGGACATTAATCCTGATTCTGCCTTGGAATGAAGAGGCATTTGTTCTCATCCTGCTTTGTTCTGATGTAACTTATATTTCTATTTTCTATTAGGCAACGAGTTGGAATAGACATTAAGGGGACTGGATTACTCATAGATTTTATGATGGTTCTCTTGCATATATATGGAATTCAGTTTAGTAGAGAACTAGTGGTAGGTTCAACTGTGTTAACTCTAGATCGCCCATTGTTCACAAGAAGCTTCACTTGGTGTAAGAGCCCTAGGTTCATTGATTTTAGTGAACTAACTTCGTCCCTAAGTTCAGAAATAATCTTGCAAGTATCGCTCTCTTCAGTTGAATGCTGTACTTGGGAAACCACCCCACTGCCATCTAGTGCCTCATTTTGAGTATTCAAACGTACTGCAACTGGGCTTGGGGACGGGGTAGCCCTCGCTGCCTCTTTCTGCCTTCCCTTTGTTTGTTCTGGCTGATCTTGAAGTAATCAAAATCGGTTTGATAAAGGAATATTATTGGTAGTAGTACTGTCAATCCTACCATTTATTACGCTAGTGTCTACCCCTGCGGTGGCAGAGGGGAAAGCCCCAAACTCCCTATCATACTCCGCTAGTGTACAGTGCATAATAGTAATATGCCTAGGAGCTTGGGGCACAGTGCTCCCTGTAGCGTGCCTGGTAAATATGGACAGGATTCCCTTAGCTTTATTAGCGCAATTAGATTTTAAGCAAAATGATGGAGCTGGTTCTGTGGCGGAGTGCTGGTTAGCTGGTGTGGATGGAGTGATGGGAGGGCTGGTGGGTGAAGCTAAGATGTCCTTACATTCTACCAATAAATTGTCGATGCAATCCAGAACACAGTTTTTAGCGGCTGATTTGCGCCCCATTTTGGCTTTACTGGCTTTCCTACGCCCCCCTCTGACCTCCCACCCTCATTGTTGTCATTCTCAATAGCTTTCCTTTTCCCCATGTCAAAAGATATCAGTAAGATCAAAAATAGATCTTCATCTACCCCAAACACCCAAATACCAAAGAAAACAGCAAAGATAAAAATAATAATAATAAGTAGAAGAGCATTATCAACGAAGCAGGCTTTGTTAATCAGGTATTCAAGGTGAAATGTGAAAAATAAGACATTTAGTCAGTGCATATGCTTCTAAGACCCGCAGGTTCTGACTGTATCAGTCCACAAGTCCCAAAGATTCCCACTTAAATCATGTAAGACAGGGAGCCAAGGGAGGTGGCCCTGCCCTGCCTCTTTCTGGCAATGACGGGCAAGGACGGGCCCGCCCTTGGACCATAATTGGCCCGGGCGCGGCCCGCGTACTTCCCGTGCAGCGGGGCCTCTCGTAGGAAGAAGCTTTTATACTGCTGATATAGGACAAGTTTTGAACTGGTCTGGTCTTTTCACATGAAAGTTTGATAATATATTATGTACTTCAGTACGAAGATGACATATCTATTAATATTTTTAGCTCAAAGTTCTGTATACCAATTTTAGTAGAGTGGGCTTAGTATCATACACTATATGTGGTAACATGGGAATGCCTATGTACCATCCATGGGACACGCCATTGCAGCAAAGCAATGCAAAGCACTGCAAAATGCTATTTACACAAATTATAGGGCTAATTTTTGGGGCAAGGACCAGTAACGGCCGGTGATGGTGAGCGCAGTTGGGCGGTGTAATACGGAAGGGGGAAGACGACAGATGAAGGAATATGTTTTTTATTTATTTAAGTTGACCTATTCCATCATCGGTCGACTTCCCACTCCACCTCACCTCACCTCCCCCCCCCCCCCAAACCCCCCCCCCCCCCGCGCTTAACTGTGCCGGTCGCCACTTGGAAGAAATGTTTTTCCATAGAAAATAAATACAGTATCAAATCTTTGTGTTGGTTGTGCAAAATGTTGACAAATTTGCCCCAAGGTGTCTCAGAATTTGTTGACAATGATCTAAGTAGAAAATATGCAATTTTTTTAATTTAACCTGACAATATTTCAGCATATGTGCTAGCTGGTGCTGAATAGGAATATGCCTTGTCATGCAAGTTAATTTCAAAACCGTTTTCCTTGAAACTTTGAAACTGGTTGGATATTGGTAACTTTTTGTTCTTGACAACTTGAAAGGGGAGCAAAGACCCTTTTTTCAAGTGAATAAGTTGCATGTGGAGACCTGTGACCTATCGGCAATAAGCACACTATTTGTAAATTAGAAAGTTTGGGAGAGAAAATCTTTGCAATTTTGCTCACCCCTCAATCGATAATACTGTTTTTTTTTGTTTCAACTCTTTCTGCATTCTAATTTTATTTTCCACCTTATCTTTTTTATCGATTGGCTCTTGTACTTCCTTACATGTAACTTATTTCCAATTTCCTTTCTCGATCCCCATTTCGTTATTAAGTTGCTTTCGATTTCAACGTCTATTTTTTCATGTCCTCCAATATATTTATTGTCCTTCATTTTCCATAGCTTTTTATTATGTCTGATTCAGCAGGGGCTGTACTGGAAATCAAAATTAGCGTCGACAAAACTGTACAACCTAGCCCTACACTGCAGTAAGGCTTAGGTAGAATAGAGCATATGGACAGAGATCTTGGCTGCCCACCCTGTTCTTTAAGCAGTCTCCTGCCTGCAGCCTACCCAGAAAATGCTAGAATGGAATAACGGCCACTCCGATCCTGGGTTTAGTTTATTATATTACTTGACAGACAAGCAAGCCATTCAATAAAATGGAAAGGCGGAACATTTTGAGCTTTACAGGTAAGACTGAAAATGCATTAAAGAGATCCCACAGCGAGGAGACAGAATACAACCACATCAAAATAATTGCAACAAAGTTGCAGCAGGAAAGAGACCTTTCTCCATTCAGAGATATCTGGCCTTTATGGAGGCTACAATCGTTTCCTGGATTCATTGTGCGCTCCTTTAGTTTTGAGCCGTCCCTTAGGTCAGTTACAATGGTACATTCCATCCGCACTGAGGCTGTACCTGGCCGTGGGCCCCTCCT
Source organism: Lissotriton vulgaris (assembly GCF_964263255.1). NCBI lineage: Eukaryota > Metazoa > Chordata > Amphibia > Caudata > Salamandridae > Lissotriton > Lissotriton vulgaris. Next base: position 1,152,584,804 of record NC_141687.1, on the reverse strand, counting down.
CCGTGTCACTTAGAAAGCTAGCGTGGGGGACACGTTGTCTGGGCTCTGCACAAAGACGTGCGGAACATTCTGTGCAAGTGTCCCGCAGTATCACGGGCGAGCCAAGGCTTGAGTAAACAGGAAAACGATGCTGATGATTCAATGGGAGAACGTATTGCAGCTGCATACACTACGAGCGCCATTGTTGTAGGGACCCAGGGGAGTACCGAACCCCAATACGCAGAGGCAGCATTCTTCCACGCAAAGCCTGTAGAAATAATAAGCTATGCAATGCACTCCAGTTCAAACACCTGTGCATGAATTATCAGAATGTAATGTACTTGTCATTTTGAACTGATAAATTAAATGTATCTTGTGCACCAATTTTACAATTTCGCATTCAATAATGAGCCTGTGTTGTACCTCTTTTGTGCATCTTCAAAATCCTGGCACTGCTATGGCCACTTGTCATTTATCTATTAATTCTTGTGTTATGGTTGTAAATTAACTTGATATAAACCTTTTCACTATACACAAGCCAGCATTATTTGGATTGTCATATGTGTTAATGCATGATATGAATAAAAGAGTGAAGCTTCACGCAATGTGAGAACAGGCCTTACTTTTGATTATTCAAAAACACCGTTTTCAAAACGGGCTAGGCCACTTTGTAAAATTATAAAACATAGTTGCCACGTGATTCGACGTCATATGTGACACAGTCAACCAATTCTGGGTTTTTAGCTAATATCACTTAGGATGTTGGGACTTTTGAGTCCATAATGACAGTGGTAGGAGCAAAAAACAAGTCACGAAATTGAACATGGTGGTGTCTGAAAAGCCAGGACGATCTGATTGCATCACAAAACAGTCGACAAAGGGAGAGTTTGGAGATGGCCATTCTGGGGCTGATGGGAGAAAGACACTGTCAGGGTAGGACTAGGACAAAAAATGGGCCTGGGCATCTAAATAAAAGTTGCCCCCAATAACAAAGCATTTAGCTAGAAAAGTGGTAGTATACGGGAAAACAACACTAAATGCTGACCCATATGGCCAAAACTCAGCCCACAACGGCTAAAAAACAGCCCACACGCTGATCTGTCGGACCAGTCCAACTGGTACAGCCTGATTGGCCCATAGGCCAGTCCAACTCTGGACACTGCTAATAGGCAAATAATATTATTCTTTTATGTGGAAAGGAGCAAGCTAAAGACCTTATTGGCCACAACAATGAGACGGTTTATGGGTCTTGGTACAACAACATAACACCCCCCACACCAGCACACTTCATATGATGAACAGTAACTAAACATGTCTCTTCAAAAGAGATTTGTTTTCAAAAGAGGGAAAAGAAATGAAAAACAGTATGATAGTGCGCCTTTATGCAAATATATCCTCAGCCTAGAACTTGGCATGCTTTATGTGGCACAATTGCAACATATTTGTGACTTGTCCTGCAAAACAGGTGGAACATGGGCAGAAGGTGCTGCTTCCTGAGGGTCGGTGGTGTAACGGAGGTAATATATGCTGCATATGTACATGTTTTTGGGAGTTGACTGGTGGGATGCCTCATCATGCGTGTGCAGGATCTCATGACCTGTGAGATCTGCTCCCTTTCTGTGCTGGTTGACAGGTAACAATGGCTAGACTGACTTTCCCTCCTCTAGTGGGCATGTTCAGCTCTAGACAGGTGCATTTGAGAGCTTAAGTAGTCCAGAAATTCTGGGACTGAATTAGATTCTGGGATCTGGAGATGACTTAATGTGTTTTTAAGTCAATATGCATTTTTGGAGAATGGAAAGCTATTGAAACTCCTTTTTGTAATCTTTCTTTATTAAACTGAGATATAGGGCCTGATATAGAGTTTAGCAGATTGGGTTGCTCATCACCAATGTGACGAATATTGCATTTGCTTTATTACAAGTGCATTATGTCCTATGGCACTGGAAATATGGGGTACAAAAGGGGGTGGTGATGGATGGCACATCTCAAACACTCACACCCAGTGTACAGATCTGGGTTTAATCCATAACCGTTCTTTAGCCCACTCTGCCACCCCAGTTCAGACATGGCCATATGCAAATCAGTCTGACCCTGTGCTTCATGGGAACAGTCCAGCTCGAACTGCCAAGCCATGCCTTCCCTGGACCGGAAACAAGCTTCATAGGTCTGGTTTCTGGCATTACAGCCGTCTTCAGCCAGGTTTGCTTGAATCCAGTGGCAAAGTGAGCAAGGGACTAAAGTCTGAGCATACCCTGCCAACTTATGGCGAACAAAGCGGTACAAAAGGGGGTGGTGATACAGGGAGCATCTGAACCAATCAAACACTCACACCCAGTCAACAGATATGGGTTTAATTCATCACCGTGCCTGAGCCCACTCTGCCACCCCAGTTCAGACATGGCCATATGCAAATCAGTCTGACCCTGTGCCTCATGGGAACTGGAAATATGGGGAACAGGATATCCGTCACGTTTGTACGGAATACCTGTTTACTGAAGACAGACGACAGGCGGACAGTGGATCTCAACAGAGTGCCGCACCCACATCGCTATGTCCCTAAAAAGCAGTATGTTGGACAATGTATTGGCATTTATATAGCGCACTACTTACCCGTAGGGTCCCAAGGCGCTTCGACCGCTGCGAAACCCTTCCTGGCTTCCCTGAGAGATGGTCCCTTAATGGGTATCTCCAGGGTGAGACCAGGCATCCCCGGCGGTCTGGTGGGGCCGTTAGTGAAGATGAGGCAAGCTAATGCCCAGAGTTGCCGTGTGTGATCGCTGATCAGAGTGGGCACCGAGGCGAGAGAATTATCGAGTCCACTGACCCTGGTCCAGAAACCTGCCGCGCCGGGAATCGAACCCTGGTCCCGGGCCGTCCTCTGCTCTCGGGTCTGCCGCCTCTAACCAGTGAGCCACACTACTTCACACTACTTCACACTACAATGTGTATCCCGCAGTGTGCACTATCCTGTATGCACCCTCTACCCAAAGGGTGCTACACTCATCTAGGGAAATAATTTCAAACATCACAATCAAGGGTGTACCTGTTTACCAAACCCTAAATCTGGCCCTAGCTTCCGTTGAATGCGTTACATGAGCGCCCAAGTACTGATTTATTAGAGGGCCTGATGTTCCTGCAGAGGGAAATGCAGAAAAAGGTCCATAACTTGTGGTTCTTTGAAACAGAACAACATTGCATATCTTCTCCCTTAAACTGAGGTATCACTTTCCACAAAGATTTCTCCCTTTTTTTCAAGCCAAGTGCTCATCAAAAGAAGACTCCAGGTTTATTTCCCCTATGGGTCTTTTATTTGTAGATGTGATCCATCCCCCTAATCTTATTCATATTGGCTTGGTCGTTTTCATGATTATCAATTTTTTGAAAATCACAAATAAATAATTCCAGTGAACAGATTCAAAAGCCTTTAGATTCAACAGCATATTGTGTGTTTTCTCTACCAGGTGCAGAATGTAATGGAATAATATTAACATTGGCAATGGTTTGATTCCATCCTTTATCTGGAAGAAAAGTACATCCAAATCCATGTGCCAAATATTTAGTCATTTAATTCGCCAGCTTCCTGGAGAATAATATTTGCATTCCAATCATAAACATTCCCAGCTGATGCGTGGTTAAAAATTGAATCGAATAAATATCTTTTTGGTGATCTCATTGGTGACATCACATATCACATCACTCTTGACTTCACCTAAGACGTCACGACTATAAACGAAAAGGTAAGCTTGGAGTTCTGATGTCACTAAGTTTATGATCTCGAAAAAATATATATAGAAAAGCTGCTGCACATAAGCACACTAATAATACAATTGTCTTTCATATTAACTGTAGTTAATATAAATCTCTTATGTAGAAGCAACGCTGTGTTTGCATTGTTAGCAAATAGACAATATAGCGAATATTTTCTTTCTCATAAATGTGTTTGAGCTCTGATGTCATGAGTAATTGTATCAGTGATGCCACTGATGATGTCATGTGTTTCTGTAGCAATTATAGACACATGCAGATGTACACAACAGAAACACATGGTCCTACAGAGATGAAATGTACATGGAAGATTGTAGCAGACCTTTCAACAAGCAAATGTAACAGCTTGTAGTTTAAGTTGATCTTCTCGCAGCATTTGCTTTCTTTTTCCATTCACCATGGCTTTACATCATGTTTTTGATGGCTTTTTCAAAGGTACTAAAGCATTAAAACTCAAATAGCATTTGACGGCTGTGTGGAATAAAAGGTGGTACGACGGATTTCAGGTAACTCAGTTCATGAGCATCTGATTTTGATCCCCAAAATGGCTTTGCCTTAGATCAGCCTCATGTAGTACGTGGCGTAGGTGGCACAAGTCGTAGAATGATCAGTTCGCGAGTTGTACCTCAGTCTATGTTGGCGCACAGTTGGTCTGGCATGAGGGTTATTTTGATTATGTTACACCAAGAATTGATAAGGTCCCCTGAGCACCAAGAAATGAAATTATGGTATGTCCAGTAGTCCAGCATAAGCAGTAGTTCTTTATTTTGGGCCTTCACATGCATACATCAAACATGAAAAATCTGGTAGGCTAGAACATTTGTCAAGACTGCTGGATGCACGTGAAGGTACAAAAAATAAAGAACTACTGTTCACGCTGGACTTTTGAACATTCAATAATTTGATGTCTTGATGCTCAGGAGATCTTACAAATTATCTTCGGAAGCAATGTCTCTCCGAGTGCATGGTGGCCACTTCTTCTCCTAGGAACATCTTAACGATTTGTGTTTTTCAAAATAACTAGGAGCACACGATTTAGCGCAACCGGAGGACCTTGCCCCCTTGTCTATCTTATGGTGTTACACCAAGACTTTCCCTCTGTGAAGCCAAGCTTACTCAATGAATAGGCCTTCATTGCAAATGTCATGAGAAATCCTTTAAAGTTATTCATTTTGGGGGAAGTGGGATCTATGTGTGGCAGCATCATTAACTGAAAAAGGGACTATAATGTGGATTCCGGACTGGACCATAATTTGGCTGCTTTCCATCGTATTATTTTGTACACATAAGCATGAGGCTCAGCTTACTTCTAGTAAGAGGGTTATTCAACTGAGTAAATCATCCTGCTCTTCCTTGGGTGTGAGGCAGGTTAAACAAGGCCCATAAACTCGGTCAACCTTAGCTGTGCAATGAACTCCTCAAATTTAACATGATCAAATGTTTTTAATAATGAACCTTCAAAAATGGTATATTGAGATGTTTAATTTCCATGCTTCTCAATTTATGGAATTATACATTAATTCACCTTCATTAAACTCAATGAATGTCCACACTCTGGGGCATATTTACAAACCCTCAGTGCCACCGGACTATCATTTATTTTGACATTCTGGTGGCGTAGCACCATTTTCCATATTTACAAGGTGGTGCTAAGCCAGTTTGCATAGTTTACTGCTGCCTTGAAAATATGACCTTTTACGCCACAGTCTTCTGTGGCAAAGGGGCGTGCATGGATGTTGCTGTGGGCGTTCCACTGCAAAACACACATGCTTTTTGACTCTGCCCCAGATTTATAAGGCTAAGGCAGCACCAAAAAACAAACGCCATGGAATACCAGGCATTTGAATTGCACAACAAGGATAAATTATTAATTTCTCCTCATTCTTTGCTCTTTCTACGTGTTCTGCACTCTACAGCACACATAGAAGGTGTACATCGCCGTTATTGATTGCTTATGTGCAGGAAGGTGTCTCTTCCTGCACATAAACCATCGTCTCTGTAGCGCAGGTACCCTTGTAACATGATGACAGGGTGCCTGCTCTGGCACTAAGCCGCTTTTGTTGTGTCAGCACTAGGGGGAACACAGTGGTGCACGAGGGGGAACACAGGGGTGCACTATGGGCCCGATTCACAGAACTAACTTAAGACAAAATCCTAAACTTACAACCATTTTGGTATTCACAGAAGGCACTTACTCATTTCGGTATTCACAGAAGTTAGGAGTCCTAACTTTAGGACTCATAAATGCCTTCTGTGAATACCAAAAGTCTTAAAGTTAGGATTTTTCACAGTTTAGGAGTGGTAAAGTTAGGACTCCTAACTTTACTACTCCGAAACTGAGAAAAATCCTAACTTTAAGACTTTCGGTATTCACAGAAGGCATTTAGGAGTCCTAAAGCTAGGACTCCAAACTTTACTACTCCTAAACTAAGAAAAATCCTAACTTTAAGACTTTCGGTATTCACAGAAGGCATTTAGGAGTCCTAAAGTTAGGACTCCTAACCTCTGTGAATACTGAAATGAGTAAGTACCTTCTGTGAATACCAAAATGGTAGTAAGTTTAGGATGTCGTCTTAAGTAGTTCTGTGAATCGGGCCCTCCATTCTTGTGGATGCAGCGCATCCCTGTGTTTTGAAAATGTTGGAGCACGGGGCTGCCAAATTTGGCGCAGCTCTTCTCGCCAACATTTTCTTGTGAATATGCCTCCAGGTATTTTATCCACAGACAGAGAAAATATGTCTATGAATGGCAGTATATATGAAGTAGGTCTCTTTCTTTAGTCACAACCTTCATTCATTAAATTTCTTTGAACCTCTCCATTAAACTTTGAAGCAAAATTGTGGTTGTTCTTCAGTAAAAAGTTTCATACGCTCACCTAAAGAATGTGTCTTCGTTGTGTCCTTGTTGTGCCAATACATCCAACAGGAAAGGTAGTTAAAAGGGTAATATAAAATCTTTTATTTCTATGGTTCAGAACACTACCTTCAATATAATAATTTATAGGTTTTGCCTTCCAGACTTTGCCAGCTGTCTGGTTGTGAAAGACCTATAGTAGGCCTACCAAGAACTTACTGCTTACTGCCTGCCTCCTGCTTACCATTAGTTAATTTTATTGTCACTCTCATTTGCTTACTTTTCATTAATTACATTATGTTGCCTTGCCTTCCACTTTTTCAGTTTGTCTCTCCCCTACTGCATAGCCTTTTTTTCCATCAATTTTGATTGACTGACCTGTATCCTCTACTGCTTACTTTCAGGGAACTACTCTTTTTTTGGTTAAGCACTCCTTGCAAGTACATGTGTTTTTTAGCTTTCTCCATTGATTGTTTCAACCTTCATGCTCATTGTTCCTCTCTCACTAGTATGCTGTTCTATTTACCTCTCTCTCTCTCTCGTGCTTTTCTGCCAAACTCCCATGTACTCATACTCCATGTTGCTGTCTCCCTCTTGTGCTTCTCCCCTACTCTCATGTTGATCTCTGCCTTGTGTGCTGCATTCCCCACTTCCTCCACCCAGCTTAATTTTTATTTTAGTCCCTCCGCCACATACTTCCTCTACCCATTCCTATTCTGCACAGCATCCCTAAAATGTGAGAAATCTTGGCTTTGCCAATGTTAGACACACATCCACTTTGCATTGCAGTCAGCACTCATAAAAAGTATTTACACAGGTTACGCTATGTTAGACCTGGCACCTTGGCGTGGGTCTACCTTCCATTTTTCTTGCTGTTGCCTCATGTAAGTAAGTAATCTTTATTGCTCAGTTAATTAAAACCATTGCAAATATTAGTACATGGGAAAAAATAAAATTATAAAAGTATAAAATGACTATAGGTTCATGATGTTGATGGTCATTGCTGCAGAAATTTATACAGCTTTTCCACAAAACGTGAGTTAAAATCCGTAAGTCCCTTGTATTGCTTGAAGGAAAAGTCTTACACGGTAGCATTGGTCCCTTATATTCCTACGGTGACTGTGTAGAAGGCATTGCCCCTGGGTTTTAAGCCTTGTTGTAATGTGCGACTTTAATATGCTTCTTGATTTTTACTGCAGCTGGTGTCTGCCATCTGGCTTTCCTGTTTCTTTTCTGCTTTCTCTAGAAATTTTACGAAATGGCATGCTAATTGGATGTGTTTTCCATCAAAGCAAGCCATGACCGCCTGCCGGCATGTTCTTATGCCCAGCTTGTTAAAGGGCACTTTTAGATGTAATCTGCGCTCTGTGACCAAGCCTTTGCAGGTGCAAATTAGATGTTGAATGTCTTCTTTTGCGTTCCCGCATATTCGGCAGTTGATTGTTGCTTTCGACCTTTTCCATGGAGGAAGGTGTTTTTGAGATGGGAGTAGGCCCAGCCGTAGATGCAAGAACTTCTCCTTTATGCTCCTGGTAAACCCAGCTCCTAGGTAACTTTGGTTGAGGCTGCTTGTGTAGCTTTTAATGACCATCCAGCCGTGCGCACGTTTGACTAGGCTTGCTTTGTCCTCTATAAATGAGATAGCTCTAACAGATTTGTTAACTAGCTGTTTGAAGGTGTTATGGGACCCGCTGCATTTCCAGGCTTCTTGTAGGCACAAGGTGTTTATTGATTGGTTTAAATATTTTGCGGCCGCGCTGTTGCTCTTTCTTTCTATCTCTTTCCATAGGTAGAAGTTGAGACTAGCAGCTTCTCCTCTCTGGATTTTGTGCCATCTTTTGGCATAGGCACCCATTCGCTCCAGCGTTTGGTTTCTTAGGCCAAATTCCAGCCTTATTTGTGCCGGTGAGGTGTAAGTGGGCAAACTGAATATCATTCTGATCGCCTTCACTATTGTGCTATTCAATTGCTGAGCGTCTCTCCCTCGTAGGCATTCGCTACCATACGTTATGGCTGGTGTCAATTTTGCCTGAAATACTTGAAGCAGGGGGGTAAAGCTTCGGCCAACTACTTTCGTTTTTAGGCCCCTTAGTGCTATTGCTATGCTGATACCCCTTCGTTTGATTGCTTCCTTTTGCTGTTGAAATGAGCCCTTGGTGTCCACAATTACGCCGAGGTACTTGTATTCCTCCACTTTTTCAAGTGTGTGCCCTCCCATGTGCCAGCAGTGCCCTACTGATGTTCTTTTGGCATTAATCCTCATTGTTTTGGTCTTTGTGAGGTTGATGCTTAGGCTGTTCTCTGTTGCGTAATTAAAGGTTGTGCTGATTAGGTGTTGTAGCCCTATCGGTGTTCTGCTAATTAGGACAATGTCGTCAGCGTACATTAAATTTGAGAGAGTGAAGCCACCTATGCTTGGAGCATGAGAGTTGCTTTCATCCAGCTTCTGTGCTAGGTCAGACATAAAGATGTTAAATAATGTTGGCGCCAGCACGCACCCTTGTTTTAAGCCTTTTGTGGTTTGTATTTTCCTTGATAGGAGATCTCCTGTTCCTAACTTGACTTGAACCCAAGTGCCCGTATGTAATAAGATTAGCTGTGTTAGTAATCCCGATGGAATGTTCCTGTCTTCCAGCTTTGACCATAGCAAGTTCCTGTTGATGTTGTCAAACGCTGCGGCGAAGTCAATAAAACATAAGTACAAGGGCAGATTAGCTGTCTTCGAGGCGTCGATGAGGAGTGAGAGGGCCAGAATGTTTGTTGATGTGCCCAGTTCTTTTCGGAATCCTGTCTGGGTGATGGGAATTACTGCATTTGCTTCCGACCATTCTGTGAGCTCTTCTAGTAGAAGGCCAGCATAGTATTTGGCCTCGTTATCAATTAAGGCTATTAGTCTGTAATTTTTGGGATCCTTTGCGTCGCCTTTTTTATGAATTGGTGCTAGTATCGAGCCTCTCCACGATGCAGGAATTGTTGTGGTGTCTATTACCTGTTTGAAAAGAGGTAGTAAGACCATAGCCCAATATTCTGGGTTTTGTTTGTAGAGAATTGGCGGTATCCCGTTGGGGCCTGGTGCTCCCTCTGCTTTTCCTTTAACGATCCTGCTTATAATTTGTTTTTCGGTAGGATTTAATGCAGTAATGTCCTGTTTTGGGGGCCCAGCTCGAGTTTTTCTGCCCTTCTCTGATCGTCCGTTTGTTGCCGGCTCTTTTGCTGTGTTGAAGTGGGCCTGAAGGTAGTTGGACTAGGCATCTTCAGTTAAGTAGGAGTCTATGCTAGTGTTTCTAGAATACTGGAGTTTGTTGACGGTCTTCCAGAATCTACCGCTCGTGTTGATTCCTTTTGCGTCATGTAGAAGTCTGGCCCATAACTCATCCTCTGCTTCCCTTTTTTCGTGCCATATTAGTCTTTTTTTACTCTGTTTTAGTTTTTGCAGTTCCTTTTGTATTATGATATTAGGTCCGTCTCGATGTAATTTCCGCAGTAGTTTGTTGATGTTTCTTTTCAGATGCTTGATCTTGGCGTTTTGCTTTGTGGCCTTGTAGCGGTTTCCGGTTGATTCCGACATCTTTGTCTGTATGTTGCTGTTTCTATATTCCTTGTTTATGTGACTCTTTGGTTTCCTGGTGTGTGCCTGTCCAAGGCTGCTCGTGAATTGCTCCCAGGCGCTTAACTGATCGGGCTGATTTGTGATAATCTTTTCCCACCGGCTTTTTGCGTCCGTTGTGAAGCTTTCCAGGTTTGTTGTGTTGCATTTTATTCTTTTCTGTGCCATCGTCAGCGAACAACCTACATTTATTGCTGGTAAGGTTGTCGCGGCCCCCTGGAAGTTAAGGCTAAATTCTTGCGGCTGATGATCACTGACTGACATTGTGCCTATTCGGAAGTCCGTGATATACCCAAAGAGTTGAAGAGATGAGAATGTGTAGTCTAGGATCGAGCTGACAGATGAGTTATGAAAGGTGGCTGTCGGGGGGATATCGTTTGTGAAGCGACCATTTAGCGCTGCCAGGTTATGATGTTCTAGGTCCTTTACACTAGTCCTTGACAGCCGATTTTTTTTGTCCCATTTACTTATTGCTTGTTGTGGGATGTTCCATGCTCGGAACTGGTCCTCCAAACATGTATCCCTAGTTTGAAACCCTCCCAGGAACATATTAAAGTCCCCTGTTACTATAAGGTTGGGGGTTTCCGCTTCTGCCAATGTTTTTGAGATTTCTTCCATCAAGAGGTTCATTCCAGCTTTTTTCTCCCGGGGATGTAAATATACATTCATAAATCTTAACTTTTGGATTTGGTCTTTACCCCTCACTTCTAATTCTATAGTGAGTATACAACTGTTGCCTGTCTGTGTCGCGTTTATATGAATGGGGTCATTGAAGCTCTTAATGGAAGTGTATATTGCCAGTCCGCCTTTTAAGTGGCCATATTTGGCATTTCTTATTGCTGGGAGATAATGTGAGGTAAAGCCCTGGATTTGATATGGTTGGTCTAGCCAGGTCTCCTGGAGTGCTATAATGTCAAATTTTTGGAAGTAATCAAAGAGCTCGAGGTCTTCTCTTTTGTTCCATAGTCCGTTTATGTTCCAAGAACATATTCTTAACTGTTGTTGTGTTACGTGTTTTTGTTGAGTGTTTTGTCAGAGCCTAGGGGCCCTTGTGTTGATGGTCCTTGCTATCCAGTTCCATTCGTCGTGGCCAAGTGGCCTGTTTATTTGCCTGTTGGTCTCAGGAGACATCCTGGAAACTGAAAGGCTTCTGGCCCCCTTTAAGACACTTTTAGTTTTTGCTTGTGATTGTTTGTTCGTCAGATTTTGGCTTTGTTGCTCATTATATGCCTGGCGTAGTGGTTCAGGGTACCCAGTTTTTTCCAGTCTTTTTAGGCGAATCCCCCAGGATAGAAAGTGTGCTTCTAGTTCCATTATTCTCATCGCAGTTTCGTTCCTTGTCCATGTTGTTTTAGTAATCTCCAGATCTGACAGTTGGTAGCAGTGGGTGAATTCCACTGCCGCTAGATCTTTTGAACTAATGTCCGACAGGCTACTGAACGTTGATAGTAGGTGTAAGATGTTACCTCGGTTGAGAGTGTCCCCTCTGCATCTAGACTTATATTCGGGAATGAACAGTATTGTGCCTCTGTTTGCTTCCACCTGCCCAGCCTCCGGTTTTTTGATGCCTTCTGTGCCCGTTTCTATCCCTGGGCTATCGTGTGTCTTGGCTGCTGTATGGTCCACCCCCTGCACTGCCCCATTGTTCGTGTTGGTGGCTGCTATAAATTCATGTTTCAGGGTGGATCCCTTGCTTCCGTCTGCCGTCGATCCCCCTTTTGAGATTAATTGGGTGGGATTCTCCCTTTTTGTCATCTTTGATGTCTCCTTGAGCGGAGATCTTTTTGAAGGTAAACAGTCAAAATATCGAGTTTTTAATTTTGACCTACACTTATATCGAGTTGCTAATATCGATGGGACAGAATATCGATGTCCAGAATATCGATGGCCAGAATATCGACCCTAAGGTAAGTAATATCGAAATTACTAATATCGATAGCATATATATCGATGTAAGTAATTTCGATTTACTAATATGTGTTAGAAATATAAGTTAAGTATTTAAATTAATTGTTATAATATGTGTTTAATATGTTTTTATAATTTAAAAATATATAAGAGTAAATAATATGTTTTACTACCACAGCGGGTTGTGGGTTTATAGGGGAATAGGGTGGGAAGTAATTTATTTGTAATTAAATAATTAATTTTTCAATGATTAATTTATTTTGCAATTAAATATTAATTGGCAATTATTTATTTAAATTGATTAATTGATTAATTAATTGATAATTTATGTATATTTTTAACTAAATTATGTTTTACTACCACAGCGGGTTGTGGGTTTATAGGGGAATAGGGTGGGAAGTAATTTATTTGTAATTAAATAATTATTTTTCAATTATTAATTTATTTTGCAATTAAATATTAATTGGCAATGATTTATTTTAATTGATTAATTGATTAATTAATTGATCATTTATGTGTATTTTTAACTCAATTATATGTTTTACTACTGGAGCGGGTTGTGGGTTTATAGGGGAATAGGGTGGGAAGTAATTTATTTGTAATATTAATTAATTTTGGGTAAAGGGGTATTTTTAGGGTTCAGGGTCAGTTTTCAGTTTATGGGCAAAGGGGTATTTTTAGGGTTCAGGGTCAGTTTTCAGTTTTTGGGTAAAGGGGTATTTTTAGGGTTCAGGGTCAGTTTTCAGTTTTTGGGTAAAGGGGTATTTTTTGGGTTCAGGGTCAGTTTTCAGTTTTTGGGTAAAGGGGTATTTTTAGGGTTCAGGGTCAGTTTTCAGTATTTGGGTAAAGGGGTATTTTTAGGGTTCAGGGTCAGTTTTCAGTTTTTGGGTAAAGGGGTATTTTTAGGGTTCAGGGTCAGTTTTCAGTTTTTGGGTAAAGGGGTATTTTTAGGGTTCAGGGTCAGTTTTCAGTTTTTGGGTAAAGGGGTATTTTTAGGGTTCAGGGTCAGTTTTCAGTTTTTGGGTAAAGGGGTATTTTTAGGGTTCAGGGTCAGTTTTCAGTTTATGGGTAAAGGGGTATTTTTAGGGTTCAGGGTCAGTTTTCAGTTTTTGGGTAAAGGGGAATTTTTAGGGTTCAGGGTCAGTTTTCAGTTTATGGGTAAATGGGTATTTTTAGGGTTCAGGGTCAGTTTTCAGTTTTTGGGTAAAGGGGTATTTTTAGGGTTCAGGGTCAGTTTTCAGTTTTTGGGTAAAGGGGTATTTTTAGGGTTCAGGGTCAGTTTTCAGTTTTTGGGTAAAGGGGTATTTTTAGGGTTCAGGGTCAGTTTTAGGTTTTTGGGTAAAGGGGTATTTTTAGTGTTCAGGGTCAGTTTTCCCTACTGTTGCACCCACTGGAGTGGGAATAGTAATTATTGTTAAGTAATTATATATTATTTTTTTTAACAATTATTACATATATTTAAATATGTTTAAGTAATTATTATGTATTATTTACAGTTTTTTTTATGTTATTTTAAATTTAAAAAAAATCGATATATTTAACAACGATATTTTTTACATCGATATTAAATTTTCGATATTTTGGTACTTACCATGTTGTACATAGGGCGTCGATATTTTTGCTATCGATATAATTACGCCGATATTTGTGTAGGTCGAAATTCTGTCTGTCGAAATTCTGTCATAGATCCCTTTTTGAAGTCGTGGGCGGACTTTCTGTTACCTCTACCACTTCTTTTTCTTTTTCTGGAGTCTTGGTTGTCCTATTGAAAAAGTTTTTTATATTGACCATCTTATTTCTACCTTTCCTTTTTTGTTTTCGGGGTTTTTTATTTTCTACCCTCGGTTCTTCCTTGCTTGCTTTCCCAGTGATTTCGTTGTGGGGGCTTTTGCGGGTTTCTGGCTTTAGCCCTTGCGTGTTTCCTGGGATTGTGTTTGTGAGCACCTTGGTTTCGCTCCTTTGATTGTCAGGGGACTGCCTTATGGATATCCCTGCAACACCTGCATAGGTTTTGTGATTAAATTTACTGGTTTCAGGGCCGATAGGGGTGTTTGGCGCATGGTCTCCTCTTTGACTGTTGGGCCCAGTAGATGAGTTCTGTTGAATTACAATGTCTGACTGTTCACTGTACTCTCTGTGGAATTGTTTTGGGCCCTCCTCACTAGGATCTGTATCCATTGCAGTTGTTTTTCCCGCTGTCTGTTTTAAATCCGCTACAATGTCGCCTAGAAGATGGGGGATTGAGGTGAGTTTATCCACTATTGTGTAGCAGGCGCAGCTTGGCTGCTCTATTTTAGTTTCCGCTTGCACCCTCTTTATCATTTCGTTCATGTCTGCCAACTTGTTATCAATTTTGGCTACGTGTATGGCCAAGAAGTTTAAAAGGGATAACTGGATGTCCATTTTATCCGAGTGGTACTGCATGGCCTTTATCAATAGTTGGAGAGTGTTTAACAATGATGACCATAGGACTTCCGCACTTTTTGTGTGATCATTGGTTGGTGAAATCTTGTCTGGGCCTGGTGTTCTCTCTTCTGTGTTGTGATCGACCTGACTATTAGCTGGTAAGTATGACGCTACCAGCCTCTCCCACTCTTTTGTTGTTAGCTGGGAGTTGTCTTCTATGTCAGTCGCAGTCGGTTGGTCGTGTGCTTGAGTTATGACCGGTTTTGCGGCTTTTTCTATTGTTTCCGGTGTTTCCATTTCCACTCTTTCCGGCGTTTTCTCTGACTCACTACCCTGGCCCATTTGACCAAGTTTTTGGGCGAGCTGGCTCCCCAGGACTGTGTCTATGTCCTGTTCCCGATCAGTGATACGTTCCGCCTTCGCAGTGGAGATAGTGCTACCTGAGTTGTGATTTAATTTGTTTATTTGTTCAGCCTCCTTTGGAGGCTCCGTGTCTGCCTGGTTTGGGGCGCTTGACTCGCCAGTTCCCGGTGGGGCTGTTTTAATTTTGGTATTAGGTTGCTTACTGCTATTTTCTGCCCCTATTTCTATGATTGGTAACTGCGCGTTTGTCTGTATTGCAATTTTTGGCTCTAAGGGATAACCCTTCTTACTGCTTTGGTGTATATTTGGTTCCTTGTCACTCCCGCTCTTGCCATTATCAAGGCTTTCCATTTGTGTACTCTGTTTCTCGGGAGTGTACTGGTTCCACTTGTTTCCACACTTTTTGTTTTTTGCCATTTCTATGTGTGAGTTTTGACAACCCCCTTCAGGCTCCATTGGCGAAGGGAGCCCCTTGAGGTTGCTATTAGAGGTACTTAGGAATGAGCCTGGTTCTTTCAAAAATGTGAAAATAGAATAGATTTTTGGTTGATTGCTTTTTCTATCTATTTTACTGGTGCTTTTTCTGTCTATTTTACTGGTGTCTGTGTCTGTGTCTATGTCGATCTTTTCTGGCCTTTCTAGCGATGTATCTAATAATAAAGGATCTTCTTGTTCAATCTGCGAATTATCTGAGTTGTTTCTGTGTTTACGCTTTTCTGCCCTGCGCCGTTTGACCGGGGCATTGACAGTTGCTTTTCTGACTTTTCCTGACCTCATGACGCGCTTTGGTGCTTTGGTATTTGGTACTTTAGCGTTGTTCTTGTAGGTCTTTTGAATTTTTGAGACGCGGCTGGTGGAGTTGTGGTGGCTTAATAGGGCTGGATTGCAAGTTATATCTTTGCTGTGTGTTGTTGAAGGACCTCTGTCTGCCTTTGTCTGCCTTTTTGCCTTTTAGCCTTTGTGTGAAAGTCTGCTCGCTCCCCCGATGGTAAAAAAAAAGCCTTCGGCTGGTTACATAAATTTTAGTTTTTGATCTAATGGTATTCTGATATATTTCTCCACAAGCCTCCCTTAGGGGCAGCTTTCCCAAAGGGCCTCGCACCTTGCGCCTCTTACCTTCTGCCTTCTGCTTTCTACTGTGTCCTCCTGGATTCTTCCTATTGAGCAACTCTCCTGTAGCCCAGCTGTCTTCTCCCCGTACCTGTGGGGTTATGGGTTATGGAGTTGACGGTTGATGTCTGGCAACTCTCATCTGCTTTGGCAGTTTTTTCCCCAGGAGAGAGAACGAAGGGTTGCCGGGTGGCTGGCTGGGCTGTTACTGGCTGGGCTGTTACTGGCTGGGCTATTACTGGCGATGACGACAGCAGGGGAACAAAGGGGCAGAGGAGCAGGGGTTTCCCCTGACTTCCCCCTGCTCGACTCTGCACGCTCTCCCCCCTGCCTGGCTCCCACGCTCTCCTCAGCTCCTCACCTCCTCAGCTCCACTGCTCGGGGCTGGTGGCTGGCCGTTGGGTGGCGCTAGCTCTACAGCAAACCGCTTTGCCTTTCCTTTGGTGGGCTGATCCCAACTGGTCCCGGCTTCAGCAACACCTGTGCACCTTTCCTCTCAGGGCCTCCGTTCACTGCCAGCCGGTCCCGGCTTCTGTGATCCGCACCTCGGTGGTTTCGCTGCCACGGCTGTCGCTGCCGCAGCACCTGTGCTCCTCGCTGGTCACCACACTCGGTGTGCACCTTGTCACTGGGGAGAGGAGGGCTCCGCTGGTGCACTGGAGCACGCCCACACACCACACGCTAACAACACCAGCGCGACTCAGCACCGTGGTTTGCAGTTACGGCTGCATGGCTGAACGGCGCTCCGCTGCTTCAAGGCGCTCCAAGTGTGCGGGGCTCCTATGCGCTTTTCTCAGCTTTCTCTCACCCCCGCTCGGTCCTCGGAGGTCTCTGCTACAGCCGCTGCTGCTCTCCTCCGCACCTCCTTACTCGCTCTCTCTTGAGAAATCCGGAGGCAAGAGGGGGTTTTCAGAGAGCCAAGTCAATGCGTTTCAGTGTGCTTGGCAGCGCCTCTCCTCACAGCGCAGTGCCTCTCCTCACCTCGCCTCATGTGTTTTTGATGGTGTTAGATGCTTTGGGCACTGTGCCACTGCTGTCCAGTGCCCCAGTGCAAGTGCTCCCTATTGTAAATTGATGTATGGATTAGCGGTTCCATGATTGGCTGGTTTGGTTTAATTGCCAGACCCTAGTACAGTGCACTGAATGTGCCCAGAGCTTGTAAACCAAATGCTGCTAGTGGGCTTGCAGCACTGGTTGTGCCACCCACAGAAGCAGCCTGTAAAAGTGTGTCTAAGGAATGGCATTGCAGAGCCTGTGTGCAGTCGGTACTGCCATGCTGACTGGGCAAGTGCACCCACTTGCCAATCCCTAAACCTTCTCTTTTCTTCATATCAGAAACCCCTATGGTAGACCCAAGGGCAGGGTGCAATGTAAGTATAAAGTAGGACAAGCCCTGATGTGTGTGGCATGTCCTAATAGTGAATTACAGCCATTTTTGCTTTTCACTATTGCAAGGCTACCTATTTCCCATAGGCCAGAATGGGCAGTTTGATTAATACATCTTATAATCCTAACTGACTCAGGGAACATGGTAGAAATTCGATTTTATTATGCCTGAACTCAGAATGATAAAATACATATTTTAGTGAAGTTGGTTTTAACATTCTGTGTTTCAAAAAAACAGTTTTAGAAAGTAGGTATTTTCTTGTCTAACTATCCAAGCCTCCCTCTGCTAGGTTGTGTATTCCTTGTCTGGAGTTTGAGTGACATGGGGCTGAGGGATTCCAGGAGACAGGGTGAGTCAGCTCAGTGGTGAATCAAGAGATCTGCATATAGATGGGAGGGAGGAGTTGACCCTGGGACCGGAATACGGTTGTGCCTTCCCTCCAAAATGCTGGCTCCACCTCCTGTGGTGCGTCTGATGTCTCTGCCCTGCATTGTGACAGAAAAGAAGGGGTCATGTCAACAGAGTGCTCCAGAACTGACCAGAACTGGTTTGGACTAGGCAAAGGCCTCGCTGCCTTCAGAGAACAAAGAGAAACTGTGAATAAAAGAGGGGACCCAGACCCCAGAGAATTTTATAACCTTTGGACAACAAGAAGAAATCTTTGCTGAGTGGAACCAGAAAGACTGAGGACAGACTAACCCTAAGCTGAAGTGCTGCTTGGGGGATTGACCTGCTGTGGTTGCCTGACTGCCAAAGAAAGGAGAAACGAACTTTGTGTGCTTTATTCAACTTGTGAAGGATCTCCAAGGGCTTGAGAGAAGAGCTTGCCTCCTGCTGAAGTCTCAGGGACAACAGACTTCAACCACCAGCTCCCCAAGAGTTCTTTGGAAGTGCCTGCAGCTGTTTTGGGCCTTCTGAGGGGCTGCGTGTCGCAAGGAGTTGGAAGTGTGACTCACGAAGAAGAAGCGTGTCACCGTCGCAGCCACTGCCGTCGCATCACTCTACAAGGATGTCGCTGCTGTAGCTGTCATTTTGCACCGCATCACAAGAAACGTTTCGCAACACCAAAGAAGCTTGTTGCCACCGCACCCCCTGCTGTCACATCACTGAACAAGGGTGTCGCCGCTGTAGCTGTCCCATCGCATCGCAGAAGCGCCTTGCATCCATGGAGAATCGTGCCGCAGCCGCTGTCGTCGCATCACTGAACAATGGTGTCGCCGTTGCAGCTGTCGCATTGAGCTGAAGCATCTCACAACTTTGGAGAAGCTTGTCGCATCAAGAAGAAGACGCCATCTTTGTTTCATCGCATCGGATCTTCATCGCATCACAGCGTTGCTAGCCGCACCGCCACGGAAGCGCAGGAAGAAACCGACGCATCACCATTCCTGCGAGGCAGGAACCAACGCTTCACTTTGCCTGCAACACATTCGTTGTATAGCGTTACTCATCCAAAGGTAAATTGACTCAAAGTGTTGCATTTTAAGCTAATTCTACCATTTTAAGTACAGTATTGTGGTTTTTTGTCCTTTGCGGTCTTGTGTTAAATCTATATAAAAGATACTTATTTTTAATATACAACTTGTGTGGTGTCCATCTGTAGTGTTGTCACTGGGTTACTGTATGTGTTCACAAATGCTTTACACACTGCCTCTGAGATTGGCCTGTCTGCTCGTGCCAAGCTACCAAGGGGGCGAGCAGGGGTTATATTAGAAGTGTATCCCCCTACCCTAACTAGACACAAGGGTCCTTATTTGTCACAGGTACCTACCTATGCCAACTAGAGGCCCCCAAATCTAACACGCTACCATTATGCGGGTGTAAACCTGTGTGTATTGCACAGTTTCCCCAGGGGACTTGACACTGCTAAAAGAAACTCAAATTTCTGGGAGAAAATAAGGCCAAGACTATGACTTGCTGTTTGAACTGGATCTGGTAAATCTCATTCTCCCAGCTCCTAATGGCCTGGTTTTTGTGGAGCCCAGTTACTCTACCAGCCAGGAACAGTGTGAGGGGGAGGGCACTGTTACGACTTTTAAGTATAGAACGATAACATAAGTAATCCAGCAGGTGTGACAATAAACCCCTAAAGAGTGCACAGAAGTAATACATATATCCTAAACCGCTGGGTGGCATTAAAGTCATGGAATCAAATGGCTATATTACATATATTGTTTTATGCGCCCAGCCTTGAGTCTGAGCTGCAGGGCGAGCTGTGCACCCTGACGGACTAGTGGTCTTACCCATGCCTCTATTTGGGGTTGCAGGGTAAACCTCAGGTCTCAGAGGGCAAAGAAATGGAGGGTTCAGATGATGGAGGGTCCCTAATATCCCCATGATTGCGGAGATCCTCTTCATTAAGTAGTCATAGGGATTCTGAAGGACCGGGTTTTAGAACCCAGCGGCATCAGGGAAAACGCCCAATGCCTTCGAGTTCCCCTGCCTTGGCAAACAGAGACACAGAACACTTCTTGATGACGTCAAAGAACAAAATTTATTGGCTGCAACCAGGAACAGAGGTCTACGAAGCACAACACGGGTGGTTCGCTAGAGACTGCACAAATTCAATGAGCGGAGGATGGTCTTTTATGCCAAAAATCAAGCCTCAGGCACCATTCCAAATTAGCATCGGATACATACAAACTGACCAATCGCAGAGTGACATTTCAAACATATCGCATGACGACAATCCCACTTTCCGTTGTCCAGCCCACCAGAAATGACCAAGCACATTCCAATGTTCCTGTTCTATCAGGCCGGACAAACCCATCATAAAACCCTCAACCTAAATCAGTGATTATGCCGTAAAGGAAGGAACAGAAGCAGATTGGAAGCAAGATAGAATGGTGGGTGCAGTGTACTGTAAACGCTGGCATGTCCTGCTCTTTGATCTTCATCTGACCAGCTGCTTAACAAGGAACTGGCTCAAAAAGGTCAGCCTCGGGCAAGGAGTCAGTTCGGCCAGGTCATTCAGAAGTCAGCTAAGGTGTACGTGTCTCAAGGACTCGTTCGGCCATAGTCATCGGCCTATGTGAGGGCAACCAAACAAAATGGCTGCCGCACACAAAATGGAACCGTAGTGTTCTCACTGATCGATTAATGCAAAAACACTCATACACACTACACTCGTGATCTGAGGTCTGCTGACACCAAAATCGTCTATTTCCGACGATCTTTATTGTACGGGTTCGGAACCACCGAACCTCAGACCCTAAAACTACGGAACTACAATTCCAGGCAGAGGGCTGGGAGTGTACCCCTGCCCAGTGTCTGGCTCTGTGTGTAGGAAGACAGACGTTTCGTTAGGAAAAGGTCTAGACCCTCCAAAGTGGGTGGGGTGGTAGAAATGTCTACACCTCTATAATTGAGCCCTGTGTGGGTTGTAGGTCACTCAATGATGTTCCCTGAAGTTCCGCGAATAGGCAGTACACCTCAATGGAGGTCTGGGCCTGGCAGAAAATCTGTAAAAACAGGGAATTGCCTATTTGGAACAAGCAGAACCTCTAGGGGCTTTGTAAATTTATGAATCAATCAATCTGTGAGGCACGTACCACAAATGGCAATGACTGCTACCTTATTTACCATCCATAGATTAAATGAACCTTGACCCAATGGTTCTAGGAGAGGTTAAATCCACTCTGACGCAGCAGTTCTAGAAAAGCAAAAAATGGCTAAGAAAAAACTTGTAAATTTTTAAGAACAACCATCGCTCTCAGAAACCGTCTCCTGTGGGCCAGAAACGCCCAGGGACTGTACTGTTAAGTCAGTGGAAAGTTGTATCATCATTTTAGGCGGGAACTTTAAAAACTAACTTGAGGCAGTAAAGTACATTTTGCCTTAAACATTGGCAGGCTGATTAGTTTTGTTTCAATAAATGTTTGTTCCTGGCCTTGGAGAAGGACACCAATCTATTATGTTATTGTGACTGATAGAGAACACAATTGCCCACTTAAGGCTTCTTACCACTTGTGACGGAAACATCAGTAGACAACAATCAATTCCTCGACTCTTTCTTATCCTTCAAGCACGTGTTTCCTCCCGTTTATAAAACTACAATGGTTGGACACCTGACACTTCGCAGTTAGCACAGTCTTCCAGACATGAGTTGTCTGTATTATAAAAGATCCTCTTCCAGCCCTCCCTTTCCTAACTTTAGGGACTAGTTAGTGGTGTTTAGAAACGGACCTCGGTATACGAGCTGATATCTTTATGTTGTACACTTGATCTTCCGATAGAGTCCCTTATGAAGTGATTTATGAACTTTACTGATCCTTTAAACTGGATTCATGTAATCACAGACAGCCAGTGTAACTGATGAAGAAGAGGTCATCTAGTCCCCTTCTTACTTCTGCACACACATCTACCAGCACCATTTTGAAGCTGTTGCAGCTGATGAATGTCATAGTCAGGGTTACCAGTGTATGCCCTAATACTGACCTGTCCAGCTTCAGTCTGTCCATCTGAGAAATTAATTTAGGGACAGCAAAGCTTGACAGCTCGGCTGCATTTGGTAGTGCTGGCCTGTATGTATCATGGGACACTCTATGGAAGTTGTTGGATCAAATCTTCTGACATTATTAGTTGATGGCCTAGATGGAAGCTTGAAGGCCGGTCTGCCAAGCAGGCTTCTGTCCAGCTTCAAAATTATGCCAACTTGCCTCATCCAGAATCCAATGTGTTATAAGAATGTAAAGTGGATAGGCCAGTTGGGTGGTTCACGTATTAACTGCAGAGATTCTCACTGCCCAAGATCTAAAGCACGAGGGGCCAGCTGTATCAAAGGGTTTTACCCATTGTGTGTCTATGGGAAAATGTGTTCGTACATATGGCCCCAGGTTACCACTCTTCGCTCTATGTGCAAAACCACTTAAAGTAACACAGGGAGCAGAGCATAGTATAGTCGTTTTAGGGACCTGGAGGTAACATTACTAACCAGTGGGATGCTGGGGTATTATAATATAACTCCTCGCCTAGTAGGGCTTGCTTACAGATTTAAGTCTCAGAGGTTGAAGTAATTTTCTGCAATTCAGACTCAGTTGATTTCAAAAGCCTCAGATGGCCTAGCTTTAGGAACATTAATGCAAAGATGGAATGAACTTCATCAAAGTGTGGAAGTAAATATAAATAGCTTAGATACTCTGATATACGGGTAGGAAGGGCAGCTCAGATTAATCTAAATGCATTCCAGGTTAAATGGTATTCGGTTCATATTTGTCATGTGCAACAATTAGCACTGCCAAAGTGTCTTATTCCATCAATCGACTTTGATGAAATTCGGGATTTTGTAACTTCATCGAATTATGAAATTAAGATTAATTTTTCATCCCTGGTGAAAGACTTGGACAATTATCCTGCATTGTGAATTTCTGTGGGTCAAGCGGAACAAATACAATAGTGCCTGTATGTTTCTGTCTCAAGGCCTATTTTTAGTCTCACATAATAAAAACACACTTTGCAACTTTTACCTAAGTTCCCGAGCCATTTTCACATGAATCCCTCGAGAGAGGCCTCCCAATGTCACACCTGCCTAATAATCAGGTCACTGTATGCAAATAAAGGGAAGCGCACTCGTGTGTTGTTATGATAATAATAGTTAATGGTATTATTAATATTTTATTATTATTATTTTGTAACCTAACAGAGAGATTTGAAATAGTGTACAACTATAATTAAATCATTGAAAAAGATCCATTTGCGGGTTGGGATAGGAGAAACAGAACTATATGATCCTGTCTCGAAGTTAAGGAAACAGAAAGCACAAGCGATATAAACTTCCTTCAAAATATTTACAAACAGCATGTTCAATTAAGAGGAACAGGTGGAAGGAAACACGACCGAGCGTCGGAGTAGCTTCCTGTAAATTACAAGTAATGCCACATTGTATTTAGAGGAAAGAAACGATGTGTGCTCGGGCTGAAACTATGTAAAGCGTCACTTGTGACGAGATGAATACAAACTGCCGACGAGCATACAGAATGTTTTCAACGGAGATGCGTCACGTGTTTTAATTTCTTTGACAGAATTCTTTTTCACATTTATTAGCCTGCGCCCTAAATTATACAGGTTTTGCCCCTGAGGTTTTCATCCCATTTAAAACACTGCAAATCAGCTTTTTATGTGTGCTACATTTTAACATAAACCTGATTTGTAAGGAATGAAACACAGGTATGTTTTAATATTTGTATCAAAAGAACATATCCCATGTCAAAAGATTGCCTTCTGTCAGTGCTGTTATCCATTATCCATTTGCCCATTGCAATTCTTGGACTAGTATTTGTACTTTCGCCATCATAAACATGGACCCGCAGTCATGGCATGTTAGCACTGCTGGCTGAAAAAGCAAGGCTGTCAAGGAGCCAAAGTCACAGCATCTGTGGAAAAATACTGTTATGTCCGAAGAGTGCAGATTTAAACAAAAGTTTGTCTTGCTTTTCAATGACATTATCACACCTTTTGGATTCGCAAATGCCTTTTGCCAATGATGTTCTGCATTGATAATGAGAAAAGAGCGAGAAATATGTTTGTTTGCCAAAGCACGGGGGAAAAAGTGTTATGATATATATGAGTGCATGTGTCATGATCCATAATGCTGTAATAGCCTCAGTGTGGTTACCCATGAGGATGGTTCTTCAAGGCTGAGGGCACATGCATCATGAAATTGGGGGGGGGGGGGGGGGCATTTTGGTTTTGCTATAATTTACCTTTCCAAGATGGCAGACACCCATTTTCAAGTGGTAAAATACAAAAATGTATAAAGTACCTCAAACCATATTCACTCATACACCCATACAGCCACTCACACACTGATTCAGTCATTCATAGAGCTACTGACACACCATCTCACCCACCCATACAATCACACAGCCACTTACTCACCCAAACAGTCACACACACACTCACTCATACAGATACTAACCCGTACTCACTCACCCATACAGTCACTGACACAAGCACAAACTCACCCATACCAACACTTTCACATTCACTCACTCATTCTTACAATCACTCATATACCCCATCAATCACCTATTCTGCTTTTCACATACCCAGTTCCTCACGATATACCACTGACACTTCCTCTTAAAGACCCACACAGCCATACACACACTCATTCCCCTACACAGCCCCTCACACAGACACTGATGAACCCATACAAACACTGACTCACCCACCCACTCATCCATACAGGGAGTCACACACACCCTCACCAACACACACAGACACTCAGGAAACAATACAGGTACACAAACAGCCAATCACTCACCAGTACAGCCACTCATGTACCCACTCACACACCCCTACAGCCACTTAGACATCAACTGACAGACTAATGCAGACATTCACACTACCATTCACTCACTTGTACATTCACTGAGACACCTTACAACTCATTTATACAGTCAGTCAGGCCCCCACTGAATCATCCATAAAGGCACTCATAACACCCACTGATTCACCAACACACCTTGGTATATATATTTAACACTCATAAACCTTTTAAAAACACTCACAGTCACCAGATGATGTCATCAGTGATGTTATTTGAGATGTCATGAGTGATGTCACTGAACATGTCATGAGTGATGTAATATGTGATGGCATAAGCAGTGCGTGAGAGGGGCACAAGTTATAGTTAGCTCGGCTAACTAAAACTACAGAATTTCACTGGTTTCTAGCAAGTGAAACCTGAGCCTAACTATGACATCTCTGTAACCTTTGTTTTTTTCAGCGAATTTCTAAGATTTTTTAAATGTAATTTCCTAACTATAACATCCCTGTAACCTTTGTTTTTTTTTCAGTGAATTTCTAAGTTTTTCTAAATGCTAATTCTTTACTATAAAGTACCAGTAACCTTTGGAATTTTCAATGAATTTCTATATTTTTTTAAGTAGTAGTCACATTTACAGAGAGATGGAGAAAGGGGGCTGGACGTCCGATCAGCTCTCAGAAATCTGGCTATGTAAACCTTACAGGAGGTATCAAGAGGGTTCTTGGCCTCTAAGGTCCCTCAGGAGTAAAGTGGACTGCATCCTCCAACAAGTAGTGCGCCATGAGGCACGTTTGCAGAGTGGTGAAGAAAGGGGGTGTGGTCTCCGAAGACCTCTTAGCAATCCCACAGTGAGGGACTTACTGGAGGTAACAGGTAGGTAGTTATAGTTAAGACCTAGTTCCGCCACAACACTTCTGATCTCATTCATGGCGGGTGTAGCGTCTTGAGAGCACAGCCCCTCAAACAATTTGTATACCTTTCCCAAAACCGGAACAATGTGCATTCCAAGCTTATAATCTAAGTATTTTAGTTTGATTGTGCCAACCACCACCAACAATCTGACAGATGTGTTTCAGCCCGTGGCCTTTGTCAATGTCAGTTACAATCCCACAACTTTTGCGATAAAAACATACAAAGTCTAATTGATGGGCAGCTACGCTTTGGAAAAAAATAATGGACGTATGTTGTGAACCAGCTGGATACCTATTTACATGGAGGCCAATTTGCAAGAGTTCAAATACCACTGATCATACATCTAATTTTGTACTTCTTCTATCTATACTTGTTGTTAGACCTGGCATCTTTGGTGTGGTTTCCCCCTATCTTTTTGCCTTTACCTCCTGTATTTTTGATGCTGTGCTGGATTTCGTTTTTGTTGGTTTTGATCCTTTGGGCACTTTGCCACTGATGTTTAGTGTCAAAGTGCAAGTGCTCCCTGTGTAAATTGTTATTATGATTGGTTATCCATGATTGGCATATTTGTGTCCCTAGACGTCCCTAGTAAAGTGCACTGAGTGTGCCAGGGCTGGTGATAACAAATACTACGAGTGGGCCTGCAGCACTGTTTGTGCCACCCACATGAGTAGCCCTAAAATGGTGTCTCAGGCCTGCCACCGCAATGCCTGTGTGCAGTCTGTGAACTGCCATGTCCTCCTTGTCAGTGTCTCAACTGGCCAGGCCTAACCCTTCCCTTTCTGTACACATTGGTCACCCCTATGGAAGGCCCAAGGTACCCCCTTGGGCAGGGTGCTGTGCATGTGAAATTATAGAGCATGTACTTGTGCAGGTGACATGCTCTGGTAGTGAATTACAGCCATTTTCGTTTTTCACTATTGTAAGGCTATCTTGCCCCATAGGCTATCATGGGGGATGCTGGCTACAGGGGCTACCAGCATATCCTCCCATAGGAGCAAGATAGGACATAAACGTCTGGTATCCCTGAACTCAGAATTTAATAACACATCTTTTAGGAAAGGTTGTTTTTAAATCCTGTGTTGAGAACAGCACCTTTAGGAAGTTGCTGTTCTCTTGTCTGGCCTTTCTGTGTGCCTTGGCCTGTTTGTGAATTGACTGTCTGGTTTGTGAGTGACAGGGGATGGGTGGTTCCCAGAGTCTGAGTGGGCCATCCCTGGGCTGAATAGCTCCATCCGCATCTAGAGTAGTGGGAGGGGGTAGCACCTGGGCCTGAATAGGGCTGAGCCTGCCTTCCACTATGCTGGCTCCACCTCCTGCTGGGCGGCTGACGGCCCTGCCCCTCTCTCTGAAAGGAAAGGAGAGGCCAGGAAAACAAAGTGCTCAAGGAACACCCAGTTCACCTGGTTCAGACCGGGCTCAGAGCCCTCCTGCATAAAGGGATCAAAGACTTTTAGGGGTATAAGTACAGGACCCCTGACTACAGAAAATTAGATCATCCTCGAATCAAGAAGGAACCTCTGCCAGGGAGAAAGCTGAAACTAAAGAAGGGAGACTGCTGTCCTTCTGTTGCTCTGCTGGACTGACCTGCTGTTGCTTTGCTGCCAAGGAGAGGGTAAGGACTTTGCTTTTGGTGCTGTATCCCCTTGCTTGAAGGAATCTCCAAGGGCCTGAGAAGAGCTGGCTCCCTGTTAAGAAGTCCCAGGAACAAAAGGACTTCACCCCCAGCTGCCCTGAACTCTGCTGAGAGAGTTCTGTCCTTCCTAGAGTGTTTGGGACAGTTGTGGTGCCTCTGGAAGTTGTACCTGGGTTGGGAAGCTAGAAACCAAGCTTTTAAAGACTTTCTGCAAGTTTTGTCGCATCGCTCGCTACCGGAGCGCATCCCCATCAGTGCGAGGCAATTCCCGCCGCTACGAAGGCCGAAATCGTCGCAGTGCCTGTTGCCGCTGCCAGAGTCGTCGCATCCTTCGTTTGCGGGACGCACCAGACCGGTGCGGGAAGATTACCATCGCTGCGAGTGTCGTCGAAGAGCCTGTCGTCACTGGGTGAGATCGTCGCACTGCTTGCTTGCGGACCTCATCACGCCGCTGCGAGTGTCGTCGCAGAGCCATCGCTTCGAGGGGCTGCGAGAGGAAGATTACCGCCGGTCCACGGAGATCGTCGCTACTTCAAAGATCATTGCATCGTACCTTTGCAAGCTTCTTTCACTACGGAACCTCCAAACCGGAATCCATGCAAGGTATCACATCCCTCCCCATACGGACCGGAGTCACCGCATCATGCCCGCTACATCCAGCGGGGCTGTCGCATCGCTTCCCCATGGTCTCAGGAGTGACGCATTGATTGTTTTCCACCGCACCAGTTTCTGTTTTGGAACTTTGTCGCATTTAAAGGTACTGTTGGCTAAACGTGACGCAACTGTGAACTTTTCACCCAACTGTGGATTATTTTATTGCAACCTTAAGAACACTTTTGAAACCTTATTCTTGAACTGTGTATGTTGGATTTTTGTCATTTTGGTCTTGTTTAGTTTATATTGAATACCTTTATTTTTCTAAACTGTTGTGGAGTCAGTTTGTTGTGTTTTCACTGTGTTACTGTGAGTGTTGGTACAAATACTTTACACATTGCCTTTGATAAGCCTTGACTGCTTGTGCCAAGCTACCAAGGTGGTGAGCAGGGGTTATCTAAAGAGCGTATCCTCCTTACCCTGGCTAGAAGCAAGGGTCCCTATTTGGACAGTTGTACCTACCTCTGTCAACTGGAGACCCCCAGTTCTAACACTTGTGCACTCCATACAAAATATTACAGTAATGTGTCTACTGCTGATTCAAACACATTTATCGATTAACATATGATAAATAGATGAATAAATATATTATATCACATTATCTATAATATAAAAAGCAATTGATCAAACCAAATATAGACATGTTTAAAAATACTAGTCAATCATCTCTCTGTCCATGGATTCAAAGCGGTAAAAGCAGATAAAATCAATTACATATATCTTCATTTTATTAATACCAAATGGGGTTACCATAAAATTCCTATTTTAACCTCCACTTTTTCCTTTCCCTTTCATGTCCATCCAGCCTATAAAGAAGTCAATATTATGCCCTGAAATGGGCTATGGTTCTGTAATAGCAGTCAATATAAAAAATGCCCGCACTTAATTAAAGTGACTATGTGCTAAATACCCAAACATCTAATTGCTTATAAAGTGCATATGGAGTGACAGTACTGGTAATTTAAAACATTGATTTAGTCAATGTGGGCCCACAGTTCTTCATCACTGTCAAGACCCCATGGAGTTCAGGTTCTCATTTCGTTTATGTATCCCGATTCAAGCCATCTCAGATTCAGCACTCTTTCTTTACATGGTAACTGATCAACACAGAAGAAGCGCAGAAGACTACTATCGCCCTTCAGCTCTGTGGCAAAATGCCTTGCTACAGGGTAGGACTCATCTTTAATTGTTATTGCCTAATGTTCTCCAGTACTCTCTTTTTAGCCAGATCTACCATACTTCCTATGTACTTTTTCTCACATGGACACACCAGGCAATATACCACAAAGTTTGAATTGCAATTTAGCAACTTTGTGATCTTTTTGGGTTTTATAGCTCCTGAAACCTCATATTCTTTAATCTTGCTGCTGTTCCTACATGCCTTGCATCTACAACAAGGAAAGAAGCCCATCACCTTGGGCTTCTCCGGTGCCTTTTCAGTTTAGTGGCTTTCCACCAAAAAGATCCTTCAACTAGGTGCTTCTTCTGTATGTTATTCTAGTTTCTGGAGGTAATGTAGGGCCAATGGTGGGATCAGCCTGCAAAATGTCCCAATGTCTTCTTACTACTTGGCTCATCTAGTCTCCGCCGAAAGGCTGAGAATTAACCTTGTCACTGACTCTTTTTCTCTAGATTTGGTAATCAATACATTTTGCCTACTCACTCCTCGGACCTTGTTGCTGCAGTTTTTAGAATTTGTTTAGAGTATCTCCTCCTTTCAAATCTACTAATGGCTTCACGTTCCGCCTACTCATATCATTGTGACATGGAACAAGTACGCTTAAGACGCAAGATTTCGCCCTATGGAATGCTATTCACAAGGCTACATGGATGTTGACTTCTAGAATGTAGTATTGAATTTCCAGCTGTTGGATTTCTAAAGAGCCTTGTAAGTAGATGGTTATTTTTAACATACACTAGCAGGTCTTAGAATGCCACTTCAGTGCTGCTGATACAACTCTTGTAAATTGTCAACATTGTCATTGAGAACTGCAATGTATTCTTCTGCTTCTTACTGGGTTCCTCACCATAAGATAAATAGATCATCTATATACATGGTCCACAGAGCCACCTTGTTCATCCTATTATCATTGGGCTCTGCCAAGGCCACCTGCTTCTCTCACCAGCCCACAAATAAATTTGCCTAGATGGGGTTGAACCATTCGCCCATTGTGGTTCTTTGTGTCTGTAAATACAAAAAGATGTTATTGTTCAGGCAAAGCAAATCTAGTTGTAATACCATTTCACCACGTTCAAGGCATTTTAAGGGTCTTCCTTTCAGGAAGTACTCTACGGCCTTCAATCCCTGCTGATGCAAGATACTTGTGTAAAGACCTGCAATGTCCAATGTTATCAGCAGGCAATGTTCTTCACATTCAATGCCCGGAATCATTTGAATAAAATCAGTTGTGTCCTTGACATATGAGCTTAAATACTTAACAAATGGAAAAATAATAAAAAATAAATAAAAATTGAGGCATTTTCAAGAAGACTTCCTTTTGAGGACACATTAGGATGTTCTGGTGGTGTGTCCTTAATTTTGTGGATCTTTGGGATGTGATAAAAGGTCAGAACCACTGAATACCCACCATTCAAAAACAAATATTTATCTTGATCCAGGGCACTTTTGCTTTTTCAGCTACTGATTAAGTCATAAAACGCCTGTGAACTTGCATTGTAATCCTGCCGTATGATGGGTTGATTGCATTGTCTAACACTCAAATATTTCATACCCTCTTTCTGATAATTCCACTTGCTTTGTAATACAACAATACTTTCTTTGTCCGAAGGCTTTATAACTAGAGACATCCTTCATAAGTGATAGTACTGCCAGCCACTGCTCCTTGGTAAGATTGCAATTTTTCTTAGTTGTCCCTGGTTTAGTCATTGTTCTCAATTTATACAGATCTTTGATAACCATCTCATGAAAACAATCAATGAAGTTGAACGGAGTTTGGGATATGTACCTAGATTTTGCCTTAAAGTGGCTTTTACCACCCCTTTGGATGATTTCAGCATGATCCAGTAAGTGCAGTTTCCTTTGATTATGTTGTATGGATTGTACAAGGATAGATGTAATAAGTGCAATTGGGAAAACCAGAAGTACAACATTAGATGTATGATCATTGGTATTGGTATTTAAACTCTTGCAAAATGGCCGCTATGTAATTAGAATTCAGCCGCTTCTCAACAAATGTTCATTATTTGTTTTCGTAGCATGCCCACTAATGAGACTTTGTATGTATTTAACGTGAAAGTTGTGAGATTGTAACTGACATTGACAAAGGCCAGGGGGTTGAAACGTGACTGTTAGATTGTTGGTGCAAAATAAATTACATAGATTACACATTGGAGTGCGCAGCATTCCTGTTTTGGGAAAGGTCTCTACATACACACACACGCACACGCACACGCACACATATTGATAAAGGCTTACTCTGAAACGCGTTATCTTGGTGCACAATAAAATTATTGTGCAGTCCCCAGCGGTGCTGCTTTATTTTTTCCTCTGGATTTCTGGAAGAGAATGCATGTTGAAATGTATGTATATATATATATATAAAAAAAGTCTCCTCTCAAAGAAAGAAGCGGGAGCCTCAGAGGGGATTGACGAAGCAAAACACTTTATTCTTGAAGAAATGGCGAATGCATTTCGGCCGGATTGGCCTTCGTCAGCGCCTGCAATGTGTGTAATAGGAAGTCCCAGAAGTCCTGCAGTGAAAATACACCCCACCGCACACTGATAGGTGCAAAATATTAGCTCCGCCCCTCACAAGTGAAGTTTTCAGCCGGTCCGGGGGAGTCCACGGACTACGTGACCCAGGATGCACTGGTTGTTCCCATATATATATATATATACACCAATCCTCGTTTAAACGTGAAAAAACGATGTCCAGGCTAAGCATGGGTGAATTTTGCGAATCTCGCGTTCGCGAATTTTGCGGATCTGCGAACTCGCAATTCGCAAAATCCGCGAATTCTCGCGAATTTGCGGATTTTTTTTTTTGTGTTTGCGCGGGTTTCTGCCAGTTCGCGAGGGTTTTGTACAATTTCGCGAACGCGAACTTACCTGTCGGGTCGCAAGTTTTGCGAACTTGTTGTTTCTACGTGTCCAGCCTGTTTGGGACACTCTTCTTCATCACTGCCACTCTCTGTCACCACTGCCACTCTCTGACTACTCATGCCACCCTCTGGCCCACCCATGCCACCCTCTGTTTCATCACAGCACCCTCTGGTTGTCCAGTCAGTGTACATTATTGTGGCAAAGCAAAGCACACCTTCCCTGCCTCAAGTGACCTGAATTAATTTGGGGCTGATTAATGTGTCACAGAATATTTTTTTAGCTGGCACCTGCTTCCTTAGTGCTTCCTGATTAGTGATCTTTTGCACTTGCTAAGTGCTTTCATTGTTGCAAAATTAGTTACAACACCTGCCCTGCCCCAACTGACAATAATGAATTAGGGGCTGATTAATGTATTTGAACTTCCAGCCTGGCTCCTGCTTGTCTCCCTTAGCTGTAATTCAGGATCTTTGTGGCATATGTGTAACTATTCTGAGGTTCAGAGCAGGGTCACATAATAGTTGCAAGTAGGCAACTGAACTCTGGAGGGGCCCCTCAGGAAGCACTACAGGAAATGGCTACTAATGATGAGCCTGAACTTTTGAACCTGGTAAGTAGTTTCAGTTTTGCTAAGATCGTATTTCTGCAATTTAGCGCTTATTCGCGGGGCGCGAAGTTGTACTGGGAAGCCGCGAACTCACGCAAACAGTGCGAGCAAAATACGCTGCTCGCGGATTTGCGGATTTTGCGGGAGATTCGCGAATCTCGCAGATTGCGAATTTACCGAAAATCCGCAAAATCCGCGAGCGAAACGGATTTTCCGCCCTTGCTTAGTCCAGGCCACTTTCCTTTAGTTCAGCGTGTATTTATTTAGTACATCTCACTCGAGAGTAAATCTCCTTGTTCACGAGTGTGAGTGCCGGTTTGAATGAAGTTTTATATACATCATGTGACATTTCACCAAAGTGCACCAATAGAAAACACACTCCCTTACTGTGTACTTTCAGTGGGAGCTAGAAAGCAGACTCACGGTCTGTACTCGAAGGAGAAAGTTCATTTCAATACACATCCTTGTGAAATATTTCGGTGTTAGCGCTAAACAAATTCATTATTCATTGATACACTCTCAATGATCGTCATAATATTTTGGCGCTAAACAAACCATAAAAAATTCATTATCAACGATGCCTCCACTTTTTCAAATAAACATTACCTCTTTCTTTGAGGCTACATGCCACCCTAGTGGGCTTAAAACGTTAATGTAGAGACTAAGGGAATAGGCAACAGTCTGTGAGTATTCACTGGTTATAATCCCAGTTTAGGCATAACCCAATCTAAATTGCAGTGGTAACTCACAGATCTCCTGAACAATAATATCAAGCCCAAGTGGGCTAATCAAAGAATCATAACGACCTGCAGAAAAAAGCCCGGCCCTCATTCATGCTTAAGTGCAAAAAAAGTCCTCATTCATTTCTCCAACATATCTTGAGTTTCATTCCGTGCTGTGCCTTAAACTCTCCTACATATGCTCCTCAGGGACCTGTAATAAAGTGAAATAAAATAAATAGGGTGAGTGCATGTCTCATTCATCCGTGATTCTTACCATACACTACATACACGTTAAAAACCTTAAGGGCAAAAGCAATAACTTATTCAATAATATACTGAAACAAGGTCAAAGACCACAGGGTTCATTTGACAAACACCGATTGCTGGCTACCCTAGATATATGGCTAGCGCTTCATCACAGTTATGGCCATCGGGTTGCATTGTATGATACTTGATAATGAGTCTTGATTCTAGTCTTCTCAGCTCCTGTAGTCTGTCCCCTCCCCTTTCTCTCACCGTGACACGGTCAAGCACACAGAAAGTGATGAGGCTGTTGTTACTTTTGTGGTGGGTGGCAAAATGCCTGGCTACCGGATATTGCCTGTCAATGTTTTTTATGGCCCTTAAGTGTTCCAACACCCTCTTCTTGGCTCGATGGATCGTGCTGCCTCTGTAAAATTTGTTGCACGGACGTCGCAATGCATAGAGCGGATACTCCTTGTGGCATGAGAAATGTTTAAGGATTTTGAAGGGTTTGCAGTGTTTAGAAAGTTTAACTTCTTTGGTATTTGAGCTGTATTTGCAAGCCTTACACCTCCCACATACATAAAATCCTTGAATAGGATTTGTTTTACTCGTTGTGGGGATCAGTGTCTTACAGATCATATCTTTCAAAGACTTGGGTCTACGGTATGTTATCTAAGGGTATTCTTGGATGCCTCTGGCCACTCTTTTATCAGTTTTTAATACGTCCCAGAATGTATTAATGGCTCCCCTAACATTCCTTGACTGTAGGTCATAATCAGTGATGAATCTTGCTGTCTCTGTGCCTTTGACTAAATTCTTATCACTTCTTTCAATGATAAGCTCACATCTTTCTCTTTTACTGACTACATCCAAGGCTGTGTCAATGCATTTCTTACTGTAGCCTCTTTGTTTAAATCTCTCACACATTATCTTTGTCTCTTGTTCGAAATCAACATTCTTAGTACAATTGTTTTAGCGCGTAATAACTCCCCGACGGGGATAGAGTTGATTAAGCTACAGGGATGACAGCTCTGTGCGTGAAGTAGGCTGTTTCCGAGCCGTTTCTTTCCTGTACAGAGCCGTTATTAGCCTGTTGTTTTCTACTTTAACTCTCAGATCTAAAAAGTCAATGGATTTCCTTTCTATATGGCTTGTAAATGAGAGGTTAAGGTCATTAGTATTCAAAGTTTTGACAAAGTCAATGGCATCTTCTTCCTTTCCCTCCCAAACAATAAAATTATTGTCAATGTACCGGAACCATGTTCTAACCCCTGCCTGGTATTGGGGAAGGGGTCTGACCACCTGCTCCTCCCACCAGCCTAGGTACAACCCGGCAAAGCTAGGGGCGAAGCAGGTGCCCATCGCCGTTCCAAGGATTTGGTGAGAAATGATGCCATTAAAAAGAGAAATAAATTCTGTGCTAAGCAGGTGAATGCCATATCAAGAATCATTTCGGTGTGGTAAAAGGTAAAAGGTAAAAGACAGACCTGTTCCTAACGAAGTGCCTGCATGCCCTGATACCCATTTCATGTGGAATACTTGTATACAGACTGTTGACGTCTAACCTAATCAAAAGACAGCCTGTGTTCCATTCCACTCCCTCAATCTTACATAAGAACTCCCCTGAATCTTTAAGGTATGCAGGTAATTCCTGCACCAGGGGCTGGAGGAAGTAGTCAACATACCTGGATGTGTTCTCCAGGCATCTGCCCGTAGAGGAAACAATCGGCCTCCCCGGGGGGTATGTCATGTTCTTATGTAGTTTCTGCAGTAGATAGGCAATTTGGGGTATTTGCATCTCAAAAAATTATATTCTTCCACTTCAATCAATTCTCTTCCCTTCGATTCATTCAACTGTTCTTGATATTTAATATTCTTGGCATCATACATTTGTTTACTGCTTTTTTCATATTTGCTCACGTCACTTAACTGGGTTAGACCTTCATTATTGTACATTTCTCATGGTAATACCACGATTTCCCTCCCTTGTCAGATTTTTTTATGATAATTTCGTTATCATTTCTCAGACTCTCTATTGCCGCTAATTGTGTGTGAGTTAAGTTGTTTCTACCACATTTGGCCTTTTTTGACAGTTTAGTTTTAGAGAAAGGGGAGGGGACAGACTACAGGAGCTGAGGAGACTAAAATCAAGACTAATTATCAAGTATCATACGATGCAACCCGATGACCATAACTGTGATGAAGCGCTAGCCAT
Organism: Lissotriton vulgaris; assembly: GCF_964263255.1. Lineage (NCBI taxonomy): Eukaryota > Metazoa > Chordata > Amphibia > Caudata > Salamandridae > Lissotriton > Lissotriton vulgaris. The sequence goes on along the minus strand of NC_141687.1, from coordinate 1,152,549,104 downwards.
ACATCTAGGGTTGCCAGCAATAGGTGTTTTCCAAATGAACCCTGTGGTCTTTGATCTTGCTTCAGTATATAGTTGCGACCCCGTCCTGGCCCACCGCTGCGAGTGGCTGTGGGTTTTCACACAAACAACGAGTTGGTATATATGTGTTTGTATATATATATATATATATATATGTCATACAGTAGCCTGAAGCTTAGAAGGTCACACACAGCTCACCTTCCATCCGGACTATTAAATCACCTTGCAGCCACTCTCCCAATGTGATTTTCATTTGCCAACGCGTTTCGAGTCCCAAAGACCCTTCTTCCTGGGCAGTTAAATGAAATGAGATGCAAATTCGTTTCCCATGTGTTTCAGTTCCCTTATTTCAGTATTAAGCCTTCTGATTGGCCTTGCTCATGTGCTTGAGCCACTTTGCATACTGGGATTGGTAGTCCTTGAAAAAACGAGCTGCACTTCATTTTGCATATTTTTAACAATATTGTCATTTTAAATCCTTTGAGTAAGGTGTGGAAGCCTGGTGCAAGTTCATTATTGATGGCTCACTGCGCTGTTTGTTCACCAAAAGCAGTTTCTGATGACAGCCTCCCTTTCCAGTAGCAGGGATGGTGCCCCTCCCCACGGCTCAGGCAGCCGTGTAGAAATGTCATACAAAAGCCTGAAGCTTAGGAGGTCACACACAGCTCACCTTCCATCCGGACTATTAAATCACCTTGCAGCCACTCTCCCAATGTGATTTTCATTTGCCAACGCGTTTCGAGTCCCAAAGACCCTTCTTCCTGGGCAGTTAAATGAAATGAGATGCAAATTCGTTTCCCATGTGTTTCAGTTCCCTTATTTCAGTATTAAGCCTTCTGATTGGCCTTGCTCATGTGCTTGAGCCACTTTGCATACTGGGATTGGTAGTCCTTGAAAAAACGAGCTGCACTTCATTTTGCATATTTTTAACAATATTGTCATTTTAAATCCTTTGAGTAAGGTGTGGAAGCCTGGTGCAAGTTCATTATTGATGGCTCACTGCGCTGTTTGTTCACCAAAAGCAGTTTCTGATGACAGCCTCCCTTTCCAGTAGCAGGGATGGTGCCCCTCCCCACGGCTCAGGCAGCCGTGTAGAATTGTCATACAAAAGCCTGAAGCTTAGGAGGTCACACACAGCCCACCTTCCATCTGGACTATTAAATCACCTTGCAGCCACTCTCCCAATGTGATTTTCATTTGCCAACGCGTTTCGAGTCCCAAAGACCCTTCTTCCTGGGCAGTTAAATGAAATGAGATGCCAATTCGTTTCCCATGTGTTTCAGTTCCCTTATTTCAGTATTAAGCCTTCTGATTGGCCTTGCTCATGTGCTTGAGCCACTTTGCATACTGGGATTGGTAGTCCTTGAAAAAACGAGCTGCACTTCATTTTGCATATTTTTAACAATATTGTCATTTTAAATCCTTTGAGTAAGGTGTGGAAGCCTGGTGCAAGTTCATTATTGATGGCTCACTGCGCTGTTTGTTCACCAAAAGCAGTTTCTGATGACAGCCTCCCTTTCCAGTAGCAGGGATGGTGCCCCTCCCCACGGCTCAGGCAGCCGTGTAGAAATGTCATACAAAAGCCTGAAGCTTAGGAGGTCACACACAGCTCACCTTCCATCCGGACTATTAAATCACCTTGCAGCCACTCTCCCAATGTGATTTTCATTTGCCAACGCGTTTCGAGTCCCAAAGACCCTTCTTCCTGGGCAGTTAAATGAAATGAGATGCAAATTCGTTTCCCATGTGTTTCAGTTCCCTTATTTCAGTATTAAGCCTTCTGATTGGCCTTGCTCATGTGCTTGAGCCACTTTGCATACTGGGATTGGTAGTCCTTGAAAAAACGAGCTGCACTTCATTTTGCATATTTTTAACAATATTGTCATTTTAAATCCTTTGAGTAAGGAGTGGAAGCCTGGTGCAAGTTCATTATTGATGGCTCACTGCGCTGTTTGTTCACCAAAAGCAGTTTCTGATGACAGCCTCCCTTTCCAGTAGCAGGGATGGTGCCCCTCCCCACGGCTCAGGCAGCCGTGTAGAAATGTCATACAAAAGCCTGAAGCTTAGGAGGTCACACACAGCTCACCTTCCATCTGGACTATTAAATCACCTTGCAGCCACTCTCCCAATGTGATTTTCATTTGCCAACGCGTTTCGAGTCCCAAAGACCCTTCTTCCTGGGCAGTTAAATGAAATGAGATGCCAATTCGTTTCCCATGTGTTTCAGTTCCCTTATTTCAGTATTAAGCCTTCTGATTGGCCTTGCTCATGTGCTTGAGCCACTTTGCATACTGGGATTGGTAGTCCTTGAAAAAACGAGCTGCACTTCATTTTGCATATTTTTAACAATATTGTCATTTTAAATCCTTTGAGTAAGGGGTGGAAGCCTGGTGCAAGTTAATTATTGATGGCTCACTGCGCTGTTTGTTCACCAAAAGCAGTTTCTGATGACAGCCTCCCTTTCCAGTAGCAGGGATGGTGCCGCTCCCCACGGCTCAGGCAGCCGTGTAGAAATGTCATACAAAAGCCTGAAGCTTAGGAGGTCACACACAGCTCACCTTCCATCCGGACTATTAAATCACCTTGCAGCCACTCTCCCAATGTGATTTTCATTTGCCAACGCGTTTCGAGTCCCAAAGACCCTTCTTCCTGGGCAGTTAAATGAAATGAGATGCAAATTCGTTTCCCATGTGTTTCAGTTCCCTTATTTCAGTATTAAGCCTTCTGATTGGCCTTGCTCATGTGCTTGAGCTGAGGTTCCGTGACAATTATAAGTGGTGTTTTCGACTCGTACGAATATGGTCGAGTCTGGTATCTACGAACCGCAAATGACGAGTTTAGTAAGTGTGCGCAGTTTCGCTGTGCTAACTTAAACTGTTCGCTTGCTACGTGGGTTTTTCATCTGTACCCACGGGTTCCATCTTAGATACGGCATCCATTTTGTCTCTTGCCCTCAAGTAGCCAGCGAACGGACGCTGTCCGCTTCGCGACCCTGGGACTCCCAAGATATTTGCGGAAGACACATGTCCTTTGTAAGTGTCTTTATGATGAGGGGGATGATACTGTAAGGCAGATGGCCCCGCTCGAGGCTCATCTTGCCGTGCTGGTTTATTGTCTTAGCCGTGCATCTCATTAGGCACGTCCCTTTGATGCCTGTAGCTCGTGTTTCCCGATACCTCCTCTTTTACACCCTTTCCAATCTCCCCACTGTTTCCATCTTCCTCTACACCTGTTCTTGTTCCATTTTCGATCTGTTTTACTGCTGATTGGAATGTACTAATGGTGGGAAGATGGGTTTTTACAGTTGGGAACCGCCAAATGTTTCCGCACTTATGTTCCGGACCTTATGAGTATCAAAGTGACCAAAGCGACCCCTCTCGGGGATAATTGTGGGAACCGGGTTGTAAACCTTTGTCTGCTATGCAAACCTATGGGAAAATCGTGTATAAAAGGAGCGATCCACAGAACCAATTTGAAGCAGTCTCCCCAAGTTGCACGTGTTGTACTTGTCGTGACTTCTGTGTTCCCTGCAGTAAATAAACCTTGAATCTTTGACGCCGAAGGAAGTGTCCCGTGTCTCTGTCATTCGTACGCCGGAGCAGGTTACCCACGAAGGTTTCAGGTGTTGTCCCCTGGCACCGCTGGGTCTTAAAGAACCCAGTCCTTCAGAGCCACTTTGCATACTGGGATTGGTAGTCCTTGAAAAAACGAGCTGCACTTCATTTTGCATATTTTTAACAATATTGTCATTTTAAATCCTTTGAGTAAGGTGTGGAAGCCTGGTGCAAGTTCATTATTGATGGCTCACTGCGCTGTTTGTTCACCAAAAGCAGTTTCTGATGACAGCCTCCCTTTCCAGTAGCAGGGATGGTGCCCCTCCCCACAAGTCAGGCAGCCGTGTAGAAATGTCATACAAAAGCCAGAAGCTTAGGAGGTCACACACAGCTCACCTTCCATCCGGACTATTAAATCCCCTTGCAGCCACTCTCCCAATGTGATTTTCATTTGCCAACGCGTTTCGAGTCCCAAAGACCCTTCTTCCTGGGCAGTTAAATGAAATGAGATGCAAATTCGTTTCCCATGTGTTTCAGTTCCCTTATTTCAGTATTAAGCCTTCTGATTGGCCTTGCTCATGTGCTTGAGCCACTTTGCATACTGGGATTGGTAGTCCTTGAAAAAACGAGCTGCACTTCATTTTGCATATTTTTAACAATATTGTCATTTTAAATCCTTTGAGTAAGGTGTGGAAGCCTGGTGCAAGTTCATTATTGATGGCTCACTGCGCTGTTTGTTCACCAAAAGCAGTTTCTGATGTCAGCCTCCCTTTCCAGTAGCAGGGATGGTGCCCCTCCCCACGGCTGCAGCTCGTTTTTTCAAGGACTACCAATCCCAGTATGCAAAGTGGCTCAAGAACATGAGCAAGGCCAATCAGAAGGCTTAATACTGAAATAAAGGAACTGAAACACATGGAAAACGAATTTGCATCTCATTTCATTTAACTGCCCAGGAAGAAGGGTCTTTGGGACTCGAAACGCGTTGGCAAATGAAAATCACATTGGGAGAGTGGCTGCAAGGTGATTTAATAGTCAGGATGGAAGGTGAGCTGTGTGTGACCTCCTAAGCTTCAGGCTTTTGTATGACATATATATATATATATATATATATATATATATATATATATATATTCTCGCTCCAAGGTTGTCCACCATTGAGTAGCACACAAGCAGCAGCTTAATTCATGCGTAGGTGAGGACGGGAATCCGCTTGCAGATGCCGCTCTGTAATGGATCTGCCCGACGTGTTTCGAAGCTCCATATGCTTCTCTTCAGGGGCTTTAACGTAAGCGGCGTGCATGACTGCCAACCAACTTCTCCATTTTCCATATGCCACACCCACCATTGGGAGGCTCAGATGAGACTGTGCGTTATGGGAAGTATGGTGTGGAAAGCACAAATCAAGTCCTGTATGGACCCCGCAAGAGTGCCCGTCCTCGATTCCATGTACGGCTGCTGCTTCACTGCCGTGACCCCCAAGGCTAGCGGGTTGGTGCCTGCTCTGCGGCTGGACGGCCGCATGTATATTCTCGCTCCAAGGTTGTCCACCATTGAGTAGCACACGAGCAGCAGCTTATTTTATGCGTAGGTGAGGACGGGAATCCGCTTGCAGATGCCGCTCCGTAATGGATCTGCCCGACGCGTTTCGAAGCTCCATATGCTTCTCTTCAGGGGCTTTAACGTAAGCGGCGTGCATGACCGCCAACCAACTTCTCCATTTTCCATATGCCACACCCACCATTGGGAGGCTCAGATGAGACTGTGCGTTATGGGAAGTATGGTGTGGAAAGCACGAATCAAGTCCTGTATGGACCCCGCAAGAGTGCCCATCCTCGATTCCATGTACGGCTGCTGCTTCACTGCCGTGACCTCCAAGGCTAGCGGGTTGGTGCCTGCTCTGCGGCTGGACGGCCGCATGTATATTCTCGCTCCAAGGTTGTCCACCATTGAGTAGCACACGAGCAGCAGCTTAATTTATGCGTAGGTGAGGACGGGAATCCGCTTGCAGATGCCGCTCCGTAATGGATCTGCCCGACGCGTTTCGAAGCTCCATGTGCTTCTCTTCAGGGGCTTTAACGTAAGCGGCGTGCATGACCGCCAACCAACTTCTCCATTTTCCATATGCCACACCCACCATTGGGAGGCTCAGATGAGACTGTGCGTTATGGGAAGTATGGTGTGGAAAGCACAAATCAAGTCCTGTATGGACCCCGCAAGAGTGCCCGTCCTCGATTCCATGTACGGCTGCTGCTTCACTGCCGTGACCCCCAAGGCTAGCGGGTTGGTGCCTGCTCTGCGGCTGGACGGCCGCATGTATATTCTCGCTCCAAGGTTGTCCACCATTGAGTAGCACACGAGCAGCAGCTTATTTTATACGTAGGTGAGGACGGGAATCCGCTTGCAGATGCCGCTCCGTAATGGATCTGCCCGACGCGTTTCGAAGCTCCATATGCTTCTCTTCAGGGGCTTTAACGTAAGCGGCGTGCATGACCGCCAACCAACTTCTCCATTTTCCATATGCCACACCCACCATTGGGAGGCTCAGATGAGACTGTGCGTTATGGGAAGTATGGTGTGGAAAGCACGAATCAAGTCCTGTATGGACCCCGCAAGAGTGCCCATCCTCGATTCCATGTACGGCTGCTGCTTCACTGCCGTGACCTCCAAGGCTAGCGGGTTGGTGCCTGCTCTGCGGCTGGACGGCCGCATGTATATTCTCGCTCCAAGGTTGTCCACCATTGAGTAGCACACGAGCAGCAGCTTAATTTATGCGTAGGTGAGGACGGGAATCCGCTTGCAGATGCCGCTCCGTAATGGATCTGCCCGACGCGTTTCGAAGCTCCATGTGCTTCTCTTCAGGGGCTTTAACGTAAGCGGCGTGCATGACCGCCAACCAACTTCTCCATTTTCCATATGCCACACCCACCATTGGGAGGCTCAGATGAGACTGTGCGTTATGGGAAGTATGGTGTGGAAAGCACAAATCAAGTCCTGTATGGACCCCGCAAGAGTGCCCGTCCTCGATTCCATGTACGGCTGCTGCTTCACTGCCGTGACCCCCAAGGCTTGCGGGGTGGTGCCTGCTCTGCGGCTGGACGGCCGCATGTATATTATCACTCCAAGGTTGTCCACCATTGAGTAGCACATGAGCAGCAGCTTAATTTATGCGTAGGTGAGGACGGGAATCCGCTTGCAGATGTCGCTCCGTAATGGATCTGCCCGACGCGTGTTGAAGCTCCATATGCTTCTCTTCAGGGGCTTTAACGTAAGCGGCGTGCATGACCGCCAACCAACTTCTCCATTTTCCGTATGCCACACCCACCATTGGGAGGCTCAGATGAGACTGTGCTTTATGGGAAGTATGGTGTGGAAAGCACAAATCAAGTCCTGTATGGACCCCGCAAGAGTGCCCGTCCTCGATTCCATGTACGGCTGCTGCTTCACTGCCGTGACCCCCAAGGCTAGCGGGGTGGTGCCTGCTCTGCGGCTGGACGGCCGCATGTATATTCTCGCTCCAAGGTTGTCCACCATTGAGTAGCACACGAGCAGCAGCTTAATTTATGCGTAGGTGAGGACAGGAATCCGCTTGCAGATGCCGCTCCGTAATGGATCTGCCCGACGCGTTTCGAAGCTCCACATGCTTCTCTTCTGGGGCTTTAACGTAAGCGGCGTGCATGACCGCCAACCAACTTCTCCATTTTCCATATGCCACACCCACCATTGGGAGGCTCAGATGAAACTGTGCGTTATGGGAAGTATGGTGTGGAAAGCACAAATCAAGTCCTGTATGGACCCCGCAAGAGTGCCCGTCCTCGATTCCATGTACGGCTGCTGCTTCACTGCCATGACCCCCAAGGCTAGCGGGGTGGTGCCTGCTCTGCGGCTGGACGGCCGCATGTATATTCTCGCTCCAAGGTTGTCAACCATTGAGTAGCACACGAGCAGCAGCTTAATTTATGCGTAGGTGAGGACGGGAATCCGCTTGCAGATGCCGCTCCGTAATGGATTTGCCCGACGCGTTTCGAAGCGCCATATGCTTCTCTTTAGGGGCTTTAACGTAAGCGGCGTGCATGACCGCCAACCAACTTCTCCATTTTCCATATGCCACACCCACCATTGGGAGGCTCAGATGAGACTGTGCGTTATGGGAAGTATGGTGTGGAAAGCACAAATCAAGTCCTGTATAGACCCCGCAAGAGTGCCCGTCCTCGATTCCATGTACGGCTGCTGCTTCACTGCCGTGACCCCCAAGGCTAGCGGGGTGGTGCCTGCTCTGCGGCTGGACGGCCGCATGTATATTCTCGCTCCAAGGTTGTCCACCATTGAGTAGCACACGAGCAGCAGCTTAATTTATCCGTAGGTGAGGACGGGAATCCGCTTGCAGATGCCGCTCCGTAATGTATATATAAGACCTACTAGCGGGTGTCAGTAGGCAGTTATAGTAAGGACCATGTTTACGTAGGAAAAGCATTTTTTGACAAACCTATAGCTTTGGTGCCGTTTGATGAATCTTCCCCAAATGTTTTTTCAAAAGTGTCAAGTTATGTTTTGTTGTGCATGAAAAGTTTCAGGGCAATCCATCAAGCAGGGGCCAAGAAAAAGGGGGGTAAAAATGTGTAATTCCCATGTCAATTTACATAGGAGTTTTGAACACGACTACATCCCAAACCGCTGGACAGCATTACACCGAATTTGGCAGAAAGGTAGATTTGGTTCTGCAGATCATGCTTTCAGTTATTTGCTATAAATCCATTCAATAGTTGTTGAGAAATGAAAGAAAATCCAAATTTGGATATCTGTTGCAATTCACCTATCTGTTCGCATTGGCAAAATAGGGGTGGGCGGAATTTGCGTAATCGCGTTATGCAAATCTCCGCGAAACGGTAAAAAATCTCCCCAAACATGCAGAAATTCCACGAACACGCGGAATTGATTGTTCGCGATGCTTTTTTCCTGTTCGCAATTGCTGTTTGCGTGCTCGGGGGGAAATATCTCGCAAACACGCATTTTGAGAATGCGAACAAGCAAAAAAGTTCGCTAAGTCGCAGAACGCAGAATTCTGGGCAATTTCCCTTTTCCGCGGAACACAAAATTACTCAAATTCCGCAAATTCCACGAGCGGGACAGAATTTACCGCCCAGGCCTACAATGGAACCCCCGGTGGAGTGGGTGAGAATGGATGCACAGGTGACTGGCTTTGAGTGGGTACATGGTCTGTCGGAATGTATTGCACTATACGCTGACTACGTGCTATTTTTTCTAACTAATGTGAATAGGACGTGACCAAGGCTGCTTAGTATCATGCATATCTTCGGTGAGTCATCAGGATTGTATAGGAACCCCCGAAAGACCACCCTGTGGGTCCTTTGGGATGCTGCTGGTTTGGGCTCCTGGGCCTCGTCGGTTCGGGTGGTGGGGGGGGGATGAGGTATCTGGGAGTAATCTTGTCGGACTCACCTAGCGTGTCTTGGGACAGAAATCTGGCCCCAGCCTGGGAACGTACACAACAGGTTATCAAGATCTGGTGCCATATGCCACTCTCCATATAAGGTAGGTCGGCCATCTTCAAGGTGGACTTGCTCCCCCGTTTACTATATCACAGGCAAAACTACCCTTATCCGATTCCTTCCAAATGGTTCCGCCTGGTCAATGCAGCCGTGGGGCAATTTTTGTGGCCCAGAGGATTGGCCAGAGTAGCCTTGCAGACGTGTTTCCAATCTACGTACTGTGAGGGGCTGGCGACCTCCGATATTCTGTCCTACTATATGGCCTTTTTTTTTTCTACAAATGTGATTTGATCCCTGTCTTAAACATGTGTTAATTTTTATACTGATTAAACCCGCACAACTGTTTTAAAAATATGTATTTGTATAAATGTGATCTTAATATTTAATTGTGGTGTATTTAAATGTATGTTGTGCTTTTATGAGAATATATCTCGAATAAAGCTTTATCAATCAATCAATCACTATATGGCTTCGCATCCGCTTGTTTTAAATGAATGGTGGTACAGGGACAGGGCCGATCCTGTTTATGCAGGCGAACGGCGGTACATGGGGGACTCAACACTGCATACAGTCCTATACTCTGCACTGCTGTGCAATTCTTTGCCACCAGTTATGAGGGTCATCTTCCCAATTTGGAGGCAGGCCCTTTGGAGGATGGGGTGGTGGAATAGGCTGATGAGGGAGACTCCCCTCTGGAACAATGGGCGCTTGCCACAATTGGCCACTTTATCTGGATTTTGTGGCTGGGACAGCATTTGTCTCTCTAATCTGGGTGATGTAATGCGAGGACCAGTCCTAAAGTCCCTTTGCAGAAAACTCAATTTTATAGATATCTTCAGTTCCGACATGCTATCTCCCCTAGCCTGGAGGGGCTGGAGTCGCTTGCTGAGTTTAGCCTAATTGAGGGAAATGTTTTTATGGTAGACCTTCAAGACCATGTGATTTCTAAAAATCTATTAATTCCAGGTTACCCATAGCTCCTCCACACTACAGAAGCTTAGAGAGGCCTGGAGAGTGATGTTGGTCCACTGGAAGGGGTGGACTGGACGGAGGCACTGGCCTCCCCACGGGGAGGGGTGGGGGTGCAATAGCAGTTCGTTTGTGCCTTATCCAGTTCATATATCTTCATCGGGTATTTTTTACCAGGGTTAGATTGTGGAAGGTGGGATTGGTGGCCTTCCCTATTTGTCTCAGGTGGGAGAGGGAGGAGGGATTCCTGATACACACGGTCTGGCATTGCGCTGTACTGGCAAGATTCTGCGGGCGGGAGCTGTCGAAGTGCTCCTCCTTGCTAGAAGAGGAGGTTTCATCTCTTTCCCTGCCAGCAGATATGCAGACAGGGAAATAGATTAAACTATTCCTCTTGCACACAGAGAGCTGCATTTCCAGCAGCTCTGGTGTGCAATACCAGTGCCAGCTCCCGCAGGAGGTGGATAGCCAGCTGGGACCATGGGGGACTTGAAGCTTCCCCCACAGTCCCTAAGATGCATACTGGGTGCCCTGGGTAGACTCCAGGGCACCCAAGGAGTAGTGGTTGGGCCCCAGGAGATGGAATTCCTGGGACCAAAATTGGCCCAGGAGTGGGGCTGCGTGCACCCTCTCCCAATAAATATGTAAGTTAAGGCCCGGCTCCTGGAATGGGGTCCCTTGGGCCGAATTCAGCTTGGGGAGGGGAGCAACCAGCCCCCTTCTCCATTTAATTAATACCAGGCCATAGAGGATGGAGTCCCAGGGCCGAAATCATCCCGGGAAGAGGGCTCCACAACCCTCCTCCCTCATTAAGTCATTGCAGAGCCACTGATATTCATTTCACAAAAAATAAACCTCAACAGTAAGCACTTACACATATAAACATAGCAAATGCCCCCGTTGAAGCTCCACTTCTGTAACAGAGATATGATCCTAACTCCTGGGCTTGGCGATGGCAAAGCAAGTGTGTTTTTTAGTAATTCCATATTGAAAAAAGTATCTGAAATGATATGCGTAGTTGAATGCATCATTGATCTCTAGGAGCACAATCTGTATGTAACTGTGATGAGAATTGTTTTTTGTCCTGTCCAAGTGAGAGCAGACTCCATGATTCTCCCTTTAAATGACTATGAATATGGAAATGTGCAAATCACTAGTAAGCTTCACTTGTTTAGTCCTGCCCACCTTGATAGTATGCAATGGTCTTCCTGCCTTTTGCCAGGATGATGGTCAGCTTCACAAGTGTACTCCCTAGTGGGTTTCCTGACGATTTTGATGAGGACGTGGGGGTGGGCTGAATTTGCGTAGTCACGTTACGCAAAGTTCTGCAAAATGATAAAAAATCTCTGCAAGCTAATTCCGCGAGCAAGCGGAATTGCTTGTTCCGCCCATTCGCGGTGCGTTTTTCCTGTTCGGGGACGCTGTTTGTGTGCTCGGGGGAAAATATCTCACGAACTTGCCCCTGCGGTTGCCAATTGGCGCGGCCATCTTGTTTCACTTGTCCCGCCCGCTCGCGATGCATGTTTCCTGTTCGTGAATGCGGATGTCCGATGGCGCGTCCGAATGACATGTTCACGATCGCACACTCTCGTGGGATCACACAGCCTGCTACCAAAATCTCATGGTGCACGCAAACGGATAGGAAAACTCATCGGTTAATGCAGGGATCTCGGTAAGTCATGTCCCCGCATGCAAACACGCATTTGAAAAGCATAAACAAGGAAAAAATTCAGCTACACCACGGATTATGGAATTTTCCGCAATTCTGCGTTCTCCGCTGAACACGGAATTGCAAAAATTCTGTAAATTCTGCGAGCGGAGCAGAATTTACCGCCCAGGCCTAGTGAGTAGTTCTTGATGTCGACAAATCTGAGGACATCTCCACCAAACACAAAAAGCACTTACTTCCTATAGTTAAGATGAAGGACCCTTGTTTAGTGGAGATTTACCTCTTTGTACTCTTGTCGTCTTCTCTATAGGAAGATTCATGTTATCACAAATTTTTGGATGAAGACACATGAGGAACAATCTCATTGCCAAAAGGCACTCAAGGTCACTGGTGGCATTTCCTTGGGCTCCATTATGCAGCTGTGGTGCAGAATATGTAGTGGACATTTACCTAAGGAGATAACACTTAGTAATTACCCAGAAGAAAGTATGCCACTTTGGTAGATATTTTGTACAAAACTGTGGACTCTTGCTGATTAAAGGGGCAGGTGCGGTTGCATAATGGCCCAGTCTCTGACACAGCTACTGGCACACCTACACAGACACTTAGGGGCTGATTACAATGGTGTAACGTTTGCCACCACCCTGCTGGCGGTGGCGACTGTCACGCCATCGTCACCTGAATTACCCACTGCCATATTACGATGGCAGTGGGTAGCGTGGCGGATGGAAAGCCTGTCCGCCGCTTTTTCACCGGCCGGGCGGAGCAAGGGCACAAATATGGTGGCATGCCTAGCAGGCACCGCCATCCATATTAAGATGTAGAGCATTTGAAGGCCTTTGCATAGCGGCGATGTCGCAATGGAAAGGCTGGTGGGGATTTGCTTTGGGGGTCGGTTGCGGGCCCCCGGGGGAATGGGGGCTGGGGAGACTGCACTTGTGGAGTACATATGGTACCCCCCTACATTGCCATGCACAAGGTGCCACGTTGTGCATGGCAATGCACCACATTGCATTGTACCATTGCGACGGGTGCTGCAGCCAGCAGCACCCACTGCAATGTTAAAATGCCAGATGCTACCACCATGGTGGTGGTCACACCATAATTGGAGCGGCGGGACCGCCACATGGCGGGCAGGCGGTCTCATTACCGCTAGGATGGTGGGCAGAATCAGGTCTGCCCGCCCTCTTAATGACACCCTTAGATACCCACTCACACATTCAGGTACTCACACACTCACTGACAGACCACTCAGATAATGATACACCCACTCACAGACCCACTCAGACACTCACACATCCACACTCCAACACACTCATAGACCCACTCAGTCACTCATGCACCTACACACAGACACACTCAGACAATCATTCCCACTTATAAACCCACTAGGGCACTTATGCACCCACTCACAGAACCACTCAGGCACTCTCACAGCCACTCACAGACTCATTCAGACACTCATGCACCAACTCAGACATGTACAAACACTCACAGACCCACTCATGAGTCCACTTACAGACCCACTGATACTCTGTCATACCCACTAACAGACCTACTCAGAGATTCACATATTGACTCGCAGACCCAGTCAGAAATTCACAGACCCACTGAAAGAATCATTCACCCACTCACAGACCCACTCAGACAGTCATGCACTCACTCACAGACTGACTCAGAGTCTCGCTCAGACACTAGCGAACTTACTCAGACACTCATGTACCCACTCACAGACCCACTCAGACTCTCACACACCTACTCACACATCCCATGAGACAAATATGCAGCCACTCCCAGGCCAACTCACACATTTTCAAATCCATTGAGACACTCACACACTCACTCACACACCGACTGAGATATTTATGCACTCACTCACACTCAATCTCAAAGGTTACATATTACAGTTAGGAAATAACATTTAAAAAAGTAGAAACTCACTGAAATAACAATGTTTACAGGTACGTTATAGTTAGGAAATCGAATTTTAAAAAATGTAGAAATTCACTGAAACAAACAAAGGTTACAGGGATTTTTTAGCTAGGCTCAGATTTCACTCATTGAAAACCATAGAAATTCCGCAGTTATAATTATGTGAACATACTGGAACTTATGCTCCCACTATCTAATACACTGGTCAGTGATATCACAGATCATATCTAAAATATATATGTGGCAGTCACCAGTAGGTAGTTATAGGTAGATACTAGATACCAAAGAAAAAGTGTTTTATGACTTGGGAATATCTTTGGTGCTGTTAGACAAACCTTCAATACATTTTTGAAAAACACTGTCCCCTTGGGTCTTCTTGTACATGGAAAGTTTAGGCAAGATCTGTAAGGCGGGGGCTGAGAAATCGGGAGGGGATGAAAACAAAAGTATGTTTCCCATGTTACTTCCCATAGCGAGTTTCAACACTACTACAGCCCGAACTGCTAGATGGAATTACACTACATTTGCTAGAAAGTCTGAATTTGGTCCAGAAGGCATGCTTTTATTATTCGGTGTAAATCCATTCAGTAGTTTTAAAGATATTTTTGAGAAAATGTTTATATCTAGGGTCAAACTTATTCGTGAATACTCCAGATCTCATGCAAAGATCTGATTGTCTGCCAACAGTTCAGTTAGGAAATGCTGACAACCATTTTGGGACTCAGCCTCAGCAACGTCCTCAAAAATAAATGTAAAAAAATAAAAGGAGAACACCCTCACCCCCTAGCCTTGGTGCTGGGGTACTTCAGGGACCCCGGTAGGGAAGGAAAGCATGTTTTTAAAATACATTTGACATAGAATCATGAATATTCAGGCCTTTGCAGCAAAACTTAAAAAAAGCACAAGTGCTGTCTCCCCCTTACTTTTTATTTAAGCCTCCTGGTGGGCTAGGTCCCAGGGGCATGCTTTAAAATAGGGTGGGGGTGCATGCAGCCTCCCTCCTGCGACTCTTGAGTCTTTGGGTCCTCCACCTCCCTGTGGCTTAATTAATATATTGGAGGCGGCCCCCTCTTACATCTCGTTTCAGGATGACGTTCCCTTGGATGCAGAGGGTCCTTGGGCCAAGAACCCCTCCCACCACCAGTGGGATTGCTAAGAGCTTGACAGAGGCATCCCCCACTTTGTCCACCACTCTGCAAATGCACCTCCTGGTGCACTACTCATTGGGGAAGAAAGTCTCCTTGGATGCTTGGATGAAAGACCAGATCGGGAGGCCGTTCCTTCTCCTTCCTGGCGGCCAAAGCATGGAACGCCCTTCCGCTCCATCTCAGACAGACAACATCGCTCCCCATCTTCGCAAGAAACCTCAAAACCTGGCTCTTCGACAGACCCCCTCCTTGATGGAATGGAACCTGCACCCCCCCCCCCACCCCTAGCGCCTTGAGACCCTCACGGGTGAGTAGTCGCGCTTTAACAAACTCCTGATTGATTGATTGATTGATGCTGAGGGTCCATGGTGGCCAATAACTCCTCCTGTTACCACTGGTAAGTCCCGCACAGCAGGACTGCTGAGAGCTCGTCAGAGGCCTGCCTCCTACATCTCGTTGGGGGTGATGTTCCTTTGGATGCAGAGGGTCCTTGGGCCAAGAACCCCTTCTCTTACCACCAGTGGGATTGCTAAGAGCTCGTCTGAGGCATCAACCCACTTTGTCCACCACTCTGCAAATGTACCACCTGGTGCACTACTCATTGGGGAAGAAAGTCTACTTGGATGCTGAGGGTCCATGGGGGCCATGAACTCCTCCTGTTACCACTAGTAAGTCCCGCACAGCAGGACTGCTGAGAGCTCGTCAGAGGCCCACCTCCTTTCTCAACCACTCTGCAAACACACCTCCTGGTGCACCACTCTTTGGGGAATTAAGTCTCCTTGGATGCTGAGGGTCCTTGGGGGCCAATAACCCCTCCTGCTGACACCAGTAAGCCCCACATAGCAGGAATGCTGAGAGCTCATCTTTAGTCCGTCTCCTTTCTCAACCAGACTGTAAATGTGTCTCCTGATGTGCTACTCATTGAGGGAGGAAAACCCCCTTGATGCTGAGCATCCTTGGGGGCCAAGAACCTCTCCGATTGCCAAGAGGGATGATGGACGGAGTGTTAAACATTGTAAGCACTCACCCCCAGTCAACTGATCTTGGTTTAATCCATCATCATTCTTTAGCTCACTCCACCACCCCGGTTCAGACATGGCCATATGCAAATCAGTCTGACCCGGTGCCTCATGGGAACAGCCCAGCCTGAACTGCCAAGCCATATCTTTCCTGGACCGGAAACAAGCAACCTGGGACCAGTTTCTGGCTAATCTGCCATCATCAGCCAGGCTAGCTTGAATCCAGTGGCAAAGTAAGCAAAGGAACCACGTCTGGGCATACCCTGCCAACTTAAGGCGAACAAAGCAAAACCAAAGGGGATGATGAACGGAGTGTTGAACATTGCAAGCACTCACCCCCAGTCAACTGTTCTGGGTTTAATCCATCATCATTCTTTAGCTCACTCTGCCACCCCAGTTCAGACATGGTCATATGCAAATCAGTCTGACACAGTGCCTCATGGGAACAGTCCAGCCCGAAATGCAAAGCCATGTCTTCCCTGGACCGAAACAAGCATCCTGGGACCAGTTTCTGAATAATCAGCCATCATCAGCCAGACTAACTTGATTCCAGTGGCAAAGTAAGCAAGGGACCCCCGTCTGGGCTTACCCTGCCAACTTAGGGCGAACAAAGCAAAACCATGTCATCAGTGATGTCATTTGTGATGTCACTGACCATGTCATTTGTGATGTAATATGTGAGATCATAAGCAGTGCATTGTGGGGGTATAAGTTAAAAGTTATAGTTAGCTCAGCAAACTATAGCTGCTGAATTTCTATGGTTTTGTGCGAGTGAACTGTCGAGCCTAACTAAAATGCCCCCCTAACCTTTGTTTTTTCAGTGAATATATTTATACATGTAATGAGAAACATTGTATGTATGTATGTATATATATATATATTCACTGAAAAAACCATAGGTTTCACACCAGTTATAGTTAGCTGGAAATTTTATTGACAAAACACCATTGAAATTCCCACGTTATAGTTAGTTGGACTCACTATAACTTGCGCGCCTGCAATGCACTGCTGATTACGTCACATATTACATCACTCATGACATGGTCAGTGACATCACTCATGACATCACTGATGACACCATCCAGTGAATGTGTGTCTTTCTGAAAAATAATTTTTTTTATATGTTTTTGTAAAGTACGATGGAAGAATAAATGGTTAAATAAGTGTGTAAATGGATGTTTGTTTTTAAAAGAATTGATTGGTTAACTGCCTTATTTAGTGTATCTTAGTGAATACATATATTAGCAAGTAACTTTTATATATTGAAATGTATGTATCAGTGTTTCACTTTGTGTATAAGTGGCTGTATGGGTTGGTGACTGACTCACTGTTTGTATGTGCTTTGAAGACAGCATATGTACAGGACTGTATGGATGTATGAGTGTGTATATGTGTATGTTAGTGAGTAAACAACTGTCTCACTATTGTCTTTTTCAGTAACGACATATGTTTTAATCTAGTATATGTGAGTATTCATTTATAAAAGGGAGTATATGTGAGAGTGAGAGATTATAAGAGCTCCTGTTTAAATTAGTATGTGTTTATATAAGTGATTGTTTAAGAGAGTAAGTATGTGTAAGTATTCTTAGAAGTAAAGTGGTAGTGTGTGTATTGCTGTATATGCAAATAAATGAATGTTCATTAGTTTTTTTGCATGTGTGAATATGTGTGTGAGTAACTTTTGGATGACTGTCGAAGTGTAACAGGATGTATAGGTGTATCACTACATATAATAAGTGAGTATATGTATGAGTGACTATATAGAACTGTTTGTGAATGAGTGGATGTGTATATAGATGGTGGAATTACTGAATTGTTTGTTGTGACTGGTATGGGTATCTCCACTTTTTTGAAAATGTTAAATACTATTCTTGAATATGTGTTTCAAGGTTTACATTACACTGAAAGGAGGTCTCTCACTCTGTCAGAAGGATGGTGTCATCAGTGATGTCATGAGTGATGTCACTGACCATGTCATGAGTGATGTAATATGTGACGTCATCAGCAGTGCATTGCAGGCGCGCAAGTTATAGTGAGTCCAACTAACTATAACGTGGGAATTTCAATGGTTTTATGTCAATAAAATTTCCAGCTAACTATAACTGGTGTGAAACCTATGGTTTTTTCAGTGAATTTAATAGGTTTTTTAAATGCTAATTCCTAACTATAACTGGTGTGAAACCTATGGTTTTTTCAGTGAATTTCATAGGTTTTTTAAATGCTAATTCCTTTCTATATCGAGTTTCTAACCTATGTTTTTTTTAACAATTTGCTGTTTTGTGTAAGTATTAATTTTTGAGTTTCTTTTTATATCATTTTTTCCTGGGGCGCTCTGGGTGCACGCTCCGGTAAGCTCTCCAGTAAGCTCTCCGGTAAGCTCTCCGGTAAGCTCACCCGTAAGCACTCCGGAAAGCGCACCCAGAGCGCTACTTTCGTTCGTGAAAAAAATATGAATGAAAAGTTAATAATAACGCAAAACCTTTCGTACCATAGAAATAAAAGCAGTTTTTTTTTAATAAGGAAAATGATTATGCATTTCCGTAAAACTATGATGACGTCACTTCGGCGCGCAACGTAAGCGCCCCCGGAAGCGCCTACGTTCGCGCCGCGTGTTCGCCCCGGAAGAGCCTACATTCGCGCCGCGTGTGCGCCCCCAGAAGCGCCTACGTTCGCGCCCCGGAAAGGCCTACGTTCGTGCCGCATGTGCGCCCCCGGAAGCGCCTACGTTCGCGCCGCGTATGCGCCCCAGAAGCGCTCCGGTGCGCACAGCGTCTGCGGGTCAAGTCATGTGACCTTAAAATAACACTTTTCATTGGTTGCTAACAGTTTTTTTTACAAAGAATGAAATCCCCACCCATTTCCTTCACTTCTTCTTTCACTTTTGTGACTGCAAGACCTGCCTTTTTGCTCCTGGATATTTCTTGGTTTTACCATGGCTGCCAGAGAATCCAGCAGTGATGAAGAACCTGAATTTATCAATGAAGAGCCTCCTCAACGAAAGGTTAAGGAACATTTTATTTGGAATTTTTTTTAAATCCCACCTAACCAAAAAAAGGTGAATGCTCCAAAAGTGGAGTGCAGGATCTGCAAAGAAGTGCTATCACGGGGTAACCCCTTAAAAAAATACTCATTTCGAAGCTTCACAATGATCCGACATGTGGAGAGGAAGCACCCCCAGAATTTTGCCCGGGAAAGTGTCAGAGCTCTGGCACAAGAGGTTCCCAGTGATGGGGCCTCTACATCCACCGGAGGAGCAACTTCTTCTGGGAGGGGGAGATCACAAGAGCTGGTTCCGAACATTCAACCTGCTTTTAACCATGGTGCCCTCAGATGCAGATACTGCAATCAACTGCTTACCTTTGGAGAACAAAGTGTACAGCTCATGGTTCGAGCATTAGAAAACCATCGCTGCCCTTCCCACCCCTAATTTTTTTTGTTTTTTTTTGCTCCTGTTGAGCAGTTTCCATTCCCTGTTTTTGTTCCTGTTTAGAAAAAAGAAGAAAACAAAAAGTTCTTTTCAGAACTACCTCCAATTCTCATCAAAGAGCTATATTCTTAAAAAAATGAAAAAGAGTAAGTGAAATAGAGTGCATTGATAATGGAAAGGAAAATGAGTAAGAAAGAACAGAAAGGTATGAGAGGAGAAAGGTAGTGAAGTAGGAGGACTGAAATAAGGTGAGTGTTAGGAAAGAAAGTAAGGAGAAGAAGAGTGAATATGGGGAATGTTGATATTCAAAGAAAATGTTGAAAAGGAACAGGGGTGTGGAAGGATAAGAAAAGATGCATTGCTGGAGTTGAGAGCTAAGGCCTCATTTATGAAGCCATGCGTCACTTTAACGCCACCAAAGCATCACTTTTTGTGACGCATCAGTCCAATAAAAAAATGCACCTTATTTATTCATATTTACAAAGTGGCGCATCTAGGTAAATGCGTCACTTTGTAAACCCCTGCGCCACATTATTCCTACGTCAGGTGTAATGTATGCAAAAGGGACGTATTGATGCAAGAAAGGGTCGTAGAGGTGACACAGTGAATAAACTGGAGGCCTCATTTCTGAAAAGTGACGCATCGCTGCGTGAAAACAGCGATGCGTCACTTTTCTGTGCGCACTCCTTACGACATTCCAGATGTGTCATATTTAATGTATGACGAATCATGTCGCAAGGAGTTACAGATACGTCAGTATTTCTGACGTATCTGTAAACACAAAAGTGACGCATTGCTGAATTGCGTCACAAAAGTGATGCAACTCCAGTAATGCATCCTTTCACATGGGGAAAGCACCATGTGAAAGATCTTGCATCAGTCTTACACCTGCTGTGAGACAGGCGCAAGATTTTGACGCAACATCACCCTAAAAGTGACGCAGTGAGATGTCATATATTTCACTGCGTCACTATTACGAAGCTTTTTGTGGGGGAACGCCCCCTCTGCATACATTATACCTGACGCAGGTATAATGTGTTTATAAAGAGGTGAGCAACCCAATATACCCTTGCGGGCTTGGCAGGAAAGTGAGTAAAAGATTGGGCCAGCAAGGGATTTTGTTTCTGTGATTGAAAACCAGTTAGTGCGGAACTTAAATTAATTGCATACTCACACTATTCATGGATTATAACTGGAAAGATGAATTAACACTGTAAGTCAATAATGTAACCACACTAACATTATACGAAATGAAGCATTAATAATACAATAACCAGGTGGATTGTAGTCAGAAATATTTTTGTAATTTTTATTATCAAAAGAGAAATGATCTCTTATAAAAATAGGGTACAAAAAATGCAAACAGGATATACTGAAAGAGTGTTATTTGTTCATATGGTATAACAAGACAGGTCTAAGCTGCTAGTAAATTATGACTTTGACTTCAGCCAAACAATGACACGAAAATCAATAGTACTGAATAAATCAACAGCAGGGTTTAGACAATGTTATCGACGTTTCGGTCTTTTTTATAAGTTCATAAGACCATCTTCAGGACAAAGGTTAAAAGCATTAGGTAGAAGACCCTTTGTAGCCAACTTTTGATAAACTGCCTTGTGGAACAAGGAGTGTGATGCCGCGAACAGTTTTGGAATAATGGTTCTGGGCGGAAGTGCTTTGAAGGAAAAGGTTTGGCTTATTTAGATCTGGCTCAGTATGAACAGCACTTGAGGCTTGTTTGGTGTTCAAAATTTGGCTCTCGCGCTCTTTGGAGATCGTTATTATCAAAATTAAAAGACTTCTTTTTCGGTCAACGGGGTGTGGCGCTTCCCTCGGGTCGAACGCGGCAGCGTATTCAAGTGAAGACAGCTGGTGTCTGGGCGAGAGTGCTTTGAAGGAAAAGGTTTGGCTTTTTTAGATCTGGCTCAGTATGAAAAGCACTTGAGGCTTGTTTGGTGTTCAAAATTTGGCTCTCGCACTCTTTGGAGATCGTTATTATCAAAACGAAAAGACTTCTTTTTCGGTCAACGGGGTGTGGCGCTTCCCTCGGGTCGAACGCGGCAGCGTATTCAAGTAAAGACAGCACCATGTGAAAGGTCTGGCATCAGTCTTACACCTGCTGTGAGGCAGGCGCAAGATTTTGACGCAACAGCATCCTAAAAGTGACGCAGTGAAATCTCATAGATTTGCATTTTTTTACACCACTGGTGCGATGCATCACTTTTCTGTGCGCACTCCTTACGACATTCCAGATGTGTCATATTTAATGTATGACGAATCATGTCGCAAGGAGTTACATATACGTCAGTATTTCTGACGTATCTGTAAACACAAAAGTGACACAATGCTGGAGTGCGTCACAAAAGTGACGCAACTCCAGTAATGCGTCCTCTCACATGGGGAAAGCACCATGTGAAAGATCTTGCGTCAGTCTTACACCTGCTGTGAGGCAGGCGCAAGATTTTGACGCAACGCAACAGCATCCTAAAAATGACGCAGTGAAATCTCATAGATTTCACTGCGTCGCTATTACGAAGCTTTTTGCGGGGGAACGCCCCCTCTGCATACATTATACCTGACGCAGGTATAATGTGGCGCAGGGTTTTAAAAAGTGACCCCTCTACCTAGATGCGTCACTTTTTAAATATAGCGCAACAATGCGCATTTTTTTACACCGCTGGTGCGTTACAAAAAGTGACGCACAGGCGGCGCAAAATTGTCGCAAGGCCTTCATAAATAAGGTCCTGGATTTTCCCCGTGCTTCGCTCCCCGGTGCGCTTCCCGGTGCGCTTCCCGGTGCGCGTACCGGGTGCTCCCCCCGCGCAAACCGAATTTTTTTTTTTTTTTAAATGCCCCGCGGGACCCTATTTTAGCCCCCACATTAAACCTAGGGGGTCAGGAGGGGGTCTACCCTGCCCCCTCATAGTCATTTCTCCCTTTTTTTATGTCACCTCTTGTGTCTCGATCCTACCGAGACACAAGATGGCGGCCGCTCCGGACTGTTTCGAATGTTTACAGACACCCGTGAGCCAATCAGCTTTCCGCGCGCAAGTCGCGTGTCGGGCCTGGTGCGCTCCCCGGTGCACGCACCGGAGCACGCCTATAGATATATATATTTTTTTAACCTAAATTACTCAAAATCCACTGGAGCACATATCTTGAGACATAGCAAAGGCACATCGGGCTACCAGTCCTTACAATTTTGCCAAATTTGGTGGAAATCCATTCAGCCGTTCGGGCTAAAAGTGAAATCGACCGCCCTATGGAAATTAACACGGGGAAAACGTGTTTTGGAACCCCTTTTATCTCGGCCCCCGCTTGACGAATCCCCCCCAAACTTTCAGGGAAGGAACGGAATGCCGCGAGGCCATTTTGAGAAAATTTTTAGTCAGATTCGTCAACCGGTGCCAAAGTTATTCCAAATAGAATTTTGAGATTTAATATTGAAAAAAATCCTAACTATGACTACCTACTGGCGACCGCCAGTAGGTAATATATATATATATATATATATATATATATATATATATATATATATATATATATATATATATATATATATATATATATATATATATATATATATATATATATATATATATATATATATATATAATAGACTGTTGCGAGTTCGTCCAGCCCTGCATAAAATAAACCGCCACAAACACTAGGATTTAACCTTGGTTTCCCTTCGTCACATCAACCCGGTTTTGAAGTATGCTGGGAGTTGTAGTGTGAACAGCTCCACGCTGCAACTGACGATCACATGGTTTTGGGGAGGCGGGCACTCACCAATTAGGAGTGCTGCAGAGACTTATAGTCAGCTGGGCGCACTTACTGTCAGTCGGGCAGAGGCGTCTGAAGAAGGCTCACGCTGAAATGCATCACGCTGTATCTGTCAAAATAATAAAGAACCTCGACAAAAGTCCCCGCCTGTGCCTCCTTCCTTTGGCAAGTCTGGAGGTTGTGTTGGATGTTTTCGTGTCGACCAGGGACACGTTAAGGAGCTCACGTTTCGGAAGTTGGCTGCCTTTCATCTGGTGTCTGCGCAAGCAGTGTGTTTCTCGTCAAGGTATTGACAGCAGGCAGCTCACCAACAGCGAAGCAGGACTTGCAAGGGACGCTGCTACATGGCAGTCCGTGACTTCACGGAGGGTACCGATACACTGCTACCAGCCCACGACCCGGCGGACCTGTCAGCTGCAGGTTGAAACGGATAGCGGGGACTTGAGAGGCTCTTAAATTTTTAATAGACTGTTGCGAGTTCGTCCAGCCCTGCATAAAATAAACCGCCACAAACACTAGGATTTAACCTTGGTTTCCCTTCGTCACATCAACCCGGTTTTGAAGTATGCTGGGAGTTGTAGTGTGAACAGCTCCACGCTGCAACTGACGATCACATGGTTTAGGGGAGGCGGGCACTCACCAATTAGGAGTGCTGCAGAGACTTATAGTCAGCTGGGCACACTTACTGTCAGTCGGGCAGAGGCGTCTGAAGAAGGCTCACGCTGAAATGCATCACGCTGTATCTGCCAAAATAATAAAGAACCTCGACAAAAGTCCCCGCCTGTGGCTCCTTCCTTTGGCAAGTCTGGAGGTTGTGTTGGATGTTTTCGTGTCGACCAGGGACACGTTATGGAGCTCACGTTTCGGAAGTTGGCTGCCTTTCATCTGGTGTCTGCGCAAGCAGTGTGTTTCTCGTCAAGGTATTGACAGCAGGCAGCTCACCAACAGCGAAGCAGGACTTGAAAGGGACGCTGCTACATGGCAGTCCGTGACTTCACGGAGGGTACCGGTACACTGCTACCAGCCCACGACCCGGCGGACCTGTCAGCTGCAGGTTGAAACGGATAGCGGGGACTTGAGAGGCTCTTAAATTTTTAATAGACTGTTGCGAGTTCGTCCAGCCCTGCATAAAATAAACCGCCACAAACACTAGGATTTAACCTTGGTTTCCCTTCGTCACATCAACCCGGTTTTAAAGTATGCTGGGAGTTGTAGTGTGAACAGCTCCACGCTGCAACTGACGATCACATGGTTTTGGGAAGGCGGGCACTCACCAATTAGGAGTGCTGCAGAGACTTATAGTCAGCTGGGCGCACTTACTGTCAGTTGGGCAGAGGCGTCTGAAGAAGGCTCACGCTGAAATGCATCACGCTGTATCTGCCAAAATAATAAAGAACCTCGACAAAAGTCCCCGCCTGTGGCTCCTTCCTTTGGCAAGTCTGGAGGTTGTGTTGGATATATATATATATATATATATATATATATATATATATATATATATATATATATATATATATATATATATATATATATATATATATATATATATATATATATATATATAAATATATATATATATATATATATATGTATATATATTCCATGCACCAGCCTTGTTTAGTTCAAAAGAAAGCCAACTCGAGCCCAAATCCTTAAGCGTGTACTTTATTTAAACACAAGGGCAAACATACACCCGACGTGTTTCAGTGCTATCACACCTCAGTCATGGGTGTTTTTTGTTCGTGATAAATCAAACTTTAAAGTGAACATAACAATAAAGGTAGGACTGCCTTTCCCAAAACCAAAGATTTTGTTTACACATGGTAGCCATCTTTGACTGTCTTTCTGTTCATTGAAATAAATGGTATTAAAGTATTATTGAATTTGAAAGCGAGGTTTCTAACCAGTTTGCTAACATTATGCTCGGATTTAGACTTATTACTCAATTTAGCCCCAGCGGGCAAATTAATTGACTACTGTTTATAATCAAGCCTCAGTGGGCAAAGTATATCCAAAACTGGGTGAAACAAAAAATCAAATAATTAAATACAATCCATTACATTCATTTGTATTCAGTTCTTCAAAAAATAACAGCTTCATCTCGACCACCCTTCCAAATACAAAAGACGTCATCTATATATCGGGCCCATAGGACCACGTTCTGGGTGAAGGCCAAGATGTTACTGGCCACCTGCTCCTCCCACCAGCCCAGGAACAATCCCGCGTAACTGGGGGCAAAGCAGGTTCCCATCGCGGTCCGCCCGGGCCTGACAATAGACAAAGCTTTTAAATTTGTTTTTAAATTGCACTTTTTCACGGTGGCCACACTTGTTTTATATTTTTTGTAGGAGGCGTACTGTCAGCTAGACAAGATTAAGAAAATACATCAGGAAAGCCTAATGGATATGAAAAGTAGACTGTATGGATAAATGTCAGAAAAGTGGAATATGGATTGTATTTAATTATTTGATTTTCAGTCCAAGATGGCTACCATGTGTAAACAAAATCTTTGATTTTGGGACAGGCAGTCCTACCTTTATTGTTATGTTCACTTTAAAGTTTGATTTTGCACGAACAAAAAATACCCATGACTAAGGTGCGATAGCACTGAAACACGTCGGGTGTATGTTTGCCCTTGTGTTTAAATAAACTACACGCTTAAGGATTTGGGCTCGAGTTGGCTTTCTTTTGAAATAAACAAGGCTGGTGCATGGAATATTGGGGGTCGCTTCCCCGCTCGAGCCCACCACCATTGAAGAGGCTGGGAGATTGGCGAATGCAGATTTGAATATATATATATATATATTTATCTATAACCAGGAACCCAAAGAACGACCACAGCGGGTCAAGAAAGGGCACAGACTCCAGTTGAAGATATAATGAATTGGTTTATTGCCTTAGCATGTCCGTATGACGCGTTTCGACTACAAGCCTCTAGTCTTGATCACATATATATATTTTACCTACTGGTGGCTGAAAATAGGTGGTTAAAGTTAGAACCTAGTTTCCATAGGAAAAGGGTTTTTGACTTGCTTCTAACTTTGTTGCCATTTGATGAATCTTCACAAAATGTTCCCGAAAAGGTTTCCTTCTGATTCTAGTTGTGCATGGAAAGTTTTGGAGTGATCCGTCAAGTGGGGGCTGAGAAAAAGGGGAGGTCAAAAAAGTGTATTTCCCGTGTTCATTCCCAGAGTGATTTTTTTTTAACACGACTACAGCCCGAACGGCTGAACGGAATTTCACCAAATTTGGCCGAAAGCTAGCTCTTGGTCCAGAAAGAGTCCTTTTTTAGTTTTAGTTTGAGACAGCGCTGCGCTTTTACTTAGTGACCTCTTGTATATGCTCAGTGGAGTTCAACTCCATCTATTGCTTGTCATAGTTTTTCATGTGTCTATGTCAGTGCCCTTTAAAAATCCTCGTTTGCTAGTGGCCAGTCCTGCCTCTTTGTCCCTCCTCTCTTCCATTCCTCCCATGGAGTAGGGAGTAAGTGCAGTATCATTACGCTATGGTTTTTATCTTGTCCTTGGGGGACTATTTTTTTCTTGGTTTCCTGCTCTGTTACTGTTTGCCTATGGCTTTAATGGCAAGCCTCCAAAGTTAATAATTCCTAGAAAAAGTATGTGATTGAAAGCTTTTACATTATGCTGTGTTGCAGTTTTCTGAAGATGAACTACTGAGCCTAATGTAATGTCGTTGCTTGATGGTACCAATCCAGATAAATGATTCACCCTGTATCTGCAGCAGCCATACAAGCTTTGTTTATTAAATTGAATCCCATCTGTAGAGTTTGTGAACACCTAGTGTAAATAAAAGGCCAGTGATGCTTAGCTCCTCATTCTCGCCGGGTAGCTCTTTCACCTGGACATTTGAAGAAATTTGAGGCCAGTCCCAGAATTGGTGCTGTGTATATGGTGTGCAGCAATGCAATTTATAATTGGCTCTTTAGTGCCACAGAATATCCTTTAAACAAGGTTCCTGTTTTTGGTTATTTTGTGGTAGTGATTCTGAATAATGCACCTTAGTGGTTTTCATACTTATTAATAAAGTCCAATTTGGGTGAAGTTTCAGGTTCTGTTTGGAAGGCAGGTGTATCCGATCTTAGGGTTATGTGCACTCAGTAATACTTATGGGTATTTACCCGGTTACTAAAATTGCCAGTTGACCAATAATAATTCAAACAGTATGACAGCTTGATGCTGCCCAACTTGAAGAATGAAAACAAAATACTCCCTCAAAAAAGCTTCAAAGTCAGCCGCTCTAGCCATTACACCATATCCTCTTTATTGCCCCATTCTGCCTGCTTCCTCCAACACTTCTCCTCTGCACTAATCACACAATGTTGAGCCTCCCATTAGACTTGAACCCTATTCCTGGGCGTCAACGCCCTCACCGCTCCATTATATTTACATCTCCACGTACACCCTTCTTTTTTTACTCTTTGTACAATTTTTGATATCGACCTGCAGTTGTGCTTTTTTTGGTAGGATATTGGTTTGGTTTTGAGCTTCATTATAAGGGGAATTGGACTTGTTTCACTAAGTCACTGATAATGCCAATCAACAAATTGAATGTAGCTTTGATATATTAAGTAAAGTACGCTTGATGCGTTCGGAAAAAAACTATTGTTAACTTTACACAAAATTCCTGGAATTCTTATTTTCTGCACTAATTCCTATATAGGCTGTTTTACTGAATTCAGGTACATATACAGCTTATGCAATATTTGGCCAATTAAAGATGTCCGTCCGATTCCCCCTGTTTCTAAAATCGTGTCAGAAAACAGCCTCTCCTCCATCTGCATTTGCTTCGTTGCCATTCAAAGGCGGCAGATAAGTTTGCCTATCTGCGTTGATGGTCTTGTCCTTTCTTCATTTTGATGGTTGGTGGTGCTGCCATACTAGGCCGAGTCTCCCTTCCTGTTCGTTCTTGCCCATCTATCCGCATACCTTACGGGGGCCATAAGACAATGCTAGCACAGCAGTTGCTAGTAGAGAGACTCCAAGGCAGAGCACAAGGATTAACGGTGATTTGTGTAATTTTATCTCTCGGTATGTTACATCGCACAGGGGCAGTCCTGTACAGTTGCAAATTTTTCAAACAGGTCTTGCTTTTAAACTACAGTTCATAGTCTGAGAGACTTGTAATTTCCCGTATCATGTGTTGTAACTGCATTTATAATGTGCTTGCTACCCTCTCAAAAGGTATTGATGCTCCTTACAGTGATTAGCATGCTACTCTGGCCCAGACCTCAAGGTTAGTGGATTGATTAAGCCGTTTTTGGTATTAATTTTGTGCTTTAAAGGAAAGCACTGCATGTGTTCACTTCAGATTCTTTGTTGTCAATTAGTTGCAGTTAGGTGTGCTCATTAGTCAGTCAATGTGAAACAAACTGGTGGGTAAAAGTTGCGTTTTGTTACCATTTTATCAAAGCTGTTCCTCTTCTAGCTGCAGGCAGCATTTTGCTGGAATTGCAACTATGTGTCTGTCCCTCGGTCTTTGTATGTGTATCTCATTTGTATATATTTTTCTCCAGCTGGGGACGCATTCAGCTCATTAATGGCCTCCTTGCACTATTTTATAAGCATGCTGCTGGGAGGGATTTCACCCAGGGTCGGATTGGGATCACAATTCGGCCCGGGCACTGACGAAAAAAGTGGCCCACATTCGAGAGGCGTGGCCCATATTTAAGGGGCGTGGCCCACATTCAAGGGGCGTGCCCTTTCATGAAACACCATTTGCACAGACAAGGAATGAAAGTGGGAGAATACTGTTCTTGCACAGGACACAGGGCCAAGGTGACAATGGCCTACATGCTGAGCAACTAAAAAAAATAGCAAGGCCCCTTTTTGTCACAAAATTATTCCAGCCCTCCAGCACAGGAGCACCTAAAAAGCAGCAAAGCCCCTGCTATTACTGACCTATTTAGCCCTCCCCAGACCTTCAGCTCAGGAGCACATGAACAGAGGTAAGGCCCCTGCAATTAGTAAATTAATCAACCCTCCAGGCCTTGGGAAAATGTCCTGGCAGGAGAGCACAAAACACAGCTTTCTGGGTCATCCAAGGTAGCCAGGTAGCCAGGGGGATGCTGATGTGAAGCTGGTGCATGGGAAGTGCCTCCCCAGTGTGTTCTGGCAGTTTGAGTGTTTACCATTTACTGTAGTATTACCCTTGTACCTATCTATGGTACCCTTTTGTAACTTGCACACGTCACTTTTCTCTTGTAACACACTGTTTGCTACCTCTCACTTTTGTTTGCTTTAGTACTTGCACGAGTGCCACCATTGCCTACGTAACGTTTGTTCTTGTGCTGGAGTGTCTGCCATTAATTGCAGTATTATACCTCTACTTGTACTTTGTACGTTTTTGTAACCTGCACACATATCACTTTTTCCTCCTGTAATGTATTGTTTGCTCCTCTTGTATTTTGGTTGCTCACTATTGTCACTTTTGATTCATGTAACTTAACGTTTGCTTTTGTAATTTTTCCACTTATAATTTTCTCCTCATGTATTATTGTTGTTCCTAGTGTGAAGCGCTCTGACACCTTCGGGTAAAGTCTGCGCTATATAAAATCGCATAAATAAATAAATAAAACAAAAAAATTCCAAATATCACCAGGCCCCCACAGCAAGACCCATTCTTCCTCGCCCACTATGCCCTGAATGTGAAGGGCTGTGGGCGAGGTGTTAAGACTAACACCGTTTCTGGGCTGCATGGGCGCCAGGGGGCCGAGGTGCAAATGGCTCAAAGGCCTGAGAAACACCTGGCCCCTAGGGAGGCCGATTATTGCAAACAATCACCACTGCCCAGCCTCAGCTTGATTGCTTGGCAGGGTAGGGGTGAAGGAGAGGCCACAGCTGACAATCGCTGTCTGGCCGCACAGCGAGGCTGCTTTCATTTTCTGTGTCTCTGTCTCCGTGCACTCTGTGGGCCGTTTTTTTTCTCCCCTTTCCTAGTCCACTCTCTGTGGACTGGGACAGGGGAGAAAAAAAAACAACCTACAGAGGGCACTGAGGCACCGGCACTTCGGCCCATGCCCGAATGCCCGCCTTGCCAATCCGCCCCTGATTTCACCTATGGTGACTAAGAAAAGTGGGGCGAAAAAACTAATTCTTTACGAAAAGAAAACCAACTCCCTCTCTCTCCTACTCCCTTATAAAAGGGTACCGTTTCGGTTAAACATCCTCTTGTTTAAAAATTTTAGTCTTCCGATGTTAGCTGCACTTGCCACATCCCTCCCATATTCACTTCTTGTTTCCTATTTTCACTTTCTGTAACACTCCATGAGAGCATATGTTTACAGTTCTCTCCCTCATGTGTTTTCCCCCCTACCCAAAGCTCCGTGTTGCTGTTCTTTATGTTTTCACCCAAGCTGTGTTGTCTCTCTCTCTCTCTCTCGTCTGCTTTGCCACTTAACCCACCACCCTCCTGAGCTCCTTTCTGCCGGCTTGTGTGCTTCCCCATAGCTGAAATTCTCCAGACCCCCATTATCTGTTATGTTATGTTATGTTATGTTATGTTAGAAGCATTTATATCCCGCACGGCTATTCAGGAGTGTCCCGGCGTGGTACCTTGCCAGAGAGTGGGAGTAAGACAGAGGAGTTTATACAAAGAGCAGTGTTTTCAGCCGTTTCCTAAACCGCTTAGCATCTTTTTATTGTGGTGTGCTTGGACCATTATTTTTACTCAGGGAGAGACCCTGGTCCTTTCGGTGTTTCGGGTCTTTTTTCTAGGGTGAGTATTGCTCGAGTTGAACAGGACTCAGTGGTTATGAGTCTGCTTTCTATGTCTAATACTAGTGTCCATGACGCAATCGCGTGTACACTTAAGTTATGTCCATGGTAGAGGCGTCTTGAGCGTTTTGTACTGGCGTGAGCAGAATAGAGAATTGAGGACTGATTTGCTGTTGACGGGAACCTGAGGTGCAGGTAAGCGGATGGCGCTGAGGCACAATAGTGACGCTACGTGAGACTTGGGGCACGCTGGGTTGCTGTATACTGGAAAATTCAAAATTTGCAAACATACGTGACAAGAATTTTCAATTCTATTAAGGACAAGGAGGCGAGGATTATGCTATTCTCATTTCTTTAAAGAAATGCCCAGCAGCCAATAAAACAAGTAAAAAACCACAATACCCATGAACACTTGGGTAACAACCATAGAGTCTGCCGTATATAAGGCCATGTAGATAATACCACTTCCTCTTTCTTTGGTGAGAAAAATTGGTCATGAAAACTGGAAACATCATAGAAAGTCAATTAAGGAAAACACCATCTCCAAACCAGGACGGCCAAGGAAAGTCCATAACACCAACGACAGAAGCAGACAGGAACCACAATCCTCAGAGGAGCAGGCAGGAAAATCCAGGCCAAACGAAGAGTCGTCACTTGGGATCAGATCCTGAAAAGAGACACAGAGCCGTAATACACATTCCGTGCAATCTGATCATAAAGAAGAAGGGTGGGTAGAAAAACAAGGCAATTGCATCCTTACAGCATCAAGGCATTATTGAACATGAGTACAGAAACAATAATGTATATAATAATGGGTGGGATAATCTTCGTCTCCTTGTCCTTAATAGAATTGAAAATTCTTGTCACGTATGTTTGCAAATTTTGAATTCTATTTCAGGACAGGAGGCTCCGATTATGCTTGTTTAAAGCTGATCCACCACAACAGAAGCAACATGATCAATAGGCTTAAAGTAAAAACAGAATCAGAAGACCAATCCGCGGCCTTCATAATATCACACAAAGTGACACCCATCGAGAAAGCTTTAGAAGCCATCGCCCCTCTAGCAGAGTGTGCCCCAAACACAGACACATCAATGCCAGCTTCCGCCATGAGCCAACGTATCCACCGAGCCAGAGTAGCCGGGGTAACGGGGCGAAAAGGCTTTTGCAAAGCAATCAACAACTGACCTTGCATATCAGAACGAAGAGAAGAAGTACTTACTTCGTAATCCTGGAGACAGCGAACCACACAAGGGTTGGGATGAGCGGGGAAAGACGGGTAAGAAATGGACATAGTATTAATCATGGTACGCCGAGAGAGGCGAAACGTGACTCCGTCAGGAGTACAACTGCACCCGGCCAGGTCCAAAGCACGGACATCAGACACCCGCTTGCAGGAAATGAGACACAACAACATAGTGAGTTTAACTGACAGCTGTTTACGGGATATCAAAGTATTGACCGGCCAGGCCTCAAGAAAACATAACACAACCGACACGTTACACAGAGAAATGTACTTGGGACACGGAGGATTCGCTAGGCGGATACCTTTGAGCTATTTAGGAACCAAAGGATGTTCGCCAGCCAGTTTACCATCAACATGGAGATGGCCCGCAGAGATAGCAGAACAGAAATTGTTCACTGTGCGGTAAGCCAAACCAGATGAAGCAAGCGAGGCCAAAAAATTGACCATCACAGAAACATCTGCTGATGTTGGATCAACTTTCCGTTGAAAACACCAGTCACACCAACGCTTCCAAGAGCCCTTGTAGCGTTTGTGGGTACCAGGGGACCAGGCGTCACTGATGAATCTGGAAGCGTCCGCAGAAAGGCCTGGGACCGACCAGCATTCCCCGAAATCCGCCATGCTAGGAGAAGGAGAGAGCCGGACAGAATCAGGGGATGCGGATTCAGAAGAGGATCTAGCAGGAGATTCCATTTCTGGGGAAGAAGGATCGGCACCACACAAGCCATCTCCAGGAGAACCAGGAACCACGCTTGGGCTTTCCACAAAGGAACAATCAAGATCAGCTCGGCCTTGTAGCGCTTTGTGTAAGCCAGAACCCTGGGGATTATCATGAATGGGGGAAAGGCATAACACGGAGTCACTGGCCACGGCTGGAGAAAGGCATCCGTGGCTAGGGCTTCTGGATCCGGCCTCCAACTGAAGAACAGCGAGAGCTGGGTGTTGAGACGGGAACCAAAGAGCTCTAGATGACACTGACCCCAAGTCAGGAGAAGGTGACGGAACACACGGGGATGGACCCTCCAGTCGCTGAAGTCTCGCAGGTGTCTCGAGTTCCAATCTGCAACAAGATTGTTGCGGCCCGGGAGATATTCTGCAATAACAGTGATCTTCTGTTGCAGACAATAGTGCCAAAAATCCTTGGCAATCTCTGCCAGTAACCTCGACCGAGTGCCCCCCAGCTTGTTGATATAACGGACAGCTGAAACGTGGTCCATGCGGAGAAGTATACAGCAGTTGGATTGAAGGGGAGAGAGGCAACGAATTGCAAAGGAGCCCGCTAGAAGTTCCAGGCAGTTGATGTGGAGGGAGAGCTCCTTGGAGACCACCGACCCCCCGTCAAGACCGGACCGCGCCGGGCCCCCCAGCCCCACCGGCTGGCATCCGATTCGATCACAACCTCCGGCGAGGACCCGAATAGGGCTCGACCGTTCCAGGCTTCCGTATGATCCAGCCACCTCTCCTTCTCCGAAAGAGGAATTTGATCCGAATAACGGAGGCCGTTTTGGAGATGGCGAATTTTCAGGCGTTGCAAGGCCCTGTAATGCAAAGGGGCCAGGAAGATCGCCTGAAGGGAAGAAGCCAACAGACCGACAACTCGTGCTAACGACCTCAACAACACAGTCGGTCTCGCAATAACTGAAGTCAATTCTTTCTTTATATACCGAATCTTCTGATTGGGCAAAAGAAGTTGACACGTAAGAAAGTTGACTCGGAAACCTAAGAAATCTATCACCTGAGTCGGGCTCAACACAGACTTCTGAACGTTTACCAGAAAGCCCAGGGATTGCAAGAGGTCTATGGACCATTCCAGATGAGACATTAGGCAGAGCGGACAATCCGCCAGAAGGAGGATGTCGTCCAAGTAAATAATCAAACGAACACCCCGACTGCGAAGACCTTCCACGACCGGCCTCAACAGCTTCGTGAAGCACCAAGGTGCCGATGAGAGGCCGAACAGGAGAACCTGATACTCGTACCAAGTCCCCTGCCAGTGGAACTGGAGGAATCGGCGATGTGGACAATAGATCGGAATGGACAAGTAAGCGTCCTTGAGGTCCAGACTGACCATCCAGTCCCTCTCGCGCAAAAGATCCCTCAACAAATGGATCCCCTCCATCTTGAAGTGGCGGTAGACCACTCCCCCGTTGAACTCCTTGAGATTGAGAACTAATCTGGAGCCCCCTCCCTTCTTCTCCACCAGGAAAACCGTGCTGACGAACCCCTGCAGATGACGCACGGTCGGAACAATCGCCCCTTTCAAGAGAAGCGACTTTAGCTCCTTGGAAATGAACTCTTGATCCCTTTGGGAGAAACAAAGAGGAGAGGGAGGGCGAGACTGACTTTGAGATTGGTAAAACTCTATTTTGTACCCTTGGACTGTTTCTAGCACCCAAGCATCGCTGGAGATCAATTGCCAATTGTGCAGGAAAAAATGTATCCTGCCCCCCCAGAAACACACTGCAAGCAGGAATTAGGCTCACCTGAAGTTGCGGAATCCTGATATCCGCCGGAGTATCCACCCGAACGTCCTTTCTGGTACTGTCATCGGCCTTTCTTGGAGGGGTAGAAATTGGACTTTTGGGAATAGTTGGAATCCTGATTCCCTCCTCTGTGGGACTGATACCCTCTCTGATTGGGTTGTTGGGAACCTCGGCCGGACGAACGTCCCCTACTTCGTCCCGCCCTGTTGAAAACCGGACGGAAAGACCAGCGAAGCGAGCCTGAGCCATATCCAGGCCACTGAAGGTACTTACAAACTGAGTTAGCTCTTTTAAAAAAGGTTGACCAAAAAGTAGGCCCTGAGCTGCAGGGCCAGATTCAGAAGTGGAAAGCTCTGCCAGTTTGGGGTCGAGCTTGAGAAGGATTGAATGACGCCTCTCACTGGAAAGAGCGCAGTTGGCGTTTGCAAGTTGGCAGATCGCCCTCTGAGCCCACTCGATGAGCTCATCAGGGTCCACCATTGCAGAAGATTGTTTGGCCATGAAGCCGAGATCCAAAATCTTGGTGAGCGGGCCCAGCAGATCCAGGACCTTATCCTGGCATGAACGCCATGACCTGTCAAGACTCTTTTTCAGATCCTTAGCAAATTTACGAAGGTAAGTCACCATGGTGGGATCCACCTCTGGTGTGTCAGCTAGATTGTCTGCCAGATCCGGTCTAGGGCACTCAGAACGGAGGCGAGCACGGACCTCCTTTTCAAAAGGTTGGCGGATGTGCTCTTGTACATATGCAGCCACCGCCGGTGAGGGGAGCCAAGTGGTCGAATTGGGATGGAGAATATCAGAGGGCTCAAAGGTGAGAAGGGGAGGATGGGTGGGGCCATCCACAAAATGCTCCTTGCACTTCTTCTTTTTCGGAGGAGGTGACACATGGTCAGAGGATGACGAAGAAAGCTGGCCATCATCGTCAGCGTCAGCCGCTGGAGGCTTGGACTTGGCAGTGGAAAAGGACTTAGCCAACCTCCGAAAATCGGAGGCGTGAGGATTACCTGGGGAAGACGTGGATTTTTGTGATGCAGGAACGCAACCCTGCTGTTGAGCATACTGAGCCAAGTGTCTCTTCAGAGGAGTAATATCGCGAACAAGCGCTTTATTCATAGACTGTTGTACACCCCTGTCAAGGGTTTCCACCAAGTCCTGCTCAAGAGACTCAGGGGCCTCCTCATCATAATCATAATCATCTTCGTAGTAATAATCACTCATCGTACACTAACAGTGTAATTCAATGCCCAGAAGATGTCAAAATTTCACTTGCCAAAGGCAAATTCCGGGGGAGTGACCAAAACCCCACAGCAAGCCAAGAAAAAACGCAGTAAACTGCCACAAAATCAATTAGAGAGCGGAGGGAGGGCTTGCCGTACAGAAAAAAGGCACTCTAGGCAAAGCCTATGCAGTATTGTACAGCCGGCAGCCTTTACTAGCAACCGGCGTCAGCAGGGGTTAATTCCTAGGCTGTGGGCGGCAACAATCGCAAAGGACGTCTCTCAAAAGCTCCGGTTCAGTCAGAAGAACTCGGAGTGCCGGAAATAGCTACCGCGTGGACACCGGCTGCCTCGGAATTGCGAGGAGAGATCGCACTGCAAGCGCGAGACCACCAGCACCCCAGACTCCCACTCCAAAAATGCGGGACATGGGCACACAAGCACCTGGACACCAAGGGAGGTGACACACGCTCCCAGCCGCACCTCGCCGTAACCGGAGAAAGAACGGTTTCAGAAAGCGGCACACACACACAGCAACTCGGCACAAAGCGCGAGCACAGCGCCAATCAAATGATCAGCAAATACAGAGCAAAAGGCATAAGGTAAAAGAAAAATGCACTTAACTGGCTGAGGAGCAGCAAAGAAAGAGGAAGTAGTATTATTATCTACATGGCCTTATATACGGCAGACTCTATGGTTGTTACCCAAGTGTTCATGGGTATTGTGGTTTTTTACTTGTTTTATTGGCTGATGGGCATTTCTATTAAAGAAATGAGAATAGCATAATCGGAGCCTCCTGTCCTGAAATAGAATTTCTTAGAGTGGTTGTTGTTTTCTAATAGGAAACAAGATCCTTGCCTACATTAAGAGTGAGCGTGTTTAGGTTTGATCACCTGGTGGACCGACGTGATAAAACAGGTATGTGTGATGGTTGTCATATGATTTGATTTACGCAAAGAGCTTTAGGATGGAGCCCGTTTTGTGCATTTTACTATAGGACTCTTTTATCTCAAGATTCTTTTAGTAATATGTGTCTTGCTTCAAGCTTCGTAGGAAGCCACACGGAGCTTGAAGCAAGACAACACATATGTGGCTGAATATTATCTGCCCATCTAAAGCACAACATTGTTAAAAATCAGTAATTTTACTAAAAGCCAGGCAATATATTAAATTAATTGTGCATGACACTCTCTTTTGATTTTTGATGGTGAGGGCATAATTGATATTATTACTTTGATAGTTATAATCTACTTTAAAATGTTGCCTAAGGAGAGTGCTGGTAAACTCGTTAAATTGATCCTGATGGTGTTTTCTTTCAGCCTAGAGCCTGCTGACTACTGGAGATTTGTCGCCCTTAGTAAATATATTGCTTTGGTTGTGTGCCCAGCTCTTGCTTTGCTGTTTGACAATGAAAACTATTTTAGTGATAGTCCCATTGCGTTATCTTGTGTAATCTGACACTGATTGAGAGAGAGGGATTAAATGGTGACATGAAAGGTGGATGACTCTGGCCCTGTCACGTTTGTATTCTGTGCAATGCCCATATTAGTATTGGTAGTAAACAGCACAGAGTGCCCAAACCACAGTAACTCAATACGTTTTTTGATACAGGGTAAGAAACCAATTTATTGTCGCTTCCCTAGACACCATTAATTTGTGTCAATCATTTTGTATTTTTTATATTTTCAAAAAATTCATGACAGAAAAAAACATTAAGTTCAAATATTTACAAGGCTAAACAGACTTTAAACATACATTAAGGGCAAAGACTATTTACACATTTAGCAACCGATATAACACACATTAGAAAATGTTCTCACATCAGACATTAAACAAAACAATTATTGCAAAATAATGAAAACATTTTTATCACAAACAACAAAAATTACAAACACTAAATGAGAGAAACTAAGGGTTGGGAGGATAAGATATAAGTAAATGAATGACTTATATATATTTCAATGCTGGACCAGCCGGTCCTAGCTTTTGTAAAACAATGATCATTTGTATCTCCCAAACAACACTGCCGACGCGTTTCTAGACCAGGCATGTAGTCACTGGCCTGTCATCAGGGCTGTTTGTATCTTGTATCTGTAGGATACAAAAACATTATTTTACTTTATCTAGTATGTGGGCTCCTTATTACCATAAAGTAGCTGTAAAACATTCTGCGCTACATACCAACGCTGTTCAGTGTAGAATTTCAGAGGGGGTCTTTTGGAGGTCCGTTTTAATGGATAGCGTGGCCGACCAGGGAAGCCTAGAAAGATTTTATGGATGTTTTTTAGTTACATCATTGATCTATTCGTTGCGCTAGTGGCCAAGTCAGATTGGGAAAGTGAAAGTGTACCTTTCACTTTCCCAATCTGACTTGGCCACTAGCGCAACAAATAGATCAATGATGTAACTAAAAAAACATCCATAAAATCTTTCTAGGCTTCCCTGGTCGGCCACGCTATCCATTAAAACGGACCTCCATAAGACCCCCTCTGAAATTCTACACTGAACAGCCTTGGTATGTAGCGCAGAATGTTTTACAGCTGCTTTATTTATAATAAGGAGCCCACACACTAGATCAAGTAAAATAATGTTTTTGTATCCTACAGATACAAGATACATACAGCCCTGATGACAGACCAGTGACTTCATGCCTGGTCTAGAAACGCGTTGGCAGTGTTGTTTGGGAGATACAAATTATCATTGCTTTACAAAAGCTAGGACCGGCTGGTCCAGCATTGAAATATATATAAGTCAATATTGACTTATATCTTATCCTCCCAACCCTTAGTTTCTCTCATTTAGTGTTAGTAATTTTTGTTGTTTGTGATAAAAATGTTTTCATTATTTTGCAATAATTGTTTTGTTTAATGTCTGATGTGAGAACATTTTCTAATGTGTGTTATAACGGTTGTTAAATGTGTAAATATTCTTTGCCTTTAATGTATGTTTAAAGTCTGTTTAGCCTTGTAAATATTTGAACTTAATGTTTTTTTCTGTCATGAATTTTTTGAAAATATGAAAAATACAACATGATTGACACAAAATAATGGTGTCCAGGGAAGCGACAATAAATTGGTTTCTTACCCTGTATCAAAAAACGTATTGAGTTACTGTGGTTTGGGCACTGTGTGCTGTTTACTATTGATATTAGGTCTAGCCCTCACCACATAAAGGATCTAACCCCTTTTGTTCCCATATTAGTATTGGTGGCATCGGGTTCAACATTCATTGTGCTCACCCACAAGTCCCCCCTCATGACCTCCTCCAATGATTCACTGACCAAAGGACTTGTGTGATAAAAGCAGTAATTCACTGACCTAGCTATATAAATTATATATCTGTACCTTGCATTTTTTGCAGCAGGGATATTGGCCCTCTGAGTTTCTTTATTTGCAACAGCACTCAGATTGCCATGAAGCATCCACAATTGTGTCATTAGATTTCCACAGTGTGAAGTACCGAAAATTATTTACCACCCCCCAATTATAGTTATATTCACAACCAATCCCATTCCCATTACCAATAATCAGTCAGTTGGCAGTGTAGAAGGTCCAAGCATTTATTATAACAAACAAACTCTGCCAGAGGAGCTCCTTGCGACCTAACCCCACGAGGTCCACCAAGAAGACTGCTGGCACACTGTCAGGACATCACATATATACAGTTGCATTTGCAGAATCATGGCCCAAGATGGAAAATACAAGTTGGTACAGGCTGGTACAGAAAGGAAAGGCCATATATTGCACACAAAGCACTCTTGGTTTAGCTCATCCTAGATTAGCAAGGTCGAACGGGTGACTCCCTTCTGCCTGCTCCGAGACAGTCCGCCCCGCACCCCTCCCGGAATGTGCTTATCAGGCCTTCTCCTGCTACCTACAACCTTGACGGGCCTAACGAGCTGAAACAGCAATTCTGCAACAGTTGGGTTATTTCTCAGGAGAACGACTTTGGTGAAAGGAATGAACGGTGTCTGTTAATGTAAGGCTTCGAGCGAGGCCACAAAATGGCGTCGGTCGAGTCAAGAGAGTGTAAAATGCGGAGAGTGGTGCAAACTAGAATTCAAAAATACTGCAATATGGATTTATGCTAATGTTTGCGTGCGTATGCTAAAATATTTAGATACATCATGCTAATCTTGAGACATCGATTATAGATACTGTATAACCGAAAATCGATTCCGGTTCCTCAAACCCTCCGTTTAGCGTGGTGTAGCTAAATACAAAGTCAGGCATTTTAGTCTCTAAAAATCTCTTCGTTAATGGCCATCAATTCATGAATCTCTTTTTGCAGCATCTGAAGTTTGGCGGGGACTGGGGTAGGCAAGCACAGTGTTGTGACTCGGGAGGGACAATAGGAGCAACAGACCGGGCCACATTGTATCAGGATGCAGCAGGTAAAGATAATACCGGCTGCCCCGCCCAAAATCAATAACAACTTCCATTCCCCAGGTGGACAGGAGCCCCCAGAACCAACCCGACAGTGACCAGGACCCATTATCAGTATGCATTTCAGAGGCAATGCGGTGCAGCTTTTGAATAGCTAGATGAACGGAGGGGGCGGAGTCTGGAATATATACGCAACAAGAGCTGCCGATCACGCGGCATGCTCCACCTCGATCAGCCAAGATAACGTCCAAAACCATACGGTTTTGGAGCGCAACAAGCCTGGTCGCCTGAAGCTCGACAGTTAGGTTGGCCAGGATGTCAGTAGTTATGTTAATGACATTTTCCACTATCCTGGACAATCTCCTTATTTCTCTGCTATTAAATATGGGTCCCCAGAATGGCACTAAACCTTTGCTAAAGTCTGTGAATTCTTGCAAAGAGGTGTCGGTCTGATCAACTTCGGTCTTGATAAGCTGCCTACGTTGTCTATTGGGTACCGCGGTGGGTGCTGTGCGTACAGGCTGTAGCTGATGTGTCCTGTGATAATCAGATGGTGCTATGTATACAGGTGGGTATAGGAAGGACAAATAACAGTGCCCAGCCCAATTACGTGGTAACCAGGTATATGCATTTTCTCCACAGACGAAATACACATTGGGTGGCGTAACTAACGGGGGACTAATTCTTTTCTTCATACGATAGGTATAATTGCAGATACTGTCTCCAATCCGTACACGGCCTATTCCTTGCACACAAAATTCGGAAGAAACATTCAAAATAGGAATGGGTCTAATGCGGTCACTTGCAACATTTTGTGCAACAAAAAGCTGGAAATACTGAGAAGCAGTGAAATGGCTAAAATCATAAAGTTCTTCCTGCAACCAAGTATCGTTTCTAGCCACCATATTCCTGTTCATGCATGCCTGTGTGTCTATTGTCCCCCGTCCCCAATTTCCTTTTTGGTCAAAACCCCCATGCTCATCAATATATGCCAAAATCATATTATATTCGTTTATATTGTAATCCCTGCGATTATCACCCCAGTGACGATATATGGCGGAAAACAGTTTGAACCAGGCCTCACAGCTTCCTAGATAGGACAAGGGTAGTGATAGAAACAGATCATGATTGTGCACCACGGATGGCAGAAGCCCACAAACCCAGCAATCAGTAGTGTTGGTAACACTGTGTGTCTGATGAGGCATTTCAACAAATACATTTTTAGCATAAGTCTGGCGATGTCGCTCTTTGCGGGGTGCTAAAGTGTACAGCAAATATTCAGATGGGGCAGCAGTGGATGGTAAAAACTTCTGCAAAGGGTATTTATTTTCTAAATATACAAACAAACCCATAAACACAGCAATAATGACAGCTATAACCACTACAAATGCTACTTTGACCCTCGTGGTTCATGTGGAAAACATTGGCTCATAAAATGGTACGTGTCGTGGTGCAATTGGAAATTCTTCTTCTAAGACAATACGGCCAAAAGGGTACATTCCTAGCTAAAAGTCCAAAAATAAACTCGGGCCTAGCAGTCCGTCCTGCCAGAGGGTTCTTCTCCCTGTGTCCGTCAGAGTCTCACAGGTAGACTCCTATCGTTCATCCCAAGCAACCAAAGAGTGGCGGTCAAACTTTATTCTGCTGTGCAACCTGGCCTTTTACGCTCGCTGGTCTTCTTTCTGAACAGAGCACAGTGATCAAAGTTCCAGCTCTCAACGTGTTCAGTCCAGTGTCTCGCTCAGCACCTCAGACCAACAAGCTAGCAAACCCTATCTATTCAATCGAGTC
The DNA here is from genome assembly GCF_964263255.1 of Lissotriton vulgaris. NCBI lineage: Eukaryota > Metazoa > Chordata > Amphibia > Caudata > Salamandridae > Lissotriton > Lissotriton vulgaris. Next base: position 1,152,507,217 of record NC_141687.1, on the reverse strand, counting down.
TTTCCTTATCTCCTAGCGGTGGGGTCTGAGGCACCGTTATTTGTTTTCCTTGGCTGCAGGTTATACCGCACATGACCCGGAACTTCTTGATCAGAAAATAGTACACCAGGTACTTTTTGAGCAGGAGAACTTTCGCTGGCCGGGGTACTTAAAACAGGATTCAAAGCAATTGCAGATTCTGCAGGGACCAAGTCATCTGCACCCGTCACTCCCTCCTCTAGCCTTGGTTCAATCTCACAGGCGTCAGAGAAGGGTACGAATGCAGCAGCTCTCTCAGTTTCCTGCGTCAGAATTCCCCCTGGGCATTGCTGATCATAGGGAAGTGGAAGCGGCAGCCTCTTCAGATGGGAGACATGGATCCAATGTTTTCTCCCATCCACTTTAACCGCCTTCCGGGTGGCAAGCAGAATCTGCCGTGGCTCGGACCACCTCGGAGCCAAACTGGTGTCACGTTCAAACTTCTTGACTAGAACCCACTGGCCGGGTTGTAGTCGATGTCCGGGGCCCTCTGGCAGAGGCTGCAGTATGGAGGCTACCTGCTGATGAATAGAACGAAGATCTTTAGTCAAAGCATATAGGTAATCGATCAACATAGGATATTCAATGTCTGAAAAGGATCGTGGCCTGGGTACCCCCCATATATTCGCGGGTCTGCCAAATATTATTTCATACGGAGAGAGGCCAGATCGGGAGTATGGGGTAACCCGTAGTGACATAAGGGCTAAAGGCAAGGTGTCAGGCCATTTCAATCCTGTACTTTCCTGAATCTTGGCCATTTTGAGCTTGAGGATACCATTGTATTTCTCCACGAGCCCTGCTGATTGTGGATGTGGGGCTGCGTGGAAATTTTGCTTAATTTATAGGCCCCCACAGATATGCTTGACAAGGGCCCCATGGAAGTGCCCCCCATTGTCCGACCAGATCAAGCGGGGCAAACCAAAACGAGGTACAAACTCTTTCAGAAGGGCCTTTGCTGTGGCCATGGCAGTATTTTCCTTAGTGGGGTAGGCCTCAACCCACTGGCTGAAAGCGCAAACCACCACCAGGACGTATTTCAAGTGGTTGACACGCTCCATATGAATGTAATCCATTTGGAGTACCTCAAAAGGCAGCGTTGGGGTGCAAAATTTCCACTCAGGACACTTTCTCCCTTCCCCGGATTGTATTGCAAACAGACCATGCAGTATTGGACCAACCGGACAGCCGTCCTTTGGATATTAGGGTTGTTCCAAACTGGGTCCAGGAGCCCACAGATACCTTTTGCTCCTATGTGTGCAGGACCGTGCGCCATAGTCACAACGGCCTGTACTAGTGCATTGGGCAGTAACCATCTTTTCTTTTCTGTCAGATCAACCCAACAATTATTTTCATCCAGTCTTCCTACCTCCTTTTCCCATTTCTCTAATTCTGCAGGAGTAGCTTCCTTCTGTAATACTCTCACACTTTCCATGGTGTTATCAACCAGTTCAGATTCCTCCACCCATCTTGCGGAGGAGTTCACAAACATAGTTGACATTGGGGACTGTGCTGTCTGTTTGGCCACTTGATCTGCGAAAGAATTTCCTTCCCCTACCTCATCCACTATTGCTTTGTGCGCGCTGCATTTGATGATGGCTAATTTCTTGGGCAGGATGAGGGCGTCTAGAAGCCGCAAAACCAGGGGACCGTTTTGTATTTTCTGACCATGGGACGTAAGGAAACCCTGCTCCCTCCACAGCCGCCCAAAGCTATGGGCCACGCCGAAGGCGTATTGGCTGTCGGAGTAGATGTTGACTTCGAGTCCCTCACTCAATTCGCAGGCTCGCAGTAGGGCCATAAGTTCAGCAGCTTGGGCTGATCGATGAGGTACTCGGAATGTTTCGACTTCTGTCTTCAAAGTCGTAATTGCATATGCAGCTGTTGTTGTTCCATCTGCTAGTTTAAAACAGGACCCATCCACATATAACTCCCCTTGAGGGCCAGATAGAGGAGTGTCAGTAAGGTCAATCCTGCCCTTAGTTTCTTCTTCGGTGCGATAAATGCAATCATGTGTATCATTGGCAGATTCACTCGGAGGGAGTGGTAACAATGTAGCAGGGTTTAGTGTTGCACATCGAGTGATCGTGATATGTGGTGCAAACAACGTCCTCCAGCTTGTCTTCAACCTGTCCTCTTCTCCCTCTTCTGTTCTTAACTTCCAATCTGTCATGCTCCACATCCGGGACTGGATGAACCACAATCACCTGAAACTCAACCCCGACAAGACCGAGCTGGTGTTGACGGGTGGTTCATCCAGCCCCTGGTCCTCTCTTTTCTGGCCCCCTTCCCTTGGCCCCTCTCCTGTACCCACTACCTCTGTCAAAACCCTAGGCATAAAACTCAATTCTCAACTCACCCTTCACTCCCAGGTTAGCTCTGTGGTATCTTCTTCTTTCCTTTCACTGCGCACTATATGCAGGGTGTCCCGTTTCTTCACCTTCCCTGCCCTCAAACTTATCATCTTGGCCATGGTGGTGTCCCGCCTGGATTACGGCAACGCCCTATATGCAGGTATTCCTGCATATAGCCTACGGCGTTTGCAGCAGATACAAAACCAGGCGGCCCGCCTGGTCTTCAATCTTCCGAAATTCCACCACTCCTCCCCCCTCTTGAAATCTCTACACTGGCTCCCTGTGCGAGCTCGGGTCCAATTCAAGCTCGCCTCCATCACCTTCTTAGCTCGACTGGGCTTGACACCGGTGTTCATATCTTCTGAGATCACCCCCTATGTTCCCATCAGGGAACTACGCTTGTCCTCCCAGTCCCTCCTCACCATCCCACGCTACCGGAGAAAGAAGTGGGGAGGCTCGAAATTTGCCACCCTTGCCCCGATCCTTTGGAACTCCCTTCCCCTTGAACTCCGAACCATCACTCTGTACCCACAATTTCGTAAACACCTCAAGGCCCACCTGTTCACAAAGTCCTGTGACTAAATCCCCAACAGCTTCCCCTGCCTTCTAGCCCCGGATCTTGTTAGCTGTAGCGCCAAGAAACCGCTGGTGTATGCGCGCTTTACAAGTAATTTCAAACTCAAACTCAAACGTCAGTTCATATCCAGTGAGGCGTGCACTTGTGAGATGCTGTGTCTTCGTTTTGTTTAGTAATGTGTCCACAGCATGCGGCACCATCACCGTCAGATTGGAATTTAGGACGAGTCCTTCTGACTGCCGGATTGCCACTGCAACAGCTGCTGTGGCCCTCAGACAGCCAGGAAGTGCTCTTGCGACATTATCCAGTGTGGCTGACAAACAAGCGCAAGGTCTTTGCTTACCACCAAAGTCCTGCGTTAACACCGAAAGTGAGCAACTGTCGACCTCGTGCACGTACAGTACAAAAGGTTTACGGTAGTCAGGAGTACCCAAGACAGGAGCAGAACATAAAGCAGTTTTTAAAGAGTCAAAAGAGTGCTGACATTCATCCGTCCAGGGGAGGGGTTCATGCACATCCTTAGTAGTCAGATGCAACAGAGGTTTAGCAAGAAGAGAAAAATTAGGTATCCATTGGCGACAGTAAGAGGTAATGCCAAGAAAGGCGCGAACTACGCACTGCGTGCAAGGAACAAACATTTTACAAATAGTAGTAATACGTTCAGGTGTTAGTCGTCTACCCTCCTTCGATAGTAGATGACCGAGGTAGGTCACCTCCTGTCGACAGTATTGGAATTTAGACAGGGATACCTTGTTACCTATAGCAGCCAAATGGTGCAACAATTTAACAGTGGCTGTTTTGCAGCCTTCTTCTGTGTCTGAGGCAATGAGCAAGTCATCCACATACTGCAAAAGGACATTGCCTTCTGGTAAGTCCAGGTCGTCTAGTAAAGCCTTAAGGGCTTGGCTATATATGCTCGGGCTTTCAGTATAGCCTTGAGGGGCGCGACAGAAGCGGAAGCTTCGTCCAGATAACGAGAATCCGAAGATCTGTCTGCTACCAGGATGAATAGGGATGCTGAAGAAGGCATTCTTCAGGTCTATGACGGAAAAGTACCGGGCAGTCGGTGGAATCATCGTGAGGATTGTGGTGATGTCTGTCACCACAGGATACTGTGGTACCACAATCCTAATAACAGCTCTAAGGCCAATCACAAAACGGTAAGCAGCGCCATGGCCCTGTTCACCAGAATCAGAATTCCTTTTCAAAATCGGGAGAATCGGGCTATTGCAAATATTAGCAGCCGTTTCCTCCACCACCCCTTTGCCGATCAGGTCTTGGATAATCGACAGCAAAGCCCGTTCTCCTGCGGGTGCTATTTTTTACTGCGGGATGCGCGGCATTTTCGCGCCTTGTTTCAGCGTAATGTGAACCGGGGGAATATCCAACTTACCCACATCAGCATCCCCTGTCACTTAGAGCGTTGCGGGAATGCCATCAAACTCTGGGGGAGAGGTTCATTTTTTGCAAAACATTGTTTCATGTAGTCAGTGTAGGGTCGTATTGTTAAATAAACCCCGTCAGCAGAGCAATGTATTGTCGCGTTTAATTTCTTTAACATATCCAAACCCAGCAAGTTCTCTCCACAATGTGAGGCCAGCAAAAGAGGAGTGTCAATAGTGGCAGGACCGATCGAGAAGGGGAGAGGTTTGGAGATGGGACTGACAACTGGGACTCACGAGAACCCCACTGAGACATTATTTTGCCCGGACAGAGCCGCCCCTGGAACCAATGATCGAGCAACAGAACTATTCATTGCTCCCGTGTCAATTAGGAAATTCTCAGAAGTCCCCATCACTTCCCCTTTTACATAAGGTCCCTTTTGATTGACCGGGATCGACACTTGGCCCCTACTCTGTCCCTGGCTGTCCTATGCTTGTATGTATGCAACCTGATCTTGGTATTTGTAATCATCATGATAGTACTGCTTGCCCTGGTGGTTATCGAAATGATTTCACTCAGACTTGCCTGATCCTTCTTCTCTGCGCATATCACTCCGGTCGGGGCCTCCTCATCCACGTCCTCGGACTGCTCCGTTCTGGGCAAGCAACAACGGACACTGTGCTTTCCAATGCCCCTCCTCTCTACAATAGGAACACTGGTTTAAGCCCACAGTCGGAGCCCCGCCCGTGCCTCGGCCTGCTCCCGCCCCTCTGGACATGGGCCCTATGGCTCCTCTTCCCCCTGCTTGTCCCTGGACTACCTGCTGCAGCAATACTCGTGTTTTACGGTCTTTGGCCTTCTTTTCCACCTTCTCTTTACTCTTGTTCTCCCTTTGTTCATAGTACTGGGCCATGCTTAAAATCACAGAAGGGGTAGAGGTAGTCCAGGTACTTTCTGCCGCTTGCAATCGTGCAGAAATTTCCGGAGCCAAGTTCGTAACAAATCTGTTCACGAACAACCTAGTTCCACCTTCCGTAGCCAAATCCTGCCCGCTAAAGTCAATAAATCTCCTTCAAACCTAGTGAAGAAGTCGGACACACTCTCATCCTTTTTCTGCCGGCACGCAGTCAGTTTATCCCAGTCAACCTTTCTCGGCGGTATCAGAGTATGCATAAAGGCAATAATGTTTGCTGGCAAAGATGTTATTTCACCCTTAGGTTTGTCTCCCGGTTTGCGATCTCGATCCCACCCTCTTAACTCATCCCATGTACCCCCTAGTTCAGCGTGATCAGAGTCGTGCGCCTGCCGCATATCAACAGGCACAAGTAACCCAAAGAATAGCTCGATGTCTGCTAATGTCATTACGGCAGAGGCCGCAGCTTCGGTCAGTTCCTTGTAGTAAGCGGTAGGATTCTTTCGGGGGTCGGGCAGTTGGGATTTCAGAGCAAGGGCCTCACTTCTTTTCCATGGAGTGTACACCCATTGCTCCTGAAACCGGGCATATATCTGTGCCCGGGTGATCTGTTGGTTATCATCGCGTAGTTCGGGAACTTTGGGATGATAAATGGGATGTACCTCTCGCATGGGATGCTGTGAAGTCCACTGAGGGCTCTTTAAGAACAATCTGCCTCGATACTGGACCAGGGTGACTACGTTTTTGTATACTTCCTCTGGGGTCAGATTAAATCTATGGGTCCAGTCTCGAATATCATACAGTATCTGAGGAGCACTCCCGTTATCGAAGCTGACCTCCCAAACCAAATGAGGGAATTGGACATCTGGAATATCACATGTTGCTGCATTACCGGTTCTAAATCTTTCACTGTACTCCATATGTCAGCCACAGTATACGCGTCACTCCTTATCCATCTGACAGCCTGATCTGCTAATACTTCCTTCTCACCGTATGCCACAGATGATCTAGTGAATAGTCGTTTACCATCCAACCCTCCGGATGCCCCTCTTGGAGTCTGTTCCAACATACCGGGTGTGGTGCTGGCCGATTGAGACGGCCATACGGGACTCGGGATGCTTAATTGCGCGTGAGGGGATGTTAGAGTCTGCCTGGAATCAGGGACAAGGGTGGCCAGGTCCCCTGTAGAGGGGAATGGAACGCCGGCATCACGTCTAGGGGTGACAGAGCCTCGTTCCTCTGGTGCGGATGCTTGCGGTGCAGCCGCCGTTTGAACAGGGACCGCGGGATATATGCGCTGCGGGGCACATGGCGGGGGAGGTGTTTTGTCTAGCAGATCCTCTATCTCATCTTCAGCTTCATTTCGCGTTACATAGCTCTTATCCACTTGCAGCCTAAATCGTCTATCCTCATTCTCAATATTCTTTTCTGTTCTATTCTTGTCATGCGCAATAGCTTTCTGTGTTATTGTTTGCCCTTGCTGTATCTTGAGTAGTTTTTCTGACCGAATACGCCTTCTCTTTGCCTCTTTCTGCCATTTGTTAAGAGTGTCAAACATGGCCTGCCGGCTGCGTTTAACAAAGAGACGCTCTTGTAAATACTGAATCTTTTTCTCATCAAAAGATCCAGTTTTTGGCCACTGTAGTTCCATGTTATCCTTCGTATACCTATGCCACAAGGAATTAAAAAGAAGGGGCCAATACCTTGTTTGCAATACATATCGTGACTGGGTGTTCCTTCCGGAGGGGCTGGCTGACTTTCATCTAACCTCACGCTCTCTCGGTGAACACAGCCAAAGCATAATTTACTAAAGCAGGGAATTTTCCTTTCTTTATTCTACCCGAGCTGAAAAGGAATAGAGGATTATTATTCAAAACAACAGAATCAAGTTACATCAATCACAGTTCTGTCAAACACATGACCATGTTTACATTCAAAGTCATACTCACGTTGCAAAATAAACCATCAGACATGAAACATAAAAAACACAGAGACTTTATAAACGATACAACGAGGAATACCAATATTTTGCAAAGAAAAGGCGGAGCCCATTGAGTCCCACCTATGGAGAACCCTTTATGCAAGTATCCAAAGCTGCAAAGAACACCTTCTGTCAACAGTCTTATCCTTAGACTGCCTGGAGATAGCTACACAGGTTTCTAAACCACAGACCAACCTACAGGCCATCCAACAGTATTCATGGTTCACCTCCCGAACTATGCTGGCTAAGCCCGCTTTTGCAAGCGCCGCTCCAGATCTGTCCGAGTGCTACCCAATCTCAACTGTCGGCGTTCCCGAGAACAATCTGGCCGGGTGAGAACCGCAGTTCCCAAAAAAGGCGTATAGTCTCTATCTCCAGTGTTTCCACACAAATCAAACCAGAGGCATCTGCTCGTGCAATTTCAACATTGCCTCGTCAGACCCCCTATTCTGAGTTTATCCGTGACCACAGGTCACCAAATGCCAAGTACCAAATCCGGAATTTAAAAACGCAATCCAACACAAAACGAGACGAAACACTCACCTGGTGCACAAAGGTCCGATTGCACGTTCTCCAATGCCAACTCTTGATAAGGCCAACGTGGCTGGTTCTCGGGTCACACCCGAATGACTCCGGCGTGGGGCCACTAGCAGCTGAGGTCCTCGTGATCGGAAGGGCGGAGCAAACCCCGAATTCTCGTTGGTCTATTCTGCAACCCTCTCGATCGGGAGCACCCCTTTCAATGTCGCGATTGTCGTCTAAAATACAGAGGGACGACCCCAACGCGGAGTCCCGGCGGAGTCGCCAACTGAAGTACCGAAAATTATGTACCACCTCCCAATTATAGTTATATTCACAACCATTCCCATTCCCATTACCAATAATCAGTCAGTTGGCAGTGTAGAAGGTCCAAGCATTTGTTATAACAAATAAACTCTGCCAGAGGAGCTCCTTGCGACCTAACCCCACGAGGTCCGCCAAGAAGACTGCTGGCACACTGTCAGGACATCACATATATACAGTTGCATTTGCAGAATCATGGCCCAAGATGGAAAAATACAAGTTGGTACATGCTGGTATAGAAAGGAAAGGCCATATATGGCACACAAAGCACTCTTGGTTTAGCTCATCCTAGATTAGCAAGGTCGAACGGGTGACTCCCTTCTGCCAGCTCCGAGACAGTCCGCCCCGCACCCCTCCCGGAATGTGCTTATCAGGCCTTCTCCTGCTACCTACAACCCTGACGGGCCTAACGAGCTGAAACATCAATTCTGCAACAGTTGGGTTATTTCTCAGGAGAACAACTTTGGTGAAAGGAATGAACGAGGTCTGTTAATGTAAGGCTTCGAGTGAGGCCACAAAATGGCGTCGGTCGAGTCAAGAGGGTGTAAAATGCGGAGAGTGGTGCAAACTAGAATTCTAAAATACTGCAATATGGATTTATGCTAATGTTTGCGTGCGTATGCTAAAATATTTAGATACATCATGCTAATCTTGAGATATCGATTATAGATACTGTATAACCGAAAATCAATTCCGGTTCCTCAAGTGGCAACTCTTACTTAAAGTGCTGCCGCTGAAACAGTCGCTTGAGTTCCATTGTGATTTTGAGGGACACTTTTCATAAATAACAGTTTGCTGTACACGTGTCTCACAAACAAGGCAAGGTACCCTTAGTGGACCATGAGCCTAATAAATCTCCCAAGCTGCTAGAGCTTCAACTTTTTGATTCAATATGCTCTCTATATGTGCTTCTATCTTTAATTTACAATTTGTGATTTAGGTTAGCTGTTCTCATTGTGATTTCTACATAATTCACTTCACACCATGCCACATTATTCCAAAACACATAGTTGTACTCAACACCACACAATTCCACAACAAACAATTCCACTGCAACCTGCATACTTGCGCTCCATACCACATAATTGCAGTCCACACAATATAATTTAACATCATGCCACACAATCTACCTCCACTACATGCCACTCCATGCTACAAAAGCCACCACAAGTGAATCCACATGATTCCAATCCATGCCACATAATAAAAAACGACACATAATTCAACTCCTCTCCATGCCACAAAATTTGAATTCACATTATACCACTCTGTTACGTAATACCACGTCACTTCAAAAAATGTAATTACACTCCACACAACACAATTCAACTTCACATAGTTCCACTACACATAATTACACTCCAATCTACATTTGATGCAACATATTTACTCAATTCGAAAACACATAATTACACTCCATAAAAAAGATCAACATTGCAAAATGCCTCATATTTCTACATCATTTAATACTACTCCACACTATGCCACATAATACCACTACAAAGCATACCGCTTAATTCCACAGAACACCACACAATGTAATGCCACACAATTCTGCACCACATAACATAATTATAATCCACATAATACCACTCAGCACCATATAATTCCCCTACACATAATTACACTCTACTCAATACAACATAAATACTCTGCATAAATGCACTCTATGCCACATACCATCAATCAACATAAATTTACTCCTCACCATGACACATAACTCAACACGCATAAGTTCGCTGAACATCACACAATTTAACTCCACACATTTCCAATACACACCACATAATTCCACATCAAACCACATACTTTAAATACACAACACAATTCCACAACACACCACATACCTCCAATACACAGCACAGATTTCCACACCATGCCACAAAATTTAACAGCACACAACATAAATGAACTTCCAACACTCCAGTTGGGTAGACATTTTTGGCAAAACTGTGGACTCTTCTTGGAAAAACAAGGTTCTATTCTGTCCATGATGCTCATTTCACTGAAATTAAACATCAACGGGACGCACTTACAAATGTAAACACAGCAGGTGCCCCATTTAATGCTCCACTTCTGTAAATCACAAATGATCCTAACTCCTAGGTCTTGGCGAACGGAAAGCAAGTGCGGAATCCTTAATGGAGGTGAATACATCATTGATCTATTGAAGTGCCGCTCGCTCAAAGGAGTTTGTTTGCCACAACCCTGCTCGTGCTACTGGAGTAGCTGCTACCTGTTCCACTCTTGTGATTCCTGCCGGTGAAAGGAGTTTCCAGCCGCGAGGCCGCAGAGGAGGCGAGAGGCGCGGCCCCGGGACTGCGAGGACCAGCCTTCAACATCCTCAGCTGTGTCCTCCTCCCGGGTGAGCCGCGCCCCCTCCCAGTGCCACGCCCCCTCTCTACCCGGGAGTACTTTAGTAAGATCAGTGACGCGCAACGCGGGACGCGCACGGGTCGCAGCCCGGGGCGAAGCCCGGGCCAAGGGCGGGCCCGTTGTTGCCCGTTAGTGCCCGGCAGTGACCGGACCGGGCCACCTCTCTTGGCTCTCCACATTGTCCCAATATTCAACTTGCAAGCCTCCACACATGTCCGTCATGCCCGGTAGAACAAGAAGTAAAACTAAAACAGCGATGGCCGTAGCCCAAATAACTGGGCCTATAGACCAATTTATATCCCGGGTTAATGAGACAATCGATCACAGTATCTCTTTACTGGAACGAAGAGTATCCTTGGACCTTATGAACGCTAAACGCTCGTCCTTGGGCCCATTATCAACTGTAAGCTCACCTCCCCAGCAAACTGTATCTAATCATTCCCTTCCATTACCTCAACCTGTTGTTGGTCCACTTACAGTTCCAAACTTAGTTGACTTATCAGTCTCTCAACTAGAGTCTGACTCATCATTTGTTGACCTAGAGGCCACTCCTGACCTTGAAGCTTGCCAATCAATTGAAAGGCCAGAGCCCATAAAAGACAAACGCCCTCAAGCATCAGGGGAAGGAGACATTCCTGTATCGTCTGGTCCAAGGAATATACCTAAGACCAAGAAAAAACCAACACCGGGAACCATAATCTTGTGTCACCAGCTCCAACTCCAATCTCAGGCATTCCTTGTTGGGTCGAAAATATGGTAGCAGACTTAAAATCAGATCTTGAAGCTACTATATCGGCTCAAATTAAGCCCTTAATGTCAAAAATTGATAGACTAACATCCCTAATCAACACTAAATGGACTAACACGTCAAGTGGAAATGTGACCACTCAGTTACAAGGGAAAACCAAAGATGTCTCCTTGGTGAATAACATCAATAGTAACCTTTCTAAAGTCCCTACTGCAAAAACCAAAGTTATATCTGATAAACCAGGAGCAGCACCGCTCCATCAGGCTCAAAGAGGGGAAAAAGTTCCTGCGCCCTTACCAACTCCCAGTGGTATAGACCCTACTATAAAGCCTCAAACACCACACGGCTCTAAAAAAGTATCTAACCCATCTGCTAAGGATCCCAAGAGCTCAGCCACCACTTCGTCAGCAACTACCTCCCTTAACAAGCCCAGTAATTCCAAAACAAGGCCGGCTCGCTTTAAGTCAATCAACCTGCCGCCGGAAGTCTCACCCTTTGTGGTTGTCCTGAAGGGGCTGCCACCACTGAAGGAGGGTAGTAGAGAAACCCTTTTTGAATTAAAGAATAAATGTGCTCAGTGGCTCCACCTTCACAAACCACTGCCCATTAATATGTGTGGCGAAATACACGCAGTTAGAAGAGGAGATTGGGTGGGTAGAAACACCAAGACCATAGCAGGTGATGTTATAACTATCAACTTTAGGGACATAGGGGTAGTGAATTATATTTGCAATTCACCTATTAGTGGGCCGGCTACTCAAATTTACCCACTCCCCTTGTCCTACTTTCTACCCATGCCCCCCAGACAACATCCCCCCCAATTCAGCTTTCCAACAAATAGAGGGTATATGCATGCTCCACAACATACTATCCATCAGTGGCAGCAACCATGGCTAGGTCCACCTCCTCCTTTTGACCCCTTTGTATCCCAGTTTGCCCACTGGAATAGATTCAGCACGCTAGAAGAGGTGGATTGACTTAATCATGTTGAAGCTCTCCCCATGCATTCTGACATCAATAGGGGTGAGGGGAAGGGTTCACCAGTCATGTTTTACCCATTATGCTCTAACTCTCCAACTGAGTCAGCCGCTAACCTGACCAAGCCACCATCCCCTGCCTTAGAGAGGGAATGTGTAGAATCCCCTAGTTTTAGAGACATCTTTGGTACTAGAGGGAAAACCACCAAGGACAAAATAAAAATTCATAGTTGGAACCTTGCGGGCATTCATAGGAAACTGGATCTGCCTGAGTGGAGTGATCTGGTAGAAGCACATAAGATCTGTATGTTTCAAGAGACTTGGAGCACAGAACCACTCCACCGGGTTGGGTTTGTCACCTTTTTCATCCCAGCAGTGAAACAAATGAATGGAAAGGGGCGCCCTTCGGGGGGGGGCTCATTACTTGGGTAAGCATCTCCCTGAACTGTAGAATAATAAACCAAGCAGATAAATAATCCAGATATTTTAGGCATTCTACTAGGCACTCCATGTAGTGGTCTGACTCTAGCTCTTTACAATGTTTATGCTAGAGGCACTAAAAATGGGCACACCTCATCCGTAACAGCAGATCTGGAGGTGCAGCTCAGGGATTGCAAAGGAGCTGATCATACCATAGTAGTAGGTGATTTTAATTGCACCTTTGAGCCACTCCCCCTTGATGGTATCCCTGATTTGGCCGAAGAAGACAGCAGATGGGGCATCCCTTCACTTTCCATCCCTCCGATTAAGCGCTGGACCAGCAGTGCAGTACAGCTAAACGCACTGACTCTCGAGTTTGGGCTAAGAGCCGCTAACGGCCGCACACCTTCTGACCGGATGGGCGCCCCGACGTTCAACAGGGTTGGTCATACCTCAAGGATTGACTATATCCTGTTGGACTTGGGGCTTTGGAGATGGGTAGAAGACATGTCAGTTATACCGACTCGCTTTCTTTAACCATCATGAATCCTTGGTCTAATGAAGCACTGTCAGCACCCTCCAAAGGCTCACATAAGGTTACTGTTTCTTCCTGCGGAAGGCGCTTAAAGTGGGACAAAGTTGCCAGTAATCCTGACAAACTTGCTAATATAGAGGGGATCCTTGCGGCCTCACAAATAGAATTTGACTCTATTGACTTATCCACGGCAGTGGATAGGGCAACACCCATTTTTGAGGCTGCTGTTAAGACTATAGGGGAAGTCTTTTGGGTAAAGGGCAATGCTGGGAGGCCTACGTCCCAGAATAAAACCAAGGGTATGCACGTCTGGTATACTGCAGCTTGCAGGAAAGCCAAGTCCCGGCTAATTGAGGCCGTTAAAGGCAAATCTCAACCCCAAATACAGTTAGCCAGGAAAGAACACAAGAGAATATTGGGTCTAGCAAAAAAGGAGTGGGAGGAGGCCTACTGGTCTACTCTTAAAGAAGCTAGTTCCAAGAGGGATCCAAAAAGCTTTTGGGATACTATCAGAGCTCGGAATAGGCCTGATAGTGATCTAATAACTTGCAATATCCCTAGTCAGGCGTGGGTCCAACACTTTTCCAAGCTCTACACCCGCCAAGCGGATCAATTGCAGACGAGCGACTCACAAGCGGGGGTTGGGGGCTCTTCCATGCTCCTCCCAATTAGGAACATCCAGCCTAGCGACTTTGATTTTACCATCAAGGAGGTCGAATACGCAATAGGCACTATTATTCCTCAAAAAGCGGCTGGCCCGGATGGCATCCCCGGTGACCTTTTAACCCCTTCACTGCTAATGACAAGGGTAACTCGTCATGCACTGCCCATTCATTTCAATGGAAATCTCATTATATGGAACCAACTCCAATAGCGTCCAAGTGGTTAAGATCAGATACTTCAAGGTGGGGAAAACTGATCCATTCACTACTCGTTGCTATCTGTAGGGGCGCCCCCGTCCCCTCCTCGTGGAAGGGGGCGGAGGTGGTCCCTATATACAAGAAGGGCCCCAGGGATGACCCGGCAAACTATAGGCCCATTAGCCTGTTAGATATTAGTCAAAAAGTAGTTGGCAAGGTTCTACTGCTAAGAATTCTTAATTGGGTAGACGAAAATAAAATCCTTACTGACTACCAGGCGGGCTTTAGAGCTGGAACTGGGACAATCGAGCAAGCTTTTAGGCTTATGATGGTCTACTGGAAAGTTGTGGTCATAGGCAAGGGCAGTCTTTATCTCGTGTTTATCGATTTAAAGACTGCCTTTGACCTTGTACCTAGAGAGACCCTATGGAGCGTCCTGGCCGACATGGGGTTACCGCACTACTTGCTTGTGTTGCTTGTTAGGCTGCACGAAAATAGTTTTGCCCAGATTAGGTGGGGCCCAGGGGGGGAAAAAACCAGTAGTATCCCGGTAGAGAGAGGTGTCCTCCAGGGATGTGTGTTAGCTCCCACCCTTTTTTCACTCTACATCAATGGGGTGGTTGAGCATCTTCGGAAACATCCCTCAGATGAACCATCCCTGGCTGGCGACCGCATACCAACCCTCCTCTTCGCGGATGATACGCTCTTAATATCCAAGACCCCAATAGGCCTCCAAGACTTTTAAACAACTTTCAATCTTTCTGTGCTAATCGCGGCCTGGTAATTAACACAAGCAAGACCAAATATCTTGTTTTGAACCCTCCCAAAAAACCAGTCCGCCCTCCTATCTTGAATGCTGAACCACTGGAGAGGGAAGAGGTTTTTGACTATCTTGGGATACGCCTCTCACATAAAATGGATTGGACACCACACTTGGACAAAATGCTTTTAACCCACAAGAGAATAACAGGAGCTCTCTTGAAAGAACAACGCTCCTGCAGAATAAGACCTATAGCTACAGTCTTAGAAATATATTCGGCTAAGGGTGTCAGCTCTGCTCTCTATGGGGCCGAACTCTGGGGGTCATCTATTTCCGATGCTCTACCAAGATCAGAGATGAAACTTTGCAGAGCGATTATGTCTTTACCGCAGGGAACGCCCACGATCCCACTCATGTTGGACCTGGGATGTCGCCCAATTGACGACCTTGCAAAGTTTCGTCCACTCTTGCTCTGGGCGCGGCTTTGGCGTGTGGAGGAACTTAGCAAATATGCTCAAGGCCTGGCAGAAATCATGTCACTACCAGGGTGGCACAAAATTAAATGGTTAAGAGACATGAAGTTGCTGCTATCCCAATTGGGCCTAAATGAAGCGTGGTCAAATAGAACTTCACCCCCGAAGCTTACGCTCAAGAAATTATATTGGGACTGGATCTCCTCAAAAGAAACACTAGTTCTACTATGGGTAGGCTTACGGAGGATTTTCTGAAGTTTAAAGACCAACCCAAGCGGGAAGTGTATCTTGACATTATTGAAAAACCCTTTGATAGGGCTTTATATTTCAAATTCAGAGCAGGAACCCTTCCCCTTCAGTCTTTTACATCCAGTTGGAAACCACGTGAACAAACCACAGAGCTTTGCCCAGTGTGCTTAAACAAACCAGACACATTGGCGCATTTTATGTTCGAATGCAGTGAGTATGCAAATCCAAGAAGGGTTTGGCTCAAAAATTTATGTCGGCAGTTGGGTACTAGGAGCCATGTGACTGCAATCAGGATATTAACGTCTGATAGCCGTGCCACCTATGCTTGTGTTTTAGCCAAATTTTTATCATGGGCTTGGACCATCCGTACCAAAAGGCTCAAATTGACTGTTTAATTCCTTTTTAAAACACATGGTGTTTCTTAATGAACTGTTTTGCAATCTGTGAGAATGTTTTTACATGCTTTTCTGATCTTACAAATTGTGTACTGTGATTTACGTGCTGCTTTTATGGTAATTCTTTTTATCGAAATAAAGCCTTTTTGACTTGACTTGACTTGACTATTGAAGCACAATCTGATCTGTAGTGACTGTGACAAGTGGTTTCTTTCTTGTCTTGAGAGTAGAGTTCTTGGTTCTCCCTTTTAATTACCCTGAGTATGCAAATTCCCATCACCCTGTCCCATTTTCCTTAGTAGTATGCAAAGGTCTTCCCACATTGTTCCTACATTGATGAACAGCTTACCAAAAGGCTGCACTGACTTAATCGGGCAACCCGGTCCTGATGAAGATCCTGACTAGATAGGATCGAAACGCCGTCAACCCTCAATACAGTGCTACTCATGGCGCACCATCTATTTTGGTTCTCAATCAAATATTAATGACTCATCCACTGAGGAAGAACCATTGCTGTTGTACATATTGTTTTTTCACTGTGTCACTCTGTGTTCTTCGCTGTGCTTACCCACTTGTCACTTGTGTCGTCACTCTTTGCTTCACTATCACCTAGTGCTCAAAGCAGCCTTGGGTTGCCACTGCATTGTATGCCTACAGTGCTGCTAACTGTCTTGTATAAAATGTGCTCCTTAAATATATGATGCTATATGCACCTTCTAAAAAACTGAAATTCTGAGTCTCTCTTCCTTTTCCTGCATTTTTATAATGTCGTGTACATACATGTATACCTGCCTTTTTATGGACCCCAATTGAGATATTGTTGTCTAATACATAGAACAAATCTGTAGCACCATTAAGCTAATTTTTGCTTAATTTGAGTTTATTCAAACACTTATAACAGTTTGGGGTTCAAAATTATTACTTTTTTGAATGTACCAAAAGGCTTTTTCAGACATGACAACAAGAAACAATAAAAAATATATATCCAACCATATTGTTAAATACAAAATCACTTCACTCACCCTCACTTTCTGCTCACATATCACATTCAACACACATTTATAGCCCATACTCCATTCCAAGCACACAAACACAATATATCATACACCCTGGCTGCAAAACCCATTCGTGTCTAAGTATCATACCCTGGATAACCACCAAACATCATCTATTTACAAACAGTAGCCCTTTCTATGCACAACCAATAACATCTTTTTTAAATTAATCAATTCAAATCATAATGCACAATAGTGGATATACAACTGTTGCCTTAAAATTGGTTGGTAAAAAATACGCAAGGTCGACGCGTTTCGAGCCCACTTCTTAAGGGGCTCTCTCCAGGACCAAAAATAACTACAAAAAACCCAAACAAACAACACAGTCTTAGTAACTAATCACACTTGCTTTTTCAATGAACAGCACCTAAACACTACCCGTGTCAGCAGACTTACCTCTAAAGTGGAAAAACAGCAAACCAGTATTGCTGAAGAAAGTTTGGAAAGCACAGCTGTCTGGAGAATGAAGGAAAATAAATGGTTTTGTCCCAAATTAAAAAGAATTACTTCATATCTATTTAATGTAAACGGGGGCTGGAGCAATGCCACTTACCTAGGAAATTGTTGTCAGTATCCCACTTTCTAAAGTTTTTCAATCCGATTAACCAACAAGGAACTGCAACAAAGAAGTGAAGTGACATTAGGGGTCATTACTGTCTAAAGGCATGCATGTTCCTTTGAAGCAGGAAACAGTGAATTGTAATTTACCTTTTTGCTATAGGCGGTGAAGCCTCTTATTGCTTCAATCATTAAGCAGGAACCGAAGGCCAGAAAATATTGTCCCCTACCCGGCTAGTTCCATCTGCATAATGCAGGGGCGGAGCGTGCTTGACCCCGTACATGATTTCTGCAAAACCAAAATACAACGCTTGGTCACAAAAGCATGATCCTTTGCTGCCACCACATTCTCTTCCGAGGTTGGCTATACAACACGGGGGACCTACCTTAATACGAGCACTCTCCACGCGTCTGAGCGGGCATTCTCTCAGACTCACTGTTCTGATTCGGAGCTGTGGTTAGGTCGTCGAAAAAGGACAAGGAATTTTACCGCGATCGCCCGTAGCATCATGGGAATTTAAAGGTGTGCCTGGCATTGTAGTTAAACTCCCTCGCTTTGATTCATTAAACTGCTATTAGCGATCAAAGCCTCAGTATGAGGGCGTCTCTTCTTTTTTTCAGAGTGGTAATCCTAAAGTCAATCAACATTATGCAACTATAAGAGTCTATTTTCAAACTAAAAAGCCTAAAACCCGGTGGCAACTAAGACAGAAAAATATAGCATAACTCATTTAAAGCATAACAATATAGCCTAATTAACGATGTTTACAGATAAATGAAAAGGGCTTGCAGTGGTGAAATAATTCAAAAAAGAGTGACCAGTGATCATCTCAGTGTACTCAATCTGAACTACTTTCATTTGGTGTCCCGCACTGATGCTCCATAGTAAACCATCCACAGTCCTGGATGGCCATTGTACTCAAAGTAGAACTTCATAATTTGTGCAATTTAGAAAATTCATTTAGGCCAATCAGCGTGGTATTAAATTTCAAGATTAACATTGCCTCAAGCTGATTAAGCTTTTGATCCAAATCGCTCCCTCTGGAGTCTAGTTCAATTTTGGCAATCACAGTCCATTTCAGATCTCTCTCAGTATGTCCCTCAGACTTCCAGTAGTTGACCAATGGCGCAGTTTCAAATTTTTTTCTAATTCTGCACTTGTGTTGGGTGATTCTCTGGCGAATTTCCGGATTTTTTTTGCCCACTTATAGTTTGGGGCAAGGGCACAAAACTCCATATGCAAAAAATATTCATCTTTAGAGTGACAATTACAGTAAATTCTCAAAAATTGACCGAAGGTTAAATTTTGCCTCAGACTCCTTGGGTGGTTACTAGTAAAGTGGAGGGCCTTGTTCCTATCTGTAGGTTTTTTGAACTAGGTGGTCACAAGGCTACCCTCAGATGGATACACTTCCAATGGTAATCTTGAAATGTAATCTTAAGCATGGGTGGAAAATTTGTTCCGCTTGCGGAATTTGCAGGTTTTTGGCAATTTCGCAAACCGGAATCGCGCAAAATTGCCAAACAATCCACAATTCGCGAGTTGGTGATTTTTTTTTTGCCTGGTCGCGCTTCAAAAATACAATCTCGCGCACAAGTCGTTGACTTACCGTGATTCTGAGTTTGCAGAGTTGTTTTCCTCCCGGTTTGAGTGAACTGCGCCATTTTGGATCTGGCTGTGTGATCGCGCGAGACTTTTCGACCGCGAGTACGTCATGGAGTCCCGTCATCTTGCACTGAGAGACTTTGAGAACGCAAATACATCTTAAGGGTCCGCGATCACGCATCGCGAGAGTAAACAATAGCGAATACATAGATGCGACGCGCAGCTGACATCCGGTGGGAGATTTGAACATCTCGCTTTCCCGAAGTCGCAAAAAGTGCAATTCTGCACAAGAAATCTATCGCTGGCAGCATAAACCTTCTGAAAGATGATGATTTGGATCAGATTGACATTTGGCTGCACTTTTTTGTGCAAGGAGTCCATTTTTGGGTGGGTGGGAGGAAGAAAGTTCCCAGAGTCTCCAACTTCCTGTTCCTGTCCAGCAGGCTCCTCCCAGTGCTTTGTCCATGTCCTGGTCACTTTTCATTTAGATCTGGAGCTGGAAGGATTACTCTTTGTGGCTGCTGCTGGATATTTGTATTTGAGGACTTTTTGTTTGGATCACTTTTGGATTTGAGATTTTACAAGTAAGTTGGTGTTGTTTGTTTGGGGCATTGCAGTAGCTGCAATTAAAATTTATAAACTTTTTCACAAGTTTAAAAAACATATATTGTGGGTAGCCAGAGTATCCAGTAGGCCCAGGGTTAGTCATGGGTGCATGATACAACTGTTTCCGTGAGTTTTGTTGAACTTAAATATCATTTACGGCATGGATGGCATGGAATTGAATTGCTCACTGTTATATGTGGAAGTTGTTTTTAATGTTGGGGTGCGTGTTAAAGCCACACTAGCTAGTAGGCCCAGGGGTAGTCAGTGATGCATGGACCAAGTCTATCTGTGGGGTCTCTTGAATTTAAAAAATCATTTAGGGCATGGGTGGCATTGGATTGAGGTGATTTTTGTGTGTATTTTGATTTTTTGGGTGTTGTTGGGGCCTGGTCCAGGTTCTGGCCAAGTGGGTGGGGGCCATTTTGATGCATGGTCCAGGGCCTTGCCATGTGGGTGGGGGGCTAGGGACCATTTTGAAGCCAGGCAGTGTGCTTTGTGCCATAGGCCTGCACCCAGTCTGCCTTGCTTTCATCCATTATGCCCAGGGGTACTCAGTGGTGCATGGACAAAGTCTTTCTGTGGGGTCTCTTAAATTTAAACATCATTTAGGGCATGGATGGCATTAGATTGGGGTGATTTTGTGTGTATTTCAGGGCCTGGTCATGTGGGTGGGGGCCATTTTGATGCCTGGTCCAGGGCCTGGCCAATGGGTGGGGGTCTAGGGGCCATTTTGAAGCCAGGCAGTGTGCTTTGTGCCATAGGCCTGCACCCAGTCTGCCTTGCTTTCATCCATTATGCCCAGGGGTACTTAGTGGTGCATGGACAAAGTCTTTCTGTGGGGTCTCTTGAATTTAAACATCATTTAGGGCATGGATGGCATTGGATTGGGGTGATGTTTGTGTGTATTTCGATTTTTTGGGTGTTGTTGGGGCCTGGTCCAGGGCCTGGCCATGTGAGTTGGTGGGGGGGGGGGGAATATTGAGGCCAGGCAGTTTTTGCCATAGGCCGGCAAGCTTGCCGTCCAGTAGGCCTAGGATTATGAATGGGTGCATGAAACAACTCTCTCTGTGTGGTCTCTCTTCTATTAATTTAAACATCCATTTTTGATTAGAATTGCAATTTTTATTTTGAGTCTTTCCGTTTTTGGGTGTGTTGTGTTAATAATAATAAATGCCTAGTTGCAATAGTATTAATTGAAGCACGACATATGCAACATTTATTTAACTGGTGTTTTTCTGGCTTCTTTGCTTTGAGGTGCACAAAGACTGAGAACCAGGAATCATCCTCACCATCATCACTTGTTGTAGTGCCAGGAAGAAGTCCTGCTGCGGTGTTTGCACAACGTCACGTGACGTCACGTGTGGCCACAGACAACTCTGCAACTCGTGCAACTGTGTCCTGCTGTTCTGACATTTGAAGAAGATGGGCCCAAAGAAAGGTTGCCGTAGCTCCGCTATCAAGAAAGTTGCCAGTGCCACTGCCAGTAAGAAGGAGCAAAAGAAGCAAGTGGCGCCACTTACAAAGGAGACTGGTGTGCCGACCGACACTTTTTGGGGGGAAAAAAACTATGCCTGCAGCAGCGGAGTCCGCCGGGGACCAAGCTGGGAGCAGCACCTCCGCTTCATTGGTCTCAGTGCCACCACGCCAAGTTAGGCCCAAGCCCATGAGTGCCAGAGAGGCAGACACTTTAATTGCTCTGTCACCATCGACCAGTGATGTTGACGTTGACTCATCGCAAAGTAGCATCCAATCAATGCAGGGTGTAACTCATTTGACGAGTGTTCAACCACAGCCACAATGACAACCAAAGGTGTAACAAGGAGGGGTGCAAGAAGAGGTGCAAGGAGAGGCGCAAGGAGAGGCGCAAGGGGAGTCGCAAGACGAGGCGCAAGTAGAGACGGAAGGAGAGGCGGAAGGAGAGGCGGAAGGAGAGGCGCAAGGAGAGGCGCAAGGAGAGGCGCAAGTAGAGGCGCAAGGAGAGGCGAAAGGAGAGGCGCAAAGAGAGGCACAAGGAGAGGCACAACTGTCCACAATGCTTGTTCCTCCAGAAGTAGCGGCACATGAGAAAATCGAGATTCATGCGGAGGTATCAGCCGAGCAAGCCACTCCTGATGATCCATTGTCTTTCAGATCCCCAGCAAGGAAAAGGAGGGCTAGTACAACTTCTTCTTCAAGCCCCCTTCCTTCTGATGATCTAGATCTTGATTGGCACCCACCAATTCAGTCTGAGAACAGCCACGCCATGAGCTGACAAAGCTAGGTAAAAGGAAGGTTCCCGCAAGGCTTTCACTTATGGGTGATGACGAAGAAATAGAAGTGGTGTATTCTGCTGCTGATGAAGAGTCTGACGAAGATGACCCAGTCATCACAGTCGTCACTCCAGCCCCAGCGGGCATGCAGCAGACAGACATTTTTACCCTATCCCGAAATGATGCACGGGATGTGGGCGGCGTGGCACTGCTACCACCCCAATTTTATATATTTTTATTTATATGTATATTTGTATTGTTTGCAGCCCTGATGAAGTTCCTATGTTTGGAACGAAACGCGTTGGCTGTTGTCCAATTATGAATATTTGATGAAGAATAAAAGAGACTGAAACACATTAATTTGGCTGCACTTTGACTTCCTTCCTTGTGCTGCCTCCACTCATGTTTTTGAAGGGGTTTGTAGAATTTGTGGCAACAGTCTGCCCTAAATGGAAGGTTCCTAGCTGGTCCTATTTTGCCAGAGTTGCGGTTCCAGCATGCACGGGTTGCTTCTATGAAAGACATGAGGCTAGAGGTGGAGGAATGGGACCTAGTTAAAAGCCTGACAGACATGCTTCGTTCTTTCGAGGTCTTCATGTGGGAAGTCAGCAGGGAGGACTGTACTTTAGGCAAAGCTATCCCATTGCTGCGCATGCTAGAGCACCAACTGAAGGCGGTGTCTTCAACGTTCCGAGTTGATGCTGAAAAACAAGACGCATATCGGTTGGCGGAGAGCTTATTAAGCCGCCTAGTTGAGAATGCAAGGCTTAAAGCAATACATTCAGAACAACATTACATTTGTGCCACTATTCTGGATCCACGGTACAACAAGGTACTGGCAAGCAATACATTCATTCCTTTTTCTGAAGCAGATGTTTCCAAGTACAAACATTGGCTAGCTCTGTCAGCCACTCAGTTCGAAAAAGAGCGGCAGGAAATGGAAGGAACCACCACAAGTACTACTGAAGCAGCAGGCCATCCAGCGTCAAGGTCCACTTCAGCAACCGTATCAACATCACCTACACCAGGCCCAGCCATAATATTGTCGGAAGCGGATTGGATAACTCATCAAGGGTTTGCTCTTTCCAGTGTTGTTGCAAAGGCAACAGATGGTACGCAAAGTAGAGCACCCCTGGAGGACCTTGAGTGGATTGTGCAAGCCTATCTGGATGACCCAACAGAGATCTTCTTTGATCAGAACTCATTGGTGTATTGGTATGGGAAAAGGCCTCAATGGCCACTGATCACCAAGCTGGCTATAAATTATTTGGCTTGCCCACTTGCAAGCGTGTCTTCTGAACGTGTTTTCAGTGCTGCTGGTGCCATTGTAACTTCAAAAGGACCCTCCTCTCGCCAAAAAATGTGGAGAGGTTAACAATGATCAAGATGAATCAGCACTTCATACCACCAGATTACAAAATACGTGAATCCACGCAGGAAGAAGAGGACACCGACTTAGGTGACAGAAGTTCTTCTCTGTTAGCTGACCTACTCCTGTTTCAATTCATAGAGTTTGAGGACAAGCTCTACTTCCCTGACACCTAGGCTTGAAATATGTACTCTTTTTTTTGTCCTTATTCACTTTTATTTCTGTGTGTCTTTCTTTGTTTTGCAACTTTTAGTACAACAAAACTCTAATCACAACAAATCCATAAGCAGCATTGTCTTCGTCTTATTTCCATATCGAAGGTGCCGCTGTTTCCATTCCTGAAGTTCACAACTCAGGCATGCTCCTCTATCCTCCTCCTCTAGACTCCCCCTATCCATTTCCCTCAAGGCAGATGACCGGATTACGCAGAATCAAGAAACTGTTGCTTTGCAGACGAGTCCCCTAAAAAGAAGTGGGACTGGAATGACTGACTATTCTGACTGTTACTTCTAAAATTGACAAGAGAGGCTGCCCTGTGGCCTTTCACTTAAGAATAGGATGCTGACAAAAAGTGGAACAGTTAATGAATGATGAGATGGCATGCAGTGGACAACACTGGCTGTCTGGCTCTGATGAAAGCAATTGCTGTTTGTTTGTTGTGCATGAAATGAATCCTATGTGTTCTGTTATTATTTAATTATTTACACACTAAATGTAACTCAAGTCTACTCTGTTTACCTTGTTTAATGCAAGTTGTATTTCTACTGCAGGGGCCACTACGTTGCATGATTTTTTAATATGGAAAATGTCCTTGGACTCACTGTGTGTAGACTGTGACTACATGTACAACATTGAGTTTGCCAACACCATGATGATTGATGATGAGTCATGATGACCAAAGTTACATAATATCTTTACAGTCACTCACTGGGATGGATGGATCATCATTGTCGATTTATGGAAGAACTATGGCCATGAGCGGCAAACAGGTAGACAAGTCAACAACAACCACAGCAGAACTACATGTCTGTCTAGTCGTGCTATGGAGTGGTCGAGCCAGTGTAGTATTATGACAGAGTCCAGACAGAGGTTCATGTAAAATTGCGGCAATGTGGCTTGCAGTATAAAATTAGATCTGCTTTGTCTGTCTGTGTCAAAGAGGTATGCTACATGGAGGTTGGTTCACTCAGTGGTGCCTGCCTTGACCATCTGCATGGCCCTGGCCTGCTGTGTGCTAATTATTATCCTGGAAAGAGAGACTCAGAGTAGGCACTTTAGAAATGATGCATGTATGTAATACTGTCGCCTCTGAAAGTGAAAGTGTATTTTTCCTCCGGGGTGTTTTAATATCCCTTTCTGTTTTTTCATCGACAATTACAGGCCGGCACTTACCCTGTTCGATGGGAAAAACATTAACTCAGGCTTACCATAGCAATCCCCAAATCCGCATCTGCCAGGCAGGCAGTGGACAGTGTGTCACCAAGATTGATCGACGGAGAGCCCGATGGAATGGAGGAGTACAGTGAATAAGAGGAATTGCTGGATGCATGCAACTTCCCAATTTGACTAGGACAAATACAACATACACTTACAGTATCCACTTCACTTGTCCTTATCTTTTAAATAATGTTATTGTTGTGAACGTCTATGAGTGCGACTCTGTGCGTTTGCTCTGTGCTTCAAATTCATCCCTACAGCTATTTGATATGTTTCTTGGCTAATTTAAAACTAATGTAATGTACTACTAATTGTTTATTCTCTCTGAGGGCAGATAGGCAAGTGAAATTGCGTAATTACTGCAGGTATGTAACAGTCTAATTGTTGAGTACTAGTTAGTAAGTTGTAGTAAGTACTACTTTTCAGTAACCTAGCCCTCCATTTAGCAAACAACTTCATGCATGCACTTCCTTTATGTCCCTTAAAAGATTTATGGATATCTTCGTGTCCAAAGATTTGTTTTTCTTCATGCTGTGGTTTTTTTCTCTCTCCAAAGAACTTTCCCAAAAACCCCATTCCCACCCATTTTTCAAACCCTAACCCTCTTCCCCCGGGCATTGTGGTTTTCATTGAGGTGTGACTAAATGACACCAATAATTCTACACGCTTGCTGGGGAGGATAAGGTCAAAAGCAACTGAAAATCAATTTCAAGGCAGGTCAAGCAATCCGAGGAGATATTCTTATTCTGCTAGACACACACCCATGAATATTTGCAAATTAATTCAGCATTTCATGTTCGCCATCGAGTGGATTCATAATCAACAACATCCTCCTACACGTGACGAAAGCTTACGCTGCCGTGTCCTTCAGTACTAGTTCTTGTAGTAGCCATAATCCACGCAACTAGTAGGTAACTTTTGATTGAATACTTTAGCATTAATTAGGCTACAATTTATGGCACTGTTCTTGTGTACTGTACTATCGTACTGTTCTAATGCTCCTCTCAGGCCACTCAATGTCTCATTTCCTTTTTTTCATATGCTGCTACTGCCAGTGTGTACCACTACTACTACCACACAACGATGCCATTTCATCCGTCCAAGATTCCATAGCCAACCTTAATCCCCATTTGCCATGCAGCCAACCCTCTGCCTAGCCCTATTCTCAAACACGAATCACAGGTAAGATAAGCATTTTGGGGGAGGAGAGGAGAGACTGAAGGTAGAATTAGTAAAGTAGTAGGACAGTTGAATTCACTAACTTTGTCAGTGGCACTTTTGTACAAATGTGAGCTATTACTTAGACAATTTGAATCAACCAGCCAGTTAAGTTTCAGGAAAACAAACGTACAGTTAACCCCCCCCCCCGCCTCCACCAGAAAACAGTAAAAACAGGTATGCTATGTTTAAGTGGAAAATAAATAATTATTCCGACCCTAACAAAAATAAATTATCCCACAAGACCCGACCCCCCCTAACCCCAACCATTGTCCATGAAATGTTCCCAAAAGTTCCAAAACCCCAACGCCCAATTCCCCCCCCCCCCCAAAAGTCTTTAAAAAAGGGGGAAGGGGGAAGGGACAGTCTCTACTTTGGCCGGCGGTGTCCTGTGGCCAGGTGGTCACACAGCTCTCTCCGGAGGGCCTTGAGCAGGATTTTCTGCCTCTCCACCTCCTGCTCAAGGTAGGCCACTCGCAGGGCTAGGTAGTGCACACGCGCCTTGCAGGTACTGTGGGGGGCAGCTGTTGGTTTCGCTGCTTGGCAGCAGCGGTTGGCTGCCGGACCATGACGCCGTACCGCTGGAGTACTGCCCTGGCTGTATGACCCTGGGGCAGTGGAGGAGGAAGCAGCTGTGGTTGTTGACTGAGTGTCATCCTCCTCCTGCTGAGTCACCAGCCGCCGATATTCAGCGACAATTGCCTCCAGCTTCCGTCGCCTGGCCCGGATAGCCAACTCCTTCCTTGATAGTTTAGAAGGAGTATCTATATGAAGAAAGAAAAATATACTGTAACCAATACTCTTTAAGATTAACACAAAATAATTCAACAGAAAGTTGTGTCACAGTACATAACATTTGTGGCATGTATTTATCTAACCTCCCACTTCGTCGGCCTCTGCTCTAACATTAGTGGGTGTTTCAGGAATTCTACTAGCACTATGGACTCACTACATTAGACTCAGACAGTACACCAGTCTTCTTCTTCTCTCTTGTTTAGCAAAATTAGTATGTAAACTTGTGGAAGCCGGCATAATGCCAGCGCAGTCAGCTTGCACCCAAGAAAAACAGACGCAAGCCAGGATGACGCAGACTCGCATTACTGTTACCAGTACATGCAGGTGGGGGAAGCTCTTACTTTTCTATTACGGGTGGCACTGGCCATACTCTGCTACAAGGGCTACTGCTCAATTAATTTAACTTTCACCCTGCCCTGCCCCTGACTACTACAAAAGGAAAATGAAGAAGATAATCTGAACATCTATCACTTCAATGATATTTGCTTACATAAGGGATGACTTTAGGTGCTTTGTTTTTATTGTTTGAGTGAACACCGATATTCCACACATGAATGACAGAGTTGAAAAAAAATTATTGACATAGGTAGTGAGTGGTCCCCGTAATCGCCGGAGGAAGGCACTTGTGACTTGACTTGATAATGTAAACTATACAATATAGATACACAATAAATGCTGTGCTTGCAACCTACTGTTAGTCAAGGGAGTATTCTGAAAAAATTACAACTTCTACTTTCATCAGCTTTGCTACACTGGCACGGACGTGCGGTGTTACATGCTCTTCAAACTAACACTCTTCATCCAGTGACCGTCTACTCTGTCTACTCTACATACACCTATGCTATCTATCAGGAAGATACCATCCAGGCATCCATCCATTCAAAGTAAATGTCAATCATTCTTCTTAATGTCTCAACTGGGCAAACTTTACTACAGAAAAAAACCCTTTTTATTTTATTTTGTAAACTGCCATCCATGCATCCATGATTGACTTGCATTTGAATTTGACCCAAAGGATATATTGCGCACACATACAGTTTCTGTTTCACCCACCCATGCAGTCCTCTTTTCTTTCTCCTTCCACCCATCCCTGCTTCAACCGGCCATGCATCAGATTCCTACCAGCCACCTCTGCCTGCATTCAAAAACACGTATCATTCTTTGCCAGTCATTAATTTAAGTCGCTCGTCCTTCCTCCTTCCTTACACCTTTCTTTCCCTTTTCGTTCATCCCATCCATCAAGTTAATCTCTGACCTGACTTGGCTTCTCAATACATTTTTTACAGCTGAGTTGAAGTCAAATTTAGAGGATGCCATTGGTTACTCGTCAACTCCCGCCGCTAATGTTATTGCTAACGCGAAGTCAAGGGTGACTGTCTTCTACCTGGTTGACAAAAACTTAGTTCTAAATATGTAAGTCTTCTTAACAGTAAAGTGTACTTGTACTGTACAACATATACACCCCTGTAGCGCGCCTACTCTGCAATCTCAATAAGTAAGGAATATAATAGCTTACCACTGCCCGCCACTACCGAGGCATCCCCCACAGCAGTTCCTGCTGGCACCGCATCCTGCTCTGGAGTGACAACCTCCACGCTGGCCCAGGGCACTGGTGGTGGGCTGTGCCGATGGTGTTCCGCCTAGAAAATACATTTCATATTTTTAGATGCCATATACACCACTCCCTATTTTGTCTAGGAATGAAAAAAATGTTACTACATAAACAAATTTAATTATTTGTGATTCTCTAGTTGAAACTAAAAATTCCCCTTTCGGAAGGGGAGGGTGTTTTTATTTATGCTTAGCCATAACATGCTACACTTTTTGGCACAACTGATGAATGCTTGCTTTTTAACGTGCACCTTTTTTCTCATAACAGACAGAAGAGTCCCTTCTACGAACAAGAGCAATATGTTACTCATCATCACCACCACCAGTACTTTAAGTTCCAACCAGGTGAGGGGTCTCCCACAATCAATGTGTAAATCAGCCACTGTTCAGTTTTCATGAGTTCACCGTTTCTCTTCTATGAAGTTGATTTTAATAAATGTTTTTATATAATGCACAATTGAAAATTAATATACAGAGTACACACAGAGCTAGTTGTTTTACTTTTAATAAAGTTTTAAAACTTACATAGACTCTGTGGTTTTTGGTCATGAGTGAGTGAGCGAAAGGGTTTGCAATTTGCAAGCATGATTCCGTGACTCTGAGAGGTCGGGACTCTTACTCCGTAGTCTTATGTTCTGGGTTGTATAATCATTGGGGATCAGCACTGCATTCGGAAGCTAAATAATGACTCTGACACACTAGCTAGTCAGTAAGGAGATTGGGGGTTAAACTGCTGTTAAGACTGATGTATGTGGAAAGTCTAAATGCGCCTATTATCACCAAAGCCCTATTTCTTGTCCATAGTTCTGTTTGTGCAGAATAGTCCCTGCAACAGTAGTAGTATGTCCTCCTATTCAATCAAAAAGCAAACTAGTATCTTATTCTTGGTGGCCATTGACCTTTTATTGTTGGGAATTGTCAAAGCAAAAACATTAGGAAGACTTCAATAGACATTATGGACAACCCAGAGGACTGCACTCAGTGCCTAGAGCTATTGCTGAATAGGAGTTTTGTTTAACACATTTTGCCAACTGTGCAAGCTTAGCTAGCTACACAGACAGACTAATAATAATAAATACTAGTAGCACAGAGAGTCATAGTAGAGGCAGGATAAGAATTTAGAAACAGTCTACAAGAAGATCAAAGACGATTTAGGAAAAAATAGAATTATGATGAACGTTTGGAATAAAAAGGTGCTGTAAAAGTTAGTGAAGTATAATTATTAATATTAACAGGAAAACTTACTGGGGCCAGCAGAAGAGCCCTCGGCGGACCGATCCTGGCCTTCCTACTCCGCCGGCACCGCCACCGCCACCTCTCTCCTCTTGCCCCTGGGAGGAGCTGATGTACATGAAAGAAACAGTATCAAGAGAAAAGGGTTAACCCAAAAGTCGCTGGGACCTGGGTGTCTAGCGTTAAGAAGAAGGGGTCCCAGTAAGGAAAACACATAAATGCATACAGTTTGAATAAAGTAAATGAAAATAAATGCATCTATAATGTTTTATTCACATTATAGGGAAAAGTATTCAAAACCAATTATAATATACAGTTGTATCAGTGCCCCTGGGGGTAAGGTGGACGTGCAGTCGTGAGGGTAGTGTAGGGAGGGATAGTGACAATGAAATAAAACCACGTATTATTCATACATTTATATAAGTTAAATGTCGGATGGACAGCGTAACGATATTCAATCAACACAAAAGTTCACAGTACACATGCCCCAAAGTCCGTATTATGCAAAGATTGGGATAGGAGGCTGTGTAATAAGGTAAAGAAGTCGACGTTTCGACCCAAAGGAGGCAGGAGTCATTGGAATCCTTGCAGGTGGGTCTTCATCAGGACGAGGAAGGGGTGGTGGGGCAGGCAACCTGGATTTAAATAAATGTATAGGTTCAGTTGTACTATCAAAATTGAGTAATCCGAAGAATAAATGAATAAGGGTATACATTTTGTCTGTACTAACCTGAATATATCAGTGTTGGTGGGTTGTAATCAATAATTGAGGTAGGTATTGAATCCTAAGTCAAAAAAAGATTTAAACAAGTGCCCATTAGGATCACAATTAAATATAAATTTTGCTCATGTAATTGACCTCAATAATGACGGTTTCCCCGTTTTATTCTCACCAGGATACGGATACTGACTTATCCTTTCCTACAACGGGGACACAGGATTAACTTCATGGAAATCGGTAAGCCCCACCGACGACTGTGATCTTTAAACCTTTATCTTTAGTAGTTCAATCATGGCCATTTCTTCCATCTGAATAATGTCCTCCTCCATTCAGATACGTGAAGTGATCCCTCCCTGCCTAGCAACCGGATCGTTTTTGCCTTATCCGTGTGGAATATTGGACCTCATTTTTCGAGTAAGTAGAGAGATGTCTATCGCCCCCAGCTCTTTACATGAGCAAAATGTATATTTAATTGTGATCCTAATGGGCACTTGTTTAAATCTTTTTTTGACTTAGGATTCAATACCTACCTCAATTATTGATTACAACCCACCAACACTGATATATTCAGGTTAGTCCAGACAAAATGTATACCCTTATTCATTTATTCTTCGGATTACTCAATTTTGATAGTACAACTGAACCTATACATTTATTTAAATCCAGGTTGCCTGCCCCACCACCCCTTCCTCGTCCTGATGAAGACCCACCTGCAAGGATTCCAATGACTCCTGCCTCCTTTGGGTCGAAACGTCGACTTCTTTACCTTATTACACAGCCTCCTATCCCAATCTTTGCGTAATACGGACTTTGGGGCATGTGTACTGTGAACTTTTGTGTTGATTGAATATCGTTACGCTGTCCATCCGACATTTAACTTATATAAATGTATGAATAATACGTGGTTTTATTTCATTGTCACTATCCCTCCCTACACTACCCTCACGACTGCACGTCCACCTTACCCTCAGGGGCACTGATACAACTGTATATTATAATTTGTTTTGAATACTTTTCCCTATAATCTGAATAAAACATTATAGATGCATTTATTTTCATTTACTTTATTCAAACTGTATGTATTTATGTGTTTTCCTTACTGGTACATGAAAGAAAGACACAAACATGGATGATTGTTGTCAACGAAATCAAACATTTCAAAAAAACAATAACAAATTATTTCGGGGAAATAAAACACAATTGCACTAAATTTATTTACCTATCTGATGTGGTCTACTAGGATATTAGTATTGCTGGATTCGCTTACTGTCTACTTGGAAAGTTATGTAACTCACTAAACCAACTACAAAAAGGTTCTACTAAGACTGGCAGCACTCAGCAGCACGCAAAGTGACAGACGCAGTCCTTCATGATTGCAGACCACTAAAAAATGTTCTACTAAATAACAAGTCATAAAATACTCAACCTATCAATCCACCACCTCTATCTCTTTTTAGTGGCAGGAGTACAAAGGAAGGGCTGGACTTGAGTCTCTAGTCTCTCTAGCATTATGCAGTTCTTAAAGGACTCATACATAATCACTCAGGCCAAATGAGCACAACATTGAAAACAAGTAAGCATAGTAGCACCGCCACTGACTAGGCAGGCGAGCACCTGCAATCACAGAAGCTTTTGAAACATAATTTACCTGCAATGTAATCCGCAGCATTCTTGCTCTTCGGAAAAAACATATATTTGCAATATAACACAGAGCAGAAGAAAACAAAGTAGTCATTAAATAGCTACTAGTACTCACCAAGCCCTGGGATCTTGACGCCAAACAGGTCGAGCAGGTCTTGTTCCCGGTCCAGTATGTCGGACCACCGGTGCGTCACCTGATTGTAGGTGCGCCGGACCCCTGACTCCAGATACATGGCCCGGCACACCTTACCCCATAGCTGGCAATGCTCCCGGAGGCCGTACCCAGTACCGGGCCTACCGCCTGCTGCGACGGTCTTGGGGCAATGGCGATGCACAAAGAAGACCAGTGTGGCCACCTCCACCGCGCTGAAGATCTCCCAGGGACTTACAGACTTCCCCCTTAAACGGCCACAAGGGAACCGGCTGCCGGGTGCGGAACTCTTCCCCTTGGACTTGCCGGCTCCCTTTGCCATGGTCCTGGGTTAAAGAAAGGAAAAATAGGAAAGAATAGGGAAAAAAAAGTAAATAAAAGAAAAGCGAGAGCTAAAAAAAAAAGTAGTTATTAAAGTAACAAAAAGTAGAAAAAAACACAAAATATAGATGTACAAAAATAGAGAGATAGATAATGAGTCAAAAAGATTAAAAAAAAGTTCAAACAAACAAAGGATTACAAAGATTGAAACAGGATAGAAAAGGCATGCCCAGAACCATAGCAATGAATGAAAAACAAGATGGCCGCGCCCATTGCAGATGGGCAACAAAGCAGTGAAGTGACATGCGGGTAAGTTTGTGCAATATTTTCCTCGCGAGCACGCAAAAAACAGACGCGAACACGCAATTGCGACCCGCAACAGGAAATGCGCAACGCAAGCATGCAACTAGCGACCGGAAACGGAAATACGCAACGCGAACAGTGAAAACAAGATGGCAGCGCCCATATACGACCGCATGGGTACCTTCGAGGTAGCTGCAGTGAAAAAAAATCCTGCGAACTCGCAAAAATTAAAAAATCCGCAATCACACAAAAGTTTGCGTATTTTGTGGACCGCGAGTACGCTTTCGCACGAATTTGCGTACTGCGAATTCACAAAATTCGCCCATACTTATTTATTACCACGCTGATTGGCCTAAATTAATTTTCTGAATTGTACAAATTATGAAGTTCTACTTTGAGTACATCGGCCATCCAGGACTGTGGATGGTTTACTATGGAGCATCAGTGCGGGACACCAATTGAAAGTAGTTCAGATTTAGTATACTGAGATGATCACGGTCACTCTTTTTTTAATTATTTCACCACTGCAAGCCCTTTTCATTTATCTGTAAACATTGTTGATTAGCCTATATTGTTATGCTTTAAATGAGTTATGCTATATTTTTATGTCCTAGTTGCCACCGAGCTTTAGGCTTTCTAGTTTAAAAATGGCCTCTTATAGTTGCATAATGTTAATTGACTTTAGGATTACCACACTCAAAAAAAGAAGAGACGTCCTCAGGCTGAGACTTTGATCGCTAATAGCAGTTTAATGAATCAAAGCGAGGGAGTTTCACTACAAATCTCAGGCACACCTTTAAGTTCCCATGATGCTATAGGCGATCGTAGTAAAATTCCTTGTCCTTTTTCGACGCCCTAACTGCAGCTCCGAATCAGAACAGTGAGCCTGAGAGATTGGCCGCTCGGACGCGTGGAGAGTGCTCGTATTAAGGTAAGTCCCCCGCGTTGTATAGCCAACCTCGGAAGAGAATTTGGTGGCAGCAAAGGATCATGCTTTTGTGACCAAGCGTTGTATTTTCGTTTTGCGAAAATCATGTACTGAGTCAAGCACGCTCCACACCCCGCGTTGTGCAGACAGAACTAGCCGGGTAGAGGATAATTATTTTCTGGCCCTCGCGTCCTGCTTAAAGATTGAAGCGTTAAGATGCTTCGCTGCCTGTAGCAAAAAGGTAAATTACTATTCACTGTTTCCTGCTTCAAAGGAACACGCATGCCTTTAGACAGTAATGACCTCTAATGTCACTTCACTGCTTTGTTGCCGTTCCTTGTTGGTTAATCGGATAGAAAAACTTTAGAAAGTGGGATACTGACAATTTCCTTCCTAAGTGGCATTGCTCCAGCCCCCATTTACATTAAATAGAGAGGAGTAATTATTTTTAATTTTGGACAACACTATTTCTTTTCCTTCATCCTCCAGACAGCTGTGCTTTCCAAACTTTCTTCAGCAATAGTGGTTTGCTGTTTTTCCGCGTTAGAGGTAAGTCTGCTGACATGGGTAGTGTTTAGGTGCTGCTCATTGAAAAAGCAAGTGTGATTAGTTACTAAGACTGTGTTGTTTGTTTGTTTTATTTGCAGTTAGTTTTGGTCCTGAAGAGAGCCCCTTAAGAAGTGGGCTCGAAACGTGTTGACCTTGTGTATTTTTTACCAAACAATCTTAGGGCAACAGTTGTATAACCACTCTTGTGCATTATGATTTGTATTGATTAATTTAAAAAGGTGCTATTGGTTGTGCACAAAAAGGACTATTGTTTGTAAATAGATGATGTTTGGTGGTTATCCCTGGTATGATACTTAGAGACGAATGGGTTTTGCAGCCAGGGTGTATGATGTATTGTGTTTGTGTGCTTGGAATGGAGTATGGGCTATAAATGTGTGTTGAATGTGATATGTGAGCGGAAAGTGATTTTATATTTAACAATATGGTTGGATATATATTTTGTATTGTTTCTTGTTGTCGTGCCTGAAAAAAGTCTTTTGGTACATTAAAAAAAGTAATAATTTTGAGCCCCAAAGTGTTATAAGTGTTTGAATAAACTCAAATTAACCAAAAGGTAGCTTAATAGTGCCACAGATTTGTTCTAGGCATCAACGAAGTAAAATTGTAGTAGATTATCAGTATTGGGATTTTCTTGTTGTTTGGATATATTAGGCTCAGCCTTAGTGATTGACGCCTGGACCCTTTATTTGTTCCTTGGTAGCTTAGTATATAGCCTTAAGTTTATGAAAGGTTTACAACACACTTACACTCACTGGATGATCGCATCAGCGATGTCCCTGACCATGTCATTAGTGATGTATTATGTGAGACTATAAGCAGTACATTGCAGGGGTATAAGTTATAGTTAGCTCAGGTAACTATAACTCCTGAATTTTACTGGTTTTGTATGAGAGAAATCTGAGCCTAACCATAAGGTCCCTGTAGCCTTTGGTTTTTTAAGTGTGTATGCATTTATATATACACATTATTTTCCATAGGCAATGGTTTTTTGGTTTGCTTGTAACTAATGTGCCATTTGGCTATTTTCATGAAACTTTCCCAAAACAGTCTCATCCACCTCAGCTCCTTCTTTGAAAGTTTTGAGGTCATTTGTCAAGCGGAGACTGTGAAAGAGGTGTGAAGCAAAACCCATTTCCCCATGCAATTTTCCATAGCAAAATTAGGCACAGCTGCAGCCAATATGGCTAAACAGAAATACACCAAATTAAGCAGAAATCTACACCTTTGTTCAGAAAGTGTTTTTTTTTAAGTTGGCATAAATCTGTTTAGTAAATGTAGAGACATTACATCTCAAAATGTTTGTATAATTCATGCCACAGAGGATCCGCAGAGCTGACAGGTCTAAGGATAGGATCAGATTGGATGCCATCACACCAACAGAGATGTGTCAGCAGTAATTTTAGAATGAATGGTTGGGGGTATTGCACTCTATTATTCAGACTAAATTGTTTGTGCGATATGTGTGCTGCACTAGATTAGTGCCTGCTGAACTCCTATGGAATAATGAATATGGCCTGGGATCGCTAGATCACCAGGACTCTAGTGCGCACTACTGAATAAAAATTTTTCAAAATGAAACAATTTTCAATGCGTATTTCTTCTCTTTGATTTATCATGAGTTTAGTGAATCAAAATCATTTGCATCAATACAATTTATACATAAACGAAAAGCAATCATTATGAATTTCTCATACACATTTCATAAATCAATCGATACAAAACACAATTATATGTACAACCCAATGCATTTCGGGGTTTACACCCCTTCGTCAGGGGTCTATGAAAAGGAAAGAAGAAAAGAAAAGGACACCCAATTAATCTCGATGCTTGAGGAGATGTGTATTGTGTTATCTAAAATAATACAAGATTCTCTTACCTAGATAACTGGTTGTGGCATGGTTGTGTGTATTATGAAGTTTAGAGGTATCTAAGAAAATTAACAAACGAGTCAGTAACGCAATTCAAACGTGAAAAAGCACTAAGCATCTGATAGTGCTTAAAAAGATTACCTTGATTCCAGGTTAAGGTAGACCTATCTGTAAATAATTAAAAATTAAAAATAAGTATCAAGAGTTATTTTTATGATGCCTGTTGGTTTTTAACAGACTGGTATGGCTTTTACAATGTCTATTTGATGTGAAACTACTAAAGCACGAAGCTCACCTGCAGTTCTTCTCAACTTAACTGCAAAGTTCTGGGATCTATTGGAATAAATAAATGAATATTGTTTATGGCCTCGCTCAAACGGTTAAGTAAATTTATGTAATTACCGGTATCCGGTAGGGGAAGAAGTTTACCTGCGAGCCTTCAATTAACGTCTCATGGTCTCGCTTAAAATCGGCGTGCTCCCGTGCTGGGGAAAATAAAATAAATAAACAGATGTCGAATTTATTATTCGGTTACCTTGGTTAGCAACCTTCATATTGTTGAGGCTTATGCAGGATTTATCTTACCGGGAGTGCAAGAGAAACGGCGTTTTAACGGCGTCTTCCCTCGATGCTTGCACCGATGGAGTAACGGTGTATCGAGTCCTTTCTCTATATTGGTTGATTAGACCCGACATTAAAAACGGACTGAATCGCGTACTGGTGGCGGCCATATTTAAATGGGAAAGTATTCCGGGTTGCTAAGTGAATATGAAAACGCGGCGAGAGTGTTGTTACTCATGATGTGTAAGAGCCTTTAAGCCGATGTGTAAATGGAAATCGTATTCTTCAGTTTAGAAGAAGAAAGGAAGGTGAAGAAATGTTTTCCTTTAGTACTAAACAAAAATTCTAAACAAAAATTCTAAACAAAAATTCTAAATGCCATGAAAAACAGATTCGCATATTCACATGATCATCTATTTTTACAGATCAACAAAAACATTTGAAATAAAAACAGTCAAATATACAGTTTGTGGTGGACTATAAGGAGAATTTTGGCATGTGGTATACTCCATAAAATGCCCGTGCGGATTACTGTATGTCGGTAAAACCGACAGGAAATTGAAAATACGTCTGGCTGAACACAAGAGCAGAATTCGAAACAAAAACATAACATCACCATTGGCAAGGCATTGGATCGAAATGGGACATACCATAGCACAAATTCGATTCCAAATTATTGAACAAATTCCACAACGATTGGGTTTTGATAATGCCAAAATTCTCCTTAGGAGAGAAACCTTTTGGATTCGCAGATTACATACCTTGACCCCAGACGGGCTAAATGACAAATTAGAAATGATATGTTTCCTATAATCATTAATTTGGACTTCATGACATGTAGCTGATTCCTCAAGGGGGAAACTAACAAATTGCTTTTCGCAATAGGTTGCGGATGAAAACATATAGTCCACCACAAACTGTATATTTGACTGTTTTTATTTCAAATGTTTTTTTTGATCTGTAAAAATAGATGATCATGTGAATATGCGAATCTGTTTTTCATGGCATTTAATATTTTTGTTTAGAATTTTTGTTTAGAATTTTTGTTTAGTACTAAAGGAAAACATTTCTTCACCTTCCTTTCTTCTTCTAAACTGAAGAATACGATTTCCATTTACACATCGGCTCAAAGGCTCTTACACATCATGAGTAACAACACTCTCACCGCGTTTTCATATTCACTTAGCAACCCGGAATACTTTCCCATTTAAATATGGCCGCCACCAGTCCGCGATTCAGTCCGTTTTTAATGTCGGGTCTAATCAACCAATATAGAGAAAGGACTCGATACACCGTTACTCCATCGGTGCAAGCATCGAGGGAAGACGCCGTTACAACGCCGTTTCTCTTGCACTCCCGGTAAGATAAATCCTGCATAAGCCTCAACAATATGAAGGTTGCTAACCAAGGTAACCGAATACTAAATTCGACATCTGTTTATTTATTTTATTTTCCCCAGCACGGGAGCACGCCGATTTTAAGCGAGACCATGAGACGTTAATTGAAGGCTCGCAGGTAAACTTCTTCCCCAACCGGATACCGGTAATTACATAAATTTACTTAACAGTTTGAGCGAGGCCATAAACAATATTCATTTATTTATTCCAATAGATCCCAGAACTTTGCAGTTAAGTTGAGAAGAACTGCAGGTGAGCTTCGTGCTTTAGTCGTTTCACATCAAATAGACATTGTAAAAGCCATACCAGTCTGTTTAAAACCAACAGGCATCATAAAAATAACTCTTGATACTTATTTTTAATTTTTAATTATTTACAGATAGGTCTACCTTAACCTGGAATCAAGGTAATCTTTTTAAGCACTATCAGATGCTTAGTGCTTTTTCACGTTTGAATTGCGTTACTGACTCATTTGTTAATTTTCTTAGATACCTCTAAACTTCATAATACACACAACCATGCCACAACCAGTTATCTAGGTAAGAGAATCTTGTATTATTTTAGATAACACAATACACATCTCCTCAAGCATCGAGATTAATTGGGTGTCCTTTTCTTTTCTTCTTTCCTTTTCATAGACCCCTGACGAAGGGGTGTAAACCCCGAAATGCATTGGGTTGTACATATAATTGTGTTGTGTATCGATTGATTTATGAAATGTGTATGAGAAATTCATAATGATTGCTTTTCGTTTATGTATAAATTGTATTGATGCAAATGATTTTGATTCACTAAACTCATGATAAATCAAAGAGAAGAAATACGCATTGAAAATTGTTTCATTTTGAAAAAAATTTATTCAGTAGTAAGCAGTAATTTTAGGCCTGGGCACTCAGCCCCTTGTCCTTGAAAAATAATTTTAAAAACATATACATGGCAGGGTAGGGATTCTGTGCTCTCCTCAGCCTCTTTGGGAGGTCCAAGAGGAACACCCTTGGGACCAGAACAGTAATTGTATTAATGGTATCAAGCATCCACAGTGGTTCCATGGATTTGCAGTGTTGATATAAAAAATAGGGTTCTTAACCATTTTAAAAATAATCTCCACAGGGAGGGTAGGGCATGTGGGTTCAGCTTCTTGGGAGAAGAAGGCATGGAGCACCCC
The DNA here is from genome assembly GCF_964263255.1 of Lissotriton vulgaris. NCBI lineage: Eukaryota > Metazoa > Chordata > Amphibia > Caudata > Salamandridae > Lissotriton > Lissotriton vulgaris. The sequence goes on along the minus strand of NC_141687.1, from coordinate 1,152,467,995 downwards.
TCCTGACCATTTTTAGGCCTAGAGGACCCATTTCCCCTGGACTACTACAGGTATTTTTGGTGAGGGGGCATAGGCCTCCTCTCCAAGTCTTCCTAAGACCACAGGAACCCATCTTCCAGGGCTAAATAGTTTATTTTGGAAGGTGGTCAGCTTCCGCCTTGAGTCTCTTTAAGGCTCCAGGGACCATATTCCCCTGGTGCTGAAATTCTAGTTTAGGGGGGGGGGTGCAAGTGTCCCCCCTGCCTTAACCTGAAGAGGGCCTGAGGACCCAATACCCTGGGGCCAGTGGGTTTTTGTGGGAGGAGGCATCTAGACCCCCTCCACAAGCCTTAGAGCAGTTCCAATCAAAGCAGAGTCATGTGGATCACATTTCCCAGGACACTGTTGTGTTCCTTGACTGGGAAAGTGCTGGTAGCGAATGTAAACTTTATTGCCTGTCTGAGCCCTTCCGAACAGGGAACATAACTTTTCTCCCACCTTGGTGGGAGCAGAGAAAAAAGATGCTCACACCTGGGAGAGAGCAAAGGAAAGAAGCTGTCTCTAGCAAGGCCATGAGGGCCTCGGGGTTCCCAACACAATCCCCGATTTTTGGCTATATTGTGGGGGATCGGGGGACTCCGAAGCAACCACTGACATAAAATGGCCTGCTCCCGCTGGCACTCATTAAGGGTGCCTGCTGTGGAACTGACAAGGGCCTTGGGGCTTTGGGGTTCCCCAGCATCCCCAAAGATTTGGCTGCAATGTAAGTACCCCTGATGGGTACCGGGGCACTCACTGGAACAAAACAGCCGGCACCCACTGGCAACCATGAAGTGTGCTGTCTGGGCAGTCACCAGGTGCCATGAGAGCCTTTGGGCTCTCCCTGCAGCCCCAAACTTAATATAAACTTTAGGTGTCCCTGGTGGGACTAGGACGCCCAAAAACTAAATCTTAAACAGAATTTTAAATGAAGAGCAGGAGCCACTCATTTATTATTTATTGCTTCAGCAAGCAACACCCCATAATGCCTGGCCATAGCTTTTTAGTGATATTTTTATGATCACGGTAGAGCCCCTAGAAGGGGCTGTGGTACCACCAAGAAATGTTTTAATGTTCTGGAGTGCGGCTGGAATTGCAGCGGCACCCCCAGCTACATTAAAAAGAACAGTAAGCCTCCTGGGTTATTAACATTAAATTAATTTCCCCAGGGGAATTTTTTTTGAAGTACTCTGTGCTGGAGTTGCATGCTTTTCAAATGCAGTGCAGTCACCTTGTGTTGGTTCTATGGCTGCAATTTGTGGGTAAAATGTTTTAAAAAAGACAGTTTCATTGAAAATAATGTATGTATTTATGGAAAATACACTTGATTTTAGTTATTGGTGATTTTTGACAAAGCCAATTGGTCTGTATTATATATGTTGATGTGCTGACCAATTGACAAATGCAATATGCCTGCTACTTTTTATGTTTTATTATTGTTACTCTTTGACATAGTCAGTAGGTCTGTCTTACTTAAAATTACACACTTTTTAAATTGTTACATGACATAGTGAGCTGTGCATGGTGGGGGTTTGGGGCAGAACTGAGGCCATGCGATGTGGGTGCAGAGTCCATCCCCCTGCCATGCATGGCCAAAGGGCGAGCGCCACAGGAGTTTGAGATCTCAAACCTATGCTGAACAGCAATGGATATTTTTTACAAAAACATAGAAATTCATTGAAAAAAGGTTAACGTGACGTTATATTTAGTTATTGCAATAAAATCTAACTTTACATTAAAAAACCTTCAGAAATTCACTGAAAAAAAAACAAACATACCACTTTAAACAAACAAAACTACTGAAAATCAACAAATATAGTTATCTAAATAAAGTATAATTAACTGTTAGACCTGGTATCCTTGGCATCATTTTCCCTAACTTTTGCCTTCAGTCCTCTTGTTCTGCTGACTTTATCTTTGCTGGCTTTAGGACTTGGTGCCCTTTACCACTACTAACCATTGTGAAAGGGCTTGTGGTCTCTCCTTAGAGCATGATAGAACTGGCCTATAACCAAATGGCATATTTAATGTACTTGTACATTTCTAGTAAAATGGAACTACATATATCCAGGGCCAGTAAACTAAATGCTAATAGTGGACCAGCAGCACTGATTGTGCCATCCACTGGAATAGCCTTTTAACATGAATCAGGCCTGCCAAGCAGCCTATGTGTGCAGTTTTTAACTGCCATTTCGATCTAACAAAAAAACTTTTGTCAGGCCCAACCCCCCCTTTTTTAATACAAATTAGTCACCCCTAGGGTAGGCCCTGGACAGAACAGAACTTACATGTCCTGATAGTAAAAAAATCATAATTTTATTTTCACTATTGCAAGGACTACCTCTCCCATAAGTTAACACTGGAGTTACCTTATTACAATTAATAAGCTGCAGCTTACAAATGGAAACAAATAACTAGTTCATGCTTGGTGTCTTTGGAATTCTAATGCAAAATCTTCTCTAATGGTAAAGTTGTATTTCATATTACAATTTTGAAAAAATACACATTTAAAAAGTTGGACTTTTCCTTCCTTAGCTATTTAGTGCCTGGTCCCTGGTCACATGATGGGGTATAGCTGGCAGTTGGGCATTGTGTATTCCTCCCTGACAGCCATATACAATAGGGAGCTTAGGTGTGCCTGGGTGCGCCATCACTTCCAGGATGGGAGGGAGGAGCGGGGCCCAGCCCCACTTACACCTGAATAGACTGTGTCCTGCCTCACACCTAAAGGGCTGCATACTCCCTGTAGTTAGTCTTCAGTCCGGGTAGGAAAGGAAGGATTACTACAACAAAAGGTATCCAGGAGTCAAAACCATGTTTTTATACTTTAGACTGACCACCATACGACCTACAGATTAGATTGTGAGTTAAATACTATTCGTATGTAAATACCATTCAACTACTCATACATTCAGCATGCAACCAGGGTAGGAATTTTTCCCATCAGTTGCCGTTCTGTACCACCACTATCACATCATTTGGGTCCTCCTCAGTAAAGATTCGGGATAAGTAGATTTATCCACATATGCATTTTTAAATATAAGAGTTAAGACATAACGTAACACTTCTTGCCTTGTTTTTTGAATTGGTTGAGCGTCTCTATAATTGTATTTTGCTAACAGAGCGGTGCTCCTTATTTACCTGAGCTGCAGCCAGGTGAGGTGAGGCGCCATCCCCACAAACACTGGGTGAGTGATATCATGTCAATCAAATTGTATGTACATGACCACAAGAATATCGCTACTTAGGAGTGCATTCTTTGATAAATATGCTTGTTTTTCTCTTTTCTCTTTCCTTATCCATATGACTGTTTTAGATTGTGGTGGAGAATCAACACCTGACAATCAGGTGATATTTTTCCCTTTTTATTTCTTGTCACTTAGTATGCAAGCAGTAGCAACATCGAGGTCCTGATGAATGCATAGGATAATTTCCGTTTATATGCAGAAACATGTCGACCACTTGCTAGTAGATATTATGTTAAATCTACTTTTCACTGTTCACTTGTTTTTAAACTTAGGGGTCTGAGAGAAAACAATAAAACACTTATTCTACTCAGTTCCACCTAATTTTACTCACTACCCCCTTTTTTCACTGCACTGCTTTCTCTCAGTTGTAAATATCACACCAACACCATACCTACACCACCTAGTGAAACGAATAACATCAGTCTCCTCACTCACACAGTCCTCACTTTTCACATAGTGTGACTGTCTTTGTACGAACTCCTGGGTAAGGAGGACCCAAATGATGTGATAGTGGTGGTACAGAACGGCAACTGATGGGAAAAATTCCTACCCTGGTTGCATGCTGAATATATGAGTAGTTGAATGGTATTTACATACGAATAGTATTTAACTCACAATCTAATCTGTAGGTCGTATGGTGGTCAGTCTAAAGTATAAAAACATGGTTGTGCCTCCTGGATACCTTTTGTTGTAGTAAGTCTTATGTTGGGGGCATGTGTCCAGTTCAGAGTTGTAAAACTAGCCCTTAGACCCTCATTTAAATAGTGTGTGTTTTGTGATTGAGTACAGCCTCGGCTGTGGGTCTTTTCTAAAAATAACGGACATACAATTTCTTTTGTCTGTTTTATAGCTCTGTTTCGACTTTGACTCAATTGTAGAACATTCCCTTTTCTCTATATCTCGGCAAGTATCTGTGGTTAAGACATACATTTATAATGGCTTCAAACTGTGGACTAGCTTTTGAAGAAGCAGCGATTCAGAACATTCTAGATGAGAATCCCAGTTTATTGGATAGTGTCCCCCACGCAGTAAGCACTACTGATGAGGGTTGGAATAAGATCTTGATTTTGAAGAAATCCCATTCAAGAACCACAGTACACGGTATAACCATGGCACAATATCTACATGGTAACTTTGCACCGTCAGGACTAATCGTGACCAATGCACCAAGACTTTTCTTGGATGACAAAGAATTTCTGAAGGATTGGTCATTGATCGCCTGGCGGTGCACCAGGAACTGGCTTGTCCTTATCATAAAAACGGCTAAACGTGTAGCTGACAAGATCCTAGTTGAGATGCAACTACTTGAAGGGAAAATAAAAACCACCTTAAAAACACCAGCCTTCAAATCTGGACAAGATGACTGCAATAAGAAAAACACTGAATTCAAGGAATTTATTCTTTTCACAAAATTGGAGAAATTTAAGAAAGATTTGGCCAAATTTTCTAGTGAAAAAGTGTATCCATACACGAGTGATTCTTATGTAGCCCCATCATTTAACCAGAGTGGACGTCGAGGGGGTTCCAGCTATGCCACCTCAAGCTCTGATGACAACTCAAGTGATTCTGAAATATCCCAACATGGCAATGGACACCCCTTCAAGGGACGTGGCAATAGAAGAGGGCGAAGAGGCAATTTTAACAACTTCGGCCAAAACCAGTTCCAACCCTTTTGGCAACCAGGTCCGTGGATGTATGGTCCAAACTTTCCCCAAATGGGCCCACCTTTCTTTCCTCACCAAATGCAACAAGCACAAGGACAGCAGTCTTTTTTAGGGTTTGGCCAGAGGACCAACAGAGGAAGGAGAAGACAGGGGCAAGGATCCCAAGTCCGATGGACAACAACCAACAATGGACCTGAGGAGTGGCAAAAAGATTCCACAGGACGGAGCGGGAACGAGCGGAACAACCGATCAACCAGTCTCGTGATAAATTTGAGCTCCTATTCCCTGTCCAATGAAGAAGAAAACCTTCTCAACCGCAGATTAGGTTTTGTAGCAACACACGAGGGTGATCAATTCAACACTCAAGTGGAATTATCCAAACTATTCAGGAAGGTCAGACTTCATTATTTCTTTGCCAAATAGAACCCTGAAGTTAATACAGAACTGGTCGTCAATACCGGTCTGAAAAGACCATCAACCTTTAATCCAACGACCATTGGATTACCCACACGAGTCCAAACTTTTGAAGAGGCGGTGGAGACAGACATCAATCTACTTTTCAATACAAAGAAATCAAGATCCTTTGTCAATCTACCCAACAAAGAAAGATCAGCTCTGCAGGCTTTAACAACTAATGAAGCCATCACAATAAAGCCTGCAGACAAAGGCGGTGCAATTGTCATCCTAGACACAGAGACTTACAGACAGGAATGCCTAAGGCAGCTACAAGATCGGAAGTCATATTTACCTTTAAAGGATGACCCCACAGAAAGATTGAAGACCAAGATCAGTCAACTAGTGGAAGAGGCAACATCAGAAGGGTGGATTACCCCTCAAGAAGGCCAATACCTATGTACCTCTCATCCATCGGTCCCTTACTTCTACTGCCTGCCTGCCAAAGGTACATAAACCACAGAGACCGCCTCCCGGGAGACCAATCATCTCCGGCATAGGGTCAGTTTTGGAGCCATTATCCACATTTGTGGATTTTTTTCTGAACCCTATTGTCAAAGAGATGCCAACGTATCTTAAAGATACGAAAGATATGCTACGACTACTGCCTAGCATAAATTTTGACACCTCTACGGATCTACTCGTCTCATTCGATGTAGAATCTTTATATACATCAATCCCCCAGACAGAGACCCTGGAAGTTGTGGGTAACATACTACAAGAGAGTGACCTGCAATCTATAACCCCAGCTGCCTTCATCATGGACCTAGCTGAGCTGGCTATGAAAGAAAACTATTTTAAATTTGAAGACACCACCTATCTCCAGATCTCTGGAACCAGTATGGGCAGTGTTTTCGCGCCCAGTCTAGCGAATCTATACGTCCATGTGCTAGAACAGACAAAGGTACTGAATCAGGACAACCCCTACTATGTATCGCTTCTTGTTTGGAAGCGGTACATAGATGACATCTTTGTCGTGTGGAGAGGTTCTGAGGCCAGCCTTCTGAAATTCCATAACTGGTTAAATAATTGTAATGAATTCCTGAAGTTCACAGTGGAATTCAGCAAAAAAGAGCTGCCCTTCTTGGACCTTCTTATATTGGCAACAAATGATGGACTAACAACAGAGCTATACAGGAAGCCAATGGCACGGAACGCGCTCCTCAACTTCGAGAGCTGTCATCCCAGAGCCCTCAGGGAGAATTTGCCCTTTGGGCAATTTCTCAGGCTTAAGAGGAATTGTTCTACAAAAGAAGCCTTCGAAAAACACTCAGAGACACTATCTGAATATCTGCGTGAAAAGAACTACCCCACGAAGATCATCCGCCAATCTAAGAAAAGGGCGTCAAATAACAACAGGGACGCCCTTTTGGACATTGCCACCCCAAAAGAAAAAACCAAAAGGATGACATTTGTGAATACCTTTCACACAAAATCGAACCAGGTTCGCAAAATTATAACCAAACACTGGTCTATTTTGAATACAAGTGGAGACACTTTACCTCCTCCCCTCTTTGCCTTTAAGAGAGGACCCAACATAAAAGATCAATTGGTCCATACTAGACCGAAAAGCAAATCGCCCAGACAAGTTGGCACCCTGTGGGATTTACCGCCCGCACAAGGACACCATCCTTGCGGAAATTGTTCGGCATGTCCCCAAACAACAAAATCCACTAGCGTAGATATAGGAACCATGCGTCCATGGCAACAGCGCAAATTCACCAATTGTAATAGTGAAAATACCATCTACATGATCACCTGTCCATGCCCTAAAAGATATGTTGGCATGACGACTCGAAAAACGAAAATTAGAATTGGTGAACATAAGAGCACTGTCCGATGCCGCAAACAGGCGACACGCCTAACAGCTCATTTCTTGGAAAAGGGACATGCCCCCAATGATTTTACATGGACCATACTGGAACTATCCAATATACCAGACCACTGTCCAGACATAGGCAAATTTCTGTTTAAAATTGAACAGAAATGGGTCTACAAGTTGAACAGTGATAAGGAGGGTCTTAATGAACCGATACCTTGGATGTCACTATAACAGGTTCTGATACTGTCTGGGAGCATTTCATTAAGTAAGTGGGTGTAAACAGGATACTTCTGCAAATCCATATCCTTGTACCACCCTAGACACATACTTTGTTTAAAAAGAGGTCCCTTCGTCATACACTATAAATACGCTAACATTTAAAGGGGTAAAAATTAAAGTGTTCGGCATTTTTTCCGCTAACACGAAAAATGAAAACTACGATTCCCAGAACACATCACACTTGTATGTCGTTCGCTGTTGAAATACCCGCCCTTTCTCTCGTTCGGTGCCTCCCCAGAATAGCCCAGTGGGACGTTGGGAGACACCGACGGAGAGGTGAGTGTGTGAGAGGTCCTCTTGCTGGCAGCAGTGTCAGCCACTTCAACGATAGTGCCACAAACAAAATACGATCCCGCGGCTTTCTAACATTAAACGCCCAGGCGGTTTACTTGAAAACGCCCATACCAAAGTTACTGTGTCATTCTGTGTCCGTAGCAGGGACGATACATGTTTCGAATCTGAAGACTCGTAACGGGTTTTTGTGTAAAATATAAAACCATTTTTGCACATCAATTCATTTCTACATACCAATTTGTTCTAGTTAAGATAAAATAGAACCACGACCTAACATTGTATCCACGAGCCTCCCACTTGCTCCATCAGTAAAGATTCGGGATAAGTAGATTTATCCACATATGCATTTTTAAATATAAGAGTTAAGACATAACGTAACACTTCTTGCCTTGTTTTTTGAATTGGTTGAGTGTCTCTATAATTGTATTTTGCTAACAGAGCGGTGCTCCTTATTTACCTGAGCTGCAGCCAGGTGAGGTGAGGCGCCATCCCCACAAACACTGGGTGAGTGATATCATGTCAATCAAATTGTATGTACATGACCACAAGAATATCGCTACTTAGGAGTGCATTCTTTGATAAATATGCTTGTTTTTCTCTTTTCTCTTTCCTTATCCATATGACTGTTTTAGATTGTGGTGGAGAATCAACACCTGACAATCAGGTGATATTTTTCCTTTTTTATTTCTTGTCACTTAGTCATGCAAGCAGTAGCAACATCGAGGTCCTGATGAATGCATAGGATAATTTCCGTTTATATGCAGAAACATGTCAACCACTTGCTAGTAGATATTATGTTAAATCTACTTTTCACTGTTCACTTGTTTTTAAACTTAGGGGTCTGAGAGAAAACAATAAAACACTTATTCTACTCAGTTCCACCTAATTTTACTCACTGCCCCCTTTTTTCACTGCACTGCTTTCTCTCAGTTGTAAATATCACACCAACACCATACCTACACCACCTAGTGAAACGAATAACATCAGTCTCCTCACTCACACAGTCCTCACTTTTCACATAGTGTGACTGTCTTTGTACGAACTCCTGGGTAAGGAGGACCCAAATGATGTGATAGTGGTGGTACAGAACGGCAACTGATGGGAAAAATTCCTACCCTGGTTGCATGCTGAATGTATGAGTAGTTGAATGGTATTTACATACGAATAGTATTTAACTCACAATCTAATCTGTAGGTCGTATGCTGGTCAGTCTAAAGTATAAAAACATGGTTGTGACTCCTGGATACCTTTTGTTGTAGTAAGTCTTATGTTGGGGGCATGTGTCCAGTTCAGAGTCGTAAAACTAGCCCTTAGACCCTCATTTAAATAGTGTGTGTTTTAGGAAAGGAAGGATGCCTGGGATCTTCAAAGGGAAACCTCTAGAAGCATCTTCCCCACATCAAAGGCACAGCTGGATATAAATACTGGACCTCTAAAACCACTTCTTCAGCACACTTCTAGACCTGTGTACACTCTGCCAGGAAGAAGGACTGATGTGCTGCTGTAAGGACAGCCACTCTGCTGGACTGCTGCTCTGAAGAAAATGCTTCCCTGCAGTGCTGGCCTGTAGCCTGCTGCCCTCTTGCCTATGTGAGAATGACTTGACCTGTATCTCTTAAACCAGAAACCCAGAATGACTCCAAGGTTTAGTTAGCTAGCCTCCTGAACTGAACCCTCAGGGGCATAAAATCTTCCAAAAATGCTGCATCTCCACCTGGACTATGCCATCTATGAGTCTTCCCATGCCAAGTGGTGTCACCCCAGGACTGGACCCTTGCAAGTGGACTTAAGGTACTCTGCCAGCCTCTGTGGATCCAGCAGAAGTGACGCATCTCCAGTGCTGCATGGAGCAACCCTGAGCAACACCGATCCACCTCTGCTGCTCTGTAGATTGGTCCAGTTGCAAAGACCCACATTGCATCGCAGGTCTTTGGAACCACTGCATCCCCCGACTGCTTAATGCATCCTTGACACAGGCCTTCACATGCTTTGTCGATGGCCGCCTCGATTGGTGCTACAGCCTTGAATGGGATTCTCGACGATGATGACGGCCCTCGCATCGCAGCCTTGCCACATCACGGAACCGATTAATTAGCTCAACGACGCATCTTCGTGCAGATCAACGCCATGCTCCGCAAACCAAGATATAAGGTTCTTGGTTTAGCATGCCTAACTGTGTTTCTGTAGCAGGCCCGCGCTGCATTACGGTCGGCGTGAACTTCTGACTTTGTCCCGGGCCAGCCCAACCAGATAGCCTCAGCTGGGGCTTTGGATTTTTTTGTGCTAGTTTGTTACTGCAATCTTTAAACTTGAATATCTCTGGTTCTACCAATTGCATTTTTGTAATTTTGGTCTTGTTTTATTTATTAAAGAAGATTCTATTTGACTAACATGGTGTGAGATCCTTTGTCAATGGTGTTTTCACTTTATTTCTGTTTGAAGTGTTGCTCAAATGCTTTACACATTGCCTCTAAGTTAAGCCTGATTGCTCTGTGCCAAGCTACCAGGAAGTTGAGCACAGGCTGATTTAGGGTGGTTTGTGCCTCACCCTGACAAGGATTGTAGTTGCTGCTTGACTAGGGCTCACACCCCAGTCAACCAACAACCCAATTTCTCACAACTGATCTAGCAACTATTTGAACTTCATGCAGAGGTAGATGGATGGATGTATATTGACCAGCGTATTTCGCAAGGAGACAGCTGGCAACAGCTTTCGCCATGCTGGTAGCTTTCACCTAGCCAGGCACAAAAATAGCATACTGTATGGTAAATTAGAGTCAAACATAATTGTGCTACTTCTGCATTAAATTAGAGGGGCAAAGCAAACATGATGAGAAGATTCACACAGACAAGTTATTTACCAAAAGTGTTTAGGAGTGTATCCAGAGATAGACAAAAAATGATTTTGGGGAGTAAAAGAAAACGTATTAACCCCCCCCCCCCCCCAGGTTAACAGGTTGTTTTCCACATACAACTGTAATTTCAAACCCATTAAATGGATTCTGTCGAGAAATTGGGGTTTGATCATGTTAGATAGTCAGTGGGAGGGAAGTGTCACCACATGTGAATATCACCTATAGAAGAGTCAGATCACTGAAGAGCATTTCATTCCACAGTAAATGGGAAGCCATATTTAGAATATTAACTAATTTAAAATATTGTGCACAAGAAGTCTTACTATGAAATAAAATATGTGCATTTTTTTGGGAATAATATTTACAAATTTCAAGAATTAGAATATTTCACACCGGAGTCCTTCAAGGTCCAGAGTACCACACTGTATCATTCAATTGCCTATAAAAACATTAGTAAATATAGCATATTGTTTATATGTATAGTAGCCCAACCTGATGTGTTGGAAATTGATTGACCATCTGTTCAATTCTATCGACAATAGGAATTTTATAAGTTAAATGCCAAGAGAATCTGAAATTCATTAAAGACACGGAGGCCAACATTATGCATTTCATTCCGTTAATGCCACTCCATGCAGCACTTGAAAGTCATACATCATAAAGAAACTATTCTAGAACAGAACCTTCATGGAATATAATAAACTAATGCACGTAAAAGTCTGCCTCTTTGAAATGCAAAAAAAACCTCTTCTTTCATGCACGGAGAACAAAGCGTCAAAGCTGAATGAAGATAAAGCATCCTCTGGCAGCACCAAACTCCAGAAAGATGAAAATCCATACAGGAAGTGAACTATTGGACATTATCTGAAATTAAAGAGAAATGCTAATACACCAGTGTAAGATAACTTCCATCTCATTACGAACAACAAATCACATGAAAATAAATGATTGTTTAAATGCATAACATTAACTTTTACTAAGATTCTTTCCTTCCTTCTTTCTCTTTCTTTTAAAAAAATGTTATCACTCTTTAAACAATGTTTCCCTATTGGATAAAAAAAATGTATTATCCAAATCTTCAATTCGGATGGGTGGTGGGATAATTTTAACCTCTGTGTCTTTAATGAGGATTCTGTTGGCATTTAACTTTGAGATTAGCTATTTCATTACAAGAGCGGAGGCTCTCATTATGCATGTTGGCAGTCCTGCAAAACCACATCAGACATGCTCAATTGGTTTACAGTAATGTTTTGCAAAGACAGCAGAATTTGACCAATCAGTGGCCCTCAGAATGTCCTCCAGTCTGCCACCTTTCCAAAAGGACTGACTAGCCATAGCTCCCCTCATAGAATGTGCTTGAAACTTCTGATGGTCAAAACCAGCTAATTTCATAGTCCATTTAACCCACCTTGCAATTGTAGCAGAAGTTACAGCTCCAAAGGGTTTCACAAAGACAATCAGAAGTTGGTCAGTACCATCAGGATGACGTTTGCTCATTCTGGAGTCATATTCTTTTGTGCAACTATGGCACACACAATCATTTGCAAGACTCAAATTTAGGAGCAAATAGGGTGTTGGAAATTGTTTTTGTTCTCCTAACAACCTCAAAATTTACCCAAAGGCATCATAAACTCTGTTACTTACCTCTAAAGCCTTATTGTCTGACACCTGTCAACAGGATATTAAACAGAGCAGGGCAGCTAGCTCCATGGAGAGTCTTTTCATGTCCAAATATCTATTACTCTGCCATGATGAGAACATTTCTAGTACTAAATTTACATCCCATATGGTCTCGTACTTCTGTCTAGGAGGTCTCCTTAACCTGATACTTTTAAGAACCTTACAGACCAGGACATATTTCCCAACACTTCTGCAGTTCACTTGAGCATGTCCAGCTGAAACTGCAGATCTATAGCAGTTAATCGTTCTGTAACTAAGGCCCTTATCGAACTGCTCCACTAAAAGAAATCACTACTTCAACTATAGGAGCCTCCACTGGATCCAAGTCTCTTTCCAAGCACCAACTTAAAAATGTTTTCCATAATCCATATTCTTTCGTATCTGCTGCTTGTTCCTGGGAGTGCAGATCTCTTTGAGGAGTTCCTCAGCTCTTCCCGTGAGGACTGACATATCTCTAGATCTCTTGATATTCTCCAGGCAAGAAGGCTCAAAGTCTGTGTCAGAAGCAGAGGATGCTCCCTTCCATCTGCATCTCTTAAGAGACTCTCTTCAGCAGGTAGAAGAAAAAGTATATCGCAAGCCAGCTCCAAGGTCATTGGGAACCATCCTTGGGATTGCCAAAAAGGAGTTATTAACACAAATGAACATCTCTCCTGTATCACCTCCTGAAGAACCCTTGCGAATGGAGGAAAAGCATAAGCGTGGGCCTCCTTCCAACTCTGTAGGAATGTGTTCACTGCTTGAGCACCCAGGTCTGACTTCCAGGTGAAGTATCTCTTCCGTTGAGATGTCAGACTGCTTGCAAAAATATCTGACTCCAATGCACCCCACAACTGAGACAGACCCCCAAAATAGGTGTTGTTCAACTTCCAGTTGCTGTAATCCCTTAAAAACCTTAAGTTCCAGTCCTCCATCACATTTGCCTTCCCTGGAAGATACTTTTTCTTCTTTCAAATTTTGGTAATCGTCTTCAAGGGTAAAAGTAGAGCCACCTTCCCCATATCTATAGTGAAGCAGAAGAACTCTAGCGACCGGGAGAGAATAAGAATAGACTTCTCCCTGTTTATTATGAAATTCAACCTTTCCAGATGAGTTATAACCATATCCAAATATTTCAGAACCTGCACTTGACATTGGGACATAACAAGGATATCGTCCAAGTAGACAATCATGCATACCCTTTCTCTCTGTGAAAGGAAGCCACCACTCTCATTATCTTGGTAAAGCATCAAGGTGCAGAAGGAAGACCGAAGGGAAGTGCTCGGAATTGATGGAGATGGCCTCACCAGGTGAACTGGAGATAACACTGATGCTCTCTGGCCATAGGGCTGGTGAAGTAGGCATCCTTCAAGTACAACTTCCCCAACAAGTCCTTCTCTAACAAAATACCTCTCGAAAGATGGATTCCTTACATCTTGAAGTGTCTCTATACAAGGTACCTGTTCATATACCTTAGCTTTATTATGGGTCTCCATCCCTTGTCCTTCTATTCCACCAGAAAGAATGTACTTACAAAAACCCTGCACTCTGAGAGCACTTCTACAATGACGCCCTTCTTTAGCATAGAATTCACCTCTTCTTCTACCACCTTCTGCTGATCTACTATCAAATCTAACTCTTTTGGGCAAGAGTTTGAAGGAGTACCTCTACGAAATCTATCTTGAATCCCTTAACGGTTTCTAGAACCCACGGATCCTGTGTAACTGTTTATCAAGCCTGGGGAAAAAAACCTGAGATGGCCCCCCACAATTCCAAGGGAAGAAGAAACAGAAGAAATCTTTATGCTCGCTCTTTAAATTAGTGGAGCCTTGTCCACATGATCTGGATCCCCTTGCATGATATGTCCGTCCTCTTGGTGGAAAGAAGGTTGTGGATGCACCAGGCTGAAAGCCCCTACCAAAGCCCCTTTGCCTGAAGCGGGACCTCTGGGTGGCTCAGCCAATAGAAAGTCCCCTTCTGCCGGCCTGGCCAAAAATACCATGGCTGAAAACACTCCTCATGCTGGTGTGGGCCTTGTCTAGGGCTGCAAATGATGTCTCATACTTGCTCAGAGTCTTAATCATATCCTCCCCAAAGAGGAGGCCCTTGGGGTTCTCTGAAGGTTCTTTCTCTGCAAGTTCACCCAACTTCAGATCTTCATCAACAAGACCCTATGTCGCTCGGCATTGAGGCCAGCATTGGCATTTCTAAGAAGGACCAATGCTCTTTGGCTCCTACCACTGAGCAGATCTACATCTACAGAGAATAATGATCTCTAGATCCAGGTCAGGGGTCAGACATTTTAATGGATCCGGGGCTTCAAGCACTCAGCTTTCAGAATATCGTGGGCTTCTTTTTCCAGAGAGTTTCTAATCCATTGCTTCCTTACTCTTCCCACGTGATCCTTAAGCCATCACTTGGCACTCCTAGGATGCCTGATATTGTATGGGGAAAAATGTCTTGTCCCAAAGGGTCCTTCACTGTCCCCTTGGAGGTAGATAGAGCCTCGTCCTCTTCTGTATAGAGGCCATCCATATCCAATTCCTCCTGGTCTAGGTCAAAAATATTTTCATCTAAGGGCCCCTCATTCAAAACATTTTCCTCTGCAATGCCAGGAACGTGTGTGCCACTATGTGCACTTGAGACACATGTGCCACATCGGACACCTCTCAAAATTGTGCTGCGTGGGACACACAATGCCTTTGAGGAGCTTAGACCTCCCAATCTCTTTGAGGTGCTTAGACATCCTAAGTATTTTGAGGTGCTTGGAACTCATGTGTTCCTCAGAGAAGAAACCTTCTCAATGTTCTATGTTTTCCTTTTTCTCTTTCCCCCTTTATCACCAGAATCAGATACTCACCCTGAAGCGGAACCACGGGCAACCTCCTCATCAGGCACC
The DNA here is from genome assembly GCF_964263255.1 of Lissotriton vulgaris. Taxonomy (NCBI): domain Eukaryota; kingdom Metazoa; phylum Chordata; class Amphibia; order Caudata; family Salamandridae; genus Lissotriton; species Lissotriton vulgaris. Next base: position 1,152,452,804 of record NC_141687.1, on the reverse strand, counting down.
AATGGTCTTTTGTTACCCATGACTTGTTCTAAGGTCTTGCGTTCGCATCATTTGCTGTATGAGCCTTTTAATTAAATCATTATTTATTTTGGCATGCAGGAAGTCAGGGCTATCAGACTTTTTATCTGACATTTAAATATTTATATAAATTAGGGAGGTACTACCTTCAGATCAAAATTAAAATGATATTAATATAGATCATCATGAAGGACCTCTTTATAACTACCTTTCAAATAAGTTAGTAACCAGAATGATAAGATAGAGGTTCTTTTTTTGTATTTAAATAACTGGAAGAGGGGCAACATTTCTACTAAAAATGACGAGTGGGCAAAATGTCGCTTTACAATGCCAAATGAGGCTCTTAAAACCATAGATCTTGTGACGCAGTGAGAAGCAGTGTACTGGTGAAACAGCTGACCGCAGAGACATTGCAACTGTCAGCTGTTTTTGTGATGTCACAGTGCTCTCAGTGATCAGCTGCACGTTGTGACTTCCTGAGATGCATTGGGTGGAATGCACTCAAGTTTTGTGCAGGTCGCTGCCCCTAGGGTTTACAGCAATCCCTTCGGGGGCCACCACATGTAGAGGCACAGGCCCCTGATGAGGAAAGGCAATGTCAGCGGGACCCACGAGACCTCAGGCTCGCAGACGTTGGGGTTAGAGGCATCGGGAGGCGCCTCGAAAAGCCCTGAAGGACAACCTGATCTGGCTGCCTGTCCTGCCAAAACCATTGTAGGAACCACACCTGTGGCAAGCAGATTAGGGCAAACGGTGTAGTGTTTAGAAAACACGCTATATACATGCTCAAAACCTACGTTCAGCTACACCACCCGAAAGAGGAATTAGCTAAAGGAAACCACTCAGAACCTTATTAAAGAGCACCCAAACGAGCAATAACAAAGACATAAAATGAAGGTACTTATCTGCATGGAGCCGCATTTAAAAGAGGCAAACTGTTACGTGCATGAGTTTATTACATGCCATGAAAGTTCTGTTCTGGAATGGTTTCTTTATGATGTATCAACTTTCAAGTGCTGTGTGGAGGTGCATTAAAGGAATAAATGCCTCCGGTCTTGTAATGAAATTGTTGGTCAGTACTGCTTATATTCAACAACATTTTGTGTCTGTTTGCGGATCCTCTATGGGTTTCTAATAAAGACATAGATTCTTGTATAACTCAAATAAGAATATATTTTTGTATTTAATTTGAATTGGCCTATCAATTTAAAAATATTACAGTTCTATTTAGAGATATGTTTGGTGGTCGTCTACAGAATGTCACAAAGTTATGATTTTAATTAACTAGTACAAACACAATCTTTTTCTCTGTTAAAACGAACTTATACTATAAACACTCTTTTCATATAATTTTGTATATCAAAAAGGTTGTGGAGAAGGACAAAAAAAAGAAGCATTTAAACCTCATAATTGGGTGTGGTGAATACTAACCTTTAAAGGCTACAATACTTATTACCTTGGAAATCAAGTTGTAAATTAATATTTTGGGGTTCAAGCAAAATGTTTTATTTTTAATTAACAAGACCGTCTGTATGCACAATGGCACAGCAATTTACTTTAGAACTCTTCAAATGAAATGAATAATTTTGAAATACATTTGAACACAGTTTATGTAAGGAAGTAATTTAAAACAGAAGACTTATTTGAAATGTGAAAGCACACTGCTTAAAATATTGAATAACAATGAACAATCATACTCAGAGTCAGAAGTTTGAAAAAATATAATGCACATTCTGGAAGAGACATACATTTACATTTAGAAAGTGATGCTGGGAGATTGATGGATTAAAATCCTTGGGGCACATGCATCAAGATAAGGAATTGCGATTCCTTAATAGCAATTTTTAAGGAATTGCTATTTAGGAGTCGCAGTTCCTTATTCATGTAGTTTTCGCAAAAATAATAGTGATTCCCACACATTCCCTAATAGCGAATCACAAATTGCGATTCGCTATTAGGGAATACTTTCCCATTCATTCCTATGGGCCTAGAAGCCCATAGGAATGAATGGAAAAGCATTTGCAATTTGGGATTACCAAATAGGTAATCACAAATTGCGACTGCAATTGCAATGGTGCTAGAGGGCCTAAGGCCCACTTGATGCACCCCCAAAAAAGGTAAGTGTGCACATGTGTATGCGCCACATGGCACTTAGAAAAATTCGATTTTGTGCATTTTTCTAAGGATTTGCAAATTAACATCAACTTGAAGTTGATGTTTATTTGCAATTCCTTAATGCAAAGTCACATTTTGAATGTGCTTCTTGCATTGCATTTAGGGAATCCCAAATTGGGATTCCCTAAATGCATTCACAAAATAGGTAATCGCAAAGATTGCAATTACCTATTTTGCGAATGCATTTTGGGGTGATGCGTTGCAAATGGTTTTTTACTGGTCGCTAACAGGACGATTCTGTGAATTGGCACTTTTGCGACTGGTAAAAAGCTTGATGAGTGTGCCCCCTTGCTCTTAAGCCAAATGTGCGGCTGTTGTAAACTCTATACATGTACCAACAATGTGTTTATTTAGGAAGAATGCATATTAATTGTTACTTTACCATCACGTACAACGTGTTTAATATATTCAACCAAGAGTAAAGCATAGTGTTCTTCTTTTGCCATGTTCCTTCAAATGTATAAAGGCTTCTAAGGATAAAGGTAAAGATCATTAATATTTTCAGAATTGGTCCATTTCTTCACTTAATGAACCCATCAGCTGGCAAAAATGTACAAAATATCCTTGAAAGTAGCCAAGAGAAAAAAAAACTTATGACTTTTCTTATGATGTATACCTATTCCATAGTGATGCAAAACTCTCCTCCACACCTGGATCACAAATTCCAGGATCAGTAGTGCTCTTGATGTATAAAGTCAAAATTGCTAATAGCTCACCCTGTCTGCCTGGAAGCGGGGTCTCTTAACTTTATCTCTGGCTTGGAAGGGGATAATGTGAAAGCCTACCAACACGTCCACACTTCAGAATTATAATTCTAACTTCCTCGCAGCAGCAGCCGGCACAGGTAAGCGCAGTGTGTCGGGGCAGGGGGAAGTCAACAGACGATGGAATAGGTATTATTTATTTAATAATACCTATTCCATAGTCTGCCGACTTCCCCCTGCCCCACCCTGCCCCGCCACACCATGCTTACCTGTGCCGGCCTCCGCTACTTCCTCGTAGTTTAATCCTCCTTATGGAAGCTGCTTAGTACACTTCTAACTCTTCAAAGCTACGCTGAATTTTACATATAGAATACTGGTCTCTGCACTGATACTCCCACAGTGCCAGGTGACAGACAACAGTAGTCTCCATGATTGTTAGTTCTATTATAGATGCATTATAGCTTCGGGCGAATATATTACTCATTGACAATACCTTCTCTTAATCTTTTACAGGCCTCTCCCTTAACTAGCAACGGGAAACATGCAACTTTCATCCAAAGTTGGATTTTCCACTGTATGCTCTAACATTATTCCCTGGCCGTACCACAAGAATAAAAAATATCATCAAGAATGGGCTTATAAATGGGAAAAAATATTGATTTCCATAAAATTCTGGACCCTGCACAAACCTTTTTTTGTGCATGGATTAGAATTCTAAAATAATGTTGAGTTTATCCCAGTCTGCAATTATCAGAATTAATAGACTACACCCTGCAATTCTCTCCAGGTCAAACCTGCTGAAGCTTACCTTGGTAACAATTCCCAGCAAGTACTGTGACATGCAGAATTCAATGTGGTACGCAGCAAATTCTGCAAGTTATGCCCCATTTCAGATTTTGAACTTACAATAGTAGGTAATTACTGGACCCAGAAAATTCCTCAGCCCACTTGGCCAGCATTTTGTGTGTCCGATACCTTCTGCCCCTCAACCCCACTTTTAATCCGGCCATAGTTTTAGCCACATAAAATCAAGTGTCATTTTATTGCCTCCCTCCTCCAACAATGACCTGCACCTCCACCTATATTCTCTTCCACAAAAGGAAAATATATTCCTAAATAGGAAAATGCAATTTGGAAAAAATGTGCATAGCATCCTAGCTTTGACTGTTATAACCGAACCAGAATCAGAGATTGGTTACATTTTTTCTTTACATGTAGCAACCCATGCAGCAACTTCCTTTCATGATGCCAGGGTCCAACCGTCATCAATATGAGACTCCCTTTCACACTCCCAATTCTTGGAACACAGCAACTTTCCAGTAGCAAGTCAATGCCAAGTTCCAGGCACATCATAATCATTAGTTTTATATACCCAACCTTATGTCCATTTGCACAAACGACAAAGACAAGGAAGAGTGAGAACAAAATAAATCAGGTTGAATAAACTGAGTAAACCAGATGTTTACACGGGGACCTCAAAAAGACAAAGGGCCTCATTTATGAAGCCCCTTGTGGCACTTTTGCACCACTGGAGCACCACTTTTTGAAGCTTCAGTGGCACAATATGCTGGTGCATATTTACAAGGCCACCTATAGCCACTTTCTGTGGCTTTTCATGGGCTTATAAATATATGCCCCTTTCACACAGAACACTGTTTGCAAGGGGCGTTCCATGGGTGTTGCTGCGGGTGTTCCTATGCAACACCCATGGAATCTGACACATTCCAAGAGTTACGATAAATTGTATACCTGGGTATGTGTCAGATTCTAACGCCACCGGGAGGCGCAATGAGGAGAAATCTTTTAATTTCTCCTTGTTTGCTCCTCTTTTTATGTGTGCTGAATTCTGCAGCACAGATAGAAAGAGGAAATTGCCTCTTGTGATTGTTTTTGTGCAGGAAGGTTTCCATTCCTGCACAAAACCAATCAGCTCTGCGATGAAGGCACCCTTGCAACAGGGCACAAGGGTGCCTGCATTGGTGCATTGTAGCCAATTTTGCACCAGCGCAGGGGGAAAGGACAGGAATGCAGTGTGTTTCATAGATGTGGTGCAGTCCTGCCCCTTTCTTTTGACACAGGGCAGCGCAGCAAGATTCCCTGCGTCACTGCCGTATGCCAAAACCTCATAAATGAGGCCCAAAGTTGTTAGTTTTGCAATGTTGGGAGCAAAGGAACATTTATAGCTTCCAGAATACATGAACAAGAAATACCAATGATGACTTATGAAGAATTGTATTGGACTGTATTATATTGCATTGAATGATATTGTATTGGTAGTTGTAAAGTGTTTTGCATAGCCATAGTGAGGTCTGAAGCGCTTTCTCGGGAAATAGGGTGTTTATGTCACAAATACAATAGCAGCGCATAATTCTTCTATGTTTGTCCTCCATGCTCTGCCACTGTCACACTATCTCATCAGAACCGCCCAGACTTTGGGTCAGCAAACGGCACTGCGCTTCGGTTTTGGGGGAAGGTATGGAGCAACCTCTATTTTAAGCCACCTTTTGGGCCAGGGCCGGATACGGAACAGCAACCAGGCCTGGACGATTGCAGCTCTACCGGTCCCTAGAGGGGTGGGGGGGGGGGGTGCTAGTAAGAACCACCACTCCTGCTTTAGTTACAGAGGGCTGGTATTGCAGCACTGCTGCAGAATCGGCCCCAGTAATCACCACGGCATCCACGGCCACAAAATTAGCAGTCAGCCCACAGGGGAAAACCCCGTGTCAGCTACGGCCAGTCCGGCCCTGTGTTGGATGTCGAATTGCTGCAAAAGAACAAGGAACCCATATAGTTTCTGAACCATACTGCACACACACTACAGCATGGCATCGGGTAAAGGCAGGACTGAAGAGGCAGAGGGAAACACTTTGAAGAGGAGTAATCTCGGTGAATAGAAACACTTTAGGGTCAGCATTAAAAAAAAACAGATCAAGCCAGAATCTAAGAAATGTTTGCATGTTATCTCCAGAGGTTTCTCAACCAGCATGTGACTCAACACCATGGCTGATATTTTGCATGGGGGTGATATAATGACTGCAAACCTCAGAAATAAGAATATTAACACTGGTTGAAACTTCAGAGAAAATTCTATTGCCACTATCTTATCGGAATGTAAATAGAAAAGGTTTGACTGATTAAGGCCACAATTAACTTCTTCTCTTTTAACTCATAAGTCAAAGAGAGGTTGTGTGCCTTTATGACCTTCTGCCAGCTCAATGCCCAAGAATTCTCCTCGAGGCGCTGTAAGAACCAGTGCCATGAAATTCCAACAATGCTACTGTTTTAGCTATAATACCTATTGTACTTGTCTGCAAGAAACAGAGGCAGTAGCCAAGAAAAACACAAAAGGAATCTGGCCGCACAAACAGGTTGTTATTAGAAGATGTTTCCATCACAATGAAAAACAGAAATATGAAATTATGTATGTTTGCTGGCTCCTGCGTGCTTAAAAAATGGATGAAGGGTCCTTTCCACTCACAATTTGGAAATAGATGCCTAACTTCGGACTGTGGGCGTGAGGATGGAAAATATTCATTATCAAAATGTTATGGAAAACATGTTAAAAGCTGACTTTATCTAAAATATCAACTACAAATAGTGGATGAAAAAAATAATGACATTTAAGTCGCCGTTAACGTTTAATGTTGACATGAGACTGTACAGAATTACAGATGGCTAGCTGTTGATGTCACATAAGTTTCTTTCTCTCTCTCTCACGTCTCAAGGCATATGTTCACCACAATACTTTCCCCCACTTTTACGTCAAAGAAGTGAGTTATCAGTTTTGTGCTCTGTTGTTTCTAATAATGGCTGTACACAACTGGAACACATTTCGATGTACTGGACGAACTTTATTTAAGCCATTTTTAGCTCAGATAATACAATATGAGTGTGCAAAATTCGAGTAATTTGCTTTTGTGTAGTTACATGAATTTCTCGAAGATTACACAACATTATGCAAAATTACACAAAATTACACAAAATATCAATCAGTCACTGAGCGCTATATTTTACCATGAAATACAGCCTTGTGGTAATTTATGACACAGGGATGTATTTCATGAAAAACACAATTGCCTCAATCGCAGATTTTGGTTGTTCACTTTGTTGCCATGCTATAATTTTGTCACAAAGAGTAACTTAATTACTAGTGGTGTAATGGAATACATTCTGGGACAAGATTACTGCCCAATTTCCGAAATTACAGTGTATATTATATATATATAAACTACAGCGCTATCTCATTTACATTGAGTGGGTGCACACCATGATTAATAGGGTTTGAAAGGGTTTGCTTGAAGAGAATACATCAAATTACTCTTTGGTGCCATTGTTGGCACACAGAAGTGTGCGCTCTCTCCTACCACTACTCTAACTGAACTGGGCACTCCTACGATTAGAGGAAATTCTTTACCATCGTCTTCTGATACGTCCTCCGTCTAACCCTGAGGTGGCGGTCCTCCGCTGGATCTTCATTCCGCCGATAGGAAGGGTAAAATTTAGAGTTCCCAGATCATCAGTCAGCAGCTCAATGAGGACCATTAATTGGCCACCAGCTTACCAAAAAGTCCCACAGTAAATGTTATCTAATTGCACAGTTTCAAGAGACAACCAATAGGACACAATAAGAGTCTCCAACAAGTTAAAGTTTGTTAGTTATTGTACTAAAGATTAGAAAATCATTACAAAAATCAATCTCGTTAGCAATTCAGTTAAAGATATCACAGCTTTAATTATACCACCCAGCATTTGGACAAGGATGAATCTAAATCCGCTTTCAGAGTTACAAAGTCCTGTTGTCAGGTGGCGCTCCACAGAATTCTGATTGATGCTAGTAAGGGTCCACCTCCAGACGTTACTAACACCCTGAGTATATATATATATATAAGACACATGGGACTCCAGGTACCACAATGCCTAGCACACCGCCCTGATGGGCGTCCACCAGAGGTGTGGCATAAACGTGAACAAGATCACCTGGGCCCACTCGCAAACTCACAAGGAACGAGGCAACACCTCTGAAGAAGGTTTTAGAAAAAACGAAACGCGTCAGGTGCCTCAACACTGCAAAAATAAAATGCTGCAAGCAAACTGAAAACCGTGTCCGTCTCCCAATCTCTTCAAATCGTGAGAGAAAAACTGCTGATACATAGCGACTGGTTCTGTCGCCGAGAAAAACGCACCGCCTTAAAGAGCGCCGTGAAGCTTCCCCGCCAGAGAACCAAAACTTGCCTGTCTTGGACAAACCGAAAACCAGGGGAAGCAGGCTGCCGCCTGTCACCGGAGTCAGGTCAGGATCCCACGCAGTCCCATTAAAGATTGGGAAGCCTTCTGGGAGGTTTTCAGCCTGGAAACGGAACATTAGTATGCTCCAGAAATGCCAGTGATGACCCAGCCGACCCTCGTGCAGAGAGCTGAAAGTTAACCACAGCAGGAAACAGCATGCCGAGTCAACCTACAGACGGAGGGGACTAACAATGCTGCAAACATTTTTCCTGTTATGCGCTAATGGCAATCTGCTGAATGGAGGAACAACACCCTCTTTTTGCATCACAAGTGAGTGAAGAGACGCTCCAAATAAGATACATGGGACTCCAGGTACCACAATGCCTAGCACACCGCCCTGATGGGCGTCCACCAGAGGTGTGGCATAAATGTGAACAAGATCACCTGGGCCCACTCGCAAACTCACAAGGAACGAGGCAACACCTCTGAAGAAGTTTTTAGAAAAAACGAAACGCGTCAGGTGCCTCAACACTGCAAAAATAAAATGCTGCAAGCAAACTGAAAACCGTGTGCGTCTCCCAATCTCTTCAAATTGTGAGAGAAAAACTGCTGATACATAGCGACTGGTTCTGTCGCCGAGAAAAACGCACCGCCTTAAAGAGCGCCGTTAAGCTTCCCCGCCAGAGAACCAAAACTTGCCTGTCTTGGACAAACCGAAAACCAGGGGAAGCAGGCTGCCGCCTGTCACCGGAGTCAGGTCAGGATCCCACGCAGTCCCATTAAAGATTGGGAAGCCTTCTGGGAGGTTTTCAGCCTGGAAATGGAACATTAGTATGCTCCAGAAATGCCAGTGATGACCCAGCCGACCCTCATGCAGAGAGCTGAAAGTTAACCACAGCAGGAAACAGCATGCCGAGTCAACCTACAGACGGAGGGGACTAACAATGCTGCAAACATTTTTCCTGTTATGCGCTAATGGCAATCTGCTGAATGGAGGAACAACACCCTCTTTTTGCATCACATATGAGTGAAGAGACGCTCCAAATAAGATACATGGGACTCCAGGTACCACAATGCCTAGCACACCGCCCTGATGGGCGTCCACCAGAGGTGTGGCATAAACGTGAACAAGATCACCTGGGCCCACTCGCAAACTCACAAGGAACGAGGCAACACCTCTGAAGAAGTTTTTAGAAAAAACGAAACGCGTCAGGTGCCTCAACACTGCAAAAATAAAATGCTGCAAGCAAACTGAAAACCGTGTGCGTCTCCCAATCTCTTCAAATTGTGAGAGAAAACTGCTGATATATATATATCAGCAGTTGATGGTTTGAACACCCTGTATATATATATATATATATATATATATATATATATATATATATATATATATATATATATATATATATATATATATATATATATATATATATATATATATATATGTATATATATATATATATATATATATATATATATATATATATATATATATATATATATATATATATATATATATATATACAGGGTGTTCAAACCATCAGGCGAGGGAAAAAAGGAAGGGTAGGGAACCTCTGGGAAAGAGACCTGTCGCACAAAAGGTCTCTTTGGAAATACAAGAATACGTCCAAATACGTCCCAAACCATCTTCTAGGTTCTACAAGCAATCACAAGATGCACTCTGGAACAAATACAATGATCCTATGTATTCCCCAATCCTTTATGTAAAAGAAAGCTAGTAACAGGAATAACTTTTTCCTCCAGAGAATAAAAACAATAAACAAGGAGTTTCCTTGTAACAAGTGTTTTCTCGAGAAAGGTAAAGAAACAATATTCCACAGTCAACAGGTTAATTGCACCAGAGCTGAGAACCCTCTCTTGTGTAGCATTCCTTACTGAGAATACTGTAACGCTTGGTTGCGACCACCCCAGTGCTCAGTAAGAAAGAAATGAAGAAAGTTTATGGCAACCCCCAAAGTGATCAAGTAGCTCACTCTGTGCCTAGCCCTTGTATAAAATAAATATATGTACACCGGTCACGCGTAGCTGCGACCGCCACCGCGCGGTAGGATAACACTAAGTGAAAGTTCAATAGCCCAGTAACGTGCGGCTGCGCCCACCACTACGTTCTGGTCAGGCAATAAGGTACGGAATCAAGCAGGCCGGTAACGCGTGGTTGCGACCACCACCGCGCTCCAGTACTACCAACAGAAACTCTAAACAAACGATAGTCGGAAGAACAGCGGCGCGTAGTTTGAATCACTACCGCTCTCTGCTCTAAGATAGCATGCGAGCACAATGGACTCGCTCTGAAGAAGAAAACACAATTGGACAAGATACGGTAACGCGTAGCAACGCTACCGCGCTCCGCTCCACAAGGCCTTTGGGTACTCACTGCGAACCAGCAGACTTCGATCAAGACAATAGAACCCCACGATCCCGCAGGGTAAGAAGCAAAGCAGGACCGGCAGACAGCTAACTCCTCTGTCCGACCGGCAATCAGGAAACAACCAGAATTACGTGCACCCTCCAATACGCAGACTCGTCTAAGTACTTCCTCGTCATCGGCATCATGGGAATTGTAGTCTTTTGCTGAAAACCGGGCAGGCGCAGCTAGGTCGGCCCTTACATCTGTTACCAAAGAAGGATGATTCTCCTAATTAATAGAATTGATCCTCTCAGGTGAGGGGGAAGTAGAATGTATGAGTCTCTAAGGGTGAGTCCATTTAGCATACAGATTAAGCAAAAGAGGAAAGTTCTAGTCTTACAAGAAAGATCTCAGTCCATCGGCTACCGAATGTAGCATTGGCAGACAGTACAAAACCAAAGGAGGGTTTGATACCTCAAAATCAGTCCGAATGAAAGGTTTTCAGCATCACATAAAGTGCTTGCATCAAAGTTCCACATAAATCAAATCGTTGTCAAAAAGGGGAAAGGAAATCAAAGCGAGTGTGTTCAACAAACAATATATGGGGGTCATTATGATGGCAGAAAGACCACCACCGCTGGGCCGGTAGTGGCGGTCTTTCCGCCATCACCAAGCGTATTACTCACTGCCAAATTAGGATGGCGGTGGGTACCGTGGCGAACGCAAAATCTGTCCAACGCTTCACCTTCAAAGGCAATCGCACCGATTGCCTGGCGGATAGTGCAGGGCCCCTAAAATGGTGGAGGTGCCTAGCAGGCACCATCCACCAAATTAGGATGTGGGTATAGGAAAGACTGGCGGGGATTGGGTTTGGGGGCCCTTTGTAGGCCCCCCTTTTTTTGGGGGTGTTGCTGCACTGGGGGGTACCCATGGTACCCCCCTGCATTTCCATGCACCTAGTGGCAGGCACCGCATTGTGCCTTCCACGTAGTGCAGGGAAATGCAGTGCAAGCACTTTTAACTTTGCGTATGATGCTGCAGCCAGCAGCACCGCCCGCATTGTTAAAAGCCCTGGATGCGCCTGCCAATATGACAGGCGCATCCTAATCGCAGTGGTGGGACCGCCGCATGTCTGGCAGGCAGTCCCAAACACAGCTACGATGGCGGGCGGACTGCCATCATAATCAGCCCCCTAATTAGGTGTGGTGAGTGCGCTGCCCCTTCTTTGAGGTTTCTTCTTTTATACGTTCATGATACAACATCTGAGTAATGTGACATCACACCACCATCGAAAGACCATGATGTGTTCAGGATGTGCATTGTCACCCAGATAGTCGCAACACCAACATGGTTTCCCATGCTTGTCATGAGAACCAACAAATTCATTAGTCCACACCAGTTATTGGTAGGAAAAAGAAACATATTAGCAATACATAGGACAGTAGAAATCATGGTTCTCAGTCATGCTTATCCCATGGGATTAGTTTTCAGAAAAGTAAAAGAATGTACAATTGTGGTAAAGGGAATGCAAGAATATATTACATTACAGCCATGGTTAAAATTGGGTAGTAGGTCAATACTGAAAAACATGTCTTAATAAGAGGCCCTTAAGCTAACTTCACATTTTCTTCACTTTATCCATTCTAAAACATCATTAAATAAAATAAAGTTCATAGTAACCACAAGAAATGTCATTTAAAATACACTATTTATTATTACATGACACTAGATATTGTTAGGAAAATCTTATTACCTCAAATTACTTTCATATAAGTGCACATTTTCTAAATTTAAGAGAAATATAATCGTTTGGTAATATTTATACAGTATATATAACTCTAGTATTAGTCTGTAAAGTTTCAGGCTCATGTCTCATTGTTTACATGCTATACAACTTATTTTTCTATGCAATGTATTCTCTACAAAAGCATTTCAATAGCACAAGGCCACTTCACATATAGCATCAATTTTCACCCTTTTTATATGTTTTAGCATACATTTGCATATGTATCTCTATATTAGGTTTAAAAGCACTCTTTTACGGTGCTTCTGCAACTCTTGTCTCTTTCACATGTATTCCTTTCTAATGTGTTTAACATGAAACTTTCAAATTAATGTTCTCATTTCTGCATCTGGGTGTGTAATATGTTTGGATATTTGTGTGCTTCAGCAGGCTCCTCTCTGATGGAGAATCAATCCGTCATCTTATCAAATCAGATTTCTTCATGGATTTGGATATGTCATTCTTAGTCTTTTTCTCCTGCTCTCTTCTCAAGGTTTAACTTCATTATAAAGTTTGAATTGCGTATCTTCTATTTTAAGAACAGTCCTTGTACTTTCAACCCTACGATTTTTACTTCTTCGGTATCTGCAAAATGTGATTGATAAAAGCAATAGCATTGGCACAAAGAGATCACTTTCGCCTGTCTAAATTTTGACATCACTAAGCCATTCCCTAAAATCCCTAACCTATTGCTAGCATTTGAAAACCCTTTACTTATAGTTTCCAAGATAACATCTGCTTTTAAATCTTTCAAACCCCTATTTCAGTTAGTAATATTTTGGCAAACATTATTAAGTCTTTGTTCCTGTCTGGTATGTATGTGGAGCAATGTTGAATTTTCAATAAACGACAGACTCTGCCCTCTTTTGCAAGTAATATATCAAGAGTAAGTCAATTTTGAATCAAGATATAATTTCTTATTTCACTACAGAGAAACCTCCAGATGTACTGATAGCTAATTTATCCACTATAGTATCAGGCTTTTTAATCTTCTGAGATTTGAGCACAACTCCTACAGAAGGAATTAGAAATCCAAATACATCACCTACTGTTCATTTGTACTTGCACTTCTTATTAATCTTTTGTCTGAATCCATAAATTCTTCTTTAATTCTTTTACCATGATACATTTTCGAGACATCTATTCACAAGTTGCAAAGTCCATACCATTGTCTTAGTAACCTGTGATAAGCGTTCTTTCCACAAATGTATAACACTCTGGGCAAAATAGGATCTACATCATCTATGTATCTTTCCCGGTTTTCATACATTTTGATTGTATGTTCGTATTTTCTAGTACCTCCGTATAGAGTATTAGTAATTGACTTTTTTCTATAAACACAAAGTTTACTTTTGTGCCGCCAATCTCATACTAATTAACCCATTACCTTCATTCCTTTGTTATCTTCTTATATTAAACTCCAAGGAACCATTTTTGGGTAAAACAACATCTTTATTAGTAAATGTTTTAATTTGTCATCTACCTTCTACGAAATGTATTTAAAAAATGAGCTCTTTATAATTTACCTGTTAATCATTTCTAAGTGCATAAACCATGTCAAAAGATAGAGCTGGTCTGAAAATGTAACTCATTGTTTCAATGGTCGAAACTGGAGATTAAGATTTTTTAATATGGAAAGTTCAGAAAGGACTTGATATTAATTAGAATCATAGTATTGAAACTGATCAGCACCATAAAATAAATTAGCTAGCATGTTACAAAAAAATCCATAAGCCAAAGGAAAACTATGACTTGTTACACCTTCAGCAACTGATATAGGTATTAGCATGCAGACGTACAATTACTAACATCAATAGTATTTACATATTCACCTAATAATACAGTATACACATTAAAGCTAAAATCTATTTCCAAAGCGCTGTCATATAATGAATCAGTGCTTAGATCAACAATGTTAAAATCATTTCTTTTCACAGTGTCAAAAGAATTAAAATGTTGAGTATTTTTCAAGAAAGCGTGGTGTGGCAAATTTGAGAAAATGAATAATGCAACTAATATTAAAACAAAAACGGAAAGAATTGCAGTGTATATGCATTTCCGTTCCCCCCAAGGATCGCATGATCACTCAAGCTTCAGACCTTAAGCCAAATTAAATTTAAGTAAAGACTAGCAGCACTGGTTTTTGAGCAATACTCAGCAAATGTTATGGCACTAGGTTTCCCTTCCTGTGCAAAATCAATCAGCTCCTCAATTCCCATTGTGCGCCAGTGAAGGGAAAAGGACAGGAATGCGCTGTATTTCGTAGATATGGCGCAATCCTGCCCTTTTCTTTTGATGCCTTGCGGTGCTTCCTTTGCGTCACAACCTCATTAGTGAGGCCCAAATTGGTTGGTTCATGCAATGTTGGGAGCAAAGGTGCATTTATAGCTTCCAGAATACATGAACAAGAAATTGCAATGGTGACTTTTGAAGTATTGTATTGGACTGTATTATATTGCATTGAATGATATTGTATTGGTAGTTGTAAAGTGTTTTGCATAGCCATAGTGAGGCCTGAAGCGCTTTCTCACAAAATAGGGTGTTTATGTCACAAATACAAATACAATAGCAGTGCATAATTCTTCTATATTTGCCCTCCATGCTCTGCCACTGCCACACTATCTCATCAGTAGAACCGCATGGACTTTGGGTCAGCAAACTGTACTGTGCTTCGGTTTTGGGAGATGGTATGGAGCAACCTCTATTCAAACCCACCTGTGTAAATGTGGCGTATTTGTATAGCGCGAACAGTGACCCGGAGGCATCCCGGCGCTTGTACTCCTACCACAAGGGAACCCCTCCTGGCTTTTCCTTGTGGGGTGTCCACTCCTGGGCATCCCATGGTGAAACCAGGCATCCCTTGTGCATCGGGGGACTTTGTGGAGACTAAGCAAGCTATTGCCCAGAGTTGCAGCATGGGACCCATGCTTAGAAGCGGCACTGAGGCGAGAATATCCGGTCAGAGGAATTTAAGCCCGAAACCCGCCGAGGCGGGAATCGAACCCTGGTCCCTGGCCAGCGTTCTGCATCAAGGTCTGCCGCTCTAAGCATGGAGCCACACTTCTCCACCTCTTGTATCAGGGCCGGACTGGGAACAGCAACCAGGCCTGGCAGATTGCTGTTCTACCAGCCCTTGGAGGGGTGGGGGGTGCTAGTAAAAAGCACTGTTCCTGCTTTTGTTACAGGGGGCCGATATTTCAGTACTGCTGCAAAACCGGTCCCCAGTGACGAAAACGGCCGACTACAGCCACAAAACTGACTCCCATCCCTCTGGCCCACCGGAGAAAACCCCGGTGGGCCAGCTCCGGCCCTGTCTTGGGTGCCAAATGTTTGCAAAAGAACAAGGAACCTCTATAGTTTCTGAATTGTACTGTACACACACTACAGCATGGTATAGGACAGAGGCAGAGGGAAGCCTTTTGGAAAGGAGTAATCTCGTTGGAAGGAAACACTTTGGGGTCATTATTAAAAAAACAGATCAAACCAGAATCTAAGAAATGTGTGCATGTTATCCGCAGAGGTTTCTCAACCAGCATGAGTCCCAATACCATTGCAGATATTTTGCATGTGGGTAATGTAATGACTGCAAACCTCAGAATTAAGAACATTAACACTGGTTGAAAATTCTATTGGCATAATCTGATCAGAATGTGAATAGAAAAAGTCTAAATGTTTAAGGCCACAATTAAATTCTCTTTTAACTCATAAGTCAAAGAGAAGTTGTGTGCCTTTAGGACCTTCTGCCTGCTCAATGCCCAAGAATTCTCCTTGAGGCGCTGCAAGAACAGGGCCATGAAATTCCAACAATGCTACTGTTTTAGCCATAATACCTATTGTACTTGTCTTCCAGAAAAGATGCACTAGCCAAGAAAAACACAAATGAAATCTGGTCACACAAACAGGTTGTTATTAGAAGATATTTCGATCACAATCAAAAGCAGAAATATGGAATTATATGTTTGCTGGCTCCTGCATGATTAAGAAGTGAATGAAGTGTCCTTTCCACTCATTATTTCGAAATAGGGGCTAGATGTAAGCAATTTAAATTCACTGATTCGAAAATACCGAATTTTACCGATTCAGTATTTTCCAATCGGTAAATGCTATGTGGGTAAAAAATCTGTAAAAAATACCGAATCGTTAAGATACGGTATTTACCGAATCGGTATTTACCGATTTGGTAATTGCTATTCATTTCTATCGTCCTGGAGGCCCATAGGAATGAATGTCAATTACCAAATCGGTAAATACTGATTCTGTAAAATAGGGAAACAGTCAAGGGTGGCAGGGTGTCACTTTGACACCCTGTTGCACTCCTGATAAGTGCTGGTGTGCACATATTGCATACATACATGCTCTAAGGACTTGTGTGTCTGCCACATGGCACTGGTGTAAATGCACAAATTTGCATTTACAGAGGTATTCCTTATTTACCACCAACTAATAGTTGGTGGTAAATAACGAATCCTTAAGGCACAGAAGCACTCTTCAAAGTGCTTCCTACATGTCATTTAAATGATGATTCGGTAAATTCCGAATCGGTAAATGCTGATTCGGTATTTACAGAATTGGTAAATTTGCCACCTACATAGGAAAATCCTATTACCGGTCATTAACAGCCGATTTTGGCCGTTACAGACCGGTAATAGCCTTCCTACATCTGGCCCTAGATGTCTAACTTAGGACTGTGGATGTGAGGATGGAAAATATTAATTATTAAAATGTTATGGAATACATTTTAAAAGCTGACTTTATCTAAGATGTGAACTACAAATAGTGGATGAAAAATAAATTAATGACAATTAAGTCGCCATATACGTTTAATGCTGATGTGAGAATATACAGAATTACAGATGGGTAGCTGTTAATATCACAGCGGTTTCTTTCTCTTAAGCATGGGCGGAAAATCCGTTCCGCTCGCGGATTTTGCGGATTTTCGGTAAATTCGCAATCCGCAAACTCTCGCGAATTTACCGAAAATCCGCAAATTCGCACGCAGCGGATTTTTCTTCTTGGTGATACAATATTGTGGCGTGCGGCGTTCACTTACCATCATTCAGCGTTTGCCGAGTTGTTTTTCTCGATATTTTGCGAGTGCTGCGCCATTTTGGATCTTGCTGCGGGATCCCGCGGGAGTTTGGCGACGCATCGCGAGAGTTCGCAATTGCGAACATGTAGGTGCGGCGGGCAGCAACAATCTAGCACTCGCGAAATTACAAAATTTGCAATTCTGCACAAGAAATCCACTAGCAAGCAGCATAGACCTTCTGAAAATGATGATGTTTATCAGAATAACTCCTCAGGTTGACATTTGCCTGCACTTTTTTGGATTTGAGGCCTTTTGACTTTCTTTGGATCACTTTTGGATTAGAAATCAACTTTCACAAGTAAGTTTGTTTGGGGCATTACAGTTGCTGTTCTGCAGAAAAACGAGTTTTGCAAAACTGAAAGCACTCAGCAGGTGCAAAAGTTCAAACTCATCATTAGTAATAGTAACCATTCCCTGTAGTGCTTCCTGACTGGGGCCCCTCCAGAGTTCAGTTGCTAGTTGCAACAATTCTATGACCCTGCTCTGACCCTCACAGCAGGCTCATAGAATAGCTACAAGTAGGCCACAAAGGTCCTGGGAAAAAAAATTGCACTGCAACAGAAAGCAAATTACAGATAAGGAAGCAGGTGCCAGACTGGAATTTTAAAACAGTGACACATTAATAAATCAACCCCAAATTAATTCATGTCAGTTGAAGCAGGGCAGGTGTGCTTGGTTTTTCCCCCCATAATCTACAGTGATGATGAACCAGAAGGTGGCATTGATGTACCAGAGGGTGGCATGGGTGAAACTGAGGGTGGCAGTGGTGAAACAGAGGGTGCTGGGAACCTGTGATGATGAACCAGACGTAGAAACAACATAGTCGCGACCGTTGCGAGACGACAAGTAAGTTTGCAATTGCGCACAGGTACAAAACCCTCGCGAACTGGCAGAAACCCTTGCGAACACAAAAAAAAAAATCCGCAAATTCGCGAGAATTCGCGGATTTGCAGATTGCGAGTTCGCAAATATGCAAATTCGCAAACGCCAGATTCGCAAAATTCGCCCATGCTTACTTTCTCTCTCTCTCTCTCACATCTCAAGGCATATATTCACCACACTATTTTTCACCTCTTTTATGCCAAAGTAGTGAGTAACCAGTTTTGGGCCCTGTTGTTTTTAATAAGGGCTAAACACAACAGGAACAAATTTCGATGTTCTGGAAAAAAAATTTTTTTAGCCGTTTACGTTCAGATTTTGGTTGTTCACCTGGTTCCCATGCCATCATTTTGCCACAAACAGTAGCTTAATTACACATTGTGGTGTAATGGAATACATTCTGGAACAAGATTAATGCCAAATTCCTGACATTATAGTGTACATTATGTAAGTAGAAACTACTATGTTAGACCGTGTTCCCTCATTCACATTGAGTGGGAGCACACCAGTTCAGTTCAGTTCAGAGGTCTTTATTTCGATCACTATAGATCAAAAAAGTACAACATAAAACAAAGCACTTACAGACACAAATAAAAACATAAACATTTAGAATGTGCATTCACAGTCCATTACAATAGCAGCACAATGAAACAGTAAAAGTTAAATTTTTAAAAGGATCAGAAATTCATCATAAAAGTTCTTTAAAATCAGTAATAAAAATCAGTGAATATCTTTGATAATATTAAAAGACATAGTCCACACAGAATAGTTTGAGTTACACTATACAGTTTAACGAAACACTTCAATGAGGGGCAGCCTAAAGACTATCAAGGGAACACTTGGCACGTCTGATCAACATTGCCATTACAAACTTGGCTGTACAGAATACAGTTATACGAGAGGTATCTGACTGCAGTATTCTGTACGCGACCTTGTGCTTTCTTACCCCCAAGTTTCTACAAAGTGGGGCTATCCATTTAACCTGAGACTGACTATACAAGGGACAGAAAAATAGAACATGCTCGATTAATTCTAGTGCCCCTTGGCAACAGGTACAATTTTCATCCAACACAGGGAGTCTACCATTTATTACATGGATCTATATGTGCACATGGGTGCTATTCTTAGTTAAGGTGTTAATCATACGTAAATGATGGTGTCATAAAAAGATCTAAGCACCTTCTCTTAATTTCAGGAAGGGCAATCTTTCAAAAATTGTGAAATACCCCTCACACACTGAAACCTGATTCAGTGTCATGCTTCATCATTTGGGTCTTCCCACCCTTCTACTGGACGGGGTGTGCTACGACCTACATAGACTCGGGAGCACTTTATTTAGTGATTAGTGAAGGTAATTCCTTGGTGACCGCTTCCAGCATTGTCTAATTGAAGGCGCCCTTACACCTCTCGTGACGCTCATGGAGCGGTAACGATAATGCACAGATGTGTTTTTTGCAGGATATACTACTGGTATATATTTCGTTAACTGCTCAAATAGGGAACAGTGGACAGTACTTGTGACCAGCAGGCATATGTACATTCATTATTATATCACCCAGTGAGGTGTAACAGGGATCGTTTTTTGGTCCTGAAGAAGAAAGCCAAGGGATGGCTTCTGAAACATGTCCACCTTGTAGAAGGTGACTCATCATAGTACACCATCTACACCTCCCCATTTTTACTATTCTCAGCTAGGGAAGGCAATAAAATATACTTTGTCCACTAGCCAGAGTATTTTTAATCATTGCACACTTTTTTAACGATCCCACGCACTACGCATATTCACTAATCACTAAATAAAGTGCTCCCGCGTCTACGTAGGTCGTAGCACGCACCGTCCCGCGGAGGGGCGGGATGATCCCAATGATGAAGGATGAGACTGAATCAGGTTTCACTGTGTGAGGGGTATTTTACAATTTTTGAAAGATTGCCCTTCCTGAAATTAAGAGAAGGGGCTTAGATCTTTTTATGACACCATCATTTACATATGATTAACACCTTATATAAGAATAGCACACACTTATGCACGTATAGATCCATGTAATAAATGGTAGAATCCCTGTGTTGAATAAAAATATTAAGAGGAGGATGATTCTACCTTTTTTTTTCTTCTCCCCCCCTTTGATTTTTTGACAATTTTCATCCACCCTGTATTCTGCTTTACACCATTTCCTTTTAAAGGATTTTACAGGGAGGCAGCCATACCTAAACTGTAGGTGTAGTTTCCTTGCTAAAGGAGGTACAATTTCATCTATAGTATCCTCAAATGACGCTGCCGGTTTAAAATCGATAAAAGCAGCTGAAAGCGATCCTTTAAAATTCATTATGAGTTCAGTCTCAGCAAAACCCCAGTAAACTGCTTTGAGGCTAGTTTTGGTAATCTGACACAAGGTTTCTGGTTGATCCCAGTATGCACATAGACTTAACCTCTGTAACAGGTCCTTAAGGGTACGCAGGCACAGGGTCTTGCTCACACATGTTGGTGTCATTCATTCACGGAGGCCCACCCTATAAGACTCAAGTGCTACGGTAGACCATAGCCAATGCCAGAACGTAAGCACTCTAAGCTCAATTTTGTGAGTAATCGTTTTCTGGGCCAGATCTAGGTAGAGTGGAGTCAATGGGGTACTCGTCGGAAGATTCAGCAGAGATCTAAAAAATGTATTTTCAATTACTGACAAGTGACTAGATTTCGAGCAACTCCACAGCTCCGCACCGTACAAAACTGCACCTAAAGCTTTGACATATAAATCTCTAACGCCGGTGCCACCCATCTGGATATAGTTTTCCTGTGGATTTTTGCAATATTCACAGCTTGTTTTATCAGGGATAGCTGTGCCCTTTCCATCTGTGGGACCCAACTTAAATAGTTTGTAAGTTTCATGCTAAGGTAATCAAACTCAGCCACTAACTCTAAAGGGGCACCACCCACATGCAGCTGCTTCCTACACTTAGTTGTTAATCTGAAGGAAAAGAACATGCATTTGGTTTTGGAGCTATTTAGCTCCAACCCCTGTTCCAGGCAAAATGCCAGGAAAATGTTCAACAAAAGTTGGATTTAGATTTAGAAATAAGCAGTGTGTCATCTGCAAAATAGAGAGCAGGGGTCCAACGTCCTCCTATTTTTGGAGCGTCGCACCCATCCCTGCTCAAGAACTTTATAACTTCATTTATATTCAGGGTAAACAAGGTGGGTGCTAATACGCACCCCTGTCTTACTCTTTTGTCAATATGGATAGCCTCCATTAATGCCAAGTTCTCCCCCACCTCACTTGGGCCAAGGTGTCCACATGCCGCCTTTTTAAAATTTTCGGAAGGTGAGCCGGAACTCCCATTCCTTCTAGAACTTCCCGTAGTTTGGCTCTGAGACCATATCAAAGGCGGCTCGAAGATCAACAAAGGCAACATACAAGTTGCCATTATTGAAAATCCCTTCCCTCAAATAGATACAAGTGAAACGGAAGATTTGATCTATGGGGCTCACTTGTGGTCTGAAACCTACCTGCCACTCTGAAATAATGATCCCCTCACAAATCCAATCCTGGAGATGGACAAGCACCTGTTTGCAAAATATTTCTACAGGGAGTCTGATAGGCCTGTAGTTCACTGGGAGTGCATGGTCCCCCTTATTAAAGATGGTAACTATTTTGGCTATCTTCCATAAATGTGGGATTGCCATGCAAGAAAGGATACTATTAGAGAGCAGATAAATATAACCCCTAGTTTCTGAATGTTCTCTGTTTAGGTTGTTGGGTATCCTATCAGGCCCTGGCACACGTCCAGGAGCACAGTAATTAAATGCCTTTACAGTCTCACTTAGCGAGAATTGCAAATATCGGCCTCAAATAGGTCAACACTAGCTGATAAGAGACCGCTGTCATTCACCATCCTATGTTTGTTTGAATACAATTGACTGAAATGTGTTACCCACTCTTCTAGTTGGATACAGAACTCAACCATTGGTTTATTCCCATTTGAGGTCACAGTTGCAGATTTCCAAAATTCTTTGGTGTTCTGCTTAACAAGGGCCTCATGAAGGTTCAACCATAGCGAATATTTCCACTCCCTCTTTGCATTTATAATCACTTTCCTGTGGTGGGCTCTAGATTTGGCAATCTCTGCTTGCAATCTAGTTTTAATAGAGGCAAGGAGCTCACCTTTAGGCATTCTACAAACATTATTATACCAAGACTCGGGTTTTGGGCGCAGTTTCTCTTTTCTTCTTGACTTACCCAAGACATCCCATACTTTCCCCCCTAGCATATCATGAGTTTTTGCCATCGCTTCATTTCTCAAATCGCTAGGAAGTTTTAGACAGATGTTCGTAGTCTGCAATAAAAGTTCCCTTGATGATATCTAGGGCTGCAGGTTCTTTAACTACCCATTCCCACCTAATGGGTCTAAGATTATTGGTGGGCTGGAGTTTTCCAATGTCACGATTACCCCTGTTCCCAAGTTGTTTTAATACATAGTGTCAGACCAAGGGCCTTCTGGTCGCTAACTGCTCGATCAATCACTTCCATGTCCTTCATGGTGGGCCAAAGGTCAACTTGTATCAGAAAGTAGCCTATTCTGCTTCAATGGCCTGATCTATTAAAAGTGATTTTGCCCTGGCCATCCGAAGGACATCTACCATTAGTGGCTCTAAGGTCATGATAAAGTGTTAATGCCGGCAACTGGCCTGGTTTTGAGGACCATCTTACTTTAGGTTCATTCTAAGTGGGGTATACCCCAGTGTGGTCCTTCTCACAAGTTAAATCATATGGAGCTGCAGCTATAGGTTCAAAGGTTGAGGTAAGATCTCCTACCACCAGGGTAAGGTCTTTTGTCCCGTGATTTGGAAGCAGTTGCTCCAGTTGGTATATGTTGGTAGTTTCTTCATTCCTACCCTCTACTCTATTGTATATGTTGTATATTTTTTAGAGATATGCCAGAAAGAAACAGAAGTTTAAGTGCTAAGATGTCTTTCGAATCACAGGTACAGAATGCTAATACTACATCGAAGCGTAGTATTAATCCAACTGCCCAATCCCCCTGAAGGCCTTCCCTTTGTAGTCTTAGTTGCTTCAACACAAAAAGATGTTAATGAATTTACCCCACTCAGTGTCAGGCAGTAGTTTCACTATACCTGCTACATTCCACAAAGCAATCCTTACCAGCGTTTCTAATGTTACTTTAACCTCCAATGGTGGTTTTCTATCAATAAGCACAGTTTGGAATTTAGTTACCATCGGCACTTCCTACTTATTCGAACAGTTATTAGAATGCCCTGGGTATATCTCCCTAACCGTAGAAACTTCCTCTTCTTGGGACGGTGTGTCAACAGGTGCTCTACCCCCATCTCATAATCAGCATACAAGGTGCACAGGATCATAGGCTCCAGTCACTGGAAATCCCTACTAGCTCCACTAGTCTCTTCACCTGGCCCCCTATCAGGCTTAGCACAATGAGATTTCAAGGGATCCCTACTAGCTCCACTAGTCTCTTCACCTGTCCCCCTATCTGGTTTAGCTCAATGAAGTCTCAAATGATGTGTTGGGACACAACATTTAAGTTGGATGGTAGTGTGTGCATTAGAGATTGTATGGGCTTCAATCACCATGAGTCCCTCCACTATGTCATCACTTACAATATAAATCTGAATTAGGACTTGCATACCAGCTGAAGTTGGGAGTCTTTCTACATTTAGGATATCGGTTCTGATGATTGAGTAACAGTGTCTGATTTCTCTGAACCAGTAAGTGACTTTATTTATCAGAGACTCCTTATCTTCCCATGACCCAAAAGAAAATTTGGAACATGAACAAGAAAAACATCTGCCCTAAAACCACACCCCCCTCAAGGCCCCACTTCTCAACCACCAAGATCTAACAGGGGAGTTAACGCGTGGCCCCTGCTTCCCCCTCCACTGTTCCTTACTTACAACCCAGGGCTCTTCATACAACTTCCCTTCACACAGCCGCAGATGTGGCATCCATTCCCCACTGTTTCTCAGATGATTTTGCATCACGGGTGAGGCTGTGTGGGGCGGGACACCTATGCTTGGGGGTGGGCGGCATGGATCCGATGGGCCAGAAGGATTGATAGGTTTGCCACACCTCGTCTCAGGTCTATCCCCACCCTCTCCCCCCCTGCAACATCACATATGGGTTTTAGTTTACCCTTCATCACGGTTTATCACAGTAGCAATGAGGATTTTAACCTTCTCTTTTAAGTCTTTAATGACCTCCATCAAGCTGCGTAGCATCATGACAGTCTCAATGTTCATACAATCTCTCCCTGTGGAGCCGCATCTCTCTCTTTCAGTGCCATCCATGCTCTTTATAGAATATCTATTACTGCATTCTATCCTTTGTGGCTATTGGGTTGCAGAGAGACTTTCGCAGCAAGCGAAATGCGATGAGCCCTCATTCTCCTCGGGCATTAGCGCTTGGGAGATTAAATGTGGCTTTTCAAACATTTTGTGAAGTCGCTTTACTTGTACACAGGTAGGGATCGTTAAGCTTGAGTTTATTGGCCCAGAGTTAGATGAAATAATGTCAGTGCACTCTGAAAAAAGCAAATCAATTCTATCTATTACATCTCTATCCACTTTCCTAATTGGCGTTTTTTTCCCTTTGGTGGCCTAGGTGTCCCTTCCGTAGCCTTGTGTTTTCCCATCTCACCGAGCATATAGTTTATCCCAAAGAAGTGGAAAAGATGTAAATGGGGAGAAAAAAAAAGAGGCAAACAATGGTCACAGGTAACCTTGAAGTCACAGTATCTGGTCTAATAAGATTAGCGTCCTCTTGAAAGCCAATCACTACGTGGCAGGGCCAAGAGGGGTGGCCCGCCCTGCCTCTTCCTGTTGATGACGGGTGCAGGACAGGCCCGTCCTTGGTTCATGCGCATACCGCGCCATTGAAGTCAGCTGCTGCTTTTAAGCGCGTTGGTTGCCCGTCCCTCCTGGGAGCATTGCCCTGTGGGGCATGCAGTCCCTAGGCAAGGGAAAACAGGCATCAGCAGGCGGTGCAAGAGACCCGGGCAGCGGGGTCAGTTGGTGCTTTTGAACACGTTGGTGGCCCCTCCTACCTGGGAGTGTTGGCTTGTGGGGCATGCGGACCCCCGGCAAGGGAAAACAGGCGTCCGCAGCGGTGCAGGAGACCCCTATGATTAATAGGTTTGGAAAGGGTTTATTTGAAGAGAATTTATCAAATTATGTTTAGTGCACATTATAGTTCTAAACAACGGCAGACACAGTGACCGCACTTTCCTGTGGTGTTCCTTTGTTATGTATTGCAAATAGTCAATCTGATTTGAGTGTGCACAAGGCTACTCCAGCACTTGCCGTCATTGAGTGCCAACTGCTGTGCAGACAAATGAAGAAGTCAAACTTTGGGAGCGGTGCACCACTCGGTGTTGAGACAAGTGGTAGTAAATTAATCAATGAGTCTTGTGATATTAAAGTCTTGAATAATCCTTTATTTACAAAAATTGCCAGCCAATGTAAATGTAAATGTACAAGTATTTATATAGCGCAAACCACCCACATCGCAGGCATCTAAGCGCTTGCTTAGGGAACCCGTCCTGGTATTCCCCTGTGAGATAACCCCGGCAGGGTATCCACAAGGTGAAAGCCAGGCATCCCGCCGCGAGGGGCCGTTGTGGAGATTAAGCAAGCTATTGCCCAGAGTCGCAGAGTGTGAACCCGTGAGTCAAGTAGGCACCGGAGCGAGAATTATCGAGTCCGTGGAATTATTGAGCCCAAGCCCCGTCGAGGCGGGGAATTGAACCCTGGTCCAGGGCCGATCTCAGCTTCCGGGTCTGCCGCCTCTAACCCCTGAGCCACACTTCTCCAATGCGTTTTGTTCATGAGAATGAACTTCTTCAGGGCATAAGTCCAAAATAGGATCACAGAAGCAGACAGCTCTTCATACCGCCCATTCCACAGATACAGCGCACACCAGCCCTTACCACGGTGTGGCGGTGGCCTGTACAGCCCAGACTAGCACCCCACACCTCCGTTCCCTCACCAGGGAACGTGGAATTATGCCCTGAAGAAGTTCATTCTCATGAACGAAACGCATTGGCTGGCAATTTTTGTAAATACATTTTATTTAGTGCCATTGTTGGCGCACAGATACGTGCACTCTCTCCTATCACCACTCTAAACTCACTGGGCCCTCCTACGATTAGAGTAAATTCTTCACCATCTTCTTCTGATACATTCTTAGTTTATTTAACACAGAGGTGACAGTCCTCCAATGGAGTTTTTGTCGTATTGCAAAAAATAATCTATGGCGCTATACCTACCAATAGCCCCCAATTTATCGTCTTACCAAATAATCAGTCAGTTGGCAGTGAAGGAAAGTTAATTGTTTATTAGACAACCAATACTCTATAGAGGAGCCTCTCCGACGTCACCCAGTCAGTGCGTGGAGAAGACTGACGATTAACACTCAATTCATGACATATATACCTTCATTACGTTACATAAGATCACCGTACATGAAAAAATACTGGTAGGAACATTATCTTAAAGGAAAGACCATATATGGCACACAAAGCTTGTTTAGCAGTCTGCTTCTGCTATTTTTGGGGAGGATCAGGAGGGGTGACTCCCTTTCGTCTCGGTGCCTGGGAGCACGGGTACGGCACCTCCAGGAATGCGCTTATAACCTCTGAAACCAGATGCGACCTTGGGTATCAGAACAAGAAAGAATAGTATGAATTCAGCTGTTTATATAACTCAACTAACAGGCTAACTCGGCTGCTGGAGGGTGGCATGTGACCACCGTCCGAGTGTAATACATGTACAGACACAATGGAGTCTGTTTGGTTCTTAGTTTGCATGCAGAAGAATATAATGCAGAGATGAAAAGTAGTTCCTGTATTGTCATAACTAATTAGTCTACTCTATGATATACACATATATATATATATATATATATATTCACAGAAAAAACCATAGGTTATAGTGGATATATAGTTAGGAATTTGCATTTACAAAACCTTGAAAATTCAATGAAAAAACCATTGGTTTTAGGCCATATATAGTTAGGGATTTGCATTTACAAAACCTTATTTTACTCGCATAAAACCATTGAAATTCCATATATAGTTATAAGCGCTAACTATATATCGCGCACCCGCAATCCACTGCTGATGATGTCACATATTACATCATTCATGACATGGTTAGTGACATCACTGATGACATCACTGATGACATCTCAAATGACATCACTGATGACATCACTGATTACAACATCCAGTGACTGTATGTTTCTGTAAAGTTAAAATATGTTTTACATATTGAAGAATGAGTGGATATATAAGTGTCTGGATGAAGGATTTACTAGGTGCATGACTGACTGACTGATTGAGTGAGTGATTAAATGTGTCTCACTGAGTGCATGGGTTAGTGACTAAACTGTTTTAATTTGTGCATCATTATATCTGTTGTTCTACAAACTGCTGCATATGTTGATCAGTAGCTATATGAGTAACTGTATGGGTTATTGATTGGTTGTCCAAGTATTTGTATGGGAAACTGAGTGTGTGTGTATGGGTGGCTGGAAGGTGTGTGACTCTGTACATAGATGTGTGAGTAGTTGATTCACTATATGTATAGATTCAAAAGTGCATGTGCAAACAGCTGTATGGGCGGTTGACTGTGCATGAGTGTATTAGTGAGTGAATGGATATCTCAGTGCTACATGTCAAATTAAGTACATATGTAAAACACAGTACATGTGAGAGTTGACATCTATAAATAACTGTGCATAAGAGCCAGTGAATGTGTGAGTGGCTGTATGGATCATTGTGAACATGTATCAGAGATTGTATAAGAGAGTAAAGTAAATATGTGTTAGTATATGTTTGAATAAGTAAGGTGTGTATAACTGTATAGTTGAGAAAATGGAGGTGTGATTGATTTTTGGCATAACTGACTAGGTGTGTGAGTAACTCCATGGATGAGTGACAGTCTGTGACTGTCTGTTTACACTGAGTGTATCTAAGGTTATATTAGAGTCTGAAGAGGTTCATGGTATTATCACATGAATGATATCATCAGTGATGTTATCAGTCATGTCAAATGAGATGTTTTCAGTGATGTCATCAGTGATGTAATTTGAGATGTCATCAGTGATGTCATCAGTGATGTCACTAACCATGTCATGAATGATGTAATATGTGACATCATCAGCAGTGGATTGCGGGTGCGCGATAGATAGTTAGCGCTTATAACTATATATGGAATTTCAATGGTTTTATGCGAGTAAAATAAGGTTTTGTAAATGCAAATCCCTAACTATATATGGCCTAAAACCAATGGTTTTTTCATTGAATTTTCAAGGTTTTGTAAATGCAAATTCCTAACTATATATCCACTATAACCTATGGTTTTTTCTGTGAATTTCATTGGTTTTTTAATAGCAAATATGAAAAGCTTTAAAATGTCAAGTACGTGATAGATAAAAACATTTTCGTATTTATGCACGCTGATGTGCTTTGAACGCTGCCCCCCTCCCCTCTTTTCTCTTAGTAGTACTCTCTCTTTGCAGATAGTGAAGAGTAGTTAACGCAGGCCTTTACCCCCGTTGTAATCCGTCCTGCCTGCTTGTCTCTCCATTTGATTGATTATTATCCAAGCATTTACTGTTTTTCAATTGATTCTCTTTGGTTCATTCTCTATTTACAAACAAGCACAAAGTCGCAATACTCTGTTTAGTCTTTGCAGATCGTGAAAAATCGTGTAAAAAAATAAAAGTAATCGAGCAAAATCAGTAGGCCACTAATTGGATCTCTTTTTGACCTCGCTAAAATAGAAATATTATAAACAACCCTTCATGAGAAATACGAAAATAGTGAGATGAACTGAGCTCCACACCATGAGGGCTGCAAGACAGCTCGGCTCCGTCACCCACCCCGCCCAAAATAACGACAAACCCTATGCAAATATTAAAAATATAGACAACACACCAGCAAAGAAACAGGGTAAAACATTTTATTAAATAACTATTTACATAACGTTGGTTTATAAGATGATGTCAGTAGTGGACCGATGTGTGAATAGGTCGGAAGCAGCACAAGGCGCCAAGATCCGGATGGAAAGTCCTGGATATTGGGTGCCATAGTTCAGAGTTCTGAGTTTGAGCCTTTTTCAATGCCTGTGCTTTGTTGTTTCCCCTCCATCAAAAACAAAAAAAAATATAAAACTGTGCAAAAATACAAAAAAAACAAAAAATGTTTACAAAAGCAGTGCTTGTAAGACTGTCTGAAGCTTATTTCCACCTACTGCAGCTTCACTATTCCAAAGTAAGTGAGGGTCGTTTGTGGACCTGACTGCATTTGAAAACAATGTTATATAGTACCTCCCTAAACCGCTTGACGGAGGCCCCCGAGGGGCGGTGTGATGACACGGACTCGGAGAAGACGCTTGGCTCCGACCCCCTCCCCAAGTCTTATAGCACTGGTGTAGCCTGAGATCGCCCCCGACATAGGCGGCCGGCTCCCGGGGTCCGGCGGAACTTTTTGCCTTTTGATGACTCTTCTATTCTGGACTTTGTCCCACAATCCGTTTGACCTGAAGACACGCTGTAGTGGGGCGCCTCTTTACCGATTTAGTTGCCATTCCGCCCGCTTTTGCTACACTGTGCCTCTTCCGCCATTCAGCTGTTTACCGCCCGCTCTTGCGACTACAGCGTCTCGCTCACCATGTAGTTAAGTTGCTCCCGCTCTTGCGGTGCAGCGATAGGTGGCTGCCACAGGACTCTCAAAATGGCGGCCGGCTCTTCGGTTTTGGGCCTGGTCCACTAAAATGGCCCTGGGACACCTTGGAACTCGGACGCTTCCCTGATAGGGCTTGGGTCCCATTCTCGAAAGCGTCCCCTCAGCCGTGAAGATTCTACAAAAGTCTTGGGGGCCCCCGACTCCCGCAGGCTTCTGGTGGGGAGCGGCTGCCATGATTGCTCATGGAATGGCCACGACTGAGCTACGAGATGGTGGTGCTCTCATGCTGACGCCAGCTTTAGTCTGAAACATCCAGAAACACTGTAGACTACCAATTCGATCAGTTCCGGTAGCGCCCCAACATGACCCGGAAGAGAAGAACTTGCCCTCCCCTCTTTGACTGATGGTTCTTGTTGCCTGTCCCCTCTGTTGTCATTTAACAGAACTTTTTGGACTGCTGAAAGGGGTTGTGTTCCGAACGCTGGTTGGTGGAGACATTTTGACTATATTCTTGACCTACGTTGTCGCGTAATGCGTTATATGACACGCCGCGTTAGCGCACCCGGAAGTGATCCGGGGCGCGGCGCGCAGCGCGTAACGTAAGCATAACAGGTCATGTGACTTGTTAATAAAACTTTTCATTGGTTCATTTTACTTTTGTTATTTTAATGATGAAAAGCTTGGTCATATGACCTAAAAATTACGCTTTTTATTTTTTTCGAACATTATTTTTTTTAAAACATATATGTTATAATATTCCAGGCTAATGTACTTTCCCGGAAAATTTACAACTGTCCTGCAAGTAAAATATATTCCTTTTTCGAGAAAAAGGGCGTTTCTTCGTTCCATGACGGAGCCGTTGAGTAAAAGAGACTCGGCCTGCTGTCTTAGTCGCCGATACGCCTGATTATCAGATTCTTATCGATCACTTTATGTTGCAGAAATGAAAAACACAACTGCCCTTGACCATTTATCTTTACTGCGTTCCTACATATTATACCTTTTATCCGTCATGTAATTGGACTGCTTTATTTCACTTGCCTTTTACTGATTCGAAAACAGTGACTAAAAGTAAAAACTTTACCAATGTAAATACTACTACCGTGTTTTGTTTTAAAAACCTTTATTGTGAAAATATCAGTATACAAATACGGGCCTATAACCACGTGGGCCGGCCACGGAGCAAACTGAAATCGTATATGATGAGGAGACATTTACACTGTAGAGGAACGTAACGAGCGGGTCATTAGGTTGCAAGAACTAAGGTGTCTAACAGTTGCGGAATCGGTGGACGTACATTTTGTAATTAAAATAAGACAGGGCCACTTACAATAACATTTTCTAGATATACATTTGCGGGCAAGGAGTTACGAGTCCCATTTATACCGGCGCCATTTTGGGCGAGGCCGGGCAGGTCCAAGATATAGTCAAAATGTCTTCACCAACAATCGGCCAGACCAGAACCCCTTTCGGCCCTTTATGCTACAAGATGGTGTCTTCCATTCAGAAAATATTGTTGGCAGCATTTTGAAAGGAAAGATAAACAGCCGTTCTCTTAGTGAGTCTCACATTGTTACATTTAGGAAGAATGTTGAAGAGTAATATGTGGAAAATCTGAAGCCATTTTTCTACAAACTCTCAATCAGCCTAAGTCATGGGCGATCTTTGTCCACACCAGGGCAATAGTGAAGCTGCAGCAGGTGCAAAAGAGCTTCAGACAGTCTTACAAGCACTGCTTTTCTAAACATTTTTTTGTATTTTTGCACAGTTTTATATTTTTTTTTTTGTTTTTGATGGAGGGGAAACAACACAAAACAGGCATTGAAAAAAGCTCAACAGTGCAGGGCGCCTTGTGCTGCTTCCGACCTATTCACACATCGGTCCACTACTGACATCACCTCATAAGCCAACGGGGCACCCCACACTGACTTTCGGCGCAGCATTGTAGGATGGCCACACCAGTGCGGCAACTTGCTGGACACCACCTCGGTGCCATCCGGATCTCGGAGCGTTCGAGTCACTGTACCGCAAGAGTGACCGGAACTCAGCTGGTCACGCCGTCTTTCGGCGCAGCATTGTAGGATGGCCACACCAGTGCGGCAACTTGCTGGACACAACCTCGTGCCATCCGGATCTCGGCGCGTTCGACTCACTGTACCGCAAGAGTGACCGGAACTCAGCTGGACACGCCGTCTTTCGGCGCAGCATTGTAGGATGGCCACACCACTGCAGCAATTTGCTGGACACCACCTTGGGCAACAGTGAAGCTGCAGCAGGTGCAAATAAGCTTCAGATAGTCTTACAAGCACTGCTCAGAACTCTCAACTATGGCACTCAATATCCAGGACTTGCCATTCGGATCTTGGCGCCTTGTGCTGGTTCCGACCTATTCACACATCGGTCCACTACTGATATCACCTCATAAGCCAACGGGGCACCCCACGCCGACTTTCGGCACAGCATTGTAGGATGGCCACACCAGTGCGGCAACTTGCTGGACACAACCTCGGTGCCATCCGGATCTCGGCACGTTCGACTCACTGTACCGCAAGAGTGACCGGAACTCAGCTGGACACACCGTCTTTCGGCGCAGCATTGTAGGATGGCCACACCAGTGCGGCAATTTGCTTGACACCACCTCGGTGCCATCCGGATCTCAGCGCGTTGTGCTGCCTTCGGCCTATTCGCACATCGGTCCGCTACTGACGCCGCCTCACGTGCCAACGGATTTTCTACGCTTTTTGTAGCCCTATGCCGCATAACAGGTCATGTGACTTGTTTATAAAACTTTTCATTGGATCATTTTACTTTTGGTTTCCTAAAGATGGAAGGCTTGGTCATATGACCTAAAAATAACACTTTTCATTGGTTTAGAACATTTTTTTTTCCCAAACGATGAAAGCCCCACCTTGTTTCTGGATCATTCAGACTGAAGCTGGCGTCAGCATGAGAGCACCACCATCTCGTGGCTCCGTCGTGGTCATTCCGCGAGCAATCATGGCAGCCGCTCCCCACCGGAAGCCTGCGGGAGTCGGGGACCCCCAACACTTTTGTAGAATCTTCACGGCTGAGGGGACGCTTTTCGAGAATGGAGCCCAAGCCCTAGCAGGCAAGCGTCCGAGTTCCAAGGTGTCCCAGGGCCATTTCAGTGGACCAGGCCCAAAACCGAAGAGCCGTCCGCCATTTTAAGAGTCATGTGGCAGGCGCCTATCGCTGCACTGCAAGAGTGGGAGCAACTCAACAACATGGTGAGCGAGACGCTGTAGCCGCAAGAGCGGGCGCAACTCAGCTGGATGGCCGCCACCTGGGGAGGCCCGTTCACGCCGCCTCCCCCACGCCCCCCCCCCCCCCCGGGGCCGCCGCACGCAAATTTTCGGAGCAGCATTGTAGGATACCAAAACCAGTGCAGCAGTTTACTGGGCATCACCTGGGTGCCATCAACATCTCAGCGCGTTCTGCTGCCTTGGGACTATTCGCACAACAGACCGCTACTGACGAGGCCTCCCCCCGCCCCACCCGGGACGCCCCACGCCAATTTTCGGAGCAGCATTGTAGGATCCCAAAACCAGTGCGGCACCCAGGCGACATCACCTGGGTGCCGTCCAGAACTCTGCACGTTGTGCTGCCTTGGGACTATTCGCACAAAAGACAGCTTCTGACCATTGTTGCTTTTTTGGGTGAAAAATGTTTAAATGTTTTTACAGTTTTTGTTCCGTTCGTTATATTTTAAAGTTAATAAAGTTTTAAAATCTAACTTTGTTGGAGTGCAATATATTTGTAAAAAATCGGGTGAATGGGGCCTTGAATCGGGTTATTGTCATGTGTGGGCTTTGCAAGTGTACTGCTACAGGATCGGACATTTCAAACTCAAATGCACGTTCTTTTTCTTACCTTTCCGAAGCATGGAGCGCAATAGCAGGCAGAGAAAGGGTGATGCACGTGTTGAACATTGCCTGGCCTGGCAAGTTGCTTGCAGTGCCCCCCCCGCCCGCTCCTGAAAGAGGGCACACACACACCGCCGCCCCGAGTACTTCATAAATCTTTAAAAGACCATGCGCTTGTTCATGAGGCTTAAATGGTTTATCACCCCTTCTAGAACCCCTGCATCGACCCTCTGACGTTTCCTGGAAGAATTAGCACGTAACACAATACCAAGCCCTGTCAGCTGAAACCCCCGAGAAATCATGGGGCATATTATCAAGGGGGGTTATTTCCGCTTTTTTGGCTTTAAAAGCCAAAAAAAAAAGAGATAAAATTATCTCCCTATTACCAAGCTGTCGCTAACACCAGCTAAAAGGAGATAGCGACCATCTTGGGCCCCGCTTTGCATATCAGTGATATTTATCACTAATGACATGCAAAGTGGGCGTGCCAAGATTTTTGCGACTGGAAACAGTCCCTAACCATCGCTATCTCCTATTACCAACTTTTGGAGATATTCGCGCTAAGCGCGAATATCTCCAAAACCTAACACCTGCCCTGAGCAGTTTTAGCCATGTTATCCAATGGGAAGTGGATAACATGGCTAAAAGCATTTGCTGGATAATGCATGAATATCGCTGACTTTTCAACGATATTCATGCATTGCGGCCGTTTTTTATCACATTTGCGATAAACCTTGCTAATAGCAAGGTTTATGTGCGATAAAATTCGCCGATGTGCGGCGATAATTTTTGTCTCTAAACAAGTTAGAGACAAAAATTATCGCTAGTTGTTGGTAATATGCCCCCGGGTTTTTGCTTGCAGGAATCGGGAGGCGGAAGACTAGCACTGAAATCAGTAGTCTCACGCCTGAATCGGGAGGGTTGGCATGTCTGGATACTCTACAGCTGGGGCCATAAACTACATCCGCAGGGCTAGGTGATAGCCTAGGTCCGGCCTGGACAATCGGACACAGAGGAAGAGGAGTGTCAGAGGGTGCGGTAGTGAATAGGGTGAAAGGGAGGTGTCGGGCGGGCACAGGGTGTGATTCTCAGAGAAGAGCAGCGCAGATGGGGGGAAGTATATGGCCCATGCATGAGAGAAACAGCGGGGGTGACCAGTGCGTGGAAGAGATGCTTGCGAGGGTGGGGAGCCATGCTGAGGATCGGCGGCGTGCAGAGAGTGGCCCTGGTCAAGGCATCTAAAATGGCTGCCGTGCACGACAAAATGGTGGCATTGGACAAAAACGCAAGATGGCGCAGACAATGTTTATCAATAAGGATTCATTTATAACAAAATATTTACTCGCAGTGACAAAATGGTGGTCAAAACTTCCTGATTTCCATAAAATCGAACGTTAACAAACGTCACGCAGCAAAAAAAAAAAAAAAAGCTCACGCACAGAGCAGTTTTTAGCCATGTTATCCAATGGAAGGTGGATAACATGGCTAAGAGCATTTGCTGGATAATGCATGAATATCGCTGACTTTTCAGCGATATTCATGCATTGTGGCCGATGTGCAGCGATAATTTTTGTCTCTAAACAATTAAAACGAAGCACAAAATGGCGAATTCCCGTTTTGCTACCAGTTTGCGGCCCAGTTCTCGGCCCGTGAAGCGCTTCTACCGTGAAAAATCATTTTTTTTTTATTTTCCCCACGGGACCCTTTAATAACCCCAACAACAATCCTAGGGGGTCAAGAGGGGTATACCTTGCCCCCTTTCAATAAATTCCCCCTTCGTTTTTCACCTCTTCTTCTCTCTCGATCCTACCGAGAGATAAGATGGCGGCCGCTCCGGACTGTTTAGAATGTTGACAGACACCGGAGAGCCAATCAGCTTTCTGCGCGCAAAGTTCCGTTTCGCGAAAAGTAAGCGGACCGGATCGCTGCCCGGAGCGCTGTTACAGATATATATCTTGTTTTGAACGTTAATTTCTCAAAAACTACTGGAGCACATATATTGAGACCTAGCAAAGGCACATCGGGCTAACAGTCCCTACAATTTTGCCAAGTTTCGTGCAAATCCATTCAGCCGTTCGAGCTAAAAGTGAGTCCAACCGCCCTATGGAAATT
This sequence comes from Lissotriton vulgaris, assembly GCF_964263255.1. Classification (NCBI taxonomy): domain Eukaryota; kingdom Metazoa; phylum Chordata; class Amphibia; order Caudata; family Salamandridae; genus Lissotriton; species Lissotriton vulgaris. The sequence continues at coordinate 1,152,416,851 of NC_141687.1, read as the reverse complement.
AACATGGGAAAAACGCGTTTTGGGACCCCCCTTTTTTCTCGCCCCCCCCTTGAGGAAACCCCCCCAAATTTTCAAGGGCTGCTCAGAAACAAAATGTGCCATTTTCCTGAAAATTTCAGCCGATTCCGTCCACAAACGCCAAAGTTATTAGACATAGAATTTTCAAAAATGCCATAGGGAAAAAATCCTAACTATATATACCTACTGGCGACCGCCAGTAGGTAATATATATATATATATATATATATATATTACCTACTGGCGGTCGCCAGTAGGTAGTTATAGTTAGGATTTTTTTCAATGTTAAATCTCAAAATTCTATTTGGAATAACTTTGGCGCCGGTTGACGAATCTGCCTGAAAATTTCCTCAAAATGGCCTCGCGGCGTTCCGGTCCTTCCCTGAAAGTTTGGGGGGGATTCATCAAGCGGGGGCCGAGATAAAAGGGGGGTCCCAAAACGCGTTTTCCCTCTGTTAATTTCCATAGGGCGGTCAATTTCACTTTTAGCCCGAACGGCTGAATGGATTTCCACCAAACTTGGCAAAATTGTAGGGACTGGTAGCCCGATGTGCCTTTGCTATGTCTCAAGATATGTGCTCCAGTGGATTTTGAGTAATTAAGGTTCAAAAAAATATATATATCTATAGCAGCGCTCCGGTAAGCGCACCGGTACGCGCACCGGGCGCGCCACGCGACTTGCGCGCAGAAAGCTGATTGGCTCTGGGGTGTCTGTAAACATTCTAAACAGTCCGGAGCGGCCGCCATCTTGTGTCTCGGTAGGATCGAGACACAAGAGGTGGCCAAAACAAAGGGGGAAATGACCATAAGGGGGCAGAGTAGACCCCCCCTTGACCCCCTAGGTTTGATGTGGGGGCCATAAAAGGGCCCCACGGGGCAAAAAAAAAATTATTATTTTTTTTATTTTCGCGGGGGGAGCGCCCGGTACGCGCACCGGAGAGCGTACCGGGGAGCGTACCATGGGGAAAAAGAATGACAGTTTGAAAAGTAGCTGATTCGAAAAAAAAATGTTTAGTTGTTTTTTTATACATACACATACATATATATAAATGCATATGCACATATATATATGCATATATGTCTATATGTGTGCGTGCAGAGAGAGGTAGAGAGGTAGAGGTGTAGAGGTAGAGAGGTAGAGAGGTAGCGGTAGAGAGGTAGAGATTAGTAGAGAGAGAAGAGAGAGGTAGAGAGTAGAGAGTGAGTAATAGAGAGTAGAGAGTGAGTAGTAGAGAGTAGTAGAGAGCAGTAGAGAGAGTAGCAGAGTGAGTAGTAGAGAGTAGTAGAGTGAATAGTAGAGTGAGTAGTAGAGAGTAGTAGAGAGTGAGTAGTAGAGAGTGAGTAGTAGAGAGTAGTAGAGAGTAAGTAGTAGAGTGAGTAGTAGAGAGCAGTAGAGAGTGAGTAGTAGAGAGTAGGAGAGAGTAAGTAGTAGAGAGTAGTGGAGAATATTCCAAAGTTTGGCACAGCACCACTTTCACAATGAGTCCAATCAAATCATATCACTTAGAGTACTTATTGAAGCGCTGAATCTTGGTGTATATTCAAATGCTTTTATTTTCCTTAAGTTTATGTACCACAGCCAGCCGAAACGTTTCGTTCTGTACAACAGAACTTCTTCAGGGCGTTCTTATTTCCTTCAAGTTATGTCGGTATCCCGTTGTCATATAACTAGATATTTCTTCCAAATGTTAGACGAGACATAAGTATATTCTTATTAAAAGTGACTAGGTATCAATTTTACCCACACAATTCGGGCAGACTTGAGTAATTTATAGCATCCTCAAAGTCAGTCTTTCAAAAATTCCAAAGTATAGGACATGATAATCCAAATCCAAATGTTTCTCAAGAAAAGTCATTTACAATCGTTCGGAATATCGGTGTTTGGGCAGATATGATCCAGGGAACCCCAGTATGCAAGGGGAATTAGTCCCCCCTCTGCAAAGGCGCCAGTGGCCTGCATTGCAGAGAGGTGTAACAAGGGTGTGGCCTCATTACACTTCTCTGCAATGCAGCTCCCTCGCGCATACTGGAGGCTCCTGGTGGACTAGTTGACCCCAGGGACCCCCAGTATGCAAGGGGAATTAGTTCCCCCTCTGCAAACGCGGCAGTGGGCTGCGTTGCAGAGAGGTGTAACAAGGGGCATAGTCTCATTACACCTCTGCAATGCAGCCCCAGGCGCATACTGGAGGTTCCAGGTGGGCTAATTGGCCCCCAGGGGCCCCCAGTATGCAAGGGGAATTAGTTTCCCCTCTTCAAACATGCACGGGGGCTGCGTTGCAGAGAGGTGTAAAAAGGGTTGTGGCTTCATTACACCTCTCTGCAATGCAGTCCCCTGGCGCATACTGGAGATTCCTGGTGGGCTTTCAGGTCTTATATAGTTAGGAATTAGCATTAAAAAAACCTTTGAAATTCACTGAAAAAACCACAGGTTTCACACCAGTTATAGTTAGGAATTAGCATTTAAAAAACCTATTAAATTCACTGACAAAACCAGTTATAGTTAGCTGGAAATTTTACTGACATAAAACCATTGAAATTCCCACGTTATAGTTAGTTGGACTCACTATAACTTGTGCGCCTGCAATGCACTGCTGATGACGTCACATATTACATCACTCATGACATGGTCAGTGACATCACTCATGACATCACTGATGACACCATCCAGTGAATGTGTGTCTTTCTGAAAAATAAATTTGTTTTATATATGTATTTGTAAAGGTCGATGGAAGAATAAATGTTTAAATAGGTGTGTAAATGGATGTTTTTTTAAAAAAAAATTGGTTGGTTAACTGGCTTATTAAGTGTATCTTAGTGAATACATATATTAGCGAGTATTGTTTAAATATTTAAATGTTTGTATCAGTGTTTCTCTTTGTGTATAAGTGGCTGCAGGGGTTGGTGACTGACTCACTGTTTGTATGTGTTTTGAAGACAGCATATGTGCAGGACTGTATGGGTGGACGAGTGTGTATATGTGTGTGTTAGTGAGTGAATGACTGTCTCACTAGTGTCTTCATTAGTAACGACATATGTTTTAATCTAGTATATGTGAGTATTGATGTATATAAGTGAGTATAGTATATATAGTGAGAGATTGTAGGAGTTCCTGTTTAAATAAGTATGTGTTTCTATAAGTGATTGTTTAAGAGAGTAAGTATGTGTAAGTTTCCTTAGAAGTAAGGTGGTAGTGTGTGTATAAATGTATATGCAAATAAATGGATGTTCAATAGTTTATGTGCATGTGTGAGTATGTGTGTGAGTAACTTTTGGATGACTGCTGATGTGTAACAGGATGTATAGGTGTATCACTACATATGATGAGTGAGTATATATATGAGTGACTATATAGAACTGTTGGTGAATGAGTGGATGAGTATATAGATGGTGGAATTACTGAATTGGTTGTTGTTACTGGTTTGGGTATCTCCATTTTTTTGAAAATGTTTGTTTCTATTTTTGAATATGTGTTTCAAGCGTTACATTACACTGAAATTAGGTCTGTCACTGTGTCACAAGGATGGTGTCATCAGTGATGTCATGAGTGATGTCACTGACCATGTCATGAGTGATGTAATATGTGACGTCATCAGCAGTGCATTGCAGGCGCGCAAGTTATAGTGAGTCCAACTAACTATAACGTGGGAATTTCAATGGTTTTATGTCAGTAAAATTTCCAGCTAACTATAACTGGTTTTGTCAGTGAATTTAATAGGTTTTTTAAATGCTAATTCCTAACTATAACTGGTGTGAAACCTATGGTTTTTTCAGTGAATATATATATATATATATATATATATATATATATATATATATATATATATATATATATATATATATATATATATATATCCAACCACACGAGTCGCTGTAGAACCTTGCCACTTGCCAAAGGCGGGCCTCGAATGGGATAGCGAATCCCAATAACATCCAACCAAAAACCCTCTCCAGTAAGGAAAAAGAAATCCGGGCCACTTGAAAGTGCAAAGCGTGATTTATTCAATGGCTTTCTCGACGCGTTTCGCAGTAAGTTCTGATTTTTCACGAGACCGAACCAACCAGGAAGTGCAAGTAATATACAATCGCATGGTACAGTCACATGGTATTAAGATCATACACATGGAAAACAGACTACCAGTAAATTCACAGGCTGTGTCCTATGTAAACAAACACTTGTTGTGCGGTAGAATGGACATATTACAGTGATCATGAATATCAAACAATAATAGTAATGGTGCACAATGCAGTTTCGTGAATTAAATTCTTATGCAGCCCCAGGATTAGTAAGACGGATTCTTGGCACCTTAACATCTAAAGGTTTATTCATAGTGCTGATTACCTTGTGGTGCCATTGCTATGATTGCGCCCAAGTGGGCGAGGCCACTTCATAAGGAAGTTCACAATTAAGAGTGATCCATAAGTGTTTACCGGGGGTAGTTGATATTAAGACATTGAATATGTCTTGGGTATTAAATGCAGCCCGAGTGGGCACAGTGGGCACAAATAATGTCCAAATGAAGTGACTACAAGAAAAGGGGGTTCAATCCATAAACTTGCCACCTTGACAGCCGTGAATTGATTCATTCATACTGTCCATTGCCAGTGATTGCGCCCAAGTGGGCGAAGCCAAATCATTCTGAAGTTTCAAAGTGAAGTCCATTCATACATTTCATGCTCATCCGAGGCTTATATTTTTGGACAGATTCCCAGGCAATTCTGTAAACCAAAAAAAGTGAGAGACATACGGTGAGTGATTGTACTAAAAGTGATAAATTGATAACACAAACTTTGGTTAAAAAACGGCAGACGTATACACAGACAAACTGGCATGTTAACCTAAATGAACACTCAATTCCTCATGTAAATTGTGGCCATTGGGTTGGGTTGTCCTATACTTGATGATCAGTCTGGATTCAAGTCTTCTCATCTCTTTTATGCGATCTCCCCCTCGTTCTCTTGAAGGGACTGTTTCCAGAACACAGAATGATAGTAAGTTGGCATTGCTTTTGTGGTGCGTGGCGAAATGCCTAGCAATGGGATATTGCTTATCCCCATTGGTTATGGCTCGCATATGTTCAAGCACTCTTTTCTTGGCCTGGTGTTTGGAGCTGCCAATGTAATGCAACTGACAAGGGCATTTCAATGCATATATCACATGGTCAGTTAAACATGTCACATGCTTGGTGATTTTGAACTTATTGGTATCTTTAGACAGTTGTATTTCCTTTGTGTTTTTACTATTGCGACAGGCTTTACACCTGCCGCAAACGTAAAAGCCTTGTACTGGGTTTCTCTGTTTGATCGTCTTAGGTAGGAGAGTCGAACAGAGAAAATCTTTCAGGGATTTCGGTCTTCTGAATGTAAGTTGGGGATGCTCAGAGATTCCTGGAGCTAGATCTTTGTCTAGTTTTAAAATACTCCAGTATTTACTCAGAGCTTTCCTCACCCCCTTGGAGTCACAGTTGTAATCAGTAATAAATCTACTGATCACACCTTTGTTAGACTGGCTCTCTGGTGTATTGGGGCTGAGGGGGCTTGCCCTGTCTCTCTCTTTTACTTTAGCCAGAGCCCTGGCTATGCATTTGCGGCCATATCCTCGTTCTTTAAACCTTTCACTCATGAGGGTTACCTCCTTGTTGTAGTCTAGTTCATCAGAGCAGTTCCGTTTAGCCCTGAGGAATTCTCCTACTGGGATGGAGTTGATGAGATTGGTCGGGTGACAGCTTGAGGCGTGCAGTAAGCTGTTCCCAGCCGTACTTTTGCGGAACAGGGTTGTGGTAAGAGTGTTCTTCTTGTTCTCAACCCTGACGTCAAGGAATTCAACAACAGTGGGATCTGTATTACAGGTAAAACTCAGGTTGAAGTCGTTATAGTTCAAATCCTTGACAAAATCCATCTCCTCTTGCTGGTTTCCCTTCCATATAACGAAAATATTGTCTATGTAGCGTATATATATATATATATATATATATATATATATATATATATATATATATATATATATATATATATATATATATATATATGTATATATATATATATATATATATATATATATATATATATATATATATTACCTACTGGCGGTCGCCAGTAGGTATATATAGTTAGGATTTTTTCTCTATGGGATTTTTGAAAATTCTATGTCTAATAACTTTGGCGTTTGTGGACGGAATTGGCTGAAATTTTCAGGAAAATGGAACATTTTGTTTCTGAGCAGCCCCTGACAATTTGGGGGGGTTTCATCAAGGGGGGGCCGAGAAAAAAGGGGGGTCCCAAAACGCGTTTTTCCCATGTTAATTTCCATAGGGCGGTTGGACTCACTTTTAGCTCGAACGGCTGAATGGATTTGCACGAAACTTGGCAAAATTGTAGGGACTGTTAGCCCGATGTGCCTTTGCTAGGTCTCAATATATGTGCTCCAGTGGATTTTGAGTAATTTAGGTTCAAAAAAAGATATATATCTGGGCGGAGCCTAACCACACATCTGATCTGATTGGCTGTCAGCACTTCATCCAAGAAGTGTTGACAGCCATCTTGGGACCAATATACATGATAGCACCTCATTAAAAAGCATTGTAGTTAATAGAGGGTTTTAGGACTTTAGTTACATTATAAATCATTTGTTGATGGTACCATACTCGTTTTAGGAATTGTGGTGGTTTCTAAGGTGACTTTACCGTGTGAAAAAACCTTCTGCTGTGATATCATGAATATTGTTTGAAAGAAAACTAATATCTCATGATTTTCCCACAGTGGTTTGGAAGGGGATCTATAAGCTAAACTGAAAGCATATTTTCTGTAAATTCACATTATCTTTCTCAGTCATGTGAAAATGAAGTCTGACATTCTCAGTAAAACATGTACATCCAACAAGGACAGAGACTGTCAGTTGATTCCTTTGTGTTCTACTGCAGCCTCCTAGAGTGTTCTAAAGAACAACTAGAGCGCTAACAGTCCTACTTATTACAAAGGTATGGCACACCTGAAGCCATCTTGATTGGAATAAAGTGGTAACTCTTAAAACATTTAATTTAAAAAGAAACAACATGAGGGGGTATATTTTGCCATAGAAAGTATGATTTGTGCTGCAGAATGAAAAATTAGGGCACATTTTGAGTGACTTCTCAAATCCTTTTCTATTTCATTAAAACATTCTGACATGCAGTCTCCCAAAATGGCCACCAGAGACAAAAGAGCCCAAATGTAGCCCAAATATCACCCAGATGTAGCCCAAGTATAGCCCAATGACAGAATGTCCCAGAGTGTTTTAAAGAACAACTAGAGTGCTAACAGTCCTACTTATTACAAAGGTATGGCACACCTGAAGCCATCTTGATTGGAATAAAGTGGTAACTCTTAAAACATTTAATTTAAAAAGAAACAACATGAGGGGGTATATTTTGCCATAGAAAGTATGATTAGTGCTGCAGAATGAAAAATTAGGGCACATTTTGAGTGACTTCTCAAATCCTTTTCTTTTTCATTAAAACATTCTGACATGCAGTCTCCCAAAATGGCCACCAGAGACAAAAGAGCCCAAATGTAGCCCAAATATCACCCAGATGTAGCCCAAGTATAGCCCAATGACAGAATGTCCCAGAGTGTTCTAAAGAACAACTAGAGCGCTAACAGTCCTACTTATTACAAAGGTATAGCACACCTGGAGCCATCGTGATGGGAATAAAGTGGTAACTCTTAAAACATTTAATTTAAAAAGGAACAAAATGAGGGGGTATATTATGCAATAGAAGGTATTATTAGTGCTGCAGAAAGAAAAATTAGGGCACATTTTGAGTGACTTTTCAAATCCTCTTCTATTTCATTAAAAAATTCTGACATGCAGTCTCCCAAAATGGCCACCAGAGACAAAAGAGCCCAAATGTAGCCCAAATATCACCCAGATGTAGCCCAAGTATAGCCCAATGACAGAATGTCCCAGAGTGTTCTAAAGAACAACTAGATCGCTAACAGTCCTACTTATTACAAAGGTATGGCACACCTGAAGCCATCTTGATTGGAATAAAGTGGTAACTCTTAAAACATTTAATTTAAAAAGGAACAAAATGAGGGGGTATATTTTGCCATATGAATTATGATTAGTGCTGCAGAAAGAAAAATTAGGGCACATTTTGAGTGACTTCTCAAACCCTCTTCAATTTCATTAAAAAATTCTGACATACAGTCTCCTAAGATGGCCACCAGAGACAAAATAGCCTAAATGTAGCCCAAATATCACCCATATGTACCCCAAGTATAGCCCAATGACAGAATGTCCCAGAGTGTTCTAAAGAACAACTAGAGCGCTAACAGTCTTACTTATGACAAAAGTATGGCACACCAGAAGCCATCTTGATTGGAATGAAGTGGTAAGTCTGAAAACACTCAATTTAAAAAGGAACAACATGAGGGGGTTAATTTTGCCATAGAAAGTATGATTAGTGCTTCAGAAAGAAAAATTAGGGATCATTTTGAGTGACTTCTCAAATCCTCTTCTATTTCATTAAAAAAAATTCTGACATGCAGACTGAAACATGCACTTTGAATACCAGCAGCAGACGTCCCTGGTGAGCAGTAGCTTTACTACAGTGATCTAATGTGCAACTAGAGTGCTAACATTCAGAATTTATGGCAAATGTGTGACACATCTGAATGCCTTCTTGATGGAACCAAAGTAAACAAGCATTGAAAATGCAATAGATCTCGCCCTCGTTTAAGTTAAAGCCATTCTGTTTGTAATGAGGTGGCTTTTTAGCTTTGCTTTTATTAGTGTTTTTTCAACTTTCATGTAAATAACATGCATCTGTATGCATATAAGTATATGTATGCATGCATTTATGTTTGTATTTATATAGATATACAGATGATATATGTTTATATATGTATATATATATATATATATATATTCACTGAAAAAACCATAGGTTATAGACCATATATAGTTAGGAATTAGCATTTACAAAACCTTGAAAATTCACTGAAAAAACCATAGGTTATAGACCATATATAGTTAGGAATTAGCATTTACAAAACCTTGAAAATTCACTGAAAAAACCATAGGTTATAGACCATATATAGTTAGGAATTCACATTTACAAAACCTTATTTTACTCACACAAAACCATTGAAATTCCATATATAGTTAGTTGCACTAACTATATATCGCGCACCCGCAATCCACTGCTGATGATGTCACATATTACATCATTCATGACATGGTCAGTGACATCACTGATGACATCACTGATGACATCTCAAATGACATCACTGATGACATCACTGATGACAACATCCAGTGACTGTATGTTTCTGTAAAGTTAAAATATGTCTTACATATTGAAGAATGAGTGGATGTATAAGTGTCTGGATGAAGGATTTAGTAGATGCATGACTGACTGTATGAGTGAGTGATTAAATGTGTCTCACTGAGTGCATGGGTTAGTGACTAAACTGTCTTAATTTGTGCATCATTATGTCTGTTGTTCTGTAAACTGTTGCATGTGTTGATAAGTAGCTATATGAGTAACTATATGGGTTATTGATTGGTTGCCCAAGTATTTGTATGGGAGACTGAGTGTGTGTGTGGGTGGCTGGGAGGTGTATGACTCTGTGCATAGATGTGTGAGCAGTTGATTCACTAGATGTATGGTTTCAAAAGTGCATGTGGAAACAGCTGTATGGGCGGTTGACTGTGTGCATGAGTGTATTGGTGAGTGAATGGATATCTCAGTGCTACATGTCAAAGTAAGTACATATGTAAAACACAGTACATGTGAGAGTTGACATATATAAATAACTGTGCATAAGAGCCAGTGAATGTGTGAGTGGCTGTATGGATCATTGTGAACTTGTATCAGGGATTGTATAAGGATTGTATAAGAGAGTAAATATGTGTTAGTATATGTTTGAATAAGTAAAGTTTGTATAACTGTATAGTTGAGGAAATGGAGGTGTGATTGATTCTTTGCATGACTGACTAGGTGTGTGAGTAACTCCATGGATGAGTGACAGTCTGTGAGTGTCTGTTTACACTGATTGTATCTAAGGTTATATTAGAGTCTGAAGAGGTTCATCGTATTATCACATGAATGATATCATCAGTGATGTGATCAGTAATGTCAAATGAGATGTCATCAGGGATGTCATCAGTGATGTCATTTGAGATGTCATCAGTGATGTCATTTGAGATGTCATCAGTGATGTCATCAGTGATGTCACTGACCATGTCATGAATGATGTGATATGTGACATCATCAGCAGTGGATTGCGGGTGCGCGATATATAGTTAGTGCAACTAACTATATATGGAATTTCAATGGTTTTGTGTGAGTAAAATAAGGTTTTGTAAATGTGAATTCCTAACTATATATGGTCTATAACCTATGGTTTTTTCAGTGAATATATATATATATATATATATATATATATATATGTATATATATATATATATTGATAGATAGATAGATAGATAGATAGATAGATAGATAGATAGATAGATAGATAGATAGATAGATAGATAGATAGGTAGATAGATAGATAGATAGATAGATAGATAGATAGATAGATAGATAGATAGATAGATAGATAGATAGATAGATAGATAGATAGATAGATAGATAGATAGATAGATAGATAGATAGATAGATAGATCATGCTAACACAAAAGATTATGATAAAGGTAGGGAATCGATTTTATCCCTCACTTTTTCCGCCAATAGGAGGGGTGAAATTTAGGGTTACCAGATGCATCAGTCACCTGCTCAATGAGGACCATTAATTGGCAACCAACTTACCAAAAGTCCCACATTAAATTTTATCTAATTGCACAGTTTCAAGAGCCAACCAATAGAAAACAATAAGAGTTTCAAGCAAGTTAAAGTGTGTTAGTAATTGTATTAATGATTCAAAATTCCTTATAAAAATCAATTGCTTTAACAATTCAGTTAAAGATATCACAGCATTTTTATAGCACCAGGCATTTGGCCAAGGAAGGTTCTAAATCCACTTACAGAGTTACAAAGTCCTTCTACCCAAGAAGGATGATTCTCCAAACTAATAGAATTGATCCTATCAGGCGAGGGGGAAGTAAAATGTATGAGTCTCGAAGGGTCAGCCCATTTAGCATAAAACTTAAGCAAAAGAGAAAAGTTCTGGTATGGAAAGAAAGATCTCAGTCCATCAGCCACTGAACATAGCATTGACAGATAGTCCAAAACCAAAGGATGGTTTGATACCTCAAAATCAGTCAGAATGAAAAGTTGTTGGCATCACACAAAGCGCATGCTTTAAAGTTCCAGATAAATTGAATAGTCAGAAAGGGGAAAGAAAATCAAACAAGTGTGCTTAACAAGCAAAATAAAATTGAGTGCAGTGATGGTGCTGCCCCTCCCTTGGGGTTTCATAAGTTCATGGTTCAAGGCACGGGTGATGTGACCAAACCACCATCGAAAGATCATCATGTGTTCAGAATGTGCATACGTCACCTAGATAGTCACAACACCGACATGGTTTCCAATGCTGGTCATTGAACCAACAAATTCACAAGTCCACACCAGTTATTGATAGGAGAAAGAAGCATAATAGCAGTACAGAGGACAGTAGAAATCATGGTTCTCAGTCTTGCTATTCCCATAGGAATGGATTTCAGAGAGGTAATAGAATGTACAAGTGTGTTACAGGGAATGCAACAATATACTAAATCCCTGAGCCATTGTTAAAATTGGGGGAAAGGTCAATACTAAAAAACATGTCTCAACCAGAAGCCCTTAGGTTGACTTCGCATTTTCTTCGATATATCCATTCTAAAAGATTGTTAAATGAAACACAAAATCACAGTAACCATGAAAATTCCATTTAATATTCACAAATTATTATTACATGATACTAGTTATCGTTAGGAATACATTATTACATCAAACTTCATGACTTTCATATAAGTGCACACTTTCTAAGTTCAAGAGAAATAAAATTGTTTGGTAATATTTATAAACGATATCATCTCTGATATTAGTCTGCAATGTTTCAGGCTCATGTTGCATTGTTTACAAGATATTCCCCCTGTTGCTATTCAATGACTTCTCTACAAAAACATTTCAATAGCACTAGGCCACTTCAGGTATAGCATCAAATCTCAACCTTTTTGTATGCATTAGTCTAAATTTGCATATGTATCTCCATATTACAATTAAAAGTACTTTTTTGCGGTGCTTCTGCTACTCTTGTCTCTTCACATGTGTCATTATCTGGTGTGTGCAAAGTGAAACTTTCAAATTCATCTTCTCAGTTCTGCACCTTGTGTATTATATTTATATATTGTTGTGCTCTATCACCATCAAATGTTTTGGAAGAAATGGATTAGGTATTTTAAGGAAACAGGGTTTTTTAAGTTTCCCCCCACTTTTTCCCCTTATTTGGACTATTAGCTGGCGGTTTCATGACTCTGAGATTGCACTGAGGCCTTTTAACCAAACCTCAGTGCCAGTGTTCTGACCCATACAAAAGGTACGTCAAATGGAATGTCACAAATTGGTAGGTGCTGACTGACTTATAAGTCCCCAGTAGGGTACCCAGGGCATGTAAGGCATTGTGTCCTGCTAGGGCGGCAACACTATTTGTGCCAAAGAACAAAATGAGTCCCAGCCTGCCACTACAGACTAGAAGGACAGTGTTTGCACAGGTAGTTCAACCGAGCCATTTAAACGTATGGCAAAGCCACCCCTCCCTAAACAATATATGTAAGTCTCCCCGAAGGAAGGCCTATAGATCCCTATGGCAGGGAGCTGTATATTGTTAAGCAAGACATACACGTTTATACATGTCTTAGCAGCAAACCCTTAAAGTTGTTGTTTTGCTGAGGAAAAGTTAGTAGACCCTTTGGATAATACAGTGTTATCAGCTGGCATCCCGGCCTGGCTAATTGGTGAATGGGACTACCTAACTGGGTACTGTGAGGTATCAAACAAATCTTGACATTAAATCCACTTGATGGCAAAATCAAAATTGATGTCACCATTAAAGTTAAATACCTTTTTGAAAGTTGCTACTCTGTGCCACAGCTGGTCCAGTAGCCTCACACAGGCTATGGTACACAGACAGCTTTCTGCCCACCTGGGGAGATGTGTGAACGACTCAGAGGCTTAGGAACAAAGGCACCTGCCAGTGAGAAGTGACAGCCTCTCCCAGGAAAGCCACTCAGGGTGTTAGTCCAAAAGGCGAGCTTCAAAGAGGAAGCTGCATTCGAAGTGAAGCTGGAGATAATCTTTCCGAGCAGCCTGCCTTTTGTTCATATAGACAAGTTAAAGACAAGCTTTTGTATGAAAGTATTGAAGTGAAGTTTAGAATAAAAAATGTCTTCTTTTTTTCCTAATAATTCCGTGATCAATTGACTGCGCTGTATCATGGAATTTAAATATGTTAGGTTTTGCAATTGTGTACTTAACAGACATTTTAAAAAACAATTAGTGGGCTTGCAGAGAACAAATATCTAGCCAAAAATCTACCAACATGCCAGAAAGTGTGATTTTAATGACAGAAGAGATTTAAATTTAATTTCAACAGAGAAAGGGTTTTTTTTTGGTTCATAAATACACCATATAAATATATCTAATTTTTAAGTCCTCACAGGTTCACATCTTTACACACAGTATCCATGGGTGAGCCACTCACAAGAGGCATCTATATGAATGGAAAAATCATGATCCATGCAAATGACAGCAAGTAGTACCAAATCTAACAAGTCAGGCTTTTAATTGAAAGTTATACAGCTGTGCTCTCGCAACTACATTAAGGTGTCACAAAATTCGGTACAGTAACAGGTATGAACAAATGAACAGAAGCATATTCTTCAGTGTGTTTCTTGTCCCAGCAAGAAGATGATTTATTGCATCCAGACTTGAGAAATGTCACAATATGCCGACACGTGTTTCGTCGTGTGCCGTTGAGTCAACACGACTCTTCAGGGCTTTAGACTCAACACCAGGAAATGGGTTGAGGGTAGTCTGGAACTAATGGTATTGTTCTATGTGGGTAGATTAGAGAGATACTGGAAACGGGTATGTTTCAGGCATTGGGGTCAGATCCTGTTCAATCCGCTGTGTTCTGCCCTATTCGGTCCGTTCGCGATAGACGGCCACCGGGAACCAAAAGAGGAGGGATACCAGACTAAGACACGCCGCTTACCGAAGAAAACGAACACGTTTTTCGATACCTTTTGATCGATGGATCCCCTCCCGGTCACTGCCTGAAACATACACGTTTCCAGCGCTAGTATTTTGGATATTCCGTCACCCGAAGAGGGCGGAACACAGCGGATTGAACAGGATCTGACCCCAATGCCTGAAACATACCCGTTTCCAGTATCTCTCTAATCTACCCACATAGAACAATACCATTTGTTCCAGACTACCCTCGACCCATTTCCTGGTGTTGAGTCTAAAGCCCTGAAGAGTTGTGTTGACTCAACGGCACACGACGAAACACGTGTCGGCATATTGTGACATTTCTCAAGTCTGGATGCAATAAATCATCTTCTTGCTGGGACAAGAAACACACTGAAGAATCTGCTTCTGTTCATTTGTTCATACCTGTTACTGTACCGAATTTTGTGCCACCTTAATGTAGTTGCGAGAGCACAGCTGTATAATTGTTGTTTAGTCTCTGACTTTTTAGACGGTTAAGGGTGTTTTTCCGCCTGCTCTTTACGCACTACACAGCAACCTTTTTGGAACTACACACAGTAACGTAGAAATTGAGGCAGTGCGCCCTGGATATCGTAGGTTTTCAAAAACCCCTAAACAGTTTTATTTTAATTGAAAGTGTTCTGATTTTTCCAGCAAGTCACTCATCTAGCTATAAAATGAAATAAATCACTCATCATTGACATACTCTTCCACTCATCTTTGCAATCATGAATCTGTTCATTCTGCCACAAGCTAATTTTTTAGTTAATTCCCTCCCCATCCACAATGCCATAGACACAAATTCAACAATCAATCAAGAGTAACTTTCAGTTATCAGCCAGATGTAATGATTTTGCTGTTGGTTTGTTAGTGGTACAAACATGTTTCTGGTAGTGTTTAGCTGCTAATTTGTGATGGGCAAGAGAGGGCTGTTGTTGTATGTGACTGTTAGTCTGTGAGGGTTGTGAGGGTGCTTTTAATAGTGTGTGACTGCTACTCGTATGAGTGAGGGACGTCTGCTGGTGCTGGGAGACTTCCCGTGTATGAGCTGTGTAAGAATGCTTCTGTGGAAGCAAAACTACACCTCAAAATGTGGACACCCCAAACATTTACCTCATCCGGTTCTACCACACGTTGAATTGTGAGTTAAAGAACCCCTCAAAGATTGATAAGGACAGTAAAACAGTGCAAATAATTAATTGGACTACTCAGTAATTGAGTTCTAGATCAATAAAAAGTTAAAGGTTTTATTACAAAGTTTTTTTTAAAAAAGCAATAAAGAGTAAATGCCACAAAGGCTTTCAGGAGTTAAGTTATACTGTTGTGTAGTTTCCACAAACCAATAGGATCTGTCTGTTTGTTGGACAACATATATATTGGGTGAGGTGCCTGCACTGATTCTAAGCACCCTCGCAGGATATGCTGGCCTAGAGACCAGCTAGCTCACAGGGCCACCATAAGCCCCCCTAACCCTACCAGGGAACAAATGGTTTCTGGCAACTACAGAACATGACAACCGTGACCCCTCAGGCATCGTGGTAACAGATCGGAACTTCTTGTTCAGTCACTTATGCTCTTTTGTTCTCAGATAAATATACAGAGAATGCACAGTGGGATACTTTCAATATATTTATCGAACCAAAGTTATTCTTGTATAAAATATATGTGCTGCAATAATCAGTAGACATAAGAAGATGAAAGTGATTACGAGCACCATAAGAGTAAATAGCAGATATAGTTCTACCATGGTGATAATACAGTGTATATTTGCAGGCATATAAAACAGGGTAGTAATCCGGTATACTCCTAATATGCAAACCCTACTCTGTATGTGTCTAGAGTGTGTGTAGGTGTAACTCTAGCTTCCCTGCATGCATGTATACACAGTACCTATGTGCATTTAAGTGCAATTAATGCACAGTGTGTATATGTGGCCCAGTGAACATGACACAAGCAGCTAATTGTTCACCTGGTAAAATCACAATACTGTGGGAAAACTCAAGTGCACTTACGTGTGCATGCACCAAAAAGCACCTTGCTCATGCACTAAATAAACACAGCACATCAGAGACCCAACTTAATGTTTTCCTCACCTATTAGCATAGAGAGGCAACTGCTATGGTGGAAGTTGACAGTGGTCAAAACAACACATAGGAGCCGATTCCGATCTCGCTGGGAAGGGCTCCAAATGCGATACGGATGGAAAAAGTACAAGCTGTAAGTGTGTTTTCAGACCGACTCGTACAGCTGTGCGAATGTGCAAGTACGATGCGAGAAGTGCAAAACTGCTAACCGAATCGTTTCCAGTTCCAAACCACTCCGTACGTCTCTTCCATAAGCAATCCGTGCCATGCAATGGAGGCGGTTTCCGACTGAGCCAGTACGATGCACGATTCGGACAGCCGGATCGAGTCGGTGCCTCCTACACATAAACGCTCCGGGAAGCAGACTTCGGGGGTCCACGTATACCCACTTCACCCCTAGTCCTACGAGTCGATCACAGGCTACACATGCATGTATGGTGCAGGTGGCACAGACGCGTCCCCACTACAGGGGGGCCGTTGTGACCTTTTTCATCAATGCGAGCCAATTATGCATCGTGCAACAGGTTCCCATTGACTTCATTGGGGATCCGAGCGACCCATGTCCGTCAGCACTTGTTCGCATCGTACTCGGGTGCTCGGAGCCCCGGTGCATGAGTCGGTCAGAAAGCCCTCTGGATCGGAGTCGGACGGAGCCTTCTTCCCGAGAGATCGAAATCGGCTCTTAACCTCTGGTGAGAGGCAAGGACCGCACCAAAACTGCTCAGCAATTCATTTGTTTACCTTAACATTTATTTATTTATTTATTTTTGGAATTTATAGAGCGCACGGCTACCCCCGAAGGGGTGTCCCGGCGCTAACAACCAATGAGCCCAGAGACAAGAAGGAGAGCAGAAAATTAAGAGGAGAACAACCAAGTCTTTAGTTTGCGGCGAAAGATAGGTTCCGTGGGGACAAATCTTAGCTCCAGAGGGAGATTGTTCCACAGTCTGGCTGCAGCCACTCCAAAACCTCTGCCGCCTACTCTAGATAGGCGGAAGCGCGGAACGACCAAAAGACGCAGACTATTAGAGCGTAAGGATCTCACAGAATGTGAGAGAGCAAGCCTTTTTTTCAGATAGCTTGGGCCGAGGTTGTTCAGGGCTCGGAAAGCAAGTATCAGTATCTTGAAGTGGATACGTTTAATGATAGGGAGCCAGTGCAGTTGTTTACGATAGAGTGCTACGGATTGACGGTAGGGGATGTTCCCAATCAATCTGGCCGCGGCATTCTGCACAATTTGTAGGCGTTCAATCTGATACAGAGGAGCACCTACATAGAGACTGTTGGCATAGTCTAAGTGGGACGTAATCAGAGATTGAACCACAGTTCTGCGAGCATTCAAAGGGAGGAAAGGCAGAATTTTTTTAATCATACCCAGTTTTGCAAAACAAGCAGATGTAGTTTTGTTAATGTGAGGAGCACAAGAGAGGGTATTGTCGAACTGGAAACCCAGATTGCGAACTGTAGTGGCTGGAATCGGGGGGGGATCAAGGACCGTTGGCCACCATAGGTTAGAGGGAATGGACGTTTTCTGATTAAAAGACATTACCTCTGTTTTATCCGTATTAAGCCTAAGGTGGTTAGTGGTCATCCAGTTGCAAATGTTATTAAGACACTGACGAAAGTTGGCAAACGAGGTGTCAGAGTGATCCCTAAAAGAAAACACCAGCTGAGTATCATCAGCGTAGGAGATCACTCTGACTCCCCAAGATTCTACCACCTTGGCCAGGGGGGCAAGATACACATTGAATAACAAAGGGCTCAAAGCCGAGCCCTGGGGGACACCACAGAGAAGGGGTTTCCCAGCAGATGTAAAAGGTCTCAAAAAGACCCTCTGAGAACGATCCTTCAAAAAGGAGCTGATCCATGCCAACACAGTACCTCCCAAGCCCAACTGGCTTAGGCGATCTAGTAAGATCGTATGAGAAACCGTATCAAAGGCGGCGGATAGGTCGAGGAGGACCAACATGGCCTCCTCGCCCCTATCCACACACTCTCTGACAGTTTCGGAGACTTCAAGCAGAGCCGTCTCCGTACTGAAGCCTGCTCTAAAACCCGACTGGGAATCATGGAGGAGCAAATTAGTCTCCAGAAATTCAGCCAGCTGCAGTTGAACTGCTTTCTCCAGGATCTTAGCCGACTGAGGGAGGAGGGAAATGGGCCGATAGTTAGAAAAAAGGCCAGGGTCTGAATTCGCCTTTTTAAGGATCGGAACCAGCATGGCCTCCTTCCAAATAGAGGGGAACTGGCCCGAACCAAGAGAGCAATTCCAGATATCCAGGAGAGGCTCAATCAATATAGGGGCAAGAATGCCCATCATTGTGGCCGGGATCAGGTCAAGGGGGGAACCAGATTTGCATTGGGTAATTAATCTCTGAGCCGACTCAATAGTCATCTCCTTGAAAGATTCAAGGCGAGGATTTACCCCATCAGTCTCACTAGAGGATGATGGAATTCCTACTACGGGGAAGGAAGACCTGATGGTCACGATCTTCTCCTGAAAGTATTCCGAGAGACCATTACATAGTGCCTGACTAGCCGGGATCTGGGAGGATAAGGCAGCAGGATGCGAGAAATCCTTTACAATTTTAAAAAGGGATTTAGAGGAGTTCTTAGACTTCTCAATTTGAAGAGAGAAAAAGTCTCTCATAGTCGACCGCTTTAAGGAGAGAAATTTTCTCAGAGCGGCTTTGTAAATGGATTTAGCCTCTGGATCGTAGTTTTTACGCCATAGGCGCTCAAGTTTTTTACAACGGCTCTTCTCCTCCCTGAGAGTCGATGAGAACCAGGGAGAGGAAGGACGAGATCTAGCAGACATGATAGCTTGAAGGGGCGCAATAGCATCTATGGCGCCCAGCAAGGTAGCATTGAGCTTAGATACCCTTTCATCAACAGTGTTAGAGGACGAGGGTTCATCGCCGAAGAGCAAAAGAGGACCTAGAGTGGCACAGGTAACTTTGTGCCATTTTCTCCCATACTCCTTATTGAGTGCAATAGGTGAAGGCGCCAAGGCAAGGGTAAGATCAAAGGGCAAGAGATAATGGTCCGACCAGATAAGCGGAAGGGGAGGGTGAAGCATAATGTCCAAATGCCTTGAGAAAATAAGATCCAAAGTATGGCCGGCTTTATGCGTGGGGCCCTGAACTAGTTGAGATAAATTTAGGCCCTTCAGAGTGTCCAAGAATTGGGTGGCCGGGGCACATAGTGGATCATCCACATGTAAATTAAAATCCCCAAGCACAATAAAATTCGAGTGTTTAAGGGACAGATCTGCAATCAAATGCACCAGCGAAGAAAGGGAACCAGACGAGGCAGTAGGTGGATTATATACCAAAATCCCGGCTAAAATGACAGCCGCGGAATCTGCCAGGGTGAAGTGCAAGGCTTCAATTTTTCCAATATTTCCAAGTTTAGTGGTAGTCACCTTGAAATGGGCCTTGGCTATAATAGCGATGCCCCCACCCATTTGGCCACCTACACGATGACAACCTTTAAAAAGGTAGCCCGGAGGCGTGGCCAAAAGAATATCAGGGTTCGAGGAATCCTTCAGCCAGGTCTCAGTGAGAAACAGTACATCCCAAGCATCTGAAGTAAGGGATGACCAAATCTCCCCAGCATGGCGAGGCAGTGAGCGGCAATTAAGTAACGCAATTTTAAGCGGAGACGCTCGTATATGCCGCTTATTTATATTACCATGCTGAGAAACATGTTTTCTAGCTGGTAGCAATCTAAATGTACATAGCGGACATTCAAACGAGGAATCCTCTAATTGACTCGGGCAGCATGGAGGGGTCAGAGTACACACCCTCGGGCGCAGTTGTAATAAAGCTGTTTTAGACCAAGTAACGCTAGGAGCCCCTGAAAGACGGGCAGGGGGACCGGCACTAGGCGCGGGCAAGGCGCGGACGGGCGCAGACGGGCTTGCCTTAGGCGCGCCTTCGGCGCGCCATCGGCGCGCCCGCTGCGCCCGCCCGCTGCGCGGACGGGAAGTCCAGTTATTTATATACATAGGGAGGGTGGGAGGCGGCCAGAACTGGACCGCTACCCTGCCTGTCCCAAGATGGCGTCTGTCCCTCTCCGTGCCGGCGTCAGCGTCAAGATCGGCTGAACCGGTGGGGAGAGGCGTGCAGGAACATGCATTATCCACCAGCCCAGAACATACACTATAACATCAGTATATTTAGATGATAAGCCAATAGTACCAAAAATACAGCATGTGTATTTTGTACAGTTTCCGCTGATGCCAGAAGTGGCATGATGCAATATTGCCGATTTTTCAATGGCGACCAGCATTGTAGCTTAAGGTGCTACAGCAGGGTGTGGTGTGGACATGAGCAGTGAAAGGACCAGTTTCTTCTGGTGCAGTTGTCATTAACAATGTTCATAAAACATAGTTCATTCGAGAATGTGGGAAGAGGTTATTAGCGTTTGAAGGGCAATCAGGAATTAATGTGCTCTATATGTGACAATTGTAGGGTTGTACCACTTGTGTGTAAGAGCCACCTTATTGTTGGGCCCAAACTGAGCACCAAGTACACTCTTTTAGCATTTAGCCCAGAGGATAGCAAATCAGAGCTGTCCAAGGTTTACTCGGGGAGCTGTGAGTTAGACGGTCAGAGCACCTCGAACCTTACGTCTGTGTTTGTCACGAAGTTCGTAAAGTAAAACCACTTTCTGTTGCACTTTTCCCAGTGGGCAGCATGTAAAACACTTTCTATAATGTTTGTCAACGAGTTCACAATGTAAAACACATTTCTATTGCGTCTTTCTGGGAATTCACAATGTAAACCGCTTTCTACTAGAGGTGTGATAGTTCATCCTTTTAAACTCCTTCCTATTTATTTGTAAGGGTTCACAGTGTAAACAATTTATCTAATTTATTTGTCATGCAGAGCCCATTACTACTCTATTTGAAACATCTCGATCAGTTAGGAGCAACAGAATCACTTCAAAGGTGGCCTAGCCCAACTGTTTTCCAATCAACCATCATGGACAAAGGAATTCTGGCATCATAATCCCTGCAGCTGGGTTACAGACAACCTCCTCCAAATAACTGTGACTGAAGAAAGAATCCTTCTCAGAAAGGTGGGGCCCATCACATGTCCACAGAGGAGCAATTACGCTAGTTAGTAGCATGCAAAGGAGAGATTTCTTTGCAGAACTGCCTATTGCCAGAGGTTTTGTCATTCTCTTCTCCTTCATGCCAACTCTACCACCAAATGTATTCTGTGAAATATATTTTTGATATTTATTCATATTCCTTTATTTTCATGCAAATATATTGGTGCCCCACATCTCTTGCTAACTGGGTTCTCTATTTTGAGCATTTCACAATAACATCCCTAACAAAGCCTGCTGATCAGATTCTCCATAGCCTGGGCATTTAACAGCCCACTGCTCAGACTGTGCAAGCCAACCATCCCCTCATCCTCCATTGTGGAGAAAAATGCGGTAAGCCTTTTTCCCTCAAAAAAGCACTAGTCTGCTAACGGGTTCATAGCAAAGGGGTGGGCCCTTGAATAAGGCATAGAAAAACCGGGGATTATAGCACTCAAATCATGCTGGGGAAAAGTAGGGGGTAAAAGAAATAAAAAAAAACAGAATTTTATCATAGGCAGATGACTGTCATAGTCACTATCATAAAAAAAGAGCATTGGGATAATTTATGTTGGCCCTTAGATCGTAATATTAGATAAACACATTTTAGTAAAGGGTTTAGTTTGTGGAAAGGTTGTAATCAAATGTATTTCCTGGTGTTAAAACATGAAATGTGCATTCATGCTTAAAAATAACTTGAATGATCAGCGGTAGTGATCCAGCGGCCCTACAGAAATTCTGTCTCAACAACACTACCCAACACCATGATACTCACCATTAATCATAAACTCTTCACAAGGCCCATAAATGACTGAGACAAATATTGGCCAACTGAATCATGTGACCTAATTAATCAGAACTATTCACAAACTATTTACACTTTATATACAACTGCAGTTTGTCATCTTCACATTTATAAAATTAATAACGGAAACATTTAATTAAGTCACCTAGGTAATGGATTAACTAATGGTAACTAGACTCAGAATAAACAAGACCAGCTTGTCATTTCAAAATCTATTTTATTAACTTTATTTTCAAGTAAAGAGCATTTTTTGATAAGTAAATCTTTTATTTAGCAAATCGAAAGCATCTTTTAATTAAGCAAAGGCACATTAGTCTGTCATTTCAAAACGGATCAGCATGAAAAATACTAAAGCTGAAAAAGGTCTCATTCCCTAAATTCTATTTCCCTGTCTAACTTATTTAAAACTTAAAGAAAAGTCATTAGTTCTCCTTTCCTTGCGTGAGTCAAAAGTCCATCAGCATCTCACGCCCTTCAGGATACAGGAACGAGCCAGCAGCCCTCCTCCCAAGGGGCCAAGTTTTATACCTTTTCTCTTTCTAAAACTAACTAAAAGAATACATTTTCTTTGACATTCAGCATTTTGATTGGCTGACAGCCGGCAGTCCATGTGAGCTCATTGCCTTTACAATCCAAAATTGTGCTTTACTAAAACGTCTTTGTCCATTGTCCACAAGCGACATTAGCTTACGAGGATATTGCAACAACTTATTAAATAACAGTTCACTGCTTCCTCAGCTTGGCGGTTCTGCCGCTTCCTGTCCTTGGAGTTAAACAACTCGGAGCACATCTTGCACAGTTCCAATTATTTGTTTTTCAAATGCCATTCTTTAGCTGTGCTCAGCTCATCTAGACAGGATTCCAAACACCAATTCCAAACACCCATTTTAAAGGCTAGGCCTCAGGCCTCTTGCTCGATAACTATTATGCAAAGAAACACAAAACAATAATTAATTTGAGTAATGAAAGTCATTCTGTTACCCACTCCCTTTACTAATGTTAACCCATTAGTTTATGTTACCTAGCTTTAAGCACAATTAA